>NC_091814.1:16882500-18132500 GCF_041296235.1 Equus asinus
TAATAAATTAAAAGTCTCTCCTTTTATTGGTCCCCTGTGCTTCAAATTCATGAGGTTGAAAGCCCATGTCATGTCACTATCGTTACGTTTCTATCAAGTATGAAGTAGACAAGAAGCAACTGGAAGCCAATGCCATGTCTTGAGGGGATCAGTACCTCCAAACAAGAGTGAAGACCCCATCCCATTGATCTGATTGATACCTTTTACTTTGAATATGGCCAATAACCACAAACCAAAATTAATTATCTCTCAAGTTCCAGTCCTCGCACTGGATGATGGGAAATCCGCCACTGCCCTATCCAGGTCGTATCCTAGGCTCACAATGGGCCCCTCAATTTATTCAACAAACATGAAGTGAGCACCTGCTATGTTTCAGACACTGTCCTGCAACTTCCTGCTCCTGCAGCTTCATTAAAGACACAAGGCTGTGTCCCACACCTCCAGATGTGGGAGTGTCTGCACCACCCACCCCATTATCCCCCATCCTGTCCTCCTGGCTCGGAGCCAGGGCACTTCCTCCTTGGAGCTCTTGATCCCTTCCCTCCTGGATGCTCCTGGACCAGAAACTGGCCCCCTGGTCATTTCCTCTCCCTCTCAACTGATGACTGATAGACACATGCAGTCTCTCCCAGCTATATAAACAGACCAAACATCCCTCCCTCAGCACCGTGTCGTCTCCAGCTGCCACTCTGGCTTCCCTCCCCTCACAGCCAGACATCACAGAAGACTGGCCCATAATCACTGTCTCCACTTTCTTACCTCCCACTCAGTCCCCCTGCCCCACCACTGCCCTGTGAAGCCACTCCCTGTGACTGCACTAAGGGAGGGCACAATGACCTCCCCAGGGTCTAATGCGAAAGACCAGTGCGGTCCCCAACTCCTTGACCTTCCTGTGCCATAACCGACACTCCGTTCTCCGCCCCTGGAGTTGTAACCCCCCACCTCCTGGGTCTCCTCTAACCACCTTGACTATTCCTTCTCCTTTGTGGGCTCCTCTTCCTCCTCCCACTTCTCTCCTGATGATGTCCCTCTAAGGATCTGTCCTGTGCCTCCTCTCATCTCACTGCCCCCTGCTCATCCAGCCCTGGCCTCTCTATCACTGTCCTGGAGGCAGCTGGATGCCCACCTCCCGCAAACCTCAAACTCAACATGTCCAAAACTGACCTGGTTATCATACCCCACCTTGACCTCCTTCAGTGGTTCACTCTTAACGAATGGCACTCTCAGTCACTGAGTTACCCAGGCAACTGGCAGACTCCTCCTCTCCCTGCAGACAGTACCTCCATCCTAATTGGTGACCAAGTCTGGTCAATTTCACTGGCTCAACATCTCTCCTGCACAGCCCGCCTCCTGTCCTGGCTCTTGTCTTGCCTTGGTTCAGGGCATTGCCATCCTTTACCTAGACAATAGAAACATGCTTCTAACTCATTTTCCTGCCTCCAAAATTGACCCTTCCAACATTTGCCATGCTGCAGCTAAAATTCAGATCTGATGATCTCTCTCTCCAGCTTGAATCCTTACATGGTTCCCACTGCTGCCTACAGGACAATTCCAAAACCCTTCAGCAAGACAGACACCTTCCTGCTGGCCCTGCCCATGCTCCATAGTGGATCTGCCCCACTGCCCAGGACTTGCCCTGGAGACATTCCAATGCACTCTGCAGTTTCCCAGCTCAGGGCCTTTGTTTATTTTGAGAACTCTACCTGGGATATCCTTTCCACCCTGTCTCCCAGGCAAACACCTCCTCATTTAAGCTAAAGTGTTTTGCATATATTATCTAATTTGATCTGCACAGCAACCCTTTGTGGTGGGTCCTATTATTAGTCCCATTTTGCAGAAAGGAAGTAGAAGAAGAGGGATTAAGTAATTTGCTAAAGGCCACCACACACACTGCACCGTGACAAAGAACATGATTCAAACCTAAGCTGCGCTACTCTAAAGTCCATGTTCTCAGCCACCTGCTATCCTGCCCTCCAGGATGGCACCAGAGACATTAATCAGAGCCATAGATTCACTCAAGGTTGGCAACTCTCGGGAGAAGCAAAGGTGATGTCAGGGTTTCTAATGCAAAGCACTGGGCTCCTGTCCCAGGTTCTGCAGAGTAGACCCCAGTAAGCATATGTTGAATGAATGAAGGAGCTGGATGGGACATCAAGAGTAGGGGAGGGAGGCTATTGGGGGAGCTGTAAAGAGCTTGGCCATTTACGTGTTGAGCCAGGGACACACCAATGGCATCTAAAACGTGAGTCTGCAGCCCGGGAAGAGGAGGCTGCTGCTGCCCCTCTGGAGTTCTTAATGATTGTCAAACTGAAAGAGTAAATGGACTCTCCAAGGGAGAACAAGGTTTTCAAAGTTTTGGTAAATAAACAAAATGCACTGAGTTTTTTTTGGTTTTCATTTCTTTCCAGGACACAGTGGCCTCAGGAGAAGAGATGCCGGAGCCTTCGAAAGCTGCATGCTCCAAACCGTGAGAGGAGGGGAGATGGAGGAGGGACAGGGCAGCCATCTTCAAAGACAGAGCCTTCCTGGTGGGAAAGACGGGCGCCTCCTTTTCGCTGCTCCAGAAGCAGAGCCGGGGCCGAGCGGAGGTTCCAGGGAGACCTGTTTCCTCCCCATGGCAGGGGAGATTTTCCAAAGACTCCCACTGCCCATCAAGGGAGGGCCTCCTGGAAGAGGCAGGGCCTCCCAGCCATGGCGGAGCCTGCGGAGATGGAGGGGTTCCTGCCCTGGTGGGGCACACCGTCGCCTCTGAGGACCTTCCAGGCCTGAGGCTCTATGACTTGAAGCCAGAGTTTGGTTGAGAGCTACCCAACAATATTTCAGAGTTCTTCTTCCTCAAAAATACACACCATCCAAACTAACAACTAAGAACACTATTCTAGAAGGTACCCCAGCCTCATGTGTATGCTGGGCCAGGGCCCAGGGCCTGGATGTGAGTGTCTGGGGCAGGGTTGGAGGGAGGTGGAGACACGGTCATCTGGTCCCTGCTAAAATGTAGCCAAGTGACCAGCAGCTGGTATGGCTGAGGGAAGCGGCGAGCATATCCTTAGCACAAGCCCCTGATGGCACTCCCAGAGAGGATGAGACCCCCGAGCCTACCCTGCTTCACGACAGATGAGCAGCAGCGCCGCTCCCCACCCTCATGGCAGGTGTTCGCCCAGCGCTCCCCTCCCGGATCAGCCCAGCTGTCACTCATGCCGGGAAAATGCCTCCCTCTACTCTCCAGAAGCACGGTCCCCCCGCTGGCCCTGAACCACACCTAAATCAGAGAATGACAGAATTGGGGGACTTAGAATCCCCAATGAACAGATGGGGAAAATGAGGCCCAAGACCACAGAGCTAAATAATGGTCTAAATCGCTTTGGAAACCAGATATCTTGAATCTAGCACCCTGTCATTCAAAACATGTCCTGCAAATACCTGCTGCTTGTCAGCACTGTGGGTCCTTAGAAATGCAGAGATTAATGACATCATTGTCCCTGAGGTGGGGGAGAAAGACACAGAACAGAAAACGACACTATGATCCAGTAGGGTGCACTCAAGGGGTCCTGTCAGAGCAAGCCCTCCAGCCACCCCACTCCCACTGACTCTCTGGGCCCAAACTCTGCCCATCTCCCTCTGGGAGGAGAAGGTCCAGCTACATGCAGAAGGAACATTACTGGAAAGGTAAGAGGCACAGAGGGAGCCAGGTACTGGTGACTCCTCACATGATAGTGGGCCATGTAGGATAAGGGGCTGAGTGACGGGAGCTGAGGGTGTAGGCAGGGCTGGGCCAGGGCGGGGAGGAAGTCCAGCCACCTGCCAGTGCGGGCAGTCATGAGAGTGACCATGTGGTGGGCCCAGCTTGTGCATGGATGAGGCCCAGCTGGAAGCAGTGGGGCAGAGGCCACAGGAAAAGCACCAGTTTCCATTTCATGAAAGCCCACTCTATACTCTGTACTGTTACGAACCCGCCGGAGTTCAGCGAAGCAGGTGATATGCCTCCCATACTTCAGATGGGGAAACTGAGGCCCAGAGACATTGTTACTGGCCCAAGGTCATTCAGGCTGAAGTGCGAGCCAGGATTCAGTGCCACTGATGTCCCTTTGTTTCTCCAAAGTGTGAGTGCCGGACAAGATAAGTGACTGACATAGCATCCTCTACTGCCCACAAGTAGGGCAAAGCAGAGATTGGCTGTGAGCTGAGCATGGGATAAGGGTGCCCAGCTAAGTGCTGGCCTGTCAGCAACATGGCCCTGCTACCAGGCCAGAACTGAGGTCACAACTGAAGCTGGGCGGGATCAGGCCTGAGAGCTAGGGCTGCAGGCCCTGGGCTGGGAACGAGGACCCCAAGAGAATGAGAGGGAGGGACACCTGGCTCTTCCAGCCACAGTGCCTGGAACAGAGAGAAGCAGCAGCGAGGCCCAGTGGACCCATAGTGTGGGGCTGAGGCTGGGGACTGCTCCTCTTCCTCACCCGACCTCAAGGCTGCATCGCAGCTGAGCTTTATGATTCTGCCTTTTTTCTTTGGCCTGTGTGATACCTTCTGCACAGGTGAGCATGACACATAGTAATATGGACTCCCTTTAGATGAGGACACGGGGGCTCAGAGGGTTTAAGGGACTACCTGGGTCCCATGGCTGGTTTGGGTGGGGTGGAACCTGGCCTGGAGCTCAGACTGTGACTCCTGGTCCTATCTTGGTTCCTTGCCCCTGACCCTCCTACCCAGACTCCTGGCTCCTTTGTGGGGTTGACTGGACAATGGTCTGGATTCAAGACCCCTCATTCTGTCCAGTTCAGACTCCACGTTGGCAGCTGCTCAGTGGTGTCTGGAACTCTCAGCCCTCAGAACACAACCTCTGTCTGAGCACGTGTGACCCTCTGAGAGTAAAGAGTCCCAGCCGTCGAGATTAGTGGCCTCCGGTCATTGAGAGCCTGGAGCCCTGCCAAAGTGGCCTGGAGCCAAGGCTTCTACATCCAGCCAGCCACAGTAGCCCCTGGATACTCAGCAGGAAAGCAGACCACTCTCTAGGAGGAGAAGGTGCCCACATCTGCATCTGTCTGTGTCACCACTCTGCCCCGAAAATGCCGAGTAACAAAAGGGGAGAGATTTTAATAGTGGTTTACAGTTTACCAGGCACTTTCTTGTACACTCCTCATTCCATCCTCATAACAACCCACAAAAGGTGAATAAAACCCCCTATGTTCCAGATGAAGAAAGGTTCACATGTTCCAGCCCCCAAAGCTCACAGGACTGGCCAAAGACACACCGTGAGAAGAGGTCATGGCCGAGACTTGACCCCGGTTTTTCTGACTCTGAGTTCTGGTCTGCATCAATTTCTTGCCTGCTGCCCAGATGTGGATCTATCTGTGCTCCTCTAGCCAAAGGACAGGGATTATTTCCAGATTCTCATAAGTGTGAGAAAAAACATCTGGATATTTTAGAAATACTCAGGTCCCCAGTGGAGCAGGTCAGCCTGAAGGGCCGGGTGATGGGGGAGACCCATTGTCAGGAGAGAGGCTGCAGATCTGCTCACTCCTGCCTGCCCGTCCCAACCCAGGTCGAACCATCCTCCCTACGTCAGCCAAACTGGAAGTGTACCTCGGGGGCCCAGCCAATATTTCTCTGGGTGCCAAGTCACTCCTGGGCAGCAAGAAACAGTGGCCTCTTTGACCACAGCAGACATCTCTTCTATCTAGAAAATGACTCCTCCCAACCTGGCAGGGTCCACGGGGGATAAAGTCTACACCACTCAGAAATATAGATGCCTGGTGGTATTTGTGTGCGTGTGTGTGTGTGTGCGTGTGTGTATAGGGGGACACGAGGCAGGTCTCCCTCACAGCGGTGGGGTTGGGGGGAAGGAGTTCAGTGGCTCAAGTTCAGAAAGGATCCAGGAAATCATAGAAACTCACAGCACAATGGGGCTAAATGAGGATCATGCTCAGGACTGCCCCCAAATCATGAAGCCACGTTTGCCTCTGGCATCCCCAAATGAAGATAATGTCACACAGTTGTTGTAAAGCCATGGGGCAGCCTCACAGTTCCCTCTCCCATGAGGGTCCAAACCGGAAGAGAAGAGCCACCATCTGGGACATGGCGTAAAATCTCTAGAGTCTTTGCTTGTGCAGTTGGTTTGGGGGTGGGGACAGGCTCAGCCCAGAGCAAACTGAAAGGAGTGGCCGGTGCGTGAAGGGCTGAGGGCCAGGGTACCTACCTGGACTTCACGCGTGTGATAGGCGATGATCAGACCCAAAAGGATGATGGTGGACAGACTGATAAGGCATTTCAGGGCCAGCGAAAACATGGAATCCTGCAGGAGAAACAGAAAGAGAGAATTAGGGAGGGCCAGGAATGGGGCATCTCATTTCACTCTGAGGACGCAGAAAGGGGAAGGAGAGGGAGAAATGCAGGGACTGTCACCAGCCCCTCCTGGGAGCCGATAAGGCACGAAGTTAGCCTGAGACACAAAACACTCGGGCTGGGCCCTGGGTCGGCTCAGGCTCAGCAGCTGCCCCCGAGCCTCTGTTTTTTAGGGTGAAATTGTATTTGCATTCCTGGGATGAGCTCTACTTGGGCATCATGTATTGTGTTTGTTACACATGGCTAGATTCAGTTTGCTGATGTGTTGTTTAGAATTTTGCCTCCATGCTCATAAGTCATTTGAACATAATTCCTTTTTGTGCCACTATTATATGTTTGGACATCAATACAGAGCCAGCTCAGGCCTCTCTTTTCTCTTAACAAACCTGGACCAGAGGATTCCGGAGGCCCCTTCCATCTCTGACAATGCAGAGTTCTTCTAGAAATGAATTCCAATGTCTCGACCGCTGCTCTCATCTCCTGTTTCAGGCCAAGGGCAGGGAGGGAGGCAAGGATGGCAGAGGAGCTCCTGGAGAGAGACGTGGGCCGAGCAGGGAGCAGAGGGGGTCCTGGGCAGGAGAAGGGCCCCGAGGGTCCCGCCTGATGAGGATGGGGAAGGCGGGGTGAGCCACTTGGCCTTCATTACAGTCTTCCAGCCCCAGGGCAGCTTAGAGAACCCCCGTGGCTAGCAGCCTGCACTCTGGGCCAGGCCACCCAGTTCAAACCCTGACACTGCCACTTGCTAGGCGACCTCAGACTGCTTTCTCCACCTCTCTGTGCTCACTTGCTTCATGAGTCAGACAGGGATAACATTAGTACCTGCCTCATGGGGCTGCTGAGAAAAATAAAGGAATTCCTATATGTAAAGCGCCTAGACCAGTGCCTGGCTGTCTAAGAGTTGGCTACTACTATATTTTCCTTCACATCCTCTACCAATTCAGGGCATCCAGGTCTAGGACTCAATCCCTTCTTGGGCATTTGGAAGCCAGGAAGTAGAGATGGCTCCCAGTCCCACAGGAAGACGGGAACACAGCCCTGAGCAAAGGTAGCAGAGGAGAGCCAGGCAGCACTTCTGAGCACTCACCTGTGGTGGCCCCGCGTGTCCTGAGAGATGCATGCAGCAAAAGAAACAGTCCCTGTGCTGCCGGAGCTGGTGATCATAACAGCGCCTGACTCCCGTAACGCACCTTAGCGTGTACAAGGTGGTTTCACGTATTGGTTCCCATCCATCCTCAGGCCAGCCCTTGGCCTCTATCCCAGCTTTACAGATATTGCGGGCAGAAGCTCAGAGGCATGACTGGCTTGTGCCAGAGTTCAAAGCCAGGGCCTCTGACTCCCAGCCTAGAGCACCGCCCACAAGCCCTCAGGCCCACTCTCCAGACAGAGGGAAACAGAGTAGAAACGTGAGAAGTGTCCATTTAAACAGACTCGAATGACACATAAGACAATAACAGAAGGTATTTCAAAGATAAGATATGATTAATTGCCAAGTGAAACCTACAATGGAGGGGGCTGCGGGGCTCAAGGTTGGGAGACATCACTGTCCAAGAAAGTTTTCAGAGACAGAGAGAGAGGTGGCCGAGATCCCCAGGGTCAGGCGGTGGTGTCCAATATGGCAACCGCTAGAATGAGTGGAGGGCTTGGACTTGAACCAGGACTTCCAGATGCCCGAGTCCATGCTCTCAACAACCCTCTGCCAGCCAAGATGGAAAGAAAGCAGCTCTCCCTGGTGTCTGTCAAGCTCCCATTCATTTATTTGATGCAGTTATTCGGGCCCACTGTGTGCCAGGCACAAGCTAACACTGTGGATCCAAGGGAGAACTAATGAAGGAGCTCATTCATTCATTCATTCATTCTTTCTTTCTTTCATGACAATTTCAGGCACTTCTCATTTCTTGAGCACCTACTACATATCCAACAGTGTGCTAGATGCTGTAGGGTATTTATAGAGAGTCCCTGCCCACAAGAAGCTTCCAATGTGGCTCATACAGAAACTCCATTTCTACACCGTGCAGGGTCCTCCAGCTGTGGGGAAAAGTCTCTCCATCTGGTGCTACCCAGACCGCGGTCTAAACATAAGCCACTTTTCATTTAGCCTCTTCCATGTTCTGCAGTTTAATGAAGAGCGGCCTGCAACCATTTACTCAGCACACATGGTTAGAGGTGTCTGAGGCGGGGCTGGTGCCGTGCAGCTCCAACCGCAGGAACAAACAAAAACAGAACACAGTTCTGGCCCTCAAGAAGGTTCCAGTCTTTGACATTAACTACTTGATGCCTGAAATACCATCCAAACCACAGACCTAGATGAGGCTGAAGACAGCAAGCAGTGAATTCAAGGATGCTCAGACTGTTTCAGGATAAGACAAACCTCCCTACAGGAATCAACTGGGGACAACTCACATGATTCTGAGCCAGAAATGACCATAACTTTCTTCTCAAAGAAAGTTTGAAGGCATCTGGGGAGCATCACGCCTGAAGGCATCTGGGGAGCATCACGCCTCCCCAGGGGAGAGTTTGGGATCAGCTGCACATTTCAACCTCTAATTTATTTCTTTTGGCAGGAATGAACTGAAACCAGAATCCAAGTCTATTTCCATCATTTTTAGAGGAAGAGGTGAAGGAAAGGGGCCAGATGCTGTCTCCTCTCCTTTGAGTCTCTTCCTTTTGTTCTAAAACTCAAAGCCTTTACGTAAGCGGCAACTCTCACCTGCTTGTTGGTTTTGGCCAGTGCAGCCTTCTTGGCCAGCTCCAGCCCCATGGGAGATGAGCTGTGCGCCGGGTCAGCGGAGACAGTTGCTCCTTTGCAGATCTCCCTGCCTTCTCTATCACATATCAATACAAAAACAAACCATCAACCATTTTTTAATAGCTGGAAAACATGTCAAAGAAATCTGCCTGGACTACAGATGTTTTCTGTTTGTTGAAATGTTGCATTACCATCTTTTCTTTGCTGCCTAAACTCCAATGAAGCTTGAAATTGATATGGTTCTTTGGGTGACGGCAGCGACTCAGGGCTGGCTAATTAGTCGCCATACGCCACGTGGCGGGGGGTCCTGCCACATCTGCTCTGCTCCTACTCACCCCCATCCAAGGGCCTAAAGGGACGCACAGGCCTGGGAGGGAGTCCTGTGGTCAACTGGTCAACCCTCGTCCCCTGCAACACAGAATTTTTCAACAAAAGAGTAATAATCTTTAATATACAGGAATGTTTAAAGCCATTTATTCCTAAGTGTCCAAAAATATTAGAGTGCTTAAGTAAATTTGAGCACATCCAGTGATGGAACACCATGTAGCCACTTAAAACCATTTCTGTAGAAAATATCTGGGGACCTAAGGAAAGGTTCACGATGTGATAGCAAGTGAAACCCCCAGAGCCCAAAGCCGTATACATGGTATATTTCCAATTATTTTTAAATTGTTTGCTTCTTTAGTATAAATAAAAGGCTGTGAAAATATATCAAATATGCTAAGGTAGTGGAGTGTTTTTCTTATTGTTGATTTTCTTTTCCCCCAAAATGTCTTCAACGAGAATATACTATTTTTATAATTGGAAAAACTTGTATCATTTTTCTTTAAATCTGAGCCCTGGACTGCTAGAAAGAGACATCCACGTGGGTGGAGGGATTCACCCTGGTGACATGGCAAGTGCCCTGCCTTGGCTGGTGGTCGGAAATCGCGAGAGCCTCCAGCCCATCCCTTTCACGGGGCTGAAGGACATGAGGCTCCAGTCTTCTAAATACCATTTCATTTACTCGACGCCCGTTTCCTAGCATCCTGCTATAAAGTGTCAGGGTACTCTATCACAGCACGAGATTCTACCCTCCTGTCAGGTAGGGACTAGGGCCGTTTCTGACCCCGGGGCTGCGTAGAGAGAGGCAAACACCTCAGATGACCATTGCTCTTCATTTGACGCCCAGTCCATGAGAATCCAGGCAATACTACATCTATAGTGTATTACCTCTGTTGCTCTGAGTACAACTGGGGTTTAATAAGTGCTCCTTGAAACTACATAATAATGGTACTTTCATTTTTACCTGACTTTTATTGAGTACCAACTGTGTAGAGGTCCCAGACTAGGCTGTCTACACATTTTATCTCGACTCCTCGCCTTACAGTAGAGGTTATACTGTCTCCATTTTACTGATAAAGAAACTGAGGGGGCTGGCCCCGTGGCGGAGTGGTTGGGTTCCTGCGCTCTGCTGCGGTGGCCCAGGGTTTCGCGGGTCAGGATCCTGGGCGCGGTCATGGCACCGCTGGTCTAGGCCATGCTGAGGTGGCGTCCCATATACCACAACTGGAAGGACCCACAACTACAAATGTACAACTAAAGGGGCTGGCCCCGTGGCCAAGTGGTTAAGTTTGTGCACTCTGCTGCAGGCGGCCCAGTGTTTCGTTGGTTTGAATCCTGGGCGGGGACATGGCACTGCTCATCAAACCACGCTGAGGCAGCGTCCCACATGCCACAATTAGAAGGACCCACAACAAAGAATATACAACTATGTACCGGGGGGCTTTGGGGAGAAAAAGGTAAAAAAAAAACTGAGGATCAGAAAGACAGAGTGATTTTTCCAAGGTCACACAACTAGCCCAGATTTTACCTGTATATCAGAGTTTTCTATAGACCATGCTTTCCCCCTCAACCCTGCCTTCACAATGAACTAGGCTCCCTTATGAGACAGTGAGTTCCTGTCATCCTAGTACAGGCTGGCTATGCCACCACAGGTGCTGCAGAGGAGATTCCTAGCAGGGTAGGAGGGTGGACCACATTCCTGCAAGATGGCCCCATCCATGCGGTCCCTGTTCTGCGCCAGGCTATGAGCCAGCCCTTCCCAGGTCTGTGATTTCTCATTGATGACATAAATCTGTAATAAAGCACTACTGTAGGGGCTTACCATGCACCATGGGCATCATCAACCCACTTTTACAGAGGAGGAAACAGACTCCACAAACACGGTCAACCAAAGGCAAAGTCAGGATTGAAGAATCCAGGATTTACTCCCGATCCGTCTGCCTGCAGGTTCCGTGACCCACCGGTTCCCCAGCACCCCCCACCCTGCCGGTCATGCCTTGCTGGCCTCCGTTTCCACAGTGAGGCTTGTCAGAACCGCTCCAGCCCTTCCTCCCCCGAGCCTGTGCAGAGTGTGTTCCCTGGCTTCTGAGCCAGGTGCATAAATTGTCCTCCTGGCCCGCCTTGTAGCTTCCAAAGACAGGCCAGAACTGTAATGATTATGGTAGATCTTCCCAGAGACTTTGAAGTTCTAAATGTGTTTTATTGTTTGGAACATTTGGAAATAACAGAAAACTGTGCTTGCAGGCAGAGTCCTGAAATATCAGCTTAACCAGGTACGGAAGTGCAGGTGCCTTCCCCACCCAAGCCGATACCCCCAAATGTGTGTGTGTGTGTCCCCACATATGTGGTCCATTCATGATGTTTGTCACTGGCTGGAAACCCCACAGGGGAAGGGGTGATACCATCTAAAGTCTGTATTCACTGAATTAAGATCTACATTTTGTGCAGTTCAATTTGGGAAATAATTGATTTAGAAAACTTTTCTGTTTAATAAGGTCAACTTTTCCTTCAATTTCATGGAAAGGCTCCAAAATTGATTGATATTCAGCATCAGCTTAATACTGTGGCTCTGTAATGGTTGTCCTAATTAGACACTCTCACTAATTAATGCTATGCAAATTAAAACCAGCCCCCCTCCACTGGCAGGGAAGACCGCATTCCCAGTTGCTGTTCTCCGTGGAGACGCAGCTTCTTCCCTCAACCTGGTGCTTGCACGTCAGTGCCGAGGCCCTGCCTTCTCCTTTCCTCCGCTCTCATTCGGCTGCTTTCTCAGGATCTCTCCATTTCATCCACTCTGCACATCTTTTGCCCTCATGCTCACCTTGTAGCTCAGGCTCATCCTCCCAGGTTGAGCTGCCTGATTTAAGCACAGTCACGGCTCCTACTGGCATCCTCAGAGCGACCATCCAGCCTGGCTCCAACTAGCAGTCAGCCACTAGAATCCTATTTTGGTCCTTCACAGTCCAGAGTGGAATCACTCAGACCCTCTGCACCCTTGGAGTGTCCAACTTGAGAGCAGGAGAAACAGGTGAAATATCACAGTGAGATGGGAGGGGGACCCTGGAGGCCCCAGAGGGCACCTGGATCTCTAACAGGCCTAAGAAGAGAGAAGTTCCAAGAACCCGGGACACATCTAACCAAGAGGGCTCTGGAGCTGGGCCCTGGGCTTGGCATCCAGGGGCCCACGGGGTCTCGGCCTCCTCCGTGGTGAATGCCGGGCTTTGGACAGCTCACGTCACTCTTCTAGGCCTCTGTCCCCCGAGTAAAATGAGACTCTTGGATCAAATAGTCCGTGAAGTTCAGCTAAGCCTAATGGCCGACGGCACCAGGCACACACTGGCCATGACACACACACAGGTCACAGGGACACTCCAAATATTTCTTTCTTTTTTTTCCTTTTCCCAAGCATTTCTATACATGATGAAATTGCAGGTGGGAAACAGTCAACAGCCAAACTCACTCATGCCATCTTCTCCTCGATCAGAATGAGGTAACAGGATTTGAAATCAAAAGACCAGAATTCAAGTCATGTCTTTGCCACTTACTAGCTGTGTGACACTGGACCTGTCACTTACCCTCTCTGGACCTCTGTTTCCTTCTCGGCAAGCCTGGTCTAACAGGACCTACTCTCACTATACTCACAGGTATTGGGGGATGAAGTGAAATAATGTATACAAAAAAACTCATTCTTTTTTCACACAAAGAAAAGCTCACATTCTCTTGCAGCCAAACACCTTTTCTCTTCCCACAGATGTCAGCGCAGGTAAACTCAGCTGGTCCTCAGTTGGGGGCTGCTGAATGCACTTCCAATATCAGCGCTGTAGGGTTAAAACAGTTTACAAGGATGCTCCCAGGCACTTCAGAAAGACACCTCTGGCAGTCTGCAGCAGGCCCAACACTCATTCACCCATTCAGTCACGCTATAAGTATTCACTGAGCACTTAACTATGCCCAGGCCCTGAGCTGGGTACTTGCAAAATGCCAGGGAGTCCCCCACCCCTTCCACCCATGGCCTGCTGAGCCTGACTCCCACCAGGCAGATGAGGCGCAGGTGAGCAGGGCCTGGAGGAGGGGTCGGGCTGGGACAGTCAGAACCGGGCAGGAAGCCCAGGCTGAGAAAGAAGACCTGCAAGTAGCTCCTTGAATGAGCAGGGCATGACAAGGACCAGAGGAGGTGACCATAGAGAGGCAACTGAACCTGAACTTGACCCTACATCCTGAATGTGCGGTGAGGAGTGCAGACTAACCCAAGGGCAAAGAGGGTGCCTTCTCACCAAAGATGCTACTTGCTGAGGACGCAGGCTCCCCACACAGCTGTGCAGTGGGGAGGGCATCGACCTTCTCCTGCCACACCCACCAGAGCTGAGCACGAAGCCTGGGTACCAGAGACCAGGCTTCAGGCACCTTCTTCCCTTCCTGAGCCCACTGTGTAGGTGAGGGCATGTCTTTATTAGGCCCCAGGGGCTGGAGGTGGGGCTGAACATCCTGCTGCCCTTTCTGCAGCCGAGTTACCTTTCACGTGGAGCTTCTGCTCTGGCTCCCCCACCCCGTGGCTGGGGATGCATGAGGTGTATTCCCAGTGGGCAGAGAGCTGAGGCTAAATCATCCACATTCTCCTTCCTGTCTCCAACGCTGGCAGGGACATTATGAGCCAGCTGACCAGGGCCAGGAGCAGGGATCGGATCTACACCCCTGAGAAATGGCTTCTTGGAGCCCCGTCCTCAGTCCTTGGATCCTGATAGCCACCATCTCAGCAGGGAGATCTGTTCCCTGCCTAGATGCTACACAGGATAACCTTGGCACCAAGAACCCCACTAGCCTGCCCTGGGCCCCTCACCCTTCTTGACAGGCCCTGCCTAGCGTCACCCTGTCAGCCACTCCCCACATTGGGGTGATGGAGCACTTATCACCATCTAAGCCCCGTTTACCCGCTGGTGTTGCTGGCTCTCTCACCCGCCGGAACGGGAGCCCCAGAAGGGCAGGATTCGTCAATTTCCTTTGTCCACCTCTACGCCTCAGGCCTAGGACATTATTTGGCACATAGTAGGTCAATAAATATTAGCTGAACGTTGAGCATCTGAATGAAGGGAACCAAATGAGAGATGTATCAAGCAGATAGACACTTCCATCCTGAACTTCCAAACACATGAAAACTAAAGGGACATGAGAAAAAGAACAGCTAACATTTATCGTGCGCTCCCCATGGGCCAAGCACTGTTGTAAATGCTTTAGATCCTCAGAACGACCTCACTGGAGGCCCAGGGAGGTTCAGTCACTTATCCATGGTCCCCAAGCGAGGAAGAGGAGGAGGACAGATTCAAATCCAAGCAAGTCAGACCTAAAAGACTGTGGTCTCTCCACCTAGTGAATCCCATGACACACAGATGTCAGTCATCGGAACATCGCCCTTCCAAGCCCAGCCTTCCCAGGGGGACTAACCCCTTATCTTGCCTGCTCCCTGATGAGGCCCCAGTCATGTCACCATTAAACCTCGGTCACTTACTAGCATGACAGGCTGTGAGCAGCCTGAGGTCAGGGATGGGGTTATGCATCCTCGCTGCAAGTGTGCCTGAGACCCGGCCTGGTGTGGGGAGGGCAGGCCGGAAATGCTTGTGGAGTGAAGGGAGCCAATGGTCCCAAAATAAAACTCATCAAGTCAAGTTGGCCTGGGGCATTTCTCTGTGGCCCTCCACTCTGTCACTCCCAGGAGGAGATGGAACCTGATGTCTGAGGGACATCATGCACTTAATAACAAGGGCATTCGGGTCTGAGCAGACGGTGGCCTGGTAATGCTTAGTGAAGCTAGCAGGCTGACCAGGACACCAATTAAGAGGAAGTGATCCCCCCCAGGCCCTGGCTCTCCTGCTGTGCGATGCCCTAAGGAAGGGAAAAAAGGTTATTTGGGAGACCATGCTACCAAAATATCAAGTCAGATGGGTCACCCCTAAGGCCACAAACATAATTCCAATTAAGGAGATGGTTCCCTTTACAAGATCTGAGCAGAGGGGAACTGGCATATCATGAATTCTCTACTGCATGCTTGCTTATGATTTATTTTCCTGCCCCACTTACAACATTGGCAAAGATCCCATGCAATTCAATCAAAGTTTTTATTACATGCTTGTCATGTGCCAGGCACTGTGCCGAGTGTGGGAGGTAGAAATACACATGATGAGATCTTTCTAAGGCAGTTTGGTGCTTCCTGCTCATAGGGTAGCCAAAAGGTTGCCCACCTAGGACTCTTCTGGACACAAAGTAAGCACTTAACAAATGTCTGCTGGGTGAATGGATGTGGACGGGTAAACACAGCCTCAAATTGTAACTTTATACCAAGGCAAAATGAAACCAGAGGGGGTTGTATCCTCCCACCCCGTCAGGGAGTATGAGGGTGGCATGGAAGCCTGCCAGGCACAAACAGTCCCGGCCTTCTAGAACTGAGGGCCCCACCCCAGAACAATTACATCAGAATCTCTGCAGGTGAGGCCTGGGCACTGACATTTTAAAAAATATTTCAGCGATTCTGATGTGCAGGCCAGGGATGAGAACTGCTGCCCTAAAGGCACAAGAAAGAAGCTCAGAAGGCTCAGGTCACCATCATAGCTTTGAGGAGACACCGTCAAACAGGCAACACACAAGCAGTGGAGCCCCAGAATCCTGGAGTTAAAAGGAAAGTTAAAAGCCATCTAATTAAATGGCCCTTGACTCTCCTCTGTAAGATTCCTGGCATGGGGTCTTCCAGTCTTTGCTTGATTACCTCCAGGGACAAGGAACTCACTTCCTCTCAAGGCAGCCCATCTCTACTTTGGAAGGCTCTGACTTTTTCAAAGATCTGGCTTCAGTTTTCTCAGGTGCTTAGCCCCCAGTAAAGCTAAACAAGCAAACGCCTCTGTGAAGCCTCGCTCTGACCTTGGCATCATGGATGCCTACACCAAAGTCCTTGACAAGTGAGCCCCTCCCCGAGACAAACACCCATAGAAATACAGAACACCAGGCCTGGAGGCACCCTTGGAGATCAGTCAGTCCCCCACCCTTCATTCTGCATGAGGACACTGAGGCCCAGTGAGGGTGGCTCATCCCTATCAAACATTAACCTGTGCTGAAGCAAAGCTGAGAACCTGGGTATTGGGGGCTGCCAGGCCTATGGTCATGGGGTAGATATTCCTGCCCACCCTGTCTTCCCTATTAATAAAAATAGAATGACCCTGAATTTATCTGTTCTCCAAAAGCCTACATCCCTATCCTGGAAGTCACCTCCATACCTCTCACAGGCACTCTATTTCCTCCTCCAATAAACAATCTGCTCCCGATTACCTTTCATCCTCCTCTGCTTGTGGAATGTGAGTGCTCTTGGCCAGCCAGCAATTACGTTACTTTTGTGTGTCAAAAAGCCCCTGCAGCCTTCTCCAGCTTTAATGAACGCATACCTGTCACCATGCAGCTTATTCTGAAGGTCCCGAGCCACACCCTCATCTCAGGAGAGGCACACGCTGAAGGTCCCCTGTCCCAGCCCCAACATCCACCCTGGCAGCCTGGGGCTCTCGAGTTACCAAGAACCACTAACCTCTACTCTCCCTTAGCTGTGGCAGAGCCCTGCTGGAAAGTGGCTGAGTTTGCCATCACCGTGAGGGGTCCTCCTTGCAAATATCCACGGCTCCCCTCACCAAGACCATGGTCCCCATATTCCCTTCAGCTTCTTTCTCCAGAAGCCCCCATTTTCTTAAATGTTCTAGAACGTTTGAAACAAGTAACTGTGCTTTCTGGATGGCTTCCTTTGAAGCAGTTTTATTTTCTTTTATTAAAACCTATCTGACCCCTAAACCAATAAAATAGCAGGAAATCACTTGTTCTGCAGAAAGCTGTGTGTGCACACTGGGTTTCTGGCTAGAACTGAAACAGCCCAGTCCCAGGCTTCTCTCTCCCCATCCTGCCCCATGACACACACCAGACTCCCAGGGTTTCTGGAGGGGCTGCGGTCAACCAGTTGCAAGGAACTGGGTAAATGCATCTTCAGATGGATATAACTTGAAATAAGAATGTTGATTCGCATCACCTGACAGCCACAGAGAAGCACGTTAGTTTTAAAGACACAAAGTGAGGCCAACAGACCCCACCTTCACCTCTCAGCCTTATCACCCACTCCAATTCCTCTTCCCTCTTTTCTCCCTCCTGCTCCTGCCTCTGTCTGCACCACAGGTTGCCGCGGTGACAGAAGCCAACGCCATGGCCCCACCTGCACCTTCCGACCTCATCAGAGAATTCCAGAGTGGACTTCTCTGCCCACTCCCAGCCTGGGGCCCGGAGGCAAACCCATCTCCATCCCCCTACCAGGGCAAAATCATCCCCTGAGCCTGGCAACATTTGAGATGAAAATTTTAAGATGCCCAGAAATCACATATGGTGAGGAAAACACGCGCCTGGCAGGCCCCACAGACATCTCTGAAGGCTGCTCTGGAGCCTCCCAGATAGTGAACAGCCCTGTCCATGTTTCCCCTGCCACGTTTCCAGGCTTCCTGGAGCAGAATTCTGAGGACAGCATCACCTTCCTTCCACTTCCACACCCACGCTCTTGCCAATGAACGTGAGACAGCAAGTCCTCCACCGAACGCACAGAATTAGCTGGAAGCCGCCTTCTAAGCCGCCTAGTCCAACTCCCCCATTTTACAGGAAAGGAAATTGAGGCCCGGAGAGGGCCTCTGTCCTACCCAAGGCCACACACCAGTAACAGAAAGGGCGAATGTTGCCCTAAGTCCTCTGAGGGCTGGGCTGGCATTTTTCCCACATTGTGGGAAGGTCCCCATTCTGCCTGTCCATCAGCCTGAACATTCCTGAAAGGGGCAGGACCCTGTCTGATTGCTCTCCCATCCCCCTGGAAGTACTCAATTCAGGTGTGAGGCATGAACATTTCCTCTATGGCTCATCCAAGGGCAAATCAGGAGAAATAATAATTACCTACTCCAGGTTCTCCATCTTCTTTTTGCTTAAAAACATAAAAGCTTAAACATAAATAAAGGGAAATGGTCTGGAAAAATAACCAGTTGGCATGGAACATTGGCATTTCAGCGCTGCAGAAGAAATGGAAACGCTGTTTTTCAGAAACTCTGCACAGCCGTGCGTTGTTAACTCCTAGCCATTTGGCACAGGCTTTTCAATTCTTTGGATGTGATGGACGATGCTGATAGAAGTGGTGGAGACCAAACATGGGCTATTAATAGGCCGAACATGGCACTTTTATAACTCTCTCTCTCACTAGCTCCCTGGCACCAAACTGTTGCCGATCTGCCTACCTTTTGCTTTGAGGGGCCATCAGTTCCAGCAATGGGACACCACACGAGCCATGTCTCCTGCCCAAGTCCAAGTTCATCCATGGACCTAGAGGAAGGCCAGGGCTGCAGGCCGAGGGGGCTGCCTGTCTGTCCAGAGCCTCAATGGAAACCTGAGGCCCTAAGCTTCCTTGGGTGTGGCCCGCATCTCGAACAGTGCATCCAGCACATTATCCACGGCCTAGGGGAGTCAGGAATCTCTCAGTTCCTCCACGTATTTGATTTACCCACGTCCTTCCTGCAAGAACTTGAGGCAGACCCGAACTCAAGGCAGGAGCTCACCTACCCTAACTGGTTCAAGTTAAAGCTGTTTCAAGGTAGAAAGATCCCCATGCTTCCCTAAAGGGTACTGCTTCTGGAAACTCTCTCCCGATTCAAACTCTACAAGGATTTACTGAGCATCTGTGACACGTCAGACCCCGAGTCCACCCGTTTTCATACAGGATCTCACTTAGTCCTCACAACAAGGAACTACTGTCCCCACTTGACAAACGAGGAAACTGAGGCACAGAGTGAGGACGCAGCTTGCTGAGACTACTTAGTAAGTGGCGGAGTCTTCTAAGTCCAACCTCAGGAGCGAGGAAGCCCCAGGCAGAGCCTCCGCTGAGACCTGTGCCCTGTGCCCTCGGAGGACATGGTCACTCTGCCTCTGCTCTTCTGAAGCCGGAGCTGTGGGTTCTCTCCCGCTGAGCCCCACTGGTTTCCCCTGCTCCCAGCCAGCTGTCCTCTACCCACACAGGGTCAGCCACAGGGGAAGCCAGGCCAAAGACCATGGCTGGACTGGTTTGGCTCCATCACCATCTTTAACATCCATTAAAAGAGAGAAAAAATCCTTTCTTCCTTCCAGAGGTCTTGTGAGGAAGACCAGATAATGAATGGAAATGCTCTCCCTTCCAAGGGTTCCCAGGAGCTTAAAACAGTCTCCACATAGGGCGGCCATCTCTCCCAGTTTGCCCCGGGAGAGTCCAGTTGATGCCTGTTGTCTGGTGTCATTGTTAACATGAATAGTAATTATTAATGTAATACTCTCAAAAGCGTGTCCCAGTCTAGACAATGCATCATATGATCACCCTATATATGTAGCATTTGCTGCCATAGGTCTGAGAGAATTGGGGGCCCCTCCCTGCCCTTCTGCCCACTGTCTCCCAGTTCCCACCTGCCTTGTACAGTGGGAGGGGTGGGCTTTGGTGCTGCTGCTGTTAGCAGACCCTCTGCCAGGGTCCCTGCTCCCAGGCTCATGGACAGGCATCATTTTGCCAGATCAAAGCAGTTATTAGTAGGCACTATTTTTAGCAGGGCCGGTCCCAGTGCCTGGATTAATTGCAATTATACTTCACTCCTTTAAGGTTTATTCCATCAATTACGGACAATCTCAGTCACGTGCCTAGCCTGCCTTAACCCTTTGTGGCTTGAATTTCTCAGCAGAAGAGGCTGTTACTACGGAGAGGGCTGACTATCGGAATATATTTGCTCCTGAATCATTGCGTCCTGGATGTCAGTTTAGTGCTTTCCTGTTTACAAAGCATTTTCTTGCACAGTTCCCTATTTGATCCCTGGGAGATACAGGGAGCCATTCCCATCTCACAGATGGGAAAACTGAGGCTCGGAGTATTTAAGCAATTACCCGTCGCACAGCTAGGAACCTCAATTCTTCTGACATTGTGTTGCCACAACATTGTCTTCTTACAGATTGATGAGTATGAGCCGCGTAGGAGCCCTTCGGAAGTGACCCTTGGGCTTCAATGATCTGACACAGCCCGTGGCCAGGCATGTATCTGAGGGCGTCTAGAGGCAGGCCTACCGACGCAGTCCGGGGCATCAGATGACGTGTGTTTGCCAGACAGAGAAGTCCTGTGCCTTGAGCATTTCAAGTGGCCTTATTGTCAGAAGGAAAAGAAAAGAAACTCCAAGAGGAGTATGTCCACACTAGAAAAACAAAAACATGAACCTTCTTCTGGCGTTCAGCTGGGAGAGCGGCCGGAAGGCCTCTCCAGAAGGCTCCTCTCCCTGGAGAGGAGATGGCAGGACTCCCACAGGCCCCACTGGGTATCTCTCAGTGTTGAGATGGCGGAAGCCAGAGGGACACCATGTTTTCTCCTCAAAGGGCCTTTATTTGGGTTCTTGCCACATGACTACTGTGCCCTGTCCTGGTCACAGAATGTTAGTCCAAAACAGATCTCCAAGATCCCCTAGCCCAAAGCCTCATTTTACAGATGGGGAAACTGGGCACAAGCAAGGAGTGACAGTCTACTACCCAGCTTGCCAGGGCAGAGCCAAGAGAGAGCAGGGGCCTCTCCCTCCATCGGGTTCTTGCTGACCGTGGCTGTGAGCTGTGGCTGTCTGGAGCATCTCTCTCTCTCTTCCGCCCTGTCTCACTCTCCTCCCTCACATTTCTTCCCTCTTGCACTATTTCTATTTCCTTATTTTCTGGGAAGAGGGTCTAAGATCGTCTGCTAAAGGTTCTGAATGAAACGTCCTGCACTGGAGGCCCTGAGATCCCACAGCCTCTGGCCTTCCACTGGGTGGTCACCTCAGACACCGGGCTGCTTCGTGACAGGGTCTGGGTTCTATTTGTCTCTCTGTCCCCAATATCTCCCACAGGGCCCGCTACATGGGAGCAAGTACTTGACAAATTCTTGATGAGTGAATGAATGAATGAATGAATGAGTGAGTGAGTAACATATCATGCCAAATTCCCAAGGAGAGGAGAATCAAGCAAAATTACTCCACTCCAGGTCTGACCTTTCAGATAGTAAATGGCACTTACAACCGGGGAGGGGGACATCTGAGTCACCTTTAATTTTCTTATTCCACTGACTAAACAGATACTTATTTGTTTAGAACCCACTGTTTAAGCCTTTAAATATAACAGCTGAGATCAAAGACCTAGGAAAACAGAAACCACATCCACCGCCTCCTCCAGGCTCTTCACCCCGGAGAAGCTCTAGGACCAGGAGCACTGAAGCTGAAGAGGTAACAGGACAAACGATGCTTGTGGAGGAAAACCTGTCTTCCCAGCCACAGGCGTTTTCAGAGCCTCCTGCGGAAGTGGCTCCCGGGGTCCCTGGGCAGAAGAGTGGATGCTGGGGCTCCCAGGCAACCACTGCAGATGACGACATGAGAAGCTTTTAAAACACGGGCCAGAGCAAAGGAAAAAGACCACAAGGGCCAAAGGCACTGACATCTCCCCACACAGATGGCTTCCAGGCGGCAACTCCAAATCAGCTGTCTTTTGTCACTTGGGGCCAGGTGGTGGGGGGTTTAAGCTCAGGGGGTGAATTGTTTCACTGATGACACCCAGCTGGGCCCAGGGCTGTGAGCTATGGGGAGCCACGTGGGCTGGAGCCCGGGGTTCCTGCAAGGCTGGAAAAGACCAGGCATCCATGAGCTGCGGTGGTCAGGAGGGTGCGTTCTTCCTGGAGGACTCACCCTTCTCCTTCCAGCTGCCACCAGCTGCTGAGCATGGGACAGCCAGGAGACACAGGTCAGACAGCCAGAGGTGGACGGACAAAGGGTGTGGGAACCAAAAAGAGAGATGGTCATGGGTGTGGAGAATGTCAGCGCTGGAACAGAATCTCCTCATCTTACAAGCCAGGACACTGAGGCCTAGACTTGGCCAAGGTCACCCACCCAGGTGCTAGGTCCAGATCTAGACCCCCTACTCCGGTGCTCCTCCTGCGATCCTGTGGCAATTCCACGGTTAATATAAAGCACAAACTGTGCTGCCCCTTTGCCTAAATCCCTCCCGTGGCTCCCCACAGCCTCTAGGGTAAAAGTGGGTCCCCTAAGCAAGGCACCTGCAGGACCCAACTCCTGCCCACGTCCCCAGCCCCACTCACACTATAGATTCCAGCCATGTTTAGTTTTTATATTCACACTCCTCCAAAACACACAGCACTCTCACTTCTCTAGGCCTTTGCACATGCTGACTGGGCCAGGAGCCACCTTCCTCTCTCGGCCTATCATGTTCCGAGTCAGCCTTCAAGACCCAGCTCTGCTCTCACCGCTCCCCCTGCCCCGCCCCCCTAAGCCACCTCCTCTTCCGTGCCTCCTCCACCATGTACACCAGGCCCCTCTGTGAGGACATCTATTTGGCTAAGTATCTGTTTACCAGGCTGTGAGCTCTTTGAGTGTGGAAACCAAGTCTTTTTCATCTTTCGGTTTCTCCCCCACCACCAGCACCTAGCTTAGTGCCTGGTGTGTGAGAAAAACTCCATTAATGTTTATGGAATTAATTATCAAATTATGGAGTGAGTGAACCCCTGGGCAGTGTCGACAGTGCCTCGTTTATGTTCCTCATGGAGCTACTTAACCTGGAGAAGGGCCAGTGGCACTCATAATACTCTCTAACCCCTGATGTTCTTCTGATCTCCCTCCCTCCCCATGCGGGAGGCTGGTGAGGTCTCTGGCCCCAAATAAGAGTCATGTGAGGTGGAATTTGCCGGGAAAACAGCAGCTGAGATCCAGGGGACCTGAGTAATGCCTCCAGTTGACAAGGACGCAGGTCACTGAACGGTGATGGCACAGCAGCCAGGCTGGTTACTGAGTTCACTTATCCATGAAATGAACCTGTCAACATGTGGCCACCGCCACCGAGTAAACTTCAATTAGCAGCCCTTGGGAAGCAGGGCACCGTTACGCCACACACCCCATCACTGTTCCAAGTCTCTGGGGACCCACGCTGGAAGGGGAGTGGATTCTGGAACCCAAAGGAACAGTAGTCCCCAGAAGACCCTTGGGGGCTCTAAGTCATGCGATTTTATAGACCATTTCTCCTCCAAATTCTATTTTCCCTACATGAAGTATGAACAGGATATTACACCTGGTTTACATGCCCTGAGCACCACCAACTAGTGAGGAAGGAAGGTGCCCGATGGGGCAAGATGACGGCGGGGACTTGCCCTGGGGGTGGAAAGGACACTAGAGGCGATGCACAAAGTGGATGGTGCACACACAGGTGACCAAGGGCTGGCCTGGACTCAGAGCATGCTCCCCAGGAGGGTTGCTGGCTCAGACCCCAGCTCAGCTCTCACTTGGCAAGGCCAAGGGCTCCCTGCCACGTGCCTGGGGCAGACCCGGCAGCAGAGCACCTGAGCTTTTCCAGAGCAGTCCCCGGCCACCCCCGGGAGCATTTCCAGGTGCTCTGGCCACCCGTGGAAGTGTTTTGAATGATGGAGCACAGAGACAAACACGGGACAAGGTGCCAGGAGCCACACCCCCGAGCCGCCTCTCAGAGCTGCAGACGGCTCTCAGAGGGTGTTCTGGCTGCCAGTTCCTGCCGGAGTGGGTCACAGGGCTGCGGGGGGCTCACCGGGAGGCAGGGATGCCTAAGACTCAGCCTGAGAACTTGGCAGGAAAAGCGCTGGAAATTGTACATCTTCGCCTGGTTTGTCTATTTGTCTCTTGTAATTTATCTAGTATTTCCTGAAAGGTCACTGGGTGGCGATTTCAATATGGTAAAATTTGTAGAGATGTTCTAAAAGAAATGTACAAATTTCACAGGTTTACACCGGCTTAAAGATAATATATTTTATTAAAAGCGTCTATTCTGAGCGCATTTTGGATAGGATTTGGTGACCGACTGGTTAGAGATCCAAGAGGCGTGTGCTATTAAAAGATTCACTGTGTTTTTTGGGTGGTGAAAAGAGAAACCAAAGGCATCTGCAAAGGGATGGTTTGTGGATGGAGGAAAAAGCGGCGTGTGAGATCACAAAATGCTTTGTTGCCTTCCAGGTCCCCGAAGCAGGGAGCCGGGTAAGAAAGACACTGATGAAAGCTGGCTTTCCACCTCCTGGAATCTCACAGGACCCCTTCGCGCTTCCCTCTCACGGCTCCTCATTAGCTAAATTCAATCTTTGTCATTGAAAGGAAAACAAACAGGGAGCAATCGCCTGAGGGAGAAAGAGTCCTTCCATCTGGACAAGACAGCTTCTCCAAGCAAACACCTTTTCCCTCAGCCCCAGTCAGAATTCTCTGTTTGTCTCCAAACAGCAAAGCCATTTCCTTCCTGTCAGCCCAATGATGCACAGCTTCCCGTCAGGACAGCCGAGGAGCTGGGGGAAATGTGTCTTCCCTCACAGCCTCTGTCTCGGGTTTGCCGAGCCTCACCCAGGGCCAAGGAGTGGGGCTGGGTGTTGCAAAGAGGAAGCCCCGCCCCATATGTCCCCACCAACACCTACCCCGGAGGCCCCAAGATCAGGCCACCAAATCCAGATGGAGGTTCCACATGCCTGCATCTTGGGCCTGTCTCCCAGAGGCCTTTGTGGGGACCAAGGCTTCCATCTCCAAGGCCACCAGGAGGAGACTCACGGGAGGCCTGCTCAGGCACTATCCGCTCCTTCCAGGCCCTCTCCTCGGGACCCAAGTCTAGTCATGAGCTCCCGGGGGCCTCTGGGGAAGACTGAGGCCGCCCTCAGGCTGCAGAGACAGTGGGAGGGCTAAGGGAGAGGCTCTTCTAGTAGAGGAGCCACCAAGAGCCACTTCAGGGTCAGCCCTCGGGGGAAACCCACCATAGAGTAGAATTGAAAACGCTCCCGCCCCCTCCAGATGCCACAATAAACGGAGTGAGAGGCAGGCAGGTGGGTGAACAATATGCATTTCCATTGAGTGAGTCCTCCCCAGGTGCCTGCATTATCTCCTTTAATCCCCACACACCCTGTGACAGTGGTGCCCAACCTTGGTGCTCATTGGTATCACCTGGGGAGTTTTTCAAATCCCAATACCCAGGTTGCACCCCAGATCAAGGTAATCAGAAGGTCCAAAGCTGGAAGCTGGGCATCCGCATTTTTTAAAGATCCTCAGGTGTTTCCAAAATGTAGCAACATCTGGGAACCACTGAGGTAGGTGCCATTATTACCCTCATTTTATTAATGAGGAAATTCATATTCAGAGAAGTTAAGTCACTTGCCTACAGTCACACAGCTTATAAGTGATGGCATTGGGATTCCAGTTCACACCTCTGTGATTCCAACATGGAGCCCCAACTCCAAACCTCCTGCAGAAAGTCTCTCATATCTACCAACTGCTGCTCTCCCACTCCACCTCGCTCTCCAATCAGAGCATCCCCAGGGCACGTTTGCTTGTGATCAGTGGGCTTTGCTCCTTCCTCATCTGACAACTGCGTTTCAGTGCTCTCCAGAGCAAAGCACCGGCCTACGAGGATCTGAGAGGATGGCCAGGTGTGAGGGAGACACAGCAAAAGTGTACGTGCCTGGGTGAGTATGTGATGGCAGGTGCTAAGGAGGACACACAGCCTGGAAAGGAGTCCAGGGGAGCGAGTAAATGAGGGGGGAACCCAGTAGTGCTCACACCAGAAACCCAGGGGTTGATCTGCTTCTCCACTGACTGTGTGACTTGGGGAAGTCACTTCCCCTCTCTGAACCTCAGATTCCTCCTCTGGGTAACGTAGGATCCTTAGAGCCCTATCCTCCATGGTGCAAAGAATTCACAGGTCTACTCCTGTGAATGAGGGCAGCCCCATTCTCGGGTCTGAGCAGGTGTGGGTGTGGGAACAGCTGTGGCCTCACCCAGGTAGGCAGAGTCCACACGCAGTTCAGGTACTCACAGACCCCCGGCTCTCAGGGCTGCCTGGCCATCAGTGTACCTGCTGAAGATACAGGCCACAGAGAGGAGCCCCTGGGGCAGCACCCCACACCTGCCCTGCCTGCCTGTCCCAGCCACGGCCCCCGAGCAGGGCTGGAGCTGAAGTCGGCCAGCCCCACCTCATGCAGTCCCACCCTGAGTGGGGCAGGAGGGGGCTGAGAGCATCTGGAATCACCCTGCCCGCCTGAAAGCCCCCACTGTCCCCTCAGCCTGCTGACCTGAGCCTGCACTGCCCTCTTCCCCAAGCGCCAGACAGAATCCGGTTTCCCCTCCGTGGCTTACTCAGGGCCGCCTGCTCTGTGAGCCTCCCCTGGCAAAGTTAAGTGCTCTGTGCTACGTCTGTTCCTGGTTCAGACCTCTCTCCTCGCTCACATCACACTGTATCATACCCACCATCTGCTTACACCTCTGACCCTCAAGGGGAGGATCCGGGGAGGGTCAGCAGAGGCCGCGGAGCACCGTGGTAGGGAGAATGGGCTTCAGAGTCAGAAGACCTGGCTGGAGCCCTGCTCTGCCGCTTACAAGCTGTGTGACCAAGTCTCAACTTACTCATCCATAAAATGGGGAAATGAGAGCAGTGACTTCATAAAGTTGTAAATGAAACGAAATGACACATGTAAACAAGAGGTTTAGCACAGGGCCTGACACTATGGTAGGAGTTCAGTCAAAAGAACTTCTTTTCGTCCCCCTGGTCCTAATGCCTGGCGTGAGCCGTGGCCCAGAGAAGCAACGCTTCATACGTATGTCAAGCTGAGCTGAACCCCAGCCTGTTTGCAGCCTTGACAGTCTGCTCGGCCTTCCCAGGAGCTAGATGTGGTCTCTACCCTTGCTCAGTCCCCAAACAGGGCTGGTCCCTGCAGCCACCACGCAGAACATCCCCTTCTCCAGAGTAAGAAGCTGCCCCATCCTGAGAAGTGTCAGCGCTATGTGGAGAAGCCAGCTGCCCCGCCCCGCCCAGGGCTAGCCCACCTCCACAGCTGGCTCCCCGAACCCGTCAGCCTGAGCACCCACATCCCCAGGCTTCCAGGCAGAGCCCACTGGGGTCAGGCCTCAAGTGCCCTCAGTCCCCACCTCAACCCTCACCAAATCGGAAGTCCTGAGATAGCAGGGAGGGACGAGCAGAAGGTGGAGCCGCTTTACAGCTAGAGGCAATGATCAGAAATGCTGGGCGAGAAACCAGGGAGTCTCCTGCAGACGCCTTCTCACCCTCACTACCCTAGAGCCGGAGAAAAAGGCATTGGCAATAGTCACAATTCCAGACAGTGCTTAACGGAGTCCACTACCTTGGCCAGACAGACGTTTGGAGAAATAATGCCCCAGGGGACTTCTCAGGGAAAGCCGTCTGCACACGGAGGGGCAGCTGTGAGATTTAATGAAGGCAGTTCCACAGGAAAGGCGAGCACAAGGTGTGCACCCCTGCCTCCGTGACCACTCAGGTGGCAGAGGGACAGACACAGGGCCAGCAGAGAAAGGCTGAGGGATGGCCACCCTCAGGACCAGTAGGAGCTAAGGAAGGAGGAGAGAATGGGTGTCCCCCATGACACACAGATCTGGGCAGGCGTCCTCACCCCCACTCTCCAGCCCAACCCTCCTCCAGCCCCTCCATTATGCAAATCAACTGACTACACAGATTTGCATAATTCATACATTATTAGTACGTGCCTTTGTCAGGCTTTTAGACTTTAAACTTCATAAAGCAGTTTTGCTATCTTTAACGGAGAGTAAGAGTCAAGGGGAGAGATGTTCTGTCCTTTTTCTCATTAATCACAAAAACAGTTCTAAATCTTAGAGGGAGACAGTGAGAGAAACGAAGAGACTTCCAGTGGGACCCGGGACCAAACGCTTTGTTGACACTTTGGCCAAGGCTGTATGAAGGGCCTGGCTGCCGGGCACACATCAGCCATGTCTCTCATACGCTCAGCCCATGGAGTCGTCTGGTCCTCAGTGAGTCAGAGAAGGTAGAGACTGCAAACATTATTATTATTAGGTTCCTGGGTGATTCAATACCAACAAAACTGCCACTCTGAGCTTGTGTCACTTTTTTATATTTCACCAAGTGCTTTCACTCTATTCTCTTACTCAGTCCCCACAATAAGCCTATCAGGTTGGAAGGGCAGTACTTTTATCCCCATCTTAGAGATCCAGGAAACTGGGGCCCAGAGAGGTAAAAGTTACTCACCTAAGATCAAACATAGGCTCTCCGTGTTCTTTCCACTACACCAGGGAGGGCAAATACCTTACCACTCCTCCATCCTTCCTTGCCCATGATAGACATCACAAATCAATCACCACGCTTCCCACCAAGCTCAGACTGTACCTCAGAATCTTTCTCAACACAGCCCTTCCGGTAGCTGGTACCAATTGTTCAGAGTTGACACCCAGATAAAACCTGTTTGCTGTTCCTGCACTATATCCCGCCAACTCTTCAACATCCAGCCAACACTGTGACGGTGCCATGAGTTTCTGGGAAGTACCTACGGGCTACGCTTAGCCTGGCTGCTCAGCCCAAGGAGCCCCAGACAGCCACACGTCAGCCCGCTCACTCGTTCCAAATGGGCTCCAAATGGAACCAGATGCACCTGCTGTGGGGAGCAGATCCAGAAGAGGGACTCCCCCTCCGCCAAGTCCCAAAGGCCTCTGCTCTCCTCACTGCAGGGGCCCCACCACACAGGACCGCTGACGCCCATCTTGACGAATACACATCTACTTCAGATCCAGCAGGCACCAAAAGGTATCTGACTCCCAAACAGACCCACCCGGGCCTTGCTATTCCCCGGCAAGGAGACCCCCAAAGTGTTCAGGCAGAAAAGGGGTCAAACACGGCCAGACCCCCATCCCACACTGCCCTGGGTCCCAGCACCTCAGCCAGCCCCGGGGACACATTTTCCTTCCTTGTACATCTGCTGAGGCTCTCCAGTCTAGAGAGAGATGCTCCCACAATCCTTCCACCGGGGCCCCTCCCACAACCCTGCAAGGAAACCTGTTTAAATCACGGTAACAAAAGCCGAAAAGTGCTCATTTTGATCCTTATCACATCCTTGTTATGCAAGGTGGAGAAATGTGAATCCCAGCCTGTCTGCCGTCTCCCCAAGTCCCTCCGAGCTCCCAAGCCCCAGGGCAGCCCTGGCTCCTTTCCCCCCGGTTGAGGGGCCAGTCCCTCCTCGGGGCACAGGGAACAGCCTGCCAGTCCCAGAGAGCAGGGTGGCAGAGCGCCCACACCAGCTGGCACCAGCCGCCCTGGCTGGGGGGCTCTCTTTCTAGAACCCACAGGGCTCAACGCTGGCCTCCTGCCAGGCCTGAGGGAGAGGGAATACACCCTCTGCCTGCCCACGTCCAAGGGCCTAGACAATGCCTCCCCAGGCTCGAGCTCACAGCTGTCACCTCCACTCCCTGCACGTCCTCATCCCCTACTCCACCCTCACTTCCCCGTGAGGTCTCCTGGGCCCAGATCTGCGCTGCCACTGCCGTCAGAACGGGCTCTCCAGTCAGTGCCACTTCCCGGGCCGGGGCCCCGTGAGCCCCCTCCTGGCTCCATCCTGGAGGACTACTACGCAGGGGCGTACCAGCGGGGGGCGCAAGCATCTGCCCGGGGAGGAGGAGGGTTTTATCACTGACCTTACTTAGAAGAGCCAGTGCAGGGTGATAATAAAAAGCAGACCGACTGTTAGTCAGCTTTATTTATTTTTTTACCTTCTCTACAGACAATCACCCCTCATTGTCTGCACCAGAGCAGACTGCTGCCCCGCCCCTGCCCCGGGGTACAGCACTGCCCTTAGGCGGCTGCAGCAGTTTCCATAGGGCTGGGTCACATTTCAGTAGAGGGACAGCAAAGGCGTGCATCACACGCGGCCAGGGCAGAGAGAAGGTGCGCCTTCGGAAGCTCCACTTCTCTCTGCGCTGCCACAGTGGGGGGAATAAAGGCATTCGGGGACCGCCCTTTGGGGCAATTTTAGAGCAATTTGGCTCTAACTGCCTACTATATTTACTAAGGGAGGACTGCATGTTAATTAAGTTCTCTGTATGTCCCTGGTGCTGTTTATCCACCTAGACGCATCACCCCGTGGTGAGGCAGGCATTACTGCGGCCCCCTAAACCCAACATCCCGTGTGACCGCCGCCCACACACATGGGTAATGAGAAAGACGGTGAAGGTCAAAGTCATCCCGGTAGCAGGGGACAGAGCCAGGAATTGACCCCTTCACAGCCCACCCTGACCCCTGGGCCTCTCTGCAGGTCTGCCCCGCACCAGCCCTCTCTGCTCCCTGCCCCACCTTCCCTTCATTCATGCCCCAAACAGATGCCTAGAGCCCCTGTGTGCCAGGCACTGTGTGGGGGCTTTCACATCCCTCATCTCATAGGATCTTCCTGACAACCATCCCACTTTACAGAGGAGGAGAGTTCCTCAGAGAACGCACGCACCTGTCCAGGTCACACTGATGGGGCAGGGGCAGAGCCAGCATGAATGTCAGGTCATTGATCCCAAATCCAGGCCTCTGGAGCCTGAGCTGGGCAGAGGCGGGGCCAGCCTCTGGGAGGGAGGCATTGAGGACCAAGGCTGGCTGGCCATGCTGACCCCGCTCCTGAGCACCATGCTGGGGTCACCCAGAGTAAGGCTGCTGTTTTGAAAAGTTCATCCCAAGGTAGCTAGTAGGGACGGTTTACGTGAACCTCACTACTGGAAGGCCCCAGCATCACCCGATTCCTGCTGGATATCCTCCTGAGATTTCCCCGGAGCCCCTCAAGGCCACAGATCCCAGAACTCGCCATCTCAACCGCTTCCCAGTTCTCCATCACCCTTAAAGGCAACTCAGTCCTGCCTCTCCCACCCCATCATGGCCAGTCTGTCAGCATGTCTTGTCAATTAAAAATAGTGGCCATTACAGGGGCTGGCCCGGTGGCACAGCGGATAAGTTGGCACGTTCCGCTTCTCGGCATCCCGGGGTTCACTGGTTCGGATCCCAGGTGCGGACATGGCACCGCTTGGCAAAAGCCATGCTGTGGTAGGCGTCCCATGTATAAAATGGAGGAAGATGGGCATGAATGTTAGCTCAGGGCCAGTCTATCTCAGCAAAAAGAGGAAGATTAGCAGTAGTTAGCTCAGGGCTAACCTTCCTCCAAAAAAAAAAAAAAGTGGCCATTGCAAAAAAAAAATAGTGGCCATTGTTTGAGCTAAGAACATTACACCTGTGTTCTTCTTTAATCTTCTCTCACAACCACCCCGTGGGCTAAGCATCATTACCCCCATTTTACACGCACAGAGACTGAGGTTTAGGGAGACCGGGCAACTTGCCCAACCTCATAGCCAGTCAGCACCCGAGCTCTGATGTGAGCCCAAGCATAGCTGGCCCCTACACGCTGTGCTATTCCTCCCATGTCTTTGAAAATAAGCAGGAAGAGGGTGTATTCCATCTCCCTCGGGCCAGGCAGGAGGCCAGCACTGAGCCTTGTGGGTTCCAGAAGGAGAGCCCCCCAGCCAGGGCGCTGGTGCCCGCTGGTGTGGGCGCTGTGCCACCCTGCTCTCTGGGACTGGCAGGCTCTTGAGTGCTCACAGCTTCCCGTCCTCCAAGAAAGGGCTGGTTTTTGAGCAGAGCAGTGAGGGGACCAGGCCACAGCGCTCGCTTCGACCCTCACACGCCACCTAGTTATCCAGGGCAGAGAAATGTGAGGCCTCACACATTACCTGCCTCCCCAGAGGCCCCTCCTGCTCCCACATCTTCCCTTCCTTTGCCTCCAGCCTGGTTCAAGCCTTCACTTCTCCTTCTCTAGAACTGTCACAATAACCTTCTAACCAGCCTCCCTGCCTCCAGCTTCCTCCTTTTATAATCCATCCTCTGCTGTGGCTTGACCACACCACAGCTCTGTTCAAATACCTTCCTTTGCTCCCTGTGCTTCTAAACAAAAATGCAAACTCCTCAGCCTGGTGTGCGAGGACCCATGAGCAGGTCCCACATCCCCTTCCAGTCTTTCCTTCCCAGCACTTCCAGGAAAATCTACCTCCTTTGTCCCTCCCTGAGAATACCTGGTACTCTCCAACTTTGGGCCTCTGCCCAAACTGTCCCTTCAGCTTGGAAGACTCTTTCCCTTTTGCCTCACGAAGCCCTACCTGGCTTGCTGCAAAGCCCAGCTCGACCCGCACTTCCTCTAAGAGGCCTCCAGACCTGAAGAGTCACAGGTGTGCCCTCAACACGATGCTGCGCCTCTTTAACACACTTGTCACAGTCTGCTGCGCCTCAGAATGGTGGCAGCCTAACCACCCCCGCAACCATGTATTGTCCATCTCTGTGTCCCCCAACATTTCTGGGGCCAATGCCTGGCACAGAACAGGCGCCAGTTAACATTTGCCCAGTAGAACGTCCTCAGAGTTTCAACACGTTGGTGCAGCTCCTTCCCCAACAGGGAGTCCTGTCTTTCCTGGGGCTCAAAACAAATGCTTGCTTCCTGAGGTGGCCACTGGGGAATCCTGGCCCACTCACCCCAAAAGGATCCTAGCAATGCCCGGGCTGGCGCACTTGGCTGTCTCTCCCCTGCCAGGAAATCTGCCACTCACCCAGCTCTGTCTCCCACTCACTCAGCACAGAAATAATAGCCCTGCCTTTTCCTGCAAATTCCATCTTCCTCAAATGGAGACTGTAGCTCCACCTGTGCAAAAAAAAAACCCACAAAACAAGAAGCAAGATGGAGAGGCCTGGAGAACAGTCACGTGGCCTCGCAGGGCAGAGCGGGGTCCCTGGGCTCTCCCTCTCCTTAAATTATCATTCGGCGCTGGGGTAAAGAGTTTATAATCCCACCGCCTCCCATTTGTCAGCACATCACAGCTGACAGACGAAGCATCTTCCCCACACAGGTGCCCACTGGGTCCACACCACAGCCCACCACTAAGGCGATACCACTGCCCCATGTACAGACGAGACCTCCAAAGATAAAAGACATGGAGACTAGAAACAAGGAAATACCCCAGGGAGGCGGGACTTGAATTCAGGTCTTCTGACTCTCAGTCCAGAGCCCTCAATGACACAGGGCTGCCCAAGAAAAGGGTGGGAGAAGGAGCCGGACTAGAATGGCACACTGAAGATGATAGAGCAATAGCGCCCATGTTCTCATTTATCCTCATAACCAGCCTGTGAGAATGAGTCATCTAGAGCGGGGCGCCCCAGCCTCAGTGCTGTTGACATTCGGGGCTGGGTAATTCTTTGTTGTGCGGACTGTCCTGCGTGTTGTAGGAGGCTTACTAGCATCCCTGGCCTCTACCCACTAGATGTCTGGAACATCGCTCCTCTAGTTGAGACAACCAAAAATGTCTCCAGACCTTGTTAGATGTCCCCCTGGGGAGCAAAATCGCCCCAGTTGAAAACCCCTGATCTAAAGGGACAGAGTTAGATCCCAGGGCTCACGAAAGGGGAACAGACTTGCCCATGGTTCTCACTCCCCGCCATTCAGCAGCTGCTTGTTTCACTTCTACGCATGCTGCTGTCAGGCAGCCTCACCCCAACACCAGTTCAGATGCTTCCTTCTGCACCATCTCCCTCCCCTCCAGGGAGAGAACCAGCCTGCCCACAGGCTTTCCTCACGTTTGCCATGGAGGGTAGAAGGGAATCAATATTTACTGAGAGTCAACATTTACTAAGTGTCAAGTCACTGGGCTAAGGGCATCCATTAACACTGCTTCACAAAACTCCTGCAAGGCAGGCACCATCACCCCCACTGGATGGCTGGGCACATGGACTCAAAGATTAGATCACTGAAGTCTCATAGCCAATAAGGGTCTGGGTCCGGATCTGGACCCAGCTCAGAAGGCTGGTGCCCAGCAGGCCCGGACTGCCAGAGTGGGGTGGCTTGATCTCAAGGCCAAGACCCTCACCCTCCAGGCCCAGGTCCCTGCATCGGACACTGGCAGGACTGGGAGAAGACCTTAAGGGCCATTCCTGCCCTCTTCCCCTACTCTCCTGCCAGCTGCAAAGGGAACAGGTGCCACAGCTCCCTGCATGGTCCCTGAGAGCGCTGGACACTCAGTGACATGGCTGATGAACATGAGGCTGGGGACTCCCAGCGGCTGGTCCCCCCCTCCCCAGCTGTGAAACCTTGACGAGGCTGCCCCACCTCTCCGTGCTGTCCTCCTGCACCCCCGCGGGGTTGGGGCACTGGAAAATCAGGAATGCATGTCTTCAGAGTTTGGTATTATTTCAGTAACTTCCCATAAAATCAGGCTTCCCAGTCATGCTGGGGAGCTTTTGATCGTGTATGACTCTGTTATTCATCGAACCGCTCTGGGGTCAGCCCAGAGCAGGGAGATTGAACTTTGAAATGTGGACCGACCCAGAAAGACCCCAGCAACTTCCAGTGCCCTTCGGGGAGTGAGCTGTGCTGGAGGCACAGAGAACTTACTTGAATTTTTTTAAAATGTGGCCAGCTGTGTCACAAAGTGTCCTCTGGGATGGGTGAGAAGCCATCCATCCCAGCACAGGAGCCCAGGAAGAAGCCTTCCATGCTCCAGGCACCATCCTCTGACCCCCCACCACCTCTGGGGCACGTACTACCCACATTCTATTAAAACTGACACACCTTAAACCTAACCAGGCCAACCCCAAACTCCCATCTGCTCCCCAAAACTGCTTCTCCCACTGTCTCCTCTGTCCAAGTTAATGGAAACTCCATCCCTGCATTTGCTTGGGCCAAAAGTCTTGGCCTCGTCTTTGATTTCCCCTTTCTCTCTTCACCTTCCCACCACCACCACACTCCTGAATCCAATTCATCAGGAATGCCTTCCTTCCAAACATTCCAAGGACCCAATCACTTCTCACCATCTCACTGCCACCACCGGGGTCCAAAGCTCCATGGCCTCTCACCTGGACTGCGGCCACGAACTCTCACCTGGGCCCCCTTGCCCTTGCTCCCACCCCCTCGTCTGTTCCCAGCCCTGTAGCCAGAGCAGTCCTATGAAAATGTAAGTCAGGTCTCATCACTGCTCCACTCAAAGGCCTCCATCAGCTCCCGTCTCACCCAGGGAAAAAGCCAGACTCCTCACAACAGTCTACAAAGCCCCATGGAGTCGGTCCTGTATCCTCCCCGACCTCACACCCCAACCCCTGCCACGTTCCCCCCATGCTCCCCATCCTTCCCATCGGTCTCAGGGGCCTCCTCGCTGCCCCGAGACCTACACTGTCCGACACGGCAGACACGGGCCATGTGTCCACTGAGCCCCTGCAATGTGACTAATGCAACGGAATTTTTAGATGTATTTCATTTTCACTAATTTACATAAAAAAACTAATACTCTATTTCACTTATTGGAAATTTTTTAATATATTTGCAACAACTTGGGTGTATCAGTCTACTTTTTTAACTGTAAATTTTATGAACTCTACATACAGATCTAGTATTTCCAATGAAGATTTAGTGTCCAACTGAGATGTGCTGGAGGACACACACACACTGGATTTCAAAGACTTAGCATAAAAACAGAATGTAACCTATCTCAATAATTTTTTACATGGATTACATGTAAATGAAAATCGTAATTTTTTTACTATACTGGGTTAAATAAAAAATGTTATTAACATTAATTTCCCATTTCTCTTTTCACTTTCTTTAATATGGCTACTGGACAATTTAAAATCTCAGATGTGGCTCGCATTATATTTCTACTGGGCAGAGCCGTCCAGACCATGCTGGGCATCATCCCAGCCCAGAGCCTTCAGCTTGCTGTTCCCTCCTCCCCCAGGGGCTCGCTCCCCACCCTCCTAAAGATCTTTCATCAAATGTCACCTTCTCGGTGAGGCCTTCCCTGAACACTTATTTAAAATTACAACTCTTCCCTCCGAAGTCGCTGCCCTCTCATCCCAGCTTTATTTTTCACCATAGCATTTATCACCCTCTAACATCATATACAACTAACTTACGTAGTTTACTGTCAGTTTTATCCACTAAAATCGAAGTTCCCAGAGGCTAGGGATTTTTATCTGCTGTGGTTTTTTTCCTTCCATATCTGTGGGGCTTAGAACAATCCTTGTACATAATCGGCGTTCCATAAGTATTTGTTGCATAAATAAAGTTATGTATTCTGCCCGGGCTTCCCACTCAGCTGGGAACTCCTCAAGGACAGTACGAAGCACACAGTAGGTCCTTGACATATGGCTGTTGAATATAGGCTGATCTGTTACCAAGATCACTGGGGAAACAGAGGCAGCTTAGCTGGGTCATTTCAAGCAAGGAAAAGGAAGTGCCAAGGGTCCTTGAACTGGACACTGTGTCTCCTCCCGTGATGCTCTCTCTCTCCCCACCCCCCTGCCCCCCGAAAGCTACAGTCAGCCCCACAGCAGTGGGTACTTGGGGGGAAGGTACAATTCCTCTCCTTCCCATCGATTTTTATTCTCCCAGTGAGAAGACAAATCTGTTTCCCCTCTACCAGAAGGCTCCGAGCCACGGCCACTTACATTATAGTAATTAAATCCCTGCCACTAGGAGGGCTTGGAGCGAGCAGGCCTCCTGCCAGGGGCCGGCCTGCAGGCAAGAGGTGGCGGGCAGGGAGGCCGGCCGGGCCTGTCTCTCAGCTGTCTCCTGAGAGCCACAACGCCTTCTCAGGTTTTCACTCCTGAGACGGGAAGATAAAGCCTCCCCAGCCCACCCCTCTGAAACACCCCCCGGGACAGCGGAGCACTGCTTCAGCCCAGGCCGTCACACGGTGCTCCTGTTCTCTCCCCTTCCAGCGGATGCTCACCCCCTCCCATAGGACAGCCAGCAGAAGAATCACCATCATCCTCCGCCTCATTCTCCTATTTTCCAGATGACAAAACAGAGACCCAGAAACCACGTTTCCTCACTCCTAGGCCAGGGCTTCTCTCTTCGTCCCCAGTCTTCCCTAGCACTCAGCACAGGCCTAAAACCACGCCACACGCTTCGCCCACAGTGCTGTTTCACTGAATCCTCATACCTGCCCCAGAGGTAGGGTTCTGATTAACCACCAAGGAAATAGAATCCCAGCCCTGAAGCCACTTGCCCAAGGCCACACACGCAATATGTGACAGAGCTAGATTCAAACCCAGATCTGTCCAGTGTGAAAGCCTGTTCTCCTAACATTAGGCTATCCTGCCCATATAGAAGTAGCGGAGGGCGGCTGGCAGATAGCTATGAGGGAAGATGGAAGAAGTGAAGGCAGATGGACCTGCAGTGGAATCGAGGACGGGGGAACAGGCAGAAGGAATGGGAGACTCAGTCTCAGGTTTGCGGGTCAAAGGCAGGCCACTTGCGTGTGGTTTTCTCCCCTATACAACTCCCATCATCCATCATTACTTGTTCAACGCCTGCCTCCCCACCGCCCCCGCCAGCCTGTGAGCTCCACGTCTTGTTCCGTGTTGAACCCCTGCCAACCAGAACACCTGGCACCTATCGGCCCTCAGGTGTAGTTATCGACTAAAGACCAAGGGCTAGGAAAGCAAAGGCAGACGGGGGAAGAGCCCCTGGGATAGACATGGAGGGAGACCAACACAGGAGACAGGGACAGAAGGCACGAGAGTTTGCATGAAACTGGGAGATGCCTGCTGGCCAAGATGATCCTGTGAGGATGGGGCACAGGTCAGAGGCTCAACCTAGTCCTCTGGGTCTGGGTCAGTCAATCTGTGTTTGGAGTTTCCATAGTTATACGATGGGAAAATTAATGATAATAACAGCCGGCATTTGCGAAGCCCTTTACCATGTGTCCGCACTGTGTCTGTCTCATTTGCCCTTCATGATACACAGCCCGATAAGAGAGAAAACATCTTCATCCCTATTCACAGATCGGAAGACTGAGGCTCACAGAGGTCAATTTTCCTATCTAGGTTGCGCAGCCAGGAAGCCGCAGAGATGGGACAGGAACACCAAAGCATGTGCTGCTGACTGCTGAGCTGACCCTCCGGAGCCTGCGGGAGACCATGCTCCGGCCCAGAGCCCGCCTTGCCTGTCAACGTGCCCAGAGCTCCTGAGGTTCAACAAACCTCTGCATCTAAAGTGATGGCCTCCCCCGCCACTCATCCCTCCACCCCGTCCTGCAGAGAGACGCTCTGGGTGAGGCCGCCAGGGCGGTGAGCATGGCGTAGTAAGGGGTGGGGTGGGCAGGGGTGGCGAGCTTCAGGAGAGCAAGAACAGCTTTTTTGGCTTGAAAAAGCCCAGGCCAGGAAGTGATCTGAAAAGCATGCCTGCCACACAGGACACCAGCTTTGAGGACTCTCCTAGGTTCAAATTCCAAAGCCACTACGTCCTGGCTGTGAGACCCTTGGCAAGTCACCTAACCTCTCTGAGTCTCGGGTCAGTCATTGGTAAAACGGAGATTGTGGTGAGGATGAAATGAGATGAGGTGTGTGAAAGCACCTGATGGGCCCTTAATAAATGTTCATTTTCTTCCCCTACCCCTTCTGTCCCTCTTTCCACTCCTGAGTCAGACTCAGCGTTGCTTGGAGTCATTTCTATGGAAGGGAAAAGAAGTATCCATCTGAGCAGCGCCTTCTCCCGAGTTGCCGAGGACAGAAGCGTTATCTATGATCCCACCCACCCGCGAGGAAAGCCTCATGACTCAACCTCCACCCCGGACTTGCTCTCAGCTCGCATCAATTTCATTTCACTCTTGAGGGATCTTTCCACCGCTGGCACACAGCGTGGACCCAGGCTCGTGTCTTGTGCCAAGTGTTCCCCCGCCCAGCTCAGCACCATTACTCCCCCAGGAGCAGGGGAAGGAGAGTTGGCAGAGCCGAATGTCAGGTCCAGCCCAGAGCAGGAGGGGCAGGGAGTCACGGGCTCAGCTGTGAGGGACCTCATATGATCCAAACGGCCACTGAGCTCTCGGGAAAAACAACCATGGCAAAGCCTGCACGGACCAGCGTGGACCAAAGAGCCCCCTGCGGCCAGGTCTGTGCCACGTTGAATCCTCTACCTCCACCCTCAACAAAAGGAATTATAATCCCACTTTCCAGATAAAGGGCACTGCTCACAGCCACACAGCTAAATAGTGCACAGCCATGATTGGAACCCAGGTCTGTGTTGAAAGCATGAGCTCTTTTGGGAGGATGGGCAGAGAGCAACACACTTCATTGAGGAGAGACCCCTGTAGCCGACTCGAGTCCTTAAGGGCGCAGACCTTTGCATTCCAGGAACCTGGAAGTGGCTGCCACATAGCAGGTGTTCAGGAGGACTAAAGCCCAGAATTCCTGGATTCCAGCTGCACCCTTGCCACTTACATTGCTGAGTGGCCTTGGACAAGTCACGTAACTTTTCTGGGCCTTAGGGTGCTATAAAGAGGAGGATAGTCCCTGCTCTGCCTTTCTCAGAGAGGTGGGAGGGCTGTGCAGGGGCCAATGCCCATCCAGGCTGGCACAGCTGGTGGGCCCGTGGAGCACAGCCATTCAGGGAGGTATGGTGCCACACAGCACCAAATATGCCCCCAGCTGCCCCCAGAGGAGGCCTCCCCTGGGTCATCCTTCCAAAGCCATCCAGCTCTGAGCCCTTCCAAGGCAGAAGCCCGACCCAGAGCAACATGCTCACCTAGAGCCCTCATGGAGGAAGGGAACATCACCCATGTCAGCAGCTCTGGGCATTCCCACATGTGGGAGCTATTCAGGGACTGGCTGAGCAAGCCAACATCCTAGCCAATGGAAGCCAGAAAAGAGAGAAAATGGCTAAGCCCCAATTTGTTAAAATCAGAAATCTTCTTAAAAGGGAGAAAAGGCTCTGAAAAAATCCCTGCTAGCGGAACCTTGCGAGGATGCGGGCAGGTGCCAACTCAGGCAAAAGTGCTAGGAAGAACTACCATTTGTTGGCAGCCTGGGATGTGCCAGGCACCGGGCTGGGCCACTTACCCAACCGTTATCACGTTGCATTCTCATCAGGCTGGTAAATGCCACTATCTCCATTTACAAAAGGGGAAACTGAGGCTCAGAGAGCTTGAGTCACTGGCTTCACAGTCACCCAGTAGCAAGGGGCTGGGCTAGAATTAGCCCCTAGTGCAGTCTCTTTCCCAACTCCCACGGGGCCCCTGCGGTTCAGCCAGAAGACCACCTGTCCCTCCTCCCTGCCTGTCTGGGGGCCCTGACCACGGCACCCACCTCTATGGGCTTCTGCACCTATAACCTCAAGCTACACACCACACAACGGCTCCCACAGGTGCCGGCTGGCAGGCCCAGGGCCCATGAGCCATGATGGGTAGGCACCGGCCCCTGTGGGAGCGTCCTCTAAGAAGGCTTTCCTGTTCCTTTGACACTAGGCACCATGCCTGTCCTTTAAGAAAAACGCCCAACAAGCTGACTCAAAAATAACAGATGCCAATTTGCATATTATTTCACACATCATTTGCATGTTGTTCATTTAGTGTCACCACGGCTCTGCTCAGAATACGACTCTGGTTACCTTGCGACCAGGCCTTGTGAAAAAAAAATGGCCTCCACATAGGGCGAGCCCTGACTCCCTGGGTCTTGGTGCCCCTTGGTCCCTGGTGGGAACAGTTACCACCTGCCACAGCAGAAAGGGTCAAAAGAACCTCGACTCTCAAGCCCCCACAACCTTTTGAATTCAAGAAGGTACTCTGTCGAAAGTCTTAAAGGAAAAAGCGCGCTCTCTTGAAGACACCTCGGGAAAGTCCTAGCATTTCTTTGCTTCCCTGGTTCTGTCGCAGGACGGCCTTCTGGTTGGCCCTCTCCCTGTGGTCTCGCGCTCTCAGCCTCTCTCTGCCTGGCCATCACATGTCCCCCTGACCTTCCTCAGGGCCTCTCAGCCTCTGGCCTGGCTCCATGGGCTTATTTTTGTTTTCTCTCCACCTGTCTGATTTGCGTGACCACACCCAACGAGCTGTGCCTAGGCCACAGATTGCTGACTCTGAGTGTAGAATGACTGGGTCCCATGAGGTAAGAAGGCTCCAGAAGCCCAGGCCAGGCCACCACTACAGCCCTGCCTTCCGGGGAACACACTGCTTCCCTCTCGCTCGCTCAGACTCACCCACAGGGACGCATCCAGGAACATGACCGGGCAGTTTTTCACCCGAGGTGAGGCCGTTTGATTTTATGAGAAAGGCGACATGTTCCACGTGTGCTCACCTCTTCCAGAGCCCCTTTCTACAGCCACCTGTGTGGAGGGGTGACCTGTGCACTCGTGTCCCTCTATGTCCCCCAGGCGGCTGTGGGTTAACAGGAGCATCTTCTAGGCGCTGCTCTAATAAAACCGACAGCTGGCAGACACGGAGGCTCAGCATGGGCCCGGCTCTGGGCTGGGTGCTGTGCTACAGGCAGGCGCTGTCATTCCCTCTGAATGTCTTAGAAACAGGCTTCAAATTCAGGACAATCCCTGAGGACCCACCACTGGCATGCCACTGCGTCTGGATTTGAACCCAGAGCCCAAGCCCTTCACCACCACGCCGGGCTGGCTGCACCAATTAAGGCCGCCTTTGAGAAAAGAAAAGCATCCGGTCTTCAGGGCCTAAGGGTGCAGAACTCTGAGCCCCTGACAATTACAGGTATCAACTAAATATTCAGTTGCCTCTGTGCCCTCGCCCTGGGCACGAACACTCTACTCCCTGCTCAGAACCTCCTGGGATGAGACCCAGCCCTAGCTCCTCTCCCAGACTTCTCTGTCCTCCCTACCTGCCCCTGTGTACACCACACAGCAGGAACTCCAAGCTGCCCCAGCTCCATCTCCTACTCCCTCTGCCCTCCCTGCCCTGGCTCCCAACAGTCTCATTCTCAGAAAGGCCCCTGCCTGTGAACCTCCCATCCTGGCCTGTCTAGTCCTTCAGGGGCCACCCTACCTCCTACAGGGGGCCTCCCCAACATCCCCAGCCTGAATTACTGCCTCCTTCCTCAGTGTTCCCTATATCACCACCAGAAACTGCAATCCAGCCTGGATGGATTGTGCCGGGGTCCAGGCCCGACACCCCTCGAGAACATGAGTTTGAGCGCTGTTGCTTGCTTCTTTGCAAGGAGCATGACAAATGTATGCTCAATGGAATCAGAACCCTCTGGAGCAGGAAGGGAGGTCAGCGTTGGAATCCGGCCCTTATTTTTAAGCTAGAGAAACAGAGACCCAGAGAGGTGAAGGGACTTGACAAAGGTCACACAACAAGTCAGAAACAAGAAGTAGAAGCTCCTCCTCAAGGCTCCTTCAAAGCAGAGACAGGCCTTTAACACAAACTGCCACTGACAGAGCTAAACGCAGCCTCACCCAGGGAATTGGGAAGCCGGGATTCAAGGATGAAGAAGAAAATTCTAGAACCAGGGATGGAGAAGCCCTTGGAGTTTCCCTCACTCAAATCCCCAGCAGAAGTTTGTGGTGGGGTTTGGAACAGGGAGACAAACAGTACACTGGAGACCTGAGCTCCCATTCTAGAACCATCTCTCCTGAGCTGGGCAGCTGGAGTAGGCCACTCAGCCCCCTGCGGCTCAGTTTTCTCCTCTGAGAATAGTGCCGAGTGTAATGACTCCAGGGCCACGGTGGGGATCCTGAGGAACAATGAGCATGGAAATACCTTGTGAGATGCAAGATGCTAAGCCCCGTGGGCTGCCCGCAATAAGTAGTCCTGCAGCCAGTACTGGAGGAGGAATGAGGAAGACCGGGGAGAGCCAGCGAGCGGCCAGAGCCAGGGGGCTGTGTGCGGAAGTGCTCCGCAGGCGTGGGGCCCGCTGGCTCTCCAGGGGTGGGGGGGTGCTGTGGTGCTGTGGAGGAGCCCACACAAGGCCAGGCCTTTACAGGAGGGGCTCCTGTTCTCTCTGTAATCCCCACACCTAGCCCGCTCTCACCCTCCAGGTGGAGAGGCATCCTAAGGACCGATCGTGGGCCACAACCTCACCCTGGACCCAGGCTGCCCCCAGGAGCCCACCTTGCCCTGGCCGCCCCCTAGGACACTGTCTTCTCTTGGTACCTGCATTGGTATCTCCCACCCTCCATCAAACCCCTTCTTGCCTGTCTCTCAGTAAACTTCTTCCCGTCCCAAATTTTGCATCGTGGGTCTCGGGCCCATAAACCTTGACTTGTCTCTTTTAAGAATGATAAGAATTCACCCAGCAGGAGCAGGCATGGGAAAAAGCCCAAACCTGAAAGTTGATGGGGCCTGGGTTCCTAGCCCAGCACCACCACCCACCAGCTTGGCCAGGTGACTTCATCTACAAAGGCAGACAAGACCACCACCTACTTCAGGACAGGACTCTGGAGTTTTGCACAGTCCGGTGCTGCACAAATGGCCCCTGTCCCCCACCTCCTGTCACCCAGCAGCACTCCTGGGCCCCAGAGGTGAAGCAGTGGGTCCCTGCCCCCAGCCCCGCCTCCCCTCCCTTCTCTGGATCCCAGCTGAGCTCCTGGGGGTGGAATGACAGGGTGGGGGGAGGGGGCACCTAAAAACCCATTAACCTCCTCCGGACTTTCCTCACCAGAAGAAAAGGCACTAGAATTTTCCTCCCCACAGCTCCTGAGAACAGCATGGACTTAGAATTCCCCACCCTCATTATTTAAAGAGGCATAGGTGGCTTTCTTCTTTCTCTCTCTCCCTTTGGGGTTTTGAAAGAAAGAGAAGAAAAACAGCTAGGAAGGAAGGCGCTGCTCTGCCTGCCGCTGAGCTGAGGAAAGCGGTGTTTCATTGACACACAGCCGTCCCTCACAGCCCTTCTCGCTTGCTCTCATACATGCTCATTTTCTCCCCAAAATGTGCTTCACAAATAAGTGTGGCAAAACCAAAGCTCTCTGTCCCGATTTTACATATCCATCCAGGCCTCGGCTTCACTACAGAGGTTACTTAAATTCCTTCTCATTTTGGTTTTCTTTACCTTCTATTTCTAAAGCAGATCTTTGGATCATGCCTCCCAAGTCCCCCTTCCGGAAAGCTCCATAAGGGAAACACAGGCCATCCCTCAGCTTCCTAATTAGCCAGCGTGGCAGATAAATGCCCCAGCACCGATGCCAGTGCTGAGCGGCGGTAACAGCGCCTGTGAGGAAGGGAAGTCCGGATGTCTTATGAAGTCTTTCCCCCGGGACGGTTATAAATAGTGTGATGACACGCAAAGGAGAAGCATATATAAAAGTTAGCTGTCCCCTCTGTGGGTTACAAACGTTTGACTCATTTGCAGGCTGTCCACAAAGGTTATAAATAAAGTCACCACCCCCCTGGGTGGGAGAAGGGCCTCGTTTTCACGGAGCCGCTGTGACCTGTGGAGATAAAGCGTATGCCTGGGCCCCTTGGCAGCTGTAGCCAATCGCTTATAAATAATCTCCTGCCTTCTGCAACCCTGTCCCGCAGGTCACCCCATTGGGAGGGTCCACGGAAAGGAGTCTGTCCCATTCCTACTTTCCCAACATGCCTGTAACCACGGACAAGGGGGCCCTGTGGCGTCTCCTCCCCTACATCAGGACATCCCCGAAAGCCACCCACCTACCCCAAAGCAGCTCCCAGGTCTGGCGGGAGGTGCAGGCCGTTCACCCAGCCAAGCCCCGGCTGCCGCCCTGCCCTTCTGCAGATAAGACCTCCATGACCAGGGAGGGCAGGGTGGCAAAGCTGCTGAGACCTATGGTCCTTCTCAATCCTTCAGACTGGAGGCTGCGGGCAGACTCGCTGACCTCTGTCAAGTCAGCAAAGAGACACAACAACAAGTTGGCCCCAAGGGACGCCATTCTCTTTGGAGAGTGAATGGCTGGGGGACCCAGCTCCCCTGGGCATACAGGGAAGCCTGGCATTTCAGGGTGGCCGCCCACAAGATGGTCTGAAGAAGGAGGAGTAACTCGGGGTGGGAAAGGAAGCCATGCATGGGAACAGACAGGGCGGCCCGGGTGACCACCGCCATACCAACTCCTCTGCCCCCAGCAACAAGGCCAGGCAGGGAAGTGGGAAGAGCAGAGGGGCAGGAAGTTGGTGGGGTGGGCAGGAGTGGGGCATGAGGAGGGTGGAGGAACCAAGCTCTGCCTGGGAGGTAAAACTCAGATGGACTGAGAGGCCGGGGGTGGGGAAGCAGTTTGAGGTTGTGCAAAAATGGTGGAAACGGAGAGCCACCCTGCTACACCAGCATTTCCAGCCTCCCCTGAGGGGACCCCACAGCCCGACACCCGAGGTCCCTGGGAAGCAAGGCCCACCAAGAACTAAGGTCCAGCTGGTGACTTGCCAGCTAGACAGAGGCACGGGCTCAGCCCCCAGCAGGATGGCAGGGTGGGATGGGAGTCCACAGCCTGGAGAGGAGAGGGAGGCCAGGCTGGGCCTCGCCCATTCTCAACTCTCCCTTGGCCCAGTGGAGAGAGCATAGCAGGCAGTTTAAGGCAACAGAGTGGGTGTGTCTCAAACCAGCTCTGGAAGAAAATAAAGAATGCCAAGAAGGACTCCCCAGATCCTCATTGCCTTCATCGCATTGGCACTAATGTGGTAGAGACAATGTCACTAATTTCTCAACAGGATCTCTAGACCTGGCCCTGTCGTGGTGTCTAAGCCCTCAGAGAGTAAATCCACCTACTGAAAAACACCCTGGACTCCTCCTTCCATTCAGGGGTAGCACCAGGAGGGGCCTATTAGGGCCATCTCCAGCATTTCTCTGCCGTTTGGCCTCATGGCACTGCTGCGATCACCAACAGCTCTCCTGTTATCTGAGCCCCACCTCAGCCCACCTCCCTGCTTCTGTCATGGCCTATGGCTCGTGAGGACCTCGGCTTATGAGGCTGAGGACCGTTCTGTTGCAATCTCTTACCTCCTCACGCTGGCTCCCATTTGCATTAACTTTGAATAGGCTCAGGGGCACGCCATGTTCCTTCTCAAGAGAGCCAGGCCTGTGTGGCGAATGCCTCCCCCAGTAACAGATATCAGCCAAAGAGAGGCAAACAGGAAGGCCACGGCCCCATGAGAAAAGGCAGAGGACTTCAGAGAGCAGCAGCTCAAGCATGTGGTTAGCAGTCTTTGATCACTCGGGGGAAAAAAAGTGTGTCCCTCTCCCAAGGGCCTTTGAGCGGGAACTGCCACCATCAATGCAGAATCAGCCGATCTGACTGGGGTGCCTGAGGTCACCCCGTTCCTCCTCCTGACTCCAGACTGGTCAGCAAAGCCAATCAGATGCACAAAGTTCTCCAGCAAAAGAAACTGCCACCCATCCCACCCCAGGGGCCACTGAACATCTCTGAGTTCTCCCTGCTGGTGATTCTTCATTCTAACCCAAACCATCCTGTCACCACAGAGCCCATTTTCCCCACGAGGCTGGGGAACAGATGCCACCTCCCCTGCAACAGACCCACATGTAGAGATGTTCTCCAGTCAGAAGACCCAGCCCTGCTCACAACTTCTCCCCTCCAAGATACAGCTTCTCCCGGCTCCTTTGACAACAGTCTCAGTCCCCAATCTGTTAAGGCCTCAACTACTTCTGGAGCCAGAGTTAGACAACAGAAGAAAAAGACATCGCTTTCCCTCTCCATTATTAATAACAGTAATAACAGAGCGCATTTATCAAGCAGGCACAGCAGGCAGTGCCTTACACTTATCTAATTCACTCTCCCCACTTGACAGCCGGGGAGACAGACCTGCAGAGGCTCCATGGCTTGTCCGAGATCACACAACCAGAAGTGACAGAGCTGGGACTCAAGCTCCGCTCTGATTCTTTAAAGCGATCCTATTCACCTCCAGGAGAGAAGAGGGATAGCTGCCCTACCCGCTGCTGGGCCCACTGGGCCTGACAGAGGAGACACCCAGAAAATACTTGTTCCACAATGACTCAACGCATAGATGGAGAGACGGAAGGGTTGGTGAGCAGGTGAGCAGGTTAAAGTGAGCCCCACTTATCACAACCAGTACCAACCCACCGTGCACAGGAAGTGGCCATCCCACCAGCTGAGGAAGGCAGGACCTTCCCAGTTGCTGTGTCCCCCATGCTGCCATCAGCCAGAGGATCAGGGATTTAGGAATGGGTGAAGCCCAGTCCCTTGGGTCACCTCATCCTTCCTTCACACCGGAGTCTGCTCTCTCCAGCTCTGGGAAAGCTCCTGTCCCTGGATACTCCATCAGGGTGGCACCTGCTCTGGCCTTTTCCTGCCCAGCAGCAACCCTCCCATTGCATTAAGACAAATGTGCACAGATGATCCCACAATGGGCGCTGTCTCTGGGAAGAGCCACTCTCTTAGGAGCTCTGACCACAGGGGTCCCTGAAAGAGGAGGTGCTGGTCTTGCCCCTTCCCCTCTCCCCCTCCAGCACTCAGGCCCTTATCAGTTTCCCCCAGCGAGGGCTCCTTGTCCCCAGGAGGTGACTGGAGGGAGCCATGGTTGTGTCTAGGGCGGCTGCCAGGCCCATCAAGGATGGTGGCCCCCTCTCCCGGAGCGCCCAGCGGGAGAGGCGGCAGAGGCAGCAAACAGAAGGACCCGCAGACTCAGAGGCTCATTACAGGGAATGACTAAGTGAGCTGCGATTCCAGGGGAAAACCCCGCTCGCTCCTGCTCAAGGAGGGGCTCAAATCCTTGAGCTGTTTAGATGAAGGGGGCTTCCAGAAGCTGCCCTCAGCTGGGGCAACCCCCTCCGAGCAGCCGGGTCCCTGGGGGCACCCTCTGCCTGGAAGTCTTGGTTGTGGCTATTCAGGTCGTCTGATAGGTCTGCCCCACCCGTTTCCTGAGCAGGCAAGTCTGCCCATCCCCTGTTAGAGCGAGAGGCTGGGAATGGGGGAAATCCGATCAGCACCTCCTAGGTTTTTGCGACTAGATTTCAACAAGGAATGTGACAGTCTCGCAGCAGCTGTGCCCAGCCTGAAACAAGCTCTATTTGAAACCTCCAACAGCTGAACCCCTCCCAGCTACCCCGGGCCAGCCCAGCCACCCCCTGCCCAAAATGACAAATAAGTAGAGAAATCCAAGCAAAAAGCAAGCACGCAAACGCAAACTCACACACACATGCATGCACACACACACACACACACACACACACACACACACCCCAACCAGTTGGGGATGAGGGATAGAGTGGGAAAAAATCCACTTGTCCAAGGGCTCCCCAGGTCTCCAAGCCTTCCAGCCCGCAGCAGGAGGGCTCCCAGCAAGCAGAGCATTGACGGAAACCCACCTTCCTCAATCCCCACTCCCTTGGAGGATGCGATTTCCAAGCCCCCTCTGGGAGGGAAACCCCTTCCTCCGTCTTGGGGCTGGACGGAGAGGCTGGAGCAGCGGGGCCAGCTCCCCGGCTAAAGCCGGTGCCCGCCGTTCTCCATCCGGGCGCGCACTCACACACTCGCACACACACTCATCCTTATTTATCCCGAGAAGAAGGAGTTGGGGTGGGAGGGGAGAACCGGGACTGAGCCGGGGGCGCGGGCTCTCGGGGACGCCCGGGAAGCCCTGACATCCCATCCCAAGGAGAGGCGCTGCCCCCTGGCTGATGCCAAGGCGGCGCCCATCTGCTCTGCCCGGGTAACACCTGTAGCCATTTTTATCAGGGGATGTTGATGAGGCGGCAGCAGGTTTATTCTGAGTCCTCTTTCCTGAGGGAAAGGACTGCTGATTTCCTCCGCCTATATTTTTACCCCATGCCCCCAGGAGACTCAGGTCACGGGTGCTTTTCTATTTTGCCCTAAGTCTCTCAGGGAGGAGGAGGGAAACAGAAACTTGGGAAGAGAGGGAGAAGACAGAGAGAGAAGGGACTGGCATGGAATCCCCACCCCCCCACCCAGACATTTATTTCTTTTTTATCCTCGGGAAAATGGAGTGGAGCAGAGAGGGGAGGAGAGAGGGGAAGTCACAGGAATTGGCGAGCACTTCAAGGCAGAATGTAATTAATTGGTGCGTTAAGCTGCTGGGTTATGCTTTGGTACGAGTGAGCCAGGAGGAAAAATGATTTCTCAGAAGGGATTCTTTAAGCCTCCCTAACACAGAGTCTGCAAATTAGACACAGTGTGTGGGGATGTCCCCCCCCAAGAAAGCGAGGAATGAATTCTCCCGGGATTAAGAAGGAAAACCATGGGAAGTTAGAGTGTTCAATATAATTGAGCAAACGACTCTCCCCACCACCACCACCACCACCTCTCTCTCTCTCCCCCAGTCTCTCTCTCTCAATCTCTCTCTCTCTCTTGCTACCTACATATTCCTTTTGTTCAAGGTATAAAGAGAAACCGCAGCCCCTACCTTTGAGTACAAACCCCAAGAGAGCTCGGTCTCTATCACCATAACAACAATTCCAAACATCCCAAAAATCAGAGCATAGTCACTCAGTCGCTTTCTCTTTTCAAACAGGGCCCTCCTGTGTCCCAGCTTATAGCCAATGTTTTGGTTTTTCCGCTTGTTGGCTTTGGGGAAGGTGGTGCTGCTGGCGGTGGTGCCGGCGTGCTGGTGGTTGTGGGTGGCATTGGGGTGATGGAGCAGGGTCTGGTGGGCATGGTTGTCCTCCCGGGAGGAGATGATGATCTCCGGGGGGTTGCTGGGGCTGAAGAGCTGGAGGGGTTGGCCCTCCTGCTCAGTCTCGATGAGGTTCCTCCGGGAGGCGCTGAGGCGGCTGAGGGGCTTCATGACCCCACCGCTGTACTTGCAGGAGCTCATGGCGATCTCCGTGAAGGGGTTGCTGTCCCGCCGGTGCACCAGGGGGCTGGCCTGCCGGTGCCGGCCGCCTCCACCAGGCCCACTTGTGGCTGTGGAACTTGGAGAGTGGCCAAGCAAGTGGTCATTGAGATTGAGCTGGCTGCCTTGCCTGGAGGAAGGGTGGAGGATGGCGGTGGAGTTGGACGAAGGGGGGGCCCTGAAAGCGGTGGGAGAGGAGTGCAGCAGGCCGGGGTGGACGGGCTGGCTCTGGAGTTGGGCGAGCTGAGACAGGGGATGCGGTGGCTGCTGCTGCTGCTGCTGCTGCTGAAGCTGCGGAGGCTGAGGCTGCAACGGGGGTCCTGGGGGCTGCTGGGGGGCTGCTGGTGGTGCTGGCGGTGGTGGTGGCGGCTGCTGCTGCTGCTGCTGCTGCTGCTCATCCCCGGAGGATGGACAGGGGCACTTGGGGTCTTCATCCAGGTCCCCCACCCCCGAGTCATGGAAGTGCCCAGAAGTGTCCATCTTGGGGCCTGGCTGGATTCCCTGCAGCACAACCCCCCACCCCAAAGCCACCCTCGCTCCAAAGATGTCCTCAAAGAAAGCCAGGCATCCAAGCTCCCCCACCAGAGTGTCTTGGCTCCAGTCCTCTCTCTTTGGCTTGCTTCGGTTCTCTGGAGCTGCCTGGAGTCCAGACGCTGCCACTCAAGAATGCATTGTACTGGGCAGGGAGGGAGGGCAGGAGGAGAGCCTGGAGGAAGAAGACGAAGGGGGAAAAAGAACTCTGTCTCAGGAGGTGGTCCTCTAGGAGCGTGTGAGGCCAGGTTCAGCTTCACTCCTCGCTGGCTCAATAGCTTTGCTCTCCTCCTCCTGCCACTGTTATATTGTAAGCCAAGCCCACTTATTAGCAGCTGGTCTCATTGGCTTGGCTTAAGTCTCCAACCACCTCCTAACTCCGCCCCCCACGTAGGCTCCTCCCCGGAGGAGGGGCCTGCCGCCCTCACTCCCAGACCCAGTGGCAGCGCAGCGAGGGCTGGGAACTGTAGTTTTCGCTCCCCATCCAAGCTGAGCAGCTGCCGTCTCTCCTCTGACAGGTATGGCAGAAACCCGCGAGCCTACGGCGAGAAGGGATGTACGCGCACGCGGGGCGGTGGGGAGGAGAAGCACAGGGCCTCCCAAGGAGGGGAGCTCTGCGCCCTTATGCCGGCGCAGGAAGCGGGAAGACAGTTATTAGTGGCCAGGTTCTACGAGAGGTTGTTTCACATATGTTTTCCAGTTACATCCTCCGGACACCCAAGGAGGTGGGCATTACGTTCCCATTTTACAAACTGAAACTCAGAGATGTTGAGTAACAACTTCAAGGTCAAAAAGCAGCGGGGAGCCACATCCTCCTAACCCCAGGTGGGTAGGCTCACCTACTGAACGCCTGCCGTATGTGCGCAGGCGCCTCTCTATTATTTCTAACTCACATCAACCCTATGAAAATGATGTCATCATTATGCTTTTACAGATGAAAACTGTAAATTAAAAAAACCACTCAAACACAGAGAAGTCAAATTACTTGCCGGATGTCACCTAGCTTCTAATTAAGGGTGCTAGGATTTGAACCCAGGTCAGTCTGACCTCACAGCTCCTACACCATCTCCCAGGATGCCTTTCCACTTTGATGCTCAGCACAAAGTGGTTGCTCCATAAATGTTGCTCAAATGATGGGTGGAAAAGAGCTAGAAGGAAGCTGTGGAGGAAGAACTAGGCTCCCCAAAGCAGGATGTGTGAAGTGGACCATGGCTCCAACTGAGCATGGAGTCACCAGAGGGTCTGGCAGGAAGCCTGAAGACCCCCACGGTCACTCCCCATCTGATTTGCCCCATGGGGCTCTGAGAGTCAGAGCTGGGAACAGCTGCTGGCTTCCCAGCTTCAGAATCATCATCAAGTATTTATTAAGCTCCCACTGTGTGCAAAGGGAGTTCCAGAGAGATGCGACCAGAGCTGAATTCATTTCCGTTTCTAATGCTGCATACTTAGGGATCAGTGAGGAAGGGACCACTATGGGATTCCCCAGGCACACCTGGGGTTTTAAGAGGGCAGCATCTTCCTGACTCGTTCCTGCTTCCCCGTCACCCCTGGGCCTCTGTCCAGGTGCTTCCCTGGATTGGAAGCAGGAAGAGTAGGAGAGCCATGCACACACAGAGATACACACATTGCAGGTGCACACATGTATGTAGGTGTGTATGCACTGGCCCACATACATGCACACCTGCACACACGTGCACACACACCGTGAACTTCTACAGCAGCTCTCCTGAAAGGTGAGCAGCAAGTGGCCAGGTCAGGGACGGGCAGAGCTCCCATCAAATGAGCCCAGAGTACCCTCTGTACATCAGTTTTCACCTCTCCAGCCCCTATCGGCCCTGATAATTAAAAGATAAATATTACTTGTAATATAAGCCACAACCCCAGAAACCTGAATAATTATAATTACTCGCACACAATAATCTTGATTATTGTTATTATTGTCAACGACTTGGTTATTCCCCCTTCCCCCCACCCCCATCACTACAAGTCACAGTGCTGGGGCTCAGACACAAGCCTGGAGGCTCGTGTGTCTTCCCATGACCATGCAGGCCCTCCAGTGTCCCCCTCTCCCCCTCCGACATGCCCTGCCTTCCCTCCCCTTCCCTCTGTCTTCTTGATTTCCCTCCTTCCATCCCCAAATAGAGCCACCTGTTTGGTTCAAGGCTCCAGATCACATACTTAGGCTTAATGATTGCCTAATAAATTATGATTGCTATGTTGTTTGTGGCAGAAATGTGCTGTTAGTATTAGTTCTCAGTGCAGGATATAGTATCTTGGCTGTTAAAAATCAATTTTCAGGGACACACTCCAGGCCTGGGCACTTCTGTGCCCACTCCACTGCCATGACCTGCCTTCTGCCTCGGCTGACCTTTCCGGGCCAGCCTCCTGCTTCCAGCTCTCCTGAGTGTGCCGACTAGATCCAAAGGGGGACTGCTGGAGTGTGTCCTGCTATCATGGGAGGGGATGAGAAACAGCTCGGGGACAGGGGATCCAACTATGGCAGAGCCAAAGATCAATGGGAGATTCATCTGGAAATGGACTAGAGCTTGACAGCTAATGCCAGTGACGCAGCTCACGCTCCTTGACACAGTTGCCCTGTTGGAATGGGGAGAGAATGGTGTCATGGTTAGACCTTGAGGTCTGGAGTCAGACTACCCAGGCTGGAGCCCCTCTCTGACGTGCGATGGCTGTATGACCACAGGCAGGATAACTACCTCTGATCCCCAGCTTCCGACCTATAAAATGGGAGGAATAAAGGTCCCTACCTCATGGGGTTTGGGGCAGGATTAAATGAAAGAGGATAAGTGGACTATCCCACCGGACTATTTGTGGCAGCCTGGAAGCCCTCAGTGGCGTGCTGGAGATAGCTGGGACTGGCTTATAAAAGTCAACTGCGCAGATCTCTTCCCAACTCCACATCCAGTAATGTCGCGTTGATACCCTGACATCAGTGATGGTTGGAGTATTACACCACAGGAATTGGCAAACATGCAAATCAGGGCTGATTTTTCCTCACAAACCAGTTATAAACATTTACTGACTATTAAACATTCATGCACAGACTTCTGCCTCTTATCACATATCATTATATACAAAATGTGCCCTCCACCCTCCTCTAAACACTGTCCAGGCACTGCCTCTCCTCCCTCTCTCTCACTAGCACAAGCTTTGCCACTTGCTTGCTGGGTGACCTTGGGCCAATTGCTTAACCTCTCAAGCCTTTAACTTCCTTAGCTCCAATGAGGTAGCACAGGTCAAGTACTTTGACACTGTAAAGTACCTAACAGGCTAGTGAGTCAACCGGGAACGGCTCAGCCACAGGGCCTGATCACGTCAGGTTTTCCATCCTGCCCTACAGACCCACTGCTCTCTGGCGTCTTCCCACCATTGCTGCATGTCCAAATCCTCACTACTGGGAGGCCCCCAGGGCTTACCCCGGCCCCCAGCTACAATCCTGTCTTCCAAGCAACCCGTGAATTGGAGCCATCATCCATTTTATAGAGGAGGAAACTGAGGCATTACACAGATGAAGAACCTTGCCCGCAGCTACTGACTAGTAACTAGTGGTATGGCTGGAATCAAACCCGGGTCTGTATGACCCCAAAGCCCAGGCACTTTCCATGAGTCCTGAAATGCAAAGCAATTAGATTACATCTTATTGGTATTTATTAAACTTTACCATGTGACTCACATACCCAGCCCTCAGGAGCGTACGGTCTCACTATAGAGATAAGCTATACTCACACGGGATGATAAAGAGCCACAACAGAGAACCCTAAGTGTGGTCCAGACAATGAGTTCATTGAAGGCGGAGGGTAGTCAACGGAGGCTTCATGGAGGTGATGGGACTTGAGCCACACCTTGAAGGACAGGCTCTTCCTTCAAACAAATTAGGCCTCTTCAGTCTATAATGACGAAGGCTGAGGGGATGTGGTGGAGCTTCTTAGCTCAGCGAGTACAGGGAAAGTGGACAAGGACACACGCACTGAACCCAATAAGGTAACCGTGGCCTCTGGCCAGGTCCGCATCAGGTGTTCTGCCGCTTGGCCCCCCACCCCCATCCTTCCCACCACCTCCCTCTTTAAGCCCCAGCTACACCAGCTTCTTGCAGTTCCTCCAGAAGCCATGCTATTTCACACCCCCATGACTTTGCTCATGCTGTTCCTTCTGCCTGGCATGCCCTTCGCCTGCGTCTTCATCTAACACATTGATGTTTGCCCCTCCAGACATGGTTCACAGGTCTTCCTCCTGGGAAGCCTCCCCGAGCTCCCCGAACCCAGGTCAAGGGCGCTTCCTCTGTCCCTGTCTTTCTCAAGCAGTATAGTTGTTGTCTCTTTGTGTGTCCTTTTCCCACTAGACTGTGACCTCCTTGAGGGCAGGAATGGTGTTTTCTCCATCGCTGTATCTACAGCTCTTGCACAGAGCCTGGCGTACAATAGATGCTTAATAAAGATTAATTGAACTGAAATGAACTAAACTTGAAACCTGGGAGAGATCATTTTGGAGGCAAATAGAAGTTATAGTACTTTCCACAACAAATACTAAGCACAATTCCCCGTCAGTGAAATAAGTGAGATAGAAGAGATAATTTCTAAGATCACTCAGCTTTAAAATCCCATCATCTGTGATCTGTGATCTGTGGAACTGACTGCAAGTAGATTTAAGAAAAGTAGTGACTTATGGTTTATCTAACTATGTTTCCCACTAGGCTGTGAACTCCTTGAGCACAGAGAAGGGGTCTAATTGTTTTCTGTATCACCAGCACTGAGCAGAGTGCCTCGCCATAGATATACTCATTAAAGGTTTATTGGATGGATGGATGGGTGGATGGAAGGATGGATGATGGATGGATGGATGCATGGATGCATGGATGCATGGATAAATGGGTGGACAGGTAGATAGGTGGATGGATGAATGGGTGGTGGGTGGGTGGGTGGATGGATGAATGAATGGAAGGATAAATAGGTGGACAGGTGGACAGGTGGACGTGTGGATGGGTGGATCGATGGATAGATGGATGATGGATGAATGGGTGGGTGGATAGATGGATAGGTGGATGGATGGAGTTTAGATAAAATGACAGATTATAGCAGGTTTTTCAGAAAAGTGAGTCGTGTTTAAGGGATATCCTTAACCTTCCTCAGATAGACAGTATCATAAAGATCAACCACACTGTCCCTCAGACCCTGGATGTTTGGGTCAGAGACAGCCCTGGGCTGACAGCTCATTAGCAGATCCAGGTTCAGTCATTACTGTGTTCTTATGTAGGTGCTTTGTTACTGGATCAATTAATGATTTAACAATAAAAACAACCCTGTGTTTGCATAGCACTTTGTAGTTTTCCAACTGTTTTCACATAAAATACTCCGTTTGCACCTCCTGGCAGCCCTTCACACTCTCACCCCCATAAACTAAAGTTTAGAAAGGTTTAAGTGACTCACTCAAGGTCCCCAGGTAGTCGTGGATTTGAACCTGGATCCGTCTGACCCCTAGACTTGTGCTTTTTCTTATTCGTGCTGCCTGGAAGGCCATTCCACCCCTCAGTCCATGTCGAGTCCTAGAATTTAAGGAGAGCACAGTGCTGCCTCCACCCAAAGCCCCCCTAGACCCCGCCTCCTTGGCCCGTTCCCCCCAGTTTGACATGGTCTCCCTCTTCCGAATTCCCTTAGCACTTTATTTGTATCTCTCTGGAGATGCTTTTCACTTCTTGCCTTGTATTGGAGTTCTCTGTATACATGTCTTTTCTGTCCTGCTTTTAATTTACACCATAAGCTCCTTGGTAACAGGAGCGTCTGGTGTAAATTGTAAAACACACACACACAGCACCGCACCTCACCCCACACCCAGAGTGTGCGTTGCATCAGCAAGTGGGTGAGTGAGTTCGTGCAGGAGTGAGTGTTCAGGGGACTGTCACCCTGGTCACAGTGCTTACCCCTCACCTGCACCACTGGCCACGAGGCATGCTGATTGGTAAGCCTAGGTCTCCCGTCCATGCTTCTTTTGTCTGAGTCCCTGAATGCCAAGACCCTGGGGTGAGGCCTCTTGTGACTAAAGCCCTTCCCCACTTCCCCACACCATGACAGAGTGAGGCAGGGCCACAGCTCATCCCTCCTGCCTCCAGGCCACACACTAACAACCTCTGGTGCCGAGGCTTCTTCAGCTTCACACTGTCCCCTCCAGCATCCTGCTTTGCTGGAGAAAAACTGAAACTCATGCTTTGTCTGAGTCTCCCTATAAAGGGACAACCAGCCTGATATCTCACAACACAGCACATTTGCTGAGGGTCTGCTCTGTGCATATGTGGTTCCAGCAAACCAGTGGGGTAAGATGAATATCCCCATTCTACAGTTTAGGAAACTGAGCACAGTTTCGGAGAAGGTCACTGGCTTGCTCTTGTTCTCAGAGGACACAAGAGGCCAAGCCACGAGCCAAACAGGTCTGCCACTCACAGGTCACCCTCTCTACTCAGCTCGCACCACTGGCCTTCTTCCTCTTCCAGAGAATTTACCCTTCCTGCCCTCAACTCCTGTTCCGAGTTCTCCATGAAACTCACTCTGACAAAAGGAGGGGAGGAATACTTCAAAAGAGCGGCTCCACTGAGACCTGTCTGGAATCAGGGTGATGATGCTGCTCCTAAATCCCTGTGGCGGGCGGGCTGCTGGTCCTGGAGGTGGAGAGAAGATGGAGTGGAGAAGCCAGGCGTGGTCCTGGAGCAGCCCTGCGCTGGGGATCCCACCCATCTGGCTTGGAGCTACCATTTTCCTGCCGGTGACCTCACGAGCAAGTTGCAGCTCTCTGAGCCTATAAAACTGGACCCATTTGTGCCCGCCTGCACAGTCGGTTTGTGACAATCGAGATACATTTTTAAATGCTTCTCCTGACCCCTTCTCCATGGCTGTGGTGTGAGAACTTGCTGTTCTGGCTGGATGAGTCAGTCCGGATGGGAAAGTTTATTTATTTGAGGGGCCAAAGGTCAAATGAAAGGTGCTGATACTGTGTCTGGAAAGAAGGCATAGGAAATGGGTACAGGGTGCCAATATTCTGTCACCACAATGTTCTGCCAGGCTCACAGGGAGCTGGTATAGGTGCACACACTCTGCAAACTGTCAAGTGCTGCCCATGTGGACTCGGCAGGTGCGAGGACCTTGGCGGACCTTGGCGGCTGAGGGAAGGCCCATGTAGACCCCCGTTGGCCACAGCTTGGCATCTGAGCCTCATCCCTAGAGTGTGGGCACGTCCAAAGGCCTGTCTGCTCAGGGCTGAGTCAATGTGGAGAGCCATTCCCGGCTGTCCTGGGCTGGTGGGTATGTCCACTCCCAGCCCCACCTTATGGTGTAGACGATGGCCCATTCCCCCCACCAGAGATTCTGCTTCATGAGAGCGGGATTTCTGTATATTTTGTCCACTGCTGAATCCCCAGTGCCTAAAAGAGTGCCTGGCACAGAGCATACTCTCAATTAAGAGTGACTGAATAAGTCAGCCTCCTGGCCCCAGTCCCAATAGGCTCAGAGAAAAAAAATTACCTCTAACAGTTTCCCAAACCCAGAGAAGACAGCTGAGCTGCCCACGGGAGGGCTCAGAACCCGGGCAGCCCCGGGCCCCTGGCACAGAGGGAGGCAGCAAGTCTGCGGCCCTGGGTGAACCATCCTCCCACAGTTAGGATAGTGAGTAACCGACATATCCCCAGGGCCTGGCTGGTGACCTGGCCCAAGCCCTCTGAGCCACCCAGCGCTGTCGGCCCTTCCCCAGACACCAGTTGGCCAGTGGCAGCTCAAGCAGGAAGGCCCTGGAGGCTCCCCACCAGCTCCGGCTCTGAGATTGAGGCCCCAGCTGGCTGATGCTCACCCCAGGCTCTGGCACCTGGGGCGCAGCAACCTGTGGCAGGTTTGTGAGGAGTGTGGCGACCTCTGCTGGTGGCATATGCACATAGCCCTGCACTCCAGGCTCCTTGGGAGGCCCGGAGGGAGCTCCCAAACAGAACCTGTGCCCTGGCCTTAACTTTCTGCCTCCTTTCACAGAGGCCTAGGGACTGGATCGGGTGCCAGGATTCACTTTATGAACATTTTGCAAAGGCAGCTCCTATTTGGCAGGTTCTTTGGGTTTTTCCACCATTGGAAAAGAAGAAAATACCCCTGTTGTCTGTCCTAGATGAGGCAGAATAAAGCCTTTGAATGAGAAGGTTGGAAGGGATCACAGAGATGACTCAGGGCCCATCCCTACTAGCAAGAGAAGAAGACCTTCCAGAGATTGGAAGTGACTTGCCTAAGCTCACGCATGAGTTAAGGACAAAGCTAGGACCTGAACCAGGGTCCCCTTGATGGGTCCCCTGCTAGCGGCCTATCATGTCTCAGTTGCTATTGGACATGCAACAGCACGGCTCAGCACATCCTCCTCCTCCTGCTCTCTCACTGTGAGCATCCCATACACAAGCTCCCAGCTACTTCTCCCCCACACACACACCACACCCACAGGGCAGAGGCAGCCGCCAAGGCCCTCGGTGCCCAGCTCTTTGATATGAATAATGCAAAAGGGCAGGCATCTCGCTCGCCACCCTTCCTTTCTTCGCCTTCCTTCTCTCCCGGTTAAGGTGAAAGCTGGAGGGTTGCTATGGACACTGCACTCAGGCTCTCCCTCCTCAGTAATAATCCGTAGCCGCCCTCCCTGCTGGAGTCGGAGTCTCTAATTGCTAAGCCTCAGAGGCAGCGGGATGCCTCACAGGAGGTCCCCAGCAGCCGGCAGAGCCCGAGGGTTAGATGGGCTAAGGCAGGAAGGAGAGAGTGACAAGATGGAAATCACCCGAAATTGAAAGCAACACGCTCAACCTATGTAGGTAGATTGACAAAACCAATGTCGATTTAGCCAGAATTAGAAAAGCAATAGTATCTTAACAGGCTCCCCATCAAACTAGACACTTAATCACTGTGGCCAGCATCTCTGGGGCAGGATGCTGAGAGGAGGGAGGCGGGGGGAGAGGCCCACAGCAGTGTGTTTGAGCAGTGTCTGCAGGAAAGACCTTGACAGCCCTTTTGCTCTTAGATAAGAATAACCACGGGTCCAGGAGCTCTTCTGAGCTGCACTCCTGGCCACTCTGCTGCCCTGTCAGCAGAAGCACCCTGACCCGCCTCTGCCACACAGCCCACCTCATTCATCCTCACCAGGAGATCAGATCATCATCACCACGACCAGGAGAACTGTGCATGCTCCCCCTCATCAGCCTCCCACCACGTGACGAGACAGCTGTCACCTCTGATCCTGTCCCTACCGCCAGGACGAGAGCATATCACCTCTATGAACCTCCCCTCCAGGAGATCAGGGCACTGTCACTGCTATTCTTGTCCCCATTATGAGACCAGAGCTTTCCCTCCACCCCTGGGCTCTACACCCTGAAATCAGAACATTGTCATCTCTATCCATGTCCCGCGGCTGCCCACCTACACATCAAACCAGGTCACCAAGACCATGAGCCCCCAGACAGCCATGGACTCACAGGGCAGGAAGGTCCAATGTGAAGCTCTTTTCTCTGTTTTCAACCGCAGGCCGCATGTGCCGGGCAGGGCGCCGTCGGCTTCTCCCTCCAGAGCCCCCAGGGGCCACAGTGAACTTTTAAAGAGAGGGCCTATAGGAAAGCACTTGGGCCCTTCAAGTCACCGATCACGTGCATGGTGGCCAGGGTGGCCTTCTGGAGGCTGTGCTCATCTCACTCAGAGCTGGGCCATGGGGAGGACAAGGTTAGCTTTGCTCTGCCTTCACCTCACCACAAAAATCCCCTCCCCACAAGCGTTAATCCTGGAGGAAGTGTGTCAATAGACTAGGGAAGCCCATCTCCATCCCAAAAGTCCCTTGAGATGGATAGATATAGATGTGGATAGAGATAGAGATACACACACGCATGCATGTACATATATTCATGTGTGCACATATACACGGATATATAAAGAAAGTGAGAGAGAAAGAGGACGATGGAGGGATCAAAGACTTCCCCAAATCCCCACATTTACCAATATCTCTCTCATGTTTTAATTTCTGCCATTAAATACAGTGAAGCAGAACAGAAATTTGTTCCTCCCCCGGACCCTATAAAGGAAATTCCAGGGCTTACCTCAAAAAGAGGGCCACAGAGTCACCCCAGGAAGTGGGTGCAGGGCGGTTGGCTAGGCTCAGTCACTGCAGTGACTCACGGCAACAGTGACTTTATAACAAGTGGAACTCCAGCCCACACCTCAGGAAAACTACACGTCACTACCCACCCTGGACCACGGGGACACTCGAAGATTGTCCTTACCGCAAACAGGGCCAGAATGCTGAGGGTCTGCTGTCCTAGACAGGAGGATCCCAAACCACTGCTGGACTGACATTTATTGCAGCAAAGAAATCCCCTTTGGGTGGAACCATAGCCCAGCCTGGGATTCCCCCATCCCACTGCAGTCTCTGGTAAGTTTTTCTAATAAAAGGATAGACACCAAGAAAGTGGGGAGAGCTCAGTTTTGGAAAGTGCCTGTAAGCAGCAGCTTGGAGGGCATAGGACCTCCACGAAATTAGGCAAGGCCACCATCCTGGTCCCTCCAGACCTGGCTTCTGCCCTCCAGCTTGGAAATCTCCTCTTCTTGCTCATGAGCTCAGTAGATCCCCTGGAGGGTCAAGAGAAGAGAGGGCACTTCTATGCGGGATTTCCAGACCATCTGTCATTGGATGGGGAGAAGGACACCCCCTCCATTGCCCTCGTGCCAGGCCTGGCCTCTGGGTCAGAATCGTTTTGGAGCACCAGCCAGGCAGCTGCTTCTCCTCAGCCCTGTGACACTCCGTGAGGCAGTTCTTATCATCCCCACTTTGCAAAGAGGAACTGGGACCCAGAGAAGCCTAGGGACTTGCTGAAGATTAAATAACTCAGTTTCAGACTCCACGGGCCCAGCAGCCGCATCTTGGCCCTTTTCCCATCTGGCGTTTGAAAGTCACGCTTCAGAACGGGAATGGGATGAGGCCGTACACCTCAGAAAGAATATGTGCCAAAAACAAGCCATTATTCTAACTGGGAAGTTTTTCCTACAATTTAGAAAAACTTCCCTCCTCTGATTGTTTCTGAAATTGTGTTCCCAGAGCTGATTTTACGACAAATTGCGGCTCCAGCAACCCCTATGGGCCATCAGGGGAGCCCCTGGGAGGCCTGGCGAGCCCTCCTCCTGGTTTCTTAGCACAATGCCTTTTTCCTCCTGCAAACCCTTGATTAAGCCTCCTGGTGGCCCCAGAAACAGGCAACTGTGAGCCCCAGAGGGTAAGAAAGGCCAATGGTTTCCTCCTCACTTCTTGCCACTTCCATTACAGAAGCTTCTGAACCAGCCAGGAGGGCCAGAGAAGGGAAAGAAAAGAAGAAAGAATGAGAGCATGCCCTGGTAGCCCCCGAGATCTCACGATAGCTGCTTCCGGCACTGTGAGCCTTGATGCCGATCAACGGGGCACTTCCGCATCTCCAGTCAAGGCCAAGAAAGCTGTCGTCTCCACCTTGCCCAGCCAAGAAGTTTGAGGTTGTCTGGTGCTCTCACACCCACGGATTTCAGCTGATTGAACTTCTGGTGTAGAGAGAAAGGACAAGATAACAAGAGATCCTGAGAGACCTGAACCCCGGGTCGTGGACTATAGGAAATTGATTCATGTGTTATTGGTACTGAGGCAGGAATTTTCCAGAAGAATAGATTGCCAGAAACAAGCAAGCAGCTAGTATCTCCTACTTCAGGTTAGACAAGTTCTAACTGGAAAGATCTGGTGCCCCCATGAAGTGAGAGATGTGACGTGCTTGGTACTGTGCTGGCATGTGGGAGGCACTCAATGAATGTCCACGTCCTTCTCTCCTCACGTCATCCCTCTTGTGTTACACTTACTGAAAGGGAGGCTTTGGCAAGTAAGAGGAGTCTCTGTTACCTGGATGGAGGATCCAAAAGCTCCAAGTCCAATGAGCACAGTTCATTCTGGTTCATGCCATTGCTCAGGAGAGGGAAGAGGACAGAGCCCCTTGTTTCTAAGGACTACATGGCCCAAGGGAAGGAGCTCTGAGCACGCGTGAAGTTAGTCGTGCCCCGGCTGGCCTGGACAGGGCCCATCCGAGGGGAGAAGCTGCATCTCTGGTGCCCACTTCCACCAGGAGGCTCCGTGTGCCGTCCTGACTCTGACCTCCTAAAGAGCCTGGAGACGCTGAAATCAAACTAGCCCAAGGGGTAGACACAGCCCAACTCCAGGGCCAAGCTCCATCAGGTAGCTTCCAGGCCGTTCTTGGCTGGGGAAGCGGGGTTAGCCTCCTTGCTTCCCCTCCATCGCCCTGGCCTCCGCCATTTTGAAGCAGCTTTGCCAAGCGATGCACCAGGAAAGAGACGTGCATCCATGTGGCAGTTTGTCAGCTGCACCAGAAAAGTGATGGTGGGGGAGGCGGTGGAATTCAGTGACTCAAAGCAGGTTCGGGGATTATCTGCTGTTTTCAATTATCCACGTCCCTCATCACCATGGAGAATTGAGAATTGGGTGTATTTGCCTCCCCCTCAGCGCTGTTGCTGGCATTAGAGACGTGATTTGTACTTGGAGCAACTGTGGGTTAGGGACTCAGAACGGTCTCTGGTGGAGTTCTCCCCAGCACCGAAATGTCATTAAACAGCCCTCTGCGCCTGGCACCTCTCGGTCCCTTTAAAAATAGCTGGAAGAGAAATATATCTAGGGAGAAGAGAACTGACAGTTATTGAGCATCTGTGTGGTACTCAATACTCATTTTGAGCCAAGGAAACTTCAGCTCAGAGAGGTTAAGCGACTTGCCCGCGACTTGTCACAGCACAGGGCAACAAAGCTGGTGCTCCAACGTGGAGCCACCTGATTCCAAGGCTCATCTCCCGACCCCATCCCTCTCTCAGTGAACTTGCACTCCCCTTAAAAAACATGGTGGGCCCATCTTGGCCCTCCCTGTCTGTATCAGCTAAAATGCTTTCAGTTGCCGGTAAGGAAAACTCAGGAGAGTTTAAAAACAAGGGCATTTGTTATCCTACACACTAAGAACTCAGGAGGCAGGCCAGTTCCAGAGGTCATTAATTTGGTGGCTTCTGTTACCATGAACATAGGTAACATGCTTCAAACTTTCTGCTCCACCATCCTCAGCATGTTGGCTACTTCCTCATGATCACGAGATGGCTGCAGCACCTCCAGGCACCCCATTATCACCTTCAAAGTGACAATAAACAGAAGCACCCCTGTCTTGGATCTCTTTTTAATAATGAGAAAAAGTGTCCTCCACATCTCACTGGTCAAAATGGGTTACCTGCTCAGACCTAAGCCAGTCACTGGCGAAGACAGATGGATTACCATGTTGGCTAGACTGGGGCCAGTCTTCCTCTGAAGCAGTTGCTGACCAGACGAGCATTGACAGAGCGGGGTTTCAAGGAAGAAGTGAGGCAAGGGCTGCATCTGCCAAGCCAGCCAGAGGTCCGAATGAACCTGAGGATGCTCCCCAGTGTGGACCCTGAGGACATGTGCCAGCTCAGTGTCCTCATAACTCAGATAAGAAGGGATGAGGCGGCAGCTGGCACCAAAATGAGAACCCACTGGCCTTATTGTGAGCTTGCTTATCTAGAAGACACACGCAACGGACTTCATTAGAGATATTTGGGAAAGAAATCTTATGAAAGATGTGTTCTATCACATACCAGGAAAGCAAAGCCTTTCGTGAAACTCTGCGGGCCACGCAGGGAATGCGAGCAGCTACACAGTGCCGAGGTCTTTAATTTCCTGTAGGAAACCTGATGATTATCTGTCTGGAAATGTTTCCGCTCAAGTAGGGGTATGTGAGGGCCAGGATGAAAGAGCTCTTTATGTTTCCACGCTATAAAATCAGGCTCCGTCAAAAAAGATGCTGGTCGAGCGAGGCCAGGCAAGGTCAGAGCGTCCCACCAACTCTGCCCTCTTCAAATACCCTCGAAGGCAAGAGGGGCCCTTTAAATGGAGAATGGGAGGGGCCGACCCAAAGACGGGCAAGAGATGTGAGAAAGAGAAAGCTAGAGAAAGGTATATGAAGCAAGAGAGACAGAGAAACAGAAGGAGACACAAAGAGACAAAGAGACTTGAGAGAAAAGAAAAAGACAGAAGGAAGATAGATGAGGCAAAGGAGAGAGAGAAGAGAAAGAGGAGCTAGAGAAGCCCTGAAAGCAGGAGGAGAGAAAGAAGAGACAGACAAGAGATGCCCAGCCCTTGTTCAAGGATTCTTGTTAATGCTAATATTTACCCGTTGGGATTTCCAGCCCTGGGTCATCTTGTCATCATCCTTGCTTTCTGCATAAGGACAGAAATCCAGGGGTCACATGCTGTTTTTCCAGCCCAGCAGGATCCAGATGTTTCCAGTTCCTGGACCAGGCAGTACTCATGGGTCAAGGGGTCATTATTCAAAGAGGCCTTGAACATGCATGACTCTTAGTCAAAGGCAGGGGAAGAAACAGCCAGAACTGAAAGGAGTTATTCTAACTTTGTGAGTTCAGGCCTTTGAACTCACTTCTTATCCTGATTTCCGTGACTGAGATGAGGACAGTCTGTAAACAATCACATATTCCATCTTCCCTCACAGGACTCATGGACATCTCCAAAAATAATTCCCAACAGAGCATAAGCTCTATTTCTCTCGATTTCCTGCCTGGAGAATTCTTATTCCTCCCTCAAGGCCCTGTTCAACTGAGCCTCCTGTAGGAGGCCTTCCTTGACTCCCACAGCCTCACACAGGGCCACCTGCTTCCTCTGGTGTGTGCCGCTCACACTTTATAGGAACTTGCACTGAGGACTTCTCACATGGCACGGTAATTATGTGTTTACGGTCCTCAGCATCTGGGACAATTCCAAGAACATAAGAGGAACTCCAAACATATTTATTGAATTAACACGTGAGCAACCAAATAAGTCTGCTTCCCTGACTAGACTATGAACTTCTAAACTTGTGTAGAATTAAATTAAATCACAGAACTTCAGAGCTAAAGGGCACTCAGCACCACCTAGCCCAGCTCTCAAATACCAGTGTATGTTTGATTACAAATGTGGACAACAGAACCTAGTGACCACCAAGCTCTTCTTACATCCCCGGAAATATTTTTCCGGTCTATGCCAATGTGTAAACACAGGAGAGTTTCAGTGTCTTAATTTGTTTACTTTTCTGGATTTTCATAGTAAATACTTGCTTGCTCTTTATAAAAAGTTTAGAAAGAATAGAAAACAATAATGAAACAGAAAAACAATGTATAATTCCTCTACCTTAGTTATTATTAATATTTGGCATATTTCAGGTTTTTGCTATGCGTTGTGTTTTCCCTACACAATGGCAATTATAGTGCATATAGGTTTTAGAGCAGTTGTAATTAGTATGTACCTGGTATTTTATGTTCTGCTTATTTCATTAAAGGAAATCTCACAAATAGATTAAATCCTATCTCATTAACACATCAACATAATCCCACCTATTCGGCATCGTTATTGGATGATGTCATGCCCTCCCATCAGATGTCTACAGTTTGCTCAACCATTCACTATTCTTGGGCACTTGTCAGTTTCTGGCCATTTTCAGCATCACTGCTCTAAACCTCCAGCAAGGAGGCCAGGACCAGGCCTGGCTCACTGCCGCGATATACTGGGAGCCCAGCTCATGGCCTGGCACACAGTGGGTGAATGAATGAATGAATGAATGATGCATGGCTGGGTGGATGGATGAACTGTGCTCAGATGCCTCGGCAATATCGCAGCCTTCTGTGTGTTGTACTCCATGACTGCAAAATGGAACCCCAAGCCTCCGGGGAAATCCGGGAATATTGTGTTAGTGGTGGAAAGTGTTCCAAGTTCTTGTACTAAAAGCATTGCCCTGCAGCCAGACCGTGCGCCCTGTCGAGCAGTAAATGTTAATGAATGGTGATGAGATGCTAAGCACAATGCTCCCCCTACTCCCAGTGTCCTCTTTCTCTCTCTCACACCCACACACACCTGCTCCTCCCCACGTGTGCCCCTCTGCTCTCATCTGGGGTAACCACCAGAGCAGTCTGTTTGGGCAGATAACCCGCTGGGTGAGAAAGAACATAACAGGGCTTTCCCCTTGTCGTCTGAGGAGCAGCACTTGTGTGCTGGCCATTCATCCAACAAAGCAGGTCAGCAAGTCCGAGAGCATCTGTCCAGTCGTCCACTCCACAAACAGTTCTTGGACCCCTGCCTGGCCTGACACCTGAGAATTAGAGGTGAATTATAGGTGTGTCCATGCTTGAGGAGCTCATCCTTATGTCCCAAATAGGCTTTTGTTTTGCTCCCCCAAAACCATCCCCTTATCCAGTGTCCCTCAACTCAAGCAAAGCCCCATCACCCCCTAGATGATGGGAGCCGCCCTTAGCACCTGCTTCTCCTCCTGATCCTGTTGACTCAGCCTTGTAAACAGCTCTCAAGATCGTCCTCCTTTGCTCTCCACCTCTCTAGTCCAAGTCACAAGACTAACACCTCCTAACTGGTCCCACCGCCACCCCTCCAGCCCTTAAATCCATCCTCCACGTGGCAGCAGAGAAATCTTCTGAAAATGCAAATCTGATCATATCGCTCCTCTGCTTCAAACCCCACATGGCTTCCCAGGGCTCTCAGGACAAAAGCCAAAGTCTGCCTTAGTGTAGCTCCATGGCCCTGCAGGGGCCGACCTCACTCTCCTGCCCTGTGTCATCTTTAACCGCTCCCCACCTGCTTTTGCACACTGGCCACACTGGCTCCCTGCAGCTCCTCAAAGAGCTGGGTGACCTCACCACTCAGGGCCCTCCCGTGTGATGTTCCTCTGCCTGGAATGCCGTCAACTCCTGTTCCCACCTTCTTCTTCGCCTGGCCACAATTCCTCCCCATCCCTAGACTTCTCCCATAACCATCACTTCCTCAGGGAAGCCATCCCCAACTTCTCAGGCTAAGGCAGGTCCTCTGTTATTTACTCCATTAATACCCTGTACCTTTCTTCCCTGGTACTGTCTCACTTATAATTAAAGAGTCTGTGCTTAGGGTTGGAGCCCTCCACCCCAGATCCCATTAAAATGGAAGCTTTAAATAGTGGGAGCAGGTTATCCCAGGGCCTGGAACACAGCAGGTGCTATAAAATATTGTTAAGTGACAATTAGAGTATAGAGCTAGGAGCTGTGACAGTGGAGGGCAGAAGAGGCACCTGGATCAACCCCGGAAAGCGCGTGGGAAAGAGAGCATTTCCCAAGGACGGTAAAGCTTAAGCTGAATCCTGAAGGATGAGGATTCATGAGTCAACTGGGGGCAGAAGTAAGGAGATTCACTCTCAAGGCAGAGAAAAAGCTTTGGGGAATTGCTTTGGAGAAAGTGGAAATAATCCCACGTGGCTTGAGTTCACACGAGTGTGAGAGTCTTTAAGAGATATGGCTAAAGAATTACATAGGTGACAGACTTGAAGGGTCTTACAACCAAGAAAGGTAGTTTGATAGGGAATGGAGAGCATCAAAGGATTTAAGCAGGAAAGTGACCTTAGCACGCTCTGGCTACAGTGTAGAGAAAGGACAGCACAGGATTGAGGTTGGAGACAAGGAGATCAATCTGGAGCTGCCACAGTAATCCAGGAAGCTGATAAGGGCCTAAACTAATGCAGTCAGGAGAGAAAGGAGGGAAAGAGGGAAATTAGAGAGGCATTTGAATATAGGATTGACAGGACTTGGTGACAAAACAGATATGGGGCTAAGAGAGAGAAAGGGTCATTCCCAAATTCCTGTCTTGAGCAGCTCAATGAAGGTACATTCTCCAAGACAAGGAATGCAGGAGGAAGAAGAGATCAGGGCAAGATGATGATACACCACTTATTTGACATGGTGAGATTCAGGTGTCTTGGGACAAACCAAGTGCACATGTCAAATAGGCCTGGAGCTCAGGAAAGAGGCCAGCAGGGCTGTAGTTCAGTTTGGAAAAGATTTATGGAGCACTTGGAACAAAAGTTTGATGCTCAGAAATGTCAATATCACAGCAGACTAAGAGAGAGGAACATAAAGGTGCTGTAGGTAACCACAGAGAGGTTCTTGGACCACCTGCAAGTTCCAGAAAGCTTCCTGGGGGCAGTGATGCCTGATCTGAGCATTGAAGGATAATGCTGTGCTGTTGATGAAAGGTGGGAAGGAGTGGGAGATAAGGCTGTAGAGGTAGATAAAGGCCAGGTCATGGAAGTCTGGAGTGTCATGCTAGGAACTTGGAATTTAGTCAGAAGTTATTGTGTAGCCACTGGAGGGTTTAATCAAAGAACTGACATGATCAGATGTCTGACCACATTGGAAGACAGAGTTAGACAGAGGGAAACAGGCATAGTTACCTCCCCAGCAGTCACTGTTCCGCTTCTTCCTTATAACAGAACGCAAGACTCATTCAGGTTCTTCATTCCCCATGTGGCCATATGTCTCAGAAAAGGAGGGCCATATCCCTAATCCCAAGAGTTGAATCACAAATGGTCTAAGGCTACCATGGTGATCCCATTTCCCCTTAACAGTGACTGGTCTAGGCATGGGCATGTGATGGCCAATGGGATGAGAAGGGAAGTCTGTGAGAGGCTTCTGAGAAAGTTTTTCTTGATGCTGTACATTGTTGGGTCTGTATGTGATGCCTGAACCTACAGAAGCTATCTTGGGACCATTAGGGGGGTTAGCTTGAGGAGAATGCAATGAGGATGGCAGAGCAGAAAGATGAAAGGAGCTGGGTGCTTGATAACATCACTGAGTTGTTAAGTCAATCGACTCTGGAGTTGCCCTCCTTCTAGACTTTTCATTATGTGACTTTCTTAATATGTGACCTCTTATGTCGAAGCCAGCTTGCATTGGATTATCTGTTACTTGCAGCCAAAATCATCAACAACAACACAGAGACAAAGAATAGCAACCATGACACTGGTCAGGAGAGCCACAGCAAGAACGTGCTAGCACACAGCTTGTAGTTAAACCTACATGTGTGGATAACATGTCCATGGGAGGAGGCATATGAAGTACGTAGAGTGAGAATTGGGGAGGGCAGGACAAGATCCTGGGGAAACAACAATTATAGGACAGGACACGGAGGAGAAACTCACATAGGAGACCTAGAAGAAGCTGCTGAAAACAAGAAAGCATGAGAGAGTAGAGCATCAAGAGCAGGAGAAAGAAAAGGAGTGAGCAACAGCATCCTAGGCAGCAGAGAGTTCTAGATAGATGAGAGCTGTAAAATGCCCCTGGCCACAAAGAGTTCACAAATAACACAAGGAGTTCACAGTTCACTAGAGAGAGCTGAGTCAGAGGAGCTGGTGGAAGGGAGAGTGATAGTAAACTTATGGAAGCAGGATAGGGACAAATGAGAGTTAAGAAAGGAGAGCTAATAGCGTGTTTATGACTCTCTTCTTAGAACTTGGTCACAAAAAGTTGGAGAGACTCACACATGGAGAAGCTAGAGGAAAATGCAAAATAGGATGGATCTATTGCTGCATAGCAATGATCCCCAGACTGAGTGGTTTAAACAGCAAACATTTATTATTTCAGAGCTTCTGTGGGCTAGGAATTGGGGTGCAGCACAGTCAGGTGATTCTGGCTCATGGTCTCTCATGAGGTTGGAGTCAAAATGTCAGCTGCGTTCTTTTTTTTTTTTGGTCTTCTTTCTCCGTGCGTTTCATGTCAGGTATTTCTATTTTTCTGTGTTCAAGTTGACTAATATGTTCTTCAACAATGTCTAATCTATTGTTAAACCCATCTAATATACTTTTCTCAGAGCATCAGTGAGCCATAGGACAACATCTAGCGGCCTAACATGTGCCATTTGAGTTCAAGGGAAAAAAAGGAGGAAGGAGAGAACAGAAAAAATATTTGAAGAAATAATGGCCAAAATTATTTAACATTTTATGAAAACTATAAACTCACAGAAGCAAGAATCCCAATGAACCCCAAGTACAAGAAACAGGAATAAAACCACAATAGAGTGTATAATAATCAAACAGTTCGAAACGAGTGATAAAGAGGAAATCTTAAAGGCAACCAGACACATGACATACAGAAGATAAAAGATAAGCATAGGGCCAGCCTCAGTAGCCTAGCAGTCAAGTTTGGTGAGCTCCACTTCAGCAGCCCAGGTTTAGTTCCCAGGTGCAGACTTATACCACTCGCTTGTTAGCGGCCATGCTGTGGTGGCAGCTAGCATACAAAAAGAGGAAGATTGGCAACAGATGTGATTCAGGGTGAATCTTCCTCAGGAAAAAAAAAAAAAGATAAGCATAACAGTAGACTGCCTATCATAAATAATGCAAGCCAGAGAACTACAGAATAACATTTTTAAAGTACTGAAAGAAAAGCACTGTTGACTTTGAATTCTATACCTAGCAAAAATATCTTTCCAAAAATGAAGATAAAACAAAGATTTTTTCAGACATACAAACTCTATAAGATTTCATCACCAGTAGACCTGAACTATAATAAATGTTAAAGGAAGTCCTTCAGGCAGAAGAAAAATGATAACAGATAGATATATGGATTTACACAAAGGAATAAAGAGCATCAAAATTGGCAACTATGTAGATAAGCAAACTAAGGAGATAAAACGGAATTATTAAAAATATTCATTAATCCAGCCGGCCCGGTGGCGCAGGGGTTAAGTTCACACACTCTACTTCTCAGCGGCCCGGGGTTCACTGGTTCGGATCCTGCGTGTGGACATGGCACTGCTTGGCACGCCATGCTGTGGTAGGCGTCCCACATATAAAGTAGAGGAAGATGGGCACGGATGTTAGCTCAGGGCCAGGCTTCCTCGGCAAAAAGAGGAGGACTGGCAGTAGTTAGCTCAGGGCTAATCTTCCTCAAAAAAAAAAAAAAGAAAAAAAAATATTCATTAATCCAAAAGTAGGCAGAAAAAAAGGATAAAAGGAACAAAAAATAGAGGAGATAAACAATAAATCAGCAAGGATATAGACACCTTAAACAACACAATCAACCAAGTTGACCTAATTGACATTTATAGAACCGTCCATCCAACGATGGTAGAATACACGTTATTTTCAAGTGTACATGGAACATTTACCAAGACAGACTATATCCAGAGCCATAAAACAAGTCTCAAAGAATTTAAAAGAATTTAAGTCTGGGGCCAGCCCTGTGGCTGAGTGGTTAAGTTCATGCGCTCTGCTTCGGCAGCCCAGGGTTTCACCAGTTCAGATCCTGGGTGCGGACATGGCACCGCTCATCAGGCCATGCTGAGGTGGCGCCCCACATGCCACAACTAGAAGGACCCACAACTGAAAATATGTAACTATGTACTTGGGGGCTTTGGGGAGAAAAATAAAATCTTTAAAAAAAAAGAATTTAAGTCATATGAAAAATATTCTCTGACTATAATGGAACTAAATTAGAAATCACTAACAGAAAGATCTCAGCAAAATCCTCAAGTGTTTGGGAACTAAATACACTTCCTAATAATCCATGGGTCATAGAAGAAATCAAAAGGAACAATAGAAAGTATTTTGAATGAAAAGGAAACACGACAAATTATAATTTGCCACAAAAGCAGTACTTAGGGGGAATTTATAGCACCAAACATCTATATTAGAAAAGAATAAAGATCTCAAATAAATGGCTTCAGCTTTTATATTAAGAAATTAGGAGGGCTGGCCCACTGGCATAGTAGCTTAAGTTCACGTGCTCCGCTTCGGCAGCCTGGGATTCACTGGTTTGGATCCCAGGTACAGACCTACACACTGTTCATCAAGCCATGCTTTGGTGGTGTCCCACATGGAAGAAGTAGAAGGACTTAACAACTAGGATTTGGGGAGAAGAAAAAAAAAGAGGAAGTTGGCAACAGATATTGGCTCAGGATCAATCTTCCTCACCAAAAAAAAGAAAGAAAGAGAGAAATTAGGAAAAGAAGAGAAAATTAAACCTAAGTAAATAAAAGAATATCAGAGAAATCAATGAAGTAGAAAACATGAAAATATTACGAAAAATCTATCAAACCAAAAGCTGGATCTTTGAGAAGATTAATAAAATTGATAAAACTCTAGCCAGACCAATCAGGAAAAAAGAGAAAAGACAAAAATACATCAATATCAAGAATGAGAAGGTAACATCCCTACAGATTTTTAGGTATTAAGAGGATAATAAGGAAATATAGTAAACAACTCTATGCCAGTAAATTTGACAACTTAGATGAAATGGACAAATTCCTTGAAAAATGCAAACTACCAAAGTTCACACAAGAAGCAATAGATAATGTGAATAAGTAATTGAATCTGTAGTTTAAAACCTTCCCACAAAGTAACCCCACCTCCAGATGGCTTCACTGGTGAATTCTACCAAAGATTTAAGGAATAAATAATACCAGCGCTACACAAACTCTTCCAGAAAACTGAAGAGGAGAAAATATTCCCAACGCATTCTACTAGGCTAGAATTATCATGATACCAAAACAAGACAAAGACATTATAAGAAAAGAAAATGCAGACCAAAATTCCTCATAAACATAGATTCTTAACCAAACAAAAATTCTTAACCAAAATTTAGCAAATTGAATCCAACACTATATTAAAAAGATAAAATACCATGATCGAGTGAGATTTAGCCAAAGAATGCAAGGTTGATTTAACATTTAGAAATCAATCAATATAATTCACTTTTTTTTTTTTTTGTCTTGAGGCAGATTTGCCCTGAGCTAACATCCGTGCCCATCTTCCTCTATTTTGTATGTGGGTCACCACCACAGCATGGCTGCTGACGAGTGGTGTAGGTACACGCCCGGGAACTGAACCTGGGCCACCAAAACAGAGTGCACCAAACTTAACCACTAGGGTATGGGGCCAGCCCTAATTCACCATATTAACAAACTAAAAAAGAAAAAATAATAAGATGATGTTTATAGATGCAGAAAAGGTATTTGATAAAATCCAACACACATTCCTGATTAAAAACCTTTTGCAAACGAGGAATAGAACAAACCTCCTCAACCTGATAAAGGGGATCTACAAAAAGCCAGCGGTTAACAGCATACGTAATGGTTAAATACTAAGGGCTTTCCCCCTAATAGTGGGAATAAGTCACGTCCACTCTCATCACCTATTCAACATTGTACTGAGGATTCTAGTCAGTGCAACAAGACAAGAAAAAAAATAAAAGGTATCTAGATTAGAAAGGAAGAAGTAAAACTGTCTTTACTCAGAGATGATGTAATCAATCACCTATGGAGAAAATTTGATGAAAATCTCCAAAAAGCTACGACAGCTGATAAGAGACTGCAACAAGATTGCAGGATATAAGATCAATACAAAACTCAATTGTATTTCTACTTATTAGCAATGAACAAGCAAAAATTAAAATGAAACAATTATAAAAGTGTCAAAAATATGAAACAGTGATAGATCTGATAAAATTCATGCAACATTTGTACACCATAAATTATAAAACATTGCTGGAAAAAATTAAAGATCTAAATCAATGGAGATGTGTATACCATGTTCGTGGGTCAGAGACTCAAGATCAAGATGCCAGTTCTCCCCAAACTGATCTATAGATTCAACGCAGCCCCAATCAAAACCCCAGCAGGAGAGGCCTGCCCAGTGGCACAGCAGTAAGTTCCCACATTTTGCTTCAGCAGCAGAGGGTTTGCAGGTTCAGATGCCAGGTGTGGACCTACACACCGCTTGCCAAGCCATGCTGTGGCAGGCGTCCCACATATAAAGTAGAGGAGGATGGGCACAGATGTTAGCTCAGGACAAGTCTTCCTCGGCAAAAAAAGAGGAGGATTGGCAGCAGATGTTCACTCAGGAATAATCTTAAAAAAAAAAAAAAAAAAAAAGTAGGCTTTTTTATAGGAATTTATGAGCTTATTCTAAAGTTTATGTGGAAATGTAAAGGACTAGAGGAGCCAAAACCATTTTGAAAAGGAAAGTTGGAGGATTTATACTACCTGATTTCAAAACTTATTATCAAGCTAAAATAATTAAGATAGTGTGGCGTTGGCATGAAAATAGACAAATAGATCATTGGAACAGAATAGAGTCTCCAGAAATAGGCTCACATATATGTGGACTACTGATTTTCAACAAGTGTGCAAAGGCAAGTCAGCAGAGAAAGGATAATCTTTTTAATAAATGATGCCAGAACAACTGGAAATTCATATGCAAAAAAAAAAATTTAACTTTGACCCATACCTCACACCATATACAGAAATGAATTTAAAATGGATCATAGACTTCAACATAAACCTAAATCTACAAAGCTTTTAGAAGAAAACATAGAAGAAAATCTTTGTGACTTTGGTTTCGGCTGGGGTTTTCATTGTGATTGCGTTGAATCTACAGATCAACAGATACAATACTAAAAGCACAATCCAAAAAGAAAAAATGATATATTGACCTTTATCAAAATTAGGAGGAATTGGAGAGCCTAACATAAATGCACATCATTTGGTACAGTGTACCAAGTGCCATGGGAGTGTAGTGGGCACTTGTTGGTTGCATACCTGGCAATAATTGCCTTCTCTTTCTTGGAAGCTCTCCCTTTGGGAACCACCCCACTCGTACTTTGTAGCAGCCACGTGTTTGGGTGCCATTGACCCCATCCCAGTTCCAAGGTGGTCCCTGCTTGGCATAATTTCATCTTTTATACCACACACTGACTGATCCAGGAAGAGGAGGTAATGCCAACCTAAATCAGTGCGTGCATTCTCTTGCTCACTTCAGGTCAGTCCAACCACAGTGAGGCTTAGGTTTTTGCTCTATGGCTCTGGGGGAAGGCATTCTCTCTTTCTGCCTGTAAAGGAGCAAAGATGACTGTAGCCTCCATTGCTGGTGGCAGCCATCTTGCCTCCTTGGGAGAAGTCAATCCGGAAACAGAGCCAACACATCAGAGGAGGTGGAGTCTAGAGAACTAATGAGAAACAAATCCAGAGTCCTGATCAAACCATGCCTGAAGCTCAACCGCTTCTGAAATTCTCAGTCATCTGACATCATAAATTATTTTTATTATTTAAGTCAATTTGAACTGATTTTCCTCTGTTACTTGCAACCAAAGGCATCCTTACTGATATAGGAGCATGGAAGAGGGCCCATGAATTTTGTCTGGTAACACGGGGGAAGTCTTCCCAGAGGAGAGATCACTTGAGGTTTGATTTACAGGATGAGAAGGAGTTCACCAGGAAACAAGAGAAGAATAGTCAGGACTGAATCTGTCAGGCACCTGAGCAGGCCCTCCATGACCTCCAGGTGACCTCGAGGGCAGCCTGACTTCCCTCCAGCCCTGCTACTGAGATCCTTTCACACAGTCTTCCCTCCCCGACAAATCTGCACATTCTCATCTCCATTCGCCAGGCAGCAGCTTATCACCACTGAGGGGAGATATTAAAGCAGACTCCTTCTGGCCAGGAAATGGAAAGAACCCAGGAGAATTCGCTGGAGAAAACCTATTAAGCAACAAAGAACGTACCCAGCTGTCGAGTCATCCTCAGAATTTTAAATCACTCAAGTTGCCTTCTGAGTGGCTTTCCCAGCCTGTAAGGGCTCTCTACTTCAAGAGGGCCTTGGAGACCAGCGGGGTCTGGAATTTTCCCAGCCTGGGCACACCTCATCCATCCCCTCTGTGCTTTCTCTAACCAGCCAAGACTAAAAATCGAATCCACCTAGTCACGAAACCCCCAAATAAGTAAATGAATCCTCTTTCCTTTTGAAAAGCAATCCTTTCCCTCTGGGGTAGAGATAAAAAATGCAGCCTTTGTTGTGGCCTATTAGCTTCATATTGATAAGAATCCCTTCTTTGGAGCACTTTCCGGCACATTATCTCACTGGAGCTCCGCAGCAGCCCTGAGAACCAGGCAGGGATTACCGGCCCCAGGTAGTGGATGCAGACCCGGAGGCTCCAAGAGACTGAACGGCTGGCTCAAGGTCACGAGGCTAACACCTGGTGGGGCCAACATTTGAACACAGGCCTTTGGGTCCTATTCCTGGACCCCCACACTGCCTCTCTCTAGAAATTCTCAGAAAACCATCTTCACTGTGCCTACCCAGTCTGCCATGCAAACAACAGCAAACCTCATCAGAACAACAAAGTCTTCTGTCCACCCAAAAACCTGAGACTCCCCTGGTCATGTCAGGTCATGACAGAGCTCAGCCACCAAAGGAAAGCCTTGGGCAAGTCATTCAACTCGTCTAAGCCTCAAATCCCTCCACGGGACACAGAGCTCAGCAGCCTCCCTGGCAGTGGGGAGAATCAAACAGGGCCACCATGTTCCTCTGACAGGCTGGCATTCGCCCTTTGGCCAGTCTGCCAGCTGGCTTTGGGGGAAACAGCCCCCCACTGGCAGGAGCAGTGCTGGAGCGGGCGTGGGAGCTCAAGGTTCTAGCCAACCTCATGCTCAGCAGGGATGGCAAAAAAGCTGCTCTTGGTAGAAGAAGGTCAAGGGAAGGGCAACTTCCTACCTGCTCCGTGGGAACCAGAGCAGAACCTCCCCAGGGCTGAAACCTGCACACCACGCTCACAGTTTCCATCCTTCTCACACGGCGGCAACAGCAGCCACGCTTCCTTTCCCACAGTGGTATCAGCGCCTGAAACTGCCTCCCGTCTATGCCCAGCCTCACCCAGAACAATAGTACCAGGAGGTCTCCTGAAATGAGCCAGCTCCGCCTCCAGCCCTGCCCGAGTGGGCCCTGCCAGGTCTCCTGCCACTGCCCAGGATCACGGTGTGACTTCCGGAGCTGGGGACAAGGAACAGGCATGGTTCTACTCTCCTGTGCATGCCCTCTCTCCTCGCCTCCCTCCTCCTTCCATCCCTCTGATTCAGACTTCACCTTGGTTTCCACCTAGTGCACCCAACTGAGGAAATGATGGAGCACAGCTATGAGAAGGGGAAAGCTGGGCTGGGAAGGACAGGAGCCCTCCCCCTGAGTAAACAGCTGGGGGCAGTTATACGTCAATCTCAGATGGATACCCGCACGCCCAGTGAGCCCAGCACCTTCCTTGGAATTGACATTTCCCCAGTCTCCAAAGTGACCAGCTCGTTCTTTCCCTTCACTCCTCAGACCTCCTACATTCTCCCCCGACCACCCTCCATCACCACCACCATGCCAGTGACCTTGTTTCATACTTCCTGGGAAAAACACCTGGTGCAATCAGGTTTTTCTTGCAAAACAAGAAACCCCTCATCTCTCTACCTCCAAACCACCAGCTTACCCACATCACGACCACCCTCTCTGCTTCCCTCCTGTGAGGAGGAATAGTGTCCCCACGCCATTCGTGTGGCCTGATCCCATCCTCCTCCCCTTCTCAAGGACATGGCTCCTGCACAGGTCCTCACTCCTGCAATCATTAATCTCTCCTTTTCTCCCAAATGCACCCATCAGTATGTAGACATACTTCAGTATCTGCTATCTTTAAAAATCCTCCCTCAATCTCAGCCCCTTCCAGGTACTCGCCCATTGCTTTCCTCCTCGTCCACAGCAAGACTCCTGTAGGGCAGTGGCTACAGCCCCGATTCCACCCACTCATCCCTCATTCTCTCTACACTGCTCCCCACTGAGACTGCTCAGGTCAAGGAGACTCATGATTCCCATGTTGCCAAATCCAATGGTCACCTCCCCTCAGTGTTTTACACAATTGACCATCCCTCCTTAAATCACGTTGTTCTCTTGGTTTCTCTACTCCATATGCTCCTGATGGATTTCCTCCAACCTCCAAGGCTGCTCCTTCTCAGCCTCCTCCTTTGTAAGTTCTTCCTCCTTTGACCTTTCAACATTGGAGGACCTCAGGGCTTAGTCCCAGGACCCCTTCTTCTCTCTGTCTATACACTCTCCCTAGGTGACCACCTCCTGTCCCAAGGTTTTAAATATCATCTATACACTGACGGCCCCCAAGTCTACAGTTATAGCAGTGAACTCTGGATTTCCCTGGATTCTAGACTCAAATATCCAGCTGCCTACATGATATCTCCATGGGAATATTTAACAAGCATCTCAAACTTTGCCTTAGGCAGAATAGAACTCTGGATGTCCTACCCCTAAATCCACTCCTCCCTGAGTCTTCCCCATCTCAATAAATAATACCACCATCTACCCAGGTACTCCATCCAAAATCTGTCCGCATCTCCCCATCCGCCCTGCCTTCACTCTTGCCCACCATGGTCTCTCCTGATGGGTCTCCCTGCTTCCTCTCTTGCCTGTTACAAGTCATGTTCCTCACCCAGTAACAGTAGTCTTCTGAAAACATAACTCAGATCATGTTACTTCCATGATTTAAATCTTTCAATGGCACCTCACCCCACTTAAAATTCAAACTCTTTGCCTGGTTCACAAAACCACACCTGTCCAGACCCTGGTCAAGCCTCTGCTCTCATAACATCCCATTCTGCCCAACTCCCCCTCCACTCTCCTTTAGCCACTCTGGCTTCTTGCAGCTCCTTACCATGCCCAGCTCCCTCCTACTGTCTGGCCTCTGCGCGTGCTATTCCCTCTGCCTCGCATGCTCTTCTCTGATCTTTTCTCTTGTCCTTCAGACCTCAGTTTAAATGTTTTCTCCTCAGAAATTCCTTTCTCAACCACCCAATCTCAACCAGACCCCCAGTAACCATCACATCTCCCTATATTAATTCTAAAGATAGCACTTATAACTGATAATTTTTTGCTTCTTCGTTTGTTTGTGCTCTGTCTCCCACTACAAGAGTTAAACTCCACAATAGCAGAAACGGTCTCATTTCTGTTCAATGCTATGCTTAGATAGAGCCTGTTATATAACGAATAGTCAATAACTATTTGTTGATTGAATGAAGAAAAGTGTCCTAGACAGGCCTACTTCAGTTTTTCAAAAGGGTTGTTTGAGTTGGCAATGTCATAATAGAACTAGGCATTGGACAGATTAATATGCAAAAGGAGAGAAGCTGGGCATAGAGGGACCTTTAGGAGGCCGATGCAACAAGGGAGGCAAGGGGACATGCTGCTGAGATTGGTAAAGATGACAAAAATCAATAAGATCCAGTGCTGGAAGAGGCCAGGAAACCAGCATTCCCAAACCGTTGATGACAGTCCAAACCGTGTAATGCTTTCGGGGGGAAATTTGGTAGTACAGTCAGGCACCGCTTAACGATGGGGTGCACTCTGAAAAATGCATCGTTAGGTGATTTCGTCGTCCTGAGAACATCATAGAGTGTACTGACACAAACCTAGATGGCACAGCCTACTACACATGGGCTGCACGGCTCTAATCTTATGAGACCACTGTTGTATATGCGGTCCGTCATTGATCAAAACTCCATTATGCTGCACACGACTGTACCTATTTAAAACAGTCAATGTTCAAGTCCTCTGACCCAAATTTCCACTTCTGGAGTTTATCTTACAGAAAAACTCCCAAGAATGCATAAAGAGATATGTACGCAGAAACGTTCATTGCAGCATTGTTTGTAATGGCAGAAACTTGGAAACAACCCAAATGTCCGTAAATAGGGAACCGGTTACATAAACTATTGTATAAGCCACACAATAGACTACGTACAGCTACTTGAAAGAATGTGACAGATTTATACGTATTTTCATGGAGAGATGTCTAATGTATTTTGATAGGGGAGAAAGAACAAGTTGCAAGATGAACACTATATACAATACCACCCTATTTTTGTTTTTAAAAAGAAATAATAATATGTTAGTATGTGTATAGAAATGTGGGGAGAGAATATACTAAACTGTTGATGGTGGTTATTTCTGGGAGATTTGCTATGCGGGCCTCCATTTTCTATCTTGTGTATTTCTGCAATGTTTTGGGTTTGGATATTCGTGCATTACTTCTGTGATCAGAAAGTATAAAAGGCAAACAAGAGGTAATGAATGACGGGAGGTTGAACGAGGACAGTGACAGAGGGAGTGAGAGAAGAGGACAGATGTGAGAGCTACGGACGATGAGGCGGGCTCCACAGAAGCTACGCCTAAGGAATCTTCGCCTGGGCACCTTGGGGGGTGATGGGCCTGGACCCAGTATGTGAACACCTCACCACGTGAGAACCACAAAAGAAGGTCACATTTCACGTAAATACCCAAAGTACGACTGGCCCTCTCCCGTATGACAGCTTCCACTCTGGCCATTCCCTTTTCTGGGCACTCAGCCCCAAGGTGACAAAGACCTTTTCCTTCCTTCTCCACCGCACAGCAGAGACCAGGCTGCCAGCACCACCCTTAGATCCCGGCAAAGGGGACACTGCCCTGGGATCTGCACACACGTACACACACACACACACACACACACACACACACACACAGACAAACATTGTTAAAGAAAACAAGTGAGCCCACAAGTTCACTCCTAGGTATATTCCCAAGAGAATAGAAAACATATGTCCATACAAAAACTTGTACCTGAATGGTCACAGCAGCATCATGCATAATAGCCAAAACGTGGAAACAATCCAACTGTCAATCAATGATGGACAAACAAAATATGAACTAGAATCTTATTCAGTCATGAAAAAGAATGAAGTTCAACATGGATGAACTTTGAAAATATTATGGTAAGTAAAAGAAGCCAGTCACACAAGACCACATATTCTATGATTCCATTTATATTCAACGTCCAGAAGAGACAAATGCATCGAGACAGAAAGTAGATTAGAGGTTGCCAGGGACTTGGGGGAGGGGAGGATGGGAAGCGACTGCTAATGGGTACACAATTTCTTTCGAGGGTGAGAAAAACACCCTGAAATTAGTGGCGATGGTTGCACACCTCTGTGAATACACTAAAAACCACTGACCTGTTCACTTGAAATGGGTGGATTGCACGGCATGTCAATACTGTTGTAATAAAGCTATTCTAACACAACACAGACACACAGGGCACCTTCCTCTCACAGAAGCAAGGCTCAGAGCGGGCACAGTGCAACGTCCAACCCTAACCACCCTCTGTTGTGACATGTTTCTCCACGTCTCTTGCCCTGTGGCTTCCAGACAAAGACGACTAAGCCAAATGCCATGACAGTGTGTGAGCTGTGGCGGAACCAACGTGCAGATGGAGCAGCTCTGGAGGTAGGCAAGATTTCAGTGGAGAAGGGCTCAGGTAAAAGAAAAGACGATTAGTTCATTTGTCAAATCCTTCCCTTTAGATAACACAGCAACATATCCTTTACCAGCAGGGCCGAGAGTTCATTTTCTTGCCTCTCTTCCTGTTTCAACCGTGACTGTGGAAGTATTCATAAATTAGCAGAATATTCACAACTGTTGCACATGGTAATTGAGGAATATTTTCAACAGTAAATTCATATAGCTCTTAAATTTGTAAATAGCTAGGTCTAGATGTAATACATAAAGCTCCATACTGATTCTTTTTTTTTTACACTGAAAGGTTCTCCCTGCGCTAACATCTGTTGCCAATCTTCCTCTTTTTATTTTTTTCTCCCCAAAGCCCCAGTGCATGCTCATATATCCTAGTTGTAAGTCCTTCTAGTTCTTCTGTGTGAGCTGCCACCACAGCATGGCTACTGACAGACAGGTGGTGCGGTTCTGTGACCGGGAACCGAACTGGGGCCGCCACAGCGAACTTTCACCACTAGGTCATCAGAGCTGGCTGAATACTGATTCTTTACATTGGCTGCCAGATGGACATTGAATGCTAGAATTGGAAATAGTTTTATTTTTATAAAAATATGTAATAAGATTTAATTAAGTTTTCACAAAATAAAATCATCAGCTTTACTCAAAATTTTTCCTTTAAATTTTTTAAATTGATTCATTTAAACTAGTATTTTGCCTTTTATTTTAATAGATGATGGTTTAGAGGAAAAGGAGCTTCTTTGAAAACATATGGAAATTAATTTTAATTTTTAAAATTCTTTTATTGGAGTCATATTGGCTTAGCACACCGTAAATTAATTTCAATTTTTTAATGTTTTACATTTACTTCCATTTACATTTTACCGAAAAAAATTCAAATCTGTGCTTTGAGGAAAGTGTTCTCTGTATTTTTATCTTTTAGATCATTGCTATCAATAGCACACAAATTAGGTAAAATCTTGACCAAATCAATATAATTCATGATTTTGCTAAAATAAAGGAAAGAAAAATATATTTTGTGGAAAATCATATAATAATTTGTGAATGATATTTGTCTTTATTACTCATCCAGTCATCTCTGACCCAATAACAGAACACTCAGACATGCACAATAATTAAATTCAATTTTGATATTTTGCCAACTTTGAGCTACATATTTTCCAATTTTGTCATTATAAAGGAATATTTGTCAAAGGAGGAAGTTAGAACGTATTTTATTTAACAGTTTGTTAGTTTTACTTATAACTTTTAAATATTTGGACATGGAATATGTAGGCCTCTTGCCCCAGGCCCACAAACTGAGGGGTCAGCCCATGGCTGTGCCTCCAGACTCTTACTGAGGATGGTGGAAGGAAAGCACAATGTGGAGGATAAACAACCCTGGCCACTAGAGACGGGGGCCACTACCAGGACCCCAGGCCTGCTCTACGACAATCTCCCAGCCCACCTGCAAAGGGAAGAAAGAGGTTCCCCAGTAGCCAGGTGAAAATATGCCTCCCCAACCCAGGAGCATCCTTCTCCCAGGTTGATGGACCCTTCAGAGAAACTACAGCTCTACCAAGAGAGCGGGTGCTCTTGCTCTATGGCCCCAGGTACAGCAGAACCAGTATTCACCCATCTCTTAATTCATCTGGCCAACACTGGCAGATGCACGGTCCCTGCCCTCACGCTGCCTTCAGTCTACTGGGGAGGCGACAGCATGATCGGCCACACAGATGGGCCACCCACGGCCCATCCGGTCCAGGTGGGGCGTGCCAGGTCCAGACTGCTCTGGCTTCAGTCTCTGCTCCGGGCGAGCTGTGAGCAAGCCTGTGGGTCTTGCCGGCAGATCTCTTCGATTGGTTCTGGATGGTCCATAAACTACTCACCTAGCACCACAAGGTGTCCTCTAAATTCACACAGATTTAAGAAATATTTCTCCCCATGACCCCTCCCACCAAAGTGAGAAAGTCTCAGAGGCAGAGCTCTGTCTCAACCACGCACAGAGCTGATGTCACCAAAGGGAGTAGCTGGGCTACTGCACATGCACTCAGGTGACCTGTGATTGCACTTCTGCCCAAGAACAATGGGTAAATGCTTACTTCAGATGAGTGTGATGAAAGGGCCCCTTTGGGGCAATTTTCCTGAAACAAAAGAACTGTCTGATTCAAAAGTGAATTGCAGTCACCACCTCTAAAGACAACATCTTGTGACTTTCCAGTGACAGTTTTCCCTTTTCAATTCATCAAGGTTTTGAAAATCTGAGGGTTCCGTCTCAGCCAGGGCATCCTGCTTCAGTGTAAGCGGTGGAATGGAGCACATAAGGGGCAGGCTTTGAGGGGGAATGACAAGGCTGGTTTGAGTATAATTAGTGGGACATCCACATAGAGAAGCAAGAAAATTCAGGAGTCATCCACATCAAGATGAGCTCACTAAGGGAGGAGGGAAGGGAGAGAACAGAAGGCGAGGGCCTGAGGAACACCTGTACTTCTGGGACAAGAAGAGAGGAGGAGTCAGAAATAGAAAAAGCAGGAGCAGAGAGGCAGGAGAACCAAAAAAGTGAATTCAAGAAAGAGGGAGTGGGTGATCTCAGCTGATGCAGGCAGGTCATAAATGAGAACTGAACACACTGTGTCCATGGTCCTTGACTGTGTCTGTGACCTTCAAGAAGCAGTTTCAGTAGAGTTGGGAGCAGAGGCCAGATTGCAAAGTGTTAAGGAGTGAAGGGAGGAGAGAACTGAGATGGTGCTGGAGGGGTCAGCACACAGGAGGGAAGCTGTTTCAGGACAGGGGAAGACGGAGAAGCTGGAAAATCTACCGGAGAGGGGCTGATGGATGTAGCAAAGCCCTAGATGGGGGCACGGGACACCAGTGGGGAGTTAAGCTTAGGGGACCTCTTAAGCAGGCCCTCCACCACTGAGGCAGGAGGGACAGAAGAAGAAGAATGGAGTTGAGGAGAGGTGGTGGGGAGCATAGATTGGAGCTCAGCCACTCTGGCTGCCATCATCTGCCCAGCCTTCCCCATGCTCAGAAAAGAGACAATGTCAACACGGGCACGCCGCCACTGTATGTCGGGGACCTGAGCTAAGGGACCTGTATGCCCCAGAGCCCGATTACTTTCACGGTCATAATCATGGCCTTCTGACGGGCCATGGGCTCACTCTCTCATTTAGCCATTTGACAATATTTACTGCCCACCTACTGTGTGATAGGTGCTGTGTGAAGTTCTGGGAGTTAGGTGAGTACGAGGGACCACGTCCTGACCTCACAGAGCTCAGCGGGGAGCGGGGAGTACTGTTAAGCAGGCTTTCCCAAGGGGTGGCGAGGCTAGATAGAGGGTGCTACGGAACTTCAGGGTAAGGACACCTCACCTTGGGGAGGGTGCGTGGGGGGAAGTAAAACCAGGGAAGGAGGAGACATATAAGCAGAGAACCAAAGCAAGAGGAGGACGGAGCCGGGAGAACAGAAAGGGCGAGAGCGTTCCAGGCAGCGGGTACAGCACACTCAACGGTGTGGAGGTGAGCAAGAACCTAGTGGTTCCAGAGACTGGGATCCAAAAGGTCAAGATGGCTGGAGAGCAAAGCACAGGACGGCCATCCAAGGGCTGGGGCTGAAGCCATAGGGACAGGGCCTGCATGGGATATTTAGCAAAAAATAGAAAATAAAATAAAATAATTACCTAATCATGAGGACAGGCTTCCATAGGTCTCTATATCCTGGGGCCAAAACAACAGCGTACCATGTGTACACCAGATGAATAAAATCCAAACCCCTGTGGGGGGAACTGCCGCAGTGGCTAAATCAGTGACCATCAGAAACACGGAAGGAAGGAAGGAAGGGCCCGTTCTGGCTTGTCTTAATGGGAGCTGAACGTAACTGACTATATCGTTTTTTCAAGCTGGTCAAATTCAATCCCACCAGATGTTAGGAAACTGAGGCCTGCGAAGAATGATTGACAGAAGGAAACCAGGTATGAACAGGCCCTGACTGTACCTGACTCACGCTTGCATGCCCAGTGCCATCCCGAGTGTGGACTTCCCAGATGCGCCTCGGCTGTCAATTTAAAAACCACCTGTGGCCTGCATGCCACGGTGGGAAGAGTTTCGAGTCCTGAGGTGTGCTTGGACGCTGCTCTGAGCCCCGGGCCACCAAAGGGCACAGTTGAGCCCACTCCAGGGCTGATCCTGGTTGTTAACCCCTCCCAGTTCAAGGTGGGATCAGACCGTCCTTCAACAAGCCCACATTTAGAGCCCACTCCTAGAGCAGACGGGAGAAGCTTCCGGGAGGGTCCAAGGACCCTGGAGGACCTGCGGGGGACTGTCAAGTCTCAGCCAGCCTGAGGCTCAGCATCACACAGACTTGTCCTTTGCTCACAAATTCATTCCTATATTTCTACGTTTCCCTTTATTTCTTAACAAGACTTCACTTTCCAAAAATGCCAAGTTTATCTCACATGTACCATAGGGTAAAGTTGGGGCAAAAAACCCACGAACAATGGACTAGAAGCTCAATTCCAGGCCCAAATCCACTTTTCTGGCTGTGTGATCTGGAACAAGGACAGAAAGGAGAACATCACAGTCATGAGCTCCTGCGGGGCAGGCACTGGGCTCCTGAACCACCTTCGCGGTGAGGAGTGAGAGCCCCCACTTCCCTGGGAGGGATCAGGGCTCAGGGAGGGAACTAACTTGCTCAAGGTCCCACAAGGAGACAATGACAGGTGGGATTCAAACCTGACCACAAAGCGTGCCGGGCAAAGTCACTTCACCTTTGTGTCCTCACTTCTTCAATTTCAAAATGGGAACAATAATAGGCTATTACGAGAATGAAATGAAGCAATATACATGAAAACACGTGGTAAACTGAAAGGCATGACGCCCGTGTTAATGTCTTCGCCATGACTCTCCCCAGCAAGGGCAAGGACCGAGCCTCTCCCCTCCCCGCTGTTCACTGCAAAAGGGCAGGTGTGGGAATGACTCTGCCAAATGGATCCAAGGCCTCGGCTCCCTGCCCTCCCTGGCTTGCTTGGCCAATACTCAACGGGATTTATCACATAGTTCCTGGAACATCCCGGATCTGCTAGAACAATGCCCAACCCAGGGCAGCTGTCCTGAAACATCCCGACCATCTTACAGGACGAGCCAGCCGCTGCAGCAGGAGACCTGAGTTGCCAAAAGGACCACTGGCTCAGGTCTGAATGTGACTGAAAATTCACCAGAGCTGTCATGACAGAGGGACGTTGCTGGGAATGTCTCCACTTAGCAGACACTGTCAACACCCAGATGGAAAGCAGCCATGGTGGAGGGTAGGGCCCTCCACCTCCAGAATCCCAGTCTCGGCCTCCAAGGGACAGTAGGTCCAAGTCCACACCTGTCTCTCCCCACTGTCATCCCCCACTGTTCCCTTCTGGGAAGTGGCCTCGTCATCCCACTACAGCTTGATTCACCTAAACGGGACACGCAGGTGGCATAGGCAGGTGGCCTGGCCTTCTCAGGGAAGTCTGGAAAAACCCAGGATGCAGGGAACTAGGCCAAGCTCCCAAGGACTCAAGCTGGGCCTTCTCTGCCACCTTCCAATGAAAGGCACAGGCTTATGCTCTCTCAGGGACCCAAAGGGCAGGGGACGAGCCCTGGGTGGAGAGTCAGGTGCCCCGGGGGCCTAGTCCTAGCATTGCCACCAATTGCTGTAGGACCTTGAACAAACCACTTCCCCTCGCTGGGCCTCAGTTTCCTCATCTGTAAGGGAAAGATCTGGAGCTAGACCACAGAGACCAATTACAGTAGTTGCATTCCATGATGTCACGTATCTTGGTGACCCCTCAGAAAGCCTCACACAGTCCCTAACACAGACCTTCCACAAGCCCTGAAACTGGAAGCAAATTTAAGATAAAACCAAGCAGGAAGCAGGTCTACCTCTCACCTCCTGGGGGTGCCATCACTGCCCTCAGCCTGGGCTCCCAAGGAATTCAGCTGTGGCTGGATGCTCCTTGAACCCACCTGGAAGAAAAAGGTTAAAACCCCACAGGGACTAGGGTAAACAGGGACTCACTGCTTCAGTGGGCTGTCGGACGACGAGGCACCGTGCAGATCCCGAGTTAGGCTGAGAAAGTAATAGCCGCTGGTCCCATACAAGAAGAGTTGCTCAACTCCCTGTCACAGCTTGTCTGCTGGCAGGGATGTCCTTGGTCATGGGCCAAGCACGGGGTCCCTGGGTCCTTCCAGGCAGGCTCACCTCAACCCCAGTGAACAGAAGACTGGGTGGAACACACATCTCTCCAGCCCCTCATGGTGTTGGCAGCGAGTTCCAGACAGAGAGACTGAACCCAGGATTAGACAGGAAAGCTTTGCCACCTTGGAGAAGTCCCTTAGTCTCTGGGCCTCATTCTACTTGCTGTAAAATGAGGATAAGAGTAATAATTGGTTTGACACAAGGGATGAAATATGCAATACACAGACACATGCTGTACAAACAGCAACAGGGTCGCCCAAATGAACCCGTAATGGTGGAAAAACAAGAGGTGTAGACTTTGACAGTGGTGTGTGGGGGCCAGCTTGCAAGGGCCAATTTTTAAATGTTCGGGAATTTTGCTAGCCAGTTGATGGCACGTTGATAGCTTGAAATCAGCCACAGCGGGAGTATTTACACCACAGAAGTGGCGTAATACTAAAAATCAGGGCTCTTTTTGTCCAGAGATCCAATTGTTAAACATTTACCAGCACACCTCTGTATATAAATAAGAGTAATGCCACAGGAGTCAGTTTGTTGTGGCTTCAAACACGCCATAACTTTAGACGTCCAAATGAATGTTGGCTACTTCAAGACAGTAAGCTCAGGAAGTCATATTGTTTCCTAACACTTAGAAATGTTTTCATTTCCACAAACATTTATTGAGACCTACCATGTGCCAGACACCAAAGATTCAAAACACAAACAAAAAGAACTCCTTTTCTGAATTGCTTATAGGGTGGTGGAGGAGCGAGAAAGTGCACACAATGGGGCATTCCGGAGTGGAGAAGTCCAGGCCCCAGCTGTGGGGGTCCAAGCCCAAGTCAGTGGGAAGGGCACTTTATGCAGGGAGAATGGCATATGCAAAGGCACAGAGGCATGGGTGATAAGACAACTTTTTAAAGTTCCTAAGAATTGGCTTTGAGGAAGTTTTAGAGTTGTTACATTACAGGGACCATTTATTTTAGCCAAAAGTACATCCCTCACCTTGTCCCCTTCACCAGAATTTAGCACCAACTTCCTTTGGCTGTTCCCAAAACTCAGATCCACTTTCAAAGGGTGGTAATTTGCCCTCACTGAGACCAGCTCCTCAAAGCAAAGGGGAGCCCCCAAAGGCATTTGACAGAAGCAACATTTCTGGAGCATCTAAGCCCAAACTCCCAAGGTGACTGCCTCAGGTTGCAGCAGACACTTAGATGTACACAACCACTTAAATTTCCTTCTCATTGCTCAATAACGCTTCACAGGGAACATCGAGCGCCAACTTTTTCTTTTAAGACACGTCCACGTTCTGCCTTGGAGAACGCCAGAATTTGAATTCCAAAAATAAAGGCAAAAAAAAAAAAAAAAAATCCAAAAGTATCCAGACAGAAAAAGGAGGTTACCTTCAAAGGAACAAAAGTCAAGGTGACCTCAGCCTCTGCGACATTAAACACTAGCAGATAGTGGAACTGGGTTATGAATCCTATGCCAGCCAAGTCATCGTCCACGTGCAGAGGCAACAGACTGTCATTCTCTCATTCACGTGGGTTCACAAAATATATCACTGACATGCTCGTTTTCAAAAAAATATTTGACAGCACATCAGCTGTCTGGAGAGGAATTAAAATACAAAATACAAAAAGGGGAAAGTTGAGATATCATAAAAGAATAGAAAGTGAGCAGTTAACCAGTTAAGTCTAAAAAATAAATTATTGCTGTAAATTTGGTTTAAAATTGGATGTTAACCATTTATATGAAATTCTAGAACAGGTAAAACCAATCTACGGTGAAAGTAGCTTCTGGGCAAGCAGGGACTGACTGGGAAGGGTTAAAAAGAAACTTTCTAGAGTGAGGGAAATGTTCTCTATGGTATAAGGACTTGTGTTACATAGACGTGTACGTGTCAATAATTGTTGAATTGTACACTTAAGATGAGTACATTTCACTGTATGTAATTATATCTTAATAAAAAATAATATCTTGAGTCTTCTAAACTATGAATATGGTATAATTTCTCTTTCTTTAGGTCTTTAATCTCTCTCAGCAATGTCTTATAGTTTTCAGTGTACAGATCTTGCATGTCTTTCATCAGATTTACCATTTCATATTTTTGATGGTATTGCAATTGGCATTATTTATGGCAATTTTTGATTATTCACTGCTCATAAATACAGTTGATTTTTACATATTGATCTTGTATCTCACAATCTTGTTGAACTCACTAATCAGTTCTAGTGGCTCTTTTGGAGATTCCACCAGATTTTCTTCATAGATGATCATATCATGAATCAAGACAATTTTACTTCTTCCTTCCCAATCTGGATGCCTTTAATTTCTTTTTCTTGTCTTATTGCACTGGCTAGAACTTCTAGCATGATGGTGAACAGGTGATGAGAATGGACATCCTCGCCTCATTCCCAATCTTTGGGGGAAAACATTTAGTATTTTGCCATTAAGTATGCTGTTAACTATAGGGTTTTGCAGATGTTCCTCATCAGATGGAGGATGCTGCATTCTATTCCTAATTTGCTAAGAGACGTTATCAAAACTGAATGTGAGATCTGTGTCAAATTAATCATTAGGAAAATGCAAATAAAATGCTAATAAGGTACCACTACATACCTACTAGAATGGCTAAAATTAAAGACTGACTATACTAAGTATTGGTAAGGATGTGGAGCAACCGGAACTCTCACTCAGTACTGGTGGGCACATGGTACAACCACTTTGGAAAACAGTTTGGCCGTTTCTTAAAAAGTTAGGAAGGTATCTATGAAAGAGAAATGAAAGCACTTGTCCACACAAAAACTTGTACCTGAATGTTCATAGTTGCTTTATTTGTCATATCCAAACACTGGAAACAACCCAAATGTTCACCAACAGGTGAATGGATCAACAATTGTGGGACATCACACCATATACCAGGAATGAACTATTGACACCAACAATAAGGTGGATGGATCTCAAAATAATTATGCTGAGTGAAAGAAATCAGACCAAAAAAGGATATATAATGTATGATACATTTACATAAAATTATTGAAAATTAAAACTAATCTATAGACACAGAAAGTGGATTAGTGGTTGCCTGGGGACAAGGTTGGGGGTCAGGGAGCAGTAAGAGGAGGGGACATGAGGAAGCCTTTGAGGATGATGGCTACGTCCATTGTGATTGTGGTGATGTTTTCATGGGTGTATACAAGTGGCAAAACTTATCAAATTGTACACTTTAAATATGTGCAGTTATTACAAGCCAATTATATCTCAATAAAGCTGTTTAGAAGTGGAATTACAAAATAATTTTAAGAGAATATTAGTGTTACAAATCATTAAAAGAACATATACAGAACATTAAAAAAATAACAGCCATGCTCTGAGATTTTAACCACAGGCAAAGTTAGCAAAGACTAGTAGGTTAGGGAGGTCTTGAAACAAAAGCAGCAAAAGCACTCATTACAAAATAGGGTGTCAAAAGTCAGGGTTTTGATATTTAGAGAAACATCCACTTTTTTAAAAAGTGTGCAGAAACTTCAAGTCCAGCAGAAGTGACTAGTTGGCCACTGGGGCCTCCCATTTTAAGAGGCATCAGTGCCAGTTTGTCACCGGGTGCAGGTATGGACCCACGGGCTTCCCAAGTCACATCCTGTGACTCTTCCAAATATCTAGAGCCAGAAACCGGGTCAGCACCCCTCCTGGGGACATATAAGACCCACCAGCCCCACCTCCCCTTCTCTGCTTTATCCCTGCCTCCTTGATATTTCAACTTAATATCAATCAGTGATCATCCAGCAATCCCACTGCTGGGCGTATAGTGGAAGGAAATGAAATCACTACCCTGAAGATATGTCTGCACCCCCACGTTCACTGCAGCATTATTCACAATAGCCAAGACATGGAAATACCTAAATGTCCATGGATAGATGAATCGATAAGGAAAATGTAAGACAGAAAGACAGATAGATAGATAGATAGACAGATAGGCAGATAGATAGGCAGATAGATAGGCAGATAGATAGGCAGATAGATAGAGATACAAATATAGATGATGGAATATTATTTAGCCAAAAAAAAATAGAAAGTAATCCTGCCTCTGCAACATGAATGAACCTGGATGACATTCTGCTAAGCAAAATAAGTCAGACAGAGAAAGACAAGTACTGAATGATCTCACTTACATGTGGAATCTAAAAATGCTGAACTCAGAAACGGAGAGTAGACTGGTGCTTGCCAGGGGCTGGTGGGTGGGGGAAATGGGGAGATGCTGGTCAAGGGGTACAGACTGCCAGTTATGAGATGAGCAAATTCTGGGGATCTAATGCACAGCATGGTGACTGCAGTTAACAATACTATATTATACACTTGAAAGTTGCTAACAGAGTAAATCTTAAATGTTCTCACCACTCAAAAAAAAAAAGACAATTATGTGAGGTGATGGAGGTGTTAACTAACCTTATTTTGTGGTAATCACTTCACAATATATACATGTATCAAATCTTCATGTCGTATACCTTAAACAACATTATATGTTAATTTTATCTCAATAAAGTTGGGAAGAAAAACAAAATCATGAGTGATCTGTGAGTCTGGTAGCACAGTGGACAGGTTCCCATCCATCCTGAGCTTTGAATCTCTTGTCTGAGAAGGCAGAGATTGGCTGCTTTCAAAACTAAGGAGGCACCGCGGCATCCCCCACACGGAAGGACACCCTCCCTGGGGAAGGCGATAAACACAGGGCTTCTGGACGCAGGCGTGGGAGGCAGATACACGCCCAAGTGCCGGCTCTGCCATCACTCCTGTGCCCTTGGCAGGATCCACCAGGGTCCTCCAGGGGTTCCCCAGTTAAGGGGGAATGAAAACATCTACCTCTGTATGAAAGGCTTTTGCACAGCACCTGGCAGATTGCGGAGCAATCCTGAAAAAAACACAGTTGTTGTCATTGTTGCTGTTATTATTATTAAAACCATCATTGAGGTGATGGTTGTTAAACTAGCACCTGAGAGCCTGAAGTTTGGTCAATACTCTTTCATTCATTTCTTTTTTCATTAATTCTCAAAGCTCTTTCCGAGGCCGCATTAAAATATCTAACATGGTATCTGGTGCACGGTGGGCCCTCAGTGATCACTGCTCATGCCCTGCCATCACTACCCTTGCCAAGCAGCAGGCACTGGGGACACAAAGACGAACAGGCCCAGGCCCATTCCTCAAGGAGCTCTCAGTCTACAGGAGAGACAGAGGGGAACCCCAAGGTGCCAGGGAACCCGAGGTCAGTGCCAAAGTGACTCCCAGAGGGAAGACACAGGGAGGGGAGGCTAACAGAACCTGGTGACCAATTAGCCACAGCAGTCAGGGGGCATGGAGAGTCCACGATGACTGTCAGGCTGTCGGGCCTGGTTAACTGCAAGAGCCAGGGCATAGTATTGAGAAAAGGCGATCCAGGGAGGCCGAAATTTGTGCAGGAACGTGTAAAGTTCAGTTTGGGTCATGCCGAAACTGATGCAATTTCTTTGGTGGTCCCCTTATCGGTGAGAACTGACAGAATTTGTGGAAGGAGAACAAAGCCAGGGCCAGAGATTTGGGGTGCTCAGGTTAGGTCTGAGGATGGCAAGGAGCCATGGGACTTTGCAGGCATGTGGCCGAAGGAGCCCTGGCCAGGAGTCTGGCAGCCTTTGTTCTAGCTGGAGCACCAACACTTACTAGCCCTCTAACCCTGGGCAAGTTGTTTCGCTTCTCTAGTCTTGGCATCTGCTAAACGCAGGTGAAAATACTCTCTTGCCATTTCACAGGGTGGCTGTGAAGAATCTAGAAGAAATTGAGAAATTGTAGAAGGCTATATAAATAAAAGGGGTCAAGTCCAAAGCTCTCTGTGGGAAAGCTGAGGCTCATGGTGATACAACTCGCCCAGGGCCACACCAGGGTTACTAAGAGCCATGCATCTCCAGTGGCTCTGCCCTTCTGTGATGTCTCAGTTCCCCTGGGTACTTGCTGGTAGCACTTTCTGTGGAACACTGAGCCTCTCTTGGGGCCATCCCAGAAGACCCTCAGACCCCAATCCTGCCTCTGACACAAACAGGCCAGTTACCTGAATAGCCTGGCTGAGGTCAGACTCTGCAGGATATGTTCCAGCCCAGGCAAGAGGCACAGCAGGAACCCACAGCCAGCAGGACAGCCCAGGCCCTTCTGAGTCCACACAGGCAGGGCTGGCAACTGGGAAATGAGACATGTCCAGCTGAGTGTGTGCTCCAAGGAGGTTTATTAGTTTCCACACTGGAGAGCCTCAGGCTCTTGCCTAGAACAAGGAGCTGAGAGCATGCGGATGGGGAAGCAAGGCCACCGCAGACCAACGGGCCTGGCACCTCTGGAGATGGTGATGATCCTGCTTCAAGCACAGCCAATTCACCCCTCTTGCCCTCTAAGCCTCTTCCTAAAGAGGTAGGGCTGTCCCCTCCATAAAGAAATGAGGTCCCCACAGGGTTTCTTGACTCGTCTGACATCTGCCAGCCCCCCCCAGAAATCTAGACCCAGGCCCTCTGTCTGCCTCCCCATCTCGGCCAGCATCAGCAACCACATGTCCAACGTTGTCAGCCTCCCCCTCACCCAGGCAGCCCCTGGCTCACGCCTAGCGCCTGACCACTAAAGTCTGGAGTGAATAAATTCTATCAGGTTCTCCAACTGCTCCTCCAGGCGCTGCTCATCTCCGTGGTTCTCGATGACCCAGTCGAAGCCCCCGAAGTTGTCCAGGCCACATTCTGACTCGGCGTCATCCACCCCTGTGGAGGAGGCATGGCGAGGTCAGGCCCCGTCCCTCCAGACGAACACCAGGCACCGAGGCCAGCTGGCCCCAGATGGAGCCCCATTCTGCCTCCCCTCTGCCACTCCCGGGCCAAGTCACCTACCGCAGAGGGCACTTCCTCACCCCCTGAAACACCAGAACAGCAGGTTCAGCAGCCCATAGCCCCTGGGCACCCACAGAGGGTCCTGCTGACTAAACTCTTTACTTGCCACCACCTACAGAGGGTGGACCGGGTCACCTAAAACCACAGACAACCCAAAAGGGCACTGCATTTTCATGTCATGGGAAGCTGGTTGCATCAATTTCTATCCCTAAATCCCTGACTCAACCCCCTCGGGAGGCAGTACATGCCATTCTCATCTGGCAATGAGAATGGTGACAACAGCATCGACCTGGATGGTCAGCTGTGACTATAAAGTGAGATGATGTGTATAAGGCACTCTGAGCACAGGCCCGGCCTATGGGGGGGCCAGAAGATGAGCGGCCCTTGGGAGGGGTCAGACCCATTGGATCGGAACTTCCCGAGTCAGTGACCCAGGGCAGGAAAGAGGCCTGAGCTGTGACCCCCTGAACTGCCACAGTCCAGGTTCTGGCCTGCATAACTGAGGCTCCGTAGTAAAGCTTCCTCTTGCCCCCCACCCCCATTACTCAAACAGCAGTGGGGTTTGTCAGGCCTGTCCTCCGACCCACTGTCAGCCCCCAACCAGGTTGGAAAGCAAAGGGGAAGGCCCACGGAGGTGGGTCCCAGCCAGACTTCCAGAAGCCCCCTGGCCTAAAGAAGAAAGCCCAGCTAAGGGCACCAGGCCAAGGTCAGGGGGAACTGGACCCCCAAGGATACCATCCCCTACCCCAATCCACTTTCTAATCTGGGGGCACTGCTCAGGCCCAGGTCTCAGATTCCCTTTTAAAATCCCTCACTCACTCCCCCACGGCCTGCCGGGGAGAAAGCAGAAGACCTGGAGCACAGGAGTGGGTGGCTGGTGGACACGCGGGGTGGCCGGCCCGGGCACCGGGCCTTGGGCGCAAAGGTTGTAAGCTGCTCACCTGGAGTGAACACCCAGCCCCGCTGCTGTCGGCTCTGCTCCAAGGCCACCACTCGGACGGTCTGCATCATAGCCCCGTAGGCCTCCTGAAACCATTGGATGTCAGACACCCTCCGTGTGTCACTCACGAGCTGCAGGGAAGGGACACAGACAGGTGACCAAAAGGACATGGTGTAGGGAGCAGCAGGGCAGTGGCGGGGGGTGAGGGGAAAAGAGGGGAGACCCAGCCCCACTCCGTATAAGCAGGAGTGCAGGGTTAGGAGGGGGTTCTACAGAACCCAGACAAGTGTAGCCCCATTCCCCATTATCACCCAACCAGCTGGGACAGACCTCCCTCCTCCCTCCAGGCAGCCCTCCCTGGTCACTGCAGCCCACAGCCAGCTCTGCCCACAGTGTCTTTGCCATGGTCACATGCGTGTGCTGTGGTTGTGTCAGTCCTTGCTGTGCGGAAGAGGCCTCATGCTTTGAAGTCAGCTCAGCCAGTCCAACTCACTCATTCCACAGATGGGCAAACTGAGGCCAGAAACAGATACTCTAACTGGTCCCTGCCCCCAGCACCTTTTAAAGCATAAATGTGATTTTTGTCAGTCCTCTGCCCTAAACCTCTCAAAGGCTTCCATCATTCTAATAAAATCCAAAGCTCTCACCCCAATTTACAAGGCCCTACAAGATCCAGCACCTGTTCCCCATCGTCTTCCCCTCATTAACACCACTGCAGCCCACTCACCTCCTCGCTGTTTCTCAAACATGTCAAGCACATCTCCTCCTCAGGGCCTTTGCACATGCTACTCCCTCTCCCTGGATAATCACAAAGTAGGTACCCTCACTTCGTGGAGGTCTCTGCTCAAAGGTCACGTCCTCAGAGAGGCTTTCCCTCCCACCCTGGCTCCCTTCCTGTCCCTCTCGATCCTGATATGCTGTTTATTTTCCTCTGAGCACTAACTACTCTCGAAATCATCACTATTTACTAGTTTGTTTGTGTGTTTATTGTCTGTCTGCCCTCCCCAGGGTCAGCTCCAGAGCGGAAAGGGTTAGGCCTCATTCACTGCTATCTCCCTGGCCCTAGTGCACCATCTGATACACAATGAGCACGCAGGCGCATATGTTCAATGAGTGAATGAATCAGGGAATAAAGGGCCCAGCTGTGCTTGTCCACACAGCTGATATGTTCACTCACACAATTAGTAAATAGGTATTAGAGCAAGCACCCACCGGGTGGCGGGTGTTGTGCTAATCACTGGGGATAGAGTGGTGAGCAAAACAGACCTGGTGCCTGCCCTCGAGGAGCGTACAGTCTAGTGGGAGAGACAGACGCTAAACACGCAGCTTTACTAATAACCGCGTCATCAGTCATACCAACAAGCATCTCAACCTTAACACCGCCAGGGCAGAACTCCTGATTTTCTCCCCGCGCCTTCCCCGTCTCAAAAATGACAACTCTATTTGTTCAGCTGCTCAGAAGAAAATCCTTTGCACCATCTCCTATTCTCACACCCCATAGCCAACACACCGGTAAATCCTACTGGTTCTATCTTCAAAATCTGTGCAGAATCAACCCCTGCTCTCCACTCTACCACCACTCGGAGCCAAGCCACAGCCACTCTGCCTGTCTTCCAGAAAGATCCTCAACCTGGCCTCTCTGCTTCCACTCTTGCCCTTCCCACAACAGTCAGGGGGAGCCTTTTAAACCTTACATCAGATAATGTCGCTCCTCTGCTCAAAACCCTCCAATGAGGCCCCATCTTACTCGGAGGAAGTCCAGGTTCTTCTGAAGAACCAGTACCATCAGACCTCACATCCGCCACTCACCCCTCACCCACAAATATCCATTCGGCTCCCTCTTCTGTCAGGTCCTGCTCAAGCGTCATATCAGCGAGGCCTTCCCGGAGCCCCTCACACCCGTGGCCTGCTTATTTTGCTTGGTATTCATCTCCACCTGACAGGTTCTGTACCAGGGCCTAACTCCCTCCATCCCCAGCTATAAGGTAAGCTCCCTCACATTTCTGCACTGATGTATGCCCCCATCCTCTGGACCCATGCCTGCTACAAGGGGACACTCCTGGCTGCCGGAATGAATGAGGGAGGAAAACAGTGAGGTGCTGTGAGAACACCCAACGGGGAGCTCCAGTTAAGGCTTGGGTGTCAGGGAAGCCTTCCCTGTGAGGTGCCAGGTAAGCCAAGCTGGCCCTAACCAGGCGAGGAGGGAAAGGAAGGGCAGTGCAGGCGGGCAGAACACGTGCAGAGGCCCAGGTTCTGGAAGGAACCTGATTTATTTGAGGAACAGAGAGAAGGCCGGCGTAGATGTAGCTTAAGGAGTGAGGAGGCTAAAAGGATACTAGGAGCCCATCAATGAAGGCCTAGAAGTCCATGCTAAGGATTTTGGTTTTGTTCATCAGAACAACAGGACAAAGGCTTCTAAAGAGAAGAGTGACGTGAGTTGGTTTGTTTTTAAAAGGTCACTCTGGCTGCTGTGTGGTAAAAGGATCATAAAGGACAAGAGCCAAAGCCGGGACCAGTGTCGGGGCCACCACAATTGTCCGGGGGGGTACGGCAAGGGCTTGGACCACGGAAGTGGCAGTGGAAATAGGGAAATAGACACATTTGAGATTATTTGGGGAAAGGCGGAGAGCTGGAGAAACGGGTTTTCTTAATGCCGCATAGACCGCTTACCCAGACCGGCTGGGAGACGCCCTCCACGATCTTCCTGCAGAAGAAGCCGGGGTCAGCCTGGCGCTTCTCCTCGCCCCAGCGGATCATGTCCCTCCGATAGGCCTCCTTGTAGGTGCTGGCATCCAGGAGTCTCTGGAAGTTCAAGCCATGTTCCTGCCAAAGCACATATGTCTATGCCACCAGCCTTTCAAACTCGCTGGTCTCTCCTGAAACGGGGGAAGGGCCATCCCTTCCTTGCCCGCCTCCCCCAGGATGATGCAAGGACTAATGATATTTGCACCAGGACAGAGGCCTGCAAGGGAAAGGGCCCTAGAAACTAAGAAATCTCAGACACTGGCAGATGGAAGAAAGGTCACAGGATAACCCAGAAATTGTTTCAATTTTTCTTTTAAATGTGTGATGTGGTTTTCTCTTTCACAACGGTTTTACCTTCCCAATTATTTCTGGCTTAAACTAATCCTGAAATTAGTTTGCATCCCCTGGGCACAGGCTTAACCTTCAACTAAAGTGGGAAATCTGAAAACACTGCATTCCATGCCCTTCCATTACCTCTTCTGGCATTGCTTGCCCCCATCCCAAAGTCCAGCAGGCACGGCTTCCTCATCTCTCTCCTCTCCCTCACCCCCTTCCTCATCCCCAAATTCCTAGCACCTCCGCTGAAACACCATCACTCCTGGGGCCTCCGACCCAGAGGGCAGGAGGGGCTGCTCTGACCACCCTGGGGAGCTGCTTGCAAAACTGGCCTTCCCTTCTCCAGGGACACAGACAAGCAGGAGGGGTCCATCCAGAGGGCCCCAGGACCAAAAGGGTCTGAAAAACATCACTCACTTCAGGTTCTAGCCCCCACAACTAACTCACGGCAGACTGAGGGGGTCGTGACCAGCCAGTCAAATCACCCACCTGTGCCCTGTTCCAAGGTGAGGCTAGCAGCCACCTCCTGTTGGTAAACTAGTTTGCCAAGTTCTACCACAGAGCCACCAGGAGCATTACGGTCTGCTGGTCAATTATATTTCCCATTGCGACTTAAGAAACCAACGCATTAAGATTTCATTTTGGATTTGTTTTTAGTGGAAGTGGGGCATGGAGTGGCGCTGGACTTCCAAACAGCAGGGGCAGGCTGGCCTATCAGAGTCTCCTATGGAGGTTTTAAAAAGGCAAACTCCTGCTCACCCCACCCCCAGCCTGGCTCACAGGTCCGGAGTGGGGCCTAATCTGGGAACTTTGGAAGTAGATGAGTGGTTTTCAAACAGCTCCTCGGAGCCTTGGGGCTCCTCGGAAGTGCCCAGGACCCACTGGGGAAGGCTGAGAGCCCCCTGCCACCCTCTTTCCTCCTGCCTCTACCCCCAAGAGTCGCTCTCAGTCTGTCTACTGGATACAAGGAACTTGTGCATCCAATCTCATTCGGGAAAGGTTGCTACTAAAAAAATTTGAGAACCACTGAACCTGTTATGCCCAGGAGCCCCCAGGCTGCCATCCTATGAATGGGTCTGTTTAACTCGTGGGAGAAGACCCAATGGCACAGGAGAATGCTTCCCATGGAGATGGGGCTGTCAGACGGAAGACAGGGACAAATTCATTTTGTGTGGCCCCACAAGGCCAGACTCAGGCCAACCGACTGAGGGACCATGAGCACCTGGAAGGGCACACCCAGAGTCAAGGACAGAAACATAAGCGATGAGGGGACTCTTCCTCGTGTGGCAAGCTGATCTCACCCTCCAGGTTCCCTTTTTGAAGTCTAAGGACCTAAGAATTCCTGTTTACTTTTTACAATCCTTTTTGTTTCAACCTACATGGTTCAAAATTCCAAACATACACATTCGTTTATAGTGAAAAATCTCTCTCCGACCCCTGTTCTCCAGCACCGTAGCTCCCCTCCCCGGAAGCAACCAATGGTACAGTCTCTTAGGAATCCTGCCCAGGGTTCTACATGTCCCCAACACCTGGAACGGTGCTGAACACATGCAGGCACCTCATAAATATTTGCTGAATGGCGGAATACAGGAGCAAATATACTTACAATTTTTCCCCATTTTTATACAAATGTAGCATTCTCTATACACTGTTCTACATCTTTCTTTTTTCACTTAACAATATATCTTGACAACTCATGTGATTGAATTTCTAAGGGGAGAATTCCAAGGGCTGTGGCAGGCCAGCTGAGGGGGTGATGTGTGGTGTCGTATTTTTTTGAGTAAAGGGACTCATGCAGACCTTTATGTGCGAATAACACAGCAAGAGAGCTGCCAACTCACGTCCACAGCCTTTCCTGGACACACTTTCTTGAACACGGTCTGAGGAGGTGGCCTGAAGTGAGTGAGGCCAATGGGAAAGAAGCTTAAGGTCAAAATGCCCCCAAAAGGTCCACCCCCAGAAAACCAAGTGCTGTCCACCACCCCGCCAGCAGTGGTCATAGGGACCCGGCCAGTGACTCAAGCAACAGCACAGCCCGGGAGCTGGCTCCTTCCGAGCCACCAGATGCCACATAGGGACCACCTACCTGAGCATACTGCTCCTTGAGTGGACCCGAGAGCCGGAGGATGGCACAGACATCAGCTCCGAGTCTGTGGGACAGGCACATCCGAAACCAGTTAACCTAGAGTTTCCAGGCCCCAGGAGAGAAGTCCAGAGGGTTGAAGTCCCATTTCTGCTACTGGTGTCTATGTGACTCTGTCAGGTCTCAACTTCTCTGATCCTATTTCCTCATCTGTAAAATGGGGTAACAGTCTCTGTTCTGTCTCCCACAGGATTATTCTGAAACTCGAATGTGAAAGAGCCCTGAAACTAACAGGTCAAACAAATAAAATGATAATTACAGTGTGACCATCCATGCCTGGCAATACTCTGGCTCGATTAGTTACTGCCAGGCCCCTGAATGAGTTGTCTCACAGCCAGGGGCATTTCAGTCTCAACTGACTTAGTCACCACAGCATAAATCATTCATTCATTCAGTTGTTCAGTTTATTCAACCCACCATTTGTCAGGTACAGTGTTGGGATCCAGGTGACACAAATGTGAATAAGACACGTGATTCCTGCCCTGATCTGAGATGCTCACAGATTCACTTAACCACTGACAGGGTGAGAAAGGCGTTCTTATTTCCACGGTTCAGATGAGGAAAGTGAGGTTGAGTGAGAACTGATTCACCCAAAGCAACCGTGCAAGTAAGGAAGGCAAAACTGGGAAAATGATAATAGCCAACATTTAGTTCCTGCACCTTTACTAGGGCTCAAGAATTGCTCCAAGCCCTTCACATGCATTATCTCATTCAATCTTTGCAATCACCCTATTATTATCCCCATCTCACAGACGACAAAACTGAGGCACAGTAGATAAGAAACTTCTGCAAGATCACATGTGAATAAGTGGTGAGTCAGGATTTGAATCCCAACTGTCTAATTCCAGAGCCTGAGCTTCTGACTTCTGTGTTTGGGGACGAGGAGAAATGTAACTTAGGAAAAAGTGGTGGCTGCTTCGTGGTGAGAGATTCAGGTGGCACCCCCTGCCCTGGGCTACCCACAACCTCTTAGAACCCCTGTGGTGCCCAAAAGCAGCCTCCTGGTACCCCCTGCACACTGGCCTTCAAGAGGAGAGAAGCCCCACTACACTTTCTCCCTGGCTCCTCTGCTCTCCTGGCCCAGGCCCAGCAAAAATACTCCCACACGGAACATCTCGCTTTGGGAGAAAACACTGAGCCAAAGGCAGTGAGGTAAAGCAGAAAGAACCCATTCCTTGGAGCGAGACTAAAGCTCAATTTGAGTCCTGGATCTGCTGATTACTTTGCATCGCTGGCAAGTTTGGGGTTGTTATTTTTCGTTTCTTATCTTTTCAGAGCCTCAGTTTCTTCATCTGTTAAATGGAGATACTGACCAGTAACACCACACAGCAGCTACAGACAGGTTTTCAGGGTTAAATGAGATCATCTATGCACACAGCGCCTGGCACACAATAAAGGGTCAATAAACCCCAGGTATCAGGTGATGCGCTGGGCAAGGAGGTGTCTTTGGAGTCAGACACTACCGGGGTGTGGTCTCAGGCAAATCCTTTATCTGTGACTCAGTTTGCTCACCAGTAACAGATTAGGAATAGTGTATAAAAAGTAAACAGTGCCTTGATAGTAACTGTTATTAATGCTTCTTGGAGACAGAGGCCTACAGCTTAGTCTTTGGAGAGGTGGCCGCCTGGTTCGTCGAGGTGAGCATGTGTAGACTGCTGTTTTATGTGACAGTGACAATCCTCCACCTCCTGCCGCCCAGCGCTCGACCAGCCCTGCAACCCGAGGACCCCTACTCCAAAGCTCACGCCATCACCCCGAACACACCCCGCCCGTGTCACGTGATGCGGGGATCACACCACCCTCCCCCCCTCCTTCCCCGCCCCACGGACACCTGCTCTGCAGCGCCTCGGTCACGAAGTCCTTCCCGGATTTCCTCTTCCCGCTGAAGAGGAGCACCAGCCGCGGGTCGCCTCCCAGCGGGGCCATGGGGCCGCCACGCTTTGCGATCCCTGAAGTAGGCACTGCTCCCAACCCCTTATATCGGACCATCCGGCGCAAAAATGGACGCGGCCACTAGGTGGAGCGGCGACCAGGAGATTCCGCCCCTGTCTTCACAGCTGTAGAGAGGACTGTCAGCCCGCATTTGTGCTTCTGTACATTTTAATTAATGTCTAAAAGTTTAAATATGGGGAGAAAGAAGGCTAATTCCCAGGGCAGCCTGCTCCCGTAAAGAAGCTCCCCTACCGGGACTCACATAGAACAGTCCAGCCCCGCCCGGAACCCGCCGTCACGGCCCCGCCTCCTTAGCTGACACAGAATTGGACGCAACTATTTTCCTCCTAGGGGGATGATGTCTTAAAATTTCCTCAGGTGAACCTCACATTGCCTTGCACACAACCCTACAAACATTACGGGAAAAAGAATAAACGTGATAATGTTGAAGAAGTTTTCAAAGCTTCCTTTTTATTTGTGCATTTTAGTGCATGTGCTTAGGCAAATCTGTATTTGCCCTACAGTGAAAATGGGTCTTTCTAGAGATGAAACGAGGCAATAACGCAAGAGGGTTGTGTCTGGTGACGTCATACTGGGGGAGGAGCTTAGTCGAACAGACGCTTTTTAATTGTTAAACAGGTTTTATAACTGGAGAAGTCACGTCAGTTCGGCTCTTTAAGCCCAGCGAGAAAGCTGACATCCCTTTTCTAGCCGCAGCTTCCCCTTCAAAAGTTTTCGGAAGGGAGAGAGCTGGGAATGACGTAGGGGACATCAACAGAACAGGTTAAAAAGCAGCTTTGAAGCCACCCTTAGGCAAGATTACCTAGTTTTATCCGGAGGCCAGCTCCCAGCAGGAGTTGGAGGGGCAGAAGTAAGGGGGGTGCAGTAAGGTCCCCTCCCGGAACCCCCAGGGCCGCCTCTGCCAGCAGCACCCGGCAGCTGGTCCCAGTCGAGGAAGTGGAGTTGCCTGGAGCTTTGACTCGCTGCCCTGCATTTTTCCGAGCTCTTCAAAACAGAGCCTACTACCCATTACTACCTCCATTTTAGGAGCTATAAAGTCGTGTAAAGACAAGAAATAAGGTGGGAAGACCTAGCATTGATTTCCTGAATATTCAAAAGATGGCAGAGAAGCTAAGGAAAGAATGGTCAATGGTCAGATGCAAAAAGAACAGACTTCAGGGAGGTTTTTGTTTTGTTTTGTTTTAAGCAACTCTGAAAGTGCTGTGTTCAGAAGGTAAGACCGAGTTAAGGCCACTGAGTTTTAATCCCATGTTGACACTTCGCAGGAATGTGACGTTCTACTTCGCAGGAATGTGACGTTCTGCAAGTCACTCCTTCATGGGTGCTAATGCTCACCTCAGGGGGTTGCAGTAAGAAGGAGATGAGGAAAGGAGATGTTAAAGTATGATAAAAAACATTTTGTAAAATTCTCAAGTATCGTCCCAATGTGGAGTTATTTATTCTGAGCACGTTGTGATTTTAGAGCTGTGATTCAGCATAGGGTCACATTCCAGCTCACCAATTTATTACTCCACGGAAGCTGGAATCCCTGCTCTCCAGCAGAGACTGAAAGGATTACCTGCCCTCACACTCCTGCCTCCTGAGTCCACTAGGAAGAGTCAGGACTTCCTTCCAGAGTCTCTTCCCTCACCTGACACAGACCTTCCTCCCACCCTGGAATTCCCAATCGGTGATCAGAAATATCCTAGCCTCTTCTCAGAAGCTTCACTCCTGCCGCACCTGAACCTCGCTGTCCCCTACTGCCCTCACGAGCGGAGGCTCATTTTCTCCCCAGCCCTCGCACCTCAGCTTAGACTTTGCGTCTGGCCTCCCTACCTCTCTGTTTCCCCTTCTGGACCATTACTCCCCAGCCTCTTAGAAAACTCTGGCCCCTTTAAGGCTCATACCACCTGGCTGAGCTCCTCGCGTCCCCTCCTCAGTGGTGACAACCACCAGTCCTGGGGGTTGTTCTCTTTTACTCAGCCACAGGCTCCTGCTCTTCTTTTCCACCCAGTTCCTGTCATCATTCTCTGTGACTTCAGCCCATCTCTGTGTGGTCAGCCCATCCAACACGCTGACCACTCAATGACCTGGCCTCGGACATCCAAAGGCTTTTTCCTCCTCTCCTCCTCAGACACCAGCTCCCATGGACACACCCTGGGCCCTGTCATCACCAGAAGCCATTCAGCCTGCAAATTCACATGCTCAGCCACCTTACCCTCCAAGATTCTCTGCTCCAATACTCCCCAGAGCAATGCTTCCCTCCCAGGGACCCCACTAGCCCATGGACCTCTTTACATTATATAACATCTGCTCTTCCTTCCTTCTGCAACCAAGGGGAACATCAAATAAGTGGATACGTGTGGAAAACTTTTGTAAGCTGTAGAGGGCTGCATAAAGGTGAGACGCTATTTTTAGGGTAGAAGGGCTGGGTTCTGCTAAGGGTGAGGCAGGAAAGTGGAGGGGAGCAGGATTGTCTGATGAGCAGAGACAACCCAGGAAGGGAGTGGCCAGAGTTCTTGGGGATGCCAGACACGGTGGCCTCATGGAGGGGTCCAGAAGGTGATGCTTGAGGAAGCCAGTTGACCTCAGACAACAGAGACATGCCCCCCAGCACTCAGGAACACAATTACCCCTAGGAGTCACCCCTCACTAAAGGGGCAAACCATTTAAAGAGAGATTTGCCTCACCGACCGAGAGGGCAGCTTGGAGGTCAAATCTAGGCCTGTTTGAAGGAATCCTGCTCACTGTATTAACACACCCAGAGACAGCCTTAGCCTGCAGGGGGTCTGCTTATAGAGCTCTGCAGAGCCTGGAAGAGGGAGGAGCTGGGCTTTGTCAGTGCCCCTCCAACCCTGCCCAGGCAGAGGGAGCCTGCAGGGGGTGCCAAGGTCTGCCTCTCCAACGTAAGCCTGTCCCATCGTGGAACCAGATGCCATCTGGGCTCAGTGACACGACCAGTTACCCTTGCTTCAACTCCACACTTCTGATTCCAGTTTATCTTCCCACGGTCATTGCCCAGCTGATCCAAGCACTCCTCTCTGCCAGTGCTCGTAAATGTACATGTGGCTTCCTAATTCGGCCTGACTTTGTTTTTACCAAAAGGGCCTGACTGTGGCTGTTGAGCACACATTGTATATCTACTTAGACATTTCCTATGGCCAGAACAAAGGCCCTTGAGATAAAGGTGCAACTTCCCCCGACGTTGGCATTTCCTTAGGGATAAGCATCTTTCCTTAGGCGAGGAACTGATTGCTGCACTCATCTTTGACCACCCAGCTCACCTGTGACCACTCAGCTGGAGACAACAGACTGCCACCCTGCTGTGGTCTCTGAGACAGAAGACCTACCTGCTGTTTCCATCAATCGCTGTGCTGACAAAGCAGACTCATGACTATTGTAAAAGGGACATTTCAATCCTATGTGAAACATCCTCTCTGGGGGTATATAACCACTCTGTGCACCCCACTTCTTTCGTGCCCTTTCTTCCTTCGGGAAGAAAGGCCCTGGGTTATAATCCTCAGATTTAAGCTCAGAATAAACTCACTCAAATTTAAAAAAAAAAAAAATGTACATGTGGCTTGTGAATCAGCCCTCTGTGTTCAACGACCATTGCTTCAGGGGCAATGGAGCCTCGCAGACGAGGGACAGAATGGGGTGAGAGGTGTAAGGAAGTGGTACAACAGGGAAAGAGAAGAGGGGGAGTCTGAGTCTTTGGGGTGCTGATGGGAGAGAAGTCTATTCATTCATTCATTCATTCATTCATTCATTCAACATGTATTCAGATGTCTAAAACGTGCCAGGTACTGCCAGAGATGCAACAGTAAATGAAAAAGGGCCTGCTCTCAAAGAGCATCCATTCTCATGGGAGACAGGCAATTACAAGACAGTTTAAAAATGGAGCGTGAGAGACTTCACCCCAAAATTGGAGAGGGAAAATTGACATGAATTAACACTTGCCGGATGCTCTGATTATAAGCTGGAAATGGCTCTAACTATGCAAACGCCTGCAATACCCTTCCCATCTTTTTTCTGTAAAACACACTCCAACTTACACTTCGACACTGAGCTTGTCTTGACTCCCCCCATGAGCCTTCCCTGCCTGACCCCGTCTGCCTTAGATACCCGTTTCCTGTGCTCCTGCTACACCCCGGACTCACCCTATCACAGCATCTTACACGACACTTCGATCAATTCACTCATCTCTCTCCCTTACAGAGCCAAGAGTTACTATTTATGGAGCATTTACGATGTGCCAGACTTTTTGCTGATCATATGACATAAACACTGAGACCACTGAGCCTCATTATAATGAAGAGATTTGCCCAGGAATTTATCAAATAGATGCGTGTACATGTGCTCCCTCCCTGGGGTCCCACTCCAGGGAGAAGGGGCAAAAAATTCCAAACCAACCAACCAAGAGGCAGAGCCTTAGGATCCCACTCCTCTCCTGACCCCCTCCCCAGATGCTTTCAGTGCCCAGGGAGGGGGAAGCCAGAGAAAACATCAGGTCGGCCAGCTCTGACTCTGCAGGATTCTCTAGCTTTTAGAAATGCTGCAGGCAGATGTCCCTGGAGGAGAGAGGCTGCTCACTTGAGGTGGTGCCAGGGTACCATCCAACCTCTCACCGGCCGCTACAACCCCTCCGGCACACCAATGTGGAAAGCTGGGCTCTCCTGTTCAGTCCTTGGTCTACAAATTATTTCCATCATTAGGAGGTAGACATATTACCTTCATTTTTATGGCTGAGGAGACAAAGGCACCATTGAATGAGCACAGCCAAGATAAATCTTGAGCGATGTGTAAATTAATATCAACTCATCTACAGACATGCCTCTAGCAGTCACAGAGCATTTACTATAGTTTGTAAATACTTTTAGCTTCATATTCTTGTTTTATCACATGCATAGTGTAGGCAAGCAAGGATCCTCCCATTTTCAAAAGAAACAGTCTCCAAAACTTTAACTAACATCCCCCAGGATGGTGGCTACCGAAATCCAGAATACAATGAGAGAACAGAGATTTTTTTCAGAACAAAGATTCATAATTTAGGGAAATATTTTTGTTTTTCTATTAGATAATTTTGTAGTGAATGTAAACCTTGGAGCTGGGAATTAATCCCACTTCAACTACTGTTAAAGAGTGATTGGTTTCATTTTACTGTTTTTCAACAATCTTGGTGATAAAGGTTGAGGTTTATTTTCAAAAGGAGATTGAGAGACTTGTCTCAAAGTCAGGAGCTAGAAATGGTGGAGCCAGGCCCGTTTCCAGCCAGGGTGGCCCCCTGGACACGCAGGCCCTGCCTTGGCAGGAGTGGTGGCCCCTTCCCTGTGTTTTTACCCCCAGTGCTCTTCTCACCCTTTACCAGGCTGGTGGAAAGCAAATCAAGTGGTGCCAGCCCAGGGCCAGGCACAGGGTAATGCTCCAAAAATGACTGATGAATAAATGAATGGGTGAATGAATAGGGGCCCTTTCGGGGAGAGTTGGGAGGCTAGGACTTCACTCCTGGGCCAGAACGGCGCTTTGTGGGTATCCTCAAGGCTGAGACCTCATACCCAGTTGCTCTGGTTCCTGGGGCAGCTCCGGGAGGCCCCTCCCTCCCATCCCAGTCCTCAGCAGGTCCAGCCTCCTGTCTCTCCTGCTGCTGCCCCCCTGTGGCCATTGCCAGGCATCTCTGCAGAAGGAGCCCTGAGCCAAGTCAGCGCTCATGGACAGGACAAGGAAGAACCTGTCTTGTAGCAAGCAGCTCCCCCAGAGCTCACCTCAGAGCCTAAATTCCAAGCTTGAAGAGCCAGAGAGAGGAGGAGAGGGGAGGGAGGAGGACCAGGGGGACTCAGTCAGGGGTCAGCAGCCCTGGGCTCTGGTCTCCACTCTGTCCCTAGCAAGCTTTGTAACCTTGGACAAGTCACTTCCCTCTCTGGGCCTCAGTTTCCACCTCTGAACAACAAAAGTGGTGGACTGATGCTCACGAAGGGCCCCTCCAAAGCTGGCCTTCTCCTGTTCACAAGCTGGGATCAAGAAGGTAGCAAGTGATGGCTAGAGAGGACATTCCTCCAGGGCCAGGTGCCCAGGTAGTTGAAGTGGGGGGTGCACAGGCTCAGGGAGGAGGAGTCAGCTAAAGAGAACCACAGATGGGAGCTCAGCTGTTGCTTCCAACCTCCGGGTCAGCTTGGGGTGGGGGAGTGGCGAGCAGTGGTCCTGGACAATTCAGATGCGCACTAGTGTCCTAAGGGCTGCCTGGGGGCCAGTCTTCCTCCATGTCACTATCCAGCTATGACGGGACCTTAGGCAAGTCACCTCATCTCTATCTCAGTTTCTTCATCTGTAAAATAGAGATAGTCATGGTCTTACCTTCTTCCAGGTCTACTTCTCAGTGAGATAAGAGGGACAGAAGGGCTCTGAGAAGTTCGTGGCCCAAGTAGGTGAGAGGGGTGGCCTGTTTCTTTGCAGGCCTCATGTCACTCTTTCTGCCCTGGTCCCTCCCTACACAGCTGCCTCTGCAAGGGCCCCAAGGCCACATTCCAGATGCACAAAAGCATTTATGGTTCTCTGTTGGGCAAGTGACCTTCCAAAGGGGGCTGCTGACACTTTGCTCTCCACAGCGCGTAGCTTCACGTCTCTGCCTGTCCTGCCCCAGTTGGTTGACCTGGCCTTTTGATGCTGGAAAGCGTCCCAGTGATGACCTCAGTGGACAAGTCACTCCCCTCAGCTGGGCGCCTCCCCTCAGGCTCAGTAAAGGTAAGTGTCCCACGCTAGTAAGAATTTCTCCAAAGGGGCCCTGCCCTGGGGAGGAATTGTGGGTGGAGGGGGCACAAGGACCAGGAGGTGGGGACGTGCACGTTGGTGGAGCAGAGAGTGAGCTGCTGGGAGGCTGGCTCTATTCCCAGGCCCATATCCTGCAAAATCAAGCCCAGTGCTTTCCTTCCCCCTCCCCCGATCCCCTACAAAACCTGCTTCACCTTTCCTCCTGCTTTCCCGGCACTGCTTGAAGATGACATCCACCTGTCACAAGGCTGAGAAGCTGAGTGTGTCCTTGACTCCTCCCACTCCCCTGTCCTTGTGCCATCCAAGGCCAAGCCATTGTAATTCACTGCTCTAAATGTCTTCTCTCTCCTCGGGCTGTTGGCTGATACCTCCTACCTCCCTCCAATTTCGTATCTCTCCATTCCCTCCCTCTGGCTGCCAGCTACACTGCACCCACATGTATCTTCCCTCACACAGGCACCTCCGTGCCCCCCAAATGCCTCCAGTGGCACCCTTCCCATCTCTTGTAGTAAAGTTGCCCCGGAGATTTGCAGGCAGGCCTGTAGGAACATGTGCTCCCTCATGAACAGGAACTTAACCATCTGGCCACAAGCCTGTTCCACTCACACTCAGGCCTCACCTTTGCCCAGCCTGAAATCCCCTCCCCCATCACTGAAATCCTATTACCCTTCAAGGTCCAGCTCAAAGGCCACTCCTCCTTCCTCTTCACCCCTTTGGCTGACTCCTCCTTAGCACTATTAGGAAAATACTTTTAAAATTCTGCTTTATGTTGAACTAATCCAGTTAGCCAGAGGGGCAAGGATTGGGGTCCCCACGGCACCTAGTGCAGCGTTGGGACTTGAATGCTATTTAGCATCTTTTCCCTGCCAGCTCCTGCTACGTGGTTTGGGAACCAACACCCTCTCTCCTCCTATATCAGTTGCTCACAGAGACTCCAGTTTCCCCTTAGAGATTAAGTAAAATAAAAATAACTACTATTTTAGACAGTATTGTACAGTTTGAAAATGCTTTTCATTTATCTTACAGTGACTCATTTCATTCTCACAACAACCTATGAGGGACGGTGTCTACAGTCTCCACTTTAATGAAGAGAAAGCTGAGCCCTACAGCGAGGACGGACATCATGCCCCAGACCCACAGGTGGGCAGTGGTGGAGACCTGAGACTGGGTTTTCTGACTCAAAGCTTGCCCAGGCCAAAGGTCTAGTTAGAAGAGAGCTGGGCTGGGCCTCCATCTGGCCCAGGATGAAGAACGGGTGAAGGACAGGGCCTATTCTGGAAGCCAAGGGCTACCCAAGAGAGGGGTAGCACCCTTAAGGGAAGGCCCGCAAGGGGAGGGGTAGGGAGCACCGACAACTCAACAAGAATTGGTTGACAAGGGGCTTCTGTGGCTCAGGCGGCTGAGTGGTGAAAGGGGAGGGGAGGGACTATTGTCTGGGTTTGGGGGCAACAGCCCCCACCCCCTCCCTGCAGTGTCCCTACTAGACCGGCTGTGAGCATGAGAAGTGTGAAGGGACCAGGAACACCTGCAGCCCAGAACAGGACTAGATGAGGAGATGTCCCTGCATCAAGGTGGCCCTTGGAGGTTTCCATGGCAACAGCTATGGAGATGCCAGTCCCATATCTGTCCTTGGGCCCAGCAGAGAGGGCTAGGAGTGGTTCTCAAAAAGAACACATGCCTCTCAAGGAGCTTATAGGGGTGGTACAGGCTTGAAGGTGACCCACCCCCACATGCTAACCACTACCCCCACCCCATCACCCCAGGATGGGTGTGAGTGGAAGGCAGTGGGGAAAGGCTGGGCCTGGAGGACCTGGGGAGGCAGGGAGGATGGGAGAAGTCCCAGGGGAGGTCACAGCTGAAGGGGCATTACTGAGAGAAGGCCCTGCTGAGGGCAGTGGAGAGATGGCAGCTGGAGGTGCCTGGGAAGGGGAGCGAGGCTGAAGAATGAAGGGCACAGATAGGAGAAGAATAGCAGGTTGGGAGACAGCTGGGAAATGAATTTGGGGGGCTGGCCAAAGGAAGCAGAATGTTTCCCTTTGAGAGGGAAAGGGCCAAGAGGGCGACCCCTAAATCCAGCGATTCCCCCAAACGGCCCCAGAGCTGAGCTCTTAGGTGGGGGAGCACCCAGAGGAAAGGGCAGAAAAGCCAAGTGCTCAAAATACCAAATGTTTACACTGGAAGGACCCAGACCGGACCCTGGGAGCCAGCAGGGATGCTGGCAGAGTCCAGGGGGTCTACCCACAGGCTTACCCCCAACCCCCACCCAGCCAGGAGCTGTCCCCAAGCCCTTGGGAAGGACGGAGTGCTGTCCCCCAGCTCCAGCCTCCCTTGGCTCATCTCCATCCGCTGATCTATGACCTGGGACCTGGGGTCCCCTCTCTACCAGTGCTGCTGTGGGTGTGATGGAGAGGGAGCCTCATAACCGGAGATGGGCACGAGGATCACGGGTCAAGGGCGCCCCAGAGAGGGTAATCTGAGTGACCAATGTCCCTGGTGCCCTGATCCTCCCCAACATACCCCTTGGGTTCATGGCTCTCTTTTTCTCCTATTCAGCAGTTTCAAAAACCTGCAACTCAGCATGTCTACTTCCTGCACGGGTCAGGAAGAGGAGGGGGCTTGGGGGAACTTCTTAGCCTCCCTGAGAGTTCGTTATGCAAACGACGGAAATGGGCCTAGAAATGAAAGTGAGCAGCCACAAGCGGCCCAAGTGAAGTCAACACCCTCTGGGAACCCAGGGAGGCCAGTCTGTGTCCCCTCCAAGGACACTGAAGCCTGCCCACCTTCTAATCTGAGTCTCTCCTGGAAGTCCAAGGTCACCAGTCAGCTGCTCAGGCCGCATGAATTCTGAGCACCAGCAGGGACGAGCAATATGAACAGGCTAAACTAGGCCTCCTCCTGAGGGACGATGGTCACAGAGCCAGGAGGCCAAACCCAGGCCCTGGCCCTGGGCCAACCTGTGCTTGCTCCTCCCAACCCCACCCCCTCCAGAAATATAAGACTCCTTGCCTAAAGCCCCCTACAGCGCCCATCACTGACCCTCTGCCTAGGAGGAAATTCTTCCTTAGGTCTAACTGCAGTCTCTCCTGTTGCAGAAAGCGGGCTCCACCCGACTGTAAAGCTCCTCAAGGCGCCCCTGTATTCCCAGGGCCTCACTGTTTCTGGGACAGAACAGACTGAACGAGTGGACCTTCTTCCATCCCCAGCCCGCCCTGCCCCATCCCACCCCACACCTGATCAGTGAGCTAATACACACGGGGCTCTCGAACAGCGCCTGGCACGTCAGTCTGTGTTACATCAGCCCTTGCTGAAGAGGACAGGAATCAATCACAGCCCCCTTGTGGAGCCTGCAGTCCCTCCCCCGGTAACTGACTAGGCTCCTCTGACCTGGGCTGAAGTCACACCACATCATTCCACCCCGAGCTCTGCACACACACTGCGGGATTTCCGGAGAAGCCGAGTCAGGAAGGACTTCCTAAAGAGTAGCCTGGAGGGTCTGGGGCTTCTTGGGAGAGCTTGTCAGTGGGGCAGGCCCGGGGTCAGTGGGTTGGGGTGCGAGATTTGGGGCACTAAGTGCTGGGGGAGGCAAGGTGGGGAGCAAATGTGGAGCCAGGGCGCCACCTAGTGGCACCCTCTCCTCTCCAACCCCAGAAGCCTGGTGGAGGGGGAAGGGGGACCTCTCCTCCCTCCTCCACACCCTGAAGGGAGTGAAAGAACTTTGCAGCACCCAATACGGGACAGGCATTTTGCTTACACTGCTTTATTTAATCTCTCCCCCAGCCCTTCAATCCCCTTTTCCTTAGAATAAGAAACCCATGGCTCCCAGAGATTAACTTGTGCAAGATCACTCAGCCTGGATTTGAGCCCAAGTCTCAGCCTCCAAAACTCATGCTCATTCTTCTACATCCCCCAGGGGTGCAGCCACGGCAGCTGAGAGCAAAGGGGCAAAGGGGCGGGCGGACCCAGAGGGCCTGAGGTCTGCTGGGAGGATGAGGTGAGGGGGAAGGGAGCTATGGGAGACGGAGGTGAGTACCAGAGCCTAGGAGGCGGTAGTGTGGGGTGTCCCCTGTGCTTAGAAGCCACCCCAAGTGACAGAGCCCCCACCCAATGTCACAGCTCCAACAGCATTTTATTGGGATCTGAGTCTCTAGTTCACATGGGGAAGTGAAGCCACGTGAGAAGCAGGGGTAAAAAGGGGACTTCACCCCCTGGGGACAGCTGCTCCAAATCTAACAAAACCCCAGGGAAAGCCCTCAGGCTGGGCCTCCAGCCAACAACTCTAGTCGAATCCCAGGGGGCAGCACAGGTCAGTGTGTGCAGCCAAGGGGCCCGCTCTGGGGGCATACAGACACAGAACTGGATGAAAGCTCTTTGGCTTCAGAATCAGAATGCCATTCCCACCCCACCCCGCTCCCCACAAAACACAAGCTCCTCTCCCATCCCCCCTTCACAGTGGCATGACACCAACAGGCAGCCAAGAGTCCCATCGCAGGGTCCTGAGCATTTGCATATATTTGCATAGATGACAAGGCAGGTCCAGCTAAGGCCTTTTTCTAGCAAAGGTGGCATCAGTGCAGGGCTGCTGCTGGAGTTGGCAGTTTAACAGTCCCCAGGGCTCAGATAACACCAGGCCTCAGCCCCGGGTGTGGTGGCTGTGCTCCTCCCTGGGCCCCACAACTCTGGAGCCCCGCAAGTGTTTGTCCTTCTTCCCTGACCTGTGGGGAGACATGAGGAGGGGCAGGAAGAGGCCTTCAGAGGACAACGGCACACGATGAGAAGGGCCTCCCTGAGGAGAGGGAACACAGAGGCAACCACCGCCAGTCACGTCAGGGGGCCAGACCTGGATCCCCAGGATGGAGGCCCCAGTTGGGGAGGCAGGGAGGTGGGGAGCAATCTCCCTTACCCCCTGGGCCATGCAGGTATAGGCAGGTCAGGACAACTCAGGAGGAACTTTCCCAGCCCAAAAGGGGACTCCCAGGACCACTGTAGGGTGAGCACAGGCGGCTTCCTGCCCTCAGGGGAAGATGGGAAAGGATGCCTTCTCTAAGGTAAGCCTGCGGGGGACTAAAAGTGGAGGTAAGACCTCAAACTGAAGACCCAACTCAGGGCAACTAGATCCTTCATGTCCCCTGGCCTCCTTCCCCTTGTCCCACCCGACCCAAGTCCCCCACAGCTGCCCACCTCTTCTTCAGTGCTCTGTCTCCAAAGAAGTGGCTGAAGATGAAGTCCTCAAAGTCATCCACCTCATCATCATCACCTGTCTGTCTCACCGCCACCTCCTCCAGGCTGTCCTCCAAGGCATTCACAAAGTCCCGGAAGCGGAGGCGGTCGTGGCGGAAGATGCCATCCTCGCCAAAGTAAGCAGATGAGAGGGGCAGCTCCTCGGTCAGCTGCCCGGCCCAGGGCAGCCGCGCCAGGTACGTCCTCAGCAGAGAGGCCAGCTCCTGTTGCTGCACTGGGGCTAGCTCCATGCCAAAGAAGGCCAGGCCCTCCTGCCGGGCACATTCGTGCACACCTGAGCAGCCCTGGGGTGCCTGGTACTTATGCCTCGACAGCTCTGCCCAGGGTGGTGGGGGGTCATGCCTGTCTTTAGCCCCCTCCTTCCACCGAGGCTGCCTCTGCCTTTCTTTAGAATGGGGGCTCCCACTCTTCCTGGGGGGCTCCTTAGGGCCCTGCCACTTGCCATCCTTCTTTCTGCCCCACTCCTCCACCCTTGGCTTGCCCTCCTTCCACCTCCCTGCCAGCTCCCTATCCTCATCCTCCCAGCTCTTCTTCCTATGCCGGCCAGATTCCTCCTTCTTATGCTTCCAGTGCTCAGCCTTCCGGTCCCCCTTCCCATCCCGCCACTTTTCCTTTCCACTCTGCTCCCTGGAACTTTGGAAGTGGGGCTCCTGATGCCAGGCCTCTGAGGCATTGGCAGGGACCCCAGGGACCTGGCCCCAGTTCTCCAGACCCTGCAGCTTCTGGGCCAGTCTGTGGCCCAGCTCAGCCAGGCCAGCATGAGCTGGGTCCCCTCGGCCCACGTCCCTTAGGCTCTGCTCCAGGTCCTGCTGCACAGACCCCAGCAGCCGCCGCTGCCTCTCCAACTCTTGCCTTAATGTCTGGGCCTCAGCCTCTAGCTGTTCCTTCTGCTCCAGAAAGCCAGGGCCTGGCTCCTGCCATCTGGGGTCTTGCTGCTTGATGACCTTGCCAGCCTGCGGACCTCTGCCCCAGTTGAGGCACACCCCATCTGTGCCCCGGACACAGTCAGCCTCCAGCCCCTGGAGCCGGGCCCGCAGCTGCTGCAGCTCTGACTCCAGGGCCCGCTGGGAGGCCTCGCCCTGCTGCAGCGCCCCCCGAAGCCGGGCATTCTCTTCTTCCAGCCCTTTGGGCTGATGCATCAGGCTCTGAAGCTCTTCCTTCTGGGCCTGGAATGGGGGTAGGGATGGAGGGCACCACAGGAGGGTCCTAGTCAGGATGGGCCCAGTGCCTTCTACCCCAATTCCATTCCATTATAGTGGGCAGGTGGCCCAAGCCCCTTTTACGGCCTGGGACACTCAGAGGATTTGGTTCTCATCCTCCTCCCCATCTGCAACCTGCACCAGACCCTGGGATCCCCAAATTCCATCACGGGCCTCAGCTTTTATGTCCTTTTATAAGCACACACTTCTTCGATTCACCTAAGGATAACCAATATGCAGCTCTCATTGCCCTGTTTCCACCTCCCATATCCAGAGCAGACATCATTAATTGATCACAGTACTTCTTTCCCATTGAACCTTGGCATGTTCTTCAAATCTTTCTCCACACAATGCTCCAGGCAGACTATACCAATCAGAGGTGGCATGTCACTTGAAACAAGTACGCCAGCCCCGGCCTAAACCTTAGCATGAGAGATGTGAACAGAGAACTAGGAAGATGACCTGACCATAGTGGGAAAGGGAGAGGTTCAAGGGGTGTGGGTGAATAGGGGAAACTTCTTTTGGGGGAGGACACGAGGACAGACACCTGGCCTGGGGGGGGGCCAGCCTAGCCCACCCTCTCCTGTTTGTACCCACCTGCAGCTGGGCCTGCAGCAGCCGGATGTCCTGGTTCTCCTTGGCCAGCTTGTCTAGCAGAAGGGCCATGTTCTGCAGGCTGGGGACACTATCAGAGGGCACTGAGGCCTGCAGCTGCTGCTTTAGCCCATCCTGAGAGCAAATGATCCAGTCAGCCCACCCTGCCCCACAGCCCAGGCAGCCCCGAGTCTCCCCGACCAGGACCCCAACACCTCTGGAGACATTCACACCTACCTGCCCATCCCCCACAGCATCCATCATCTCAGCATCTGACCCGGTATCTGGGAAGACCTGAAGTTCCACTTCCTCCATGGGTCCTGTGGGAATGTGAAGTCCTGAAACTGGCCCCAAGGGACACAGAGCCCACTCCTCCCCCTACCCACCCACAGACACAGTCACCCTCCTGCCCTGGACACACCTATGGCTGAGAGGTCCAGGGAGGTAAAGGGCCAAGGATCACCCTGAATAGCTGGCAAGGCCAATAACCAAGTAATAAATGTCCAGCCCCCAGCATCCCTACTCCTGACCCAGAGAACCACCCCCGTCAGCTTCCCACAGGGTTGGGAGGGGACAGACGTGTACAAGCCAGGGCCCCCTCCCCACTCACCACTCTCAGACTCTGAGAGGCCACCTGAGGATGGAGACAGAGGAACAGGGTGAGGCCTTCAGAGGAGGTGCTGGAGTGTGGTGAAAGCATGGGAGGAGGGCAGGAAGGACCAGAGTGGAGGCTCAAGGCGCCAGCAGGGGACGTACCGGACTCACCGGAGAAGAGGAGGAGCCCCAGGCCCAGCAGAACCAAGGCCCCGAGGAGGCACATGTTGAGGGAGATGCCCAGCTTCCCGTCCGCACCCTCGCCCCTGGCCTGGTCCTCCACACCCAGGGGCACTGCAGGCTGAGGCGTGCTGGGCTCCCGGCCTCGCCGTCTCCGCAGACCCTCCACATCCATGTCGGTGTCATCCTCACTGCTGGAGCATCGGACCTCCTCCCTGATCCAAGCTGGAGGAAGCGATGGGGACAGGGCGGTCAGGCAACTGGAGAGACGGGACACGGAGAGAAGAGAAGTGGAGGAAGACACAGGGAGGCCCCTAGCCCTGACCAGAGAGAGAGGCAGGTGGAGACCCTGCCCACGTCTCCCTGGGCATCAGTGACCGTCCCTGCCCAGTCTGGAGGCAGGAGACCAGTCCATCCGATCTATAAAGCACACGAGCAGCTTCCATCCTAAGAACACCCTCCTTCCCCCAATGCGTGTTGTGCATCAAGTTCCTGCAGCTATTGCCACCCTCCTGGTTCTGTCCTAACTGTGGCCATTCCTTCTCAGCCCCTCCCTGGCCATTCCTGGACCTAAAGGTGGTGGTCTCCCTGGCACCATTTGTTCTCTGCTCTTCTCACTATGCACACAGTGACCCACTCTCTCTCCCACACCACTGACTTCCCCCTATAGCAGATTCATCCCTCATCTCTACCTCCTGACCCGGCCTCCCTTGAACTCCAGGCCTGGACCTCTGACTGCCTACCAGCCACGCCCATCTGGGTGTCCCTCGGGGACCAAACACTCAACACGCTGTCCTCCAAACTGGTTCTCTTCCGGGGTTCCCCCAATGCAGGGAAAGGCACCCCCGCTATCATCCAGCCAACCTAAGCCCTCTCTTTTCACCTCACACGCAGACACCTTGACACTTCAACATCCTGACCAACCCCCCTTTGCACCCTTGTACCTGCCACAGCGCAGGTCTTCATCAGCTTCACCTGACCCCTGAAGCTGCCTCCTAGATGGCCCCACGCCCTGGCCTCTCCCTCTACCCTGTCACCCTTCAACAGAGATGGAGTCATACCCTCCTCTGCCACAAGCCTGGGACGCAGCCTCCTTAGCACAGGACAGGTGGCCCCATCCCTTTGCTGATGCTGCAGCCTTGGCCTGGAATGTTCTCTCCCTCCTACCCTACCTACCGAAAGCCTACTCTTTGCTCAAGCCTCCACTCAAATGTCAACTCCAATATGAATCTTTTCTCAACTGTCCCTGCCTCTCCCTTCCCCTCAACCTGTCCCCTGACTGAACCGCCCTCCCCGCCGTGGGAGCACCTTAATTACACCTCCCTTTCACACCCCTCCTAGGTCTGACCTGTATCTTGACTCAGTCTAGTCTGCCTCTTACATAGGCCATGAACCACTCACCCTCCCTCCTCCCCTGGGCCCAGAACTGACACACGGAAGGGACTCAGGGAATGAGGGGTAAATCGAGAGGTAAGAAAAGAGGAGCCCCATGGCAGAGAGGAAAAAGTCAACCAGACCTTGGCCCTGCCACTTACCAGCTGTGTGACCTTGATCAAGTCACTTAACTTCTCTGAGTCTCACTGTCTCCAGGGGTGGTGGTGGGGATTCACTGATATAATTTAAGGAGGACAACAAGCTGCTAAGTCCTAGGGTCTGGACCAGAGCTGTACTCAGTAGTGATGGCTACTCCCACTCCCACATCTTCTAGAAGGATAGTGACACATAGAGACAAGGACTCTCACCTGCTTTGGGGGATGAGGGCAGACTCTGTGGGGGGCTCTGGTCCTCCAGGTCCTGTGTGTCTGGTCCCAGGGCTGCCACCACAGTCTCCTCCAAGTCTCCCTGGGACACTGTGTTTCCTGGGCCTGGGGGCTCCACTCCACGACCATCATCTTCCACGATGCCCTGATGCAGACACAGCCGTGAGTTGCTACTGGCCGTCCCCACTGCCCTTCCTCCCCCCGTGAAGGGGCTCACCTTGGCCTCGGTCTCCTCTGGCAGAATGGGACCAGACTGGGAGCTTTCACTCTGGAAGACGGTCTCTGTGGTGGGAGAAAAGGCCCAGGAAAAACACGACTGCCCCTCAGCTGAACTGTCTCTGGCTCCCACAGGCCCCACCAGGTTGGAAGGGGCAGGAAAAAGCCAGGATGGAATGAGGGAAGAGGTTTTAAACTGAGATTAACCTGGGAAATAAAACTAACCAGCCTCCCTTCCCCTGAGGAAACTGGGAAACCCCAGAACATGGAGAAGAGGAAGCTGCCCCCCCACCCTCAGCAGGGCCTTCTTACCTTCTCCATCCAAGGTCCCAGCTAATCCATCATCTGCCGTGGAGGGGCTCCGAGGGGCCTGGGCAGCTCTTTCAGACTCTGGGTCTGTCCTGGTTTCTGGACCCAGGGTCTCCACAGGCAGGCTCTGGGGGAAGGGGCACAAGCAGAACGACTACCTCAGAGGAGGGATAGCAGGACAAAACCAGGAGTGTGGGGTGCTCTGCTGAGGTCCCCGGGATCAGCCCACTGCACAGGGACCCCAATGCACATCTCACAAAAATATGATACAGTGAGTAGTGAGGCGATCCTCGGGCAGGGAGGGGGTGGTCAGTGGCCGCTGCAGCCTCTCAGCTCCGTGTGGTGTCTGGCCATTCCCTAACCTCACTTGCTGCTCTGAGGAACTTTCAGAGGCCATGTTTTTGTTATACAACGCAGCACCACTGGACCAAGGACAGGACCGCTGTACCCACCCACCCCACCCCACCCCACCCCACCTCCCAGAGAAGCCAGCTAGAGCCTAGATCTCCCCTCAACCAAGATCATCAGCAATTCCCTCCCTCCCTACAAATGAACAAACCAGTTATTGGTTGGAAGGTGGGAGGATGGCAAGAGAGCAAAGTCCCTGGGCGCCCAAGGGTCACAGTCACGTTCCCCACAGGCTTCCCTCGGCAGGCGCACCGCCTTGCTCACCCCATCCACGGCTCCCGCTATCCTTCCCAGAATAATTCTTGACCTTAGTATGTTTCTCTGCAATTTTCAAATCCCTTTTTTCTTACGGCCACCCCTACAAGGCGAGAACACAACTCTCTTTTTACAGGGAAGGATGGAGGGGTGAAGCGGCTTGCCCAAGGTCCCCCAGCTGTCGGCAAAGGCACCTCAACAGGAGGCCAGGGCTCTGGCTGAGAGCATGGGGTTCGTCCCCTCTGCCAGCGAGCCCCAGTCCATGTGTCCTGCTCCAGCGTCATCCCTGAGGTCAGCTCCCTCACTCCCAACCAGGCTTCTCAAGGGCACTCAAATTCGATAGGTTTCACTTGAGCCCGTCACCTTCTCCCCTCCTGGCAGGTCTAACATGCCAAGCCACTGGGGCTCGGACCCCTTGACAAACTTTCTCCAGCCACTCAGTCCCCCAGCCTGCCAGCCCCACCCTCCCTTCTCAGTGGCTTCAGGAGCACAGGAGTCCACTGGGTTCCTGCCCCACCAACTACTACCTGGACTGCAGGACCTTCAAAACACTCTCCCCTACCCACCCAGCCCACACAGTGGCTTCACCCTCTGTCCAAAGCAATGACTGTCCTCAATCCCTCCGACTTGAAGCCCTTCAGTGATTTCCCATCAGGATGAGGCCTGAATGCCTGAGCCAGCCCTTCAGGCCTCTCCTGGAGGTTCCCAGGCTCTGCTCCCAACCTCACTCCAACACTGCCTCATCCATATCTCCCCCTCATCCAATGGACCTCCTCACAGTCTCCTCCAACATAGCTTTGCCATTGTTGCCTCAGGACCTTTGCTCATACTGTTGTCCCCACCAGAATTTCTTCCCTGCTTCTCACAGCTTACTCCAGTGGTACCCTTCTTTCAAGGCACAGTCCAAGTCCCAATACCTGACTCCAAGGACCTCATCTCTTTCTCCCTGCCACTAAGGTTCCTGTCACAGCCAGCAGGAGGTGATGCAGGTGACCATCAGGACCCAGACAGCAGCCCAGCCCTGCAGGAACCTCCCTTCCCTGTGGCTCCCAGGCCTGCTTTTCCTACCTCTGAGCCGGCAAGCACCCAGCTATTGTCCTGGTCTGGGCAGGAGGCCATAGCTGCTAAGGTCCCCGAGGCTGCTGTGGCTGCCACCTGCAAAGAAAAGCTCTCTTAAGGACCCCAGGTCCCTTCAGGAGAGGCAGGATGCAGAGAGCAGCCCTGGCTGGGCTCCAAGGTTTACAGGCTGGGCAGCAGCTTCCAGAACCAGCCTGGTTTCAGCCCTTCTGACCCTAACACCTCAACTCTTCTGGGCAGTGTTTGCCTTGCAAATCAGAACCTGCCACCGCCCACAGTGAAGCTTGCCTCTCCCAGGGCCTTGGGAAACTAAATGGACCTTGAAAGGTCAAAGAAGCACAGGTCTGGAAAGGCTTTGGGGAAAATGCAGGCCAACTCCCTCATGTTATAGTCAGGAAAGATGAAGGTCAAAAAGGGCGACTGACTTGACCTGCTAAGATGAAGTTATGAAGAAAAGTGGGGGAAACAACCCAGCCCCCCTTCACCACCCCAGGTTCCCCCACAATCACCACCTCCACTCCTAGGGCCTGGAAGAGAAGACTTGAAGGCCTCCTTCAGCCTTAAGTCTCCCGCCCACCCACCATAAATCCTTTGTATGGTCTAGTTCAGGACTCTCAGCACTGGCTGCACACTGGAATCACCTAAGATCCTGACTCAGTTGGCTTCAGGGTCCGGCTCAGACATGGGTCTTTTTTAAAACCTCCCATTCTCACCTGCAGCCAGGATTGAAAACAAATGGCACAGTGAAGATCCGTCTGAATGTACCTCTAGTAAACCTCCTTGTCATTCACTCTCCATTCTAAATTCTGCTTCACTTCTTAGTAATCTCCAGAGTTTTGTCTTAGGGAACTTGAAGGTGACTGGGAAAAGGGATCTATGACAACTATTATGTATAAAGCACTTTACAGTTTGTAAAGCATGAACAAAAATCAGGGCTGTGGTCCTGCCCCCTGCTAATCTGCTGTGACTTGGCAGAGTGGGCGTGGGAAGTCACTCCAGCTTCCAAAGCCTGACACAAGGTAAGAAGACAGTTACCACTTCATCCAAGGCTAAGACTGTCCCTTGAGGCTGGCCAGCTGCAACTGGGACCTGGCATAAAGGTGGGGGGATAGATGACCTGACCTTCCAGAGTCTTGGATTGTGATCCTTCAGAGGAGGGTGAATGACTGCTTACTGAGGGGCTCAAAAGGTGGCAAGTGGAAAAGGACTCTGCGAGGAAACCCTGGGAAAGGGAAGTGAGGCTGAGGCTGGGGGAGAAGTATGGCAGTCCTACCTTGGGAAACCAGCACACAGCCCCCTTCCCTTTGTGCTGGTGTAAGCCCTGCACAATGCCCTCACAACCTCCTGTGGCCCTTGCCAATCAAGATCCAAGCCTGGGACAGATGATGGACACCACACAGTGTCTTCCCCAATGCCCATGCCTACCAGACACATGCACCCATCCCACAAGGAGACAGGAGAAAGGCTGCAATGACTTCCCCACACCAAGTCCAACAGGACACCCCTGGCCAGCTTCTACAGGCAGCCATCGGGCCATCACTGTACACTCGGCCTTCTGCTCTCAGGCCCCTCCCCCACTGTTCTGTCATTATCTCCCCATCCCCAGTTGCTTCGTGTGACTGTTAACAGGTGGTGGCAGGAAGGAAGTGGCAGCAGCTTGGGCTGAAGTCCCTGTTTATCCCTGGCTGTGTACAGCCTGCTCAGGTCCTCCAGAACCAGGCACCATGGCAACCAGAATGATGTCAGACCCACTGTCTCCATGGAAACCAGCAACGGTATTTGGGTCAACAAGACAAACACTTCTGAGACCCAAAAAGGAGACAGACTGGAACCCCTGCACTCAGAGTTCCAAACCCCGATACCTCTCTCAGGTGGGTTCACCCAAGATTCCAAGAGATACCCCTGTTCTCCCAAGCCGGCATCTCACTGCCTTATTAGGAAGTTCCTTCTGCTGTCTAATCTCCACCCTTCCCCGCTGTGTTTTCAGATCTCTTTCTTCTCATCGACCTCTTGGAAGAAAAGTCACCTCCACCCCCTCCCCACTACCTCCTCTCTTTCCATTCAGGCAGGATTCAACAAAAACATCCTCTGAGGATTGTCAAACACTTCTGCTGTTTCTAAAAGACAGCTAAAGGGGGAGCTCTGCCACTCTGTACAAAGCTGGGAAGTTTCATGTAGCTAATTTCAACCCAAGAGTTGATCTCCTAAACCTCTAAAGCAAAGGACGGAGGGCCACAGAACTTGCCTGAGGGACCCACAGCAAATTCCCGTTTTGGAAAAGGCAGCCCATGGTCCCCCTTCCTCTGACCCAGAAGTGACAAGCAGCTCTGTAGATGCCAGTGGAGCGCAACCCTTCGAACTCCGCCCTTCCTCTCCATCATCCTCCCTCCCACAGAGGATCTGTGGACCCCTTCCTGCTGGGGCATTACCTGACCCGGCTCTTGCTTCAGTCTTCGGCTGAACTTGTTGCTGCCTCCCCTGGTTTCCAGCCCCAGAAAGGAGGGAGTCATGTGACCAGGGACTGGCCAATGGAAAGTCAACTTCCCTGAGGGGGCGGAAACTTTTGGCCAATAATAGCTGGAATTGAGAGCCGAGGGAGGGGAGCGGGGACCTGTACAGCCCTTGAACCTGGGCTTACCTTCCGGTGAGAGAAAGGAGTTCCAGCAAACTGAATTTTGCGTAACCTCCCCTACTTTCCCAGTTGTCTGAACAGTTTCTAGCGGGAAGACTCAAAACTTAAAGGCAAAAGGTGGCATCTCCCTAGACGACGGGACAAGGGGCCAGGTTGGCCGCAGGATAGACAGAAACAGCTGCATGGTGGGGGAGGGGAGAGTGGCAAATTGCGGGTTGGAAATAGCCTTCCTGCCACTCTCCGCACCCGCTCCAGTGCACATTGTTTAAGGATGCCGCTGCTACTTTTTTAAAAACGGAGGGAGGGCCTGAAAAGCCCCTCAAAATTGAATCTGCTAGACCAGGGGCAGCCCCTTCCCCCACCCTTGGAGTTACACTTGACCCCTAACACAAACAACTAGGGGGTGCGGGGTGGGAACGCGCTAAACCCAGAAGCGCTAAGGGCACTCTTCCCCCTGAGGCCTTGGAGCCAAAGCTCCCACTTGGCTCCAGGCCCGGCCCAGGAATGTGCTCGGAAAAGAAACTCAGTTCCTCACGGCGGGACACATGGGGAGGGGCGGGACACACGGGCCTCCCTTGGCTCAGCAGCTTGTACCAGGGTCAGCTCAGGGGCCTGAATCTTTCTGCCATTCCCACTTCCAGGGACCCTGGGGGGTATACATATCCTCACCCCCAAGTATCCTTCCCAGGGATGACAGTGGCTCCTTCCAAACTTTGTGCACATAAACAAGGCGTCCTTGTCTGGATTTTCAAGTCATTTTATTAATCCAACCGTACAAAAGATCCCCCCCCCCCCACCACCACATCTCTGCCACCCTCACTTTCTTCCACAAAGTAGTGGAGTGATGGGGAAAGAGGGATTGAGCAGACACTCCCCCAGGAGCCATTTTACAAAATTCGGAGAGACAGCACAAAAATAGCAACAGATTAAAGTGTGGTAAACAGAACCTCAAACACAACCCAAAGTTGAGCAGTGGGGCGTTGCCAACTCTGCTGTCTCCGTGTGGGGACACACTGGGTGAGAAGCCCAGAGGCCACTCCCTTCCTTCTCACAGCCTCGGAGACGGCTGGGTTGCCCTGGGCACGCAGGCAAGTTCCGCAGTATACCTGTCTTCTCACATGCTAGGGTCCCAAGGGAAGTGGGGACAGCGGACCACTAACTCCTCTCAGGGCCACACCCCACGCCTGCCCACCCCACCCCACTGAGGAATGTGTGCATGAGTCCTAAGGAAGAGCAGCTGTCAGGGACTCCTGATCAGGTCCCAGGCCCATCTCTGGCAGGCAGTGCTTAAACAATAAAATAAAAACAAATAAAGCCCAGTGTAGGACTCTGGCTGAGAGGAATGAGAACTGCTAGACCACCAGGCCTGAGTTCTAAAAAATAGCAGGGAAAGAGCAAAAACCATCCAGGCTCTGGACCGCATTTTAGTACCACGGCAACGTGGGCCCCGCCGCCTCCCTGACCCACAGGCTGTGACAGGGCTCCTTCTATCAGAAGAAATGAGGTATAAGGGCTCTGTGCCTTTTCAAGCTTTCCTTCTGTCAAGCCAGGGAGGCCGGGGAAGAAGGGCGCCAAAGGTTGAAGACCAGCGCAGAGGATAATGTGCAGCAGATGGGCAAGGTGGGCGGGGTGGGAGGACCACAGAGTCCAGGCCTCCCGAACAGTCCAAACTCCAAATATTCCGGTCTGTCAGACCACATAGCCCAATTTTTGGCAAAAATATGGTCATTCGGAGAAAAGCACGAGAGGCTGAGAAAGGACCAGTGACTTTGGTATGAGGGAGATATGTTCTGACAGCATCTCTTACCTATTGTCTTGAAGCCCCAAATCACCAAGAAACTGCCATAGCTAAGACCTCTCCTGCTTCTCCAAGCTATTTGGTTCTCTGATGGGGCAGGAGTTGAGTAGGTCTTGGAGGAGGCAAGGGGCAGGTAGGAAAAGGGAAAAATCCCCGTTTATTCCCTAAAGCTGTCTCCCAGAGCCCATGAAAGGGCTACTGAAGGTATAGGAAGAGATTCCAACTCTTCTGGCCAGAAACCTTTAACACGTGACTCCAAACGCTAAAGCTGGAGCTCTGGGGCTAGATAGGAGTGTTAGGCACAGGTGCTGGGGGCGTCCATCATCTGCAGAGGGGACACCCCTGCCCTCCAAATCTTCCTCCAGCCTCTTTTCTCTTGCAGCCATACCCCTAGGCCTCCAGAGATAGCCACAAAAAATGGCTCTGCTCAGCAGGGCTTTGGTTTCCTGGATCTCCACAGATCTCAGCATGTTAAGTTTCCAGAAAGGTGAGTGATCCAGGCTCTTCCACCTGCCCACTTCAGTTCCTTTTCTGCCCCCAGGAGCCATTGTGTTTCTGCCCCATGGGGATGGGAAGCCAGTGGAAACAAGGACCAAGAGCCAGACATGGAAACAGTCACCCTGGATGAGCAGGGAGGGACGTATGCACTTCCCTGGGCCGCCTCGACAGTATCACCCATCGTTAGCAGCCACCAGCTGCCCCATGCCCTCGCGGATGTAGACAGACTGGATCTCCTTGGTCTTGAGGCAGAGATCGCAGGCCCAGACAGCAGAGGCCTCAGTGGTCAGCAGCCCATAGGCGCTCTCAGTCATGCCCGTGCATTCGCGGTGGAACCACTTCTGGCAGGAGGCCTCACACAAAATGGCATCCTGGTCATCATTCACCTCACTCCGACAGGCACCACACGGGTACACCAGGCCTGGGGGAGGCTGGGGCCCTGAACCCCCACCTGCCTTGCTGGGGAGTGCCAGGCTGTTGGCATCCGGAGTGCCCCCACCCCGTCCACTGCTGTTTGGGGGGAAACTGGGCTGATTGCCATTAACAGCAGCAGCCGGGGAGCCTGAGTGGGGCTCCTGGGGAAAAGCAGTGGGTGCAGGCGGATTCAAGGGCTTCCCCCCATCCTCACCACCGGGGCCAGGAAAGCCAGGGTCTGGACCAGGGAAAGGACTTGTGTTGGGGGGCAGGCTGGGGAGCCCCTGACCAGGTCTCTGGAGAGGAGAAGGGCCAAAAGGCACCCCTGGCTGGGCAAAGCGTTGAGGGAGAGAAGGGGGGCCAAGCTCCCCTCTGGGAGGTTGTCCCATGGTGGGTGAGATCATGGGGCCAAATCCCCCCACAGGGCCTGGCATCATCTGCCCACCAGGAGGGCTAAAGTTTTGACCCAGAGGCTGGTTAAAGGGTTGGCTGGGAAAGTTCATGTTACCCGGGGGTGGGTAGCCAGGGCCCTGGGGGGGCATGTTGAAAGCAGGGCCCATAGGGTTGGGAGGGAAAGGGGGAGGCTGTCGACGAAGAGGTTGGGGACCCCCTCCAGCCCCAGTGCCGTAGCCTGGGGGTACCTGGCCTGCCATGCCCCCTTGTACACGGAAGCCTCCAAAGGGGACATGACTGCCAAGGAATGGAGGGGCTGCAGCCCCCACCTTAGGGGCTCCGAAGTCATCCTCAAAAGGGTTGGATGCAACCAGGTGATCCACCATGGGAGTCGGGGGTGGCGCGAACTCCGTCAGATGTGAGTATGCAGGGCCCTAGTGGGGAACAGATGAGAGAAAGAGGGTCATGGAGGGAGACCCAAAGCTAAACCGGGAGAGCACCAGAAACACAATACACATTTTGGAGGCTGGTACTGGCCAGCTCAGATCTAAAATCAAGATGGACCTTTGAATGCCATAGAGAAACAGAGGAGAGAGCAGAACCAGCACAGTGTGGTAACCGTGTTTTGGAAACAGGCAGAACCCAGCTCGGACACTGAATAAGCTCAAGACCTTGGAGCAGGTATTTAACTTCTTTAAGCCTCAGATTCCTCATCTGTAAAACAGGGACAATGCCTAGCTTCCCAAACTGTTAAAACCTTTAGCACAATCCCTAGCACCTAAAACGCTCAGTGAGTGGTGGGTGTCATCATCCTGAGGGAACCAGAACAGGAAAATCGGGAGAGAGAAAGATTCTAATCCTGACTGATAAGATCATCTCATTCTCACCCTACGAGTGTGTTATGAAGTTGAGGGAAAGGACCAGAAACAGCAAGAGGGACAGCTTTCGCTTCTCCCTGCACCTGATGCAAGATACAAGCAGATACTGGAGCAGCAGAGTAAAGAGTGCCCAGAGGGGCGGCTAGGTTACCCTCCACCAGCCACCACTCACCTGAGTATTTGACTTCCTTCGCTTCTTTTCTGGGCTCTTCATTTGCAGACCTGGAAGAGCAGCAAAAGGCAGACACAAGTCTCTCTGAGGCCTCCAGAACCTTCTCTCTCCCAGCCGTGCTCTGAGGAACTTTCTAACTTCAGTGTACATTATTTACTTAACAAACACTAACAAAAGTGTAATAATAAATGATATGACTACACTCAGCTGCCTCTTTCGTTAAATGAGACACATCCCATCTCTTGACACCCTCAGACTCCCAAGTGACTCGTGAATTCCATGTGCCTCCAAACTCTAGGGTCCTCAATCCGTGACACCCGCCCCCAACCCCTGAAGAGCTTCACCAACCTATCCTCTTCACTGCCTAAGATCAGGCCCCTCAGCCTAAGGACCAACACCTCCCCCCACCTGCCCACCCTCCCTCCGAGGCGCCCAAGTGCACAGCCTCTCCAGCATCCAGCCCTCTCAGCGCTCTCACCGGCCTTGCCCTGCTTCCTCCCGGTGCTGGGCGGCGCGGGGGGCGGTGCGGGGCCGCCACCTCCCTCCAGCTTGTCCGGTGGGGGCGGCGCCGGGGCGGCCATGGAGTGGAGGTCTGGGGTCAGCGGCGGCGGGGGACGGACGCGCCCTCCGGTTGCACCATCGCCGGGAAGGGGAGTCAGGGGCAGCGCAGGGCCCCGCGCTGCAGCCACCCCGAGGCGCGGCGAGAGGAGGCGCCGAGCCCCAGCGCCAACTGCGCGCTCGCCCCAGCCTCGCCGCCTGCCCGCGGCCGCAGCCACAGGAACCGGAACTCAGCTCGGCCGCCACCACTGAGCGCGGCGCGGAGGGGGAGCGGGACGGGGCAGGACGCCCCCACAGCGCGGGCAGCGGGCGCCGGCCCACAGCCGAGCCCCGGGGCAGCGCCGCTTCGCGCGGGGGCGCAGCGCGCGCCCCTGCCCTGAGGGCGGCGGACGGCGGCGCCTGGGCCGGACCGTACCATCCTGGCGGGGGCCGCCGCGGGGCTGCGCCGGCCGAGGCGCGCGCCCGGGAAACCCTGGCCGCCGAGGGGTCGGCATCGGGGAGTCGGGATCCCGCCCCGCCTGGCCCCGGCTCCTCCTTGGACACGAGCCTCCCCGCGGCCGACGGCCCCGCGCCGCGCCCTCCCGGCGCCTCTCCTCGGCGCCCCCCAGGCCAGGCGGGTTCGGCCACGCCGCGTTCCGAGGTGGCCACCACCTCCTGTCTCCCCGGCCGCCGCCGGGAGCCCACGGCGAACAATAGACAGCGACAGGGACTAAGAGGCCGAGGTAGAAGAAATATGGACTTTAATGAAGATTTTTTCCCTTTGGTATAAGTGAGACCCGTGAAAACATCCAAACAAAAAAAAGGAGGCGAGGATTAAGACAGTCAACTCTCGGTTCGCCACGAGGCCTAGAGACAGAGCAGGGCCGGCTCCTCTGTCGCTGTGGCCGCCCAGGCCTCGTGCAGGGCGCGGCCTGTAGAAGGTACTCGATAACTGCAGGTTTTCAGCTTCCCAAGGGGGAAACTGTTAACATTCAGCCAAACTTCTGCCTCCCAGGCTCGCGGTAAGACGCCCAAGTTTTCCTAGTCCTAGCTCGTGATCGACCTTTCTCTGCCTCGGGTCTCTCTTGTAGAAAAGATAATGCTGCAGGTCCAAACTGCCTCACAGGCTGGGATGAGGAAAATCCAATAGTTGTAAAAGGGCTTTGAAAAGTCAAAGAGGTGGCGTATAAATGTAATCGATTATTATCATTTTGTGCTCAAGAATAAGCCATGGAAAACAAATTAGGAAAGGAAATCTACAGCCCTAAAATATATGCATATATATTTTATATAAAATAAGAAATAAATGCAGTTCCAAATCTACAGATGGCATTTGGAGATTGTCTACTGCTTTAGAGTCTCACTGCCCCTGTTCCTGCCACTGCCACAAAATCCACCTCGGAGTTAACCATTCAGGAGGCCCAAATCCAGCCATACCCCAGCAGGGGGAGGCAGGGCTGCACTTTGGCTGTAGAGTATAACATGCATGCAACATGGAAGGGTGGGACTTACGAAATGTATATACAGACCCCTGGGCCGAGGGGCTCCAGGCCAGGAGGCACTGAGCAAGGGAGGGGTCCATCTCCCCCCTGGCAGGAAGGGGGGCTCTGAGGCAATCTCTAAGGGTTGCATATCCCCAGGAAGAGGGGACAGCTGCCACTCCTGCCTCTGTTCTCCCAGCCTAAATGGAGGGGGTGCTGAGCAAGGAGAGGATAGGGTCCCAGAGGCCAAGAAGGTATCCGCACCCGTCCTTGACCTCAGGGACCCGAGAACTCTTTGCATAAAATATCTTCAGACCTAGGAGATGGTCAAAGGCACAAAGTTTAAACACTGGGAGGGCGGGTTGTTGAGAAGGGTCTAGGGTACCCTGAGCCAGGGGTAGAGCAAAAGTGTGATTCATTTCCCCTTCCCTGGAAAGGTGATTGCTCCACCGGGCCTATAACCACAGGGCATTTTCCATACAAGGAGGCACACTGCCCAGGCCCCAAGCACCCACCTTCTTGGGGAAGGGGGTATCAGGTTGGCACAGGAAAGGCCCAGGGAAGGGGGCCACTCTGTACATTAATACTTTGGTGAGGTTTGGGGAGAAGCAGGATTCTACCCCAGGCTCCTGACTCAAAGCCTGTCAGCTGGATGCTGAACCCAGTGTCCACACTACCCCCAGCTCCTACATAAAGCCAAGCCCACAGAACACTCCCAAGTGAGGTCCTGAGAGTCAGGGAATAGGGTGAAAAGGGTGGAAGGGTGTCTTCTGGGAGAGAGCACAGGGAAGGATCACAGTTTCCGCTCCACAGGTTGCTGTAGACACAGTTCGCTGCCCGCAGAGATGATGGGCAAGTGATTGTCCATGTGGTAGCTGATGAGGTGACTGACACTCTCAAAGCGGTGATCCTTTGTCCGAACCTGGGAAGTGGGGAGAGGGTCAATTCAGGTGAAGGGTCAAATAAGACCTCAGCCCCCAAGGCTGAGGAAGCTGGAATATTCAAGAGGGTTAAGGAAGGAGAAAGGGATGGCAGGGGTGAGAGGGCCATCAGTCCTAATCATTGAGACTTCTCTAGAAAGAAAAGCTAGAGATAGCCATGGGAATGGGCAGGTCAGTGAACTGGGAAAAGGCAGAGGGGACATCAGCCCAGACATCGTGAAGCTGAGGGACATTTACTCCTCCTTTGAGCTGGAAGGTGGTGGCATGTCTCAGAGGAGGACACAGTACAGAAGAGGTGTGGAAAGGAGGCTGAGATTGCTGTAGAAAAGAGACCAAAGTGATGAGGGGCAGTGGGGCAGTGCAGATAGGAGACAGGACACTGGTCGGAGCCCTGAGTCTGAGGGAGCTGGGAGGCCCCTGGTTCCCCCTGCAAGGGGAGACTTGGGGTGTCTAGCCTCTAACCATCTGACACTGAGCATCACAACCTCTCCAGGATGGTTTCCTCATTTGTCAAATGAGGAGTTCAGGTGAGATGAGCACCTTCTAGCTCTGATGGGCATAAGGTCAGAGGATGTGAGGACTGGCCAGGACTGAAAGGAACACAGCTCAGGCTCAGGGATGTGAGAACGGAAGGAACCCTAAGCCCCTGAGGGGAGGATGCCGGGCACAGTGAGAACAGGAGGCCCATAGAGAGGTGCCCAGCAGGGAAGGTCTAGGAAGCAAAGAGGGAAGGAACAGGGCTGCACAGGAGGGTACTGCGCCTTCCTTTCTGCCACCCCACCCACACCCCTGCCACTCACCACACCCTCGGGGTCCACCAGTAGCAGATGCTTGGGCTGCCCACTCTGCAAGCCGGTGAGCACATACTGGCCAGGCGTGGTCGTGCTTTCCCGCACCAGGAAGTCCCCATTGAGCTGCAGCAGTGCCTCAGCCTCCCGCCGGCTCAGCTTCCCATGGAACCAGGGCTCCCCTCGGAGCTGCTCAGCCATGGCCACTGACTGTGCAGGTGGAGGCACCCGAAGGGCATCTTCGAAGGGCTCTAGGGGTACAGAGAGAGGGCTGGGAGAGGCAGCTGACACAACACATGCCCAGATCCAGACCTTCAGGGAGGGGAGGCCAAGAAGGAAGGAGCAGACAGGCAGGAGAAGAGGAACCAAGTGGGAAGACAGAGATGCAGAAAGGAGAGAGGAGCACTCACTCATGTCAAAGAGGTCTCGGGGTGCGCTGCCATTGATGGCAGGATTGGGGGGCCCAGCCCCACCCCCTGCTTGCCGGGCCTTGTCTAGGTTCTGGACGTTGACATAGGAGGGATCATCAAAGAGCTCTCTGCCTGCTGAGGAAAGGGGAGCTTTACAGTGACCCTGGCCCTGCCTCCTGCACCCCTGGTTCTGCCCCTCTCAGCTCCCCTCATACCTGGGAAGGGTGGCGGAGGTGGCATCTGTTTGCGGACTTCTTGGTCTCCCCCAACAGGCTGCCCCACAGGCTGCAGGGACAAAAATAAGGTAAGACCAGAGGCACTAACCAGCCACTCCCATCCCGGGCCCCCCTCCATCCAAGCAACTTACCAGCGTAGCTCCCAGGTGGCTGGGAGTCTGGGCACTGGGCGGAGTGGGTCGAGCAGCCCCCGAGGGGGCTCCTTCCCGAAGCCGCATGTCCACCACCCCCCCAAGAGGGGGTTCCTTCCCGGGGAAGTCGTTATAGTACTGATGGTCGGGTGGCTCTTCCTCCTCCTCATCCCAAGCTGAGCCATCGAAGCCAGCCATCCTGAGAGGGACAAGAGGGAGTGAGGAGTGTGGGTGGGAGGATGGGGGAGGGGAACAGAATAGTGGCCATGTAGTGAGCATTTCTTGTGGGGTAGGCCTGAGGCTGGGTGTTCATTTCCTCCTCCTGGCAACCCTGTAAGGTAGGTATTATTTCCTTCCCAATTTTATAGATGAGGAAAATGAGGGTCAGAAGTGAAAAAATTTGCCCAAAGTCACAACTAAAAGGTGGTGGAGCTGAGATGTAAATTCAGATTTGACTTTAAAGTTCATGCCCTTGATCATTATGCCATCTCCCAAGAGGGAGGAGAAGTACTAAGTAGCCAGGAGGGGGGTGCTCCAGAATACTTTAACCTCCCCTAAACACTCAATACCTACTGGCCTGAGGTGGGAAAGGTAGGGATCTCAGGAAAGAGACACCCTCCCTCATGCAAATTCTTGATGGCTTCTAGGGGCAGGAAAACAAAGAACTAAGGATAGAGAAATGGGCAAGAAAGAGGGATAAGCCAGAAATGAGGCAGCTGGGACTAGAAAGGTCCATCTAGCCAGGGAAGAGTTGCAGTGTGAAGGTCCTGGACTACAGCTCCACCACGGGCACATGAGAGGAAGAGCTGGCCCTGCAGTAGGCAGGGCCTCAAAAGACTTTCCTGATGGCCACAGGAAACTTAAGAATAGCAGGAAGTGGGAAGCAGGGGCACACAGGTTATTTCCTTCCCTGCACCTCTCTGAGCTCAAGTGTGGGAAGAGCAGACCTACTTTCCTAGTTTCAGTCTGGGGCCCAAGAGCTGCCCCACACCCTCCTCACCCACTCACCTGTCGTGGGGGGTGACCAGCTTGGGCGGGTTCCTGAGGTATTGTTTGAAGCGCAACTCAAAGGCCTGGCCAATGGTGCTGATGACGTCCTGAGCAAGCCCCTCGGGACACTCCAGGATGTGGCAGGCTGGGGGCACAAAAGAGGCTGTCAGTGAGCTCTGAGGTGGGGTTGCTGGGAGGAGGCAGACAGGGGCCCTTGTCCTCCTCGGCAGGAGGCCCTGCTTAGCTCCCTGGGTCCTGCTCACCTGCCTCATGGACAGCTGGCCCCACCCAGTGCTCCCCACCATGCCTCACCTCTCTGATTCACCGGGTCTTTGGCAACATAGGCAACATATTCGGCTGTGTCCTGGGGTGGAGAGAGTCAGAAGAGGACAGTTAGCTAAATCTTGCAGCCCCACCTCACTCCTGACCCCTAAAACCCAGTCCTCTTCAGATAATTGCCCCAATCCTAGCACGCCCACTTCTCTAGCCAGTGTCTCCCCAGTGCCTGGCCCTTTCTTCTCCCACCACCTCTGCTCCGTCCCCCAACTCACCGGGTCCCCGCCGGACGCAAACGAGATAGATTGCATGTGGTGGTTGGCAATGATCTGAGGGTAGGGCAGGGGGTGGAGAAGGAAAGGAACGACATGTGTCAGGCAGCCGCAGGACCCACGTGGCTGCCCCCCACCCTTGTCCCAGAACCCTGGAAACACAGTCTCATCTTCTTGGCTTCTTACTCTATGTCCTCTTAATTTCCTTCTTCCCTACTATCCTGCTGCGCCCAAGCCTCCTCTCCTAGCTTCTTGTCCTCATAACCAGGTCCCCGCTTAGCCCTCTCATCAGTGTTTCTGGTCCCCTTGCCCAACCCCACCAACCTGTTTGCAGTCTGCGGCCATGAGGTTGAGGCTGCTGGTGGAGACCGTGAGAGTGATTGGCATTCCAGCAAATTTCAGGTTACTCCTCCCCAGGATAGAGCTGAGTGGGCGGCTACAGGGCTGGGGAAGGGCCCAAGCATCTCAGAAGCTGGGGGTTCCTGACACCAGGAGACCACCCCAATCCTGCTCCCCACCTGCCTTCCCCCGCTCCTCTACATCTCCCAGCAGCACCCCTAGCCCATCGACCCCAGGTACCTTTCTCCTCCTTGTGGCCCCCTTAGCACCCGGCACAGCCTCACACACCAGACTGATGGCCTCCCTGGGGAAAGAGGGGTACTCAGACCCAGAGCCTGCCTCACACTCTGCTGGGGCTGCCACAGGGCTGGGGGAGGGGAAGGCCAGGCCAGACTCCTGGGGCACTCCAGGCTCTTTGTCGTGGTGGATTGAATTAAGGGCCTTTAATATTTGATGACACTGAGAGGCCGCTTCCTGGCTGATTGGGTTAGGGCCTCAATGGGTACGGCCCCACCCCTTTCCAGCTACCAAATGTCCCATTCCCTTCCCAAAGGCGGCAGCAACCTTCCATCTACCCCCATTTTCTACTCAAGCTCCAGCTGCCAGCTGCCTCTGCCACCTCCCCCACGACTCCTAAGGCTGGATAAGTAAGCAGTATCCAGGCCAGAGTTGCCTCTTCTCATTCAGACTTAGACTTACTCTCCTAACTTTCTCTGAATCCCTTCTACCACCCAAAGATAAGCCATCACTAGCACCACCACCAAGTGACCCATTTCCCACCTCCCCTCACTAATCCCAGGACTTCCATAATCCACCCCCCTCCCCACTAACCTGGTGACCTGAGTCCTGGTGTTGAAGTCCAGGGCGCGCATTGACTGCAGGACCTCCACACAGCCCATGTACTGAGGGGAGGGATGGGAGGACAAGTCAGCCACCTCCCCCCAACCCTCTCACAAAGGGCCCTAGGACTTTCCCCTACGTGGTCCCTAAGGGAAGGGAAGATGAAGAAGTTCTGCCCACTGCCCGTGGCTACATCCCACAACATGCAAGACAACAGGGAATGAGGAGAGAAGGAAAGGGCAGGCTAGGAGGATCTCATGCATCTGGTAAGAGAATTTGGAGGGAAGGGGCAGGCATTGGGTAGGATGGAGTGACATCTCCAGAAAGGGGGAGGAGACTGGAGGGGACCATCAGGAGTCACTCATTCCATCACTTACTAAGGCCTTCGATGTGCTGGGCATTGTGCTAAGCATGGCAGGGCGGGGGCGGGGGAGTCACAAGAAGGAAGGGGGCACAGGCAGAGCTGGAAAGGAAGGGGCTACAGAATGGGAGGAGGGGCAAGAAAGGTTTAACAAACAGGACACTGAAACCAAGGGAGTTGCTGGGGAAGAGCAGGAAAAAAAAGAGCTGGAGTGAGCAGAGAAACTGGAGGGGTCTGGGAGGGAGTAGGAGGGAGTATGTTCACTCACCCGAACCAAGTAGGAAACCCCCGGTCCCATGACTTTGTCGTTGGGATGCAGCCAGCCCCGCGTGGGCTTATTGACAAAGCTCCCGTGGCGGGTCCACTCCTCGCCCCCCAGCTGGCCCCCTTCCACCCGAGTCCTGCGCCCGCCGCCTCCACTCAGCTTGTTCATGTCCTGGAGGAGGGGCAAGGGGCCTGAGTCCAGCATGGCTGCCCCTAAGATCCCCTCCCCATCCTCGGCTGCCCTTCCTGGCTCCCCCTTCAGCCCCGGGCGCCCCCCAACCGGGTTGGCCAGCTTCAAGTTGCTCATCCGGGGGAAGAAGGAGCACAGGGTAGTGGGACTGTCGTCCCCAGGCAGAGGTGGCAGGATGGGTCCCAGGGACGAAGCTGATGGGGAAGGTAGCTCCTCCGTTGGGGTGGACCCTGAAGCTCCCTCCTCCAGCGATGACAGAGACTCATTCCGAAGTGGGTTGTACTTGGGCTTGGGGGGCAGGAGATCCATGGCTGGAGTGAGAGGGAGGCTGCTGCCCAGCCCGGCCCCCCTGCCAGTCAGGGCAAGGGGGCCAGGCAGGGGGCATCCCCAGGCCCTTAGCCTGATCGGACCTCTATGGCCCAGGGATCTCAGGGGTCCTGGGGAGGGAGAAGGACGAGTGGCTGCGGCTCCCCCACTCAGACCCAGACAGTTTCAGGCCCCATCTCTTCCCAGCGTGGAGCCTCTTCTCTGGCTGAGAGGAGAACAGGCTGGACCTAGAGCTGCCTAGCTCCTCCCCAGGGGCGGGGAGCTAAGGGGACAGACCAATCCCAAGGACAGTGCTGACTCACAGGCTCTGAGGGTCTGAGCCCCCACCACTGCCCCAACCTAGAACTCTTGCAGGGGTAGAACTATCCAGGCCCCCCCTGCCCCAAACAAACAATTAGTAATCTGAGGAGGAGTAAAGTGGGGGTGCAAGGAAAGGATGAAGGAGTGAGAGGAAAGGAGGGAGATAAGAGATCTGGATCAATCTAAACCGGACATGGGCAGGCCAAAGGGAGCAGGAAGCTGAGGGAGGGTAGTGGGGAATGAGGGAGGAAACAGAGGCAGCTGGGGGTGGAAAAGGGAGGGGATCCCTGAGCTCAGCATTTCCCTTCCTGTCCTGGTTGAACACTCAAATTCCCCCATCCTCCAGCCCAGGCCACCCCCCACCACTGCCACACAGTGGGGCGGTGGCCCCAGGGAGCCTGGGCCATTAGCATCCTCTGTTACAACAGCTGTGGACTGGAGCTAAAGAAATGGGGAAAGGAAGGAAGAGGTCCCAGCGGATGGAGAGAGGGGCCAAGAGGTAGGACAAAGCTGGTGAAGTAAGGGGAATAAAGTCCAACCTGAGCGCTGCATCAGGGAGCCACCAGGCAGAAGCTGGAGCAGAGGAGACAAGCTGGTGGAGACTTGTTCTCTATGCATGGCACTTACCATCCCAAGGAGCGCTCGCTCCTGGCCAAGCACTCTTCTGCCCCTCTTTCCACAGGCCTAGTTAGCAAAGCAAGCTGTCAGGGGGCGGGGCACTGACACTGACTTCAGCTTCCTGGGCCTGACAGGTTATGCTCATACCCCTCCTCTTGCAGTGTCACTGGGGAGGGTGCAAGGGTCCACCATAGAGCAAAGTGCCCCTCACATCAAGGGCAGGGTCTGGCTGGAGGAGGTGGGAAAGCGAAACAATTCTCCAAGAGAAGTGGGGGCTACAGGCCATGAAGGGATAGAGGGGGCAGAAGACAAATCTGCGCTAAGTACAGGAGAAAAGGGTGACAGAAGATGGGCTGAGGCTGCACATGGGGAACAGTCCCAAACCCATTCCTTTCACCCACATTTCCTGCCACAGCTCTGCTTCAGGGGGCCACAGAGGAAGTTGGAAAGTGACCAAAATAGTAGTAGTAAAATATACATATACCCCCCCAGGCTCACCTCAGAATTACCCTATCCTTAGATTTACTTCAGAAGATAAAAAGTCACAAATAATCATATGATTACAGTGACTGCCCGTACTAACACTTAAAACGTGTTAGATACTGTGCTCAACTCTTTCACCTCCCCGTAGTCCTCATCCAAGAAGAGCTGTGTCACTCCATCCACCTCTCCTGAGAAGGAATTCTGTCACTGCATTTCCTAAGGCCCAGGCACTCAGGCATAGAAAGAATGAGGAAACGATTCCACCACAGCCTCACACCCTCGACTCACAAACACCAGGCTGTCCTCATCTTTAGAGATGAGAGTTCTGTGGGAGCCTGCAGGATCCAGAGGCAGGGAATGACCAACAGGTATGGACATTTGGAAAAAAAGAAAGAGGAAGGAGGGCTCCTTACATTTGCATAGGGAAAAAGGAGATTGCCTACTGGGAGACGGGGTGATTGGGCGAGGGGGAGAAGCTGCATGTGGCTTCTCAGCCCAGCAGGGAGGAGGAGGCAAGAGCAGTGGGAAGCAGCAGGAAATGGCGAAAGCCTCAGGAATGTTTCCAGAAGGGAAGGCTGGGCAAGCGGGACCAGGAGGAATGCCCAGACAATAACTCTGGTTAGGAGGAGGGAAAGAGCCAGAGAAGTGGTGGGGGCTGAGGAGTCCCTTAAAAAAACAGCAAAAAGGCCACTGTCCCCTATACCCACTCCAAGCCACCGTTTTCTGGTGGTAGAAAACTTTCACTCCTGTCACACACCAGCAAATCCATGACCCCACCCAGCTCCCCAGGTACAGGTATGAGACATACAGCTGTTTCTGGGGTGGAGTCAGTCCTGGGAAGGGAAACTCAGGGAGTGGGGCTAGGAATCTATGAGCAAGTCTGTCTCCCAATCTCGTGCCAAACCCCAAGTCCAGCCCCCTTCAAGTAGATCCACCCTTGGAAGGGGGTAAGGAAGAGGAAAAGGGCTGCCTCTAATCTCGCACTCCTCAGAGCCAGCTCAGTGGAGCGTGAGAGCTCAGGAAAACTGAGCCTAAGGCCCAAAAGAGAAACAGGAGAGGGAAATATAAGCAGGTGGAGTTTCTGGGACTGAAGACAAAGCTTCTGAGGTGATGACCTGGGTCCCACAGGAATAAAGCTCCTGAGGGGGCGTGGTCCCCTAGGACGCGAGCATCAGACTTCCAGGAGACGAGGCTTCTGGACAATCAGACGTGGATTAAGGAAGGGGCGGCGCTCCCAGGGGGCGGAGCCCCTAGAGAGGCGTGGCTTCACGAATTCGAACACAGTAGTTCTGCGAGGGGCAGGGTTTTGCCCTTTTGGGAGATAAGCTTTTTGATAGACAAGAGTTAGCGGAGAATCGTCGCGAGGAGGCGGAGTTTCGGGGAATTAGAAGGACTAACGTAGGGTTTCTTGCAGTAGGGCTTGGAAGCATGTCTGGGGGTTGGACTTCCAGGAAAGCTGGGTGACAGGGTGCGGTCGGGGACAATAAATAGAAAACAAATTGGGGTTCGGGGAGCCCCCTGAAGTTGGGAGGTGGGACTTCCGGAGAGGGGGTCTCAGGGGGCGGGACTTATAAATGAAGACCGGAAGTAGGGTCCCGGGAGAGGGGTTCCGGGGTGGAGGAGTGGGTCACCAAAGGAGAAAAAAAGTCCCAACTCACCAGGGCTTCATGGAGTCTCCGCACCGCACCGCGGGCCGATTTGGTTCCGGATCACGTCACGGCCTCTTTAGGTCCCCGCTCTAACTTTCTCCCCGGGCCTGGCCTCCCTGGAGAAACTTTATTTCACTCACTTCCGGCCTCACTAACCCCTGACCCTCTACCTCACCGTCCCTCCTTCGCCCATCCCACTTTCCCGAACCAGCCAATGGCAACGCGAGAACGCGCACAGGAGCAGTGACAGCCAATAAGAGGCCTATTTTTGATCTAAGCTAGGTCTCGAGAAACGTAAGAAGCGCACTCCAATAGGGACTCAAGGAGAAGCAAACCTAAGCCAATCGGAGGCTTGAAGGTGGAGTTGTCCCGCCTTAAGCAAAAGGGGCCAATAGGAAGCGCGAGCGGCGTGTTTGAAAGCGAGGCCAAGGAGGGTGGGAGCGCGTGCTGCTGGGAGTTGTTTGGAGGTTGCTGGTGCGGAGCTGGCTGTCTTCAGGCAGAGTGATCATGTCGCACAAACAAATTTACTATTCGGACAAATACGACGATGAGGAGTTCGAGTACCGGTTAGTGCAGGCGCGGGGGCCATAACGAGGTCGTGAGTTTTGACAAATGAGAAGCCGAAGAGTTAGTACGGGGACTGAAGCGACAGAGTTGGCGCATGCGCGGAGGTTAACGGGACGGGTGTGAGAGGGTTAAGAGCGTAAGGCGCATGCGCGAAGGGTAGGAAGCGATTGTAAAAGAAACAAAGTGGTAGCGAATTTGGAGTAAACCCTGTTGGGAGGAGGTGTAGGTGGGCGTGGTTAGAGTGTTAGCGTGCTGACCACCTTCACCTTTGCGAATTTCTGGATCATTCAACTTTATTGAGCAGGTTGAACTTGCCTTCTTGGGACTGCTTGTATCACGGCAACACCATAGAACCACAGAGCTACTGGGAAAAGGCGGCAAAGGCGGAGCTCGAATTTTCCTCGCGTGCTCACTGCGAGGGGAGTTCCGCGAGAGCCTAAGTGCTGCTTATTAATTGATGGAAAGGGGCGTGGTTGTCTGGCTTTTTTGAGGAAGGGAGCTTCGAGGAACTGGAGTGGAATAAAACTGGGCAGGAACATTGAGAAAAGACTTAACATGAACCTAATACATGCCCTTCATATATTCGGAGGGCGTCTGTTTAGGAAACAATTTTGGAGTGCTTATAGGTTTCAGGTGCTCTGCTAAAGTGCAAAGATAAGCTGTGGTCTCTGCTTTCAACAAACCTAAAAATCTGTGGAAATACTGACAGACTTCAGAAAGTAGGTGATAATTGGTATGAGAGAGATGGGAGCACCTATGATAGAGATAGGACTTGGCCCAGGATGGTGAAGAAAGGAATTCCTACAGAGTTTACAGTTGATAAATCCTAAAGCCGTAATTCTAGATTGGAAAATTAGGGAAGACAAAGGATTCTACAAATGTTGGCATTCCACTGATCTGTATTAAGTGTAATACTTAAAACAACTTCCTAGTTTGTATCTTGTCTTCTCAAATGAAGAACACAAAATGGAAATTTGCTTTTCTTGTGTTTCTTCTCCAGCCTAGTGGAGGGCTCTGGGCCCTCTGGAGAAGTCGGTGTGTGCTGACAAATACATACCCATCTTTATGCCAGGTCCTTGGGAAAAGCCCCCAGGCCCTGCTTGAATCCAGTTAACTTTCTTTCCTCAGCTGTTTTCCTCTACATCTGAACTAAGCTAACTAAAACTATGTGCCTGTAAAATCTTTGCAGGACTAGGGAGAAGTCACTAGTGTCATCCCTTGGAAGATGTAAGTCTTCGTAGTGGTATTTTGGCTAAAGAAAGTTCTTTGGGGTTTTTTTGTCTTGGTCTAATTAGGTGTTGAAGCCAACCTTTGTGCCAGGGGATTGTTAGAATGTAAGCTATTTTCAGACATTTAGACTAGAATTATCTCTTTGGAAAAAACCTCTGTTACTAGCACAGAGAGAGCATTTAGTATATTTTCATTGAGCATGATGAAGTTTATCTGGGTTAGCCTGATTGAAGTCAAGAGTAATAATTTATCTGCCATGAAAGGAGACTTATCCTAGTCATGGAGTTTCCCAAAAGAAGTCTCATGGCACATCCCTTCAGAGTTAGGAAAATGAGATTTCAGGATTTATTTTATTTTTATGTATTTATTTTTTAAAGTTTGGCCCTGAGCTAACATCTGTTGCCAATCTTTTTTTTTCCTTCTTCTCCCCAAAGCCCCCCAGTACATAGTTGTATATTCTAGTTGTCGGTCCTTCTAGTTCTGCTTTTTGGGACGCTGCCTCAGCATGGCTTGATGAGCGGTGCCATGTCCACTGCCCAGGATCCTAACCGGTGGAACCCTGGGCCACCGAAGCAGAGCACCCGAACCCAACCACTAGGCCACGGGGCTGGCAGGATCTATTTTAAAGGATAAGACGTTTACATTTCGTCCTTTATGATGGCTCTTCCAGTCAGCACTCCATAATACGCCTTTCTTCTCCACAAAATCACTTCTCTCCCTTCCTTTCCAATCCTGTTGCAAACCACTTTTAATTATTAACACTGCGTGTGCTGTGGGGCTCCCATTGTATTGTTTTAGGGTAATCAACTAGAAGACTGGAAGCCCCAAGGAGGCGGAGGCAGTGTATCAACAGTGCCTGGAATTCAGGTGCTCGTTCACTTGAGTTATTCATTAAGTAGGACTTTTTAATATACTTTTGTGAGGAATTACATAGCTTGCCATTTATTTCTAGCTGCCTCTACCCCACAGTGAGATTATATAAACTCCTTGCCATCAGAAACAGGTTTGTCTTTGCTTTCCCCTCTTGGCTTTGTATGCAGGCACTTGTCTAACAGACTGTACCCAGTACTGACACAAATTCCCCACCTTCCCATGTTTCTGTTACAGGCATGTCATGTTGCCCAAGGACATAGCTAAGCTGGTCCCTAAAACCCATTTGATGTCTGAATCTGAATGGAGGAATCTGGGCGTTCAGCAGAGTCAGGGATGGGTTCATTATATGATCCACGAACCAGGTCAGTACAATGGCTGCAAGCAAACACGTCAGGCTCCTTCACTGAGGGAACGAAGGGATGATAAGATCGCATAACCCAAAGGAATAGGCGGAAGGGGAGGGTGGTTTACTGGTTCCTTAATCTGCCAGCCATCTAGAAAAACTGGAGTGACCAAAAATAAGAGTGAAGTATCTGAGAAGTTCAGAGACAACCTGGCAGTGGAAAACCACCTTTAATCTCTAATTCAGTCAGAGGGTACTTTGTGTGTTTTTTAAGGCCATGTATACCCCGGTAGAGGTTATGGCTCCTGCTTCATTCTCCATCAGAAAGCAAATTCTTGGATGTGTTCCAAATAAGCCAAGGAGAGTATATTTTTTGATAAGACACCAGACACCAAGCTGCCAGGCAAAACTAATAAAGGACACCCCGGGGCTGTACAAACATAGCAAAAGAGCTGATATTAACAATTCTGTACTTGGCAGACAGGCCAGGCTTCTGGGTCTGCTTCTAAGGCCATATGCTTAAATCTTAATTTAGTTAGAAAGATCCGAGTGGGTGATAGCTGGGAGGTGGGAGTGGGATACACTATAGGTTGTGCATAGAATGGTATGAGCTTGTCTCTGAGATTCCACTCACTCTTTCAGAACCTCACATCTTGCTGTTCCGGCGGCCACTGCCAAAGAAGCCAAAGAAGTGAAGCCGGCGAGCCACTTTTCAGCCTCAAGCTTTACACAGCTGTCCTCACTTGCTAACATCTTTCTGATAACATTATTATGTTGCCTTCTTGTTTCTCACTTGGATATTTAAAGGATGTTCAATACACTGTTTGAATGTGCTAGTGACTGCTTTGCTTCTGGAGCAGAGCCAACAGCACCACGGCCCAGCCTGGTGAGTGCTCTTTGGGCTGCAGCCTTGGCTGAGTGTGACCCCAGAAGCCACGTGAGCTCTGTATCCCGCAGAACACACTTGGTAGATGGAGCAAGCATTTGAGAATAAGACCATGGCTGTTACCAGGATTGTGTAAACTTGCTGTTTTGTTTTTTTTTCCTGCCAGGTGTTGTGTGTATGGTGATTTATGTTTCAATGTATTGGAAACTTTCCATTTTATTCAAGAAGTCAGTTCCATGTTAAAGCCTTGATTAAAGAGGAAGTTTTTATAATCCTAATTGTAAAGGTTTTTTCCCTCCACTCAGGGTGAGCATCACATTCAGTATCATGGTTCTAATTCCATGCCCTCTTCAGTTAGATAATGAAGCTCAGCTCTTTGCTGATACGACGTTTATTTCAGCATTCCGGTAACTGGTTTTTAATCTACTTTAAGCAGACTTGCTGTCAGATATCTACTGAAATATATTTCACTGTAACTACTGGCCTAAGATAGAGGTTATAGAGAGACAACATCATCTCATCAATGTCAAAACAAATAAACTGTTTCCTACAGTCAGCGATGCTGCCTTTAACATAGTCCTGGTATTTGAAGGGCACACGAGGGTAAAGGGAGGAGGCCTCAGCCACACGCTGCTAGTGTGCTCCACTTCCTGCCCAGCCTAAAGCTCAGACACACCTATGGCCTGTTCACTGTGCACATTGGTTGGGAGCTGTTTTCAGTGGTTCTTGTTTTGGCTGAGTATTGAAATCACCTGAGTAGCTTTAAAAGTACTGATGCCTAAATCATTCCTAGAGATGCTGACATAATTGCTCTGAGGTATGGCCTGGATGTGGAGATTTCAAGCATTCTTATGCAGGTAGTTACAGCCCTAACCTTTGAGGAAACATGTGTAAACTATAGCTATTTAAAAAAACATTTCACCAAATAGCTTACCTTCTACTTTTCAAAATACCAGTACTACTAAGTAAGGGAGATTAATCTCCCCCCTTCTCCCTGTCTTCCATCCATGTATTCCCAGAGCAGTAGGTCAACTGTGGTCCCTGGAAGCATCAAAATCACCTGGAAACGCATTAGAAATGCACATTCTTGGGCTCCATCCTTGACTTACTGAGTCAGAAATGCTGAGGGTTGGGCCCGGCGATCTTTTAACAAGCTCGCCAGCTGATTCTGGTGCACACTCAAGCTTGAGAACCACCGGTAAAAGACTGGACCAGAGCTGATATTTGGGGATTTTTCTTGGGGGGGCGGTGAGGGGGAGTGTCAAATACCGCCATTACTACTAAAAAAGATGATGGAGCATTTGGCTTATGTCATTAGGCAAGCGGGACTTTCTATTTTTTTTTTTTTGTTTTAGAGCTGAGGTTCTTTTAAGTGGAAAAAACACAGGGCTTATTACTTGAGAAAGAATGGTCTAGAAGTCTAGCTCTATCATTCACTTTGGCATTTTGTGGTTGTGTGGCATCCCTTCACCTTTCTGAGCCTGTTGCCCATCTGTAAGATGGGCATCATCTCTATCTTAGAGGATTTTTAGGAGAGTAAAAAGAGGCCAGTTGTGGTTCAGCAGTCCTCCAAATGATGAATGAATTGTAGACCTTTACTACAGAAAACAGCCCCACAGACCAGTAGCATCAACATGACAGGAGAGCTGGTTAAACGCAGATGTCAGACCCACCCAAACCTGAATCTGGTAGATTTAACCAGCATATTTAAAAAGTCCCCAGATGATAAGTTTGAACGTGAAGGTTTAAGAAGCACTTTTAGACCAAAAGTAACTGAAATGAGAGTAAGTTAGGATGATGTGAGAATCCCCGGTAGACACATGACACTCCCTAGTCTGCCCTCACTTGTACCTACAAGGCAAATAAGTGGGAGAGGTGATGTTTAAGTACCGTCTGGAGCAAGGTAGGGGACGACTTTTTCTTGTCAAAGAAGGTTAAGTAATTAGCTTTATGGTTTATAATAAAGAAATGAAAGTTCCACATACTAAAAGCTCACCTCCAGGATCTCCTACCTCACAGGCAATGATGACAGTTATTCTTGATGTCCTTCCAACTGCCATCTGCTACAATATAAAATCCCTTCTGACACCAAGAAAGCCCCCAATCTGTTCACCTAGAATTACAGTCTTGGTTAATAAAAACAGATTGCGTATGCATGCAAGAATTTGAATACAGGACAGAAGTTAGAGTCAAGTCTCCCCTTTACTTCCAGCACCAGAAGCGAGCACCCCGGACTCCTTGGAACATCTCCAACCACAGCTCCTTTCGCGCCCCACAACCCCTAGGTCCGCTGCTGAGAGAAGAGACGCCCCGCCCCACATTTCCGGTTGAGAGGCGTCCACGTGGTTGTCGCCAATAACAACCCAGCTCCTACTCCCGCCCCCTGGCTAAAGCTCGCGAGCGACAGTTAAGAATACCAATGGGTCCTTGGAGGTTGTCTGAGCGACAGCCAGTATGACCAATTCATATGAGGTAAATGTGAGCCTAAGGCGGGATTCTGAGTACGGAAGCTGCCCCGGGACATGAGGAGAGGCGAGAGGGAAAGACCAGGTGAAGGGGCAGAAAAGGCAGGTGAGAACCTGGAAGAGCTCAGTAATCTGAAGCGTGCTGGGAAGAGACCGGATTCCGGGCCAGAAAGGATGCGGAAGACTGCTGAAGAAGGCCACCGAGTTCTGGTCGGGGGTGGAGAGAGGGAACACTTTTAAAGGGACCAAGACCCAGGATAAGGTAGGCATTTAAAGGGACAGGTGCCCCCAAAGAGAGGAGACATTTAAAGGTGCAGATATCCAAGATAGAGCAGACACTAGAGGACCCGAACGCGGGCAGAAGATATTTAAGATGGTAGGTGCTTCGGAGAGCAGGACATTTTAAGGAGACTAGAGCCAAGCTTAGAAGACATTTAAAGAGGCATGGGCCGGGGTTTGAGAACACGTTTATTAAAGAGGCATGGATAAAGAAATCACTTGTCCAGGGCCTAGTTAGGAAGACCCTGAAAGGATGTTCCTCTAAGGAAGAACATGCACTCCTGCTCTTCCCCGTTGTCTTTTCTGGCTCCTCCAGGTTCCCTCGACCCCGGACCCCGTGTTCCCGGGCTATGGCCCCCAGTGCCGTGTAGACCTGGCGGGATCCCCGTGCTTGCGACCCCTATTTGGGGGCCTGGGTGGCTACTGGAGGGCCTTGCAGAGGGGCATAGAAGTCAGGACCATGGCATCCACGGCCTCTGGACTTCCCCCAGGGCGCAGCGTGACGGCAGGCATCATCATTGTTGGAGATGAGATCCTCAAGGTGTGTCTGGGACAGAAGAGCGGGGAGGGCGCGGTGTTCTCCTGTCCTTGAGAGCCTGCCCCACATTCTGTCGAGGCGGAGTGAACCAGGGTGGGAGCTGCAGTAGGGTCCTGGAGTGAGTCCAATATATTGGCGGAAAAGTGACCCTCATCTTTTCAATTACTCTGTTGAAAAACTTTTAGCAAAGTCCCTTGCGTTTTGCCAAGTACTATGGTAGGGGGAGGAGGGGCTTTAAGGAATTGACAAGGAGTCAAGTGTGTAAAGGAGGTACAGGTGCAGGTATTACTTAAGAATTATATCCAGGGGCCGACCCGGTGGCCGAGTGGTTAAGTTCTTGTGCTCTGCTTCGGTGGCTGGGGGTCTCTCTGGTTTGGATCCTGGGCAGCGACATGGCACCACTCATCAAGCCATGCTGAGGCAGCATCCCACATGCCATAACTAGGAGGACACACAACTAAAAATATACAACTATGTACCCAGGGGCTTGGGAGAGAAAAAGGAAAAATAAAATCTTAAAAAAAAGAAGAAGAATTATATCCAGCCTGTCTAGAAAATGGTTCAAGGCACTCAGCAGCATGGATAAGTGAGTAGAAGCGAAGTACTAGAAGGGAAAAATCCCTTCTGAATGATCATGGAAGTCTTACTAGAAGTCATCCAAGGCATCATTTGTAATAGTAGTATTGACCCCTATTTTTCGAGTGCTTACTAAGGCCTAGCAGTGTGCTTATTACATCACGTATGTGATTTTACTAATCCTCACAACCCCATGACCCTGGTACTTTTATTGTAAATCTCAATTAATAGATTATGAGACTGAGTCTCAAAGAGGTTGAGAAACTTACCCGAAGTTACACAACTAGGAGTGGTAGATAGGATTCTAACCTGATTCCCTCTTATTCCAAACCCTTAACCATTAAACTCTCTGTAGAGAAGTAGAGGATGGGGCTGGAAAAGAAGATTGGATACACACCATAGACAGAGAGCCTCAAATATTCTGCAAAGGAATTTGAACTTTATTCTCTATGTGGTTGGAAACAACAAATGGCTTTTGAGGCCAAGAGTGATGCAATCACAGTGACACATTAGGAAGGTTTTTCAGGAGGCACAGGGCAGAGCGCTGTGGCTGGAGGCTGGGAGTCTGGCCAGGGGGCTGTCGCCACTGTCCAGGTGAAATGTGCCAAGGACCTGCTTGGTAGCAGTAGGGACAGAGAGAAGAGAGCAGATGGGGACATATTTCAAAAGTAGAGTTGACAGCATGAAGGGCCTGAATGGCTCAGTGTCTAGGGGATGCCATTGACCAAAGTGACAATAGTGAGGGAGAGGATGAAGATGTCCAATAAGCACTTGGAGCCAGGGGACTGAAACTGTCAGGGTTGGTGAGAAAGTGGACGGTTGTCCACATAGAATTGATAATTTAATCCATAAGTATAGATGGAAGCCCAGAGTTCATCACCACAGCATTGACACTCTCATCCTCCCCATCTCCAATCTCCCAGGGACACACTCAGGATACCAACACCTACTTTCTGTGCCGGACACTGCGCTCCCTGGGGGTCCAGGTGTGCCGAGTCTCTGTTGTCCCTGATGAGGTAGCCGTCATCGCTGCTGAGGTCACCTCTTTCTCCAGCCGCTTCACCCATGTCCTCACAGCAGGGGGCATCGGCCCCACTCATGATGATGTGACCTTTGAGGCAGTAGCACAGGCCTTTGGGGATGAGCTCAAGCCACACCCTGAGCTGGAAGCTGCCATCAAAGCCCTAGGAGGAAAGGGCTGGGAGAAGCTGTCGCTGGTGCCCTCCTCTGCCCGCCTGCATTACGGCACCGATCCTCACACTGGCTGCCCCTTCAGATTCCCACTGGTCTCCGTCCGAAACGTCTACCTCCTCCCAGGCATTCCAGAGCTGCTGCGGCGGGTGCTGGAGGGGCTGAAGGGACTATTCCAAAACACAGCTGTTCAGTTCCACTTGCGGGAGCTGTATGTAGCAGCTAATGAGGCCTCTATCGCCCCCATCCTGGCCCAGGCCCAGGCACACTTTGGGCGCAGGCTTGGCCTAGGTTCCTACCCTGACTGGGGCAGCAACTACTATCAGGTGAAGCTGACGCTGGACTCGGAAGAAGAAGGGCCCCTGGAGGAATGCCTGGCCTACCTGACTGCCCATCTGCCCCAGGGATCGCTGGTCCCCTACACACCCAACGCTGTGGAGCAGGCCAGTGAGGCTGTATACAAACTCACTGAGTCAGGTAGGGGCCTCCTAGGGGAGGGGCAGCAGGTACCAGATCACTGGTGCCACCCTAGGTCTCAGGAATGCAGGGGCTGTTGGAGGCTTCCTGCAAATCCAAGAGAAGGTAGAAGGTAGCTACAGTTGATTCATTCATTCTTCCAATAAATATTAATTGAGTACCTACTTTCACCAGCACTGTGCTGGGCGTTGGGGATATAGCTCAACAGGACAGACTTATACCCTACTCCGTGGACCAGTAGTTTAACAAGAAAGGCAGACGTTAAACAGGTAATTGTGCATGAAATGTCAGTGATGAGGAGGACTCCCCAGCAGGGAGATCAGCCTTGATCTGGGGTCAGAGAAGGCTTCTGTGGGCAAGTGACATATACGCTGAGTGATAAGGAGGATTTGGGCAGACCAGGAGGTGGGCATGGGCAAAGAGTGTGAGAGAGGTTCTGAAAGGAAGCAGCATGAGGTTTAGGGGAATGGACAGAAACCAGGACCCCCGGAGGGAGGACACTGAGGTGAAGAACAAGGTGAGGTGTGGCTGAATAGCAGGCAGGGGACAGACTGCAGTGCCTAGCAGGCAGCATGAAGGAATCTGGACTTATCCTAGGGACACTGGGAAGACATTGAAGGATTTTAAGCAAGGGCAATGTGGCCCCCACTGCCCTTTGATGGTCATGTGTGTCTATCTGATGCCCTCTTCCCTGCCTGCCTGGCAGGGTCATCTCTGGGAGCAAAAGTGGCAGGTGCCCTGCAGACCATCGAGACTGCCCTGGCTCGGTACAGCCTCCCCCAGCTCTGTGTGGGCTTCAACGGGGGCAAGGACTGCACTGCCCTCCTACACCTCTTCCATGCAGCTGTGCAGAGGTGAGCCATAACCCCTGGAGGCAAGGCTCAGAGACACCTGATCGGCCTCGTTCTCTAGTTCCCCATCCTGGGAAGCAGTGGGGAAAGGGGGTGTCTGGGTGGGATCTGGGAGGGAGGCAGCCATAGTGACCTTTCAGTTCCATTTCCCCACCATATTAATTGAATATCTGACACATGCCTGACCTTGGTTGTGGATGTGCAAGCCACCATCCCTGACCACAGGGAGGTCACAGTCCTGTTGGGGAGGTGAGACTTGCATACCTGAAACAGAGATGTGTGCTCCAGATTTGAGAGGTAAGAGATCAGAGAAGGCTTCCCGGAGAAAGTGGGTTCTGATGGACAGGAAGGACAAGGAAAGGGGAAAAGGGGAGGGTGTCCATCCCAGGGGTCAAAGAATAGTGCAAGCTCTCTGGAGAGCATTTCCCTGCCCATGCTGGCAAGCCTATGGATACTTCCCCGTCCCCAGGAAATGCCCTGATGCTCAAGAACCCCTCCAGATCCTGTATGTCCGCAGCATCTCCCCTTTCCCTGAGCTGGAGCAGTTTCTACAGGACACCATCAAGAGGTACTAGGGGCCCGGAGGTTTGGGCTCCAAAGGGACCTCACAGGGCCTACTTCTGACCCCCACCCCTCATCCTTCCGCAGGTACAATCTGCAGGTGCTGCAGGCTGAAGGTGACATGAAGCAGGCCCTTAGTGATATGCAGACGCGGCACCCCCAGCTGGAGGCCGTCCTGATGGGCACCCGCCGCACCGACCCCTACTCCTGCAGCCTCTGCCCCTTCAGCCCCACTGACCCAGGCTGGCCTTCGTTCATGCGCATCAACCCGCTGCTGGTAATTAGGAAGAGGATTTATTGCCCTCAGTCTCATGTCCCCTATCAGTCACTGCACCCTGGCTGCCCCAGGTCGGGGAGGTTGGAGCCAGGGGGCTTGGATGAAAGAGCCCCATCATGCAAGGGAGGTGGTGCTATTTGTTCATGCAGCCTTTTGACCAATATTTATTGAGCACTAATTCAGCAGCAGGTATTGTGCTTTCTACTATGGGCAAAACAATGACTTAGACCTGTGCTGTCCAATATGGTAGTCACTAGCCATTTATTTACTCCCTAATTGTAATTAATTTAAATGAAATACAAATTACTCCAAAACGACTGAATCTATAAAGGGATGAATTTTATGGCATGTGAATTATATCTCAATTTTAAAAACTAAATCCAATTCAGAATTCCGTACTTCAGTTGCACTAGTCATATTTCAAGTGACCACCATTTTAGAAGGCACAGATAGAGAACATTTCCACCATTGCAGAAAGTTCTACTGGACAGCACAGGCTTACACACACATAGCCTCTCCCTGTCCTCCTGCAGCTCAGGCGCTAGTGGAGGGTGGATTGGGAATGGAGAGGGGACAGGATGAAGGCTTCTCTTCCTCATTGCTTGGCCTACAGAGCAAGATGTACCAGAGATTCGGATAGCAGGCCCTTCCTCAGAGGCCAAGGGAGCAGGAGAGCCTGAATAGGCCCCTTTCCAGGCAGCAGTGGGGAGATGTGGGAGTGGGGAGTATTTGTGACTCCTCTCTGACTCTCTGCCCTCCCAGGACTGGACCTACAGAGACATCTGGGACTTTCTGCGTCAACTGTTTGTCCCATACTGTATCCTCTACGACCGAGGGTAAGGGTGTTGGAGGAAGAGAATGGGTGGGAAAGATGTAAGGGTGCTGGGATAGGAAGAGCCCACCCCACCCTGTGCTTGCCCTGCATTCTCCTGGCTCCAGCTACACGTCACTGGGAAGCCGGGAGAACACGGTGCGGAACCCGGCCCTGAAGTGCCTGAGCCCAGGCGGCCAGCCCAGCTACCGTCCAGCCTACCTACTTGAGAACGAAGATGAGGAGCGCAACTCCCGCACGTGACCTCCCCTTCCTGCCTGCTCCAGGAGGGAGGGAAGGAGGCTGACCTAGAGCATAACCTGTCAATAAACCGTGCCTCTCATGTGCCTGTTGCTTGGCTGTCTTCCTGCTCCAAGAGAAGCATAAGTGGGCCAGGCCCTGCCAGCTCTGAGCTGACAGTGCTCACTCTAAGAGGCCCAGGGGGTTATGGGGGGCAGAACAGGCTGGAAAGGAGCCCTCACTGATGATTCTGAATGCCAGCCTCAGCGGGAGCACACCAGAGGGCAGGAGCAGGGGGTTGCCAACCACTGGGGGAAGAGGCAGCAGGCAAGGCACCTGAGGTTTTGAGGCCCAGGGGGGCAAAAGGGAAGCTGAGCTGGCCTGGCTGTGAAAGATGAAAGATGGAGTGGCCAGGCCCTCCTCCAACTAAGCCCATCCCTCCATCCCTGTGCATAGGGGCTGACTCAGCCCATTCTCAGGCCCAGAACCTTCCCTCTGCTAGACCCAGGGGCCTTTGTCCCCGTAGTCATGAGGTCTGATGGGGGGTGGGGACAGTGTTGATAAAAGGCACTACAAGCAGCTCCCACACCCTTCTCAGAGCTGCTGGTAACATGCAGCCCCGGGCACAGCCCCTAGCCCAGGCCCTACCATTCTCCCTCGGAGGGGCCCTTCGAGACACTGGGCTCCGGGTGCCTGTCATGAAGATGAGCACAGGGTGGGAGGGCCTGCGGCGGACCCTGAAGGAAGTCGCCTACATCCTCCTCTGCTGCTGGTGTATCAAGGAGCTGCTGGATTAATGGCGGCAGGGAACTGCCTCCTCCCCACCGGCAGCATGGCTGGCATCACTCAGGTGGGCAGGGTAGGGCAAAGACAGGAGGCATGGCTGCAGCTTCTGTGGCAGAGCCTGTCTCTCAGCTTCCCATTCTCTTCTTTAGTGCCCAGCCCAACCCCCATCAAGACTCCTGGGGCCAGCCGTGCCTGACCAAGGATGGGCCACAAACACCGAGTGAAGTGCGGATCCTGCTTTGAGTTTGTGCCATCTGTCAGACCTGCCTCGTCTCTGGGCCTCCATTCCCAGCCCCCACCTCTGGCGGCCCTCTGGTGCACAGGAGCTTGGTCTGCTGGCTAGGACCCCAATAAGACTGCAGCCGGACCGGGCACTCCTCCAAGCCTGGCACAGTGAGCCCACCAGCCCAGATGGTTGATCTTACCATACCCTGTTAGTGCCAGAAATGGGCTGCTCCCTAATATCTCCATTTGAGAATCACTGAACTATATGTATAATAAAGAGGCCTTGAGGCCAAAAGGTCTAAATGTTTAAATGGGAATCAGAAAAAGCACTGGAAGGCTCTTGGAGCCAGAGTGCAGACCAGGGAGGGAAGGCGGTTGTCCTCGATAGAACTAAGACTGAAAGCCAGGTTTCTTGACTCAGTGGTGCCTGGGTGGGGAGGGTGGAGTTGGAAAGGCCAGGTTCCTCCCAACTTGTAGACAGGGAGGGGTCCAGCTTGGGTGGGGTCTGCTGTGAGGCCCTGTGCATTAGGGTCGGGACCCAAATAGAAGACCTGGTCTGGCCAGTTCCTTGCCTCTGAGGATCTTGGGGAAAGCACTGGGCTGATGCTAGGCCCCAGCTTACCAGGGAAGTAAGGCCCTGCTCCTCCAGCTCACACAAAAGCTGCAAGAGAATGGCACCTCTGTGGCCACACAGGTCCCTCAGGCTTATCACAGTGCACAGGACGCAAACAGCCAGAATGAGTTGAATTGACTCTTCACTTCCCCTTGGCAGCCACCAACACATGCTTTCCCTGAATTACTCCCAGTGGTAGGTACACATCAGCCATTTACATTATCTGGCTCATGCTTACTGACGTGCCCACTCACAGCCCCCCACAACCTCAGAGGCAGCCACAGGGCTTATCAAAGTGTCCCTGGGATCTCGACCCAGCATTCCCTGGCCCCTCTTGGGGTCTATTTATTGTCCCCCCTCTTTCTCTCCTGGGGCACTGGCCTGGAGAAGGTGTTTAGGGCCCTCCTGCCACTTCCAGGGACCAGCCCTTCCTCGGCCTTCTTAGTTAACTCCTTTTTCTCTAGGCTTATTTTATTTTTGTTTTTGTAAAGGTGACATGCCTAAAAACTTCTGAGAGTAAAAAGTAAGTCTCCCTGCCACACCTATCCCTCAACCCCCCAGCTCTCATCCCTGGAGGTTACCATGGTTACCAGTTTCTTGGAAGGCATTCCAGAGACAGTCTATGCATATACTGCATCTTCATTCATTCATTTAACAAATATTGTTGAGTACCTACTGTATGCCAATCTGGCTGCTTTGAAGACAAGAGTGATCAAAATAGATCCTTGTAATTGTGGAGCTTACCTTCTGGTGGGTGGAGACAGAAAATAAAATATAAATATTTTAAAAATAAGTATATAGACGCTATTAGGAGATAGGTGCTATGGAAAAAAGAAAAAGTCGAGCTGGGGTTGGGCGTGGAGGCAGGTCCCGGAGGGTCTAGGAAGCCTTGGTAAGAACTTGAGCTTTTATGCTGAGTGAAATGAGGAACTACTGCAGGGTGTCGAGCATGAGCTGATATTTTATTTAAAAGGCTCCTATGTTAGGTTGAAAATAGACCTTAGGGGAGCCAGGGTAGAATAGGAGAGAACTATTAGGAGGCAATGGACACAATCCGGGCCAGACATGTTGGTGGCTCAGAGCTGGCTTCTAGCAATAGCAGCGGTGAGGAGTGTCTGGATTCTGCATATGGTTGTTCTTCTGGTTGATGACATACTCTACACACTGTTCTGCCCCTTGCTTTTTTCCCTTAATATATCTTGTGCAGGATTCCACATCAGTACATTTAAAGCTCGCTCATTCTTTTTCACATCAGCATAGTACTCTATTTCTTATCCCTGGCAGCTCAGCACCCTTCTTTAGGCATCCACAAAATGCAGGTCAGTGCTCTTCCCTGGTCCCATGCCCCACCCTCGCCCCAGGGCGCAGCAGGGAGAAGGGGTAAGGTCCTGAATCCAACCAGACAGGGGGTAGTGATGAAGGTGGAAACAGAATTCATCTTCCCGTCTGAATCTGGTGCTCCTCTCCCGCTCATAGCCTGTACCCTGCTTGGCCAGCTCCAGCCCTTCCCTGACTCAAGCTCTGGCCTTTTCCTTTCTTAGGCCCTGCTCCTGCCAAGCCGGGGCAGTGCCTGGAGATGGATCCCGGAGTCTGAGAGTTCTGAACCCAAGGGCCTGTGCCAGGGGAGGGAATGTCTGGCAAAGACCACTGGGGAAATGGTAGGTAGAAGAAGGCAGGGCCCAGGGCTGTGGCATGTTATGGGACAAGTGGTGGGGAGCTGAAGGAGGGAGAAAAGCAGAGAGACTGCCAGTGATGCAAGGAGGGTGTCAGAGCTGAAAAGAGAGCCCTAAAAGTGAAAAGATGGCAGAGAGGGATGGGGAGAGTAACAAAAACCTCATGTACCACTCTGAGATCCCTTTTCACACTACACAGTGCTTTGAGCTTTACAAAATCTACTTCAAAAGTAGGCAGGACAAGGGTAATTATCCCGTGTTAATGTGAAGGAAACAGGCCCAGAGAGGTGAAGTGACCCATCCAAAGTCATGCCCACAGCACACTGCAGTAGGATAGTCATTTAGTGAACCCAGATTTTCTCATCTCAGATTCAGGGCCTTTCTCAGTTAGCCTCTTCTGAACTGGTGCTTGGGATGGTGGCCTAAGTGGCCTGGGAGGCAGGACCAGGTAAGCAAAAGTGTGGAGGGGACTATCACCCCCATTCTGCACCCACTCCATGCTTTCTCACTTCCACCTCAACCCTGAGCTCCCCTTGTTCTTTGTTTCCCCAGCTCATTTGGGGACCCCAGCTCCGTCCTTTTAACCTAATCCACACAGGCCAGGAGATGGTTCCCTGACCTACACCTCCCCACTTCTCTAGAAGGGAAAAAGATGCGGCAGCTGCCTTGCAATGTTCTCTTCCCAACTAAAGTAAGCTCAGGTTTTGAGTGTCCAAACTACTCTCAGGAATTCACTAGAGGTGGTGCGTGGGGAGCAGAGTGCCAACATAGTGAAGGATGGGTAAGGTCTCATCTACCCCTGGGGCCCCAGGGCCCTCTAGTGGCCACAAGGGGTAGGGGAATGGGCTGGGTAAAATGGGGAAGAAGTCAAGGCAGAACTGGAAGTGACCCCAAGCAGGCAGCATGAGGAGGAGGAGGGTCCTGATATCCAGAAGTCCTAGCTGATTACATCGGATATAAGACCCTCAATGGTGTGCGAAAGGCAGATGCAGGAGAGAGGTCATAGTGAAGTGATCTGAGGAGCCGCGCGCAATAAACTGGATATTATAGTCATGATCTTCGAGAGGGTCCCACGTTTTCCCAGCAACCCTGAGAGGTGGGCGGAAGGGGGGACGGCGGGGGGGAGGGGTGGCAGTCGTTACACCAGTGCTAGAGCGCAGACCGCCCAGGGCATAGGCGCTTATTTGCGTTCCTATTTGCATCTTGTTTGCATATGAGTTATTTCCCCTTCAAAAGGCAGAAGTCCTCACCCCCTTTCTTAGTTACTCCCAGCTGAGACTCCACTTCAGAGTCTTTGCCAGCCTCGGGGCCGTGCGCATTCTGCGGGCCTTTTTCCGGCCCCTCTCACCTCCGCACCTCAGTACCCTTCCATCATGCGCTCTCAGCTCTTTAGTACCTATCCCAGCTTCAAAGCCTCAACCCGAACTCCTAGCTGGGTTCGAGGAGACCGGGACCTGCGCCGCCTGGTGGCTGGCCTCAGGGAGGCTGAGGGCAGAGGGGTTCTGTTTCGCCTTGTCTGGGACGTGGAGTTTTGGAAAATGTTCCCCCGAGCTTCCTGAGGCTAAATTTATCTCCCCCGGCCCTGGGGGGCGCAGAGATCCCGGCGACGATTAGCGCTGCGCCGCAGCCGGCTCCCGCCCAGAGGCCCGGAATAGGCGCCGAGTTATAAATAGTGCCGCCCGCAGGTGTGGGGGGAGTCGGCGGGAGGGGGCAACCCTGGCAGCCACGGCCCCTTCAGGTGGGTTGGGCGGTCTCTGTGGGGGCCCCGGGGGGCGCCAGGCGGGAGGGCTGCGGTCTGAGCGCCCCCAGCGGTTTCCTGGGCGGCGGGTTTTTCGAGGGAAGCGGAGGCAGCCTGGGGGAAGGGGGGCAGCCGCGCAGAGGTGGGCGCCTGGCGCAGGCTGACGCTCCGCTTCCAGCTCAGACCCCCACATTCCAAAACAGGCCCCCAGACCCACTTACTCAGGACCCCGCCGAGGCAAAGCCTTGCCTTTCTTCCCGCCAGAAGCCCTCTCTCCTCCAGGATCTGCAAGCTTCTAACTCCTCTGCAGCTGCCCTTTGGCGCACGTGGCCCAGCCAGTCCGGGCACCTGGCCTTCACCCCAGCCCCAGGTATACAGTCCTCCTTACGAGGGGTTAACTCCCAACTGGGACTTTCATCCCTCTTTTTGGCCAAACACCTCACTCTTCGGGTATTTACCCACCTCCTGCTGCTTTCTCCCTCAAATTAAGGTCTAGCTGGTCGCCTGAAGATTTAAGTGTGAACGTGCGGATCTGGGACGCTCCCCTATCCCCAGGAGGCCCCTGCAGGCCTCACACCTGCCCTCCAGTTCCCAGTTCCAGTCAGGGCCTGGTGGCGGGGCGGGGGTGGCGGCAGGCCCCTGGGGCCCGGCCGGGGTTTCGTGGGAGGGGGCGGGGCCCCCAGTCAGCGTTTCTTGGCCGCCGCTGTCTCAGTGGTTTGGCGCGGTAAAGGCCCGGAGTTGGGGGGTAGGCGGGAATTTCAAGTCGGGGTTCCCCCCTCCGACGTCTGAGCGAGTAAGGGAGCTGTGTGGACCACAAGAAGAGAAACCGGGAGGGGGTCACTGAGCAACTAACAGGAGGTTCCAGGACTGTCGAGACTCAAGTGGGGAATGGCATTCCGGCCACTGAAAGATCCAGTTGGGTCCAGCGAGACGCCGGATGCGACCCCCTGAGATGGGGGACGGCGCGAGCCCAAGGCACTGGGCGCCGTTCGTTTCTCGTACCTAAGGGCTGGTGCCAAGGCGCCCGCCCTTCTATTGCCTCTGAGGCTCTGGTTCTGCCCTCCCTGGGCCACTTTCAGCCCCCCTTTTCCTCGGCCATGCCTCTTCCTCCCCGAAGCATCCCCCTCTCCATTTCACTTGCGAATCTGGCGAATCTGGCGCTGCCGTCTTGCCCCTGGCACTGCCCTTCCCCAGGCTGGCGCGACCCCGACGGCTGGAGAAGGGAGGGAAAAACCCTGGCCTGGACCCCACCGGCTCCAGAATCTGTCCGGCGGGGGCCGAAAAGAAAACCCGGGGCAGTGACCAGCCTCAGGACCCAAGGGGGACAGGGACGTTAGGAAAACCCGGAGCGGATTATCTGAGCAGGAGCGCCCCATGCCTGCTGCTACCCCCTCCTTTCTATAGCCCCCCTAGTTATCCAGTGAGATAATGTCTGGGGTGGGGGGCTGTTTGGTTTGGCCTGGGCTCTCAGGGGCGCCTCACACTTTCCGCCCCTGGCTGGGGCGCAGGGCAGCGGCTCCGAGGCTGAGTCACGGCCGGAGAGAGAGCGGGAGGGAGGGACCAGGACTTCGTCCCTCCCCCTGCGCGGGGATCCCGGGTCAACCCGGGTGAGGGCCAGGGCCCCCCTGGCGCCGCCCATTGTGGTCCAACAGGTTGAGCTGGTGTCCTGCGGAGCCACCTGCTGGAAGGGAGGGAGGCCCCCTGCGGAGGGGGTTGGGGGGGAGAAAGCGAGTCCGACCCGGTTCGGCCCGGCCGGCCTCAGAGAGCAGAACCTGGCCCGAGGTAGCCGGATTTGATTCCGTTTTACACTAGTGGGAGGGGCTCTTTGGGGTACGTAGTGCCGCAGGCCCAGTTGGAAGCGTCTCTCACAGGCTACCTTCCTCAGTTGGGGGTGCACTGAAGTACGTATCCTGGTTCCCCCCGAGCCCACACACACATCGTAAAACACCCAGGCTCCCCTCGCCACCTGGATCTCTGAGCGAATCCATGTCAAGAGGTCCCTCTTTCGCGGAGACTCAGTTTCTCCACTTAGGAAACAGGCAGGATGGAGGCGGGGAGCGGGAGCGGGAGCGCGCCTCCCCCTCCCCCTTCCCCTTCGCGGACCCGGCCCCTCCCCTCTGACAATGCCAAGGCCGCAGCGGGCACCGGCTGGAGCTCAGAGGCTGCTTGCCCAGGGCGCCGTTCCCTCCCCGCGGGGCGCCGTCACGCGTGGGGAGGGACGCAGGGTGCCCGCAGCCTCAACTCCCCCGCTCCCTCTGAGGTGGGGGGTGTGGCGTAGGAGCTAGAGCTGATGGCCTGGTGGCTCCCCCTCCCCCTACCTCCCGGGGCCCTGACCTGATTATAGCCCCTCACGGGACCCCCCTCTCTCAATCCCCAAGTCCCCGCCTCACCCCTACCTAGCCTATTTTTAACCTCTCACACCCTTCCCTCCCGAGGTGCTGACCCTACAGAAGCCCCTCTGGAGGAGTGGGAGCCCAGGCTGGGGGTACTGGGTTCCCCGGCCACTGCGGACACTGCCCCCTCCCCCTTCCCCTCCTCCAGGTTTCAGGCCAGCCCCTCGGCTCCGCCCCCTCCCTGGCCGAACGCAAGGCGGGACCCACTTGGGATGGGCGGGTGCCCAGGCCAATGGGCGGACAGGGCGGTGGAGTGCAGGGGGCGGAGCGGAGCAGCGGCGGAGGGCTGGATGGGGGTCGGGGGCGGAGTTCGATTTAAGGTGGACTGAGAGAGATAGGGGCTAGTGGGGAGAGAGAGAGGAAGAGGGAGAGGGAGAGGGAGGGGGGGAAAGGGACCGCGGCAGGTGAAGGGAGAAAGAGAGAGAGAAGGGAAGAAGGAGGGAAAAGAGGAGGGTGGGAAAGGCTCGGAGAGCAAAGTAAGAGCTTGGAGGAAGGGAGCGAAAAAGGAGGGAGGGACCCATCTGCGCCCTGCAGGGACTGGCTGGACCAAGGGGTTGAAGTTTATGTCCTTATTGGGCGGAGGGAGGGGGGCCTGGGGGGGCGGGTAAAAAACCAGGAAGTGACAGAGGGTGTTGCTAAGGGTTGGGGGGGGAGTTTGGGGGGTGGCAGGGGGCGGGGGGAGGGAGGGGAGGGATGGGGGGAAAGCAAGCAGGAGGACAGGTGAGACAGCAGGACAGGTGAGGCGGGCCCTGAGGGGGGGGCGGGTGGGAGCCAGGTGAATGTACGGTTCTCGGCGGCCGAGGGGGGGGCGGGCGGCAGGAGGAGGCAGAGGGCTGCGGAGGAGGAGCCCCCCAGCAGAGAGCGGCGAGCGACTGACCGCGGCCTTCTGACCAGGACCGGAGCAGGGCCCCAAGCCCCCGGGCCTGGCAGGGGACGCGCTTCTCCCCACACCCTGTGCCTCAGCAGCTCCAGCCAGCGGACCCAAAGGCGGAGAGGTGAGTGTATCCCACTTTTGTCTCCTGGCTCGGGGTCCCCCGGACTCTAGACTACTGCAGTGTCCTTCGTCCGTCCTGTAAGTAGGACCCCCCCACACACACGCATGCAGACCAGATTCCCACCACTCCCCTTCCCTGTGCCTTCCCAACACCCCGGGTGTTTGGAATTGATTTTAACTGGCAGGAAAGGTAGAGGAGGAACTACGGCCGCCCCCAACGCGGGGCGGAGGGTCCCCAGAAACTTTCTCTGCACTTCTGAGATCAGACGGACTGGCGGCTCCAGGATGGAGAGAGGGTGAGGCGGCGCTGAGCGCTCCCCTAGTCTCCGTCGTGACTTTAGGGGGAGACCCCCGACCCGACCGAGTTGAGGGAATGGAAACGCTGACGGACTCTAACTAGGACAACACGCTCCCCCCGCCCCCCCCCGCGCCCCCTGGCGCGGTGGGTTGGACCTGGGCCAGTTGCAGGGGGGGGTGGGGGGAGCACAGGAGGAGCCGCGGCTTGGGGGAAAGTTACCGGCTGGACTATTCGGTTTCTTGCGCTTCCAGAGCCGCGCTCTCTCTCCGGTAGTGGGGCTCAGCGACAACCTCCCAGCGACATAGGACGACCCCTCACTCCGCCGCCCCTCCATCCCACTCCTTTCCTTCAGGCTCCAGTCCCGCCGCCACCTTTTCAAAGCCAGCTCAGGCCCCCAGAACCCAAGAGCCAGAGTAGGTGACTGGGAAGAATTCTACCTACCACCCGTTCCCTCACCGGCGCCGGCGCACCTGCCCCTACCCAGAGTGGGGGTCGCGACTGTGTTGTAGAACCTACTGTGCGCGCCGCTGGCAGAGGGCTGCCATTCAAAGGGGTGGGGGGCGCTGCTTTCAATTTCCAGCTTTCTTTCTCTCCTCCCACCCCACCCCAAGTAAGAGAGCGACGTGTCCCGGCCAGAGCGAGGGGGGGCCAAGAGTGGGGGGGCGGCGTGGGCAGCGGGTTGTGCCCGGACACGTGCCTGCCCAGGCGCCCCGGCCCTGCCGGTGTTTGGAGAGAGGGCGGGTCCCCTGCCCCCCGCCCCGCACAACCCCCACGTATCAAAGGGCGGCTGAGACGTGGTGAGACCTCGGGGCGCCCTGGGGGGGGCGGGGGGAGCCTGGGTCCGGAGCAGGGGAGGGGCAGAGGCGCGGGTGCTAGCTGACCCACAGGAAACGAGCGCTGCTGACCTAGTTTGGGACACCGGAAGTGGGTGCTGAGGAGAGGGGGAGACCAGCAGGCTGTCCTGGCTTCCGGGCCAGGTGGAGGGCGTTCTTGAATTGACCCCCACTCGAATGCTTTGGAGACCCCTAGCTGCAGCTGAGAATGGGAATGAGTCAGCGCAGCTATTCCCCCTTCCCCCAACTTATTCCTGGAGGAGGGAAGACAGTTTAGTAGGGGTAGGGGGAGCCAGATTGGGCAGTGAGGGGTTAAACCAGGATGGGAACTCTGTGTTCCCAATAGGGTGTATATGTGTGGGGGATGAGGCCTGGAGGATTATGGGGTTGCCTTCTGTTCCCCCACATACACCAACTGGTTTGGTCACCCCTGTACCCACCTGGCACCACTGGGAGAGCTGGCATAGAGTGGGCATTAGGTTGGGAGGGGAGAGTGGGCATAGGAGTGTTGTGCTGGAGAGGGACGTATTTGTGATTGAGTTGGGTGGTAGTTAGTGTTCCTCCTTAGTGGTGACTGGGGAGAAGGGCAGGGGGCTCCCCCTGGAGCAGCTGATGAAACAAGAAGAAATCTCTGTCAGTGCCTCCTGTCCCTGGCCCCCGGGACCCCAGCTCCCCCAGAGTGCCTCTGTTACATGGTTGCTGTGGGCACCACGCAGCCTGCTGGCACCCCCAGACACTGTCCCCTCCCTTGGGTACCACACCCCCTAGCCTTAGCTCAAGGGTCAGGAAGGGGTTAATACCACCCAAAAGGGGCTCTGGGGAAGAAAGAAGGCAGTGCCCACTAGGCTCAGGTGTCAAGGAGAGAGGCCTGCTCTAATGGAGCCCTCTCATCACTATGCAACTCCAGCTGCTATGGACCCCAGTATCTGGAAGACAGGTGCTGACCTCTTCCCCCTTCCCCATGGTGCCCCCTGGCACCCAAGGCCCCCAGCTCCTCCTTGGCCTAGTGCCCGTCCTGGGAGGGTGCGGCGGGCAGCGGGGGCTGGGCTAACAATGCACCATCGGGCCCTTTGTGTGCTTGCACTTGGCACCCTGGGGAAGGGTGGGGGAGGGGGCCCAGCGGGCATGGGGGGCGGAGCGCCTCTGGGGTGGGGACAGTGAAGGCTGGGGGAGAGAAGCAGAGAATGAAAGCAGGTGGGGAGGAAAGGGAAGTAGGTCAGATAGGGTGCTGGCCCCCCATTCCAAGCCAAGGCTGAGAGAACCAGCCCCTGATACTGTTGGCTGCCCAGATGGCATCATGCTCCCCGAGGCACAGTCTAGGATTGGACATTTGGGGTCAGAAGTCACTTCCCAGGGGACTGCTCAGATGGAGGAGGCCCAGCTCGTACTGCCCCCTTCTTGGTGGCTGAGAGACCCAGTATCTGGCCCGAGGCAGAGGCCCCAAGATGGGTAGCGAATGGGTTCCAGGCAGGGTGCTGCCCTCTGATAGAAGCCTCTGGGCCTGCTCCTGGGCTTCCTGCCTCCGGCCTGCTTGGTTCCCTGACCTTCTGAGAGTTAAGACTGCCCTGCCACCAGGCCTTGGGGCCTATGCCTGTTTTGGCCTAGGGCTGAAGAGGAGGGGGTGGGGAGGAAGGTGGGGACAGGCAGACGGATAGGACCCTGGCATGGGGTGTGCCCGCTCTGGCCTCTTCCCCCTCCTTCTGCTGAGTAAACTCGTGAGTAAACTTGACGTTTTGCCCGGACAGTTTGAAGTTGCCTCGCCGCCCCCCCCACAGTCCTGCCAACACACAGGCGGCCAGGCGCCAAGGCGGGCCTGGGGGACTGGGGGGAAGGGGTTAGAGCTACTGTCATCTACTATCAAGGGCTTCAGAGGGGCAAGAGAGAGCTCCCACCCAGCCCCACCAAGGTCTTGGCAAGAGTCTTGACTGGGGCCTGTAAGCATCTGTCCCAGAGCCTTGGGGAGGCCAGGGAAAGTGGCCTCGAAGCAGAGCTTCTGCCCACTTCTGACCTCCACCCCCACTAAGGAAAGGCAATCGGCTGCCATCTGGCCCCCTTAGTTGCCACCTTTAATGTTCATAGGTTACCTGGCATAGGGGGAAAGCTACTTTTAGCAAATTCCACTGGGGGCTGCCCTCTTCATTCTAGCCCATGCCCGTGGGCCTCCTCTCAGAGGCCTCCCAGCTGTCATGGCCTCAGCCCTGGAGGATAGCATCCTCATTTGCCAGCACAATTCTTTGACCTCACACCTGGGCCTAACCTCACACATACCTCCCTCTACCATATTTCCCATCGGACCTGGCCCTGACCTCTCCCAACCCCTTCCTCTGCCTGCTAGCATCCCAGAACCGAGTCAGTCTTCAGAGCTTCCCAGCCAGCAAATACCTGTGCCAGATCCAGGGGTTGAGGGTGCCCCCTCAGGCAAGAGAGAGCTGGTGGCAGGCAAACAGAGCCAGTGACCCCACAAACACACCAATTTGCTGTCACTTGACATCACTAATTCCTCTTCTGCCTCCCCAGGCCACCAGAATGGCAGAGGGAAATGCATTCCCAGTCCCTGCCTGGCCTCGGAGTAGGGCTCCACCAGGCCCTTGCTTTCGACCTCATGTCTCTGGCTTCAGTTTCCTTCCTGTTTCCACTCCCCCCCCAACTCCTCCCCACCCATATGCCCCTTTCAACAGACATCCTCTCCTCCTTCCTTCCTCCTTTCCTCCCTCTTTGCCTGGGAGCAGGGGTCTTCTCTCCCCACCATGGACCTCCTAGCCTTTTACCTCTTTAAACACAGTCCCCTTGGAGATTTGTGAAGTCCTCTGCTCTGCCTTCCCCACCCTATCAGCGAGGCTCTGGGGAAGAGGAGAGCACAGGGCTTCTCAAGGGAACTACAACTCCCAAGGTACATGCAAAGCAATTGTGGTGCATACTGGGAGTTGTAGTCCTCCTTGATCTCTCAATTTGGTTAAGTCTGGAAATGTTTCTGTATGGGAGTAAAAGCTAGGACTAGAATAAATTGGAACATGGGTACCCTCTGCATCCCCCCACCTTGTTCTCATCATCCTGTTCCCACGTGATCCCATGTGCCCATGATTGATATCCGTCTCCCCTGGTGAGACATGCTACCCATTCTCTTAGGGCCCCACCCAAGAGATGCCCACACCCTGTCCTGCTGCCCCTGGCAGGGGTGAAATGGAGGGGCCCCATGAACTCCTTCCCTGCCCCCTGCCCTCTAGGCTGGTTCCCTGGGTTTATGGGGATCAAAGGGCAGAGAACAGCCCCACCCCACTCCCTCGCAGGCTGCGGGCACTAGGGCTCTCAGGAATTGCAGGGACTTTGGTGCCCAAGCAAATGCTTGGGCAGGGGGAATGCCGGGAGGCTGGCTCCTGGTGGCAGGGAGAGACACTGGCCCCCACCTTGGGGAGTGGAACCTTCAATCACTGCTCATCGGGCTGTCCATAGCCTCTTGGGCTCTCTTTGTGTTGGCCCTGACCTGTGTGTTGCCTCTTAAGGAGATAGCTTGAGAACAGGGTCTTGGGCCTTATCTATAGGACCTAGGGGCCTGGGCCCGCCTGGCTGGCACCAAGACACAGGGGTGACCCTCCCCCACCCCAGGCCCACAGTTGGCATGGGGCGCTGGGAGCAGGGGGGTAGGAGGGAGAGGAGGGCAGGACTGCCAGCATCCTGGTGGGTAGGTGCCAACCGGGCCGGGAGCTGGTGAGGGGCAGCAGGCCAGCGGCATTGAGCCAGCAGCTGTTGGGGGGAAAGGGGAGGAGATATTTTAGGGGGCATTTCTGTGGTCCCCCCTCAGCCCAGCAGAACTTAGGATGGCCTAATGTTTGAGGGACATGAGGGCACCCCTCATTCCAGGAATAAGAGACCTCAGGAGTTGTTTAAGTGGGACTTTGTGGCCCACCCATCTCTGGGCTCAGAGCCCTTCTGAGTTGCCCCTCAGGCCCAGGCGGGTCCCACCCAACCGGCCAGGGTGGCAGCAGCTTGCGCAAGGGGTGGGGCTAGGCGCTTCCCAGCAGATGCCCCCTCCCAGCTCCTTCCTCTTTCGGTGCCCACAGCTCCCCCATCCGTCCACCCCCCTCAGGCCAGCTCTGTCCCCCTGATCCCCCCGGCCACTGGGGGCTGGCATGAGTGCTGCCCCCTGGCCTGGTTGGCAGGGGCTGGCGCCCGGGCAAGGAACTGTGGTATGTGAGTGGGTTTGGGGTGAGGCATGGGGAGGGCGGGGTGCTGCCTTGCCCAGCCCCTGAGGGCCCCAGCCCAGTACAGGGTGGGGAGAATTCGGCCAGCTCCCAGGGGGGCTGAGGGGCCCATTAGGGTCTGGAGGGCCTCCTTTTGGTCCCCTATCATACCACATGCCCTGAGGGGCTGGGACCTGGGCACCTGTCACCCCTGGCACTGACTGTCCAGGGCTCCCCTCCTCCCTCTTCTGGCCACTGCCGCCTCCTGTCCCCTCCCCTCCCTTCTTCCTTCTCCTGGTCCCACCTCCAGAAGCCTCTCCTATTGCTCCTCCTCACCTCTGTCCTCCTGGACTGTCCCAGCTCCTACCTTCCCTACCGCTCACCTTTTTCCCCTTTTAGGACTGAGTGAGGACAGGCGGGGGTGGTACAGCTGGGGCTTGGGGCACAACAGCAGAGACTCTAGGCCCTCTCCCACGCTGCCAGCCCTCTGGTAACCCCTCCCTCCAAGCTGGGGGGAGGGGGGACAGCACCCAGAGGGTTAAGGCTGTAGGGGGGAGGGGCTGGGCCAGGTCGTGGGCGGCCCCTTTGAAGGAGGGAGCTGGAGCGGGGAACAGCCACCCTACCTCCCCCCCAGCCCGGCCCTCCCCGACCCCTCCCAACCTGCTCCCCCCAGGGGCCAAGAGGAGCTGCCGGCAAGGCCCCTCAGCGTTCAGGTGAGTAGGCCCCGCTCTAGCTTGGGAGTTGAGGCCCCAGGGGAGGCTTGGAGGCCTAGAATTGGCCAAGGGTCAGAGAGGGACAGAAAAATAGGCTATAGGCAGAGGGTGTCCCAACTTTACTGAGGGTTTAGGGAGCTGAGGGTCTGAGGAGCTGGAGCGTGGGGGAGCTTCAGCGTCCAGGGGACCCAGGAGGACAGGAGAGCAGAAGAAGGGGCCTACAGGAGCCGAGGGATTGCTGGGCCCGGACAGGAGGTTGGACAGGCTGGCAGGGAGCCGGACTCCGGGGATCGGGCTGGGGTGTCCTCTGGGGCTGGGGGGCTCAGGTTTCTGCCGGCGGCTTGGCGGGTGTGGGGTTACCAGCCGGCTCGGTTACCCAGCCGGAGACGCTAGGCTTGGGGGAGGGGGTGGGCACAGGGCAGACCCTGGCACCTTGTGCGGTTTCCTCAGGCCCTAAGGGGAGCTGGCGGTGCCCAGGCAGACCCCGCTGGGAAGCCTGATGGCCAGGGTCTGTCCAAGTGCACAGCTGCCTGGCCCAGGGTGGGCACCCTCTGGGGAAAGTCCAGCAGCTCCAGCGCTGGAAACTCTGACGGGCAGAGAGGCCTAGGTTGTCCCCCCCACCCCACCCCACATCCGCTCTCACTGCACCCCCCGCACCCATCCTCCCCACCTGGCCCCCAAATTTTGGTCCTGTGCTTCATCCAGAAGGGGACCATGGGTGCCCTAAATGTGGCCATCCCATGGCAAGACCAGGCCTTGGAGGGCAGGCCTTCCTCCTTGATTTAATTCCTCTGCCCATCTCTATACCGCGCCTGCCCGGGGAGAAGAAAAGGGATGCTTGGAGCAAGGTGAAATGGAGGAAGTGGGAGAGGCTTGAGCAAGACAACCAAAAGGGAAAAGAAAGGAAAGGTAGGGATGGTTCCTGGGAGGCCTAGTGACATAGATGTGGTAGAGAAGAGGCAGGAGCCTGGCAAGGGCTGAGGGAAGGAAAGCAAAGAATGAGGTGTGGAGAGGGGAGACAAGAGTCAGAGAAGGCAGTAAGGGGACAGAAAGAGGAGGCCAAGAGTGGAGAATGGCTGCTGAGCAGAGGTCCCCAAAGGTAGAGAGGGGAAGGCTGGCAAAGAGGGAGTTGCCCCCATTCCTTCCTCCGCCATCTTTTATCTCCCTCATATTTCTCCTGATGTGGCCTGAGGGGCTGTGGGCTAGGGCTGGTGTCATGGAAAGAAAATGTGGGGGAGCACTGAGGTCTCCCTCATTTCGGGAGTCGCAGCACCAGGAATTGGGGATTTTGAGGGAGGAGAGGCTTAACCCCCATAGCACCGGGAAGCAGCCAACTCCCCTTGCCTCCTTCCCCCTTCGTGGCTTGCGGTCTCTCTTCCCCGCCTCGGCCCCCAGGAAGTGTGAGTGCTGGGGGTGGTGAGGTTAGAAGGGGGGAAGCGGCATATGGGGGGATGGGGAAGGCATGCACTAGCTTGGAGGGGCTGAGGTAGGGAGAGAAGGGCTACATGAGTGCCTAGGGCATCCCTGGGCAGAGGGCCTCTCCTTCGAAGCCTTCCAGTCCTCCAGGGGGTTCCCCTCAGACCCTTACCCTGCCTTCCCAACTGGGCAGTCCAGATGGCTTCAGCCGCTGGGCCCCAGAGGCCCTGGGAAGGGATGGAAGAGGCTGGGGAACTAGGATTCCTGGGTCCCTGAGGACTTTGGACTGGCTGTCCTATTTCCCCACCCGCCCTGGTCCAGCCACAGGCCAAAGCCCTGGCTTCGTGCAAACTTAGCTCCAAAAAAACAGGAAGAGAACCTGAGGCTGGAGTTGGGGTGGGGGTTGGACGGGGGGAGAAAGGAGAAAGAAGTAAGGGGGAGGGGTGGCCTGTCAAGGTGCCAGGGACACTGGGAAGAGCCTCAGGTCTCCATCACCCCTGGCAGGAGGATGTCACAGCCTGGTCCTTGTCCTCCCTCACTCCAAGCTGCCGCACCTGGAAAAGGCTGGCCAGGCCCCCCTCAGGCTCCCTGGCAGAGCCCAGAGGTGGGGGCCTTGGAGCCCCGGTGGGGGGAGCGCTCTGTGTGTCTCAGGCCCATATCTATTTTCTCTGCCACTAATCCTGGTTCCGCCTGCTGCCCCCCACACTAAGCCTCACTCCCGTAATCCCCAGGGTGCAGGGAGGGGGGCCAGCTTTACTCAGCTGCCCCTTTCAGGGCCTCGTATCCCTGCTCTTCAGCTGGCTCCAGCCAGCAGTGTTGGCCCTGGTGCCCCCAGCCCTGCACTGGACACTGCCTGAGGTCAGCACCTGGAAAGAGTTCCAGCCTCCTTTCCTTTCCGAACCAGGGCCAGTGCCCTCTACCTTTTGGTCTCTTGGTGGTGGACACACCCTAGCAGGTGCCCTTGGGCACCGAGGGGTAGATGATAGGGGCTCCCACCTTTTCCCCCCTCCCACCTTTCTTACCCCAAAGTCTTCCCCCCAACCAAAGATGGGGCAGGCTTGACTCAGGGCCCAGTTTCAAGAGAGCTGCCCACCGGCTTGGCCGGTCTAGCAGGCCTGACAGTGAGGGGAGCCTGGGGGGGTGGCGGGAAAAGGGGAGCAATGGGGCGGGGCCCCCAGTTCTTCCCCCTACCAGGCAAACAGACCAAACAGACCTCGCCTGGTTCACTGGCACAGCTGCCCCCCCCACAACCACCACACACGCCCATGCCCACAAGGTCTTAGCAAGAGGGGGCATGCCAGGCTGGGTGGGGATGGGCCATCCTCATGGGGCGTCAGGGGGCTGGGCCCTCTGGGATGCAGAGGTGGGAAGGGTGCCCATGGTGGGGTGGGCATCCTGGTACCAGCGCCCCACCCTGTCAGAAAGAAGGCAGAGACCTCCACCCCTCCCAGATGATGTGGCTAGGAGTGCCCCCTTGGCCTGGTTGGCACCAGCATAGTGCCAGGTGGCACCTAAGTTGGCATAGGTGCCAGAGCCCTGGGTAAGGGCTGGGGGAGTTTCCCAGAAGCTAGAGAACTGTGTGAACACTCTCTCCTTCCCACGTGTGTCCTCTGCCTCTCCCCTCCTTCGTCTCTACCTCGTGGCCATGGGCATTGGAGTTGGGCCTAAGGAGTTAAACACCCACCTTTGCCCAAGCCTTATATGAGTTGCATGGTGAACCAGCCTGAGCCTGTGACCTGACAGCAGGGTCAACCAATCAGCGCCCCTACCACACCAAGTTGCCACGGAGACTGGCCCTGGGGTGGGAGAAAGGAGGCGGGCTTAGCAGCGGGAATGGGTGGGGTGGGGAGAGAAGGAGGGAGAGGGATGGGGTGAGCCACGTGCCTGCGGGTGCCCAGCTCCCGGCCAATGGACAGCGAGGACAGCCCCACCCATTCCCCTCAGGAGGGACAGGATCCACTTGGGCCCAGGAGGGTGCCCACTGCTGTTTAAGTGGCTGCTGCTGCCCCCCCCTCTGCCGCTGCTACTGCTGCTGCTGCTGCCCACCCAGTTTTTGTTTGTTCCTAAGTCCTGGGGCCATTTGCCATTTGTACTATTTGTAAAGTACAGGCAGGAGAACCAAAGGGAACTGGGAGAGTTCCCAGACTTCTTGGCCCCCAGGGAGAGAAGTAGTTTGAGGACTCAGGTGGGAAGGTGTGGGCTATCTCAGGGTACCGAGATGTGGCTTACAAGCACAGGCAGACACATGGGTGCTGCTCACTCAAGGCTTCTGCCCAGGAGTCCTGGCATTGCAGTGAAGGTGGCAGGCAAGGAGGCAGGCAGAGACAATGCAGTTCTTGTGTCCTAAAGAGGAAATTTGTGGCCCTTAACTCCCCCAACCCCCAAAAAAACCTTTCCCCATCAATGACCAGGGCTGAGCAGCTGTTGGGAGTGGCAGAGAAGACTGACAAAATGTCAGTGGGACTTGCCCTAAGGATCATCTAGGTCAGCCTTTAATATTACGGATGAGGAAACAGGCCTCCTCGGGAAAGGAAGTGACTTGTCCAAGGTCATGTAGCTAATAGTAACCTGACTCCCTCGGGGTGATTTGAGGGAGGGAGACAGACCTGTCCCCAAGTAGTTTTCCCAGCAGAGGCCATGTGTATAGTGGAATCTGGCCCCAGGCAAGACCTTGTTTCTCCCTCCCAAGGCCAGAACATTTATTGAGCCCCTACTGTGTGTCAGGCATTGTGCCACACACGTCACTGCAACCTAGGAGTCAGGTAGAATTATCCCATATTATAAATGAGGAAAGAGGTTCAGAGATTAGATCACTTGTTTAAGGTCACAGAGCTAATCAGCCACAGAGTGAGGATTCAACTCCAGCCTGGCTGACTCCAGAGCCCAGCTCTTTCCAGGCCCCAACTCTGTCTCCAGTTGCTCCAGACCCACTAAATGTCAGGGCTATAGGGCTGAGCCCTTGGAGCTTCCACTCCTTCCCCCTCCTTGTACAGTTGAGGAAACTGAAGCACAGAGAGAAATGACTTCCCCAAGGTCATTCAGCAAGATAGTAGCAGAGTCCAGACTTGAAGAAGATCTCCACACTTCCAGGCCATGCTTGCTCTACTACCCCTACCCTCCCACCAGCCTTGGGATCGCTGGCAGCTCTGCACCTTCTGTGGCTGTGCCTTGGAGGGGAAAACATAGAGGGTGGAAGATGGCCCTTGGTGGGGGGGGGGGGGGCGCCGCTTTCCTGACTGGCCAGGAATGGGGAGGGAGAGGTGGTGGTGGTAGCTGAGGGGGGGAAGGGTGGGACTGGAACTTGGCCTATTGGCAGTGGGGGAGGGGGCGGGGACGATGCTTATCTGTGCGGGGCAGGAAGCACCCGCGCCAGCGACACCCCAGCAAAGGGTGGCTGCTCCTTGGCCCCATGGGGGAGGGGAGGATGTGGGGGGAGGGATGCTGGGAGCTGTGTTTCCCTTTTGGCCTCTAGAAGGGGGGATCTAGAAGGGGAGATGAACTTCTAGTGGGTGGACGAGGGTGCTGGGAAGCTGCCTTTCTTGTTTGCATAGTGTTTTATAGTGCACCAAATGCTTTAGGGAGATAACTTGAGTTGAAGCACCTGACGTGCCTCCAGCAGACCTTGTTCCAGTGTGAATCTGAACTCTCTCATTGGCCTCTCTCTGGGCTGTGAGGAGGTTCCACACAAGGACTGTTACCCCACTTTTCAGATGATTGAGACCGGCTGCCAGAGCCACCCAGAGTCCTTCAGCCAATTCTTCATGAAGACTGAAGCAGGACCCTGGCATCCTCTCTCCCAGTCCAGGGCTTCTTCCAAAGGGATGGGGAATGGGGCAGGTGAAGCAGATGAGTCTCCAGGAAAGGACCAGAAAGTCAGGGCTCCTGCTCTCACAGAGGCAGAAGAGTGCACAGTGGTTAGGAACACAGACTCCGGGCCCACTGCCTGGGTTTGAACCCCGTTCTGCACTTAACTTGGAAAGTCACTTCACCTGTCCGCACCTCAGGTTCCTTGTCTGTGAAATGGATGATAATCATTACTTCAGAGGGTTGTGGAAGATTAAATGGGTGTAAAGTGCTTAGAAGAGTATCTGGCATGTAGTCATCCATCAATAAGTGCTGGCCAGTGTTGGTACTCCTTCCCTGGACCCCCTTGCAGGGCTGAGCACTCTTAACCTCCCCCTCCACTTGACCTTGCAGGAGAAGATGGGGAGCCCTGAGGACGACCTGATCGGGATTCCATTCCCTGAACACAGCAGTGAGCTCCTGAGCTGCCTCAACGAACAGCGCCAGCTGGGCCATCTGTGTGACCTAACCATCCGGACGCAGGGCCTTGAATACCGCACCCACCGGGCTGTGCTGGCTGCCTGCAGCCACTACTTTAAGAAACTCTTCACCGAGGGCGGTGGCGGGGCCGTCATGGGGGCTGGGGGCGGCGGGACAGCCGCTGGGGGAGCAGGGGCTGGCGTGTGTGAGCTGGACTTTGTGGGGCCAGAGGCACTGGGTGCCCTGCTCGAGTTTGCCTATACAGCCACACTGACCACCAGCAGCGCCAACATGCCGGCAGTGCTCCAGGCTGCCCGGCTGCTGGAGATCCCATGTGTCATCGCTGCCTGCATGGAGATTCTGCAGGTCAGTGGGCTAGAAGCTCCCAGCCCTGATGAGGATGACTGTGAGCGAGCCCGCCAGTACCTGGAGGCCTTCGCCACAGCCACGGCCTCAGGAGTTCCCAACGGGGAAGACAGCCCTCCACAGGTGCCCCTCCCGCCACCGCCGCCACCACCCCCACCACCTCGGCCTGTTGCCCGCCGCAGCCGCAAGCCCCGAAAAGCTTTCTTGCAGACCAAGGGGGCCCGGGCAAACCACCTAGTGCCCGAGGTGCCCACAGTGCCCACCCATCCCTTGACCTATGAGGAGGAGGAGGTGGCAGGCAAAGTGGGCAGCAGTGGGGGCAGTGGCCTGGTGGACAGCTACAGCCCTCCAACAGGGACTGCCTCACCCCCTGAGGGGCCCCTGAGCTACGAGCCCTATGAGGGTGAAGAAGAAGAGGAGGAGCTGGTATATCCCCCAGCCTATGGGCTGGCACAGAGCGGCGGGCCCCCGCTGTCCCCAGAGGAGCTGGGCTCAGATGAGGATGCCATCGATCCTGACCTGATGGCCTACCTAAGTTCGCTGCACCAGGATGCCCTGGCACCAGGCCTAGATGGCCAGGACAAGCTGGTGCGCAAACGCCGCTCCCAGATGCCCCAGGAGTGCCCGGTCTGCCACAAGATCATCCACGGGGCAGGCAAACTGCCACGCCACATGAGGACCCATACAGGGGAGAAGCCCTTCGCCTGTGAAGTCTGCGGTGTCCGTTTCACCCGGTGAGTACCTGTAGGGAACAGGGCCAGCAAGGGCCATGTCCCTGGGGAGGGATAAAGGAGTTATAAGACCCAAGTTGTGGAGATAGGTGATCCTGAAGGGATTGTGGGGTGTGGGGGTTTCCAGAGTGAGGAGAGAGACCAGGATAGGGAAACCAGGAGAAAGAAAGTCAAGAGGGGTAGGTCTGGGGCAGGAAAGACTTGGTGTCCAAGAGGGCTGTACTGGAGACAGGAGAGCCTTGTGGCTGGGCCCAGTGTATCTTGGGGTAATAATGGGGAAACGAATGGTGAGGGACTGGAATGGGACAAGGCCTGGGAACCCAGCCAGGGTGAGCCAGGGATCCCATCCTGAACATCTCCCTTGCCCCTCCCCCCTGCCTGTGCCAGGAATGACAAGCTGAAGATCCACATGCGGAAGCACACAGGAGAGCGCCCCTATTCGTGCCCGCACTGCCCAGCCCGCTTCCTGCACAGCTATGACCTCAAGAACCACATGCACCTGCACACGGGAGACCGGCCCTATGAGTGCCACCTGTGCCACAAGGCTTTCGCCAAGGAGGACCACCTGCAGCGCCACCTCAAGGGCCAGAACTGCCTGGAGGTGCGCACCCGGCGGCGACGCAAGGACGATGCACCACCCCACTACCCACCACCCTCTGCTGCCACCCCATCCCCCGCTGGCCTCGACCTCTCCAATGGCCACTTGGACACCTTCCGCCTCTCTCTAGCTCGATTCTGGGAGCAGTCAGCCCCTACTGGGCCCCCGGTCTCCACCCCGGGGCCCCCTGATGACGATGAGGAGGAGGGGGCACCCACCACGCCTCAAGCTGAAGGTGCCATGGAGTCCTCTTAAAGAGGGACAAGAGGCCATGCTGGAGCAGCACGAGGCCGGGGACGCCCATGCCAAGCAGTGGGAGCGTGCAGGACAGACAGAGCTGGGGTCGGGGCACTGTGCCTCCCTGGCATCAGAAATCAGCCCCTTCCCCCCAGAGCCCTCATTCCAGTTCCAAGCTGAGAAGGTTTTGGGGCAGAGGCTCCCCAGATTGGGGTGATCTCCCAAGGAGTGATACATATGATATTATGTATATATTTACAGCTCTATTGTAAAGGTGGGGTCCCTGTCTCCAGCTGCTCCTGGGGAGTAGAAGCAATAATGTATTTCTGATTTGCGGGATCCCTCTTCGGCTATGCGGGTTTCTAGGGGGTGGGGGGCTTGGGACCAAAGCCTTGCCCCGCCCCCACGCCCCTTGGGGTTTTGGCTGTGTAGAGGGGAGAAGGACTGCCCCTCCCTTCCGAGACCCCTCCTTCCTGGTTTCTGTTCCCTTTTCCTGGCAGTGAATTATGCAAAGGGGGCGGCAAAGGAAGGGTAGGTGGGGGAAAGCAAGGTAGAAGCTTGAAAGACTGGGGGACTGGGCCTGTAAGGAAGGAGCCATCCTAGTCCCCCTCCGCCCTGCTCCCGGCGCTGAGTCATGGGGTCCTGGAGAAGAAGGGGGCGGGGTGGCCTGATTGGCTCGCCCGCCCCTGGGGGCAGCGGGAGGGGCCCCGCCCAGCGAGGGGAGCCGCTCCGCTCAGTTCTCCTCCCCGGCCCTCCCCTCCCGCGTCCGCGGGCAGGGAATGTCTTGTTCCCGCCGCTCCCTCCCCGGGGCCAGAGGGCAGGGCGGGCCGGGCAGCGTCCTACCCTCTTCTCCTCCCCACCTCCTCCCCGCCCAGGTGCGAGCCGGAGCCGCCGCCACCGCTGCCGCCCCTGACTCACGCCGCCCCCGGGCTGGCGCGGCGCAGGGTGTGGGACCGGGTGAGGGGTTGGGGGAGCCTTGCGGAGAACGGGCGAGCCGGCGCCATCTGGCGGCCATGCCCTGCGCGGGCGAGCGCCCCCGGCGGCCACCTCCAGCGAGCCGGCTTCACTCGCCTCAACCGCCCAGCTGGTGAGCGAGCGGCGCCCCCTTCCCAAGGCAGTGGGCAAATAACGTCTTGCTTGGCCGCTGGGAGAGTGGGCTGCGGACCTGAGGGAAAGGGGTCCTTTTCCCAGACCCTTGCCAGCCGCGCTTCCTGTTGGGTCAGGGAGAATAATCCCCTCACTCTTCCCTTAGGACTGAATCTACCCCTGTTCTGTACATAGCCTCTTCTGTTGGTCTTGTTGAAATCTAGTTTCAGATTTTTAACTACCCAATTCTGCTGGGGGTGGGGGTCTCTCCCCCCCTTTCCTCGCTGGGTGCTGGACCCCCATTGCGGCCTGGGCTCTGCCTTGCACTATATCCCCTCCCTGGCCTGGCGGCCCCTCCCCCTCCTTAAAAGGGGCAGGTTCAGGGGCCCGGTGCTCTCCCTCCCTCCCATGCACCCCCCCACGCCCATTTGCACAGCTGCCCAGGTACCCCCAATAGTGGGGGGGGGTCACAGGGAGGGGGTAGTGGGACCAGTCCCTGTATCTATTTAAAAAGTGATGATGTAATATATTGGGGTGGGGGAGGTCGGGTGGCCCAGGGCCTCATCTTAGCATTTCAGGTGATGGGGGAGCCCAGGGCTGGGGAGACCTGGGGCCTAGCCCCGGGGAGTGAGGACAATGTGGCCTCCCCCATCCCCCCTTGCGGCTTCTCCACTCAGTGCCTTAGGGGGGGAGGCAATCCCCCCTCTCCTTTTCCCCTCCCCTTCCCCTGCCCCCCACCTCGGGTGTAAGCGACAGGAAGAAATAATAATAATTTAAGATTCACACTTGTGTCCACCTTTGATTCCTTTATTTTGGGGGTAGGTGGGAGAGATCAGGAGGAAAGGGAGATGAGAGACAGAGGGACTGGGACTTCTGAAGCTGGGGAGGGGCTGCTTTGGGGGCAGAGGACTTCTGAGGTGGTCAGTGGGGCTGAGCAGGCATGGGAATGCTGACAGACTTGGCCTCAGGGAGGGGCTGCTGCCTGTGGGTCCTCTTCTGAGGCCCCTTTTCCTCATCCCGGTCACTAGTGAGGAGAGCAAGCAGGTGGGCCGATCACCAACATTCTGTTTTCACAGGTGTATTCCTGCCCCCTGCCCTTGCCCCATCTGTTCAGATTTGGCTCCTGTTATTTACCAGCCACTGCTGCTCTCCCAGGCCCCCAAGGCATGCCAGCCCATGGCTGTAGATGTTTTCCGATTTTAGGCTGATGCTTAGAGACGAGTGGGCAATGACTTGCCCAAGGCCACATGGCTAATAAGGGCAGAACCAGTAGCGACCTTGGTATACCTGCTCGAGGCTCACTCAAGCCACCACTTCTGGCACCCCAGCTTTTAAGTTCCCTGAGACCTCGGGAACCTCTCAAAATAAAGCTTTACTTCCCCTTCAAACTCTCAACTCACCACTGCTTCCACTGCCCCATTCACAATGGAATGTGCCCACTGGACAGTTTTCTTTGCAGTCCTCTTAGGTGGAGGCTGCTTGCCTTTCTCACACCCCGTTGGTCCATGACATATTGCAAAGCCTCTGGCTGCCATGGCCGCCACATGTACCCCTGGGGCTGTGGCTGTCTCCCCAGGCCTCTCAGACACCCTGCCGTACCCATCCAGCGGGCCAGTATCCAACTCTGGCTGCTTGTGTGGCCCAGCAGCCTCCTCAGTGAAGGATTCATCCAACTCTCTGGCCTTTCAATCCTGACCTCCTTGGCCATAATGACCTGTACCTCCACTGCCACTCAGATGTCCCTCTCAATCTTCACCACTCTCTGGATTTATTGCAGAATTCTTCCCTGGTGGTGGCCCATTCTCTGTGTCCCTCCTGGCTACCGCCCCTGCTCTAGCACCTCATTGAGACACAGACCCTGGACTGCCCCCCAGGGTCTCAGTCCCTTCCCTTCCCCAAGGCCAGTCTTCTCAGACACTCTTACTGAAGACACACCAATTCTGGCCCCATCTTGTCCTTTCCCTGACCTGCCTAGAAAAAAAGCCTTCAACCTTCGAATCCTGTTCATGGCTACCACACTTGCCCAAGAAAACCCAGAACCACGCACATTGGAGTCAGCCATTACAGGTGATGGTTTTCGACATCCTCTGGGCCTTTCATGCTACCTGCAAATCCCTTAACCTCCCCGCTCGGCTTCTTTGCACATTCCCCAAGGCAGATGTTTCAACCTCCACCACCCACTCCTTGAAACTTTTTTCCACTCCCAGCCCCCTTCTTTGCTTTCTCAGCAGGCAACCTTGCCTCCTACTCCCCAGAGAAAATTGAGGCCACCAGACTGGAGCAGGCTCAACTCTGCTCAGAGGAACATACCCTTTCCCCTCCTGCCACAGGCGAGGCCACTCCTATCCAAGGCCACCCTGTCCACCTGGCCCTAGATCCCATCTCTCCGGCATCCTTCGCTCTTCAGTGCTCTCTTTTTCACCTCCTAAATGCTTAAATCTTCCGACCCTTGGATAAAGAAAAATCCTTTGGTGCTGGGTCCCCTTCAAACTACTCTCTTGCTGTGTGAAGCTAACTCCCTCTCCTTCACGATCAAGCTTTTTTTTGACGACTGCAGTTATATTTAAGAAAAGAATTATCAAACTTCTTGTAACAGTGATGCCGAGCCACGTACCCTGTTTCTGTTTCTGAGTCTTCTCTCCCAGTCACCCCTCAACCCATTATGATCTGGTTTTGGCCTTCCCAATGCCATGAAAACTGTTCCCACAAGCTACTCCAGTGATCTCTCAACCGCCGAATTCAGTGGCCAGTCTTGAGCCCTCATCTTCCTTGATCACTTCATGGCATTTGATATGCTTAGCTCTCTTGTATTCTTGAGCCTCTTCCATCCTTGGTTTGTGACTGAGCCCCTCAAGGTTCTGTCCCTGTCCCCTTCTCCTCTCCCACCATGCCCTCCGCCAGGATGAGTCAGTGCACTCTCTCTCTTACAGTCTCTAAATCAACAACCCCCCAAAATACACCCCCCAGCCCAGAGCCCTGCCGCTTTCTAACTGTCTGTGGGCATCTCCAGCTGGATGCCCTACAGACACTTTGAAGTTCTTGGACCGGGCCATTCCTCTTTCCCCAGAACCTGTTCCTCCTCTCACCTAACACCCTGCCCCCTAGTCCCAAGCATAAACTCCCGCTCATTCTCAGCAGCTCAGTCCTGAGGCCACCGCCAACCTCTCCTGAACTAAGACAGCCTCCTGTCTGCTCTCCCTCTTCCTGCCCATCCTCTGCTCTGCCTCTAGCTTACTGTCCTAAAAGACAGATTCGAACATGCCACTTTCTGACTGACGATCTTCAAACGGCAAGTAAGGCCCTCTCCCATCTCTCCCCACCTTGACTTCCAACCTCATCTGCCAACTGATTCTCTGAGGTCTCCACCCAGACACACTTGCACACCCCCTCCTTTAGGCTCTCCCCTCCTGAATGGCTCAGATTCTCCCAACTCACACAGGCTTCCCCCTGGAGTGCTTTCCTCCACTCCTTAGCCTAACAAACCACCAGGTTGCCTCCAGACCTACCTCTTTTTTCACCTCTTATGTGACGCCGTCATTAATGTACCCCCATCCCAAATTGATTGTTCTGTCCTCTGTGCTATCCAGAGCCTGCTTCACCCCTTGATTGGGGTACTCTCCACACTGCTGTCACTTATCTATTTGATGTCACTCTCTCCCACCATTCGGTGGGCTCCTCCAGGGCAGGGGTGCTGACACAGAGCAGGCACTTGGCAAACCTCCATTCCCACCCCTGCCTCCATCTCTGTCTAGCTCTAGCAGAGGACCAGACACCAAAGAAGCCCTTCGTAAATGTGACAGAACATGCTTGGGCCTCCCAGGCCCCAACTCCTTCTGCTCTCTGCTCACCTGGACTCGGAGCTGGACTCTGATGAGACGGTCCTGTTCAGCTCTTCTTGGAGCCGTTGCCGCAGTAACCACTCTTGCTCAGGGTCCTTTTTTCGAATTGCAGCCAGCCATAGCTGGGGGCCTTCCTCGTCACTGGAGTCCCTGGAAAAGCCTCCTATCTCAGTGGCCTGCAGAGGTGCTGGGGGAGGGGTGGCTGCTCCCACTGCCCCCACTGACTGTAGCCACCCCATCTCACTGAAGACTCACAGCTCCAGGTCCAGTTTCCCCTGGTAGGAGAGAGGAGATGCACACACAGAGCAGGTGTTGTCCAGGAGGCGGAAGCAGGTGGTGCAGAAGAGAGCTGGAGGAGGTCAGGAGGGAAGGAGGTGAACTTGAGCTTACCCACCCACCCACTGTGCTCCCTGGCTTCTAGCCCCTGCCTCCCCTGGGAGGACCGTCCTTGTCAAGCAGTGTACACTAGGGATTTGCTGCATTGCCAGTTGCATGTGAATTCTGTTCGCACATGGGAGAATTAAGGCAAACATTAAGACAATGAGCTACCTGTAAATGAGAACATGCGTGGTAATGAAGGAGAGGTACAAAAGGTGAGGTAGGGGAGAAGTCCATGAAGGCAGGACCACATTTGATTGGCATATGCAGATGTGGTGAGTCCCAGCAGGGAGACGCACACTGCCCAGGAGTCTCACCTTGGCAGCCGGGGGTACTGCAGGACACAAAGTTCTCCATGTCCCCCTCGTCCTGGGGCTGCCCACAGCCCAGGCAGTAGGCCTGGGGCTTCCAAAAGTGGCTGATAAATGGAGCCAGGCAGGAGCACCTGAAGAGAGGGGTCCCAGACACTGAGCAGGCCAGCCCAGCCAGCCTAACCACCCCCATCTCCATCACCAACCTCCAAATGGCAGATAGGCCTTCCTGCAGTCTAACCTCCATCCCTCTGACTGTAACAACAACCTTCAACCTGTTTCCTGTCCTCCTCCTCCCTTTACTCCCCACCCCTAAGAATTCTCATCCCAATTTCTCCCCCTCAGTGCACGAATAGCATGGAATGGGTCCCCTCTTCAACCAAATCTCTTGACACTTAGGACAGTGATCCATTCTGACCTTTGGCTTTTTCTGTCCCCTCCCGCCCCAACTCCTATAAGGAAGGACAGTGGGCTCACCTCATGGCCAGCCCCTGGAGGACACTCATGTGGCCCTGGTCAGCTGCCCGCCGCCTCACGGTTCGATGCAGGGCAGCCAACAGGTTGGTTCGGCGGCTCAGAAGTACATTGTAGAGGTAGGTGATCCTCTCCTGGTGGTGGGGAGGTCAGAGATGGCATCCCCTTGGTCTTGTTTCATCTGCCTGAAGTGCCCTGTACACCCTTCCCTGCTCCCGACCTTTGCCTTCTGTCCGACTCCTGTGGATCCCTCCAGACGTGGCTCAAATGCCCCTTCCTCTGGGAAGCCTTCTGGACTTGCCTAGGCAGAGTTACTCATTCCCTCCTCTGGGCTTCCATAGCACTTTATTCATTCTTTAATAAAAACTCTTTTTTCGTTGGAATGTCTTGTTCTTTTTTTTTTGAGGAAGATTAGCCCTGAGCTAACTGCTGCCAATCCTCCTCTTTTTGCTGAGGAAGACTAGCCCTGAACTAAAATCTGTGCCCATCTTCCTCTACTTTATATGTGGGATGTCTGCCACAGCATGGTGTGCCAAGTGGTGCCATGTCTGCATCCGGGATCCGAACCGGTGAACCCTGGGCTGCCGAAGCAGAACATGCGTACTTAACCACTGTGCCATGGGGCCGGCCCCTAAAATGTCTTTTTCAAAGTCTGCCTGGCCTGTCTCGAGATGCTAAGCTCCAGGCTGTGTCTGGCTCGTCTCAGCATCCTTGAGGCCAGCACAGTGACTGGCATACGGCAGATGCTCAGTCAACGATTTGTAAATGAGTAAACTAGCGAGTTTCCATTCACACTTCAACATGCCAACACGGCCTCAGCCCCCCATGGCTTTAACAAAACTTTGGAGGCAAGCTCTGTCTCAGGAAGCCCTGCCCTAGGAGGCACCATTTCTCCCAGCTGCATATGGGGTCCAGAGACCAACAGTCCAGGTCATTTGCTTTAGGTTCAGACAGAGGAGAGAGGGCTGGGGTGCTGAAAGACTCTAAGCTCCCCCAAACCAAGACAGACAGTCACGAGCTTAGCACCCTGGGGAGCGGGACAGGGACTGGTTGTGGACCCCTCACCTGCTCCCGCAATGGGTAGTAGGAGGCACAGATGACCCGCCGCAGCCGACTGACATAGTTGCCAAACAGAGTGACAAAGAAGCATAGGCCATACATGGTGCCTGGGGGCACAGCAGGCACAGTAAACCACTGCCGGTGGGCACAAGGTGTCAGCCACACACCCCCTCAGCGCCCCTTGTGCCCCGAATAGTGTCTATCCTCCCAGCACCCTCAGGGGTGTGGTGGATACCGATGAGTATGTAACCAGCGGGGTCAGGCTCCGAGGGATGCAGGAGGCAGCGCCGGGACAAGATACTGATGTTGCCTTGCTGCAGGACATCAAATGCCGACACCAGGTCACGGTAAATCTTCCCAGTATAGCCGGTGCCTTCCACGGTTATGGATACTAACACAGGGCCTGGCAACAGAGACACTGGGTGACGGATGCCCATGCAGTTGCCCACTCCTCCAAGCAGGGGAGGCCACCTTCTGGATGGCGGAGAGTGGAGCAGTGCAGGTTATAGGAATAGCCCCAAGACCTCAGCCGGGGGCTTTTGATGCCCCAGGCACCCCCATGGTGCCCCAGAGCCTAACCTCAGCCACTGGCTCCTGGGACTGGCTCCATGGTCCAGAGCTGGCTGGCCCTGGTGTCTGGTCTGCCTGCCCAGGCCACCAGATATGAGCTGACCTTAACGGTCAGCTAGTCCATCCCCTGTCTCCACAACCACCCGGAAGCATTTATTTTAAAGCATTTGCTAAGCACTGGCTGTAGCAGGCACTGGGCTAAGTGAGTTATTGAATGTTTGGGTATTTTGTTTTGCTTTTTCTGTTGCACCTCTGGTACACAGGATTAGTTTAATTCTGCAGTTCGTGGCATGCTCTCAATCAATGGTCTACCATGTACTGAGCACACATAGTCTCATTTTCTCCTCAGAGCAACCCAGAGACGTTGCTACCACTCTTTTTTTGTTGTTGTTATTGTTGTTGAGAAAGATTCACCCTGAGTTAACATCTGTTGCTAATCATCTTCTTTTCTTTCCTTTTTTGCTTGAGGAAGATTAGCCCTGAGCTAACATCTGTGGCAATCTTCCTCCACTTTATACGTAGGTTGCCGCCACAGCATAGCTGACAAGTGGTGTAGGTCCATGCCTGGGATCTGAACCCGGGCAGCTGAATCGGAGCTGCCAGACTTATCCACTACACCATGGGACTGGCCCCAGGTTGCTACCATTTATATTCCATTGTTCAGATGAGGACACAGAAACTCTGGGAGGTTACAGAACGTGCTCAAGGTCACCACCTGGTAAAGGACAGAGCTAGGGTTTGAACCCAGGCCAGTCTGACTCTAGAACTTGTGTTTTTAACTACTCTGTAATGGTATAACCTTGAACTGGACTCAGGGGTTACCAGGCAGAGGACAGACTTGGAAGAGGGGCAAAGTCAGGGGCTGGTGAGTAACAGTGACATGGGGACATTCAGGCAATCTCCCAGGATTGGGGATGATGGGGAGGATGGGGAGGATGCAGGAGCAGACCGAGGGGGCTGCAGCTGGGCAGGCTGGGGGAGGTGGAGGTGCTCACTGCGGGCCACGATCTCGCCCTGCAGCTGGTGCCGGGCTAGGTCGAGCACCCAGAAAACAGCATAGTCCAGGAAGACCAGGAGCAGCACCAGGAGGAGGTGCCGAATAAGGTTGAAGGTTGCCATGATGTAAAAAATTTGCTCCCACCGGGACAGGAAGATGGAGCCTGTGTGGAGGAGTGATGGTCAGGAGGATGCTCCCCATTTCTCCCGTTGGTTTTGACCCCCTGATTGAGCCGGGGCCTGTTTGCTTATCTGGAAGATGTGGAAGCTGTGAGGACCCCTGGGCAAAGGTGGGAAGCCCTCTTCATGGGCAGGGGCTCCAGGGCCAGAGGTGGAGGCCCAGCATCTCCACCTAGGCCCAGTGGCCCATTTCCAGTCTCCAGGAACCCTCCCTCCTGGGGCATCCCTGATCCTCTTATTGGGGCCCCGCCTCACAGACAGTCCCCCTAGGCTGCAACTCCTCTGTATCGGCACATTCACACCTCCTGTCCCCCACCCCTGAAAGCTTTCCCATCTTCACTTCCCTTACTCCATATCCACTCCCCACCCAACCTTCCCTCCCCTGACTCACTCTCTCTGCATGCTGCTGCGAGGGGCCCTACTTTCCCCAGACTGACGGCTCCCCAAGGACAGGACTGTGTCTCCCCCTAGCCTGAAATTTCCTTTAGCTCTGGGCTTTCTCTCTCTCTGGTCCTGCCCCAAGCCAGGCCTGTGCATGGGGCGTAGGGTTAGGACAGTGGAGTTGGGGGAAGCCCTGGCCTGCCTCAGGGTCCCCAACCCCCCGTGCTCTGGCCCTCACCCGGCTGGATGTAGTGTCTGGCCTCGTGGGCACTAAGCGGCAGCACTGTGGGCAATCCCGCCATGGAGCGGACGGCTTCCATGTGCATGAAGCGGCTGGTGATGTAGATGTTGTCGTAATGGTCCCAGTTCAGGTAACAGTACCGGTAAAACAGGGCTCTGGTGGAGCGCACGTGAGGCCTCTCAGCACCCATGACCAGACCCCAGAGGGCAGCAGCCTCCCCACCCCGCCCTCAAATTCTAGCCTCCCAGGATAATGTGGGGATGAGCTGGCTCCCAGCAGCCCTCGCGCCCCACTCCCCAGACCCGCCCTGCAGCCGCTCACTGGAGGTAGAGCAGAGTGAGCAGCAGAGGTGTGGTGTAGCCCATCAGAGCCAGGGCCTCACGGACACGGTACAGCTTCATGCTGACAGCCTCGTGGAGGTCCAGAGCTACCTGGGACAGGCTCCGAGAGGCATTGAGGTCCACAGAGAAGTGGTGAGTGGCTGTCACATTGAACTCAAACTCTTGACGCACCCGGTTAATCAACTTCATCACAGCTGGGGCCAGCAGATCCCAAGGAGAGGTGAGCAAGGAGAGTTAGGAGGGAGCAGAGCTGCACCTGGGAAGGGCCTCGGCACAGCCCAGGGGTCGCACAGCTCACAGACCAGCCAGGAACCCCCAGCGTTTGGACTTATGGTGGACTGAGGAGGGGTCAAAGCCTCCACAATCTGTGCCATGGCCACTGCACGCCCAGCCCCAGAATTACCCTCCATAATGAAAGACCTCAATGAGCCACCCTGGGGCAGGAGGCCCTGGTTCTCTCCCCAACTCCTGCTCTAAAGTCAAGTTTTGGTGAGGCGCCTCCCCTTTGCTAAGCCTCAATCTCCTAATTTGTACAGCATGGACATTTGGCCCGGGTAACCTCCTGAGGTCCTTTCTTGCTCCTGCATTCTCATCCACGGGCTGCAAACACTCCGGGGATGGCAATGGCCATGCGAGGATGAAGGAGGGAGACCGCCCAGAAGCACAGCACGCAGGGCTGGGAGGGGATCACTCACGGGTGCCAATGGTCTTGCGCAGGAAGGGTTGGATGTACTTGGGGATGACGCAGAACACTTGAACCACTGTGAGCCAGATGCTGAGTGTCAGGAGAGGCAGAGAGATGCAGCCTGCCTCTCCCACCTCCAGGGACCTCATTCTCACAGGGACCTCTTGATTTTTCGCTTTTCCTACCGGCCTCTACATTGGCTCAAAACCTTTTGGCTTCTCCCTATTACCCAACCCCCACATTGGTTCCTCCCTGTCTCCCTGCCACCCCATACTGGGCCCAGCATCCTTATTGGTCCCATATTCATTACTTCCTATTGGTCCCCTGGGTCCACCTTCCCAACTGACCCATACATTTGCCAGGTCCCCAGTCCTGCCAGCGAGCCCCTGGCTCTCTCACCACTGGCGAGTCCACAGAGCACCAGCTTGAAGGGCATGAGCACGTAACACAGGTGGTAGGCTTGTGGTATGACCTTCATGCAGTTGTCTTTGGCATCATCAAAGACCCGGGCACACTTCAAGTAAGGGTTTCCCAGCTCGGCGTTGCACACGTCGCCGATGTGCAGGAGCCAGTACCACACGTTCCGCAGGGCCCTGGCTGGGGACAGCTGTGGGGCTGGTACCCAGGGCTGGAGTCCTGCAGCATCTTCTCAGGGGGTTGGGGAACATCAGGACAGCACCCACAGCTGAAGAGGCCTGGTCAGGGGCCTGGCTGTGCTGTGTCCCGTGGGGACTAGTCAGCACCCAGGACGGGCCCAAAAAGTCCTGGACAGAGATGAGAGTGAGCAGACTGGGTGAATTTTGTTCCCCCCAAAACAGACGTGCTAATGTGCTGACCTACATGCTTCACGCCATCCATGATTGACCGAAAGAACTTGCGGACCCGGTCAGCCACCTCTTTGGCCTTCTGGGCAATGGCTTTAATCTTGTTGAGGGCACCTGAGAGGCAGGGGACAGGGGGATTGAGGGGGTCTCCTCCTCTAGGCGCTGGGGCAGGGAGTGGAGAAGGGGCTGCCACCCAGGAGGTGGGAAGCTGGGAGCTTGGGTCTGGGAGACAGTTCCTCTGGCAGTGGAGCAGGCCAGAGAGCAAGGATAAAGGGGTCTAACCAGGTGCTTTGAAGTTGGGGCCCAGTGCCAGCAGAGAGGAATGAAGCCAGAGGACTGTAGAACATGCAGGACAAGGGGGACATGAGGGTCAGCGGGAGATGGGGGGCGCCTTACTGACAAGGGGCTGCTTGGCCCGCTCCAGCATTTCGGCCGTCTGGTTCAGGGCCAGTTCTGCCCCACAGGCCACCGCCTCACTGGCCCGGGTGAAGTTGCGCAGGGTGTTGGCACAAGGTCCTTGCAGCACCAACCCAAAGGCAACCACCAACAGCAGTGCCCGGCCCTGCTCTGGGGGAGACAACGCCATCAGAACCAGGACCCAGGCTTGCACATGGCAGCATGTAAGTCTCTCAGAGAAGCCTTAAGAATATTTCCCTCGTCCTGCCCCCTCCCCCAAGATCCCTTCTGCCCCAGCCCCTGCCCACCCCCCCTGGGTGCCAGGCTCACTGGAGAAGGCCTGGGGCAGTAGCAGGAGGACTGTGACTCGGACCTGGCGGGAGAATCCCATGCCCAGGCTAAGGAAGGCAGCCAAAGTGAAGGTGCCCACCAGGCAGCCCCAGGGGCTGTGCCCTTCCACCAGCAGCTCCAGGAGCCCATAGGCCGTGGCTAAGGACAAGCCCAGGGTGAAGCCCCCCACGCTGCGGACCACAGCCCGCGCCATGCTTGGCTCCTCAGCCCCCGAGGGGCGCACAACATCCTTCATGATTTTGGCCATAGCTGCTGAGACCAAATGTCTGCCTGTCTCCAGGAGATGCCACCGGGGTTCTGTGGCTCTTCAAGGGTCCTGGAATTTCTCACCACATTCTGAGGTTCCGAAGGGCTATTACTGTGTATATCTTGGAATTCCTGACCCAGTAGCAAAGACTGGGGAAGGGTTAGGTAGGTCTCTAATCTCCTTCCCCACATCTCAGAGCAGAGGGATTGAAAGACACAGAGCTCAGACGGCTGTGGGTGAAGCAGAGGAGACAGAGCAGAATCTCACGTCCAAAGACATCCTTGAGGAGACTTCTGGGATGAGACAGGATTGCCCAGAGCAGACTTATGGGCATCAGATCTCATCAGAATGGAGCAAAGGGGCAAAGGAGGAAACTGCCCCATACCAGTGAGTCAGTCACCAGAGACCCCGCCCCTTCCCAGCATCTCCCAGCCTCCACCCCTCTCATCCAGTGCCCTCCTCCAGCCTAGCCCTTTCTTATCTCCCTCGCATCTGCCCCTCATCCTCCTTCAGGATCCCCCAAGTTCCTGCCACCCTCATCCAGGTTCCCCCAGCGTCTACCCCTCTTCATGCCCCTAATCCTAATGAACCGCGTCCCAGCCAGAAGAGTGGGCTGTTGGCTCTGCTGGGCTAAACTGTTTGACCCCTCAGCGGTGCAGAGGCTCCTGAGCTGGGGGCTACCCATCTCCTGTAGCCGATTCCTGTGGCGCCAGCCGGGCGAGTTTCCAGTCACTGCTTTCCTGCTGGGGGCAGGCACCGGGGGGCTCCTGGCCATAGGTAAATGGGGAGCAGAGATCAGGGGTGGGACCCATCTTTTGACCTTTGGCTTGACCCTGTGCCCTTAGGTCTCTTTCAGCTGCTGGTGAACCCTATGAACATCTATGAAGAAGAGAAGATGGTGATGTTGTACAGCTTGGTGGGTTAGTGCCAGCCTAAGAACAGGGACACTCAAGAGGCCCGTGGAACATGGCCCAGTCCTGGGTGCCCAGGAAGGAGTCTGGGCTTGTTTCTTCTGTACCTAAGTATCCCTCGTGGCCTCTGCCTCGTCTCGGGCTTTGAAAGGAGATCCAGAGGGGAGAGGCCCCCCGTCTATGGAAGACACAGTCCTTGCCCTCTAGGGTCTCCCAATCTGAAGGACTTCCTGTTACCTGCATGATATAGTCCAAACCCCACGACCCTTCATAATCCCCATCTCTCCTAACCTCTCTGGCATTGCTTCCTGCTCTTCCTCATAAATTCAGTTCAATTCATTCATTCATTCATTCATTCAGCACTAATTGAGCACCTGCTGAGGATTTAGCAGTGAACGAGGCTGGCAAGCACCCAGTTCTTTTGGAGTTTACGTTCTCTTTTAGAGTTTACATTCTAGTGGAGAGAGTTAGATAATAAATGAACAAAAAGTAAACAGGAGCATTTCTGATGATGACAAACAGTATGAAAAAAGTCAACCAGGATGTGATCAAAAGGGGCTGGGGAGTTACCCTAGCTTTGAGTAATCAGGGAAGGCTTCTCAGAGAAGGTGACGTTTGAATGGAGACCTTCTATCAGGAGGTACTGGGCTGCAAGAACAGAAACCCCACCTAAAAGTAGTTTAACCATACAGAAAGTTTATTATCTCATATAACAAGTTTCAAGGTAGAATGGTTTTGGAGTTTGGATAATTCAGCAGCTTGGTAAACCCACCAAGGACCCAGATTCCTTTTGTCTTTTTTCTCTGCCATCTTTGGCCTGTCGACCACTCCTCTTCAGGTCATGAAGTGGCTGCAGCAAATCCAGGCATTACATCTTCATACAACAATGTCAAAAGACCAGAACATTCCTTCCTCATGTCTCTTTTAAGAACAAGAAAAACTTTCCTGTAATCCCCCCAGCCAACTTGCCCTCACATCTCTTTGGTCAGAAACCAGCACCTGCCCTTTCCGAAACCTCTCCCAGGCAAGGGGCATGGAACTGGCACCATCACTGGTTTATTGAATGAACTAACCTCTGTGGGATACCAACAGGAAACTACTTTCTCTCTGACCTTTCAAACCTGTTCTCCCATTGATGACCTTTCACTCAAACCCTTGGCTGCCTGGTTATTTTCATTTGGAAGACCTAATCCTGCTTCAGTAATTATGACTATTTTTAGGGTTTAAAACGTCTCATCCAGCCTACATCAAAATTTCAACCTCACATCCATTCTCAGTCATCCTCCCTCCTGTTACCCCGGGTCCCCCAGCTCAGGCCTGATCCCTGGCATAGGGTCCTGCCGTGGAGAAGGGGGCACGGCCTGTTCTTTCTCTTTTTTCTCCACTTCCTTCCCCTTCTGGTTCTTCTGATGTCAGAAAAGGGAATTAGAAGAATTAGAGGAAAAGGGACAAAAGTCTGAAGTCACTGATACTGTTATAATCCCACTGCCTCTGTGTGGCAAGTGCTCACACCCTGGCTATCTCAGGGGGCCCTTTTATGGTCTCCTTGGAAGCTCTGTGTGGACCTTACGCAGCCCAGTTTCCTGCCGAAGGCAGTTCTATTTGGCTGCCCTCGAATGAAGCTCCCTAGCGCCTGCAGACCACCCACAGCCTCTTACTTTTGGATCCCTCCCCCAAAGCAGGCTGCCCTCTTGGCTGGAGAACTTCACAGATAGCTTGAGGCCTGCTGCCCTCCAAAACGTCCACTTGTCCCAGAGGACATGCACACATCCTTGCCCTGCCAAGCCGGGACAGCAGGCTACCTCGCGCTGCCCTCTCCCCTGCTGTGATGAGAAGCCAGTACCGCTCCCCATACGCCCAGAGAGGCCTTGCTGAGCACTCCCGTGAACTCTCCTCCATTCTGCGCTCCAGTGGTAGCCCTGGAGTGGCCCTACCAGGTTCTGCAACTCAGCAGGAGTCTGACCCTGGGTGGAGGGGCGGGACACATGAGCCAGCATCCCCTTCCTGCAGCACCAATCTCTGAAGCGTTCTCTGTGGAGTCTCTCATCTGACATGGGGAAGGGGACACCCATCCTCTCCCTGGACTCTTCTCCCATGTCCACCTACTCCAACCCCTTCTCTCTCCTTCCAGAAAATTTAGATTTCTGCTCTTGTCTTTCTATAGACTGGTTGGGGTGGAGGAGGGAGAGACTAGTTTTGCTCTTTGATAAGCCCAGAGAGGTTATCTGTGGCTCCAGGGGGCTCTCTTTAGAATGTAGAGCAACTCTCTGTCAGCTATCATCCTCAGCTTGAGTCTTTGGCCAAAAGGCCAAGACCGTGGAACAAGCCCCTTTCAATGTCCTGTTCTACCATTATTGGCTTAGACAGATCCAGATTTACCCCCATGGGACGGGGCAGGGACAGGCTGCTGCCCTTGAACAAAACCCAAGTTGTGTTAGCAAGGAAGAAGGGAGAACAAACTGTTGGGTGGCACCAGACAGGGTTTGCAGCAAACCTGTATGGCTAGGTGGAGCCAGCCAGGTGAGGAAAAGGAGGAGGAGTGCTCCTGGCAGGGGGAGCAGCTAGGGCAAAGATCTAGGGGGAGGAATGAGCTTGGCATGTTCCAGGAACAGCTACTATGCCTATGTGGGCAGACATGGTGGGTGAGGGGCTGAGTGCCATGAGATCATCTCAGAAGGTAGGCAGGGGCCAGATCCCGCGGGTCTGGAGACCAGGTCCAGGGAGTTTGGGTTTGATTCCAAGTGTGGTAGAAAGTCACTGGAAGGTCGGAAGCAGAGAAGGGACATGATCTGATCTATGTTTTGACAAGATCACTCTGGCTGCCTTGTGAAAACTGAAGCATAAGTTAGCAAGAGAGGAAGCAGGAGACTAGTTAGTCCCAGTGAGAGGTGATGGGGCCTCCGTGAGGGCAGTGGAGATGGAGGGAAGTGGAAGGACTTGGGATTTGCTTTGGGGATCCTTGGGCGGACACTCTATCAACACAGGAATCTTCTAGGTTCCTTGACCAGTATGCTGTTCCTTTGGCCTGGAATGTCGTTGGTGCCTCCTAACAACACTTACTCATCCTCCAGGCCCAGCTGACACATCATCTGCTTTGTCCAGCCTTTGCGGCCCCACCCCTCCCTGCAGAAATGCCCACTCCCTCTTCGGCTCCCACAGCGCTTCATAAGCACCTCCCTTGTGCCCTTCACACTTCGTGCTGTAGTCATTTGTTTACTTGTCTGTCTCTCTCCCTGGATTATGAGCTTCAAGGAGCTCACTGTCTCCTCGCAGAGACCACAGGGAGACACATGTGAAACTGCTAAAACAGACCAGGAGGTACGCGCTGGAGGGCTAAATTAGGGGCAGAGGCCGTGAGCGCTGTGGGCGTCAGAGCTCGGGGTACGGAGGTGGCGCTGACCTCTCTTCTCACTGCTCTGAGCCACTGCCTGTTTCCAGAATGTTTCTCTTGCTCTCTGCCCCCTCAGCACCTAGGGTAAGTGTGAGTCCAGCCTGGAAATGGGAAGTGTTGGCCGCCTTCCGTAACAAAAACACACACTCAGATACACACACAAAGTCAATCACGTACCATGGCTTTTCACTCTGTAGCCATCTCTCCAAGTCCCTCCAGAGACTGCTACACAGCTGACCTCTGCAAATGGCTGTTGAGTAAATGAATGAATGAGTGGCCTAGAAGGCCTATCAGAGTCTGTACAAATGGGGACAAGGGCAGTAAGGTGATGGTTCTAGAAGGCAGTTGCGGGGAGTGGGGGATCCGGGAAACCTGGTGGGTGAGGCAGCTTCCTCACTCTGGCTCCCCACCTCCTGGGCTCTCCTGACAGGCTTGGGGGCCGTGGGCTGGGGGACCTCCCCTCACATCCGCTGCGCCAGCCTCCTGCTAGTACCCAAGATGCTGGGCAAAGAGGGCAGACTCTTCGTGCTGGGATATGCCTTGGCTGCCATCTATGAGGGTGAGTGTGTGCCCCTGGGTCCCAGTTAGTGACACTGAAGCAGTGGCCCTGGGTGGGCCACCCAATGAGAGCCAGGCCCAGTGAAGGAGAAAGAGTGGGAGTCTAATCCCAGCCCCTCCAACTTGCTGTGTGTCCCTCAGAGAGTTCCTCCACATCTCTGGGCCTCCTCAGTTTACACAGGTAAAAAAAATCAGAGGTTGAATGAGACAACCTCTCATAAGCTTCTGGGCCCTATCATTGTACGGTTCTAGAAGGTGGTCACTGCACACAGAGCAGGAGGTAGGGGTGGGCTTAGGAAAGTTAATTAGCTCTAGAAGGAGATGATTCACCAGGGCATCTTCCCCCAGGACCAGTGGCCAACCTGCGGCACAACCTCAACGAGGTGATAGCATCGCTGGGCTGCACCGTGGAGCTGCAGATCAACAACACGCGAGCGGCCTGGCGCATTTCCACAGCCCCGCTGCGGGCAGTGTTCAAGGACCTGCTGGTCAGGACCCTGCACGGGCAGGGCCAAGGGGACCCTCTCCCCAGGGAGCCTCGATGATGAGCTGGGAGCTATGACTCTAGATGTATAGTTTCCCAATGGGGATACTACTGGCATTTTTTGCAGGACTATCCCCAAACATTGTAGGGTGTGCTCTGGTCCGTAGGCACTAAATGCCAGAAGAGCCCCCGCCCTCAGACATTGGGACACGCCCCACAGACAGTTCCAAACACCTGAGTAGGCCTGGGCAGCTGAACTAGAATGTCAGGAAATTGGGGGCCTTGGCCCTGAGGAGTCAGGAAGCTTTAAGGACCAGGGGATTCAGGAATTGGGTATTGGAGGACTGGAGGTTGGGGGTTTGGGAGGACTGCGGAGTCAAGGAGTTGGGGAGATGGGCGCTGAGGGGACTGGAGTCGGGGACAGTGAGATGGCATAGTCGTCTGAGAGATTCGTGATGAGGGGTGAAGTCCAAGGGCCTGGGGAACCCTTCCTTGACTAGCGAGGATCTGGGACCAGAGGCCTGAGGAGGAGCTGGGAGCCTGGGAGGTGAGCAGAGCATGGGCAACGGGCGAGAGGAGAGGGCTCCCAAGGACCGTGAACCATGGAGAATTGGAGGTGAGGGGGCATCTCAAGGCCTGGGCTCCCTATAGGCCTGAGGGAAGAGCCCAAAGCTTGGCTGATGGCGGGAGGACAGGCTCTGGGTCAGCAGAACCATCCCTGATCCACCTTCCTTCCCCTAACCCCTAACCCTAGAGCAGCAAAGATTCACTGAAAGCTGAGACTCAAAACATCTCCAACTCCTTTGAGGACCTGGACACCCAGGTAAATAGTGAGGCTGGCTACACACCTGAGGATGCTGTGGACTCAGAGGAGACAGCCCAAGGCGCAGAGACTTACCGAGCTGCAGCCTCCAGACACCACCTCTCTACACAGAAGATGTATGAGCTGAAGACCAAGCTGCGTTGCTCCTGTGAGGGGTGTCCCTGGGCGGGGCAGGGTGGGGCTGGCCCGGGGCTGGGGCTCCAAGTCAGCGTGTGCAGACCTCAGACGCCCCTTGCCCCTTCCCACAGATGTGGTGAACCGGGCTGTACTCAGCTGCCGCCGCTGGTTTGATCAAAAGCACAAACACTGCATGCAACGCATCTGGGTCCCGCTCCTCAACCACCTGCTCTGCCTGCCCATGAAGTTCAAGTTCTTCTGTAGCATTGCTAAGGGTCAGCACAGTGGCTGGAGGGTGGAGAGCACCAGGGCCAGGGAGATGAGTCCTTGGGGGCCACTGGGTAGGTGCGGGGTAGGAAAGCAATCAGGCAGGGAGGGGTTAGGCTCTGAGGACGTGGCACCCTCAGAACCCAGCCCCTCCACTGACTGGCTTTGTGATCTAGAGTAAGTTTACAGCAAGGTTCTGAGCTCCGGTCTCTTCTCAAAGATGGGCATAGCAATAGTACTTATCCCGTTAGAGTTTTTGATGATTTAAGGGGATAAGACATGTAAAGCAGGTAACAGAGCTGGCACACAGGGAATTGCTCTATAACTGTTGGCTGTCATTGTTAATATTTGGTATTGCTATAGACAGGTGAAAAAACGAAGAAAATCAGGCCTTGTTCCTGGGAAAAAGAAGTCAAGGAGAGTAGAGAGAGGAAAGACTCAGTGTGGTAGAAAGTCATGGGCAGAGAGACAAAAAAGCAGGGTGGAGAGGATCACAGGAAGGAAGGCCTGGAAGCGGGGCATGGGGAGGCCCCTGACCTGGCCCCACTGCCCAGCAGTGATGGAGGTCTGGTGCCGCAGTCGCATCCCAGTGGAAGGCAACTTTGGGCAGACCTACGAATCTCTCAACAAGTCTATTCACGGGCTAAGTGGGGAATTTTCAGCCACTATTGACCTCAAGGTAGGAGGCAGGGACATGTGGGGTAGGGGAAGACAGGGAGCGAGAGGAGGGCACAGGGAATGGGGCCTGAGGAAGGGCAAGTGAGAGGGCACGGGAGAGAGGTGACTGGGTGTGAGGGAGGAGGACCAGGAGGGGAATGGCGTCGGTGTTGGGTGACAGGGAGGGGAACAGTGTCAAGCCTGTGGTATGCATCCACCTGACCGTGGGATGGAATGGTCAGCCAGGTGTGAGAGGGTGTCAGCTCTACAGGTGTAGGGGAGAAAGACTGTGCCAAGGAGGGTGGCGAGCAGAAGGAAGCAGCATCTCCTGAAGGTCCTGGGAAAAGCAGGGGGACGTGAGTGGAACACCAGGGGAGAGATGCCACAGAGAGCCTGGGTCTGGGCCTATGAGGCTGCAGCGGGCTGAGCCCACACCTGTGCCCTCCACCAGCAAGAGAAGCAGGCTGGGATTCTGGGCCTCAACACGAGCTGGGAGCACGTGAGCACTGAGGTGCGGGACTACGTGAGACGCCAGGAGGCCCAGCTGGAGTGGGCCCTGGGGCTGCTGCACGTGCTGCTCTCCTGCACCTTCCTGCTCGTCCTCCGCGCGTGAGCCACAAACCCTAACCCCAGAAGCCCCTTCCTTCCCCCATTCTGGACTGGAGCGCTGCCCTGAGGGAGCCTGTAAGAACAGAGCTGTGGAGCCCACCTCCAGCTCTGAACGTGAATGTTCTTGTGCCTTTAACTTGGCCTTTGTATAAAGTTGGGTTCGTTGTTTACACAAAGTTAAAGGAAATGTGGACATTTTATCAGAAGAAACGTTACCCATGTTCCCACCACCTTAAAAGGGTGACCGTCTTCATTTATCTACCTCCTTCCAGCCTTTATCCCAATGCTGACTTTTTTTTCACTTTTAGCTTTGACTTTTGATTTTTTTCTTGCCCTTCATATTCCCCTTGGCGCTGACTTTGTGCCATTTTTATCGTCCAAGTCTGCTTTCATTTTCTCCCGCCTGCTGCGTTGGCAGCTACTTTCCCTCCATTTGGACCAAAGTCCTCAACCCCACCCAGCCCAGCGTCCAGCTGGGCTTCCCTGGGCCTCGCTGTTCCCCTGCCGACCTCTGGACCCTCTATTTCCTGGCTCCGCCTCCACATGCCTGAGGTGGGCCGGGGCCGGGCAAGGGCAGCCACAGGGGCTCTTGCTCTGTTTGGCCCTGTTTGTGGCCCCTAGAGTGCCTGTGAGTGAGTGGTTATGTATGCGCCTAGGGCCCTGTGGGAAGACAAAGAATGAGCTATACCCCCTGCCCTCAAGAAGCTCATGGTCTAGAGGAGGCAAGAGAGGCATCCACCAAACAGAGATGGAGCAAGGGCTGTACTATGGACTGGCTCTCCGGACAGGTGTGGGAGCTGAGGAGGTGCCCCTACAAGAGCCATAACTGAGCTTCAAAGGCTGCCGATGGGGAGCCATGGTCAAGGAGAGGTAGGGTGTCCTGGTGGGCAAGGATCCTGACATCTGTGAGAGGTGGAGGGCAGAGGCCAGAGTCAAGGACCGGGCTGAAGAGGGCATGGCCAGAACAGTGTGGAAAGCCCTGCAGGAGGGCACTGAACTCGGGGCAGTTGCAGGATGGACTGGGCAGGCTGGAGGCAGGGAGGCCAAGGTGGAGCAGAGGTTAGGGAGCCTGGCTGGAGTGGGGCCTGGCAGGAAGTTGGCCTGAGAGGGAGGGAGGGAGGGAGGGGAAGGTACAGCAGGTCTCAGAGCCAGCTGGGGGAGGGAAGGAAGGAGGCAAAGAGTCAAAAGCCACTTCCAGGCTTTCAGCCTGGGCGAGGTCACTCGCTGAACGGGCAGAGCTGGCCAGGGCAGGGTCCAGGCTCCAGAGGCCCACGCACAGCAGCAGTAGGTCTCTCCACAAGGGGGCGCTCACAGTCTTTCTTTGCATTCATAGTTATTTCTCTCTTACAGGCAAAGATGTGGATTTTCACGGGGTCCCAGAACCAATAGCATTGGAACTCATGTTTCACAGTTTACAGAGCTTATTTCACATAATTTTACAGTTTTAAACACATTTCCAACAATTAGCCTTTTTTCCTCAGGAAACTGAAGTATTACACGGGACTTTGGAAGATACACACAGGAGAGCTACATATGTGCACACACGCATGCACACAGAAAATATGGCTGTACTCAAGGGCGTGTTAGAGGAGAAGGGATATGGTGGTGTGGAATGAGTTTGGCTTTAGCTGACCTCCAGGAGATGTTTTGCAGGCTCAGCCAAGAGGCAGGGTCTTGAGAGGTGAATGTACAAGTCATAAGGGATCAGGTGATTCCTGCAGCCTTGAGGGGTTTCCTGTCTCTGTGCCTTTGCTCCTGCTGTTTCCTCTGCTTGATATTCATCCTGCAAGATCCACGCCTGGGAAACCTTCCCCTACCTCCCATGCACACACATGCACTCCCACCTCCCTCCTTCCCTCCCTCCCCTCCTCCCCTCTGTTGTCTCCTCAGCTGTGTATGTTCATGTCTTTCATTGACTGTGGGCTGCCAGAGGGCAGGGCAGAGTCTTCTCTAGAACCCAGGTGGTGCTCAGTGCATGTTGGTTGGTTGGTTGAATGACTGTGTGTCAAGGAAGCCCGTGGTTGGGGTGGGTGAAGAGAACCTGGAGGAGATGGAGACATCCTCGTCCATAGGTCCTTCTCCTACGTGGACTGCTATAATGGAGACATTCGCTTTGACAACATCTACATCAGCACCTACTTCTGTCAGATCGATGAACGCAGGAAGAAGCTGGTGAGTGCCCTGCTGTGTGCTCTGTGCAGCTTCATGCTCCAGGAGGGCACAGGGGAAAGGGGAGAGGACCCCTAGTGTTCTTCACTGTGTGGATGTTTTTTCCAGGGCAAACGGACTCTGCTGCCATTCCGCAAAGCGGAGGAGAAAACTCTCATCTTCCCTTTCAAGCCTGCTATCCAGGCCTCAGAAATGAGAAACGTGGTGAGGACGGAGTTGGGGGCAGGCCTCTGGAGGCAACTATAGGCATGGATCTGAGGGGTGGAAGGCAAAGGCATCCGAGGGCTCCATGCCAGGGCAGGGGCGCCGCCCAGCTCTACTCCTCTTGCTCCTTGGGCAGATCAGGGAGCTCGTGGAGACACTGCCCGTTCTGCTGCTGCTGGTGGTGCTCTGTGGCCTGGACTGGGCTCTCTACTCCATCTTCGACACCATCCGCCACCACTCCTTCCTGGAGTACTCCTTCCGCAGTGCGCCTGCACCCCGCTCCAGGCCCCAGGCCCAAGAGACACCCCCTGGAGAACTCCCACCCCTGTGCAGCCACCCCACCCCAATTCTTCCAATTTTGTCCCTTCCTTCTTCATCTCAGTCCCTCCTGGGTCAAATCTCAGCCCTGTGACCTGACAGCTGTCATGGGGCCTCAGCGTCCAGCCTCCCTTCATATCTACGACAGGGAGGGTTAGGATTCAGTGAAGGGATGGAAAGGCCTGTGCAGCTGAGTATTTCTATGCCTTGATCTCTCCCCCACATCCTGTCCCCATCCTGCCCCATCCTCCTAACTCCAACTCTTTCCTGACACCCCCTCTCCCCTCTTACGGCTCCTATCCTGGCCTCAGGCAGTCATAAATTAGAGGTGAAAGTCGGGGGGGACTCCATGCTTGCCCGGCTTCTTCGGAAAACCATCGGGGCCCTGAACACCTCCTCAGAGACAGTGGTGGAATCAAACAACCTGCGTGAGTGATGCTACCCGTTTCGCTCAGAGGAACCGAGGGCTGGGGGGCAAAGAGTTGGGGGACGGGGCCTTGGGTGTGGTGAGATGGGGGTCAGCATGCTTGGGGTGGGGAAATCAGAGCAGGAAACATCAGGTCACACTTGAAGAATTGGAGGGAGACAGGCTGGGGTCAGAGGGGGCTGAGGCCTTGGGGCCCAGGGGTCTCAGCCTTCTGGAGCAATGCTGTCTAATAGAACTTTCTGCCACAATGGAAATTTTCTACATCTGTGCCGTGTTGAACAAATAGCCTCATGGGCCTCATGGCTGCGGCATTGACAGCACAGCCCTGGAGGGTGAGGGGCAGCCAGGAGGAGAGAGGGAATCCGAGACCTCACCTGCAGTCCCACTGGGATGGGGAATTCGACCCAGGGCTGCCCTGCCCTTGGCTGGCCCTGGCCAGACCCCTGACAGGCCTGCCCCCTCCCCCAGCCTGCCTGCCCCAGCCTGTGAGCCTGGATGCCAGGGCCTACTTGAGGGTTGCACTACCCATCGGCCTGCTAGTGTGTCTCTGCCTGCTCCAGGCTTTCGGCTACCGGCTCCGGAGGGTCATCGCAGCCTTCTACTTCCCCAAGGTGCGCCCCTCCCTGACCTCCCACCCCTACACATGTGCACACACACCAGCCAGCTCCCCAGCAACCCCATCCTTGGGGGATCCTTCCTGCTCAGCACTGTCACTATCACTGACCCGTCTCCCTGGCCCAGCGAGAGAAGAAGCGGATCCTGTTCCTCTACAATGATCTCCTGAGGAAGAGAGCAGCCTTCACCCAGCTGAGGAGGGCTGCCATCCTGCGGCAGGCACGACAGCAGAGGACTCCAGTAAGTCCAGGCCTCGGCTCCTGTGGCTCTTGGCTGGGTCTGAGAACTGTGGGGGAGGGGCATCTCTCTACAGTGGTGGTGCCCCCAGCACCCACCAAGGTCCCAGGCCTACTGGAGCTCAGTGAGTTCTGACATGATGCAGGCCAAGGGCCCTGGTCATCCAGGTCCTGGAGGTCAGCGCTGTGTCCGTCTCTGTACCCCAGGATTCGGCCCAGTCTGAGATACCCAGTGGACCATCTGGAAGCAGGCAGAAAAGGGGAATCAGATTTGATCCAGTCTGGTCAAAGGAAAGCAAGAGGGGTTCATCAGAAACGAGGGACCCACGGCAAAGTCACAGATTCTACTGAGAGGGCTGCAGACAGAAGCTCAGTGCAGTTCAGGTGGGGGGAGGCAGGTGGGCTGGGGGTAAGGGAGGCCTCCTGAGGGGGTATGTGGTATATGGAAAGAGCACGGAGTCAGAAGAACTAGGTTCTAATCCACACCCTCATTAAGCTGTGTGACCTCGGCCACGGTCCTCACTAGACCTCAGTTTTTCCCTCTGAATAACAGGGAGGTTGGATGGGTCTGTAAGGCCTGCCCATTAGAGATCAGTAATAGAATGGTGGTCAGGCAGGGGGCTCTGATGCCGAGGGCCAGGGTTTGAATTCTGGCCCCTCCCCTTATTACTACGACAACTGTGTGACCTTGAGTGCTTGCTTAAATGCCGCACCTTGGCTTTCCCCTTCTATAAAATAGAGTTAACTATTCCATCTGGTTGTTGTAAGGATTATATGTTTCACTCTCTTGCTGCAGGCACATAGCCACCTCTAGACACGTGTTAGTTGTCGTTGTGTGACCCTAGGCAAGTGATCGCCTCTCCAAGCATCAATTTTCTCACCTGAAAAAGAGATGGTGATATAACAATATCTGCCTTATATGCTTATTGTTTGAATTGAGTTAATTTACTTACAGTTTCTTAGTACTGGGCTCAACATTATAAAAAAAACAATGAGTGGCAGCCATTCTTATTTAATCAGCCCTAACAAAGCTCATAAAAGTGAGAGACTGTGTTTGCTTAACTTTTTCCTCCAGTGCCTAGATTCCCCCATGACACACAATAGGGGCTGAATGATGGAAAAATGAACATACTGTGATTCCATGACCCAGTCCTGAAGTAAACAGGATTTTGATGGGCAGATAGAAATGTGAAAGGCATTCATTCCAAGGTGAGGGAACAGAACGTGCAAAGATTCAGAGTCTAAAGGGAATGTCAGTGCCATGACTAGTCTAAGGTGAAACTCGCACTGAAGATGCAAAGTTCCAGAAGGGGTAAGCTGGAGGTGAGGCTAGAAAGGGACTAGATTGAAGGCCTAGCTCAGGAGTTCTACCTTTGTCTAGTAGGCAGTGGGGCCCCTGGAGTTTCCCGAGCAAAGAGTGACCTGATAATGTGGCCTGTGGAGAATTCCTGGTAATGGTTTGGAGAGGGGGGAGTATGCATAATGAACCAGGCTTATGATTTGGAACCAGGGTACCTGGGTCCATCCAGGTTTGATTGCTTACTGTGTGCCTTTGGGAAAGTCACTTAACCTTTATGAGATTCACCTTTCTCATCTGTTAAGTGGGGAACACAATGGTGACAGTCTCATCTACCCTACTCACTTCTCAGCCCCACCGTTAGAATCAAATAAGATTTATGGGGGGGCCAGCTCCTTTGCAAGTGGTTAAGTTGACGCCTGCTCCACTTTGGTGGCTGGGGTTCACTGGTTCATCTCCTGGGCGTGGACATACACACCGCTGGTCAAGCCATGCTGTGGCGGGACTCCACATAGAAAAACTAGAATGACCTACAGCCAGGATATACAACCTTGCACTGGGGCTTTGGGGAGAGAAAAAAAAAAAAAGAAAGAAAAAGAAGAAGAAGATTGGCAACAGATATTAGCTCAGGGCCAATCTTCCTCACCAAAAGAGCTTTTAAAAAAAAAGAGGGGCCGGCCCATGGCCGAGGGGTTAAGTTCGGGCACTCCGCTGCTGCGGCCCAGGGTTTCGCTGGTTCAGATCCTGGGCGCCGACAGGGCACCAGTCATCAGGCCACTTGAGGCGGGTCCCACGTGCCACAACTAGAAGGACCCACAACTAAAACATACAACGATGTACTGGGGGGATTTGGAGAGAAAAAGCAGAAAGAAAAAAAATAGATTGGCAACAGTTGTTAGCTCAGGTGCCAATCTTTAAAAAAAAAAAAAAGTTACGGGAAAGTGCAAGTGATGGTTATTGCTGTTGCTGGCTGAGAGAGTCCAGGCTGCATCCTCCCCCTCTCCATCACGGAGTGGGGAGGAAGGCTCTCCAGGACCCACTTCCATAGCACCCTTGCCCTCCAAGGGTCTTCTTTCCCCAATCCCGCTTCCTCCAACATGTGGGCATTGTCAGGTCTTTAGACTTCAAACAAGAAGCGCTGTCCAGTTCCCCTGGTACCCCTTCTTTCCAGCCTCACTCCCCAACTGGCTCTAAACTCTCCTCGCCTCCCAACAGCGCCACCGCCTGGTGGATATCCTGCACCGCCGCTGCCCCTTCTTGCGTCGCTGGCTTCGCCGGCGCTGCGTGGTGTGCCAGGCACCCGAAAGGCCGGAGTCCTACGTGTGCCCGACGCCGGACTGCGAGGCCGTGTACTGCCGGTCGTGCTGGGATGACATGCGGCAGCGGTGCCCAGTCTGCACACCCCGCGAGGAGCTCTCTTCCTCCGCCTACAGCGACAGCAACGATGACGCAACCTACGCGGAGTGAAGAGGCGTCCTGCTCGTTCTCCCACCCGGCTCCTTCCTGTTTAATAAAATGCCTTGTACACTCCTGCTGCCCGCGCTTCGCAGGGGTCTGGTACGGGATGGTGAGCCCGGCGCTGCCTGGCCCGCCTGATCCCCGCAGATCCGGGGCGCGGATGTGAGGCGGGCGGGCAACGAAGCAGCTAGGAAGGGGTCGGGAGCCGGAGCCAGGGAGAGGAGCTACGCCCAAGCCGGTCGGACCGGACATCGGCTGCCAACCTGCACAGTAGCAGGAAAGCGGCGTAGGAGAGCAGCGTACGGCTAATCGCAGTCGGGGGCTGGGTCCTCACCTCTTTAGGACCCGGCGCGCGACGGGGGCGGGGCCTTCCCGGGGGCGGAGTCGAGGCGGAGGCGGAGCCTGGCTCGGGACCGGGTGGGAGAGGGCGGGGCGGGGAGGAGCCTGGTGGCTGCGCAGGGCGGCGGGGTGCGCGAAGCAGCCCCGGCGGCCGCGGCTCTTCGGCGCTCGGCCCAGCACCTGCTGCCCTCGCCCGGCCCCGGGCGCCGCTGCCATGCGGCTGGCGCTGCTCTGGGCCCTGGGACTCCTGGGCGCGGGCAGCCCTCTGCCCTCCCGGCCGCTCCCAGATACAGGTGAGTACCCGGCCGGGAATGGGCAGGGGGGAGGACTGGGAGGAGGCGCAGGGAAGTCGGGAGGCAGCGGGGTACTGGGGTCGACCGGAGACCCTGGGAGACCCCGACCAGAGCGCAGCCCGCCCTGGTCTGTTGTCACGGGCCGAGGGCTCGGCGACTGGGCGATGGAGTTGAGAGGGAAGGTCGGGGGATGCCGGCGCCCCCTGCCCGGTCATTTTCTGCATGGTCCCCGCGGACACTTCCAGGCTTCGGTACCAGGCACCGAGCGGCCTGGTCCAGCGCTCCCTCAGGATCGCGGGAGAGGGTAGCTGCTCCCCAGGACTGACGCCTTCGCTCCTCTGGGGCCTAGCTGACCGTTCCACCCGGTGCCAGGGCCCCAAGTGGACATGCTCGCAGGGTTTGGCGAAGAGAATTCTTCTGGCCCCTCAGGCCTGAGCGGCTAGGCACCCCTCATCGTGGTGCGGATGCCACCAGAAACCTGGCTGAGCGGGAGGGGGCCCGGGAGGATCCGGGAGAGGGGAGAATTGGCCAGGAAAAAGGCTGGGACACCAACTCCTCCTTGGAACTTTCACTTCCCGCTGCTGTCTTGGGCCGGGGGCCGAGAAGGCAGGCGGGGGTGGAGTGTCCGGAGGAGAAAGGGCCTTTGGGGGGGGGGGGTCGGGGAGGAAGCGGAGGCTGTGGGGAGCGGGCGTGCCTGACTGGGCATAGGGTGTTTGGGGGGGGGGGGTGTTTGCACTGCTCACCCAGAAATGGGCGTTCCTGGCATCTCTGATGTGAGGAAAGGGGAGGGTGTGTGGGCACTGGGCCACAAGGCTTCGCCCAGTCCCGAGAGGGGGCATTCCTGGGGGCGACGCTTGACAGGGAGTGGGAACAGAGGGAGGGTCCCTGTGAGAAGCTGGGATTGGCCTGAGGGGGACAGGGAGGGGCAAGCTAAACTTTTTCTGAGGACTTGTGGATGGGTTGGTGCGACGCACTTGAAGAATGGGAGAGAAGCTCCCCTCCCTCTAGTATTCTCCTTGAAGTCCCAGCATGCAGTGCAGGAGTCCTTCAAGCAGAGAGGGGCCTTGACTGCTGGGAGCCGGGTGGATCAGAGGGTACCAGCCACCCTAGCCCTTGTGCTGATTCTCTCAGCACTCTCTTGGGGTGTCCTTGCAGGTGGCACTGAGGAGGAGCAAGGAAGGCCGGAGAGAAGGATCTTGGAGCCCCAGATCCTTCAGGACAACCTGACATTCAGCCTAGCAGAGGTGCTTCAGGTGAGCCTCGCTCTCCCCTCACATAAAGAAATACGCCCCCCACAGCCCGCCCCCCCACATTACCAGGTGTCTCAAGGCAGAGCTTGGCTGAGGAGCAGGTGAGTGGCCCTCACTGTATCATGGCGGCCTCTCCCGCTACACCCCAGCACCTGGCTTCACTTATTCCCCACTCCCCTCTACACACATCTGTCTGCTCAGCCTCACCCAACCCCTCCATCTCCACTGGAGAGATCTGAGGCCAAACTTGCTTTCTTGGCCTCACGTTGTCAGTTTTCTCAGTGGGGGGACTTGGAGATGGTCAAGGCCTCACTCAATGTCCCCCCCTCACCCCCCAATTCTAAAGCTGAGTCAGAGGAAGGGCTGGGGCCTGCACTGGGTCCTCCTCAATGCTTCCTCTCTAGGCAGGAAGCTGAGAAGGGGCGGCTCAGATACCTTCCTTGACCTCCCCACACAACCCCCCAGAACAATGCCCCAGGCCAGGCAGGGCTTCCTGGCCCCTCCCTCGGGATCCCCCCACCAGTGATCTCATCGTTGGTGCTCTCCTGAGATTTTCTGGTTAGAAAGGATAGGAATTTCGGGCAGGGCCAGGGAGGTGACATGCCCTCTGGTGCCCACAGACCAGTCTGCCTGAGGCTTTGCGGATCAAATTGGAATTGGATGGTGAGAGTCATATCCTGGAGCTGCTACAGAATAGGTAATAATGATAGTGGTAACACTGATAATAATAATACAGCTAACAACTTATATAGCATTTACTATGTGCCAGGTACTAACTGCTTGAACTCATTTAATCCTCATAACATCCCTATAAGGTAGATGCTATTATGTATTGTCATTGTCCTCATTTCATATATGAAGTCAAGGCATAGAGAGGTTAAATAACTTGCCCAAGGTCACACAGCTGGTGTGTGGTGAAAACCAGATTGGAACCCAGACAGCCTGGCAGAGTTTGTGGCCCAACCATTATACTCTGCTGCCTCTGGGGGAAGCAGGAAGGTTGAGGGACTGCCTGGCCCCCAGCCACCCCTCTGTGACGTGCAGGCCTCAGGCTGTCACTGAACCATCCTGGGAGGCAGCTAACACTGCCTTCCTTTTTCTTCATTCCACAGGGAACTAGTCCCAGGCCACCCAACCCTGGTGTGGTACCAGCCTGATGGCACCCGGGTGGTCAGTGAGGGACATACTCTGGTGAGTCAGGTCCTCTTCTGCCCTATTTCTGGCCTGAGAGAAGAAGGGAGGGGCAGTGGAGGGTGCCATCCCTGGAGAATGTGGGAGGAACGTGGCCACAGGAAGCTCACCCACAGGCCAGTCTCCTGGGCTCACATCCTGGCCTGGCCTGCAAGTGGGCACTAATGTCTCTCTCTGTAGGAGCACTGCTGCTACGAAGGAGGAGTGCAGGGCCATGCCAACTCCTGGGTCTCCCTCTGCACCTGCTCGGGCCTCAGGTACAGGGGGCAGAGTCCATGAAGATGGAGACAGCGAGGGTGCATGAGGCATGGAGTGGAAAAGTTTTCTGACTTCCTGCATCTTTCCCTAGGGGCTTGGTGATTCTGTCGCCAGAGAGAAGCTACGCCCTGGAGCTGAGGCCTGGGGACCTTCAGGGTCTCCCCATCATCTCCCGGATCCAAGACCTCCTCCTGCCAGGCCACACTTGTGCCCTAAGCAGGCGTGCATCTGTGTCCACTCGGGTTCCCCCAGAGCGCCACCTGGGACGGAACCACAGTCACCGGGTGAGGATGAGTGACAGGAGGGCTGGGCTGCTGTGTCCCGAGGGCTGGCTCCCCTGGACCCTCAGAGCTGTTCACAGTAACCACAGCTCCTACTAAAGGAGCGATTTCCACATGCCAGGCACTCTGTGAACATTATCTCCTTTATTCTTCCCGGCAATCCTGGGAGGTAGGTCCTATCAATAGCTCTATTTTAGTGAGAAAACCAGCTCAGAGAGGTTAAGTGACCTGCCCAAGGCCATTCAACCAATAAATGGAATATCCAGGATGTAGATGCAGATACTCGACTCAAACTCCTCATGTCTTATGATTCCATATGCAGAGAGCTCTCACTTAGGTATAGAAAATACAGTTACCAATCGTAAAGCAATAAGAACCCACTTTCCTAACTTGTAAAACAGGGATAATAAACTACTTACCTTACAGATTTGCTTTGAAGATTAAATAACTTAGTATATATGCAGAGTGCTGAGAACTGTACCTGGCAGATGGTATTTGATGGTGTTGGCTATTATTATTATTATTAAAATTTTGGGAAAAGCACTGAATTTGGAGCCAGAAAAGCAGGCCTCTACTCCCAGCTTCATAACCTACTTCTTAGTCGACATTGGGCAGGCCCCAGGCCTCTCAGACTCTCAGTGGTTCATCTGTAAAATGGGCTCTTCACTCTCCTCAGTGTGACCACACAGGGTGGGAGTAGACACCGCTTGGTCAGCCCTGCGCGGCTGCTGGCAGTGAGTGGTGGGTGTGCCTGATCCTCCTTCCTCTTGCCCACAGCGGAGGCGGGATGTGGTGACAGAGACCAAGATTGTTGAGCTGGTGATTGTAGCTGATCATTCCGAGGTGAGCTTGCTGGCCCCTGCATGTCCTCCCCTGACCCCTGCCTACCCTGCCGCCTGTCACGGTCACCTCTCTTGACCCACAGGTCCAGAAGTACCAGGACTTCCAGTACCTGCTGAACCGCACACTGGAAGTGGCCGTCCTCCTGGACACAGTGAGTGTTGGGCTGGGCAGCATCCTTACAGCCTCCTGACCTCGGGAACCCCTCTCCTGAGCCCCAGTTCTCTTTCAGTTCTTCCGGCCCCTGAATGTCCGGGTGGCGTTAGTGGGCCTGGAGGCCTGGACCCAGCGTGACCTGGTAGAGATAAACCAGGACCCAGGTCTCACACTAAACAGCTTCCTCCGCTGGCGCCAGGTGGACCTGCTGCCTCGATTGCCCCACGACAGTGCCCAGCTGGTGACGTAAGACCCCCAGGCTCAGCCAGTGGCCTGACCAATTTCATACCCACCCTCCCCACCTGAGGCCTTGAAGCCCTGGCCCCCTTGGCTTGTGGCCTTGACCTTTGACCTCTCAATCCCACAGTGCTACTTCATTCTCTGGGCCCATGGTGGGCATGGCCATTCAGAACTCCATCTGTTCTCCTGAATTCTCAGGAGGCGTGAACATGGTGAGCTATTTCCAAATCTTCTCCCCATTCCCAATTCAGCTTCTCCCAACTGTGGTACCATTTATTCACTAAAACCCCCTACAAAGTTACCAACCCCAAAGCTGTGGGTATAGAAGGTAGGGGTGCATGATGTGACCTCTGCTGTCAGGGCACCTCTCAGTTATGTCCAGCTCATCCATGTACACGGTCTTCACCTATGGGGTCCTCCCATTTCTTGGGGCAGGAGGGAGCAGCTGGGGCCCAAAGAACAGAGGTGATCTCCCAGGGCCACACAGTGAGGGCGGGAGAACAGGACTGAGCTAGAACCCAGGTTTCCTGCCACCCAGGCCTGGACTCTCCTCCTACTTTAGAAGCAATTAAGGAGGGAGGCAGTCCCTGCTGAGTGCCCAAGAGGTCAGATGAGAGAACAGGAGCAGTCAGGCTGGTGCTGGACCTGGGGTACCCCTCCCCAATGACAGGACCACTCCACAAGCATCCTGGGAGTTGCTTCCTCGATAGCCCATGAGTTGGGCCACAGCCTGGGTCTGGACCACGACTCCCCTGGGAACAGCTGCCCCTGTCCAGGCCCAGCCCCAGCCAAGAGCTGCATCATGGAGGCCTCCACAGAGTGAGTAACTGCAGGATGTAGAGAGGGGATGGGGTAGGGGGCAGGGAGCCATCCGCAGTTCCAACCTTCCTTGCCGCCCTCCCCAGCTTCCTGCCAGGCTTGAACTTTAGCAACTGCAGCCGCCAGGCCCTGGAGAAAGCCCTCTTGGATGGGATGGGCAGCTGCCTCTTTGAACAGCTGCCCGGCCTGCCCTCTATGGCCAAAGGCTGTGGAAACATGTTTGTGGACCCCGGCGAGCAGTGCGACTGTGGCTTCGCTGATGTGAGCCCCTCCCCCAGAGCCTGGCCCCACTCGCTTCTGTGCCCTCACCCTGGCTCCTTAGCCCTCTCCAGCCTCCCAAGCCCCTCTCTGGTCCTGAAGGAACCTCTCACACCTCGGCCACCTCCCTGTCTGCAGGGATAGCACAGGGATCATCACATCTAGCTCTCCCTCGCCGTGTGGCTGTGGGCGCCTTCTGGGTTTGGGCTCTGGGAGGAGGGGTGGGGGGTGGGCTCTCAGGCCCAGGCTGCTCTGATGCTCGGCCCCTCTGCCCTTGCCCACAGGAGTGCACTGATCCCTGCTGTAATTACCTCACCTGCCAGCTGAGGCCAGGGGCACAGTGTGCATCCAATGGACCCTGCTGTCAAAACTGCCAGGTAGGCACAGACTCAACTGGCCCCCCAGAGCTCGCCCGCCAGGGGCCAGGCTGGAAAGGGTCATTCTGACTCCCAGGGCCTGGCTGGATTTGCACCCACACTGATGCTCCTGCACCCTCCACAGCTGCGCCCGGCTGGCTGGCAGTGCCGCCCTCCCAGAGGTGACTGTGACTTGCCTGAGTTCTGCCCAGGAGACAGCTCCCAGTGCCCCCCTGACATCAGCCTGGGGGACGGTGAGCCATGTGCTGGTGGACTGGCCGTGTGCATGGAAGGGCGTTGTGCTTCCTACGCCCAGCAGTGCCAGGCTCTCTGGGGACCTGGGGCCCAGCCGGCCACACCACTTTGCCTCCTTACTGCCAACACTCGGGGAGATGCCTTTGGGAACTGTGGGCGCAGCCCTAATGGCAGCTACATGTCCTGTGCCACTAGGTAAGTGAGGAAGCCTGGATCCTCCCCTGGGTTTGTGGGAGCCTTGGCCCCACTCCCACTGAGCCTGCACCTCTTCCCTCACCCAGAGATGCCATCTGTGGGCAACTCCAGTGCCAGGGGGGTATGGCCCAGCCTCTGCTGGGCTCAGCCCAAGATCTGCACTGGGAGACACTGGAAGCCAATGGGACCCAGCTGAATTGCAGCTGGGTACACCTGGACCTGGGCAACGATGTGGCTCAGCCCCTCCTGACTCTTCCTGGCACAGCCTGTGGCCCTGGCCTGGTGAGCAGCCTGGGTGAGCAAGACCAGGTGGGGAGGGATGTCCGGGCCATGGTGAGCAGTGTCCAGGCCTCAGTGTCCGTGGAGAAGGCACAAACTCCAAGGGGAGTGCAGATTTTACTTCAAGTCATCCATGAGCCTCCCCATCTATAAAAGGGGGTGTAGCCTGAGCCCTGTTGGCCTCCCAGTGCCAGTAAAGCTTTGTGAGAACGTGATCTTTGCTCTTCTCTCCCCATTGGGCAGGTGTGTCTCAACCGTCGATGCCAGCCCGTGGATCTCCTGGGAGCACAGGAATGTCGGAGGAAATGCCATGGACATGGGGTGAGCTGGCATAGGGGAGATGGAGGGGGAGCAGGGAGCCTCCAGGGAGAAAAAGGATGATGGGCTTTAGAAACATATATACCTGGGTTCTAATCCTTGCTCTACCATTGCCTAGCTGTGTGACCTGGGGCAAGTTATTAACCTCTCTGTGCTCAGTCTCCTTATCTATCCATTGGGCATAATAATAGTACCCACTTCCTGGGGTACATGAGATGAGTATGGAAGCTTCTAGCACAGTGTCCAGCATATAGGAGGTACTCACAGTGTTAGCTCGATCTACTTTCTCCTGGCACGGACAGTGACTCCTCCAGAGCTCCGGCCCTCTCCACCCCACCATCCACAGCACACCTTCCAGGTGTGGACATCTGAGATCTTGAAAAGCTGGGGACAGAGTGCAGAGCCCCTCACTGCTCAACCTATACCTCCTAGGTCTGCGACAGCAATAGGCATTGCCACTGTGAAGAGGGCTGGGCGCCCCCTGACTGCACCACCCAGATCAGAGGTAGCGCGGGCAGGGGGGCAGGGGCTGCAAAGCGGCTCATCCTTTAACCCCCTCCTTTTCTGACCCCTTCACTCCTGGTTTCCAACTCGCTGTGACCCCTGACCCCTACACCTTCTCTGATCACTTGACCTCATGCCCTGCCCCCTGCCCCTCTCTGGGAGCAGAGTTCTTAGTCCTGCCCACCTCCAAACCTGCCCTCACCCCACAGCAACCAGCTCCCTGACCACAGGGCTGCCCCTCAGCCTCCTGTTGATGGTGGTCCTGGTGCTGCTTGGTGCCAGCTACTGGCACCGTGCCCGCCTGCGCCAGCGACTTTGCCAACTCAAGGGACCCAGCTGCCAATACAGGTACCAGCCTCCCTGCTACCAGCTCCCTAAACACCTCTGTGGAGGACAGCAGCTCTGGAGCTCTGCCCCCACCCCTTCTGCAGCCCCTCCCACCTGGTTCTGACACCAAGCCCCTTGGACCACACCCTACACGCCTCCCTTCCCTACACGTGCCCTGTAGCTCTTCACCGCACACGTAGACCTGTGTAGGGCCGCTGGGATGCTAAGGCCATTTCCCCCCAGGAACCCCTGTGCTGGGTAAGAGGGGCCCCCGAGACTGATCCACTCCCCCTCCTCACCCCTGATTTGGCCTAAACACACGAGTTCCTCTCCAAGGGGCTGCAAAAGGTTAACCATGTACTCAAGGGTCACATATGGATGGAGAAAAGAGTCTGAGGCTGGGCCCTCTCCCTCCTTGTTCTTCTCCATGCTCAGGGCAGCCCAATCTGGTCCTCCAGAACGCCCAGGACCCCCGCAGAGGGCCCTGCTGATCTCAGGCGCCAAGGTGAGTCCTGGATGCCAGAGGAGAGAGGGACCCACCTTGGTCGGGCATCCAGCTTGGGCCCTGGGGTGGGGGGTATTGAAGGTTCTAGACTCAGAGAAAGACTCACATTGCCCAAAAGCCAATCAAAGGAGTCAGGGCCAGCCCTCCCCTCCCCTCCCCTGGCTGCAGGCGAGAAGCAGAGTCCAGCCTCGAGTAGGGAGGGGCAGTCACCTAGAGGAGGGTCTGCTGAGCTCTTTGAGCTGGCCAAGCTGATGGCTTTGAGAGGTGGGTCTACCTGTGCTCCCAGCAGTGGCCTCTGGAGGGCAAGGGGGGTGGTGCCCAGAATGGCTTTCAGTGTGCCAGGACCTGAAGAGGCCCAGGTCACCATGTGTAGAAGGGCTGGTGAGTGCCCCTGCCTTGAGCTCTCTGGATCTGATGACAGGAGTATGTGTATGGAGGTGGTCTGCATGCCCACCCCACCACTTGTCACCCCCTCTGCATGCCACTAAATAACTCTGCATTCACAGCCCCCACTGTCCCTGGGACCCTGGCCACCCCTCCCTGGGCACTAACCCCTCTCTGCCCACATCTGTCTCTCTGCTCCCCCCCCCACCCACTCTGTACCTGCCTGCTCCTCCTGCTCTCTTGGCAGGCTAGTGCTCTTGGCTTCCCGGCCCCCCCCTCCAGGCCGCTGCCTCCAGACCCTGTGCCCAAGAGACTCCAGGTAAATCTGGGCCAGGCCCCACCCTGGCCCAGGGCTGGTGGGAGGCTTGGTACCCAACTGCAGTTCTCATCCCTGTTCCCTGCCAGTGGTGCCCTTCATTAGAGGACCAGGGTACCCCTCAGCCTTCAGACACACTGAGCCCCAGAAGCAGCAAAGGGTGAGCCTCCTGCCTTGGTTTCTACCACCATCTAGTGGTCAGTGGCGGGACTGCAGTCGGCTAGGGACACCACTGGTGACCCATACCTTCCTCCTCTGAGGCATCTGCTGGCATGCACCCAAGCCCTGTGTGCATGTCTCCATTCTCTCCTGCCCCCTGGCTGACTTTGCATGTTGACCTGAAGGCCTTGGGAGAACCACTGCATGCCCACTGCCCCTGGCTGTGCTCTCACAGCTACTGCACCTCTCTCTGTTCAGGCTGAGCTGGCTGACCGACCCAATCCCCCCACTCGCCCTCTGCCCGTTGACCCAGTCGTGAGGCGCTCGAAGGTAACAGTTGGGGGAGAGAAGGGCACAGCCTCTCCCCCTACCCAGGTCTCTGGTGCTAGTGGCTGTGGCGATGGTGGTGGCTGTGGCGATGGTGGTGGCCGTGGCGAGATGCCTCCTCCGTACCTAAGGGCACATACCCCAGTGGTGTCTTTAATGGTGACAGGTTTGTTTGAAGACAAAGGTGACCTCTGGTGCCGCCCTCCTAAGCTGGTGTTCCCCAGCACCAGTGCATTGGGGGCGGGCAACATGATACCCCCTCCCAAGCTGGCCTCCTGCCCTCTCTCTCTCAGTCTCAGGGGCCTGTCAAGCCCCCACCCCCGAGGAAGCCACTGCCTGCTGACCCCCAGGGCCAGCGCCCTTTGGGTGACCTGCCTGGCCCAGGAGCTGGAATCCCGCCCCTAGTTTTACCCTCCAGGTGGGTGGGGAGGGGCGCTGAGGATGGGTGGGCAGGGCAAGCTGTCTGGGGAAAGGGAGACCTCTTACCTTTTTTCTTGGCTTCCCGCACCCCAGGCCTGCCCCGCCGCCCCCAGCAGTGTCCTCGCTCTACCTCTGACCTCTCCTGAGGTTTCGCTGCCTCCAACCTGAATTTAGGACTTCAAGAGGGGGACCTGTCCCCTGCGGTCCCCCGCGATGACCCAAGGAGCCAGAGCCTGGATGCGACGGAGCAGGCGTCTTAAGACACCGGGCACCTCCTTGCGCTGTCGAGTTGCAGCTAGGAGTTGGGGAGGGACTGGGCGCTGGACAGGGCTGAGGGAGGGGCGCACAGCCTGTCTCTGCTCAGTTGCAATAAACGTGAGATCTTGGGAGCGCGCCTCGGAGTTTGTTGGCTCAGGGAAGACCAGGTCGCCCCTGCTGCGGTTCCAGGTCTGGTCGCCAGGAGACGCTGCCGCCTCAGTCGAAGACGGGATAGGGAGGGCGAGAGTCCCAGGCTGGTCAGCGTGTGTCCCCCTGGGATGCTCGGGGCTTGTTTCTGCCCAGGCTGGGATGCCTTTCTGCGCAGTCCAGTACCACAGGGAGTTGTACGCCCTTTGCCACCCCTAGTTGCCAAGTCCTCACCCGCAACGGTGCGCGGCTCCTGGAGGCGGCTATCGACAGAGCGGCCAAGCTATTGGACTCCCCGTCCCCACCCTCTGACCAGTGGCTGGGAAAAGTTAATCTCGCTAGTGCTCTCAGAGCCCCGGAGCTGGGGTGGAGTGGAGCGGCGGGTCCCAGGATCCCAAGGCCCCGCACCTGCCTCCTCCCCCGCCCCCGCCCCCACCTGAGGGCTTGGGAACAAAGGTGCTTTGTATAGGCCGCAACCACCTCATTACTTCGTCTTCGGTACTGGGGCCGCGTGGGCCCTTAGCCCAGAACGAAGGTGTGGGGAGGAAAGGGACAGGAGCCAACCCCAAGGTAGGCATTAGATCTTGCCACCTACAGCAGGGGATGGGAGGGCGGGGGTAGTGTCCCATGAGGCGATTTGTCCCTTCTCTCCTCGCGCTATCCCTAGACGTGCAAAGAAAAAGAGGCAAGGTGCTAAGGTGTCTGGACGGGCTCAGATCCTCGCCTGTGCCTCACTTTCCTCTTTCTTGGCAAAGGCCTTGTGCTCCGATTTAAACCTTTCAAACTTCTAATAAGGCTTTCTACCCTGTATTAATGCAGACACGAAAGACAGGACCTCCCTAAAAAAACTCCTAGATAGTGGAATACGTCCCTCCTCCCTGTCCCCTCGCAATGCGGTCTTGCCTCCGAGCTTGGCTAACCAGGCGCGCGCTACGGCGCACAGAAGGTTAACCAGAGTTCGCTCTGAGCGGAGAGGCGGAGACGTGCTCCCATTGGTGGAAAGTTATCCAGGGGCGTGGCCAATGAGTCTCCGCTCTCCACCCCCCTTCCCCCACACCCCCCGCCCCCTCGACTTTGTACCTTTCTCGCCGCGACTGCGAAGCGGGCCGGTACGGGCCGGACCAGATCAGACCGACCCCGGGGGCGATGCGGCTGCTGCCCCTGCTGCGGACTGTCCTCTGGGCCGCGTTCTTGGGCTCCTCTCTGCGAGGGGGCTCCGGCCTCCGCCACGCCGTCTACTGGAACTCCAGTAACCCCAGGTAGCCTGGCCGAACCTGGCAAGCGACAAGCCGGGCCTGCGCGTTCCCGGGCCGGGCGCGCGCCCGATACTAGCTCTGTGCGCGGCGCCGCCTGAGCCCGGCTGCGCGCCGGGACTCCTTTGTTTGAGCCGGCGGGGGAGGGAGGAGGGGGGAGGGGCGAGGCGCGCCCCACGTCTCCCCCCGCCCACACGTGTTGTGGGGCGGGCGAGGACCCCAGCCCCGAGGGCAGTCTGTGGGGTCTGGGGGCCAGGAGCTGGGGGGCCTCGGTCCGCACTCCGAGCCCCGCCCCCCTTGCTTCTTTCCTGGAGATCCTCAGACTCCCTCTGGCCCGAGCTGGGGCAGGCGGGCTTGAGAGGGAGGGAGGGGACTTAACTCTCGTGAAAGAACGTAGGTTACTCTCCTCCTGCTCATTTGGACTCCCCTCTGGCGCTCGCTCTGTCTCCTGATTTCATTCGGTATCTCTGCTTTCATCTCAGTCCTTATCGGTCGTTCTGTTTCTGCCCGGTCTCGTCCCGGCCCTTCTAGCTAAATCACCTCTGGGCAAGTCGTGTGACCTCCCTAACCTCAGTTACCTCATCTGTAAAATGGGCTAGTAATACCTGGTACCTTGGGAAATCAGGCGGGCTGACTGAGGTCATGTGTGTGAAAGAGGTGCAGGCTGTACAGATATATACACTATTATTTCTTTTTCTCTCTTGAGCTGCCTGCCTTTGAACCTCGATATTTTTTATTGTTTGCATCCTCCTTCCCAGTTCTCCCTGCCTCTCTCTGTTCGCTCCATCTGTTTTCCTTTCTGATTTTCTATTTGAGGTAATCTGTGACTCTGTTCACTTATTCACTCACTAGCATTTATTAAGCGTGTAGTGTGTGCCGGGACTTGTGCTAGGATGATGCTGAGGATTCGAGAGATGAAATCTAGACTCTCCCCTCTGGGAGCCCAAAGACCCCCTGGGAGGGCAGGCGTCCAGACAGGTCATTACAATACCAATACCATGTGATGAGAGCTATTGTCTTCCAACAATTCCTCTCTCTCCGTTCCAGACCAGTGCCTCTGAATCGCTTGGAGGACTTGTTAAAGATTCAGATTCCTAGCCCCCAGCCCTGAGGTTTCTGATTCATTCATTCAATCCACAAATATTTATTGACCGCTGTCCTTGTGCAGGACACTTTTCTAGGCGCTGAAGATGCTGCGGAACAAAACATACAAAGGCCCAGCTTGTGTTCTAGTAGGTATGAGCTGAGCCCAGGAATCTGCATCTCTAATCAGAACTGCTGATGCAGGTGGTCCTTGGACCACCCATTGAGGGACACTTAGAGGCCTTTCATAAGTCAAGCTGGGCTGCGTGTATGGAGGGGAGAGGGGAAGTGGTTCATGCTATATTTGATGCTGTGGCAGGCAGCCTGTCTCAGCCCTTCCCACTTGGACTGCCTCTCCCCAGGCAGCTCCCAAGAGGTAGGGAAGGGAGTCCTGGGGAAGCTGAAGATTGGGTGATGTGTGGAGGGAGCTCTCCTCCATGTCTGGCACTTCCTTGTCCTGGCAAAAAAAGGAAGGCACCCACCATTCACTCCCTCATTCCTTTTTTTACCATGGCATTCTTTTCAGCATTGGGTTGAGGTCTAAAGGGCAGTCTTCCTCTCTCTGCATTTGCTAATGAGGATACTGTTCCCAGTCTCCATCTCTGCGTCTGTGACTGCACTGTGGACCCAGATCTGTGCCCCTTACCTCTGTGCCCCAGCTTCTTCGCAGCAGCCATCCACCTAACATTTATCAAGCACAGGTGCTATGCCAGCCCGTGTGTTGGGCACTGGAGCTAGAGAGATGGGTGACAGCTCCAACCCAAAAGGTAGAGTGTGGTGAGTGGCCTTCTCACATTGGAGCTCCATGGTTGTGGGCACTGAGTCGTTTAACCTCTCAGAGCCCATGAATCGAACCCGTTAATCAGTTACCTCATCCATTTCTTGCACTCTCCTCATCTCTCAAGAGTTGTCAGTCTGGGGAACTCAGGCCTTGCTGAGCTGCTCCCTCTCCAGCCTTGGGGAGAGACCAGCAGGGACCACTGGGAAGGGGTGTCTCTGACCCTCGTGCCCAGGCATGCTGTTCCATAACCCCCTCAGCCGGTGCCTGCCTTGTGCCCACAGGCTGCTTCGAGGAGACGCCGTGGTGAATCTGCACCTCAACGATTACCTAGACATCTTCTGCCCGCACTATGAGGGTCCAGGGCCCCCCGAGGGCCCTGAGACGTTTGCTTTATACATGGTGGACCGGCCCGGCTACGAGGCCTGCCGGGCAGAGGGGGCAGGTGCCTTCAAGCGCTGGGTGTGCTCCTTCCCCTTTGCTCCCTTTGGCCCTGTTCCCTTCTCGGAGAAGATTCAGCGCTTCACGCCCTTCTCCCTTGGCTTCGAGTTCTTGCCTGGAGAGACCTACTACTACATCTGTGAGTGAGGAAGGGCACACTGGCTGTCTCTTGGGGAAGGTGGGGAAAGGAATGGGGTACCTTGCCACTGCCACCAGTCCGGGCAGAGAGCCTGAGGTGCGGGGGAGGGAGAGGCCTGGGAACAAAGGCCAGGCCTGGGAGGTGGGAGAGGCTGGATCAGGGAGTGGGGTGGGAGGGGGTCTGAGTCCAGGACTGCGTAGGGGGACATCTAGAGTGAGTCTATAGAGAGGAGGAGAGAGAAGAGGAGCTAGGAAAGGGGACTAGGGGGATGAGGAGCACCAATGGGGCCCAGCACCTGGGTATGGGCCAAAAGTAAGGAAAAGTTTTCCAGGAACTGGAGGGAAGAGAAGCTGGGGGGTCTGAAACTGGGTCTGAGGCGTGCAAACTAGCCTGTGCTGACTTCTCCCTCCCGATTCCCTACCACCCAGCAGTGCCAGCTCCGGAGAGTTCTGGCCAGTGCTTGAGGCTCCAGGTGTCTGTCTGCTGCAAGGAGAGCAGTAAGTGGGTTGGGGCATGGGGAACACCTGGCTAGTGTGGGGCCCTTGGGAGTGAGGGAAGGCGTGGGGAGAATGTGGAGCATCAAACTCTGAGGGGCCCCGGGGAGGCATTAAGCCATGGCCTCTTCTTCCCCATTTAGCCTTGTGGGAGCTTCCACTGCACCCCTTTATGCTGGGCTGAGGGAAGGGCATCTCCAGGAACAAGGCCCTTCAACATCTGAGCTGAACTCCTTGTCTCTAGTGGCAATTTGGGGGAGACTTGGACGTTGAGGCTTAAAGAGGATGAGGTGATAGAGGATAGGAAGGGAGTGCCTGGTTTGGGAGACCCTGAGAATGGGATGGGAGTGAACAGCTAATGGGGAGGGCTGGAAGGAGGCTGCTGAAATGGAGGACTCACCAGTGCCACCCCCTACACCTCACAGAGTCCGAGTCAGCCCATCCTGTTGGGAGCCCTGGAGAGAGTGGCACATCAGGGTGGCAAGGGGGGGGCACTCCCAGCCCCCTCTGTCTCTTGCTGCTGCTGCTGCTCCCAATTCTGCGTCTCCTGCGAGTTCTCTGAGCCAAGCCGACCCTTCCTGCCACCTCCAGGAGCCAGAGCCCTTCCAAGATTCCCTGGAGGAGGAACCCCTGCTACCTGAGCTGGGATTGCCAAGCCAGACAGACAAGATGGAAGAGTGATGGGGGCAGTCAGAGGGTCTGAGGTGACCCTGAGAGATACCGACTCCCTCCTCACAGGCTAAAGAGGAGCTGCAGGGGAGACAGCCCTGGGCTCTCTTGAGCAGAGGCAGGGCAAACATAGGGTCTCTATCAGCTGCTTTGATGGTGTCATGCCATCCCCCAGGAAGACTGGGATTTTGTGGGACTGAGTCCTTGAGCCTGCTGGGGGCCAAGGCCGAAGATCTGGGGACAGGTCGACTGCTGGATCAGAGCAAGGAAGAAGCCCAGGCCTGCTATCTGTGCCCAGTGCCCAGTGGGCCTCTTCTCTGGGGTAGCACCTTGCCCTCCCCAGGGGGTCACTCACTTGTCTTCTGTGAAGATAGACTTGCCATGTGGTTGAATTTCATGCCAGTTTGTATTTTTATAAGTGTCTGGACCAAACCTTCAATAAACCACCCATCTTTTTGTTGTTCTCCCCAACCTACTGCCCTCTGACTCCTTCCCCGATACCAGGACTCCCTGCGCCCTCTGCTCTCAGCTTGGCTTGGCCTGACCTCCATGCCAGCTGTGCCCAGGCCATCCATGCCAGGCCTCAGTAGGCACCCCTCTGGGCAGTGTGGGGTGGGTGCCAGCAGCAGCTGTGGAGCTTGGCACCTTCCCCCACCTCCCTAGCTGGCTTCCTGTGCTGAGGAGGGGGCAGATGCTCCTGACAGCCCACCTACTTGGGGCACTGCCCAAGCTGTGGTAGTACCAAGTAGGGTGTGGGGGCAAAAGCAAGGGCTAGTGGAAAGACAGCAGCACCTGGGTTTCTGAATACCTGGGTCCGAGAGCTGGGTGGCTGCCCCCTCCCCAAGGGCAGTCTGGGCGGTTCCAGGCCTAGAACTGGGAAGGTGGGGTCAGATCAAAGCCGCCTTCCCAGCGGCCTCTTTGTTCTTCGCTTTTACAAGGAGAAGGGGGTGGGGCCGAGGAGGGAGGGCCCCCTTTGCTCTCAGCCCCACACTGTCTCTCTACCTCTTGCAGGCGAGGCTATGATTCCCCCCCAACCCAACCGGGACCCTCTTTCTGAACGATGTTCTGGGTGGAGCCAGGGTTAGGGGTGCCCCTTCCCCCGCAGCTTTGCTCCACCCGCCCCGGTGCCCCGCAGCCTCCACTGGCACGGTGCCGGCCCGCCTGGCACTGAGCCAGCGATCGATAGGTGGATGTTGTGCTGATTAGCTCGGGCCGGCTGCGGCAGCGAGAGGCGGCGTGTGAACACGCGGGGGTGGGGGGGGGGGTGGAGGCTGGGGGTCCAGAGACTGACCGACACCGCGAAATGCTGGACATCGTGAACCCCCTCCTCATCCCCTTGGACTCTTAGGTCAGACCCCGGTCTCTAGGTTAATTCCATTGCTCTGGCTGAGGCCTGGGGTGAAGGACACACCTCGGGCGGAGCAGACACGAGTCGACTCCTTCCCCCATTCGAGGCCACTTTGAGAAAATGCCATATCTGTAGTTGCGTGTGCTTGCGCATTCGTCTGTCAGGGCCCTCACCCAAAAACACGATCTTTAGCGGGGGCGAGGGGCTGGGGTACAGAAAGAGTAGAGTCTGAGCTAAGGATGAGCTTTGAGCTCTGTCTTCTGGTCCTGGGTTCCAGTTGCGTCTCTACTGTCCTCCAGGAGGGTGTCTATATGTAGCCGTGGAAACTTACTGTACTGCACCTCTCCAGTGAAACCCATAGGCGGGGCACGCTGGGGAGACTGGTTAGTAAACCCTGTCCTGCATTGAGGACTGTGGGGGTCTCACCGGACTCCCAGTGACCCCAGACACCCCCCTCTTCGTGGGCCAGGCCGGGCGCGCTCGCTCCCGAGGCGGGCCGCTCCCGAGGCGGGCCGGCGCGCGGATCCGCCGCTGACAAGAACGCATGTGCGAAAGAGACGCGGGGCCCGGCCGGCTTTCCCGCACTCAGACACACGCCCTCACTCTCAGTCAGACGCGTACACTTGACACAGACATACGCCCTCGCCGGCCGCCAGGCTCCCTGCAGGTACAAGGGCGGACCCCTCGGCAGGGCAGCCGCGCACTTGCACGGGGGGAGGTCGCAAACTCGGGCCCGCCGGCTGCAGGCCTCAAGCCAAGCCAGTCCTCCCTACATCCACTTTCCTCCCAGCCTGGGCCCTGCGCGGACAGCTGATTCAGTCCCGGGGTGCGTCCCCATGGAAAGCGAGAGCCAAGTCCGCTTATGGGGCCGAGACGGGCCAAAGGCGCTGGGCGGTCCTCGGGGACTGGGCCCTACCCATGAGAAGTCCTCAGGGCGTGTTCCGGGGCGCGGTTCCAGGAGGCTGGGCAGGACTGCAAGTTTTGGGGCGTCACCGATCTCCCCTAAACTCAGCGGCGCTAGACAGCCAAGGGTGGGGCCCTCAATTTGCTGGGCCTGCCCTAGTCTCTGCCGAACAATGCGACAACGCCCCTCGTCTTTGCATCACTCTATATCGCTGTCCCGATCCTGCTCCACACTTTCTGAGGTTTTAAACAGCCCTCTTTCCCTAGATGCTAAATCCTGAAGTTTGGGTCTTTTTATGGGACCCCTCCCTTTTTTCTTCTACCCTTTCATTAATTCCTTCCTCCCTTTCCTTATTCATTCAACAAACTGTGAGCTCCCAGCGCGTCGTTCTTGCAGTCGGCCACACCAGCTGGGGTCGTCGGGGGATCCCCAGTGGTGACGCAGTTGGAAAGAGGCATGCTGGCTTCCAAATAACCAATAGAATCCCGGGGCCTGGGGCATGAGGTCATCGGCGGTGATGCCCATTGGTTCAGGCCAGAACGTGAGGGGGTCCCCATAGCAACCGACGGTGCGTCCGAGCGTAACCTGGAGAGTGGTCTTTGCTTGAGCTCCAGTGGCAGCTTGGGTGGTGCTTGGGCTGGGGGCGGGGAGGCTGGGATGGAGCTCAGCTTCCCAATTCCTGCAGCCCTAGCCCAATCAAGCTCTGATCTTTCTTGAGATATTTTTCTCACTCAAAGTAAGGGTCAGTGCCACAACCCAAGAGGGGAGTATTGGCAGCAGCGTTGGGGTCCTAGGCGCGGCACCCGGAATGTTAATTCTGAGATCCTTGTGTTTATCTGCATATCGTCTGCATCTCATTTGCATTCTCTTCATTTAAGGTCAAATTGGGCAGACATCTCCACATCCCCAGCCCTGTCTCTTGTCTGTATCCCAAATCTATCCCTTAGCGGCTCTAATTTCTCTCAGTTGTCCAGTTCCTTACCCCACCCCTCTTCCCAGCCCCTAGTGTCTCCCGGGGTGGGAGGGGGCACAGCCTAGCTAAAAGAAAAAGGATGAAAAGTCTGCCTCTCCTCTGGATGTTTGGTGACAGATGGGGAGGGCTGGTCTGTACTACCTAGAGACTAAATTGGCAAAGCAAATGGTGGGGGGAGGTGCCCCAGGCTGGGGTGAGGGTCTCTAGGGCCAAATCACCCACATGCCTGGCAGGGTGCTGGAGCTGGGGATGCCTGCTTCCAGCCAGGGGCAGGCCTGCCCACCTGTCTGGTGCCAGGGCAGCTTCCTTCCTCCAATTAAACACTAATGAGGTGTCATTAACCCTTACTTTACCTGCCAGCCCTCAGGTGAAACTCAAATTCATGGTCTCACACTGAGGAAGAGGGAGAAAGGAAGCCAAGAGGCAGTAAGGTCAGGGGACCAGGAGACAAGAAGGTGGGGCCAGAGGCATGAGCAGCAGGCACTGGTTATCCTCTGTGTGCTTCTGAGGGATTCTAGGCATGGGTGTCCCACCGTCAGAATGCATTTATTCTTCTATTCATCAATTCAACAATTATTTATTAAGCACCTCACCTACTCCTACTAACTAAATACCAGGCTGCATGCTCGATGCTGGGGATACTCGCTTCAATAAGACAAGATCCCTTCCCTTAAGGAATCTTGAGATTACTCAAGAAGACAAACTGGCCAACAAATGCTATTATAGAGCTATGCACAAAGTGCTGTGGGAACACAGGGAAAGTGAGCTGTCAGGGAAGGCTTGGATTTTGAAGGACAAAGTTTCTGGCATGGAGGGGATGTGTAGAACTAATAATTCTTGTGGATTTGACTCAGTGTGGGTCCATGTTTAGCTGCGTTTTCAGGGCTGCTGGTGTCTGCCCTCCCAGAGCTGTATGTTTTGCATCTGTGTGTTTGTGTGTGAGTGTACGTGTGTTGTCTGGATCTCTGAGTGTCTGGAATCCCTTCTCCTGAACATACATTGTGGTTTTATTACAGATCAATGTTTGCTGTGAAGCTCTTGCACAGATTAGCCTGAACCTGCCCAGCCCAGGGGAGGGGAAGTGGAGAACTGATGTTGGCTCTTTGGGAAGGGGTGGGCAGGCACCATCTTCACACCTGGGGGCCCAGACCCTTGGCTCCCCAAGTGGCAAAAGGCTGGCCAAGGGAGGCAAAGGGTTGGACCCCAGGCTATGGTAGGCTGTGCCGAGGCTGTAGTCCCCTCTGCCCCTGGCTCCCCAGAGGAAACATGGGGGTTATAGCCACCACTCCCCACCTAGATCTCAGGCCCCCTCCCCTAGCCTGTTCTTCTGTCTGCGGAGAAGCAGGCCAGCTCAGACCTGTCTGCTGGCTCTCTCCCACTGGGAGCGGATCCTTTCCAGGGGACACGAGAGGGCTGGGGAATGCTGGGGCCTACTTGGAGGCCCCAGGTACTCCACCCTGGCCCTGGCTCTCTCCAGCCTGGATTCTCCCCGCCCACTTTGGGGTGCCACTTCTCAGGGTTTTGCCTAGACATAGCCATCTTTGCCAGGTAAGCCCTTGACCACTAGGCAGAGGGTGGGGCGAGAGTTCTGGCAGTGAGGACTGGCATTGGGGGGCGGGGGGGGGGCAGCAAGGAAATTGCGAAGCTACTCAGAGACCTCTACCCTCGTTCCTTCTGTCTCTTTGCAGCCACTAACTAGAAAGCCAAATTTTGGTGGCAGGAAAAAGAAGAGAGTCTGGATCTAGGGAGAGTTTTAGGGGTTAAAGAGAGGCTCTGAGGTCTGAGGAGAGGGTCAAGAACCCCTCCTTCCACACTGTCAAGAACGGGACTTCCTTTTTTGGTTGTAACTTCCCCTCCCCCTCATTCCATCTAATCTTTTCCTACCCCCTCCTTACTCCCCAAGCCCTCGGTTACCTCGCCCACTCTGACAGCTCTTAGAGAAGCTTGGAGATGGGGGGACAAATGGAAAGTCTAGTCTGGGTGAGGGACCTCAGGAGATAACCTCTCAATACCGTGATGATGAGGCCTCCATTCGTCAACCTCCTTGTGGGTCCTACACACTGTGCTAAGTGCTTCCCAAACGTGGATCTGAATGCTCGCACAACCAGCTCCTCAAGGTAGGGTGTTCCTATCCCGATTTTACAGACGAGGAAGCAGTCTCAGGGAAGCACAGGGACTAGCACAGCCAATGAGTGGTAGAACTGGAATTCGAACCCAAGCCCATCCTATGAACTGCTAAGCACGACTGCCTCCTCCCAGCTTTCCTTGAAGCACATTCAGAGGATTCACACACACCTCTAGTGTAACACTCCAGAGAGGGCCCCCGGTTCAGGCTTCTTAGCTTCTTGGACTCATTAGAGGGATCAGGGTATGACTAGAAACAGAGGTTATTACACTCCAACCCCAACCAGCAAGGCCCGCATCCTAATTTCCTGTGTCCAGGACCACACATCAGTGCACTGGGTTCCCTGCTGTCAGTCGTGTGTGTGGTTCCACGTCAACTCATGGACATTAGGGCACCACGCAGCCATGCTGACACACACAGTGGGAAGTCAGAAGATATGTGCATTGGCCTCCTTGTTGGCATGCTGGCACCCAGGTTTCCATGTTAGGACCACACCAACAGACTGCCTGCACTGGGGCACACACATGGGCCCTGTGCAAGGTGCGGAATCTGTGAATATTTCATGTCTGGAGCTGGCGGCTGCCTCTCCCGCTCACAGGCGTGCCCAATGCTCCTTCTCATAGGCTCCTTGTTTATTTGTTTAATGAATTATTTATTCACAGCCCCCCTTCCCTCCTGGCCTCCCCCTCCCCCAGGCCCTAGCCTCCATGATTTATTGAACACAGCTCAGCTCTGTGGTTGCCACCCGATGTCCCGGGAGCCGCCTTGGGTCCAGCCTGAGCACTCCCTCTGCCCTCGACCTGTTCAGCTCCCTGCTTCCTTGGCCCCAGGGGGTGGGGGGGGATGGGGAGAGGCGGGGAGGCACCATGTTCAGAGAGTTCCCAGGGGCCTGAGCTCAGTGCCTCTGGAGAGAAACATGGCAGCCAGCAGTGTTCTGGCAAGCCGGAGGGTCAGAGGGAAATGAAGGCAGAGATTGCAGGGCAGGAGAAAAGAGGCCTGAGGCCCTAGAAAGTGAGGGTCAGCCTCATGGAGAGAACCCCAGCCTCCACAGATGCCCTCACCCCACAGAGAGCTGTTGGTCAGGGCCCAGGCCTTAGACACCAGTGTGTCTAACTAGGTATAACCCAAGAGAGATAATGAAATCAAGAAATCCATTTTATGGGTCTCAACCAGCTTTCTATTTATTTTTTTTTTAATTTTAAGAATAGAACAGAAGAAAAATATGAGTGCATCCTCGGTAATAAGAGTAAGTATTGTTTCATGAAACATTGTTTCAGTTGCATGTGAATGTGTGTGTGTGCATGTGTATGTACTGTATTGTAAATGCAAAATATAATCTTACTGTGGGTTACAGTCAGGAAAGGTCTGAGTCATAAACCTTTATCAACAGGCCTAGACCCCACTGATGGAGGCCTGGGTCCTTCCATGACCCAGATGCCACAGAAAGAGGCCTAGGCTTCAGATCAGGTCCCAAGCATATGGACAGTGGCCCAGATCTTATACACAGAGACTCAATCCTTGGAGAAGCCCAGGCCCCATGAATAGAGGCCTATACACAGGCCTAGGCATTATAGCTGGAAGCGCATGTCCTATGGTCAGAACCGCCACATGCAGTTGGGCAGTTTGTGCATGGTACAAAGGAGCCACCCATGGGGCTAGTAGAGGCTGACATAAGCCCAAGCTCTCTGACAAAGATGGGGAGACACATAGGGCCACCTCCCGCTTAAGGAAGTGGCACCTTTGTATTTACACAAAGGCACTATTTGCCAAGAGATGCACCCTAAGGACTGGGTCTGCATAGAGGGTGTTTTTTCTAATTCTCACAAAAGCCCAAATCAGCCAGCAGCTGATTTGGTTAGAGGCCCAGATAGACAGAGCACCAAATCCCATGGACAGAAACTTAGGCCCTATAGAGAGTGTCTCAAAACCAAAATACCAGAGGCTCAGACCCCATAGAGAGAGCTGCTTAAATCCTATAGAAAGGGCTCCAGATTCCTGAGAGAAGGGCTCAGTTATTGGGGGGCAGGGTGTGGGGTGCTGGATTCTAAAGGAGTATCTGGGCCCTATAGAAAAGGGCCCAAATCCTTAAGCGGGACCCAGATTCTACCAACAGGGCTTCTAACATGGAATCTAAAGTCCTAGACCAAACCAGCAAGCTCCCACTCCCTGTGAATATGGGCAGCCTCTCTGCCAACTGTGGGCCTACAGAGAGAAGCCTCCCTTTGCAGAGCAGGGAGGGTGGGTAGGCAGGGAGGGGGCTGGGATTTGTGGCACCTAGAGGAGGCAGGTTAGCATCATTTGAGTGAAACAAATCTCTCCGGGGACAAGGAGGCTAGGGGGAGGGAGAGCTGTTTGCAAAGTCCCCCATTCCCACCCCCAAAGGGCCTAATTTATTTTCTGGCTCCTGAGAAGAGAAAGGAGATCTCCTGGGGTGGAGAGGAGTCAAGGGAGGACAGCGCCTGCTCTTGCCTGGCAGCAGCTAGGCACAGGGCCTATTCTGAATGGCATTGCCCTGTCCCAAACCCAGCACCTGGGGTCGACTTGTGGTCAGGACCCCTGTCCTGCCAAAGATGAACGGAGGAAGGGTGCCCATATGTCCTCTCTCCTGCAGTAAAGAAGACGAGTATCACGCCTGTCTCCCTGGGCACAAGTGGTTGGCTTGGGTTCTGAGAATCTGGTCTGGGACCTGGTCCTCCTGGTCACTCTTAGTCTGAGCCTCTCCAAAAGAGAAGAGAAAAGGGGTGGGTACCCCTAGGTCTCGCTTCTAGACCCTTTCCCTCAACTTCTACTTCCTAGGAAAAGAAGAGAGAAGAGGCGAGCACGGAGCTGTGTGTGTGCCTGAGGGTGCACGTGGGTTTGTGTGTGTGCATGGGTCTGGGTGTGCACTCCTATGTCTGTGTATCTAAGTGCCCATGTTTCTACAGATCTCTAGTTGTCTGAGAGTGTCTGCGAGGGGTTCTGTGTGCCTGTATGTCTGTGTCAGGTGCCTGTGTTTCCATGTTCTCTGCCTCTGGGTGTCTCTGCCTTTTCTCCTGAATGTGTGTGTGCAATGTCTGTGCTGGGGTGTCACTGTGAGGACAATGACTGTGGTGAGAGCTGAAACACAGGGTGCTCTGCCTTCTGCCCTCTCATCAGCATCTGGGAGAGTAGGACTAACAATGCCTGGGGACACCAGTGGCTGCACTGGGAGGGGCCCCTGCTTAAAGTGTAGTGAGGAATCCTTTGTAGGTGTCCCAGGAAAGCCTGGTTTGCTCTAGCTGACTCTCTCCTTGTCCCTGGACTGCCAAATAGCCTTCAGCACCCAATGTTGCCATTCTTGGGAGCTGAGCTCCTCTACCCCACCTCCAAGAAAAATAAGCTTCATGCTCAGCTGGGGGCTTTAGGTCAACAGCTGTGAGGTCCTTGGTGCCAGCTGAGGGCTTCTCCACCACCCTCTCGAACCCACCTGACTCCTCATCCACATGGGAAGAGGGGCATGGAGGAAGCAGAAAGCCAGACTGTAAAGGAGGGGGATCTAGTTATACTTATTAAGAGGTCCTGGACTCCCCAGCTTCTTTTCAAGTTTCCTTCATCCCATCCCAGAAATGAGTGTGCTCACAGGAGATCGAGATGCCTGTGTTGGCCTCCCTAATCCTTCTCCCGGGAACTCCAGACTGGGGAGCAGAAGGCCCACGACCGGCGGCAGCAAATCAGACCTAGCAGGGAGAAGCGAGAAGCGTGCCGATTGCTCTCGAGGGGGCAGCACGGTCCCCACCTCCCACGCGCCGCGCGCTCCAGGCCCGAGTGGGGCGGGGCCTGGCGGGAGCGCGCCAGGGGCGGGGCTTCGGCGGCGCGCCCGGGAGGGTGGAGGGAAGGGCTGGGGGCGTGGCCTAAGGCTCGGGGGCCGGCGGCCGCGGCGGCGGCAGCAGGGAGCTGGGAAGCGAGAAGCCGGGAGCGCGGGGCTCAGTCGGGGGGCGGCGGCGGCGGCGGCTCCGGGGATGGCGGCGGCTCCGCTGCTGCTGCTGCTGCTGCTCGTGCCCGTGCCGCTGCTGCCGCTGCTGGCCCAGGGGCCCGGGGGGGCGCTGGGAAACCGGCATGCGGTGTACTGGAACAGCTCCAACCAGCAGTGAGTCGGGGGCCCAGGGAGCCCGTGCGTCCCGCGTCTGTGAGAGGGGGAGCTGGTGGGCCGGGAAAGTCCTGGGGGAACCTGGGGTGGGAGTCCTAGGAGACCACCGCTGGGGGCTGGGAGGCGCGGGAGAGGGAGACTCTGTGGGCGTCTATGAAACTCGGGGGGTATCTGAAAGAGGCTGTTTAGGTATAGTAAGGAGGGCTTGGGCCGTGCGGAGGAGGCTTCTCGGGGACACCCCACCCCACCTTGGCTTCTCTCCACACCCGCCGCTAGAATAGCGTACCTCCGTCCCACAGGCCCCCGTCTTCACCCACTTAGGCCGGGCCGGGGTTTAGGAGTACCAATGTGCTGGGGATAGGCCGCCGCACTTGGGGGGCCCAGGGATGACCTGTTTTCAGACGTGAGGGTTTCAAGGGGTTCTGTCTAGGGCTCCTGCTTTTAAAAGTGGGGTCCAGAGCTGAGGCAGGGAGTCCAACCCAGCACCTCCTCAGAACGAAGGCGAATGGGTTGCCCTGGTTGTGCGGATAAGCCTGGCTGGGGTGAGCTGGGGCTGGGTCGCCGAGTTGGGGGCCCTGGGGGTGCTGCTTGGCTAGGATGGGAACATGGGGTACTGGCGAAAGAGAAGAAGGCAGGGAGATGTCGGCGTGTCACACACGCACACACGCCCGGGCTGGGGACGGCGTGTGGCTCCAAGTGTGAGCGGGCGTGCGCGGCTGTCAGTGTGCGTGTGTGTCTGAGTGTGTGATTTGTGTGTCTGCGTCGGCGATCGTCTCGGGGTGGGAGCGGGCGACGGGTCGGGGAGGGGGCTGCGGTCGCTGTCCGCGTGGCCGGCCGCGTCTGAGCTTGGGCTGTCGGCGCCGCCGCGGTCTGGGCGGGTGTCAGGGCGGCCGTGTGGTTTCCCCGGGTGTGTGGCGCGGCGGCTGGGTGCCGGCTGCGGAGCCAGGTCCTCGTTCTGCTCAGTCCTCGCTGCCCTTGTCTTCTCCTCCCCGCCGAGCCGCCGTGTGTATCACCCTGGCTGCCTCCGTGTGTGCCTGTGTATTGGGGGGATCCCTGGGGATGTGGGGGTCACTGTCACACCTGCCCAAGCAGCGGCGGCGACACTGCCTCTGGCTTCCCACTCCGGGGGGCGACTCGGGAGCAAATGGCGAGGCCCCAGGGGAAGGGACCGGGAGGGCCGGCGGCCGCGACCCCCAACCTCCCGGAGGAGGGGCTGCCGCTCACCGCTCCGCTCTTTGTTGTTTGGGGCTCCGCGCCTCCCCCTCTCTCCCTCCTAGCGCCCGGAGTGTCAGACTGGGGGTGGGGATGAGCCAACGACGCCCCCCTCTCGCTTCCCATGGAAACCTCGGGGGTGGGGATTCGGCCCCTCCTCCCCCCGGAGCGGGACTCAGAGAACTCCGGGGGGCCCTAGGGGCTGACTCCCCTGCTCTATCTACTCCTCCCCCCTCCCCCAGACTCACACGTCCGCCCTCCGCCCTGCTAGAGTCTGGAGGGGAGTGGAGAGTGCGCAGGTGAGGGGCCCCGGGTTCCCCACCACCCTTCGGGTACCCCCTCGTTCTTAGGGGAAGCTGGAGCCAGGGGGATGCGGGAATGGCGGGGGGGGGGATGTTGTTGATCAGGTTCCCCTCCCCCGCATACACCTGGGCGCAGGTGAAAGCCCTGGGAGGGGGTGGGGAAGCCTGGATTCCGGGAGCCTCCTTTCTGTCTTCCCCGCTCCCCCGCAGGTCTGGACCGGCAGAGGTAGGAGGGGATGCGCACCGGGCCGGGAGGCCGCCGCCGCCGCCCCCGCCTCTCTTCCCCGGCCTTTGTTGCCGCTGCGCCCGGGCTCCCCGGCTCCCTCACTGCGGCAGCCGCGGCCCCATAAATCGTGAGAGCGACGTGCTCCGGAGCCGGCAGTGGAGAGGGCCAGGGAGCTGGGGGCGGGGCCCTGCCGAGCTACAGGCTCCCGCGCCCCCTCCTCCCGGTCACGTGAGCTGGGCTCCTGGCTCCCACCCACCCCCCCGTCACGTGCGGAGGGTCTCTGCCCCCTGGGGTCACGTGGAGAGGGTCTTGCGACCCCGCCTCTTGGGGGTCACGTGGGAGGGTGCTGGTGGGACACGTGCGGCGGTCTCCTTTGACAGACCTGGGGGCAGTGCCCTGCACAGCGGCCGCGATCTCGCCCCCTGCCCCCTACTCAGCCTCTCCGTTTGATCCCTTGGAATAGGCGAGACCTGTTCCCAACCTGGCCTAGAAACTAGGGATGGGGGGATTATACTAGAGGGACGCATGCGAGTGTGAGGTCGAGGGATCCCTGAGCCCAGAATTGAATTGGGGGGGCGGGTAGGGAGACCAGTCAGTGGCCAAATAGTTGCCCCCTGTGCTTCATTTCTTTGCAGAACTCAGCAAGGGTGTTGGTATTCGCCCTTATCTCAAGAAGCCTCAGGAACATCTTTCTCTAGCTGTCTCCCTACCTGTGTCTTCATCACGGAAATGTTTCTGTTGCTGATCTCTCTTTCATTCAAACATTCATTCAACAAATATTTATTGAGGCTCTACTATGTCCCTATTGGTCTTTCTCTGTTTCCTCCCTGCCCTGTCCCTGATATTCTCCTTTGCGTCTCTCCATCTCCGTCTCCGCTGACTGTGGGCCTCTCTGGATCGGCCTCTACATCTCCCCCTTTCTCCAAGTTTCTCTCCGTTCTCATTCTCTTCCCTCTTTCTCTCGGTTTCTGGACCCCGCTCTTTCGCTGTGTCTCTCTCCCATTCCTCTCGCAGTGAATCGGTCTCTTAATCTCCCCTCTCGCTGTGTGTCTCTCTCACTCCTTTTCTCTGTGTCTCGCTTTCGGCGGGTCTCTCGCTCTTCGCCGCCGCTGCAGATCAATAAACCTTCGCCGCCGCCGCTGCTGCTGCTGTCGCAGGGAGGAGGGGCGGGGATGTGGGGCGCGCTGATTCCCTCCCACCCGACGCGGGCCCGAGAAGCTGGGGACCCAGTCCCGGGATGGCAAGACGCGGCGGGGCGAGGTGCGGAGGCCCAGGGCGCCCCAGGGAGTGCGGGGGTGTCAGCGTGCATGCACTGCCCTGCGAGCGTTCCCGCCACCCACCGGCCCCCAGCCCGGGCGCGGACCCCACGCCGCGCACACGTGGTCTGGCCTCGCCTGCTGGAGCGAGCGGCACGCGGCCTCGGGGGCGCGCGCGAGAGGGAAGGAGAACCCGGGTCCGGTGTCTTTACATCCCTCTTCCACTTCCTTAGCTCTGCATCCCGGCGTCTAAGGGTGGGGGCAGGGACTTAAGTTCAGGGCCCCTTGGGATCCTCTCCCTACTCCCTGGTCTTGTTACACACCCTGTTTACCTGCCCCTAATTGCCCCGGAGGGAGAGGTTTGCTCCTTCCCTGCTCCCCCGCCGCCCATCTCGCCAGGCTTGAGCAGGCAAAGCGCTGGAGTGAAAGAGAGGGGTCGGAATGCGCACTGGGGGCGGGGAGAGCCGGGAGAGACGAAATAACGGGGTGAAGGGGCACCCCCTCCCAGTGGGGTGTGTCGACACTCACCTGCCTTTTCTGCGAGAGAGGTAGGAGGCTCGTAGGGGATGAAGTGAGGAAGAATAGAGAACTGTTGGAAGGGACAGGCACAACCAGTCCCCAGATCCCAGCCCCCCCACCTCCCGCGAGGGGGTGCGGCTGTAGGTTGGGGAGGTGCGGCCCTGGAGGACGGGTTAGCTGCGGAGCTTCCCCGGGCCTAGCAGCACCTCCCTCCTCGCTGCCAGGGCAGGGACGATGACAGATTCAATTAAAGCGCCCAAGCCAGGCAGACACCTCAAGTCTCCCAGGAGTTGTGGCTGGGGATTCCTGGCACCCAGCCCATCTGGCCCCCCTGTCCACCAGATACCAACTGGGCACAGCCGTTCCACAAGCAGGGCTTTCTCCCACGTGCCCAGCTTGGGGGACATTCCAGGGGCTGCTCCTGCCACCCAGCCCAGGGATAGGTAAGAAATGGCTTCTCCTCACTTGTGGTTGCTCAGCAACCTTTCAGTAAGGCCAGTGCCCACCCGGTTGAGGAAACCAATGTGCCTGTAGGAATACCTCTGGCTCTGGCTTACTCCCCACTGGAATAGGGTGTGTTATAGGGGGAACTGGGCAGTGCCCCAGGGAGGGGCTACTTCCGAGTAGGGCTGGAAACCTGGGTGAGGCTCAAGGACAGAGGTCCCAGTGTGGCTGTGCAGCTGCTCCAGGCTGGCACCCTACCACTGGTAGCCCTCTCCTGAAAGCCTGTGGGAGAGGAACAGTAGACTTGGGAGTTGGGGAGAGAGGCAAGCCTGGGGTGGTGGCTGGGAGGTAGGCCTGGTCTAACCCGTTTTCCTGCTCTCCCAGTGCCCCAGGCCGAGACTCCTGCCCACCTGAGTGCCAGGGCCAGGGAGGGGCCTGAGTGACCCATCACTCCCGTGGGAACCGAGTGGGGCTGGTGGCATTCTTGATGACTCAATGAGGCTGTGCCCAAGCACCGGGTCTCATCTGTCTGCCTTAATGCCAGCCTGGAAAGGAGCTTGAGGAGGGGGCAGCACGGGCAAGGCCAGAGAAGTACGGTAAGGTGGGGAGGGACCCTCAAGTTCCCACCCATGAAGAGGCCTCCAGGTTCGTTTTCCTAATGGATCTAATTACTGTTTGTGGACCTGGGAGGTACCTGGCGACATGGGGAGCGAGTCTCTCCCCTCAGGGAGTTCCCAGGGACCCCAATGGTTTGACATTTTGCCAAGTACCCCATGCCTTCCTGTGTCCACCACACTCCCCTCTCCCAGCCAAGATGTATGCATTCCACCCCGAAGGAGATTAGGGGAAACTCTTGCCTCCTTCTCTGAGTTTCTTCCTCCATTCGGATGCTTCTCTCATCCCCACACCACCCAGTACCACCACTGAGGGCTTTACGACCAACACTTTGATGATGACTAGCAAGGCAGGTGGGGATTACAAGGGACCCAGCATCTGCTTCTCTGTCCCATAGAAGGATCAGGGATGTAAGAGGCACAGCCATCTTGTCTGGGCACTATGCCCGCTACTCTGCCAAGCCTCACGAAGGGGGCAGTGGTGCCCAGGTTGAGAAGGGAGGTGTATAGAGACAGAAGTTTTGGCTGATTGGCATGATACCATATGGAGCCTTGGCATTGAGTCCCTTAGCTCCCTGGTCTGTTATGTCACACTATTGGGACCTAATTGCCCATGGCCTCTGGGTGGAGGTCAGTGGGACTCAAGGTACAGAGGCTCTTGATACTGTAGAGAGAGCATGTGCCTCGTGTGTGTGTGTGTGTGTGTGTGTGTGTGTGTGTGTGAAGGGCAGGGGGAGAGCTTGAGATTGCTGGGGTCAACCGATACTGGCATGTGAGTCAAGCACATGTACAACCTAGCTTTTCTATGCGCACGCCGCCTGTGAGTGGGCGGTGGACATATTTGTGTATGTGCCATAGAACTTATGCATGTATATGCATGAAGCCTCCATACCTGCGAATGTGAGGGCAGGTCCTGTCGGACTAGCCTTGGGGGTGGACTGGCAGCCGCAGGAAAGCATGCTGGCAGAGGCATGGAGGGTGCGCATCCCTCCCACTTTCACCCTTCCTTTCCATTCCTTCTATCCTTCCTCCCCACTGGTGAATTATGGAGGATGGACGGAGGAAATCCGGGCCTGGGTCTGGGAGTTGCAGGGGCCTGCGCCGTTTCTGTGGTAACCAAAGCAGACGTTGCCTTCTTCCCTCCACCCTTCTCCCCCGCCTCTCTTCCTTTGGAGGCAGGCTGGGTTCCCTGCGCTTTTGCTCCCCTCTGGTGGCCACCAGGAGAAGGACAGAACAAAGAGTGGACATGGAAGGATAGTGCGAGAACTGGCGGCACTAGGGCCCTGGGGACGGAGACAGGGACTGAGAAGAGAGGAAGCTCTGAAAAAAAGCCGGGAGGCTCCGAGGACCCTGGGGAAGGTCTGCGGAGCGGTGAGGTGGAACGGGTTGGCTTTGGGGTTTCTTCTCTCTGACCCGCTTCCTTTCCCCACAGCCTGCGGCGAGAGGGCTACACGGTGCAGGTGAACGTGAATGATTATCTGGATATTTACTGCCCGCACTACAATAGCTCGGGGGTGGGCCCCGGGGCGGGGCCAGGGCCCGGAGGCGGGGCGGAGCAGTACGTGCTGTATATGGTGAGCCGGACGGGCTACCGCACCTGCAACGCCAGCCAGGGCTTCAAGCGCTGGGAATGCAACCGACCGCACGCCCCCCACAGCCCCATCAAGTTCTCGGAGAAGTTCCAGCGCTACAGCGCCTTCTCGCTGGGCTACGAGTTCCACGCCGGCCACGAGTACTACTACATCTGTGAGTGACTGCCGGGCGGGCCGGGGCGGGGCCTAAAAGTGTCTGAGTGACAGCCGGAGGGTGGAGTCCCGGGGGGCCGGGGGCGGGCCAACGCGGCTGCCTCGCTTTCAGAAATCGCTAGGAGTGATACCCCGGGACGAGGCGTGGGGATCGGGCCTCACGGTTTCAGCTCAGATAGGGTCGCCAGGCTAAGAGAGAGGTTTGGTGACAGTCTGAAGTTTGGGTCGCAAAGTCACTGTTTCTGTGAGGGCCATTCAGAGTCAGGGTTTCTTGAGAGGTGGGATCAAAAGGACTTCTATGGCTGAGGGCGGAGCCACAGAGACCAGTGTCCAAAGGGTAGGGGAGCTACTGAAGGAGACCGCCCGGGAGGGACATTTTGGAGAGGGTGAGACGGAGAGTTTCTGAGTGAGGGTGGGGTGTAAATCGGGAGAAAGTGACTCAGGCCTCATCTCCTCCCCAGCCACGCCCACCCACAACCTGCACTGGAAGTGTCTGAGAATGAAAGTGTTCGTCTGCTGCGCCTCCAGTGAGTATAATCGGCTCCCAGCCGCGACCCTATTCTCGGCTCCCCTGCTTTGGGGCTCCCCTGCCTTCCTGGGGGTGGGGGCGGAGAGCACAGGCGAGGGACTCATTCCCCAGCCGTAGCAGGGGGAGGGGATCCTGGCCCTGACTCTCCCCTCCTCTCTCCCCACTCGCACCCCACCCCGCAGCATCGCACTCCGGGGAGAAGCCGGTCCCCACTCTCCCCCAGTTCACCATGGGCCCCAATGTGAAGATCAACGTGCTGGGTGAGTCTGCGCAGCGCCCTCTGGTGGCCACTGCTGGAACCGCAGCCCCCTCCCCGGTGCCTGCTCACCTTGCATGCCTTGCGCTGGGGCACCGATCCTTCCTACCCCGTGGGTGGTCACGTCCCCAGCTCCACTGCTGCTGCTGCTGCCGCGTGCCCCCGCCCCGGCGCGCAGCCCAGCCCTCACCAGTCTGTCTATTCATCTATCCACAGAAGACTTTGAGGGAGAGAACCCCCAGGTGCCCAAGCTTGAGAAGAGCATCAGCGGGACCAGCCCCAAGCGGGAACACCTGCCCCTGGCGATGGGCATCGCCTTCTTCCTTATGACACTCTTGGCCTCCTAGCTCTGCCCCCTCCCTTGGCAGGGAGAGATGGGGTGGGGCTGGGACAGAGCGGGGAGCCTTTGGCCTCTGAAGGGAAGCCTAGCCAATGGGGCCTAGACCCCTCCTCCAAAGGCTGGCTGTGGGTTCTGCACCATACGTATGTGCCCGCCCCTCTGCCCCCTCCCCCCCAACGTAGGGCACTGTAGTGGACCAGGTGCAGGGACAGCCACGGGTCCTAGGTGGCCTTGTGGCTCTGGTAATGTTTGGTACCAAACTGGGGGGCTATAAAGGGCAGTGTTCAGGACTCCCTACCCCTGGTACCTTTCTCTGACCCCTGGTGCCCTCCGCCCTTTGTCCCCCCAGAGAGACAAATATGCCCCAGAGAGCGCAAATCGAAGCGTGGGAGACACCCCATCACTCTCCTCTAGGGGCAGAACATGGGGAGGGGACTAGATGGGCGAGGGGGTGGCATCGCCTGCTGCCCTCTTCCCCTGTTTACAGCAATAAGCATGTCCTCCTCCCCCCACTCCCACTCCCAGGTTTGTGGTTTGGATTGAATCCAAGTTTACAAGTAGACACCCCTGGGTGGGCGGGTAGTGGACAACGTTGACAAGGGGTGGGCATTGGGGTGCCAGGCAGGCATGTACAGACTCTATATCTCTATATATAATGTACAGACGGACAGAGTCCCTCTCCTTCCTTAACCCCCGACCTTCCTTGACTTCCCCTCCCAGCTTCAGACCCTTCCCCACCAGGCTAGGCCCCCCCACTGGGGGACCCCCTGGCCCCTCTTTTGTCTTCTGTGAAGACAGGACCTATGCAACGCACAGACACTTTTGGAGACCGTGAGACAACAATGCCCCTGTCCCTCCAGCCCTGAGCCGGGACCCAGCTCCCAGGACCTTGCCCTGCTCACCCTCTGTGGCCCCCACCCATCCTCCTGGGCCTTTTTCAAGTGCTTTGGCTGTGACTTTCATACTCTGCTCTTAGTCTAAAAAAATAAACTGGAGATAAAAATAACTGAGTGTGTGTGATTTCCAGGGGCCATTGCCCTTCTGTACACTGGTTAAACCCCACAGGTCACAGGACCTGGGTGGTGGAGGGGATTCTGGGGCCAAAGGGTCAACTGAGCACCTTGTTCTGTGGCTTGTCTCCCTTAAGGGGGTGTGGAGGGAGCCCCAGGGGCTTCTGAGCTGGGCCTGGATGACCTTGGGAAACTCACTCAACCTCTCTGAGCCTCAAGTATCTCATCAGAAATTTTGGGTTATAATTCATCTCTCTCAGGGTTGGTGAAAGGGTCTGAGGACAGAGGGATATTCAGCTCTCAATGACGCTATTCTCCTTTTCTTCCTAGTCCATCTGTCATGAGAGGTTCTTGACTGGGGTCTATGGGTTTCAGGGGGGCTGTGAACCTAGATAGAAAAAAAATTATATCTTTGTTTTCACTCACCTGTAACTGAAATTTAACATTCTCTGATGTAGTCGGGCGACAAGCCACAATAGTTTGAACAGTGCCTGTGACTTTGTAACCAACAGAAATCACAGATGTTTTCAGACTGCATTATAGTTTTTGAAGATATCCCAAAATATCATTTACTCTCATCATTCCTTTGAAATGACTGTAGTTGTTAGACCCTCCTTGTTTTTAATGTGTTAATAAAGAAGCATATATATTACTATACCCAAAACTGTAAATGTTTTGATTAGTGTGTTTCAATATAATTGGTTTCCTTTATAATCGTTTGTAATCTTATTTTATTCATTGAAAATGTTATGGCCAAAGGCTGAGCGTTTGCTGGTGCTGGGGTGGTGCGTAACTGCAGCACCGGGCGTCTGGCGGGAGAGGGAGGGACAGGTGAGACTGACAGTGGAGGAAGCAGTCGAAGGTCTCTCCTCAGGAGCCTCAGCCCTGCCTGGGCTGGGTGAGGTCAGGGTGATAGGGTTGGGCATTGCGTGGGGGGGTTGCCCACAGGGGCCAAAATCTGCCCGGGCTTCACTGTCCAACCAAGTGCCCTGGTCCAGGGAGGGGGTGCCTTTTTCCCATTGCCAAGCTGTGCACCCTTGGCATCCATCCCAACCAGGTTCTCTAGTTGGCACTGTGTGAGCAGGCTGGGTCCTGGGTGGGTGCCCCTCCTGTGTGCCTCTGTTGCTCTTAGCAGCTGCATTGTGAGAGTCCCTGGGCAGCAGGGACTGTGTCTTCTCCCCCTCCATACTCATAAAACATAGGAAATGGAATTTCAGCTGGACCCTGGAGAGGAGGTAGGTCTCCCGCTGGCAGAGCAAGGAGGAGTGGCGGTGGGAGGGCAGGTGAGGGAAGAACGAAGGGCAGCCAGTGTGCCAGTCAGAGGCTCCCTACCCGGAGACAAGGCTGAACAGGTAGGCTCACCCATCCAATTGTTCATGGACTCAAGCGACATTTTTTTAGCATCGGCTGAGTGCCAGGCCCTATCCTGGGTACCAGGGATGCAAAGAAGACACAGTCTCTACCCTCGAATAAGCTCATAATTTAGCCTGTGTTGATATGTGAAGAGGAGCCAGTCACACATACATACACATATGATGATATAACCAGTGTTACATGGTTAAATGCCAGGCAGCTATGGGAACAAGGAGGAAAAAGTGCATTCTTGCCTGGGGACACAGGAAGGAAGAGGTACACACAGCTGGGGCCTGACTGGGCAGAGTCTTGAGGCCTTGAGGCTGAGAAGTGTGGGTTGCTCCCATAAAGGAGCCACAGCTGTGGGCCTAGGCTGCAGGCTCCCCCAAATCCCAGGACCCTGGAGACAGGGGCTGGTCGGCTGGGATGGGGGGGACCTAGTGAGTTCAAAGATCCGGGAATGGGAAGACTGTGAGGACCAGGCATTTGGGGGCAGGAGCCAGAACAAGGCAGCTTCCACTGACTGAGCTCTTACGATGCGCCAGACTCTGAGCCCAGTGCCTTACGTGCATTGCAAGCATCGTGCCCTTGAAAACCTTACCAACCCAATAGCACAGATGGAAAGACTGAGGGTCTAAGAGGCTATGTATCTTGACTAGCGTCACACAGCCTGATAAGGCTGGCATTCATAGTGGGTCTGACCATCACCAGGCTCTGACCACTGGAACCCTTTCCCACAAAACCTGATTGCCTCCTGTCACCCCCTCCACCAAAGTCACTCGGAGTTTTTGGAGAAAGACATCAAAGGACCTCAGATCTGGGTTGAGTGAGCCAAATCCAAACCCCACATTTTACAGATGGGCAAACTGAGTCTCAGAGAGAGCAAACGACTTGCCCACAATCAGTTAGATGTCCATGGCAGAGCCAGAACTGGAACTCAGGTGTCCTGAACCCCCATCTTTTTATCTACCACAGTACAATGACCCAGAAGAGAAGATGTGCATCTTGAACTGAAGGCTGGTATTTGGAACTTCTTAAACCACCACAAGCAGGGAGTAAGGAGGAAGCACCGGTCACCTCAAAGATCCTTTCTCATTTCCCCTGAGGCTGGGGCTTCAGGAAGCTCTGGGGTCCTGTGGGATCTTCCCTCAGGCGAGGTTTTTGTTCCCGGAGCACTTAAGGGGGAGAGGGGTATGGGGTCAGCACTTAGATGGACAGACATTAGTGACCTAAGCCTGCCTGGCCTGGGGCCCCTGCCTTGTGGTACCAAGGTCTGCACATCCCAGGGTGTCTTGGCCAAGACAGGGGGGAGATGACCCCAGTGGCAGGGCCCGAGGGCAAGGGTTGGAGGTACAAATGAGGGTAGGGGCTGGCGGGCAGGAAGGAAGGGGCCCACAGTCCAGACTCAATACCTGCTGATGGGTAGGACAGGGCAGGTAGGACAGCACGGAGCAAAATGGAACAGCTTCGGATATGGGACTGGGCAAGACACTAGGGGAGTTGGGCCGAGGGGACAGGATGACAGGACGACAGGATGACAGCAGGGGAAAAGAAGGCCAGGCTAAGCCACCTCCTTCCTGCCGCCACACTGTAGCACCGGGGGTGCCCTTAGAATCTGCTGATGGCTGCCAGATGGTGCCCCCGGGCCTGCACATTCTGCAATTGTGCTGTCCCCACCCCAAAGCACAGGGCCCTGAGGCAAGGGGAGTTCGATTCAGCCAGCTGTGCTGGCTCCTGATGGGCAGCTAACTGGCCTTGAGCAGGGTCTTCTTCCTCCCTGTTTCGTCTCATTCTGGCTGTGGGTAGGGAAGAGGAGCAGGGCCGTTTACAATCCAGGCTGGCTTGAAAGCCCTGTCCCTTGGGTGGGGGGGCCTGCAATGTTGGCCTTTGATGGGATCAGGGGGCTGCCCTGGAGGAGGCTTTGGACTCAGCCTGTTCTCAGGTCTGGGGCAGAAGGGAGAGGTCCCAACCCACCCTCCATCCCAGAATTTCTCTCCACCCTTACCCCCTTCTTTCCCTCCCTCCAGTGCTGGATGCTGTGGGGTTGGGAGTGGACTTGGCCCAGTCCGCACCTGTCCAGCCTAGAGCTACTCAGCCCCAAAGTCTTACATATTCTCCCTCACCTTCCTTTTCTGCACAGTTAGCAAACCCAGGGGCATGGGCTGGGCTGGGCTGGGGGGACACAGGACGTGGGCTGGATGTGGTGGTGACATGGCTGGGAGGGGACAGGGATTGGAATGGAGAGACAAGAGCTAGGACCAAGAGACATGGACTGGGATGGGGGACACAGGTGGGGATGAAGGACACGAGCTAGGTAGGGGGCATGGGCTGGCATGAGGACACTGGTGAGAAGGGGTGAGGACCCACAGGCTGAGTAGCTTAGCCCCTGGACGACCAACTGGGAAGTGTGCTGCTGACACAGGGAATAGCCCAGATGTGCTGGGGCCAGGCCAGCCAGACACACTTTGGGCTCAGAGCAGGAAAAGCAGCTTCAAGCAGAACCCAAGGATGCTGGCCTGGGAGCTGACCCTGGGGAGGGCCAGCCTCTGGCTTGGGCAGGGCTCGGGCTGGGGGCAGAGGCAGTGCAGATGTGGCCCCTGCTCCGGAGGATCAGCAGCAAATTCTTAGCATCCACCACACCATCTGGCCCGGGGTAACAATAGGACCGTCACCAAGCCTGGCTATAAAAGGGTGGATGAACCGGCTGAGGGACCTGGGAGAGCTCAAGTGGCCTGAGGTCCCCAACCTGCCCCTGAGAGGCTGGTGTCTGCCAGGGGACGCTAGGGCCTCTCATTCACCCTTACACACAATTTTGCACACTTCAGTTCACACCCAGTCACATAACCTCACAACCTTGCGACCCCACACAGTCAATCAAGTCACTGCTCATGGAGGAGGGTTGGGGGATGACAACCCTGAAGGGGCCTCAGAAAGGAAGGCAGGGGCTTTGTTTACACAGCTGAAGTGGAAGGGGCCTCACGGGCTAGAGGGGGCAGCCCAGGCATCTCAGGCACACAGGCCACGTCCGCCCCCTACACCACAGGCAGCAGCTCTGACACACACACTCCTTCGCCACTTCCACACGCATTCAGCATGTGTGTTCAACACACTTCAAAGCCACACTCACACCTTTCACAGGCATCTGCACACACAGGAATGTCACACTGTCTAACACACGCATACAAACATGAGCCCACATACAAGTGGAAGGGCTCAGAGACACCTTGAGCCATACTTGCATCCAGGGTCACACAGGGTGATACACTTGAGGGCTGGTGTCCAACAGATGACACTCGCCAACACAAACCACGCTGACAGTCCCAACTAAACAGTGTTTCATGCCAGGAAGGGCAGCGGCCAGACTGACTGGACAAAGCATGGAGTCTTGGAAAGTCCAGGGGAAGGAAGAGGTGGAGTGTGGGGGAGAGCCGTGCCATGTTCACACTCTGGAAACAGCCACATGGGACACAAAAACAACCCCTAGGGTTCCAAGGATACATCCAGACACACTCACAAACACAGAGTGAGTCAGGGCCTTCTCACTCACATCCATGTGTACACGGAGACACGAGCCTACACCCAGCATTAGACACAGACACCCACCACCATTCCTCCCAGGGACCTTGAGCACCCTTCCCCACCCCCATCATATACTGGTGTCCTGAGGCCTGTCACTTGGGTGCCCTTCCAGGCCTGACAGAACCTGGTCTGACAGTAGGAAAACAGGATGCTCTCAGGGAACCCCTAGAAGGCCCCCCACAAGGGCCTTGGGAGCATTCACCACTGGAAGGCTCAGCACACCCCAGGCACTGGGCTACACACTACGTACATAGCCCAGAATAAAAGGGCCATTTGGCTAGGCCTGTGGGCAGAGTTGTCAGGCAAAGCTTTTGGAGAGACGAGAGGCTTGAGGGATGGCTGGCAGATTGCCAGCTAGGGTGTGGGTGTTGGCTGGGGGACTAGGAGGGAAGACAGGCCGCGCAGAAGTGTTGCCATGACCAAAAGGGCAGAGGCTATTATGTTTATGTTTCATAGCATAGCAGTCACAAAAGCATTCACACTCGCAGCAGAGCACACCCTTTCACACAGTGAGCCTTTATGCACATGCACACCCTCCTTGGGCACGAGTTTGCCGCCCCATTCCCCCCACCCCCCCCTCCCCGGGGCAATCCTGCGGGCACCGTTCCCACGGTGTCTAGGTGCATGGCGCCCTCTAGAGGTTCTATGGAGAATCTGCGTCCGGGCTGAGGGGCTGCTTGCCCTGGGTGCCCAGAACCAGCGCCCGCAGTGATGGGCTTCTTCTCCTGGGACAGCTGGCTGGGAAGCTGGGAGCATCTGAGCGGTCGATGAGCCTTCCGGGGCTAGGGAGGGCGGGGAGGCCAGGGAGACTGTGGCCGCCCGGGGGACCAGAAGCAGCAGGTTCTCCTTTAGCCAAAAGCACTTAAGCAGAGACCTGAGTTAAAAATAGGTGGATTTACTGCCAGAAGGTGGCAGGAGAGGAAGCTCTTTTCTGACAGTGCTTTGTCCCAAACGCCTGGAGGCTCTGTGGGACCTCTCCGGGTTCTGTCTGCAGAATGGGCAGCTGACATGCCCCTGTGGATGCCTGTGACCCCGACTCCATTTTATCTCCTTTATTGGGCTTACTAAGCTATACTTAAAAAAATTTTTTTCGTGGTTCCTCTAGGATTACAGAATGCATCTTTAACTTATACCCTATCTTCTTCAAGTAATATTATATCACTTTACTGAGCCTTTGGGCTATTGTCCTGCATTTTATTTCTACACATGCTATGAATTCCACATACATTATTATGTTTGCTTTAACCCCTCAATTATCATTTAAAGAAATTTCACAATAAGAAAAACGTCTTTTATATTTATCCACATATTTACTATTTCAGGTGTTCCTCATTCCTCTGTGTAGATGGAGATTTCTATGTTATCTCTTTTTCTTCTGCTTGAAGGACTTAAAATTTTCCTTATTGTTCAGACCAGCTAGTGATGAATTCTTTCAGCTTTTGAATGTCTGAAAGCATCTTTATTTCATCCTCAGTTTTGAAAGATGTCTCCACTGAATTCTAGGTTGACAGTTTTTATCTTTTAGTACTTTAAAGACATTGCTTTGAGCCAGCCCTGATGATCTAGTGGGTAAAATTCAGTGCTCTCACTGCTTTGGCGGCCCGAGTTCGTTTACAGGTCGCAGAACCAAATCACCCATCTGTCAGTTGCCATGCTGTGGCAGCGGCTCACATAGAAGAGCTAGAATGACTTACAACTAAGATATACAGTTACGCACTGGGGCTTTGGGGAGAAAAAAAAAAAGAGGAAGATTGACAACAGATATTAGCTCAGGGAAAATCTTCCCCTGCAAAAAATAAAAATAAAAATAGAGACATTGCCTCACTGTCTTCAGGCTTGCATTGTTTCTGACGAGAAGTCTACTTCCCTTTTTCCTCTTTGCATAATGTGTTTTTCATCAGGCTGCTCTTCAGATTTTCTCTTTATCATTGGTGTTCAGCAGTGATTAAGGCAGATTATGATGTGCCTTCATGTAGTTTTCTTCATATTTCTTGTGCTTAGAGTTTGTTGAGCTTTTTGGATATATGGGTTTATAGTTTTCATCAAAACTGAAATCTTTTGGCCATTACTTCTTCTGTTACCCTTCTATCCAACCTTACGGACCCCCAAACAGGTATATGGGCTGCTTGATATTATTCCACAACTCACTGATTTCTCCTCTTCCTCCTCCTTCTTTTCCCTCTCTGTGTTTCATTTTGGATAGTTTCTATGGCTAAATCTTCAAGTTCACCTATCTTTTTTCTGCACTGTCTGTCTAATCCGATTTAATTCCATCCAGTAGTACATTTTTCATCTCAGACATTGTAATTTTCATCTTTAGAGGTTTGATTGGGGTCTTATTTTTTATCTTTCACATCTAACCTTATCATGTTCATGTGTTTCTTTATCTTCCTGAACATAGAAAATATATTTAGTGATAGCTATTTTAAATCCTCCGTCTACTACTTCTATCATCTGTGTCATTTCTGGATCTGTCTTGACTGCTTGATTTTTTGCCTCATTTTGGGGCATATTTTCCAGCTTCTTTACATGTGTGGTAATTATTGACTAGATGTTAGATATTGTAAATTTTATGTTGTATGGTGCTGGATTTTTTTTAAATGGCTTTGGATATTTTTTCTTTTCCTTTTTTTTCCATTACAAAGTTGATTTGCCTCAGTTCATTGATAACTATTTCGAGGTATTTTGGTGGTGGTTGTTGTTTTTCTGTTTTTTGTGAGGAAGATGGTCCCTGAGCTAACATCCATGCCAACCCTCCTCTACTTTGTATACAGGATGCTGCCGCAGCGTGGCTTGATGCGTGATATATAGGTCCATGCCTGGGATCCGAACCTGCGAACCCTAGGCCACCAAAGCAGAGCACACAAACCTAACCACTATGGGTTAGCCTGGGCCAGCCCCGGCTTTGGATACTTTTGAGCCTTGCTCAGGGACACTGCTACGTTACTCAGAAACAGATTGATCCTTTTAAGACTTACTTTCAAGTGCCATTTGGCACTTAAATAACCAAAACAGGCTTTTGTTTGGGGATAACTTGGTCTGGCTACTGAGGCCATGCTCTTCTGAGGACTCTACTTGGTGCCCGTGTATCAGCCAGTATCCAGTCAGGAGACAGAAACCACACAGTAATGTGAACAGGGGAAATTTACTATAAAGAATTATTAACTGTAGCAGGAGATTGGCTAGTAAGAAGGAAACAGAACTCTAAAAGCATATAGAAATAGCAGATTCCAGGAGCAGCCACCACTTGTAGGGCTGAGATACAGCTCTCAGGGAAGAGCCCTCTCGGGGCTGCATCTGAGAAGCTGCATGTGCTACAGAAACCTGTGGAGAGAGCACCCCAGGATCCAAAAGGAAGATTTCTTCCTCCTGCAATGTTTCTCCAGCACCCTCCATTGACAAAGCTTAGCATGGTGCCCACTGGCAAAGGAAAAATGTTGAAAGGGCTCAGCTCTATTTTCATAGAGCAGGCAGAGAAGAATCAATTTAGAGCTGAGAGGCACTACATTAATAACTGGCACAAAATGATAACTGTTAGGAGGTCTTTCCTCTCTGGCTGTGCGAACACGGAGTATTCCTGTCCCAGTCTGAGCTCTGAGGATTGCCTCCTCCTTTCCTACGGCTCTTTCCCGACATGCATGCCCTGCTCAGCACATAGCTGAAGACTTGAGAGGAATGTTCTGCAGATCCCCAGAATTCTTCCTCTGTGCAGCTCTCTCCTTTCCAGTACCTTGCCCTGCAAACTGCCCACCGTGGCCTCCCCAGGCTCCCCATCCCCTCTCCTCCACTCCAGTCATCGGGCTCAGCCTGGGTCCCCCTTTCTGTGCTGCAGCTTGGAAATTCTCTTCAGGAAGTAATCTTAGGCAATCTTAGAGCTCGCTTTGCTTGTTTCCTCTCTCTCAGGGGCCACTGTCCTGTTCTGCCTGTTGTCCAGTGTCTGAATATCATTGTTTCATATAGTCTGCCCATTTTTAGTTGTTTAATGCAAGCAAATAGAGGGAGGTTGCTGTTACTCCATCACGATCAGAATCAGAAGTTGGCCTATGATTTTGGAAGAGACTTTTCCTGCAAACACGATTTTGTTTGCTTTTGAAAAAGACCTTGTTGGGTCTTCTTCAGTCTTTTAACCCTCTTTGGCTGTATTAACTAACATAAACACTGCTATATGTCACATTCTATAATATTTGTCTATTGAAAAAGGGGAGCCTTTAGGCACCCTCCTTTTTAATTGTATATAATCAATTTCATTTGATCACAGTAATGCATTATATAGTTTAAAGAGCCAAATAGGTTTAAACAACTTTGATGAAAAATGATAGCCCCTGCCACGCCTCTCCGCAACTCCCAATCCTTGTGCCCAGAGGCAACCACCCTCAAACCTTCTAGCTGTTTCTTTTGATATTTACCTTCATATTTGTAAATAATCTTATTTAACTTTTTCCTTTTTTTTTTTCTTTTTCAGCTTTTGACTTTATTCACTGACTTCCTCTTCTGGAAGGTGACGCTCTAGCTCTCTATGTCCTACCCTGGATGCACGAACACACGCTTTGCCTCCACCTTCACAATATAGTTATATCCCAAATTTTGGTTAAATCAATATTTAGCACTTAGATTGTTATGAAAATGTAACAGTTATTCACAATTGAGCCATGTAACATACTATGACCCATTCTCCTTCTTCAAAAACTTTTTATTTTCCTTGCAGTTAATAATCTGGAAAGACCAAAACCCAATAGAGAAATGGCCAAAGAACATGAACATTTTATAGATGAGAAATGCAAATGGCTTTTAAATTTTTAAAAAGATGCTCAATCTCACACATAAGATAAATGAAAATTAAAACTACACTGAGATAGCATTCCTCATTTATCAGCTTGGCAAAATTCCAAAAGTTTACAACACAACCTCTTGATGAGGCTTCAGGGAACGGGCATTTTCATATATTGCCAGTGGGAAGGCAAAACAGGGCAGCTCAAGGGGAGGGGGATTCGGAGACATCAAGCAAAATTACAGATGCGTTTACCCTTTCACCCCTGCAATCCCACTTCTGGGAATTTGTCCTGCAGCTATATCTGCACACGTTTGAAATGACGCATGTATACAGTTTTTCATTGTGGCATTCATTTACAATGGTAAAGTATTGGAAAAAACCCAAGTGTTTTTCCATAGAGAACTGGTCAAATCAGCTATTGTTCATCCACACAATGGAACACTAAGCGACTAGACAAAAGAATGAGGAAGCTCTCCATGGAAAGATCTCCAGGATATAATGGAAAGTGGAAACAGCAAAGTGTAGAACAATGTATATACAATGCAAGAAAAATAAGAGAGTATACTCATATTTACTTGTGCCTTATTTTAAAACACTGCAACACAACAATGCGGATATAGTTTACTGAACTGCACACTGAAAAATGGTTACAATGGGAAACTTTATGTTACATGTTTTTTACCACAATTTTTAAAAAATTGGAAGTATCCATGAAAAACTAATAAAAAATGGGTGGTTTGGGGAGGAGACTGGGATGCATGGAGTAAGTTATTTTGCTTTTTTTATCATTTTGATTTTCCAACCATGTGAATGTATTCCCTATTCAAAAATGAATTTAAATTTAAAATGTTGCCTGGGTTATTTTATCTATTTGTTTTCGTTTTCTTTGCCTGTTTACTAATTTATTCCTCAACTCTGATTGATCCTTCCTCGCAAGGTGTTCATCAAGTAGCTCGGCAGTGCCCTTTGTCCTGGAGACGCTCTTCCTGGCATCCCTCACTGTCTGCTCTAACCCGGGTCGGTTGGTCTGTAGTTCTGGTGTGCAGCTGCCTTCCTGAAGCTTCTCTTCCTCAACAGTCGGGGAATTCCCTTCCCGTCTTTCCTGTGTTAGAGCCCTGTTTCCTGGATCCCATGTCTCATTCTTTCTGTGTTTACTTCTCATTTTGTGGACATATCGCCAAAGCTTCCTGAGAAACACTGTATGGGAAGGAAACATTTTGTGTCGTTGAATGGCTGAAAGTCCTCTTTATCCTCACTCCCTTCTTGATTGCTAGTTTGGCTGGGGGTAGAATTTCAGGTTGGAAAACATTTTCCCTCAGGATTTCGAGGTCTCCTAGTTTCTTCAAGTCTCCTAGCTTCCAGTGTTGCTATTGAGAAATCTAAGCCTAAACCGATTCTTGATCCTTTATGTGAATGCAGATCTTTATCACTCTCATTCTAAAATTTCAGTTCTTGGAAACTTTCTTGTATTATTTCTGTGATAACTTCCTCCCATCGCCTTTCTCATATTAGTTAGATGCTTAGCCTCCTGGGTTGCTTCTCTAATTTTTATATTTTTCTCCCCTATTCCCCAATTTATTTAATCGGCTCTCTTGGAGATTTCCACAGCTAGACTTTCCATTCCTTTGATTGTTTTTACTAACCTATATTTAATTTCTGATTAAATTTCTAGTTCATGTTTTAATATAATCTTGTTATTTCATGAATCCTCTCTTGCCTCTCTAAAAATGTCGGTTACCATTTTTTAAGTTTTCTTCTACTCCCTGCATTGTCCCTATTTTCTTGTGATTTCTTTTTCTCTTTTTCCCATTGGAGGCTTCCTCAAATGCCTGCTGATTCTTGGCCATCCATTCGTATTTCAGCATGAGGCATGCACAAGCTGCTGAATAACTACATACATGCCGGGTTTGTGATGACGCCCTGCCAGAACAGTAGCTCTTCAAGGCAAAGAGTTATGTCAGTTTTGTTTACAGATGAGTCCAGGCACCAAGAATAGTGTCTGGTACATAGCAGGTGCTCAATAAATATTTGTGGAAGGAGGGGGGAGGGAGGAAGGGAGGGAGAAAAGATGGAAAGAGGGAAGGATAGAAGGATGGAAAGGAGGAATAAAAGGACAGCTAGAGGCTTTCTCATCTTTTCTAAATGTTGACCTTTTCTCTGGGACTTTTTCCAGAAAAAAAGAGTCCTCTAATCTGGTTCCTGGGAGGGCAGGCCCAGCTTTCGGGAAGCAGGTAGGGAAGGGGGTAGAGGGATCACCATTCAGCATGCAGATTGTTATTTTTATCTATATATTCCTTTTACCTATTTTGCTTGGTGTTCCTGAGGCTAGAGTCATGCCCTTCCTATTTTTTTCAAATCCTAGTATATGCCCAGCACTGTTCTCTACAGCAGGGAACGAAGTCCCTGCCCCATGAAGCTTACAGTCTACAGAGAAGGATCATAAAACAGACAGAAAGTAATACATACTTATATACACAGATATATAGAGATGTCAGGGGGTAACAAGTGCAATGAGGAAAAAGAAAGCAAAATAAGAAGATGAAGAGGAACAGGAGTACGTGTGTGTGACCTTGCTCACGCAGGCTCGTCTGTGCTGGAGTCATCAAAAAGGACCTCTCCATGGAGACGATGTTTGAGTGAGTCAAGCGTATGTCTTGGGGAAGAATTTCCCAGACTGAGGTTCAAAGTGCAAATTCTCTGAGGCTGGAGCATAGGTGAGGAGGTCATGGAGCAGCAAGAAGATCACTGTGGCTGGAGAAGGGTGAATAAGGAGAAAAACGGCTTGAGTTAAGGTGGGGGAGGGAGCCAGGGGCCAGATAATGTAGGGTTTGGTAGACCACAGGAAGTGCCTGAATATCATTGTGTGTCTGAGAGCCACTGGGGGGTTTGGCCAGGGGAGCCCAGGATACAATTCACATTTAAAAAGATCTCTTCAGCTGTTGTGTAAAGAATAGGATTATAGGGGTGAGAGTGGAAGCTGGGAGCGCTGAGGAGAGGGTACCGGCTAGGTCCAGGCGAGAGGTGACAGCAGCTCAGCCCAGGTGGTAGAGGTGGAGGTGTGAAGATGAGGGGGAGGTAAGGGATAGATAGAAATTTGGGAGTCCTCAGCTGATAGAAGGTGTTTATAGCTGGGAGCCTGGTGAGATCTCTTAGGGAGATGGTATACTCAGGGCAGCGGGGAGGTTTCCTATGGGGTGGGGTTTGCAGGGGTGTGGTCGCTCAGCTTCTGCAGGTGCAGGAAAGACCTGGGGGCCTACCTGCCCCAGGCCCCCCTTCCCTAGCCTCATCCCCAGCCCACAGGCCATATCCTGCCTTGAGAGATACCTTACTCTTCCCAAATCCTGAGCCTTCCTGGTTTCCGGAAGAGCCAACAGACTTGCTTTCAGCAAGACCCCCCTCTACAAGCACCCACCTTAGAGCTTCTTCCTCTCTCGAAAAATTGGTTCCACTCCTTCACCTGCTGTCCATCTTACAAAATGTGTTAAACCTCTCCCGTTACGTGATTTCTTCTCTCATCCTTGGAGGAGCTGTATGATTATTATTATATAACAATTCAGTCATTTTAGTTTGGTTTTGAGAAATAGACGTGTGATTAGCCCCCTGTGTTTCCTCACGTCTTCTGAAGGACAGGATTTGAGTGTCATCATGGAAAGAGCTGAGGATTCAAAGTCAGACAGACCCGAGTTCAAGGCCCAGCTCCACCCCTTATAGGTTTGTGAGTCTGGAAAGGCTTTTAACCCCCCTCAGTGCCCGCTCCACGATGGAGACAATACCTACTCCTCAGTTATGAGGAGTGGCTGGCTCCTGCACTTTCCGACCCCCTTATAAAACCAACTCCCCAGAATACATATACATTAGAATGGGAATAAAAATAGGCAAAAGGATGAGAAGAAAAGAGGCAGCCAGCCTATGAGGGACGCATGTCCACCCCCTAACTCAGGTATATTCACAGCTATAGCCATTCCTGCTCATCATGGTCACTTCCTTCTATCCTGGGAACTCAATGTGCTTGACCATGATGTGCTTGTCTAACTTCGAAGCACAAGCAAGGAAGTAACATGAATATGATAACTGAGGTCCAAGCACCAGAAGGAGCCGCATTTCCATTTGGTGATCACAAACCTATCCTATCCTATTCACCCCGACCCCCCGCGCCCCCCACCACCGCAAGCCAGACCCCTTGCATCTGGGTGAAGAACGTCCACAGAGATTAGATATCAGAAATGGCTGCTTAGTTATGCCCAACACCCTCTCCAAAAAGAACCACAGCTTGCTTCAATTGATTCCCACACTTAACCTAAAAAAAGCCCATAGGAGTATGGATGTCCTCGGTCCTGGCCAGCCTCAGCTCTCTGCCACATGCCACGTAGACATTGTACCTCCCACACCACACCACAGGCTGTGTCAGAGAGGACTTTGCTCAGGGACAGTTTCACAATACTTCCAGCAGCCATGCTAGAGTTATCCAGGAACAGCAGCAGCGTGGGGTTTGGAGTCCAATCCAGCCCACCTGGGCCTGAAACACGATGCCACTGTGGACCAGCTGGGTGGTATTGACGCTCCTCATGCCTGTAATTCCAGCCCTGTGGGGTTACTGTGAGAGTTAATATGACAGGTTGTATAAAGCTCCAACTTGCCTGGGGCATCATAGATGCCCAAGAAGTGGTCATAGTTATTAATAATAAGTAAAAGTGGTGCTATTTCCTGGATGTCAAGCAAAAGTCAAAGTCATGAAGGAGTTCAAAGGGTGGAGTTGTTACTAAGTGGACCAGGGAGGGGTCACAAAGGAAGTAGAACTTGACTAGAGTTGTCAGATAATCTGCAGAACTGCCACTTGACTCTGATTTTAAGATAACAATTAATATCTTTTTTAGTAGAAGTAAGTATGTCCCAAATATTGCATAGAACATACTTATACTAAAAACGTATTCATTGTTTATGTGAAATTCAAGTTTAACTGGGCATCCCCTATTTTCACTTGCTAAATCCGTTAAGCCTAAACTTGAAGAAAGGGTAGCATAGATGGGCTGAGAGGAGAGAACGGGGCGGTGGGGGGGAACCTACCAGGGAGGTGGGAGAGCTAACACGCGTGCTTGCAGACATCTGCTAGGAGCTGCACTGGGCAATTTACAAGAGTATTACAACCCCCGTAAGGTATTTATCATTCCATACACTTCACAGATGAGGGAACTGAGACTCAGGAACACTGCTGGTTAGTATTTAAACTCCCAGTCTGCCTGGCTCCTAAGCACCTGTTTCTTCCCAGGCGCCACAGCCTCCCTGGGGCAGCAGGGAAGCAAAGGAAACGGGCATGAATACCCACCTTCACTCTGGAGCCCACCCCAGGCGTCTGTCCCAGCTCCGTGCCAATACAGCCTTGAACGCCAAGGATCTGTAAGTTGTTTTCTTTCTTTTTCTTTTTTTTTTTTTTTGTCATTTCTTTCTGAGAGCTGAACTCAACAGCAAGACTTGTAGATTGCTACTCCCTTTAACATTTTCATTTAACCAGGCTACATTTTGGGTGCCTTTGAGTTATTCATACGAATCAAATGTTCCTTCCATGCTCAGGTTTGAGTTCCACAATATGCAGCCCAGAAACCACCACAGGAACGGCGCCCCACTGCCAGTGTGTCACCATCCTTCATCAGGCAGGTGCCAGGAAATTTCATAATAAAGACAAATTTACCACAGATCATCTTGTCCCCTGCCAATGCTGTCCCCAAACAATTTCCTAACAAGATAGACATCATGTATCAGAACTACAATAAAATAAAACGACATTCTCTTCAAATTATATTTTGAATCCCACCAATTCTAAATTCAGCACAATTACATCTATACTCTAAAGGAGGCAAAGGTCAAAGAGTACGAAATAAAAAAACATCCTAAAGCGTGATGGCTTTTACCAAATTAGGTCTGTGCCAATGCAGGATCTTTATTTTCTGCAAAGTAATCCTCTTAAAAAAAAAAGTTTAATTCAACAAACATTGACTGAGAGCCCACTCTGGGCTCGGAGCTGCAGGGAAGACGTCGAGAGCCAAGACACAGTTCTGGTCCTCAGAGGATGTGTGATGGTGAACAGACACATATTCAGCGAAATTTCAGAAAGGAAGGAACAAAGTAAACATTGTAAAAGACAAAATGTCATGAGGGCCCAGAATATGGAGTGATTAATTCGCACTGTGGGGAGGTGGTACTGAGCCAGCCGGGAAGGATGACTAGGATTTTGACAGCTGGTGAAGGCATCCCAGGCAGAGGGAACAGCTTCGGCAGAGGTAGAAGGCCACGATGTGCGGGAGGACTCATCATCATTGTCTAATTTATCAAAATGTATATTGCGATATTCTAATTATTATATGTTAGTAAATAGTGTCACACTTACTTGCTTCAGAAGTAAAAATCACATCCCTGTATTATTACCCCTAAAGGACTTTAACCAATGATTTATAAGCATAGTAGTTTTCCAAAAGATGCTAATTTCCCAGACTAAACCCCGCTCCCAGGTCCCGAGGCCCTTTACACACATTCCAGCCCGGGGAACACACACCCTCACCAACAACAGGCTCCTTTTCTTGCCCTGATTCTCGGCGGCATCTCGGCATCGCTACCTCTAAACTCCCTCATTAACACATACTCCAGGCCACACATGCACACATATTACCGACTCCGCGACACAGTGCCAGACAGGAAACACATTTGGAGGATTTTAAACAATTTTAAAATGTGCCTTCAAATTTTACAACTTGCTTTACTTGCCCGAGGGAGGAACTGAGCCCCTTGTACAAATATCACCCCAAACAGGCCTGCTCCACATCCCACCCAGCGTGGGGATCTTGGTTTTTCTCTGCGAGCCTCGGGGTGAGTTTGGGGGGTTTTATTTATTTTGATTTTCTTTTTTTCATTTCATCTGTGTCTTCTGTGGTCACTGGCTTGTTCAGTCATGTTTATTTTATAGGCGCTCCCGGTAGCCAGTGGAGAGGAGAAACGGTCCTGGCTCCCGGGAACGCCAGCCACCCAAGCAGCCTGGGACGAACCATTCAGCAGGCTCCGGGTGGACCGCTGAGGGACCATCTCAAGGAAAGCATTTCCTGGATGTGAGTGGGACAGTTCGTAGCATCAGGGCGGCTGTGGGGCAGAGGAAAGGCCCCTCTCCTGGTAGCAGGAACTGGGGGCATCCGGAGGGTACCGGGTGAGACGGAGCCCCCCTCAGTGCCCCAGCCCCTGGCCCTGTGCCTTTATCTTCGGGGGCCCTCAGGATGCCACCCCCACTGCCTCACCCACTCTCCCTCTCACTGGTTCACAAACTGTGGTCTCCAGTTAACCTTTTTATTTTTTTAGGATTTTATTTTTCCTTTTTCTCCCCAAAGCCCCTCAGCACATAGTTGTATATTTTTAGTTGTGGGTCCTTCTAGTTGTGGCATGTGGGATGCCGCCTCAGTATGGCTTGACCAGTGGTACCGTGTCCGCGCCCAGGATCTGAACCGGCGAAACCCCAGGCTTCTGAAGTGGAGCTCGGGAACTTTACCACTCAGGCACGGGGCCGGCCTCTCCAGTTAACCTTTTTGTTCTTGCTTGTTTGTTGTATTTTTTATTACCTTTAGTGAAGTAGAATTTGCATATAATAATATCCACACATTTTAAGTTTCTATATAGGTTAGTGATGACTTTTGACACATATATTCACCCCATAAAGCCCGCCTCAATCAAGATAGAGAACACTTCCCTCATGCCCCCTTCCAGTCGGTTCCCCACCGCCACCTCCACCCCAGGCCACCACTGGCCTGCTTTCTGTCACTGTAGAGTTGATTTACCTGTCCTAGAATCAATTGACCTTTTCTAGAGGGCCTCTGGGGCAGGCAAGTTGGGGTCAGACACTGTCCCCTTTCCTGCACCCTGCCCTCCTCCAATCCTACAGAGTCTGGGTGCATCTAATGACACAAAGGGATTGTTTTGTTTTGTTTTTGTTGTCTATAAGGAGAAGGAGGACAGAGTTCTGAAGAAACAGGAACCTGGGAAGAGATGAGGATGAGGCAAAGTGAAGAGGTCTTGGGAATGTCCTTGGCCGGGTAGAGGGATGGGGGCAGAAGTCACAAGACTGGCTTTGATGAAGGCCTTGGGCCTCAGGGCCTGATCCTGGGCCTTTGGTGACAGAGTGTAGCTCAGAATTGGAGAGAGGGCCCATCCCCAACCCACGCAAGGGGCCCAGCTCCACCTGGTCCTAGGGGATTGGCAGCTGTGTCCTCAGCCTTCCACCGTCACCCTTAGTGGCCCTCACCTGGGGCAGGGCCTATCTCTTGCTTTGCCCAAGTTTTCTGCAGAGGGACTGGCTGGGCTGCTGTCCCAGGAGGGGCTGTGGCAGGACATTCACCAAGAGCCTGATGGCTCCTGTGTACACTGGGGTTGGTAACCATCAAGCAGCCAGGAGGGAACACCCCCGGGAGTGTCCTTGCCTGAGGGGCTGAGGAAGCTCCCAAAAGGCTCAGTAGCCAAGCCCTCATCCTCAGAGAGGACTAGAAATCCCACTACAGTACAGCAAGGTGGCAAATGTGCAAATCCATCCTCAGTCCAGGCCCAGGGAAGCCTGTCAGCCCCAGGGATAGAAGCAGCTGCGAATGAAAACTGAAGAGCTGACACCAAACCGCAACATGTGGAAACTCCAGCGGCCTTTCCCAGGAATCTTCCAAAAGAGATGACACAAGAGGGGCGAGGGAGATGCCTGCCACCCCGCCCCCCACCAGCAGAGAAACACTGGACCCAGCAGAACAGCTGCAGCCCTCAGCGAGCGCGGACATGAGGACGAGAGGATGAGCCCACGGAAATGCCCTATGGGGACCATCAGCAATATCTGAGGGGGACCTTGCAGGGGGGCTGGAGGACCTATGTCAGCAGGTGGGAGCAGGAGCCAGTTGAACTGGAATTCATTACTGTCACTGGGAGCCCTCTGCAATAAAAATCATAATAATTACCATCATAACAGCGAATCCCAAGGTCCTTCCATACGCCAGGCACACCAGCTTTTCTTAGTACTTTACGGACGTATTCTCATTTAATCCTCACCACGATCCTTTGGGTGGGCACTATTATTATTATGTTCATTTCACAAATGAGGAAACTGAGACTCCCATGTGTTTGCCCAGGGTTACATCCTAGTAAGTGATAGAGCTGGGATCTGAATCCCTACGGTCTGTCTCCAAGCCCATGCTCTCCGCCTGGGTGAGGCCTGGGGTGGCCTGGGAGCAGGCTCTCGTAACTTCCTTCCAACATCTCTCAGGCTTCCTCCCATCATCTCCCACCCTTCCTCCACTCTGATATACAGCTGCTCCCCTCTTCACCAAGATGGACTCCTACCCTCTGCCCTAAACCCCATCCCCACACGTTCCTCCTGCGGCCTACTTCCTCAGTTTTCCCTATGCATCTTCAGGCTCTCTCTCCTCTTTATCCACAACTGGGCCCAGATTTCCCCATCCAAAAATATCCTTCCCTCCATTCTGAAACCTTCTCAAGCTACCCAGCTCTCCTAGTTGACATCCGCTTATTTGCTTGCCCAGCTTCCATTTCCCTGTCTAGGGACAGATGCCTCACTTTCCTTGGGGACTCTCCTCATCCTCAGTCCACCTCCAAGGTCAGTGGTGAGCCAGTGTCCTGCGCCTGGCCAGTCCCAGCACAGCAGCCCCAGGTGCCAGGGATTGGTTTGGGGATGGGCATGTGGCCCAAGGCAGGACAATGGGAGTCCTCCTTAGGCTCCTGCTGAAAGAGTAGAGGTGTTCTCCTTCTTCTGGGCTGACTAAGGTGACAGGATGCCAGTCTGAAGCCTACATTTTGCCGACCTGACAAACATACCTGGCCCCTTCACTCTTTTATGACTCCTGCCTGGCTCCTTGCAGGCCCTGTGTTTGCAAGCCAGCTCTCACGCCAATTCCAGGGCCTCAAACTCCAATTTTCTGGGCCATCTCCACACCCCTAACTCAAAGCACTGTCTCCAGGCCCAGCCCCTATTATGCAACTTCTCAACCCATTCTCCAGGCATTACCAAGCGCTTTACACCTGACCCACTGAAATAGGACTCCCTGTCCTTCCCCCAAAACGCACAGCTGCTCCTGATCCTTCCAGGCTCCCAGGCTGGAGACCTTGGCACCATCACCGACTCCCTCTGTCCCAGTTCAGGTTCTGGCTTGCCAGTGACAGAAGCTGACTCTAGGTTACTTAAAGCAGAAAAAGGATTTACTAGAATGAAATTCAGTCATTCATGCCATGAATGGAAACCTGTCTTGGGAGACAGGCAGAGTCAAGGTACATGGGGCAGCCAGAACGAAAGCCAAGATCACAGGGACAGTCCAATGGGAAATGAATTCGAAACTCCTCACGACTCTGAGTCCTTCCTTTTCATTAGGAGCCCTGGGAGGAAGCCTCTGATTGACAGCTCTAGCAGAAAAGGCCTGAGAAAGCAAATATTTCATCTGTAGGCTTTCATGGCCCTGCCTCCCACCTGAGCTCCTGATTCTGAACAGACGACCCCGTTGTACCCCCACATCCAAACAGCTGCTGCATACTGTAGAGATCATTTCCAGAATGGTCTTGCATCTCTGGGTCCCCAGTGGTCTACACCCCAGACCAACACTCGTTGCAGCTCCCTAGGAACAGAGTGGTACAGTGTTTAAATCAGGACTATCAAGCCAGAATGCCTTGTTTCAGATTCTGGCTCCATCACTTACTAGCTGTGTGACCTGAGAGAAATTATTAACTTCTCTGTGCTTTCAGTCTGCTCGTCTGTAAAATGAGGATAATAACACTACCTATCTCATCTGATGACTGTGAAGATTAAGTGCGTTAATGTACGCAGAGTGCTTCAAAGGAGCCCGGAATGGAGAATGTGTTCTACAAATGTGAGCTGATGTTATGATTCCCAGGGTGCCTTGCCCATTATCCACTTCCGAGTCTCCAAAGTTTCTCTCTCTCTCTGCCTTCGCTCAGCCTCTGGTTTTCCAGTGAAATACAACTCCCTTGGTTCATCCTTGAGGCCCTGCTGGGTTGGTCCAAGGGCCCTTCTCCAGCCCAATCTGGAATGTCCTCAGCCCATTTAAAACGAGCGTCCCAGTAAGGCACCTCTCCACAGGGCCTCCACTAGGCTGTCTGTTGGACCCCTCCCCAAGACGGGGATGGGTGCCCTGAGAGGGGCTCTTTCTTCTGAATCCCCAGGACCGTGCCCACGTCTCCCCCAGGTGTTTACCACATTCCCCTTGCATTCCACCTGTTTCTATACTCCTGCCCCTCCTCTCTGGGTGGTTCCCGCCCCCTCACTATCCCGGGACCCCAAGCTCCGTCTCTGCTCCGTGCTCCGGTGCCCTTCCCCCACCTTTACTTAGTCAGTTTCTGTTCTTCTTTAAGACCCAACAGTGCCTGGTCCACGGTTAGTGGATTTAGCAGACATTGATGATGCCTAGACCATGAGAAAGAGGGGCAGTGGGGAGGGTCAGGGAGGGGACCAGAGTGTAGCCAAGTGGGAAATAAGGAACGTGAAGGAGGGAAAAGCAGGCTCTGAGAGACAGATCCTCTCCCATCTCCTTCCCCTCACCCCTGCAGGCCAGGGGAGAGTGGCCTGCACCATCCCCCAGGCATGAAATGCCCTCGCCCTCCATCACTACCAAGGGAGCCCTTAGGATTCCACCCACTCATCTCTGCCCCCACTGAACCTCAGAGCTCTTGGTTGCCTTGGGGCATTTATCAAGTACCACCTGGTAGAACAAATATTTGGGTACCTGGGGCTCCTCCTCCCCCACCTTCCCTATATCCTGAAGGCTCCCCCTCCTCACCCCCAATATCAGCACGTTTACTCCCAATCAGCCGGGGAGGCCCGGGCCCATGTAAGGAGAAGTTCACACCAGTGCTTTTGACAGCCTTACTCCCCCGGTTAGCACCAGGTCCCTCACATCTGTCATTTCATTTGGTCCCTGTAATAATTCCATGCAGAAAGTAGTCTTGAGCCAGCCCTGATGGCCTACTGGGTAAAATTCAGCGCACACGGCTTCGGCGGCCTGGGTTCGCTTCCTTGTCGCAGAACCACACCACCCATGTGTCAGTTGCCAGACTGTTGCGGCGGCTCACATACAAGAACTAGAATGACTTACAAATAGGATACACAACCATGTACTGGCGCTTTGGGGAGGAAAAAAAGTCTTGCCCCCATCTTACAGATGAAAAAAACAGAGGCTCAGACAGGTTAAATACTTTCTCAAGTTTCCACAGCTGGGATGCAAACCCAGATCTCTTCTGATCTCTCTCCCTGTTCACAGGTTGCCTTATCTGGCCTCCAGGGGAGTGCCTACCACAGTAAACAGCCTGACCTCAAAAAATGTTTGGTGAAGTGGAAAGTAAGCCATTATCTGGACATCAACTGCCAGCAGAGACAGGCCAGGGCCAGGGCGGGCTTAAGCCCTCGGGGACTGCACCTCGTGAGCCTGTCTCCTCCCCCTGTCTCCTCTCCTCCTTCCCCCACCCATGGGTTCTGGTGCTGAAAGGGGCTGCCCCTCTTCACCTCCTTTCCTTCCCGTCTCTAGATGCACTCCTTCCATTGGCCCACAGCAAATTCAGCACTTTGTGCCAAGCCTTTCCTTTGCACCCAGGACAGCTGGGCAGCGAGGTGTGGAAGTTGAATAACACAGTATGGACCCAAGCCTCACCCAGGGTACCCGTCTGAGTTCTCAATACTAAGCCTCCCCTTTCCAAGCCTCAGTTTCCTCGCCCAGTCAGTGGCCGCAAAATTCCTGCCTTTGCCCACCTTGCAATGTGTAGGAGTCTATAAAGATGAAATAGTACATGACAAAATATGCAGCTGAAAACACTGGAAGATTGTAAAATGTTACACAAACACAAGGGGTTCCGAACTGGCCGTAACGTGGGCATTAAACTGTAACCTCTTCTGGATACGTCCCATAAAAACTGACAGAGCTGAGGGCAAAGAATCAAGGAGCGTGCTGGCTCCTGAGATTCCACTTCTGTGCGTGACCTGTTTCCCTTCATTTGTGCTTCTCCAAGTTTTCTGCACTGATCATGGGTTTCTTCTGTAATTAGGAAAAAAAGTTACATAAAAGTAATGCTTCTGAAATAAAAGTAAACTCCTGCTCTTGTACTGTGTTACGGTGAATGAAAGATTCTAGCCGGGGTGGAACAGAGGTTTTTCGGCGCACTGAGAGCGAATGCCCTCCATCCACTGCCATCTGGCTTTTCAACCTGGGAGCTGGGGAGCTGGGAAGGAGGGATTTTCCCCCTGTGAGATTCACAGGGAAGGGATTCCTGGCCCTCCATCGACCCCGCTCTTCTTCCTCGCCTGAAGCATACAGTCTGGAGGAAGCCCTCCTTATAAGCCCTGAGGTTCACCAGGATATCCCAAAGCGATGAATGTCCTGAGCTTCCCACCCTCCTCAGCTCCAGGCCCCCATCTCCAACTGCCCCCTGGGACACCTCCACCTGGAAGTTCCAGTGGCCCCTCAAATGCAACACATCTGTGTGGGCGCTGTTCTGTGCTCATCCCTGCCCCCAGGCTAACAGACTCCAGTTCCTTTGGGGAGAAGGATAGATCCCATTTGGAGAAGGTTAGGGTCAGGGTCAGGGTTAGGGTTAGGGTTAGTGGAAAGTAAGCCACTGTCTGGACATCTACTGCCCGCAGGGACAGGCCAGGGCGGGCTTAAGCCCTGGAGGAATGCATCTCCAGTGGGCCCCCATCCAGCCTCGATCTCACCCTCTGCAGATGCGGGTGTAGACACGGAGCCACTTCTGACTCCTGAGGGTAGTTGTCTAAGAAGCTGCTAGAAAAGATTTTCTTACCAGATAAAAAGAGACCCTTAGGAGGAGAAGACCTTGTGCTCCCACCCCTCCTTCCCGTGGCTCCTGCAGCTTGAATGTAGCTCTGTGGCCGAGGCAGCCATCTTATAACCAGGGTCATGAGGATAGCACAGGAGAGGCAAAGAGCATTGGGTCTTTAACGACACTGTCAAGCTGCTGGCCCACTTTGTTATGGGGGAAACATAAAACCCCTCGTTTGAATGGCTAGTAGTTGAGTTTTGTTTTTTTTTTTTAAGATTGGCACCTGAGCTAACAACTGTTGCCAATCTTTTTTTTTTCCTTTCTGCTTTTTCTCCCCAAATCCCCAAGTACATAGTTGTATATTCTAGTTGTGGGTCCTTCTAGTTGTGGCATGTGGGATGCTGCCTTAACGTGGCCTGATGAGCGGTGCCATGTCCGCACCCAGGATCCAAACCAACAAAACCCTGGGCTGCTGAAGCACCACTCGGCCATAGGATTGGCCCCATAGTTGAGTATTCTGTATTTGCAGCCAAAATCATTCCTAACTGACACAATGTCCAAAACTGCTCTCTTCATTTATCCTTCCCAGGTCTGTTCCTCTCCTCGATTTCCTGTCTGTAAGTGGCACTTCCCACCCACCAAGCCATACGAGACTCCTCCCTGCCTTGTGCCCATGGCTCAACTCTCATCCAACTCTGTTTAATCTGTCCTCTGCTGTCCCCCTCTGCTACTCCTCAGCTTCAGGCTCTCCTCACTCCTGCTGGAACCCCTGCAGCTCAGGCCTAACCAGCTCCCCTACCTCTGAGCTCCGTCCTCTACCCACATTCTATTACTCACAGTGACTTTTCTAAAATACAGATCTGAGGGGCTGGCCCAGTCACATAGTGGTTAAGTTCGCACACTCCACTTTGGTGGCCCAGGATTCGCAGGTTCGGATCCCAGGCACGGACATAGCACTGCTCGTCAGGCCATGCTATGGTGGCGTCCCACATAAAATAGAGGAAGATTGGCACAGATGTTAGCTCAGCGACAATCGTCCTCACAAAAAAAATATATAAAGTAAAATACAAATCTGACTATGTTTCCAACTTGAGCATCTCTGAGCTACAGAATAATGATCAAAATCCTGAACCTGATGTTCGAGGCCCTTGGCAACATAGCCCCCAAACCACCTTCTGTTTTCATCTCTTGCCACTCCCCCAGACCCATTCTGTAATTTTAGCTACACCAGAGTATTCACTGCACAAACTCTCACCCCTCTACCAGAATTCTTTGTTCCCTCATCCCTGAATGCGAATGCCTTCTTATTCTCCAAAACCCATTTCAGATATCCCCTCCTCTGTGAAGTCCTCCTCACACCAAATAAACATTCCTTCCACTGTGAGCCCACAGCCTGTTGTTCCATTTATACCTCTATTATAATTTTTTTTTTTTGAGGAAGATTAGCCCTGAACTAACTGCTGCCAATCCTCCTCTTTTCGCTGAGGAAGACTGGCCCTGAGCTAACATCCGTGCCCATCTTCCTCCACTTTATATGTGGGACACCTACCACAGCATGGCTTTTGCCAAGCGGTGCCACGTCCACACCCGGGATCTGAACTGGGGAACCCCGGGCCGCTGAAGCGGAATGTGTGCACTTAACGGCTGCACCACTGGGCCGGCCTCTCTTATCTTACGTTCTAATTATATATTTACCAGTAGACCAGAGTCCTTTAGGGCAAGGATCTATTTCAGAGTCCCCAGTGCCTCCCAGTACAGTTTTTTGACAGGAGTGCTTAGCCAATTTTCAGTGGAAGAGGCAGCAGTACAAAACACCTTTCGGTGCTTTCTATGCCGAAACCGCAGTCCCATCCTCCCTAGCACTGCCCCTCCTTTCTCCCTCCCACGCCCCCATCCTGCCCACCCTCCTCTTCCCTGCAGTTGAGGGTAAGGAATCCCAACTTTCCCATGGAGGCTGGCCCCTTCTTGAGTTGGGCATGGGGAGGGACAGATCCCTTAGGTTCTGGAAACCTCGGCCCTCAGCGAGAGAACTGGACTGGTAGCCAAAAGAATCCAACTTTGGTTTGGTGATATCAAAAGCATTTTCCCACATCTGTGAAATTCTCCAAAATCTAGAAAAGCGCATCCCCAGATTTCATCTAAGTTGTAAGCTCCATGAGAACAGGGTCCTCCCCTATTGCCTTCTACTAAGCCCCCGTTCCCAGTACAGAACCCCATCCAGAGTGGATGTGTCACAAATACTTGTTGAATGGAAGTCAATCTCAGAGTTGTTTGTAAGTTCTAAGAACCAGTCAACTGCTCAGCAGCCGAGGAGGGCGTGAGTGTGTGAATGTGTTTATTTATTTCTACCCTGCCTCCCCACAATGGCAAAGTCGGAAACACTCAGTGAAACATTACGCTTTGGTTAAAAATATTGTCTACAAAGAGTTTATAATATGGAAAATGTCTTCTGTCTTAAAGTTAAAGGGGAAAAAAGAAGTACACAATAGAAATGAGTCATATTTATCACACTATCTAAAAGCAAGCAAACAAAATCTCACAAGCAAAAGGCTGGCAGGGAAGGGACAACGATGTTAATAGTGGCTGGTGGTTGCTCCCTGCCCTTTATTCTCCTGTTCTCTATCTTCCAACTTTTGAAAAATAGACACACATTATTAACAAAGTGGGAAACACTTTATTTTTCAAATGACATCGAGGGAGTGGAGCAGAAGCTGCTCCAGGCTCAGGATGGCCCTGTGTTGCTTCCGCTCCTCACCCTATTGCCCAGAGATGCCCTCAGGGGCTGTGCCAGGTTAGACGGCGCCCCAGGGCCCTGTGGCTCTGGCCTTCCCCACCCCAAACCACAGGACGCTCAGCAAGGGAGTAGCAACCAAGTAGTTCCGCCCATTCCAGACTGGAAATGGCACCTCCAGACGAGCAGTGCCCCCAAAGGTGGACAGCACGTCCCTCCAGAGGCCAGGCCTCTCCCAGAGCACTCAGAGGGTTAATCTTGTTCCTCAGGAATTCCCAGAAAGGACTCACAACGGGAATTTCCCAGACAGGCAGACAGACAGACACCTCAGACAGCTCCCGCCACTGAGCACAGATGTTTGCCTGAGGGTGGCGGTGCTGAGAGCCAAACACATGCGCCCAACTTTGCGGTGAGAGGTAGCCCAAAGCAAGAACCAAGACAAGACCCGCCTGGGCAGGCTAGGGGCTGGGATGGGGGAGGGGACGTGGGGGGGTGCTGCGTTGGTCTGCAGGTCGAGTCTCAGAGCCGAAGTCCCTTCTGTGCTCTGTCTGGACCGTGCAGTGCCTGCAACTCTCCTCTCGGTCCAGCAGGCGTCGCAGCGGCTCTAGGGGTGTCAGGGCAGTGCGAGAGCGCATTGTGGGTTTGCAATCTGGGCTTTGCATTTTGCAAGTTTGTGGTATAAATGGTGGCTTGTCTATTTCCCCTAGAGGTCTTGCTCCCCAAGGGCAGGGATTTCACCTTAAACGCACCCTTGCTCTCGGAGCCCGACGTCTAGGGGTGCCCCATTAAGTCTGACGAACGACCCCCAAACGCACAAAAACGTGGATAGAAGAAGAGCAATGAGATCAAAACCTAAAGTGAGAATGTTGGAGACAGCGCCAAGCCGGGGAAGGGAGGCTCCGCGTCCCGTTCGTGCCCAGAATTTCCCCCCTCCTCTTCTCCACTCGGCTTGCTCCAGCCCTACACGCAGGCAGGGCGGGAACGGACGTGGCCCCGCCGGGCTGGGCCCGGCGAGCCCGAACCTGCCCGGTCCCAGCGGCGCAGTTCAGGGACCCCACACGTTCCCGCCCAGCAGCCCCGGCGGTCAGAGAAACAGAGGAATGGCCCTAAACCGTCTCCTCCCGGGCCAGCCTCCCTGAAGAGCCACCACCACCCCTCCCCTCTCCAACCCCTCTCCTGGTTTCTTTTCAGAGCAGTGTGTCCCGCAGAAGTTAAGGGCCTTCTCCGAACAGTGATTTCACTCACTCAACAAATATTTACTGACCATCTACTATGTATGCTAGGTACTGTGCCAGGCCCTGGCAAGACAGCGGTGAACAAAAAAAATCCCTGCCCTCGTGGAGCTTCGATTCTATGAGACACATGAGGTGGGATGGGGTAATCTCGCCAGGGGCACGTGGGAGGCCGACACCCAGGTGTCCTCCCAGGTGAGCAAAACGCGCGTGAGGCCCTGCCCTGGGGCTGGTCGGCGGGTAGACTTCGGCCCCGGAGGGAGGGGCAGGCTGCACCTCTGGTAAACGCGGGGCTGGGCACGTCGCCTGGGGCAGGTGTGCGCGAGGGGGTGGGGATTGGGGACCGTGCGCAAAGCCAGGCCCTGACCCGGCCGTCGGGGTAAGGGGCCTGGCACCTAGTCAGTGCTCGGTAAATATTTATCATACGCGCGGGGAGTCCAGCCTCTAGGAGCTTGCGCCTCATGGGGCGTGGGGGCTGGTCCGGGCCCTCCCCCGCCCCAGGCTCCTCCCCCGCAGGCTGAGCGCCGGACTAGCCGCGGCGTCCCGGCCCCGCGTAATTACAGGGGCTGTCGCCAGGCCTGGCCGTAAAAGAGTAGGATGAAACGGCCTGGGAACGGGGGAAGCTGGGCCGGAGCTGGCCAGGGGCACCGGGCCTGCGGCTTCCTGCGATGCACAGCCGCGTGGACGGGCTGGTCAGGGATGCGCACATACTCGCAACACCAACCGGAGGCGCGCAAACAGCCACACAATCACACACATAAACCACCAAACACGCAGACACACAGCACTCAGCCCTCCCGCTCCAGACAGACACGAGCCTAATCAAACACCTGCCCGCTCTCTCCACCCCGAGAGCTGGGAGGCAGACACCCGCCCGCCAACCCCTCTCCAGACGGCAGCAGATCCCGGCGGGGAAGGGAGCCCCGAGAGGCGAATTCCAGCGGGTTTGTTTACATGGAGCGGGGGAGGAGGCTCGAGCTGGGTACTGGGACCTGACTGACTGGGAGACCCAGCCCAAACTGGGCCAGACCCAGCCGCCCAGCCGGGGACGAAGGGGACGCCTCACAAACACCCCCGCCCCCACCCCACATATGCTTCTCGCCTGTACGCGTTTCCCCTCTTCTTCACACGCTGTTCACAAACATTAGCATACGTACGTCAAAATTTCACACGCTTCCCCACACGCGGCTGTGATACTCCTCACAAATGCTTTCACACTTGCGCGCCATCACACATATTTACACATGCCAGATGCACATGTGTGGTTACAGTTTGTCACCCTTTATGCCCAGATTCTCACAGTCCATATTCAAAGCCCGTTTGCACAGTACACTTGTTTGTTGGCGCACACACACAGATACACACAGGTCACTACTGCCCTTTGGCACACTAGAAATAAGAGCAAGCCACCCCCCCCCCCCCAGCAGGCCCAGGATCCCGAGTGTCCCTCCCTCTCACAGGCACTGATGAAGAGCGCCTTTAGCCCCAGCCGCACACGTTACACACTTGATCACACACAGGGTCGCAATTTATTCCCGGCATCTAGGCGATGACACAATCTCTCGAACAAAGACAACATTGACAAACCCAACAAAAACAAACAGCCGCGTGTGTGGGGAGGGGCAGCCGAGCGCAGAGTCGAGGAAGCGGGGGTAGGAGGAGAGTGTGAGAACGCGGGAGCCCGAATCGGGTGTGCAAGGTTCAGGAAAGGTGCAGGGTCTACAAACAACCTCGCACCCTGCAAGATCCAAGCACGGCGCAGCGAAGCTGGGCTCCCCCACCCGCGTGTTCGCAGACCTGCACGTGGAGTTCGTTCCCTTCTCCCGCTCGCGACTGCGCCCGGGGACACAGACCCACCACCCCGCACGGGCCCACAGAGCGGCACGCAGACCCACAACTGAGCGGACACGCAGCGCCGAGCCGATTTGTCCGGACAGAGGCGAGCGCGGCGCTCCCGGCGCTGCCCACCCCTCCTCCACCGCCCCAGCCCCCAGGCCCCGGGGCAGCCGCGCGCCGCGCGGGGCGGGGCGGGGGCGGGGCGGGGTGTCGGCGGCGCCGGCCCAAAAGGCGGAGTCGCGAGGCTAAGGGGCCAGAGCCGTGAGCGCGGTGCTGACTGCGCGGCGGAGAGAGCCAGCGGGAACCCAGACACAGGAGCCCCCGTCTCGCCCGGCCTGGCCAGGCCCCGCGCTATGGAGTTCCTCTGGGCCCCTCTCTTGGGTCTGTGCTGCAGTCTGGCCGCTGCTGACCGCCACACCGTCTTCTGGAACAGTTCAAACCCCAAGTAAGCCCCGAGTCTCCGGCCGACAGCCTGGGCGCCCGGTTAGCACTGCCCCCCCGCCCCCCGGGTTAACTGTCCCGGCCAGCCCCTGACCTGAGTCTTGGGGAGGTGACCAGAGGCGGGAGGGGTTGTAGATTTTCTTTCTCTCGTTTCTCCCCCATACCTTGGGGTAGCCCACCCCAGGGCAGGAACCTGCCCCTGTCTGCTTGTACAGGCACTATTTCTGCCCTTCCTTTCCTTCCCTCTGGCACCCCTATTTCTCCGAAGTGAGAGACCCATGCTGAACAGTTCCTGCCTCCAGCGTGGACCACGCTCCCTGGCCACCGGGGCTCTTGTTCTAGGCCTTTCCACCAGGAAAGCCTCTGTGGCTCTCCTTGTGTGTCACTTGGGCATCTGCCCACCCTGACAGTTACCTGATGTGACATCGGGAGTAAGCAGAATGCTCTCTGTAATCTTGGAAGGACCCCTCAGGAGGGACCTGGGCTGCTGGCTTTAAGCAGTCATTCTTTATTTAAGGTGACCCTGGAAAGCACCCCCCAAGGGATCTTTTGAGGTGACATGAGTGAGGCACATGCTGTGTGTGGGTAGGCCAAGGGAGTCACCTGTTTATGAGGTTCAAGTAGTAAAACTGATGAGATGGGGGCGGGAGGTCATGGGAAATGTTCAGAAGGAATGGAAGGGGTTAAAAGGGTTACAAAGGGTTCTGGGCAGGAAGGAGTTAACTTCTCCTGGGCAGGTTTAGGGCTGTGAGGCAAATGGTACTGGGAGGAAGAAGCTCAGTCGGACCCTTTGTTCTTGCCCTTGAGTTTTCTGAAGTTATGGGAACAATATTTGCGGGAAAACAGGAGAGGGGGTAGGGTGGAGCAGGGAGAGGAGGGCTGGGCAGCTCGGGGCAGGAAAACACTCCACTCAGTTCAGCTACCCCAGCCCTAGGCGCACGTCTACCCCCGACTCCCCTTGAGAAATATATTGTGCCAGCTTCCTCTGACCCTGTGGCGGCATTGCTTGGTGGGAGGTCTGTCGTCTGTGGCGTGTTGGGTGGGAGGGAACAACTAGCTGCCAACCCCAGAGGGCAATGCCCTTTTGCCCATCAGCCCAGGGGCAGTTCAGCCAGCCCTCCCCCATCCCACTCCTTGCTGCCTGTTCTTTGCTTCCTTGACCCAATCTTGTCCTAGTGGGAGAGAGCAAAGTCCCTGTTTATGCCCATGCCAGGTGTTGGCTGAAGGAGGAGGAGGGGACAGGAAGCCATGAGTAGGGAGGGGGGGACCCTGGCCTTTTCCGTTCCCAAGCTCCCAGGTTTCCTCTCTTTCAGGAAGGAGCCTCTTCCTTGCCCCCCCTCCCCGCCTTCCCTGACGCCGCTGCCCCCCTTTCCCAGATGGGGAGCAAGAGTCAAAGTGGAGCAGACTGTACCCCAGGAGGAGGGTGATGGGTGCCCCCCACCAAGCACAGCTTTGGCCATCTGGCCATATCCACACACACTCTACCATACCCAGGACCAGAGAGAAGCCAGGCCAGAGTGGAGACCACAGGCGGCCAAGGGGGACCCAGCCTGGGGACAAAGATGAGGTGGCAAGGAGCTGGGCGGGTGTGAGGCTGGCAAGGGTGACTCAGGGCAGTGGGCATCCTCCCTGGGATCTCCAGGCCCCAGGCAGGGGGCAGCGTGGGGAGAAGGGCAGTGTGACTGCGAGCCAGGCCCAGGCCTCCTTGGTGCTGGAGGGGCAGGTGCCCCGCCCATTCAGACCTGCCAGCTCCCTTTGCCTGGAGGACAGTGCCCAGGGCAAGTGGGCGCTGTGCCATCCTGGGGTCCTGGGGGCTGTCCACATTTGACAAGGTAAATTTTCACAGGTTCTCATGAATGCTGGGGCGGGTGGCAGAGGTGGATGAGGAATGAGTCAGTGCCCGTCACGGGAATGGGGGAAAGACGCCAGGCCCAGAGCTGAAATACCTGTTCTGAAATGGCTTCTATGTTTATCTCTCCAGAGAGGAATTTTAAAAGCCTCTCTCTGCTTCTCTCTCTCTCACTCACTCACTGTTTTCCCCAGGGTGGGGGAGGGGCCCTGGTAAGCCTAGCTTGAGCAGTGGCATGCTGCTGCAAGGCCAGGCCTCTTAGGGGTCGTGCTGACTGGGCAGTGGGTGCCCACCTCAGAGGCCCCTTGGCCAACTCCTGCTCCTCCGCCCCCACCCATGCCCAGGGCTTCGCTTGGAAGCAAGTTGGCAGCCAACTCTGCTGAGTGTCTAGCTGGCAGTACTTGGGGGAATTCAGAGAGGCTGACCAGCTTGGAGAGGGAGGTGGGGAGGCACTTTTCCCCCTAGTAGGACCCCACCCAGACTGGAGCCAGGTGTCTGGAGCTAGGGGGGAGGGGCGGGTGGGCAGTCAGGCTGGAGCCTGTGGAGCCTGGGGGGAATGGGCTGGGGGAGGGGAGCTGGCTCCACCTTGGGAGGCGGTGAGGGGAGAGCAGTCTCAGATCTGAGAACGCCAGCGTTTCTGGAGCTCCTCTCAAGGGAGGTGGCTTTTGGACATAAAGGGACAGGGATGTTTTGGGGTGCTTTGAGAGAAGTGGACAAGGAGACATGGGCATAAATTTGAGTAGCTAGAAGGGGAGATTTGAGGCAACTGAATGAATTGATGAAAGTGATTTACTTAAAGGACTGAGGCACTGTCTGCTGGCCTGGCTGTACTGGTGGCTTCGGGGGAAAATGAAGCTGAGAAATGTGAGATACACGCAGTGGGTCAGGGGAAAATGGGAGTGAGAGAAGTGAAGCCACAGGTGTGTTGGGAGCTAAGTGCTAGCATGGTAAAGAGAAAGGGCTCCCTGATCCTGCTTATAGGGTGGGCCAGAAGGGTCTCCGACTGAGGTCTAATAGCATTTAAAGGAGCAACTGGTAGAAAAGACTTGGGGAAATATGTATGGGTAGAGGAGAATAATGAGGGAGCTAAGGAAATATTTAGAAGCCCATCCTTGGGTAAATATCAGGGGGGTTCTGAGAAGTGCTTTGGTACCTGAAAGATACTGAGTGGATGCTATTTAGAGGCTTAATGGGAGACAATGATGGTGGAGGGAATGTTTGGAGATGGTGGAAAGATATTTAAGAGATCAAGATCAGTAAATATTGGGAGTTGAGATTTTCAAAAATCTTAGGGGTATGGGGGTCCAGTGTGAAATGTGAGGGGTCACGTAAACATTTGGAGGCTCAAGGCTCTGCTCTGGCTCCTGAGTGACCACCTGCTTCTTCCTCCTCCGCATGCCCAGGTTCTGGAGTGAGGACTACACAGTACACGTGCGGCTGAATGACTACCTGGACATCATCTGTCCGCATTACGAGGATGACTCTGTGGCAGACGCTGCCATGGAGCGATACACTCTGTACCTGGTGGAGCGTGAGCAGTACCAGCTGTGCCAACCCCTCTCCAAGGACCAGGTCCGCTGGCAGTGCAACCAGCCCAGTGCCAGGCATGGCCCGGAGAAGCTATCTGAGAAGTTCCAGCGCTTCACACCCTTTACCCTGGGCAAGGAGTTCAAAGAGGGACACAGCTATTACTACATCTGTGAGTGCCAGGCAGCGTGCACACGGGTGCACACACTGGGGGACGCAGCTGGCATGATGCATACGCTTGGGTACATGCTTAGTGAGTAGTCAGGCAGCAGAGGGCTCCTTCCAATCCTGAATTCTATTTTCATTCATTCACATTTCAAATGTGGGGTGAGCTTCTGCCATATACCCAGCACTCTGCTTGGCACCACAGGCAGAGAAAAATAAAACATTACAGGCTCCCAGTCCTCAAGGGAGCTGGGAACCAGAGATACCCATAGGTTAACACACCATAGAACAGTGTGATATGGAGGACATGAGCGCAGGGGCCTGGAAAATGACCTGGGTACCTACCAGGCAAGGGGGACACAGAGAAGGCTTCCCAAGGAAGATGACCCCAGAGCTTAGGACAAACAGAGGAGCTGGTCAGGCATGAAGGGATATGTGCTAAAGAAGCATGACATCCTCAGGGAACTCCATACAGTTCAGCCTGGCTGGAGTAGGAGGGACACTGGAAGTGGGGAGAGATGAGCTTGGAGAGGTAGACAGGGCAGATCACGGGGGCCTAAGAAGTGCTAAGGAGTTTGGAGTTTATCCTGAGGGCAGTGGAGGGCCCCTGGTAGATTTAGAGTTAGCTGATCAGCTCTGTGTAGAATGGATCCAGGCCTCACCCTCGGCGGGGGAAGAATAAAATGGCCCAGAGAAGGGGAGCATATCATGAAGGCCTCACCCAACTTCAGGCTGGGAGGAGTGAACGATGGACTGAGGAGAGGGGATAGCATCTATGTTCTTTTTATTATCACCTCTAAAACCAAGGGTTATTCCAAATAGGAGGTTTGGCTGAACCTGGGGCAGAAAGTGAGCAAAAAGTAAGGAAGGTAAGATCAAAGATTAGAAGAGAGGGATGAAAATGAGCAGGGACCGAGGGGCCAGCCCCGTGGCCGAGTGGTTAAGTTCGAGCGCTCCACTTTGGTGGCCAGAGTTTCGCTGGTTCGGATCCTGGGCGAGGACATGGCACCGCTCATCAAGCCACGCTGAGGCGGCATCCCACATGCCACAACTAGAAGGACCCACAACTAAAAATACACAACTATGTACCAGGGGGCTATGGGGAGAAAAAGGAAAAATAAAATCTAAAAAAAAAAAAAATGAGCAATGACCGAGAAAGCAGAACCAGAGGCATTTGCACTATTTTCTTCCAGCAAAGGTTCCTTCCTTAACGCCCTGTGGGTTTATCTTCTTGCAGCCAAACCCATCCACCACCAAGAAGACCGGTGCTTGAGGTTGAAGGTGACTGTCGACGGCAAAATCAGTGAGTGTCAGGACCCTGTGGGCTCCCTCCTCCACCTCTAAGCTGGGCCTGGGCTAGTGATCTGGGATGGTAGAGAAATCCCACTGCCCAGCCCACCTAGCACCCAGCACTTGCACCCTTCTGCCTCCCTGGTACAGTACCTGATGGACGGCCACCCTTGTCTTTCAGCTCACAGTCCTCAGGCCCATGCCAATCCCCAGGAGAAGAGACTTCCAGCAGGTAGGTACCTGGAGCAATCTGGGCCTCGGGCACAAAAGGGGATCTGCTTGAGGAGGTTGGGTACAAGAGGTGGCTCCTTGCCAGGCAGGGGCTGGAGAAACCTTGTTGGGCTGAGGGCCAGTGCCAGTAGTGGGGCCACTCACCTTGGGGGCCTTTGCCCTCTCATCTTGCAGATGACTCGGAGGTGCAGGTTCTACATAGCATTGGTCACAGTGCTGCCCCCCGCCTCTTCCCACTTGCCTGGGTTGTGCTGCTCCTGCCATTCCTGCTGCTGCAAACCCCGTGACGGTGTAAACCACATCTGGCCTAAAGATTGGAACTGGGCTGAGGAGGCAGGGGCAGGCACCCAGCACCTGTCCTGGGGCCCCTCCCAAAGCCACAGTCTTGGGAACCACTCCCGCCACATGCACAAGCTGCCACCCAGCAGCCTCAAAACGGGTCAGTATTAACGGTTTCCATCCAAAGGAAGTCGGCAAGCCTGGCAGTGCCATCCACACCTCCACCTCAGAGGGATGGACAGAGAAGTGGGGACAGTCCTTTTCTCACCATTTCTGCTCTTAAGCCAAAGAAACAAACTGTGCAGACACGGCCTCTTAAGAAGGGCACTGTGGGAGCTGAGCTGGAAGGGGCCTGGGGTCATGCGGATGGACACTGAACTGGCAAAGTCACCCCTCCCAGAGAGAACCAGGATGCCCAGATGAACTGACTGAAGGAAAAGCAAGAGGCAGTTCCTGCTCGGGAGCCAGGGACAGGAGGGGCAGCATGCTTGGGCTGACCCGGCATCTCCCCCGAGACTCCGGTCTGTGGAGCTGCCGTGGAGAGGTTTGTAGCCAAGCACTGCATCCTCTCCCATCCTGGGGCAGCACTCCCCAGAGCTGTGCCAGCAGGGGGGCTGTGCCAGCTTACAGTGTAGCTGAAAGGGCAGTGCCCATGTGCACAGAGTCTGTGCCTAGAGTGTAGCCTGGAGGGCAGGGCCCACATGTACAGGATCTGTATATAAACTTTCTGTGTGTCTGTTCCGATTTCTATAATTGGATTTTTTTTATACAATGTTCTTTGTCTCAAAATAAAGCAATGTGTTTGGTTTTTTTGGATATGCTTTTCTGCCCCTCCATCCTAATTTAGGACCATGGAGTCCGTGCTATGTGCTAGGCTCTGTGCGACACCAGTAGCAACTGGGTTTGAATTTTTTTCCCCTCTCTGGAAAGCATACATACCCCTTGCCAGCCCCAACGGATGGGATGTTTCCTCCTCTGAGGGTTATCCAGGACAGGAGGATGGCAGTCTCTCGGGTTCTAGGCTGCACCCCACTCTGGAAGTTCTTCCTGTCCAACCTCTGCCCCACTCCCACTCCCTCAACGCTGGGCTTTGGCACACGGTTCAGGTACTCATGCTGTTGGGTGAGTCAGGCAGTCGCTCAGGGGAGCGCCAGCTGAAGCATGCGGCCCCGCCCACGGCCCCACCGAGACGTGTGGGAGGCTGGGAGGGAAAGTTCCCAGCAGCAAGTCGGTTGGACGTCGGGGTCAGCCTTGCGCTTCAGTGGACTGGCCAAGTCACGGAAAGTTGGCAGTGTGGCTGAAGGGGGAGGGCACCTGATAGCCTTGGTGATTCCTGGCAATCCCTGTTATTTATGGGAGAGACTGGGAAGAGGCTTCAGCAAACTGGGAAAAACCTCCCAAATCCTGGTTAACCGAGGTTCTGATCTGGAGCTCTGGATGGGAAGCGTGTTGAAGTCTGGTCGCGTCTAGCAAGCTTTTGTTTTGAGGTGTACCACGTAGGCTCACGGGCCTGCGGGAAATTGTTGAGGCTGGGGGTCTAGGTCATCCAAGGGGTAAGCAGAGTGAGCAGCGGCGGGTGCCGGGGACAAACCCGCGAAGCCTTCGGAAACGGACCGGCAGGGATCTGGAGTGCAACGTCAGGAGCAGGAATCCTGCGGCCGGCAGGGGCCGGGACGGGCGCTCGGAGGGGCGGGGCCTGCGTTCCGGCTCGGAGTTCTGGGGGTGGGCCGGGTTCCGGTTCAGTTTCCGGGGGGGATGGCCGAGCGCGCGGGGGCGGAGCCAGGGACGCGGAGGGGCGGGGCTCCGGCGCCCGCGGGCTCCCAACCGAGCTACCTTGCGCCTGTCGCTGAGCGCTGGATCCGACCCCTGGAGGCATGGAGGCCGGCGGCGTGGCCGACTCGCTCCTTTCCGGAGCTTGCGTGCTCTTCACCCTCGGCATGTTCTCCAGCGGCCTGTGAGAGCGCGGCTGGGCTGGGCTGGGGCAGGACCAGGAAGTCGGGAAAGGAGAGAGAGGGAACAGAGACGTGGCCACAGCCCCAGGCTGCGTCCCGAACCTGGAGTCAAAGTGGAATCGGGTCGAGGGGCCCGGGCACAAGGGCGAGGCTGGTCACTTGACCTGAGGGAGAAGGCAAGGGAGCTGAGGGCGGGGCTGGGGGTCTGCAGTTGCCTGGGGAGGATGACAGGCATCGGGGGTCTCGACTCCCCAGCAGCCTGGCTTTCCCCTCCCACCTCTCACCCCTGGCTTCGGGGGCCCGTTACAGCTCGGACCTTAGGCACATGCGGATGACCCGGAGCGTGGACAATGTCCAGTTCCTGCCCTTTCTCACCACGGATATCAAGTGAGAGGGGCTACTGCTGCGGCGGGAAAGACTATCTGCGGGGGGTGGGGGAGGGATGCGGAACGTGGAACAGGCGCCTTGGGTCCCCCTCCCACATTCAATCCCGCGGGCGAATATCTCTCCCCTCCACCCTGCAGCAACCTGAGCTGGCTGAGTTATGGGGCCTTGAAAGGAGACGGGACCCTAATCATCGTGAACTCCGTGGGTGCTATGCTTCAGACCCTGTATATCTTGGTGTATCTGCACTACTGCCCTCGGAAGGTAGAGACCCTCCCTTGGACCCACTTTGCTGCACGTCCTGCACTGCTGGCAGCGCAGACACTGCTTCCTAGAAGACTGTAACAGGCTGGCACTGCCACCTTTTCCTGGAAGGCCCCTCCAGCCTTGCAGTCCTCCTTCCTCCATGAAGCCAGTCTTCTGAGACTCACACATCGCCCCCCATTCTGGCGAAGCTGGTAGCCCTGCCAAGCCTGATGGTGCCTCACTGCCCAAGAAGCTGAGGGGAAAAGGCTTTTGTCTCGGATAGTTCCTTCAGAGCCAGGGTGGTTCCTTCAGAGCCAGGGTCGGTGGCTGAGAATGAGATGATTAGCTCTGCTTCCCCACTCAATCACACAAGCATTTATTAAGCTCCTACTGTGTGTACCAAGCTTCCTTCCCTAGAAACCTCCAGTGTTGTGGATTGATCAAACACATGATCAAGTCACTGGTGGGAAAGAGAGTGTGACAAGTGCAATACTGGAGGCTTAGACGAAGATTGGCTCCCCCACTGGAGCGTGGGAGAGGGCAGGATGAGTTAATTCCAGCAGGGGAGTCAGAGAGGGCTCCTGGCACATCCAGGGCTAAGGCTGTTCTCTCCCCTGCAGCGTGGCGTGCTCCTACAGACTGCAGCCCTGCTGGGGGTCCTTCTTCTGGGTTTTGGCTACTTTTGGCTCCTGGTGCCCGACCTTGAGGCCAGGCTTCAGTGGCTGGGCCTCTTCTGCAGTGTCTTCACCATCAGTATGTATCTCTCACCACTGGCTGACTTGGTGAGTGAGGGTATCCAGGGAGGTGGGGGAGATAAGAAAGGTCAGGCTCCCATAGCCAGAGACTGTAGCTTACACTCCAGAGGAAGGGAAGAGCCAAATCCTGGAAGGAGACAGGGCAGCAGAGATGGGTGAGTGGGAGGCAGGAGGGAAAGATCAGGTAGCAGAAGATCAGGGGAGGAATTTTTTTCTGAGGAAATTAGTAGGCAATGTAGGAGCTTTACTACATGTCTGGGCTGGGAGTGTCTTTCATCCTTTCCCACAGGCCAAGGTCATTCAGACTAAATCAGCCCAACATTTCTCCTTCTCACTCACCATTGCCACCCTCCTCGCCTCTGCCTCCTGGACCCTCTACGGGTTTCGACTCAAAGATCCCTACATCACGGTAAGCAGAACAGGGATGGGCTGACAGGTGTGCAAAGTGGAAAATCAGCTCCTCTCCTCACAGCAGCCCTTGTGATTTCAGGTGCCCAACTTTCCAGGAATCGTCACCAGCTTCATTCGCCTCTGGCTTTTCTGGAAGTATTCCCAGAAGCCAGATAGGAACTCTCAGCTCCTACAAACCTGAAGCAGTTCACCTGACCACTGGGCACTTTAATGCCAACCTGTCACCAAAGAGAACTCCTTGTTTCAGCTGTTCCTGCTGACCAGCTCCATGGGTGCAGTGGGTTTTGGGAAAGAAAGAGACACTTTGAGAATCGAGGGACCAAAGAAAGAGCTTTACTTAGGAGATATGGGTGGGACTTGAGAGATGAATCACTTTTATTTTTTCAAGATTATATTTTTTAGTTTGAAGGTTGGGGTGGAACCTTTAGAATGTGCCTTAAAATAAACTGTTCCCTACCTGTGCCCATTAAGGCTCGTTCTCTGTTCAGTGCTTCTCAACCTGCCTGGTTTGGTGAAGGGTACAGGTGCACTGCCTGATCCACAGTTCCTCTGGGGCTGGTAGGGTTGGCTCAGAAAAGTATCTGAAAGAACCAAGAAGTTGGAAAGATCTAGAAGGCCTTAAGAAGAACAGAGCTTGGATGTTATGAAGAAGAATGGAAATTGGGCTTCAAGAAGTACTTCCCGACAGGGTTAAAAGGACCAGGAGAGTGAAATAACATTTCCATCCTGAGCGATCTTGAGAAGGGGTCTTAGCCTCCTTTGGAGCAAAAAGGAGGACCACCAGCAGATTGCAGACAAAGGCTGAGAGCCTCAGGAAGGTGGCTCCCCTACCTCTCACCTCGCGACAGCTGGTACACAGAATCCCCAATTCCCATTCCATACTCAAACCAAACAAAGTTAGAAAATAAACTTGCTCTTTAATGGGGGATGGGAGAGCAGGCTGTCCCGGCGAGAATGAGGTTAGGTGTCAGAAGCGCATCCCCCTGCGGGCCAAGTCAGCTCGGGCCTCCTGGATCTGGCTCTGCAGCTCGCGGGCGGCGTCCTCACAGTCGTGAAAAGTGGCCACACGATAGCCCACAGTGCCCAGGGCGTAGCAGCCGGCGGACACCAGCAAGTAGGCGGGCAGTGGCCAAAGGACCTCCTGGCATGACGAGGGCAGCTCCAGGCCCAGGGCTCCCATGGTCAAGGCTGCCCAGGCGGAGCCCAGGAGCGCCAGTGCCCAAAGCCACTGTGCTAATTTCGTCATGGTCACTGCGGGAAGAGAAAGCAGAGCTCGAGGTTCCTTCCACCCAGCTACCCCCGCTTCATTGGAGACCCATTCCCTGTCCTCCTCCCTCCCCACCCCCCATGTCACCTAGCCTCAGCGTCATTCTGCCATCGCACTCGCCATTCCCGCGCCCTCTCCGCCCTCTCCCTTCTGCCCTCAACCTACATTTACCTGTTTGCCGCGCGTCTCTCCTTCCCTGCGCGGCGCCAACGTCAGGGTCCGGAAGTCCCCTACGGCTCGTGCTCCGCCTCCGCAGGGCCTTCTGGGAGTCGTAGTCCTCTTGGCGGCGCCTAGAGGACTCGCGGACGCTGTCTTTACCTAGGCTGTCTTCGGTGGGCTCTGCTTCGCAAACCGCGGCGTGGGTCCTTAGGGGCTTCGGTGCTGCTTTTCTCCCTCAAGACCTCGTTCCAAGCTGGCGTGGGGCGTGTAGAAAGCCTGAGCACACCCTTAAACCTTGCAACAAGGTGCGAATGTAATATCGTTCCCCTTAAACTCATTTGTCCTGCACAGAAATCCCACTCATTGGTTCACTTATTTATTCTTTTATTCATCCGTTCACTCGAATGTTTCTTGAGTGCCCTGGTAGACTTTGGAGAAATAGAGATGTCAAGACACTCGGCCTCTTCTGGGGTGGAGGGGGAAAGCAGGAGTCAGGAAAGCAGATGCATTGATAAATAACTACGATGGCTTGAGATAGGTGTGAGAACAGAGGTTGTCATATTTTTAAAAAGAAACGCAGGGCAGCAGCCAGTACAACTTGGAGCTCGAGGAAGAAGGGCTCCAGGGCTCAAAGTGTCTGTAAGAAAAAAAGTGTGGGGACAGAGGAATTACTGATGTGTTTAAGGTAGTGAGAGAAGGTGTATACATCTTTCAAAGAGTTTTGGGATGAATTCATGATAGGTATATAGAAAACAAGTAAAAGAAAAGGTCAGGCAATTATCAACTGGAGGGAAAACAATTATAAAAGAAAGAGAACTGATAAAAGCCCGTCTGATAAAGACCACTAGGAAAATAACTGAAGTTGGACAGAGTTAGGTTTAATAACTTGCTGCTGCAAGAGAGAGCTGTGGGACTCTGTGGGGACACCAGAGGAACTGTGGGGTGATTCATCAAAGGAACAAACAGGGTCGTTACGAGCTATGGGAAAAGGTTGAGTTTAGGTAATATTTAAATGACACAGTGTTTTGATAGGTTCCAGGTAAGCATGGTTCTAAGGCAAGGAGTCAACAGCAAGCCTGGGCTGAGAATTGGACTGAGGGTCCACTGAAAACTACAAAATTAAAAAAATTAATTTTAGATAATTATGTATTAGATAAATATATAATTAAGATAAATGTAGAATGTTGTGTTCAAAACCCCATTATCTGAAGTTTTGCACCTAGGTTGGAAATCGAGGCTTCTTCTCGTCAAAGTAATCCACTTGGCTCAGACCTCCAGGCCAGAGTGGAATGTTCATGCTCACTGATTGATTTCAAGTAGCAAAGTTTGTGACTGTATTATTTTTTATTTTATTTTATTTTTATTGAGGTCATATTGGCTTTTAACATTGTGTGAATTTCAGGCATACATTATTATATTTCAGTTTTTGTATAGATTGCATTGCGTTCAACACCAACAGTCTGGTTTTTATGTGACACTATGATTTTAGAGAATGAAGTTTCTCAGCCCCATATCTTTGATGTTAATTAACAAAAGCAGGTTTCACAGATTCACAGAGTTTTAGTACAAACATTACATAACTCAGCTGTGAAGAATATTTTCACAGCCATAATAATGTAAACACTGAGTGTTGATTTAACTGAAAATTGGAATATATTTGAATTGAGAGGGTGGGGGAGGGGAGTAGAGTAGGAGAATCAGGATTAAAGAGAACTATGTCCTCATCTTCCATGACAAGCCGTCAATTGGCTATATCTAAAATAGAATCAAGAAATAATAATATGAGCATGTTATTTAGAAATGTAGAAGTAATTACCAAAAGAAGCAGCTGAGAAACTTGAGCGTGGTTTATGGAGGAGCACGTAAGGCTGGGAGAAGTGGAGCAGGGGACTGTTTGCATTAAATGCCTTGTAGAAGTAGTTGACTTTTTTTTTTTTTTATTTTTTTTTATTAATGTTATGATAGATTACAACCTTTTGAGATTTCAGTTGTACATTTTTGTTAGTCATATTGTGGGTACACCACTTCCCCCTCCGTGCCCTCCCCCCACCCCCCCTTTTCCCTGGTAACCACCGATCAGATCTCCTTCTCAATATACTAATTTCCACCTATGAGTGGAGTCATATAGAGTTCGTCTTTCTCTGACTGACTTATTTCGCTTAACATAATGCCCTCGAGGTCCATCCACGTTGTTGTGAATGGGCCAATTTCGTCTTTTTTCTTGGCTGAGTAGTATTCCATTGTGTATATATACCACATCTTCTTTATCCAATCATCAGTTTCTGGGCATGTAGGCTGGTTCCACGTCTTGGCTATTGTAAATAATGCTGCGATGAACATAGGGGTGCAACGGACTCTTGAGATATCTGATATCAGGTTCTTAGGATAGATACCCAGTAATGGGATGGCTGGGTCATAGGGTATTTCTATTTTTAACTTTTTGAGAAATCTCCATACTGTTTTCCATAGTGGCTGTACCAGTTTGCATTCCCACCAACAGTGTATGAGGGTTCCTCTTTCTCCACAACCTCTCCAACATTTGTCGTTCTTGGTTTTGGATGTTTTTGCCAATCTAACGGGGGTAAGGTGATATCTTAGTGTAGTTTTGATTTGCATTTCCCTGATGATTAGCGATGATGAACATCTTTTCATGTGTCTATTGGCCATATTCATATCTTCTTTTGAGAAATGTCTGTTCATGTCCTCTGCCCATTTTTTGATCAGGTTGTTTGTTTTTTTGTTGTTAAGCAGTGTGAGTTCTTTGTATATTATGGAGATTAACCCTTTGTCGGATAAGTGGCTTGTAAATATTTTTTCCCAATTAGTGAGCTGTTTTTTTGTTTCAATTCTGTTTTCCCTTGCCTTGAAGAAGCTCTTTAGTCTGATGAAGTCCCATTTGTTTATTCTTTCTATTGTTTCCCTCAACTGAGGAGTTACAGTGTCCGAAAAGATTCTTTTGAAACTGATGTCAAAGAGTGTACTGCCTATATTCTCTTCCAAAAGACTTATTGTCTCAGGCCTAATCTTTAGGTCTTTGATCCATTTTGAGTTTATTTTGGTGTGTGGTGAAAAAGAATGGTCGATTTTCAATCTTTTGCATGTGGCTGACCAGTTTTCCCAGCACCATTTGTTGAAGAGACTTTCTTTTCTCCATTGTAGGCCCTCTGCTCCTTTGTCGAAGATTAGCTGTCCATAGATGTGTGGTTTTATCTCTGGGCTTTCAATTCTGTTCCATTGATCTGTGGACCTGTTTTTGTACCAGTACCATGCTGTTTTGATCACTGTAGCTTTGTAGTATGTTTTGAAATCTGGGATTGTGATTCCGCCGGCTTTGTTTTTCTTGCTCAGGATTGCTTTAGCAATTCGCGGTCTTTTGTTGCCCCATATGAATTTTAGGATTGTTTGTTCAATTTCTGTGAAGAATGTTCTTGGGATTCTGATTGGGATAGCATTGAATCTGTATATTGCTTTAGGTAGTATGGACATTTTAACTATGTTTATTCTTCCAATCCATGTGCAAGGAATGTCTTTCCATCTCTTTATGTCATCGTCAATTTCTTTCAAGAAAGTCTTGTAGTTTTCATTGTATAGATCCTTCACTTCCTTGGTTAAGTTTATCCCAAGGTATTTTATTCTTTTCGTTTCGATTGTGAATGGGATAGAGTTCTTGAGTTCTTTTTCTGTTAGTTTATTGTTAGTGTATAGAAATGCTACTGATTTATGCACGTTAATTTCATACCCTGCTACTTTGCTGTAGTTGTTGATTATTTCTAATAGTTTTTCTGTGGATTCTTTGGGGTTTTCTATGTATAAGATCATGTCGTCTGCAAACAACGAGAGTTTTACTTCTTCGTTACCTATTTGGATTCCTTTTATTTCTTTTTCCTGGAAGTAGTTGACTTTTTAAACTATGCAAATTCCTTTGATAAAGTAAAAATTGAGACAAAGTAAAACATTTTTAAAAACTTGCTGTGTAGGGGCTGGCCCCGTGGCCGAGTGGTTAAGTTCGTGCGCTCCGCTGCAGGTGGCCCAGTGTTTTGTTGGTTCGAATCCTGGGCACGGACATGGCACTGCTCATCAAACCATGCTGAGGCAGCGTCCCACATGCCACAACTAGAAGGACCCACAATGAAGAATATACAACTATGTACTGGGGGGCTTTGGGGAGAAAAAGGAAAAAAATAAAATATTTAAAAAAAAAAAACTTGCTATGTGAATTTCAAAGCCCCACCCCTGCTCCCTTCCCCATTTCCCCCCAGAGTCCCTCTGGTTGCTCATTCAACACCTCACTGGTCGTGATGACTTTCAGCACAGTTCAGGGGCTACGCATCAGCTTTGCAGATCCAGAAATTCTATTCACCCACACTAGACCTGGCCCTGAAAGATTGCCACTCCCCAGAAAAGTTGAGGGGGAAAGATAATGAGAAAGGGCTTGCCCTGCAACATATAAAGACTGATAATAAATTATAATGTTATAATAATAATCAGCAGCAGAAGAATAAACATTCACCGAGGGGCTATCAAGTGTCATGCCCTGTGCGACATTGTCATGTTTAATTTTCACAACAGGCTTTAGTAGGTGTTTTTATATCCCCATATATGAAGGAGGAAACCAAAACAGAGGTGGTAAAAGGTAAGCGCCTTCCCCAAGGTCATGCAGGTAGTAAGTAGCAGAGCTGTCTCAGCCGACTAAATGCTCTGTGCTTGGTAATTTCACCCTCCCGGGTTACTAGTGCAGGAATGGGCAGATAGGGATCATCATAGCAGCGGACAGTCATTGGTCGATTACTCTGTGCCAGCACTGTAATGGGGACTTTATGTGCATTATCTCATTCAGTCTTCACAGCCACCATATGAAGTAGGTACTATTATTATCTCCATTTCACAAATGAGGAAACTGAGGCACACCCCAGCTAATCTGACCTCAGAGCCTGCAAACTTTGCCCCTACAATATAGCACTGCCCTCCCTAGATCAATGGAACAGAATAAAAAGTAAAGAAATAAATCAATCATATACCAGTTTAGCATATGATAGCAATAGCATTGCAAGTAAGGAAAGATGGATTGTTTGAAAACCATTTGCAACTAGCTTACCCTTTGAAAAAGTAAATTAAGTTAGATTTCAGCCTCACATCTTACAGCAAAATAAATTCCCAGTGCATTAAAAAGATTTTAGTGTGAAAAGTGAAACCCTAAATATGCCGCAAGAAAATGTGGGTACCTATTCCTCTAATATTCAGCTGAAGCATCATGTTCTCCCAGCAGCCTTCCTGGGCCTTGACGCTGTCTTGCAGGGTTGGTCACCATCTTCCTCCCCTGAGGCCCCACAGACTCTCTTTTACAGATGGCACTTACCATGTTGAGCTGTAGGTTTGTTGTTTCCCCGCTTGGCCTGCCCAGGACCATTGCATCTCCAGGACCAAGTGCAGTGTGGGAAACCCAGCAGGGCTTCTACAGATGTAAGATGAGGGGCAGAAGGAAGGACAGGTTAGCACTGGATGGTCTCCAGGGAGACTGACCCAAATTTCTTGGTCCCAGGAAATCTAACTACTCCAGAGACTCCCATGTGCCAGACACAGGGTCTTTGGCCTTGGATAGCACGAGACAAAAGCCAGCAGATTCTATGGTCCAACTCCTTTCTCTTCAATCTTTTTGCAGGCCATCACCCTTCTGCTGTCATAGCAGGACACAGGACACGTGATTATGGCAGGGTATGAGAGGCAGTGCAGCTTGGGGGTTAAAAGTTTGGGCTTTTAGAACCCGGTTGTCTGAGGTTGGGTCCTGTCTCTTTCCTTTACTTAGCTGTGTGACCTTGGGCAAGCAACTTAACTTCTCTGAGCTTCAGTTTTCTCAGCTGTACAATGGAACCAATAATTGATCCTCTCGCGTAGGGTTGCTCTCAAGATTACAGCACATAATGTAGACAGGGTGCTTAAAACAATGTGTGGCATTTGGGAAGCATGCACTGGGTATTAGTTACTCTTGTTGTTTTTATGAACAGCTGTCATTAGTTACATCTCAGGACTGAGGACGCGCCTTAACCACCACAGCCTTTCTCCAGCCTCCCTACCATCACTCACTCACCTTCTGAGATGAGTTACTTCTGCAGATGGCTGAGCTCCTGTTTGTTGGGGTCTTCTGCTTTTGCAAGCTTTGGTTTCAGAGGGAGACAAATTCCCAATCTGGGAGCCCTCATGCTAGAATGCACTGAAGATGGAGGATACGTAAAATTATATACAACACAGAGGAGAAGAGTGACTGTCCAGGGGGAGGTTTCACAGAGGCCCTGAAGGCTGAGTTGATACTGGAAAGATGAGTAAGAGTGGTTCAGGTAGGGGGGTGGGGGGTGGGGGGGTGGGGCAGGCAAGGCCAAGGAGAAGCTTGAACAAAGTCACAGAGTCATGAGAGTTTGTGGTGAGTAATCCTTTGTGGCTGTCTCTGGGACAAAGACTGCTTCATGGGGGAGTGGCAGGAGATGAGGCTGGAAAAGCAGGCCAGGGCCAGGCTAATAAAGACCCCTTAAAAGTATTTATGTTGGGGGGCTTGGTCCTTCAGATCAGCAGCTTCACCCCTTAGAGGAGTGGGTGACCTCTGTGTGTGCCTGTGCATATTGTGTCAGGCAGTAGGGCTTTCTGAGGTCACAGGTGCCATGGTGATTACTGGGTCCTTGGAGAAGTTTCGAGGTGGTCAGGTGCTGTTGACTCCATCCCTGTCCTTAGGGCATCCACAGTTCCATAGGGGTGACAGGACAGGACAGACATAATCAACTGTCTTTAGGGCACCACAGTTCCATAGGGGTGACAGGACAGACACAAACGTAATCCACAAAAACACATACTTACAAAATTACAGCCTGGCTTTAAAGGGAAAAGGCAGACAAGAGATTGTGCTACTGATTGAAGAAGGGACCGGATGAGTCAGGATTTCCAAGAGAAGGTAAGCTAGAGGAGACCAAGATGAGACAAGAGGATAGCCTGAGGGAGGAGGGACCCAGGAACAGGCCTGGCAGGTGAAATATTTGTCTGATTGTAGGAATTCAGTAGTTTGGAGTTGATACAGGTGGAATTGGAGGTTCAGCAAAGAGCTCGAAGTGTGACCATGGTGTGTTGCTAATGAGGTTCTCGGTTCTTGTTTTTTTTTTTTAAGATTGGCACCTGAGCTAACAACTGTTGCCAATCTTCTTGGTTTTTTTTTCTTCTTCTTCTCCCCAAAGCCCCCCAGTAAATAGTTGTATATTTTAGTTGCAGGTCCTTCTGCTTGTGCTATGTGGGACACCCACCTCGGCATGGCCTGATGAGCGGTGCCATGTCCATGCCCAGGATCTGAACCAGCAAAACCCTGGGCTGCCGAAGCGGAGCATGCGAACTTACCCACTTGGCCACAGGGACAGCCCTCTGTTCTTCTTTTAACAATTATATATTGAACACCTACTGTATGTCAAGCAGTGTTTTAGTGAGCAAAACAAACAAAATCCCTGCTTTCAATGAAGTGGTGGGAGACAGACAAGAAACAAACAAATATTTCAATATTCATTAGTGAGAAGTACTGTGAAAAAGAATATAGCCAGGTAAGTGGCTAAAAGGTGACAGAGTGTACCATGTTACATAGCATGGTCAGAAAGGCCTCTCTGACAAGGAGACATTTGCATGGAAACTTGAATGATGTGAAGGAGGGAGAAGTGCAGCTATCTGCTGAATGAGGGTTCCAGCAGTGGGAACAGCAAGTGCAAAGGACACGAGGTGCAAGCACACCTGGCACAGGGGACACACGGAGGCTGGGGGTGGGATGGTGTGAGTATGGGGAAGAATGCAAAGAAATGAGGTCAGAGGGGTGGTGGGGCCAGACGACATGTTGCTTAACCATGTGTTGTAACCACATTGGTTAAGCAACATGGAGGCACTAATGGATCTGAATTTCAGCTCTAGCCCTACCTTCACTTATAATCTTGAGCAGGTTATTTTGACCTCTTTTTCATTTTCATTTCACTAAAGTGGGTGTCTTAGTCAGTGTTCTCCAGACCCATAGGATGTGTATATACGTATACAAATAAAGAGACTTATTTTAAGGAATTGGTTCATGCAATTATAGAGGCTGGCAAATCTAAAATCTGCAGGTTCTCACTCTGTCAAATCTTGACTTCCTCCTGACCTAGGATGGGAGCAGTGGGGCCGGCTAGGTCCCAGCCTCTGTGAGACACAGCCGGGGAATCTTGCAGGCCGCAGATCCAGGAGAGAACCAACGTCATGGTTCAAGTCCGAAGGCATCTGCTGTTGAATTCCTCTTGCTCTGGGGAGGTCAGTCTTTTGTTCAAAGTAGGCCTTCAACACACTGGATGATGTTCACCTGCTTGGTGGAGGACAGTCTGCTTTACTCCTAATTTAAATGGAAATCTCATTCAAAAACATCCTCACAGGGGCCGTCCTGGTGGTTTAGTGGTTAGATTCATGTGCTCCACTTCAGCAGCCCAGGGTTCTCGGGTTCAAATCCTGGGTGTGGACTACACTCTGTTCACCAGGCCATGCTGTGGTGGTGTCCCACATACAAAATGGAGGAGAAGTGGCATAGATGTTAGCTCAGAGACCATGTTCCTCAAGCAAAAAGAGGAAGATTGTCAACAGATGTTAGCTCAGGGCCAATCTTCCTCACCAAAAAAACACCCTCACAGAAACATCCACAATAATGTTTGACCAAATATTTGAACACCATGGCCAAGTCAAGTTGACACATATTAACCTTCATATGGAGTAAGCATATTAATTTCATAAGGTCGATGCAAGGGTTGAAATTGAGAATATCCGTAAAGCACTAAGTACATTGACTGGCAAGTGGTAAATGCTTATTTAAAGTTGTTATTGTTGTCTTTACATAGGGAAAAAAATAACATTTGTCAAATACCTATCAGGTTAAGCACTACGCTAGGCTCTTACACATTGTTGTTGAATTCAGATCTTTCTCACCACAATCTGAGGTAGGTATTATCCCCATTTTACACTTGAAGAATTTAAGGTGCAGAGAAGTCACTCAACTTGCCCAAGGACCCTTACCTGCTAAGCATCAGAGCCAAAACTAGAACTCAGCTCTATCTGATCTCAAGACCTGGGCTCCTTCCTACTGTCCCACAGAACCTGAAATGATCTGAGTCAGAAGGCCCAGGTCACAGAGGCTGGAAATGGGGGCTGGAGCCTGAGAGCAGGAAGGAGAAGGGTCTCCCTGGGGGGGCTTACGCCTAGACCCACACTCACAGGTGTACACACACCTCCACCACAGCAATCCCCCTGAAGCAGCCTGAGGTCGGCCCTCACAGCAACTCTTGGCCCAGAAAGGGGATGTGTGGAAGGTTTTTTTGGTGAGATCCTGGGCTGTGCAGACAGGAATCCTGCTCTTCAGTCCTTTCTGGCAGCACAGCCTCAGGCGAGAATGGGTGGAGGAAACTCCCCCTGCTCTTCCAGCTTCTGTGAGGTGAGGGGAGTTCTCAGAGAAGGGCTCCTCACAGGCCACGAGGGCCATTTGGCTCAGCCCTTATTGTCACACAGGGCCTCGAATTTAGACTTCTTATGTTACCTCCAAGTGCGGTTCCAGACCTGTCGCACTGTTACTCTCTGATAGAGCAGGATGAAGGGACTACCGTGCAAGTGGTTTCACTTTTATTAAGGAATTTTCAAATATGTACAAAGGTAGAAAGAATAGTACAATGAATCTGATATGCCCATTATCATAGGACTTTACATTATAACATAGGGCCCGCAGTTTCCTGTGAAGGAAAAATTTCCAAAAGTCCTGTAATGATCTTGTGACTAGCAACATTATACTGCATTGTAATTTTGTTAAAAAGTGTTAATTTGTTAAATGTAAACATTTCAAACATGCCTTGGTGTTTCTTCATTTTGAAGTGGACCTGGGCCTCTCTCCATCTTTCAGAGGACCTGCCCAGGGAGCAGTTGCTAACTGTGGGCCCAGGTTGAAGAGAGCTGGAAGGAAGGAGTCCCACCCGCCTGAGAGCGCAGAGGCAGGGGTGGGAAGAGCTGGTGCTACACTCGGCTTCCTGCCAGCAGGCAGGCCTGCAGCAATCGCCGTCTGCCCCTTGCCCCGGTGATGCGGGTGCCTAACTCTGGGGCCAGCCAGAGGGCTTTGCTCTCTGCCTCTGCACGAACACAACCCAACAGCATTTACAGTGCAACCTCTGTGTGGCCAGCTTGCTCTCAGCCCTGGGGGACTGGAAGGGTGGGATTTGGCAGCATGATCTGGGCCCTGCCCCCTCAGGAACTTCTAGTCTGCTGGGAGGGAGGTAAAGAAATGCACCTGAAGCAGGAGCAATTAAGTGGCACCAACGGTGCCTGCACAAGGGTTCCAGCAATTGTTTGTTTAGGAGGCGGCTCTGTGAGTGACCCTAAGTCAAGAAGGCGTGCGCACAGGGCAGGACAGCCCGGAGGTCCCCGAGGGCAGGGCCTCCCGCCTCCCATTCTTTCGTGGTTCCCACAGTGCCCAGGGCCTGCTCGGCTCACAATGAGCTTCAATGCTCGCTTTTGACTGAACCTTTCCCCTTTGTATCTGTCTCTGTGTCTCTCGGCATCTCTGTCTCTACGAGTCTCTGGCTCTCTCTTGTTTCCCAACATCCTTTCCGAGCCCCTGGGGAGCAGAGCTGGGGGGGCCAGGCAGTGGGAACGGGACAGCGTCCTGTTCTCACCACGGACAATAAGGGCCGGAAAGGGCTGGAGCCAAGGCCTGGCGAGGACTCCCCCTCCCTGCGTGCCCTGGGCGCCCCCACCCCGGCTCTGACCCTCTGTCATGCCCTAAATGCCAGGCATCCCCTCATGCCAGTGCCAGTCTGAGAGGAGTCCAGCCTCTGTCTGGGCTGGGGACCCCCCTTATCTCATCTTCCCACTGCCCTCTTCTCAGGTGGCATCACCTCCTGCCCCAAGCAGCGCGCCTCCCAGGCCAGGAACCTGTAGAGTACCCTCCCCCACCAGCCTCCCTACTCGCATCCCAGGCCACCCCCCCCATATTATTTACTCCTGTTTCCGGAGCTGGCGGCGGGTGCCGGCGGGTGTCGGAGCCACGTGTGAGGGAGCAGGAGGAAACATCTGGCTTCCCTCTGTCCTGCAGGGGTGGGACTGCCCCTATCTCCCCCAGGCCTCCAGTCTCTGGGGTGGAGCAGAGCCCCAGGAGACCAGGGACCAAGAGGTTAGCACCTTTGCCCTTCTCACCTTCAGGTCTCCAGAAGCCTGCTGCCCCCTTACTTAATGATGGTGACTAGGTGGCTGGGATACCCCTGTCAGGGTTAATCGGTAGGTCAGGTGCAGGGAGCCTGCAATCAGGCACCCCAGAGGTAGGCTGGGTGGAGAGCTGAGGTTGGCGCCAACCTGCCTTGTAACTGCGCCCATTCCCTGAGGAAGGGGTCATTATTCCTGGGCCACATGCTAACCCTGGTGCCTACACAGTGGGTGGCAGCAGGTGCCCAGATCCCTTGGCATCGCCTGGGCACCTGCTTTTCGGCTCCTCCCCCACCCAGCCCCACCCAAGTTTCCATCTCGGAAGGGATGGTGCCCTCAAGTGGCCAGATTCCCTAGCTGTGTCTATGTTAGCCTGGGCTGGGACCTGGGCCTGTGCATACTGCCCCCACTCCAGATCAGGAGAAAGTCAAGGTCTGACAGTGAGACCCAGAACCAACCCAGCCCACCCCCATAGGTCCAGGGCCCATTTTGGACAACCTCTCATCTTCCTCCCCAGAGGGGCCCACATACTGCAGCCCCTCAACTATCACTAGGTAAGTTGGAACCTAGAGCAGCCACTCCCTCAGAGAGGCTCTGGTCTCCACTGAATTCTCTTGGCCTCTGCTCCCAGCCTAGGGGAGCAAGGAGACTTGATTCATGCTTCAGCCCTTCCAAACGGCCAGTCTTTTGGGTCCCCCAAGAAAGCTGACTTGCTGGAGAGACAGCAAGAGAACCCTGAGACCCAGCAGCAATGCTCCTCAGCCCTCAGGGCAGGCTTGCATGGGAGTATTGCTAGTCTTCTACAAAGTGAGCTCTTGGCGCCCCCTGCAGGCATCCTGGGTAAACTGCATAGCACTCCCTCAGCCTAGGGTATGGGGCAAGGGTCTGGGATTCCTGCCACAAATGGGGGTGGGGGGCCCTGTAATTATAGCCGAGGAGGGTCACCTCTTATCCTTTTTTCTTTTTAAAGATTGGCGCCTGAGCTAACAACTGTTGCCAATCTTTTTTTTTTTTTCCTGCTTTTTCTCCCCAAATCCCCCCAATATATAGTTATATATTCTAGTTGTAGGTCCTTCTAGTTGTGGCATGTGGGACCCTGCCTCAGTGTGACCTGCCGAGCGGTGCCATGTCCGTGCCCAGGATCCGAACCAGTGAAACCCTGGGCCGCCGAAGTGGAGCACGCAAACTTAACCATTCGGGGACAGGGCCGGCCCCTAACCTCTTATCCTGGACAAGACCTCCTTTGACTGACTTCATCTTCATTGGCTCTTCTTCTCTAACTTAGGCACATCCCATGTACAGGATTTTCTGTTCTAGAAGGGCAGGTTCTTTCATTCAGCCAACCCACCAATCTCTACCACCCATTATCAGGCACTGTGGAGAATACAAAGCTGACTAAGGCATTGTTCGTGCCCTAAAGCTCACACCATCCAGCAGGAGGGAGGGTGCCTAGGTGCCCCAGAGGACAGGTACTCTGGACAGAGGCGCTCCTCACGGCAGGGCATGGACAGAGTAGTTCCTGAGAAACCACATCCCTCATTTCCATCAAGGCTGGCTCAGGGGTTGGCCTTGTGCCTACTGTTTTATATACAGTCATGGACCACATAACGATGTTTCAGTCAACAACTGACCGCATATACTTAATCCCCTCAGATTAGTACCGTATAGCCTAGATTTGTAGTAGGCTGTACTATCTAGGTTTGTGTAAGTACACTCTACAATGTTTGCACAACAGAATCGCCTAATGACACATTTCTCAGAATGTATCCCCATCATTAAGCAATGCATGACTGTGCTTTGCTAAAAATTAGGAAGTTCCTAATCTCTACGAGACAGAGAAAAATGAAGCACCAGAACAAAGAAGATGACAGGGCAGTGATCAACCTTGGAGTTCTAAACACACGCATATGTCCGTGGTGGAGTAGAACAGATGCGTCCACGAGGGCAACATCAGTAGGGGATTCTCAGCCCCGGGCTTAGAGCAGAAGCGGCTCATTTGGTCATGGTGGGGTGGAGTAACAAAGCCCCCACAGGTGTAAATGGAACCCTATGGAAAGGTGTGGGGTGAGTGGCCCTTCCTTCCCTTCCTCCTCTCTTCCAAGGTCTACTTCAGTTCTGACGGGCAGGCCTTCCTGTAGTGAAAGGTCAAGACTGCAGACCATTCGTGCAATTTTATTCCACGATGAGGCTCTTACAGAAGCATATACCAGGGGCCGGTCCCGTGGCCGAGTGGTTAAGTTCACGCAGTCCGCTTCGGCGGCCCAGGGTGTTGCTGGTTCAAATCCTGGGCGTGGACATGGCACCGCTCATCAGGCCATACTGAAATGGCATCTCACATACCACAACTAGAAGGACCCACAACTAAAACATATATACAACTATGTACTAGGGAACTATGGGGAGAAAAAGGAAAAATGAAATCTTAAAAAAAGAAAAAAAAGCATATGCCAATCCTGTGCCTGGCACTGACAGCACTCGATAAATATTTGAAAAAATGAACCTTGCAGGAAGGAAAGCCCCACCACCCCCAAGGTACCCATCTGCCCTAGCATTCTGCACACCCATGCAGGCATTGGCAGAAGAGGCCCACAGCATGGCACAGCTCACAGAGCTACAAAGAAATCAACTTTATTGGACAGTCAGGTCAGTTTCTCTTTTTGCCCTTGCCCGTGACCTTGGCTGGTGTGAGGACTGGAGCTGTTGCCTGGTACAGAGTGGAGGAGATCTTGTTGATGTAGTACAGACCAACCATGGAGAAGATGAAGCTACCAGGTGAAGACAGAAAGGTCATGGCATCAGTGGGCATGCTATCAGCCTGGTGCCTCCTAGGGCAGACACCAGCATCAGGGAGAGAATCCAGGTTCAGGTTGAGGAAATGGGGACGGGGAAAGGAGGGAGAACAGAAGGGGACGGAGTTATGGGGAAGGTCTGGAACCACCACAGGAGGATCCAGTGTCAAAGAACAGGGTGCTGCACCCCTTACCCAGCTGTCAGACACATACCAGGTGGTGACACACACTCGGTGGATGAGGCCGGATGCAAACAGAGCCAACAGGAGGCAGAGGAGAACTGGGGAGGCAAGAGGGGACAAGAAGGGTGATGGTCAGAAGGGAAATACTAGGCATTCATATGTGGAGTCTAGAGAAATCTGGGGCCCTCTGAATCTTGGTGAACCATTGGAGTATGGCATGACAAGAACAAGAGGACGGCCTTAATGATGCCCAGGACACAGACGTAGGAGATGCATGTTCATTACTAGCTCCGCCCTAGGTAGCACTTAACTTCCCTCTCGTGGCTTTCCTCTGATAAAAAGGAAAAGGAAAGGTGATAGGAGAGTCTGAAGGGCATGGCTTGGGGAAGAGGGTCAATGCCTTTCCAACAGAAGCCAGCCAATGGGGATCAATTCATTAAACTGGCTGGCCAGTGGTGGAAGTTGAGGTCCTCACTCCCTGGACACAGGTTGGAGGGCAGTGTCTGGATATACACACCCAAGAGGGCAGGAAAGGGTCTCAGGATATCTAGAGTAGGACTGGAGAGAAGGTGAAAGGGCAGAAAGCAAAGGCAAGCCCCACCTGCCCAGTTGGGGAGGGCAGGCAAGGAGAGCCAAGAACCCCGCCCCGCAAAACATACGGAAACAAAATCTAACAGAGGGAAGTCCTGGGGCTGATGGAAGGAGCTCTGGAAGCCTGCAACAGGGCCAAGTGGAGAGAGCAAGCCCTGGAGGAGGGGAGAGAGTGGAGGACAAGGGTGACATGTCTTTGTTCCACCAGATGAAGACTTCACATGAGGTGGCATCTGCTGCCAATTTGAAGCATGTGGCATTCCTTAGGTGATCTGGCCTTGATGCCTAATTTGCTTTACGAAAATTCTCCATAAGTAACTAAATCATCAATTTTGATTACATGGAGCAAAAACAAGGATCCTTTCAAAGAGAAAACAACCTAACAGATACTCTATTTTGGCCAGGATTCCTGCTGACATAGAAATTTGGTGTATCTAATAGCTAGGCTCTTCACAATCATCTCAAATAAACAGAATTCTCTAATATTGGGTCAAGTTCACATCAGAACCCCTCAATGAACTCGGTCCTGCTGCTGCTTCTGGTGGGGAACAAAGAACGCCTCCCCAGAGACGTATACAAAATACGCCCAAACTTGTCTGTTCCTCTCAAAATTTCCCCAGAAACTGGCCAGAAAGTACTGAGCTTCTCACTTTCAGAGGCCTGCTCTTCCCGCTCCAATTCCAGGAGCTAGATAAGGTGCTGGATCCAAAAGAGTCATCTACCTCCAGACAGTTTTAGTAAATACATTTCCTTCTCCTAAACAACCTTTACCATGTAAGCACCTGGAAATTCAGTACCGTATCGGGGGAGGTCAAATACGCAACGCCCAGTTTTCACTTACTCTCTGGGAAAATCTTTGCTTGGAAGCCTTTGCCAAAGACAAGATTCTCCAGATTATTGAAGGCCTGGGTCGCGGGAGTTAAGGAGTGGGGCGTGCAATGGGAGCACGGTAATGTGGGTAATGGGAAGGGCACAAGCGTGCGTGGCCCTCCACCCTTCCTACCCTCAAACCCCTCTCCCCGCTCCACCGCAGGGAGGATACAGTGAGAGAGAAGACGAAAAGGCCGGAGCCAAGCAGGCCCCCCTGGATGGTGAGCCACTCGGTGGAGGCCAGCTGGCGGCTGTACATCTGCATCCCAGCGAAGAGCAGCAGGGACAGGAGGGAGGAGAGCGCCAGCGAGGTGCCCGTACCCACCACTGGAGGGGAGGAGAAAAGAGACGGAGAGTCAGGCCCGGCCCTCCCTCCAGGAGCCGCAGGCAGATTCGGCAGGTCCCCGAGCTCGACGGCCCGACATCTTCCAAGCACTCCGGGACGAAGCCACACTCTCCGACTCCCTACACCCCGCGGCGACCCCCAGGAATTCCTCAGTCCCAGAGGCCCTGAACCCTCCCGTCCCGTGGAAATGCCCGCCCGCTGCAACCCAGGACACGTCAGCTCTGTGGGGAGAGGACAGAGAAAGTTGGTCCGCCCCAACTCCGACGCCCACTACTCCGCCAGGGGAGATCCGCCGGTCCCGTTACCCATCCTGCCCAGCCCGCGAGTCCAGTCGGCGCCTGTGGCCAAGAAGAAGTGGAGCCGAACCGGGTGCAGCTGCCTGTGCGCATGCGTCGGCGCTCCTTGCGAACTTGCTTCCCTCAAGTCTTCCTCTTTCTCTCTCTTTCTCGGCGCCTGCACGCAGCGCCCTCTTCCGGCAGGGAGGAAATATTGTGTCTAAAACCATCCTTGGCCACCGCCCTGGTCCCCCACCCTTCCCCGCATCCCAAGCATCTGCTGCCTCTCGATGAAAGCTGCACTTAACTCTTCAAGTCACTGGGACCATGGCCCATAGCCTCTAGCCCACCACTGTCTTCTTTGCCATTTATGTCATCTCTAATGCCTGTTCCTCAGTCCTCCCTCTCCCATGATCATTGCCTCGACATCTCCCCGAGACTCTTGGCCAAACGAAAATTTAGTCCTCGCATCCTGGAACCTATCTTTCTCTGAAACTATCTTCCCGCTTTATATTAGTAAAATTAGGAGCCAATGAAGAATGTGAACATAAGAAGTGGCTCTCCCCTCAAATACCATTCCATGTTACCCAACCCCCAGACTGCCTTCTGAGAACCACGTGGGGAGAACTATTTCCCACCTCCCACCCCGACCGGCGCTGTTCGAGGCTGGTCCCTGGAGCATGCGCAGTGACATCTCACCCCCACCCCTCCCCACACCCCCATCGGGCTCCTGCATTAAGCCCCGGGTTCGCAGCCGCAGCCGAGATCAGGCACCCGGGGGCGGGCGGGCATGGTAGGGCCATGGCTGAGGGTGAGGATATGCAGACCTTCACTTCCATCATGGATGCACTGGTCCGCATCAGTGTGAGTTAAGGTGGGGTCGAGGGGAACGGGAGCGGGAGTATAGGGGTCCGGGCAGGCCCAGACCTTGAACAGGTGGGGATCTGGCAAGATGCTGGGATGTAGACAGGGGGCTAGTGATAGCAGAAAGGACTGGGAGGGTCAGGATGCAGGTATGAGAGGGTAATCCCTGAGGCAGCCCGGAGGTGAGTGCCGTGAAGGCGTCCATCTGCTGGGGCATGAGGAACAAGGAGCTGCCCGGACGCAGCGGGTGGGCTGGTGTAACCGCCAGCAGTGCACCAGGGCTGGGGCTGCAAGGCAATGGGGCTATGCTATGAGGAGGGGGCGTGTGTGAGCTTGGAAAATTTCCAAGAAAACCGAGGACAGGTGGGAGGCGATGAAGGAGTCGCCCCAGGGTGCAGTTCCCAATTTGGACCCCTCCGTGAGACCCCACCCCACCGCACCCCCACTCAGGGCTGCCTCCGAGCCTGTGGTTGTCATGGAAACCCGTGCCCGGCTCTCCCAGGGGCGGTGCCAACCCTGCTCCCCCCCACCACTTCCTTCCCCCTCCCTCCCTGTCCCTCCCTCCTTTGTGTCAGCTGCGCCCCTGACCGGGATGGCTGCGAAGAGAGGGACCAAGGTGAGGTGTGGGGGTGGGGCATAGCCTGAGGACCCCTGCCACCAAAAAAGGGAGGGGTACTTCCGGTGGGGAGGGGGAGAGTAGGCGGGGCGCTTGTTTCTCCCTTGATGGGGGAGCGGGTTGCGGCTAGCCAGGTTTCACCAAGGAAGGGAGCCGGATTGCCGGCTGGTAGGGGGCAAGGGGAATGGGCTAGTATCGGACGACAGGAGGAGACGGACGGAGAAGTGAAGATGGGGGATGGAGGCTGGGGGCGGCCGCAGGCCAGAGCCGCGGCAGGAGGACGGATGGGGTGAGCAGGAGGATGGAGAGCGAGCGGCGCCTGGCTATAGGGAGGAGTCACGCGGAGGGGGGCTGCAGAGGAGGACGTGGGGGTCCGCACCGAGCTGCAGAATGGGCGGTGTCCATGAGAGAAGTGCCAGGGGCAGGCTGCCCGGAGATTGGGGGATGGGGGCAATGGCCAGGTGAGAAGGACTGCAGGCCCTGCTGGGGCAGTGGGGGTGAAAGGGGTGGGGCTTGAGGCTGGGGGAGGCACAGCTCCAACCACCCCTCCTCCATAGACCTTTAGTTCTGCAGAAGGGAAACAGGCAAGAGACAGAGAGCTGAGAAGGTCTGTGAAACAGGCTGAGGCTGGTGTTGGGGAAAAGCCATAGATAGCTTGTCTTTCCCCATCCTGAGACCCCTTGGGTCTCTTAAGGGCAGCTGAGGGGCCTGTTGAGATGTGCCCAGGTGTCCAAGCTCTGACCCAACCTCCTGATCCCTCCACAGACGAGCATGAAGAACATGGAGAAGGAACTACTGTGCCCAGTGTGTCAAGAGATGTACAAGCAGCCACTAGTGCTGCCCTGTACCCACAACGTGTGCCAGGCCTGTGCCCGGGAGGTGCTGGGCCAGCAGGGCTACGTAGGCCATGGTGGGGACCCCAGCTCCGAGCCCACCTCTCCTGCCTCCACCCCTTCCACCCGAAGTCCTCGCCTCTCCCGAAGAACCCTCCCCAAGCCAGATCGTTTGGACCGGCTGCTTAAGTCAGGTGGGGCTGGGCCCTGTGGGGTGGGGGTGAGGAGGCTGGGATGTCCATCAGGAAGATGGAAGAGGTCCATCACTGGTCAGGGGCATCTGTCTTTCAGGGGCTGGAGATACTGCTCATCCAGGCTCTAGTGAGAGAAGAGCTCTGGCACAATAAAAATTAATTTTTAATTGAACCGATTTCCCCCACCCCAGACAGCTCTAATGTTCAGCTCTCTACCTCCTGGCCCATCCACAGGCTTTGGGACATACCCCGGGCGGAAGCGAGGTGCTTTGCACCCCCAGGTAATCATGTTCCCGTGCCCAGCCTGCCAGGGCGATGTGGAGCTTGGGGAGCGGGGCCTGGCAGGGCTGTTCCGGAATCTGACCCTGGAGCGAGTGGTGGAGAGGTACCGCCAGAGTGTGAGTGTGGGTGGTGCCATCCTGTGCCAACTGTGCAAGCCCCCGCCACTAGAAGCCACCAAGGGCTGCACCGAGTGCCGGGCCACCTTCTGCAATGAGTGCTTCAAGCTTTTCCACCCCTGGGGCACCCAGAAGGCCCAGCATGAGCCCACCCTGCCTACTCTCTCATTCCGCCCCAAGGTGAGCCAGCCCTTGCAGAACCTGGGAAGGGAGGGGCACAGTAGCGCTGGGTGGGTGGGAGTGCCTGGCATTGTGGGCTTCCAAAAGGAGATGGGCAGGGGTGCAGGCACTGGACAAATCTTTGAACACCTTTGAGCCTCCATCTCATCTGTTGAATGAGGATAATAACATCTGCCCTGCAATATCCATACCCGCAGGGTGGTTGAGAGATCACCTGAGATAATGTTTGTGAAAGTTATCTGTATACTAAAAAAGTCTGTATGCATTCATGCATTGAATTGAACAAATATTTATCAAGCACCTATGTGCCTGGTGCTATTTTAGGTGTTGGGATATGGCAGTAAACAAGGTGGGCAAGGTTAATTATTAGCCACGAGGCTAAGATTAATTATGATCCTTGTTATTGTTGTTACCACACATCTTGAGGTGGATGATGGGAGGAGCAAGGCCTGGAGAGTGCAGGAAAGGCTCTCTCTGATGCCAGTATGTACCACCAGGTGGCACTGTGTGACCAGCTGAACTCCCCTCCTCCCCCATCAAGCCAGGGGAGGGAGAGGACCAAACTGCTCCAGTAGTAGGTCAGCACCTTTACACCCAGCATTGGCTGACTATGTCATTGCTCCTTCTGTCCCGAGGGCCTGATGTGTCCAGACCACAAGGAAGAGGTGACCCACTACTGTAAGACGTGCCAACGGCTGGTATGCCAACTCTGCCGAGTGCGGCGCACTCACAGTGGGCACAAGATCACACCAGTACTCAGCGCCTACCAGGCCCTCAAGGTGAGAACCCCGCCTCACTCAGCCCCAGTGCTAACCCACACTTGCACCTGCTCTTGACTGCTGGCTTCTGCCGAGCCAGGCGTGATGCCCACCTCTTTCTTCCCCCTCAGGACAAGCTGACAAAGAGCCTGACATACATCCTGGGAAACCAGGACACAGTACAGACCCAGATCTGTGAGCTGGAGGAGACTGTGAGGCACACCGAGGTGAGGGAGGGCATGGAGGTGGGCCCTGGGCCCTGCCTGGGAGTGAAAGCAGGAAGAGGGTGTGGATGGGCATGGCCCAGTCACCTGGTTGCAAGCTCAGGAAGCCCGTGTGGGGCCCATGGATATGTTGAGGTTCTGGTTAAACCAGGTTGGCAGGAACATCAGTGCCCCAGGCCAGGCTGTACCTGGGGCTGCAGTGGAGACACCGTGGCTATGCCCAGGACAGGAAGAGCTTGAAAAGCCCCAGGGACATAGCTTAGATGCTCTCAGGCTCAGCTGCCTGCTGAGGATGGCACACATTCCTGGAGCTAGGGTGAGGTGGTGGCTCTGACACCTTCTGCCAGATTGCTTGAATCAGCTGACTTGGGGATGGGCAATAAGGATGGCATCAACGCTGGTGGACATTAGTGCAATCCAAGTGGACATTAGTGCAGTCATGGCCTCTTTTATTTGGGGGAGTCCTTAAGGGGTCAGGATTGTGGGGTGGGCATCCAGGAAGGTTGGCACAAATGGTCAGGAGTTGAGCCCATCTGGGTGTACAGGTGCTTTTGGAGCCATGAGCCTGGCCTTATTGGAACAGGTGGGTAGGATTTCCCCAGATCCTTTGTGATCCTAGCCCATGGTGTGGTGCCCCAGGAGGCTGGCACAAGTGCTGCCTTCAAAAAGAAGATAGTAAGTGTTGTTCTCTGGGCAGGTGAGTGGTCAGCAGGCCAAGGAGGAGGTGTCCCAGCTGGTGCGGGGGCTGGGGGCTGTGCTGGAGGAGAAGCGGGCATCACTGCTTCAGGCCATTGAGGAATGCCAGCAGGAGCGGCTGGCCCGTCTCAGCGCCCAGATCCAGGAGCACCGGAGCCTGCTAGATGGCTCAGGTCTGGTGGGCTACGCCCAGGAGGTTCTTAAGGAAACAGACCAGCCTTGCTTTGTGCAAGCAGCCAAGCAGCTGCACAACAGGTACTCAGGGGCATGGCGTAGGGGCACGGGCTCCTGGGGCCAGGGGTATCATGGGTTTAGCCAAGGTCCAAGACAATGTCTAGAGTACTGCCTGATGGAGAGCTGGGCCCTGAGGATTTTCACCAGGCCAAACTCATACCCAGCTTGCCTAAAGGATAAGGAAGAGACCCAAAGCAGATGCCAAGCCTCTAGGGGCAGGCAAGGCAGAATCAAGGGGAAAGGTGGCTGCCCAGATGGCAGAGCCTGACCCTTGGCTGCCCACATCCCAGGATTACCCGAGCTACGGAGGCCCTCCAGATGTTCCGACCAGCTGCTAGCTCTTCCTTCCGCCATTGCCAGCTGGACGTGGGGCGTGAGATGAAGCTGCTGACAGAGCTTAACTTCCTGCGAGGTAAGGAGATGGCCAGGCCCCATGCCCAATTAGAGCTTTCCTCCCTTCTTCCTCAGCAGCGGGCCCGGGGGGCAGTGCCCACCGGGGACCTCCCTGGCCTCCTGCCCAGCCTGGCCAGCCACCCCTCCCACCTAGCCCACCCGGCCACACCGTCCCATCGCGCTCAGCGCTGCTTCTCCCTCTCTTTGTTTGTAGGCCGTGGCCACCGCGGACTCTGCTCCGGAGCACCCCAGGCAAGTCAGCGGCCCTGCCCCGGGGGACCTGCCCCCCGCCGGGCCCCCTGCCCCAACCCTCCCTGCCGCTCCCACGCAGCTCAGCCACCCACTCATTGCCTCCTTCTCTGTCCTGCCCTGTCCAGACGCTCGGTCCTCCCCCGACCAGTGCCCTCCGTCTCTCTTCTACCTTCCTTAGATGCTTGCCTAATCCTTGCCCCTTTGACCTTTTGTCCCTGTGACCCTTGCCCTCTGGACTTCCTTTTCTTCCCCTTGCCTTTCGACCCCTGCTCTCAAGCTTTTGCTTGCCCTCTTTTGTCCCTCATTTTCTGTCTTACTGACTCTCATACCTATCTCCCTCCCGCTCTGTCCCCTCCTTCCTGTTCAGTGCCCTCTTGCCTGGGTTCCAGTGGCCTTTGCCTGCCTTTCCCTGGGGCTCCTCTTTATCCATAGAATAAAAAGGGTCAGAGAAAGAAGGGTCCCCGTCCTGTCTGATACCCTCGTTTGACAGAGGAGGAAACTGAGGTCCAGAAGGGGAAAGTGACTGACCCAAGGCCAGCGTGAGAGAGTGGCAGACCAGGACTAGCACGCAGGCCTCCTGCCTCCCGCCCAGTGCGCTCCTGCCTCTCTCCTTCTCCCCTGGGCTCTGCCCTGTCTGTCCCTGCCCAGCGCCCAGATAGGTCTTTTTCCCACTTCCCTCTCACCCACACTCACCCCCCCGGCTCCCGCTGCTTTCCCTTCTCCTGCCTGCCCTCCATGCCAGGCCAGCGGCCAGGCCCTGACTGATCCCCACTGTCTCTTCCAACAGTGCCCGAGGCTCCTGTCATTGATACCCAGCGCACCTTTGCCTACGACCAGATCTTCCTGTGCTGGCGGCTGCCCCCACACTCACCACCTGCCTGGCACTACACCATTGAGTTCCGGCGCACGGATGTGCCTGCCCAGCCGGGCCCCACCCGCTGGCAGCGGCGGGAGGAGGTGAGGGGCACCAGTGCCCTGCTCGAGAACCCTGACACTGGCTCTGTGTACGTGCTGCGTGTCCGTGGCTGCAACAAGGCCGGCTACGGCGAGTACAGTGAAGATGTGCACCTGCACACGCCCCCAGCACCTGGTGAGTGGGCAGGTGGGTGGGCACAGTGTGGCATGCCAAGCGCACAGCGTATGCTGGGAGCCAGGCACTAACAGCTGGTGCTGGGTGGACTGGAGAGACAGTATAACACAATGGGTTATGCTCACTAGCTCTGGGGCTAGACTGCCCGGGTTCAATCCCAGCTCTGCCTCTTGCCAAGTGGGTGGCTTTGGGCAAGTTATTCACCCTCTCGGATCTTCAAGTTCCCCTTCTGTAGGGATAATAACAACACTTACCTCATAGGGTTGCTGTGAGAATTGACACAGCAGCACTTGATAAGTGAGATGATACATGTAATGTCTTAACAGAGTTTCTGGCTCCTAGTAAGGGCTCAATAAATGTTACTAAAGTGACTCTCCAGAAAATAGTGTGGGGCATAACAGAGGAGGATGACCACCCCAGTAGGGGGCAGAAGAGTTAGGGGTTGGGTGTAAGTACCAGGTGTGAGCACCAGAGTGTGGGCTGGAAGGTGTAGGTAGATGGTGGTGGGAATGTCACCAGGTGGAACAGAATAGTGAGGATTGTCCACAGGGCCAGCATGGGAAAGGGGTTGGAGGAAGCACTATGAGTCAAGTGGGTCTGGGAGACCAGTTTCTGTGCCCACCAGTCATCACTGCAGTTCTTCCTGGGGTCCTCTGCCCATCTGGGATGCCCCTTCTGTTTTCTCTATGCCCCCATTCCAGTTCTCCAGGCCCTGTTCCCCAGAGCCCCCTGCCCAGCCCTTGGCAACGTGTTCCATGTTCTGAAATCTCCTAGTGTCTTGTGCTAACACCTCACAGTCGCCAGTGCCAGTGTTTGTCCCTGAAGTCCTTCCTTCTGTCCCTTCCTTCTGTCTCAACCCTCCCCAACTCCAGTGCTGCACTTCTTCCTCGATGGCCGCTGGGGTACAAGCCGAGAGCGGCTGGCCATCAGCAAGGACCAGCGAGCAGTGCGGAGTGTTCCAGGGCTGCCCCTGCTGCTGGCTGCTGAGCGGCTGCTGACTGGCTGCCACCTGAGCGTGGATGTGGTCCTGGGCGATGTGGCTGTGACCCAGGGCCGCAGCTACTGGGCCTGCGCCGTGGACCCAGCCTCCTACTTGGTCAAGGTGGGCGTTGGGCTGGAGAGCAAGCTTCAGGAAAGCTTCCAGGGCGCCCCTGATGTGATCAGCCCCAGGTCAGGCCTCTCTGGAAGGGAAGGGGTATGGGGACCCTGGGTGGGGGAGCTGGGAACAGGGTGGAGGTAGCAAAGAGAGCACAGACTTGCTGGGGGGGAGCTTGGGAGGAGATTGGGAGGAAGCAGTAGGAGCATGGGGGCCGGCTGGGGGGGCTTGGGGCCAGGGGAAATGTGGGCTCAGCGAACGGGCTTTGAGGATTGATTTTCAGAGTGAGTGGCTGGGGAAAGGGATAATAGAAGAGGGAGCCATCTCCACTTCCTTCCATCTGTCACTCAATACACCATCTCTCCAAGCCTCTGTGTCCTTTCTCCCTAATATCCCATTTCCAACATCCTTCCTCCACAAAACCTTTTCTCTCCAAACCTCCTTCACCCACATCTTTTCTGAACATCCTAATACTCTTCCCTTAAACTTTCCATCTCCATACCTTTTTATCCCCAGCATCCTATTTAACACCCTCCCACATATGCTTTTCTCCCTGAACCCCTTCTCCCCAGCACTCTATCCCCCAACACCTCATTTCTTCAAAATGCTTTCTCTCCAACACCAATTCTTCCTAAACCCTATCTTCCCCAAGCCTGCATCCCTCTAACATCCTTCATCAGTGACACCCATCCCCCTCATCTCTCTCCCAACATTCACCTTCCCAACATCCTTTCTCTGCTCTTCCCCTCTCCCCAGCCCCTCAGTCACCAACCCCTCGTTCTTCCAGCATTCCCTAACCCTCAAAACCCTCTCCTGGCGTGATATCTCCAATACCACTTTTCTCACCACCTTCCCATCTCGCTAAGAGCTGTGTTTTTCCCTTTTTTTTTTTTTTTGGAGGAAGATTAGCCCTGAGCTAACTACTGCCAATCTTCCTCTTTTTGCTGAGGAAGAATGGCCCTGAGCTAACATCCATGTCCATCTTCCTCTATTTTATACATGGGACACCTACCACAGCACGGCTTTTTGCCAAGTGGTGCCATGTCCGCACTGGGGATCAGAACCCACAAACCCTGGGCCACCAAGAAGCGGAACATGCAAACTTAACTGCTGCACCACCGGGTCAGCCCCTAAGCGCTGCTTTTCTTGAATCTCCTTTATCAATACCTTGTCTTTCTTCCCCTCCCCACACCTCTCTTGCCAATATGCTTTCCTCTCAATTCCCCTTTCCCACAAAACCAAACCCCCAACCCTATATTCTAACCTTTGTCTCTTCAACGTGTTTTCTCCTTAATACCCACATCAATCCTTTCAACCACTTGCTCCCCAATACTCCATGCTTCCAACATCTCAGCCCTCTGGTACCCCACCCCCCCACTCCCTTACTCACCCGTCAACTTCCTTCTACCCAATGCCGGCTCCTGCAGGTATGACCCGGACAGCGGACATGATAGCGGTGCTGAGGATGCCACAGTGGAGGCGTTGCCACCCTTCGCTTTCCTAACCATTGGCATGGGCAAGATCCTGCTGGGGTCTGGGGCCAACTCAAATGCAGGGCTGACAGGGAGGGATGGCCCTGCAGCGAGCTGCACAGTGCCCTTGCCGCCCCGCCTGGGCATCTGCCTGGACTACGAGCGGGGCCGGGTTTCCTTCCTAGACGCCGTGTCCTTCCGCGGGCTCCTGGAGTGCCCCCTGGACTGCTCCGGGCCTGTGTGCCCTGCCTTTTGCTTCATTGGGGGTGGGGCAGTACAGCTACAAGAGCCTGTGGGCACTAAGCCTGAGAGGAAGGTCACCATTGGGGGCTTTGCCAAGCTGGACTGACCCTTTCAGGCCTCTCCTGGACCCTGGGTTCCCAAGCCTCCTAGAGCCGGGTTATTCCTCCGGCAGCTTCTCCCCCAAACTCTTCCTACCATGTGGTCCTGTCCCTTACCCTATGTCTGTGTCTTCCCAGGGCCTTCTCTTGACCAAGGGACTCTCCTCTGCTCACCTCTCTGGATGTCCCCCATTCTCTCCATTGCCTGTTAATCCAGGCTCCCACCCTCACCAGGTCTCTGCCCCATGCCCTGCCCTTGGCATCTTACCCAGGTCATGGAGAGAGCCCCTTCCCCATCCCTGTCCTGTGCTCCTCCCCAGGCTGTTTGGGAGGGAAGGCACCTGGAACACTGGGCATGATCCCCAGCTCTACCCTCTGCCCTGCCAAGCTCCCTGCCCCAATGATGCTGAACTACAGCCTTGGGGCGGGCAGCCTCTTTGGCCAGACACTGCCCAGGCACTTCCTGGTGAGGGGAAGGGGACCCTATCATCCTGCTTTATTTATTTGGGTCCCCATACCCCTCAGCCGCATGCCTCTTATGTCCCCCTTCTCTCTTTTGCATGCTTTACCTGCCCCACACCCATGCCAACGTGCCAAGTCTCCCTTGGGACCCCAGCTGAGGTTGGGTGTCCCCGGTGGGTTGGGCCAGGCAAGGCCTCTGGTGCCGGCAGCTGCCCCCCTGTGGTGGGCACTGCTAGGCCTGTGCCAAGCAACAGCTATTACTTTCATGGTTTATAAACAATAAACTGTGATGGCAGGCACATCTCTGCCTTCCCTGAGCCTGACCATTCCTCTCAGTTTCTGTGATGGACGTGGCAGGTGGGAGGGATTCAGGGTCCTCTGCTATTGCTCAGAACAGGAGTGCCCGATGCATCTGCTGCCACAAGGAAGGAAGTCCCCAAGCCAGACGTTCCGGAGTCTCCTGCCACATCTGTAACCGGCCTAGACCCGACCATGGCCGCCAGGGGGCGCATCCCTCTGGTGGTTACTGGCGCCAACCCCTAGACGGGGAAACCTGCCGGCGACGCCCAGGTCCCAGGGGAATGTGGTTGAGGGAGCGGGCACCGTGCCTGGACCCAAAGGGGTCAGGGAACCAGAACCACTTCCCCATTCCAGGGTGCGGGGAAGCAGACCCCAGAGCCAACGGACGGGGGGCAGCCGGCGGCCAGGGAGGGGGCCGGGCCTGGCGCCAGTTCCCGGATCTGACACGGCACTTATCCCAGCCGTGTTGACTCTGCGGCTGTTATCGCTGCTTGAGGACTTGCCTCACACCCGGAAAGCTAAGAATAGAGCTGCCTGGGGCACCATGCCAAGGGGAGAGGAGGGGCGGGCCGCCACCAGCCCCCAGCCAGAGTGAAACCCAGGCCCCCAGGCCCAAGGAGAGGGGAGAGCTGCAAGAGCCGGGCAGGTGCGCAGGTGGAGTCGAGTCACGGTGGCCTGTGACCCGCAGAGCCGGCCTAGGTTTCGTTTCCTCCTACCTCCTGTGCAGCCATCGACGGGAGAGAGGTGACTCAAGTTCTTCCGCCAGCCACTCCTGCGCCCCAAGTCATCTCCATGCCTCCTGCTTCTCAAATGAACTCTGCTCCTCCTCGCTTTCTTTCCTCCCTGTCTCACCCCCAAAGGCCCCTTCCAGACTCCCTCACACACACATGCTGACTGCTCCTCTGTCTCTGAGTCACAGATGAAGGATCAGAAGTTGGTGGTCAGGGCAGAGGAGGCCCACGTTTTATTTAGCCACGTTCAAGCTCCCACTCCCATCTCGGGGCTTTCTGAAACAGTCCTCCTGGGAGCCACTGCTCCAGGCATGTCTCCAGGGGCTCAGATGGGCTCCACCAGGGCTAAGATGAGTCGGGATTTGGTGGGGCCTGGGAACTGTGCCAGCCCACCTGAACTTCCAGTTCACCAGCCCAGAAGGGGGTGGAGGGGTTTGGGGGGGGGTTCTGGCAGTGAAGAACCTGAGCGAGGCAACTGGCACTGGCTGGACAGACGCTCAGCAGGCAATGTGCCCCTACAAGTTAGCAGAAGTGGCTGCTGGGTTCGTGTAAGAGAGGCTGCTGCCACCGTTGCCTGAAGAAACCTAGGTGGGAAGAAAAGGGATCCAGGGTGAGGGCAGAAGCTTTCCTGGGAGGAGCTCCTTCCCCAGGGCCCCTGGAAGGTCCAAGAGCCTGGCAGGCTCTTAATGGGTTAATTCGGAGAGAGCACCTGCTGGGCACCAACAGCAGCCAGGTGACTGTAAACAGGGCCCAGGGCCGCTCCTCCTCCCTCAGCTCCCCTTCACCCCTCCTCTTGGCTCTAATCAGCCCCCTTGCCCTCTCCTCCTGCCCTTTCCCTCCTCCATTATCTGCTCCCCTAGCCCAAGGAGGTGTATGTATATCTGTGTAAAACTGGGAGAAGGAAGTCCCCAGGCGAAGGAAAAACAGGGTCAGTTAAAGGAAACTCCTCCCTCCCCCACCTGGAGTGGCGTTCCAGCCCTGGGTGGCCCAAGTAATTATTTACTAGGTCCTGGAGAGAAAGGCCAGGAGAGGAAAGAGGGAGGAGGGGTCCTTGCTTCCTCCAGACTCCCAAGAACTTCACGGGCACCCAGACTCACCTGGCTTGGTGAGACTTCTTCCTCCACCTCAGAGACCTCCCTCCTGCCAGCCTTTCACAATCTACCCTCCATTCTTAGAACTCCAGTGGGAGCACAGGTGCTCTTTCCCTGTGAGTCCTGCGTGAGGGCTCCCCTGGGCACAGTGCCCCACCCATTTCGCCTCTGGGCATCCCAGTGAGCGGCTGTGGCGCCAGTTCAGCTGAGCAGGGACTGCTGTTTTCGAAATGCTAGGAGTCTGGACACTCCCTCTTGAGGTCCTCTTTCTTCCGTGGTCTCCTCCCCAGCTCTTTCCCCGAGAACTCCTCTGACCTCCACCCCCATCCTTGCCAGGCCCTCCACCGCTTACTTCATGCTGCCTCTCACCTCTTCTAAGTTCTCCGGGCTTTCCAAGCACCCTTTCGGAACCCCTGCCCAGTCAAAGCTTCTGCCTCCCTCAGCCCATGGGGGCCATCCTCACCTCCTCATAGGGGCTACGTCTGGTACTGCCAGGGGGCACATAGCGCCCATGGGTGTGGTAGGTGGGGTACTCGCTCATAGGATGGTAGGCATCACGGGTTGGAAAGATGTCCAGCTGCCCATAGTTCTTTCGGCGGCACTGACACACAGCCTGGGGAGAGAGGAGGTTATGCGGGGCCATGGAGTTCCTTCTAGCAGGGGAACTCTGGGCAAGGCTAGAGACTGAGCACTTACCAGGGCAACGAGATAGATGATGGCCAACGCGACCAGAACACAGACCAGCACCAGCAGGGCGATGCCCCAGCCAGGTACCCCAGACCCAGACTGGGTAGAGGAAGGAAATGGCACATCATTCACTAAAAGGAAAAGCAGTGGTCAGGGCAGTCTCCCAAAGGAGGGACCCTCCTCCTACTAGCATCAAAGGGAAGTGCAGGAATCCAGATGCTGCAGACAGAGGGGCCCTGGCAGCATGGTGCTGGCCCACAGCTGGGGAAGTGGGCTCACCACTAACTCTTGAGATGTCCAGGTTATATCTGGCTGCTTCTGTTGCACCCTTATCAAACAGTGTCTTCACTTCCTGGGCATCAGTGGTACCCTCTTGGAAGGCCAAAGTTGATTCTACCACCACGGATCCTGGGCTGATCACAGGGAAATGGGCAGTTCAGCCACGGGTCCCAGCTTCTGGGTCAGCACTTCCCCCCAACCATGAATGCACCAGTCCCTCCCCACAGTCACGACAACATCCACCCACCCTACACAGAGTCCACACCCAGAACTGTACCTGAACTTCATAGCAGAGAGGCTCAGAAAATCCTCTTGTTTATAAATTTCCAAAAGCTGGGGTGAGAGGGAAAGGCTTGATGCAAGGGGTTCGAGCAGCTCCGAAGGCTGCTTCAGGGTGCTTGGTGGAGGAAAGGGCAGGTACTTACCAATTGAGAAATGTTTCTCTGCAGCTCCTGGTAGTAGTTGGTGCTGGGATCTTCCAGGGAAGAGTTAAACTGGAGGTTCGAAATGTAAAAGGACAGGAAGAAGAAGGAGGCCCTAACAGGAAAAGGATTGGAGGAGGTGGGAGATACTATGCTATGGTTAGTGCTACTGGCAGCAGTCCTGGTACTATGGCTGGCAGAGGTGGTGGGAGTATCAGAGTGGTGGCTGGGAACTGAGGATGGAGTGCCCTTGTTGACTGTAGTTGTGGTAGCCTTGGTAGAGGTGCTCTTGTGTGTCGGAGTGGCAGCTGAACTTGAGGCAGGGCTGGTGGCTGGGGCTGAGGTGACATGGTGGACGGGAGTGGTGGTCGAGCCTGGGGCAGGGCTGGTGGTCAAGGATGAGGTACCATGGTGTGCTGGAGTGGTGGCAGAGCCTGGGGCAGGGCTGGTGATCAGGGATGATGTGCCATTGGTGGCCAGGGCTGAGGTGACATTGTGGACTGCAGTAGTGGTCGAGCCTGGAGCAGGGCTGGTGATCAGGGATGATGTGCCATTGGGGGCCAGGGCTGAGGTGACATTGTGGACTGCAGTAGTGGTCGAGCCTGGAGCAGGGCTGGTGATCAGGGATGATGTGCCATTGGGGGCCAGGGCTGAGGTGACATTGTGGACTGCAGTGGTGGTCGAGCCTAGAGCAGGGCTGGTGATCAGGGATGATGTGCCATTGGGGGCCAGGGCTGAGGTGACATTGTGGACTGCAGTGGTGGTCGAGCCTAGAGCAGGGCTGGTGATCAGGGATGATGTGCCATTGGGGGCCAGGGCTGAGGTGACATTGTGGACTGCAGTAGTGGTCGAGCCTGGAGCAGGGCTGGTGGTCAAGGATGAGGTGCCATGGTGTGCTGGAGTAGTGGCCAAGCTTGAGCCAGGGCTGGTGGCTGGGGCTGAGGTGACATTGCGGACTAGAATGGTGGTTGAGCCTGGGGCAGTACTGGTGGTCAGGGATGAGGTGCCATGGTGTGCTGGAGTGGCGGCTGAGCTTGAGGCAGGGCTGGTGGTCAGGGATGAAGTGCCATTCGTGGGTGGGGCTGAGGTGACATGGTGGACTGGAGTGGTGGTCGAACCTGGAGCAGGGCTGGTGGCCAGGGATGAGGTACCATGGTGTGCTGGAGTGGCGGCTGAGCTTGAGGCAGGGCTGGTGGTCAGGGATGACGTGCCATTTGTGGCTGGGGCTGAAGTGACATGGTAGACTGGAGTGGTGGTCGAGCCTGGAGCAGGGCTGGTGGCCAGGGATGAGGTACCATGGTGTGCTGGAGTGGCGGCTAAACTTGAGGCAGGGCTGGTGGTCAGGGATGACGTGCCATTCGTGGCTGGGGCTGAGGTGACATGGTGGACTGGAGTGGTAATCAAGCCTGAAGCAGGGCTGGTGGTCAAGGATGAGGTGCCATGGTGTGCTGGAGTGGCGGCTGAGCTTGAGCCAGGGCTGGTGATCTGGGCTGAGCTGACATGGTAGACTGGAGTGGTGGTCGAGCCTGGAGCATGACTGGTGGTCAGGGATGACGTGTCATGGTGTGCTGGAGTGGCACCTGAACTAGAGCCAGGGCTGGTGGTCAGGGATAAAGTGCCATGGTCTGCTGAAGTCATGGTCCAGGTTGAGGCTGAGCTGGTGGCTAGGGTCGGGTTGACCTGGGAGGCTGTAGGGGCAGCTGTAAGAAGTTGAGGTTACAAGGTTGGGTGGAGGGACAAATCAGAACAAGGAGAAAATACATCTTCTGACATCTGGAGAAGTAATGCCAGGAGGATTTGTGGAGTGGACCCCTGGGTCAGCCTTCCTCCTCCTTCCCCACTGGCAGCCTCCCTCTCTCTTCCCACACCCCTCTGCTCCTGGCTTGTCTATTTCTCTATTCCTAAAGCTTCACCTCTCCTAACTCCCCCGCCACCGCCACCACTCCGACTTCTCTTCAGGACATCCACACACACACACACACACACACACACACACACCCGGCACCCGCTCTCCTGGGGTTGGGGGGGCATCTCCTCTCAGCCTGTCTTTAGCCTCTCTCCTTTATTCTGGCACAGACTGAGCCATCCCTGTCTGCAACGTCTGCCTCTTGGGGTGCCATCTGCCAGGAAACAAAACCCCCAGAAAGGCTGGGAAGATGACTCGAGAAGGGCAGCCCCCTCCCCACCTTGTGCCCCTCACCTGTAAGCACTAAGAACAGCAGCAGCAGGAGGAAGAAAGGGGCCTGGATGCCCAGTGTCATGGTGGTGGTGAACTGGGTGGGGAGGGGGCAGGACAGACTCAGGCAGGCACTGCGTGTGAGGTGGAGCAGGCACAGGCGCCTGCTGCTTTATACCGGTCCCCCGCCTGCCCGCCCTAGGCTCAGCCAGAGCAGGTGACAGGTGACAAAACCCCACCCCCTCCCCCTTTCCTTACCTTTTCTTACCTCTTCCTCCTCCTCCCCAACCACTCCTGGCCCCTCAGGTAGGGTACATGGGCTCCAATCACTCAACCCCCTGACAACCTGTTTGTTCTCCAGTTGGCCTCCCCCTTTCACCAACCACTTCCTGGCTCCAGAAGGCTGTGTGGGGGAGGGGTGAGGCTGGGGTGGGGGGCAGTCTGGGACCTGGCTCCCCATGACTCTAGTTTTAGCCTCAGGGCAACAGCCAAGGTGAGTAAAGGAACTGAGAAGTGGGCTAGGTTAAGGCCGGGAAGTTCAGCCTCAGGTCCCCCACTCCACCTCCCCATTCTCACTAGGTCCCTTGGAGCCGCACCCTGGGAGGCTGAGAAGAAATGGGAAGGCTTGCGAATGAGTGGTCTAGATGCTAGTTTTGGACCCCCTCCCCCCACCACTTCCCGGAATAGCCCCACCCTTCTAGCCGCTCCCTGTCCCGTTCCACCCGCAGTTCTACCCTGAAACCCACAGTCCCCGCCCCTGCTGGACTCCCTTGGCCTTCTCCCGAGAAGGGGACAAGGGAAGAAATTTCCGCTTAAACAAGGACGAAACCTGGGCTCCGCCCAACCCTAGGGTCTTTCCTCCACCTTGTAGCGGCGGCCAGCCGGCGTAGCTGGCGGGCTGTCCCGCCCTCTAGCGGTCACCCGGAGCCTCACAGGGCCTGCCCGAGCGGCTGAGGGGCTGCCCCGGTCGAGGGAGAGGGGGTTGGGCGGCGCTGCCAACGAGGGAGCAGATCGAGGCTGGGGAGGGCAGGACCCAGGCAAGAAGAGCCAGTGGCTTGGACAGAGAAGGGGAGCAACGCACTGTACCACGGATGGAGGGGCTGGGAGCTTTAAGAGGGGACTCTCAAGCGAGTGGGGGTGGTGTCTGGAGGAAATGGCGCTAAGTGGGTGGGGTCCTGAGGTACGTGGAAGGGGCACCGAGGTATGTGGGTGAGGACATCGGAATGTGGGAGGGATAATGGGGCACGTTAGTTACGTTTTTCACAAGGCAGAGAGTAGGCCCGGCGACAGAATGGTATTTGGGGGCACAGAATTATCCTTTGGGGAGCAGAGCGGTATTTGGGGCAGGTAGGCACATGGTTGGGAGGGGGTAAAACTGTATGTGAGGGTGAGTAATTTGGGGGGACCGAAAGGTATTTTGAAGGGCAGAAATATGTGGGAGCAGGGAAATATTTGGGGCCAGAGCGGCACATGGAGCATAGGGTATCGGACCCCATCCGGAGGTCCTGGGTTGAAGTCTAGGCCGACGGAAGCAGTTACATCCGCATTAGGAAAACAATTCTTAGCCCCGATGAATAAAGAATGAAGAAGGAACGCTAAAAACACTTCAGAGCGACGGGATTGGAGGGGAGCCGGGTCAGGGAGGGAGGCAGCCCTGCTCCCCTGCTCGCGCAGCTCCACCAGGTTAGCACGGCTTTGTGCGGCGGCCAGCGGGGGGCGGGCGCGGGGCGGGGCGGGGGCCGTTGACGTCAGCTTGTCCCGGCGCGCGGGCCGGAAGGCGGGGACGCCCCCCACCTGCAGCTAGTGAAAGCGCGAGTATCTAGGTGGGCGGCCCCACAACTTCAGCCCGGCGTTACCAGGCAACAGCCATTCATTTCGGTTGCTGGGACACGCGTCACCATGGCGACAGCTCCGCGCCGCGCAGTCTGAGTATTTAAAGAGCAAGCGCGCTCAACGCCCCGGCATCGGATAGCGACCTTCCGGGATCCCGCGGTCTCCCTTTCTCCCTGCCTCCCTCCCTTCCCCTTACCATCCCCTTCACCCTCTTCCGGACGCCAAGTCTCTCTGGCCTCCTAGGTGAACCCAACTCCCCAGCGAGCCCCGGGTTCTTGGGTTGGTCCGGCTTCAAGCAGTGGGGAGCGGGATCCCGGGCCCCGGGCGGGCGGGAGGGACGGGACGCGGTGCAGTGTTGTTCTTTCCCCCGCCAATATTGCACTCGTCCCGGCCTCCGGCCCCTTCGGCCCCCCGGCCTCCCCCTCACCCCGAGCGGGGCAGTCCCAGCCCTCCTGGCTCTCGATCCCGGCTGATCTAAGATAGACTGGAGTGTCGCCGCTGCCACCGTGAGTAAGAGGGACTGGGAGGACTTTAGTCATCCTCCGACCAGTACCTCATCCCTCACCTAACCCCTAGCCTTCACCTAACCCCCATCCAGCACCTTCCTCATCATGTCCCAAACTCAGCCAAACTTTCTGTAGATCTCTAACTACCATCCTACCAGTCCTCTCCCTTACCCCCCTCAGGTTCCTTCCTGCTCCCACTCTATCCCGGATTACCCCTAAAATAAGCAATTGCACTGGCTTAGAAAACAACTGGAACTTTATGGCAATGTGCTGTTATCTTTCGTGGGGTTAGTGCCTGAGAAATACCCCTTGAAAACTTCCCATCTCCTGAACAGTGGGGTCACCACCCCTCGGGAGCTGAACTCCTGGTGGGTGCCAGAGGAGGGTCTGTGTTTGGCTGAGGGGCTGTATATTAGACCCCAGGGTCTCCAGAATGGACCCCAAGGCCAAAGGGTCTAAAATCAGGATTCTGAGTCCGGTGGCCACATCTTCACACTCTTCCCTGGAGCAGCTGCCTCCGGAATGGCTCAAAATCCTCGGGCACTGTGTCTGAGGAAGGAGAAATGATTAAGGTCCGAAGATGTGGCTCTCCCAAGAGGGCATGAGAGGTCAGGCTGATCTCAGTCTAGAGCCTCACCATTGCATCGATACTGGAGATTGGACCAAATGATGTTTTCTTGGGAGAAGCAGAATACACCAAGACGCCCCCCTCGCATGGATGTGTCAATGATCACCCCAGAATCCGCCACTAGCTGGGGACCCTCATAGAGCTTCACCCTGTCCAGGATAGGGGTGTCCATTGGTGCTAGGGTGTCAGTGGGCACTGTGCCACCATGCCTGGCCCCTGTTCAACCCCAACCCCCCTTGAGCACACCAGGCCTGAGAGAGAAGGGAGGGGGGAAAAGGGAGGAAGGAAAGGGGAGGGAAGGGGGTGCTTTTCTCAGGCCTGGGGCCCCTGGCTCTTTGTCCATCTCCCTTTGCATCTCAAAGCACCAGCCACATTCCAAGCGAGGATTGGGTTGCCATGACGATGAGCACAATGGACTGGGGGGTGAAGTCACCCGCTTCCCAGGCTCTAGTCCACCCCCCCTTATCCCCTGCCCTGGCGCCCCCGCAGCCCCAGGCACCTTAAAGGGGAACCAACCCAAGTCCCTGGACTCGGCTCTTGGCCATTTCCCCTCCCTTCCCTGTCATCCCTACCAAGTAGGAAATGTGAAGTTTGGATAAAGTGCTGAACTGAGAGGCCTCAGCTCTGCGACTAAGAGGCGTGAAGTCTGGGGCTCAGTTTGCTCTTCTGTAAATGATGATCCCTTTGATGAGGCAAGTTCTGAGCTGTCCCCATGAAGGGGCTGGATGTGATGTGCCTCTCCACAGACTGGCCTGGGGTTTGGAGGTTCCCAGAGGTGCCCTCATTTGACAGAGGGGAAAACAGAGCACAGAAAATGAAGGACTTGCCCAACACTGCCTATAGGTCCTCGGCAGCACCAGCACCAGAGCCCAGGCTGCCTGATGTTAGGAGGAAAGCAGGGCTGAGGCAGCAGGTCTGTGGTGAGAGGGGAGATGGAGAGAAGTCCCAGTCCAGGCCCATGGCACCAAGGCACTGAGTAGAGGGGAGGTCACTGGTGAATCCCAGCTAAAAGCAAAGGACAGGCTGAGCCTGGGGTACCTCAGGAGGGCTCAGCCCCTCCCCTCACCGAATGTAGCCAACTTGAGGCCGGTGCAGCAGCTGCCAGCGGTAGGAGGTCTTGTCACGCCAGCCCACATTTCGTGGGTCAGTCCACAGCAGTCGTACCTGATCAGGGGTGTGGCCAGTATGCCACAGAGCATTCCGGAGGTGCTCACCTGGGCCAGACACTGATGTCACTGCCTGGGGGACAGTGGCAAAGACAGCCGGTCAACCACAGGACCCAAGTGAGGGGAGACAACAGGTTGATAAGTGCAGGTGGAAAAGGAAGTCTAGGTGGTCAGGAGAATGTTCTGGAACCCCAGGGAGCCAACCTCCAGGCCAGAAGTCTGGGTAAGAGGGTTCCCACTCAGGCAGCGGGGGAGGCCGTGGGGTTGCCGGGGGAGACTTTGGGAAAGGGCCCAGGATTGGGGAATCTGGGCAGCTGCGAGACCTTGAGCTGCAGCCCAGGCTGGGCCACAGCCCGGAAAGGTGTGGCCTGCCAGTAGGTCTGTTCCGTTTGTTTCCACATGACCACGTAGAAGCGGCCGCTGTCCTGATAGCTGAAGAGAAAGCCTGCATAGTCATCATCAGTCACTGTGTTCACATGGAAGGTGCCTTCAAAGTCCACACCATTGAAGGCTGTATATCCTAGGGGTGGGTGGGATCAAGGTCAGGGGCAGCAAAGCTACTGGTGGCCCATTGTGAGGTGGGGGTGGGAAGGGATGCCTGCTATATGTGTGGCCAGTTTGCTCCCCACCTACTCCCCTGGTAGGATTCCTTTGTTTAGAAATTACTGAAATTACTGAACTGGGTGTCCCTTACATACCAACTGCCAGGCCGGGATCACTATTCATGGTTTGAACGATTTCCATGCCCTGGTGGTGTGCAACAAAGAAGAAAGCCCTGATCCAGGTGCGCTACCCCACCAAGGCCCCACCTGGGAGTCTGGTCTGACAGCACCCGCCCAGCCCACTGCCCCAGTACCTGGTTGAGCACGACCCAGTTTGGGTCAATCTGAGCATCACCCTCAGGATCCAGGACGACGGTCTGATAGGCCCGAAAATCTGTGAGGGTTACCTCTGCACTTTCAGGGCACACATCCAGGGGGTCAACGACTGCATCATTGTCAAAGTCATCCTCACACACATCACCAACGCCATTGCCTGGGCAGAGTAAGGCTAGGCACTCAGAAAGGCCCTGGCCACTGGCATTAGCCAGCACTACCATCTCTTGGGCCTTGCATTCCTGACCTCTCTCCCCATTCTGCCTTTCCTCACTCCCCAGCAAGGCCTGTTACCCTTCCCTAAGCAAAGCCCACACCAGTCCAATCCTCTGTGGGACCCCAGGCTTACCATCTGAGTCCTTCTGATTTGGATTTGGTACCAGGCGACAGTTATCAGGACCAGGAGGCACATAATCTGGGACACCATCATTGTCATCGTCCACATCACACTCATCTCCAAGTCCGTCATTGTCTGAGTCCAGCTGGGAGCTGTTGGGCAGCTGTGGGCAGTTGTCCTTTGTGTCCTGATGTCCATCCCCATCGCTGTCCAGAAGAACAGGCACCAAATAAACACTCTAAAGGTACCACATCCTTCCCCCCTCTTCTGCTTAGGAGTCTTTCTGGGGTATGCCCTCCATTCAACCAGACCCCTTACAGTCAGCCAGATGAGGTGAAGGTCCAGCAATAAGAAAGTAGGGTAGACTATGGGAATGACTTCCTGTTCAATAGTAGTGGAGATTTAAGACTAAATCATAGAGGGAATTGAGAATATGCTAGAGGAAAGTAAAGGATCCCCTGTAAGACCTTCCATCTCTTGGCCAAGACCCTACCTGTCTTCATTGGTGTCACAGACATCCCCCACCAGGTCGCTGTCTGCATCTGTCTGAGAGAGAGGGGCCTGTTCTCACCATCTCTTCTTGATAATTCTGAAGAGGGTGACCTGACCACTTCCCGTCCAAAAGGCCGGGGCTTCATCCACTAGGCCCCCACCCCTTCCCTGCCCTCTCCATTCCCCTGTACCTGGGTAGGATTGCTCATTTCAGGGCAGCTGTCGCAGGCATCTCCCACCCCATCCTCATCCCTGTCTGTCTGTAGGGGATTGGGGACTTTAGGGCAATTGTCCAATCCATTGGGGATGCCTAGAAGACATGGGGGTAGCACAAGGTTGTCACTAGAACCTGTCACACTCCCTCTTCTAGGTTGGTGAAAGCCCCAATCTTTGCCTCCCATCCAGAGGACAGCTGGTCAGGTAATCTGCCTGTACTTGTCTCACCCTCTTACCCACTCCCTGCCTAACTTTACACATTACCTCACGTTCCCACCGACACCCGCCACAGTAATCTCTCACCTAGGCTGACTTCCCTAAGCACCGCCCTGCCCCCCCACCCCAATTCTCAGACTTCCTAGTCTCCCTGCTTCATTCCCGCCTGTATCCAAGTTCTGACAGGTCTCCCAGACACCCCCTCAACCCCAGGCCTGCACCATCCCCATCCACGTCGTTGTCACAGGCATCTCCTTCCCCATTGCCATCTGTGTCCTTCTGGTCATTGTTGGGAACATTGGGGCAGTTGTCACAGGCGTCACCAAATGAATCTGTATCTGAGTTTTGCTGGTCCTTGTTGGGGAACAGCCGGCAGTTGTCCTGGGGTGGGAGGGAAAGAGTCAGGCCTCCCTCGAACCACTGGCCACCTAGCACCCACCTTGTCCCTGTACCCTTGTCTACAATCACCTCCCCTGTGATGGTCCATGTGCTTAGTGCAGTCCCACCCATCCAACCTCCAGGTAGTCCACCTCATCCTGGGCACCAGGCTTATGCCTTTCTAATTTTGGAGCACTTGGGCTCTTCTGGGAGAGCTGCCCAGGGCCAAGAGTGGCAGGGTTATATGACAAGGCAACAGAGATGTGGAGGAGAACAGAGGAGCTAGAAGGGGCAGGATGTCTGGAAGCTACCTCAACATTCTTGATCCCATCCCCATCAGCATCATCATCACACTGGTCCCCCACACCATCATTATCAGCATCTTCCTGCCCAGAGTTGGGTGTCAAAAGGCAGTTGTCCTAAAGGTCATGGGGAAGAGGAGGATGGATGAATTTTGGCCTGCCCCAGCCTGGGGCGCCCTATCCTGTTCACTTGAGCACCTGCCCCCTGTACCTGTTTGCAGTGTTTGTTGTTGTCCATGCAGGGCAGCGCCTGGTCTGGGTAGCCATCAATGTCCGTGTCAGGCCCACACACGTTCCCATTCCCGGCCCAGCCCACATTACACTGGGGCAACACAAAGCGTGGGAGTTAGTGGTCTGGACTGGCTCCTCACACACACCCTTTTCCCTGCTTCAGGCTCTATTCTCACCAGCCAATTCCTGGGCCCAGGCCCACCTCCCTCTCCCGTGAAGGCCCCCATTCCAGCCCATAAACATGTTCACTAGCTCTGCACTAGCCCAGATTCTCCCTTTTCCTTCCAAGCCCCAGGCCTAGCTCACCGAGCAGGACACTGCACCATTGCGTTCAAAGAGACAGTGTGCGTGGACATGGCAGGGGCTGTGGGCTGGGCTGCGGCACGTCCGGGCTGGAAGGCAGCCCTGGCTCTGGTTGCCCACGAAGCCCAGGCGACAGGGACCACACTTGAAAGAGCCCTAGGAGTAGGGAAGCAGTGTCTGAGGAAGGAGGGTCAGCCCGCCAGGTCCCAGGACCAGCACTGTCCCCCTCGAGGTGTGTAAGATGGGCACTCACAGCTCTATGCCAGGTCTATCAGTTATCTCCTTTAGGTTCTCCTGACAACCTTTCAAGGTAGACAATGGCCCTATTTTTCAAGTGAGGATGCTGAGGCTCAGAAAAGCTAAATAACTCGCTAACAGTCACAGCTAGAAAGAGACAGAACCAGAACTCCAAATCAGGTCTGTGTGGAGCACCTACTATGTGCAGTGCCCTAGGAAAGGGCGAGGGGGAGCAGGGAATTTGAGGAGGGGGTTTCACATTCCCACCTCCCCAGACACACTCAGTACTCAGCTCACCACGGTATTGGTGCAGATGGAGTTTGGGTCACAGCCACCATTGTTACCATCATTGCATTCATCAACATCATTGCAGACCTGAAGGGGCAGACTTTGGGTAGAACCAGACCTATGGTGGGTCTCCTCAGATACAGGAGAGGGCACTGGTGTGGCCTTATCTGTGAACATTGACATGAAGCCCAGACCCAAACCAATGCAAAGCCAGCAGATGAGCCAGTAGCCTCATCCCATTTATCACAAAGACCCCAGGTCCAACCCAGAAGCCCCCAGCCCCTACAGGCCAAGATCTCTTGTCCACACCCTCTACCCAACCTGACCTGTTTGCTGGCCCGGGCGTAGTCAATGCCCACACCAGACACCCGGGTGCCTTTGTAGCCTCGAGGACAGGCCTCGCAGTGGAAGCCAGGCATGGTGTTGATGCAGCTGGAGCCCGGAAAACAAGGGTCAGCATGAGCACACTGGAGACCAGACGAGAAGGAAGAGGTCAGGCCTCTGCCTGTGATCTTAGGGTCACTGCTCCCGGTCTCCCTTGTTTGTGGCCCTCCCCCACCAACCTCGTTGTGCTCTGATCCCCACCCCAGCCTCCGTCCAGGTTCCCTCCTGGCTAGCTATCTCAAACTGCTCCTGTCACTCCCCCAGCTGTTTCCCTGTGTGGCCCTTCAGTCTTCACCCCAGGCCTCTGTCCCTTCCTTCTCACACTTCTTTTATGGTCTCCAACCTCTCCTAAACCCCAGGTTCCTCTGCTTCTGACCAACATTCACCCCACCTTGGGCCTCCTAACTCCCTCCCCGTAGCTTTCTGTGCCCTTCCAGATTCTGCCCTCCCCCACCTCATTGATGTCAGTGCAGTGGGTGCCGTTGCCCTGCAGGCCAGGGGGACAGGGCCCACAGCGGTAGCCGGGGTACTCATACACTTCCATGCAGTCCACGCCGCGGAAGCAGGGGTTGGGGCTGCAGTGGGAGCGCTGCTCGTGGAAGCCTGGGGGACGAGTACAATCAGAGCCACCCAGAAGTCACCATTCAAATCACCAGAAGTGGAGGCCAAAGCCATGGGGTGGGGAGCACAGTAATGCCACCTGGAGCCCTCCCTTACTCGCCCACTCACCGCACACCTGACACTCCATGATGGTGTTTCGGATCAAGGACATTTCCTTCACCTGGCAAACAGAAGGATGGGGAGGAGTCAGCTCTTGGCATCTGCCACTCCACCCCAGAATCAGTGCCACCCTTTGCTGGCCCACTCAAACCTGGTCTCGGATATCATCCCGCAGCTCCACCAGGATCTGGTTGAAGAGGGTAAGTTGGGTGACCAGCGCCTTGGTCTGCTCTCCTGTCAGGGCCCAGGGTGCAGAAGGGCTCAGAACTGGGGCATCAGCCCTCGTCTCTCTCTGGGTAGTGAGCCAGCTCCTGCCACTACTCCCCCCCCCCTTTAAACCCCACCCCATTCCCAGCTGAAGAGGACACAGTTTCAGGCAGCTGCCAAAGCCTGGTCCCCTCTCCACTCTCCTGCCCCTTCCACCTCATCGCAGCCTACTCACCGAGGATGGAATGGAGTGCATTGGTCACTAGAAAGAAGAAGAAAACACAGAGAGTGGAGATGTGAAGAGGGGCCTGGCTGGTGAAGAGGAGGAAGAAAAAGAGGGGTGGGACAAAGGGCTGGAGCCTTGAATAAAGATGGAGTGTTGGATAGTAGGGCGGCAGAGGTGACAGGCAAGCAGCACCAGCTCTTTCCACTAGGTGAGGGACCTTGTAAGGAAGTCGCCTCACAGACAGTCAAAACCCAAATCCTCCTGTTCCCCAGGCATGCTAGTGGCAGAAGGGATCCAAGTGAGAGGCAACCCAAAGCAGGGCCAGGGCCCCAGAACATTCCATTTCCACCCTCCTAAGCTTCTACTGCAAGAGCCCTTTCTCTGAAATATCTAGGAGAAGTGGCTGTTTTATTTAGGTAAGAGCGTCCAAACATCCCTGTCAGAGACCAGGCAGATGGGCAATGCTCAGAGAAACTGCTGCTAAGTGATAGCTGCCACAGGGAGCTAAAAAAGACCCAAGACCCTTATCCCAGGCAACCAAGACCAAGTAGTTAACTTCCTCACCCCCACTCAGAGTTCTTCAGAGTTATATTCTTCCCTTGGATCATTTTATTTTTCTGGCCACCCTGGTAGGCGGGATGACCTGAACAGGGAAATTTAAAAAAATTTTTTTTTATTTTTTTGCTGTGGAAGATTCACCCTGAGCTAACATCTATGGCAATCTTCCTCCATTTTATACATGGGTTGCCACCACAGCATGGCTGACAAGTAGTGTAGGTCCATGCCCGGGATCTGAACCTGTGAACCCCGGCCGCCAAAGCAGAGCACACCAAACTTGACTAGGCCATGGGGCTGGCCCCTGAACAGGGAAATTTTTTTGACCCACCTCCTGGGATGGCTGTATTATTTGGAGATTATAGAATCAGAGGTGAAGGAGATTTGGGTTAACAGGGTCAGAGGCCCCAGGAATAGGTGAGCCAAAGGAATGAGTGTTAGGGGGAGGGAGGTCAAGAGGATGAGAGTCACCAATTATCACAGGACCTGGGGTCCAGGATGTCAGCTAACAGAAGTCACTGTGTTACCTGCACTGTGGATGGATTCATCCCCCTGGAACGGACACTCACTCAGGGCTCCAACCCGGGCCATGGACCCACCCAGAATCATTTTCATAGATTCCACGAAGCCCTGGGGGGACAGGAGCAGAGAAGGGTGGAAGGACCTACCAACTCCTCCTCCCATTGGTGCAAATTGTTTTCACAGCAACTCAGAGGGTCTTCCCTTCCTGCTCACCTGCATCCTCAAATAAGCCTTCTGTCCAGTCCTAATCTCCAGCCCATCAACCTCCGCTGGAGGAATGGGGGCCAGTGCCGGAAGGCCAGCATGCTGGTCACCCAGTTTGCAGTCCACATAGAGCTGCAGGGCAGGGCTGGGGCGGGACGGGCCTCGGAGTCGCAGGAGAGCCGTGTGTGTGCGCCCGTCGGCCAGGCCTGCTTGCTGTAGGTTCACTGCATGGACTTTGCCATCCTCCCGCTGGTACCGCACCAGCACTGCCCAGGAGGGGAGGTCAGTATGGGCGCTGTCCCCCACCCCTGTCTCCCAGTTGAGGCTTGGATCAACTCTGCTGTGTACCACATCTCTGAAGCTGTCATCCCTTATTCAACTATGTATCTTTCAACATCTTGCACATAATAGGTACACAATAAATGTTTTTCAAATTGGTTTAGAGACTAGGACTTCTGAGTCTTCAGTGGCATCAGATCACTCTATCCCCTCCTAGGGTGGCAGCTGGTTCTGTACCCACTGAACTGTCCCAGGAGTCTGGGGACCTCTCTATACCACTGCTGGGGCACAGAGACATGCCTCTCCTCCCCCCAGGCATCCCCAAGTACAACACCTGGTCCCTACAAATACCAGGCATTATGCTATTGTTTGGGGCCTGGCCTCCTAAGACACCTCCTAAGCACCCCATAGCAGGTGCCCCTGGTGCCTGGGCACAGCCTGGTGGGTCCATGGTCCTTAAGAGGGATCTGGGAGTGGGGATGAGGGAGTGCTCAAGGGGGTCACTGCTGCAGGAAAGGAGATGCCCACCAGTCACCTTTGTTGATCTTGCCTACAACAGAGGCCTCCAGCCATCGTGTGTTGTCTTGGCGAGAGTAGAGGCCAAACAGGACACCACCCTGCTTGGGGGGCAGGCGGAAGGTGGACAAGAGGTAGATGTCCCCAGCGGTGAGCAGGGCTGTCCGGATCTTCTCCGCCACAGCTACCATCTGCCGGGACTCGCCCACAGTCAGCAGGTCAATCACTGGCCAGGATGATCAAGGTCAGAGAAAGAGGTCAAATGCTAAGGTCTGCTCTCTTCCCTGAGCCCTCAAGGGTGGGGCATCCTTCACCCCCCAACCCTCCCCAGACAGTATTAGTCACCTTTTCAAAATTCAACCCTTGTGCTGTTAGAGGACAAGGCATTGTGCCTTCCTTTCCCTAAATATTGCCTATTGCCAATCTGTGGGAACCGGCAGGCCAGAGGCTCGCTTGGGAATACAGAAACAGCATCCCACAAACTTGAGATGCTCCCACCAGGTGGCGCAAAGGAGTCACTGTGCTGATCCCAGGCAGGGGTAGCACCTGGTGCCCACAGCGCAGAAATGGGAAGGCAGTTTCTCTTTACACTGCTGAGTTTGGCTCATTCCACACCCTAGTGCCCCTCCTCCCATCCTGGGGGCTCAGCACACTCGCTCTGGATGGGAACAGCTGCCTACTGAAGGCTCTGACCCTCCCACTGTCTGGCTCTCTCCCACGGGAATGTGGGACCCAGCTCCTCTGCCTCCTGTGTCCTGGCCAATCTGTGGTTTCCCTTCCAGCCTGTAAAGAATCTGTGCCTGTGTCATCTCCTCCAACTACCTCTCCCACACCCACAGGCCCATCCCACCACCAGACCTCCAGGAGAGTCCAGACCTCTCCGTCCCCACCCCAGCCCTGTCCTTGGGCAGCCAGGAGCCCAGGAGTTGAAGAAGCCCACCTCCGAGCTGCTCTCCCAGACCCCAGGGTGCCTGTGGATGCTAAGACACCAACATAGCCAGGCAGCCCTAGCATCCAGCTCCCGAGTCCTCTGCCCTGGCCTCATGCTGACCCTGGCCAGTTCCCACTCACCCACCACCCTCTAGTGTCAACTCCTTCCCACAGGGCGGTAATTTCACCAACTCTTCCCTCCCACTTGATTTCAGGACTCTTCCCCTTTCCCCTTGCCCACATGTTCCCTGCTTCTAGCCTGGGGGCAAATGGGGAGGAGACAGAGAGGGGTCTAAGAGGATGGAGACAGGCTTACCCTGCAGGTCCTGACTGGCAGATGCGAAAGTGCAAAGGAGGAGAAGAGCCAGGGCCCCCCGAAGTTCCTGCGTCTCCATGCCGCTCAGCCGGCTCACTACCCCTGGCAGGCAGGCGGCTGGGAGGGGAAAAGGCTAGGCGGAGAGAACAGGAGCGGGGGGCGGAGGGACTGGAAGGGGGAGTTGAAGGGGGGGGCCAGCAGGCGGGTGAGGGGGGGCTGAAACAAAGAGCTGCCAATCACCCTAGAGGCATCCCCAGCTCCTGGAACCAGGGGCACCGGGAAGAGTCCTGGAGGCCTCTCTACCTCCTCCCTCTCCCTAATGGTCCTCTCCCCCAGGAGCCTCTCTCTCTCCTGGCATCTGGTTGTTGGGGGCCACTACCGAATGCTACTGTTTTCTGAAAGCCACAGTTGGGAAAGGCAGGAACCCCTGGCAGGGGCAGTGCCAGACAGGAGCATTATTCCACAGCTGGCATGAGAGGATGCCAAGGGAGTGGCCCAAACTAGCTCGCTATAGTGCCCAGGGGTTGTCCACATGGCATGAAATTTGTTGCTCTGACAGAGCAAGTGCGCTTTCTTAGGGTGGGGTGGGGGGTCCTTCACATGTGCCTGTGCCTCCATTTTCCCTCATTCCTAGGAAAACTTGGAGTATGGAAGCGTCCGATGGGAACTGGAGGGAGAGTCTAAAACAGTCGTCAGGTTAGAGTGAAGAAATCAGGCAAGAGGAAAGGGACACCAAGGGCAGTAGACCGGCGGACACGCCAGGGGCCGGGGGCCAGACTGGGAACACTGGGGGTACTGGTGGGCAGGCCGTGACCCGGATGAGGCGGAGGGGCGCCACAGTTCCCGTTACCAAGGCAACAGCCAGCGAGCCCCACCTCCCCTCCCCCACCCAGGCTCCAACCAGGCCTCGCTCCGGCCGCCGCCACCGCCCCTGTTTTGTTTCCATGGCGACAGGCGGCGCGGGGCCCGCTCCAAACATAACGCGCTGTGGAAAACATGCGGCTCGGGGGACCCCCCCCCCCCCGCAGCTCCCGCTCGGGGCTGAGCCCTGAGGGGCGCTGGAGCAGCCCAGGCCACGTGCAGATTTGCGAGAGCCCCCAGAGCCCGTCCAGGCGCACAAGACCCCCTTCCCGTTGGGCCTCCTTTGCCTTCGGGGGTTCGGGGCTCCCTCGGCCGAGGCGCCCTGACCGTCAGAGGCGCGCCTGGCCGAGAGCCCTCACCCCCCTTCGGGAGCCGCCTCTGGATCAGGCGGCTGCAGCCCTCCCCCGAAGCCCGCGGCTCCGCCCCGCGCCATCCGGCCGCCTCTCCGGCCGGGCGAAGCCGCGCCTCCCCGAGGGCCTCCCCCGGCCCCCGCCCGGAGCTCCCAAAGTGGCGGTGGCGGGAGGCGGGTCCGCGCCGGGGAGGGCAGAAGCGTGGAGGGAGGTGCTTCCGGGACAGAGGGCGGGCAAGATGGCGGCGCCCATGGAGCTGTTCTGCTGGTCTGGGGGCTGGGGGCTGCCGTCAGTGGACCTGGACAGCCTGGCCGTGCTGGTGAGGGGTGGCGCCAGCGCCCTCTGCTGCGCCCTGGAGGACTGGGGAGGGGGCCTGAACTAGCCGATCGTTCCGAATTTTGCCAGGGCGCCTCAGCACGGGTGCAGTGGGGAAAACTAAAGCCATCAAAGAACGTGCCTGGCCGGTACGGGCTCAGTGTCCTATGCTGTAGCAGCCTGGGGTTTGTGCAGCAATGGAAAGAGGTCTGGTCTGGGGTTCAGGAGATGTTGTTTTAGTCCTTGCACATCCATTTACTGGCTGTGTGACCTTGGGGCGATCTCTTCTCTGTGGGAGCTGTTTCTTTATCCGGAGGTTTACTAAAGCTGGACGATCTCAGGGTTCCCGGGCTTGGCATTCCTGTCTTCTTCTCAGCCTTCCTTTCCTCCTCCCCCTTTCCTCCTTCTCCTTATTGAGGTTATTGTTTATTGAACCAAAAAGCCCACAACCAGGTTCTATAGAAAGAATTTTGAAGTCAGACAGACTGTTTCCTTTCACTCATTCACTCCTTCATTTAAAAAGCATGTATTAGGCCTCTTCCAAATACCAAACATTGGCATGTAAAGATGAGTAAGACTTGGTCCCTCCCCAGAATTTGTTTATCAAAAGGTAGACGTGTAAGCAAATAAATGTAATAAAATGTTGAGGTGCTAAGATCTAAGTAGGAACAGGCCATGGAGGCTGCCAAAGAAGGGCATGGCCAGTGCTTCCAAGAGGGATATACTGGTTAGGAAAAACTTATGAGGATAGGTGTTCACCAGGTAGATGTCAGGAGAGGAGGCAGAGCGAAGGATTTTCTTGGCTGACCTGTAATCACGGATATGTCCATAATCTCTCTCTGAGCCCTGTGTTGCCCATTGTAAAATGGGAAAGGTAATGTCTACCTCTTTTTTTGGGAAGCAAGTACTAAATATAGAGCATAACAGGAAAGGTATTCAAAAAGTGTTACTTCTCTTCCTGATTCTCCTGTGGGGGCCATTTCCCTGGCCTCTCTGCCTTCTGCTTCCTTCCCTGCAGACCTATGCCAGATTTACTGGTGCCCCACTCAAGGTGCACAAGATCACCAACCCCTGGCGGAGCCCTTCAGGTACCCAGTGTCCCTGGGGAGTGAAGAAGGGAATGTACAAGGGGAGGAGCAGGAGACAGACAGGGATGTGGTGCAAATATGCATGGATAGGCAGCTAAGGGTCTGGTGGGCATACTTCTTTCTCAATGTCAGGAACTCTGCCTGCCCTTCGGACCAGTCATGGAGAGGTCATCTCGGTACCACACAAGATCATCACCCACCTTCGAAAAGAGGTAGGTGGCTCGGGTAGGGGGGCTGTCAGTGAGAGTTCAGTCAATTCAGTCAGTGCAACACACATTTATTGAGCACCAAGTACATGCCAAGCTAGACGCAGATGACCCAGAGCTTCAAGGAGCACAAAGCCTGATGGGAGAGACGCACACAATGTTGCTGTGAAGCAGGAAGCAGTAGGCAGAGATTAAGCTGGGGCACTGTCAGGGCATCTGGAAGCACAGTGCCCTCTGCCTGCTGGGCGGGGAGGGAGAAACGAATAGGCTGATGACACATGGAAGGGAAAGTGGAGTAGAAAAGAGCAGTTGGCTCAGATGATGCCCTCAAAGGTGGGACCAGAGAGGGACTTCTAAGGGCCATTGCCCTTTTTTTCAGGTTGGGCTGGATATGGGGCTCAGGATGGACAAGGCTTAGAACCAGGGTGGGGAAGTTTAAAGAGTATTACAAGAGGAATGGGGAGACCTAGGCTCTCCTCTTCATTCTGTTCTTGACTGTGTGACCAACTCACTTAACCTCTCAGAGCCTTAAGTTCCTTATTTTAAAAACTAGGGAGGCTCAGCTAGGATGCTTTCCAAAGGTTCTTCTAGCTTTCCTAGTTTGGTTCCAAAAGGGAACACCTTGTCAGAAGTGGGCCCTTCATCTTCATTTCTACTTTTCCAAAGGTGAAGGAGCTGGAGAATTAAGGCAAGCTTGAGAGGCATGGAGAGGGGATCCAGGTAAAAGCCAAAGTTCCTGGCAAGGACTAGGTCACTCTCTTGTTTCCTTATATGTGAACACAGCTTTTCCAGTTTCCAGAGTTTTCTCCTAACACAGCCACTTTGAGAGAAAAGAGACTATTACTTTCATTCCACAGGGGAGAAACTGAGGCTCAGAGAGATTTAAGGATCATGCTCAAGAGGTTATTTGGGGACAAAGCTTACTCAGGATGTAGACAGGGGTGCTGAGGAGCAGACGCTGGAGCCTAGGAAGGTGTGGCAGGCTGAGACATGGGGGTGCGGTTGGAATGTGTGTGTGGCGGTGGCGCCTGGGCCATGGAATGAAATAGAAGAAATAGCTAAGAGTTAGGCATTGAGAGAACAAGCCAGGGGCCCTGGGCATGGGTTCCCTGGGTCCTGGGAGCATGAGGATGGCGTCCCCTAGTTCCTGAGGCATGGACTGAGGCCCGAACTGCATCTGAGCTCTCCTCTGCTAGCTTTGTGGTGCCTGGATCGGGGAAGTTACAGTTAGAAAGTTGCCGTCAGCAGGCATGCTGCCAGCTTTCCGTGGAAACTCTGGGAGCTGCTCCTGGTTTGCGGCCGGGCCTTCCTTCCTCCCCCAACTGGGCGTGAGACCTTCACGGCCAGCAGGCTCCAAGACCCAGGCTTTCTGCCAACAGCAACAGGCTACTGGCTGGGCCCAGGCAAGGGGGCCTCAGTGGGAAAAGCTGCTTGCTCTACCTCTGCTACACTCAGAGGCCAGTGAGGGTGGTACCAGTCAGGATGCCTCCTCCTTGGGGAGGTGCCCCCGGAGTCCCCCGGCATCCACCTCATGGACATTTCCTCCACAGAAGTATAATGCTGATTATGATCTGTCAGCCCGGCAAGGGGCAGACACTTTGGCCTTCATGTCTCTGCTAGAGGAGAAGCTGCTCCCAGTGCTGGTGAGTGTGTCCAGCCCCCCCACCATTCATGGCCAGCAGGGGAGGGGGCCAGGCGCACACACACTGCCCATTCCCCACCCCCCCACCCAACAGGCTTGGAACAGCATGGGGATCAGAAGCCTCCTCTGAGTCAGGCAGGTGCACTGGCTCAGACCTGCCTCTTCCTTCCTACGTACCCAATCCAGATACATACTTTTTGGGTAGACACCAAGAACTATGTGGAAGTGACCCGGAAGTGGTATGCAGAGGCTATGCCCTTTCCCCTCAACTTCTTCCTGCCTGGTCGCATGCAGCGGCAGTACATGGAGCGGCTGCAGCTGCTGTGCGGGGAGCACAGGCCTGAGAATGAAGAAGAGCTGGAGAAGGAGGTACCTCTGGGACAGGGGGCTATTGTATGAAAGGAGCCCCAAGGATGATGGCCAGGACTGGGAGTGCCTAGGAGGGGAGGCAGCACTGTTCCCGCAGCCACAAGCCTACCTTGTGTCCTCCCTATAGCTGTACCAAGAGGCTCGGGAATGCCTGACCCTTCTCTCTCAGCGCCTGGGCTCTCAGAAATTCTTCTTTGGAGATGCGTGAGTCTGACTCCAGGGGAATAATAGGTGGCTTGGAAGAAGATACAGGTTCAGATGTAGCTGCAGGGGCTGGGGTGAGCTCAGGCTCTGGATAAGAGCTCCTCGGGACAGACACTAGGTCCGATGACAGTGGGGCTGTGTGTGGGGTCGGAGCCTCCTCAGTGGTGCAGGAGGGTGGGAGGGCCGCCAGGCACAGGAGGGGCCTGCAGGGCTGTGGGGCACTCAATGTGCCCTTTGTGCAGCCCTGGAATAGAGTCCCATTCAGGGCCAGGCTGGCGCCACCTGGGGAGCCCTTCCCACACCAGGTCCAGAACTGTGTGTCCTCTCTTCCCCTGGTGGCCCTCTGCTGCCCAGGGCCCCCCTTCCAGGGCCGACTCTTCCTCTGATTCTATCTCTACCCCTTCTGCCTCTCCATCCCACCCTTCTCTCTCTACTCCAGCCCCGCCTCCCTAGACGCCTTTGTCTTCAGCTACTTGGCCTTGCTGCTGCAGGCAAAGCTGCCCAGTGGGAAGCTGCAGGCCCACCTGAGGGGGCTGCACAACCTCTGTGCCTACTGCACCCACATCCTCAGCCTCTACTTCCCCTGGGATGGAGGTAAGGGGTAGATGGATGGTGGGCGCCAGCCTTGGGGAGAGTGGGCAGGGATCCAGGAACTAGCCCCCTGCCTACCTTCCTTCCTTTCCCCTCAGCTGGGGTGCCACCACCACGTCAGACACCAGCAGGCCCAGAGACTGAGGAGGAGCCATACCGGCGCCGGAACCAGATCCTATCTGTGCTGGCAGGGCTGGCAGCCATGGTGGGCTATGCCTTGCTCAGTGGCATTGTCTCTATCCAGCGGGCAACGCCTGCTCGGGCCCCAGGCACACGGGCCCTGGGCATGGCTGAGGAGGATGAAGAGGAATGAGTCATCCTCATGCTCCCAGGACTGATTTTTCTACTGTATGCATTCCCGAGGCCCCTGTGTCTCATTATTGGTACGGCCAGAAATGGGGTGCTACCCCCGGAATAAACCTGCTCACACTGACTAGGATCAGACATTCTCTCCTTTAAGGGGCTGCCATTTTTCCTAGCTGGTGCCAAGGGGGCCATCTGGGTGCTTGAGCCTACACACTGGTGCTTGGCTTCTGTAGCTGCCTGTGCCCTGATGCTGACATCTTCTGCAGAGGCCCAGTTCCGCATTGCCAAGAAAGACAAACAGTCCCCAGTTTTGGGTCCAGCTTTCCTAGTCTCTTCCTTTCCTTAACCTCCCCCCCACCCCCATCTTGTGCTTGAACAGACAGTGAGCTCACCCTGGGCCTGGGCCCACTTTCCACAGGCAACCAGCACAGAGCACACGCTCACACAAGCATGGGGGTGGGGGGCCACTGGGCTGCCTGATCCTTTCCCTAGGGGCCTCTAGCCCCTGGCACCAACTAGAGGGGAGAGTGAGTCACGCAAACCACTGCCCCTGGGCTTATGTCACTTAAGCTCACCCCAGCCCTGCTGTACCCTCTTTAGCCATAGACAGCATGTGAGCTGACTCTGTCCTTTTAATGCCCATGCTAAGCCCAGGCGCCTGCTTGGGTATCCACTTCATCACTGGCGACGCCACAGGTAGGTGTGAATGGAGTAGCCAGGTGAGACAGTCTCCAGGAATCCCACGGCAGGATCCTTGATGGTGAGAGGCACATCCTTAGAGGAGCTGGGGAGGGGGGAGGAGAAGCTGAGTGCGTGATCCTGCCAAGCCCACCATCTCATCTTCAGCCCAGTTCCCAGGCCCCGCTGCTCTCACCGGTTTAGCACGACCACAACTGCAGAGCCATCGGGATGCATCAGTGCCACTGTGTCCAAGTTGGTCTTCTCACTGGCATCCAGCCCCACTCTCTGGGAGCCCTCAGGAATGAACTTGCTGAAGTGGGAACAGGTATTGTTAGGGACCCCAGCCTAGCCCCTCTGGCCCTGAGGGCTGCTCCCATCAATCCCTCATCTAAGAAGTCACCCTTCCCATCGCCCACCCCTGAGAACCCTTGTGAGAGTTCTGCCCTAACTCTAAAGGCCTTGACCTGCGCTGCTGGGCATGCCCTGCCCACCTGTCTCCCAGCCCAGCATCGGGCATCCAGGGGTTGTCTGTGTCTTTGATGCCATCTAGTCACTTCCTGTCTAGATGGTGCAAGAGGGACAAATGTGCCTCTCCCAAGGTTCCCACCCTAAAGGCCTTCCTGCTCCCTCGTGTAGGGTGATGTAAGCCCAGTGCAGGAGATGCTAGGCCTGTGTGGAGCGGGGGGCCCACCCTGCACTCACCTGAAGTGGCCAAGGTGGTAGAACATGGGCTGTTTGTAAAACGTGTCCTTGGCGATGTCCACGATGATGGGGCTGTCGACAAAGTTGCGCACCCAGTTGGGTCCCCCTTCAGGGTTCAGGGCGAGGTTCCAGTCGGTCCAGCCAGCCACATGGTAGAGGAGGTTCTAGGATGGGAACAGGGCAGAGAGACAAAGGCTCAACCCTGGGTTCCCAGAGAATGTAGTTAAGGGTCACATGAGGGAGACGGGCTGTGGTGCCTCAGCCCTGTGAGAAGGGCGCTCTGTATCCTCCATATCTAAGGAGAGAGGGATTCTGAGGAGGAAGGCATCACAAGAGAAGCTGAGAAATCCGAGGCAGCTGTAACTGTCTGAGAGCCCAGCATTCGGAAAAAGGGTGATGGGGTCTGCAGATCTGTGAAGGGAAGGCAAGATAGGGAACCGTGATATCCCAGAATGTGCTCCAGCAAGCAAGCCGTCTGGGGAAAAGTTGGAGAGGAGGGCCTTCCGTCCGCCTTTGGTGAGAGCAGGAGGGGTCTGAGGTGGTCTGCTTTGGGGAAGGGGCACTGAGGTGGCTCACCGTGATGATGCTGTGGCTGTACTGCATCCCTCGATCCCAGGAGCCTAGGCGCACACTCTGCTCCCAGAACTTGGAGCCCACACAGGCCTCTGAGGCAAAGAGCATCATGTCAGGGAACAGGCGGTGTGTCTCCCCCAGGGTGGCTTTTGCTGGAGCCAGAAAGTCCAGATACCAGTGTACAGCAATGCCATGAACGTATTTGGCTGCCTCTGGGTCCGCCAGCACCTGTACAGGGAAGGGGAAGGACACTTGGGGAAAGGGAGCCACTGAAGTTGGGCCCTGCACGGAGAGTTCTGGAAGAGGCACTAGGGGACCTGAGACATGAGTGGAGGGATGAACACAACTAAAAGGGGTTAAAGTGACAATCGGGGATCCATGGGGTCCTGGAGATCCAGACTGGGTCCTTACCACCCCCAGCACCCCAGGGGTGGCACCAGGCCCCAGCCTGGGATGCTCTAGGAATCAAGAGTTGGGGCAGGATGGCCAGCCCAGTGGTGTAGTGGATCAGTTCACACACTCTGCTCCGGTGGCCTGGGGTTCATGGGTTCAGATCCCCAGCACAGACCTACACACCGCTCATCAAGCCATGCTGTGGTGGCATCCCACATACAAAATAGAGGAAGATTGTCACAGATGTTAGGTCAGGGACAATCTTCCTTCCTCCCCAAAAAAAGAATTGGGGCAGGAGAGGCATTCTGTTCGGGAGCAGTCATTTGGATGCTGGATTTGGAGGTCACTGGGGTACCCACAGAGGTCCTGAGCCTTACCACCTGGGCCCAGCGGGGCAGCAGCAGGCGTTGGTCATCCAGCATGAGCACACGGACATTGCGGTGCGTACTGTTGGCAAGGGTGGGACCCAGGTCACGGGCGATGAAGTCTCGCTGGTGTTCAGGGGTGAAGCCCAGGCACTGGAAGGGGTACCCACTAATGAGCCCTGCAGAAGGCTCGTTCTCAGTTGTTACCGCCCAGAACTGTAACTTGTGCTCAGCATAGGCATCCAGGAACCTGGCAGGAGGAAAGGTGTGAGTGATCATGGCCAAGAAAGGGGACCAAGACACTGGGGAATAGGAGGCCCAATAGGTGGGGGAAACCGAGGAGCCCAAGTCTGAAAGGCCCAGAAGGTAGAAAGATGAGCTGAGGAGAGTCAGATCTGGAGGCAAAACTAGGTTGAGGGTTGGGATATAGACCGGGGTGTCCAAAAGAGGAGGTTGATCCAGACCCCATGGCCTTGCTGCTCCCTTACTTGACAAAGTATTTGGCCCAGGTCTGGTGGTAGCGATCTCCCGGCTGACCCTTGAGTGACCCCTTCCCATTCACTGCCCCATTGGTCTTGAGCCAAGTGGGTGATGTCCAGGGACTGGCGAAGAGTGAGATGGGGCGCTGGGCCAACTCCAGGGCCTGGTGAATCAGGGGTATCTAGAAACAAAGGTAGTGAGGAGAGAGACACCCAGAGTTGGAACATAGACAGACTGGCCCAACCAGTGCATCAGGCCTAGCCATCAGCTCCTGCCCTCCCACACACAGGACAAAACAGCAGGGGGCAGATTCTATGTCTCTGCAGGTTGCTCTAGCATGAGGCTTCTCGACCAGCAGGCATCAATGCCACCACAGCCTGAGGCGGCCAGAGTGCCCACCTTGAGCTTGACATCTTCCTCTGGGAGGCTGAAGTTGTGCAACTGGAAGTCATCAGGGGTGTCGGCATAGGTGTATACACGAATGGAGAAGTCACAGCTGGCCATGGGTACCCGGATGATATTGTATTCGATTCCTGCAGAGAAAGAAGACCAAGATATGGGACTCTGAGTCAATAGGAGAATGTGGGACCTGGTCTACCACTTGCCAGTCCTGAATTACGTCCAAATCAGGACCAAAGGGAACTTGGACTTCTGGGTTGGGGCCTGTGGAGCCAGGCACATGGGTGAAGCACAGGCCTCTGAGCCTGAGAGTTCCCAAGACTCAGCAGAAGATGGGTAGGGCAATTTTATTCCACTGGGCATTAAGAAAGGACTCAAATGTTAGGAATGGGTGGAAGTCAGGGTCAAAGGAAAGGTCAGTGTCAACTGCACTATATCATCTTGCCCCCCTCCTCACCTTCTTCAGAGAAGTATGATTTGAGTAGCAAATTCCGGGCAGCAGGTGACAGGGCAAGGATGTTGAGAGCAGCAGCATCTGTCATGGCCCCTCCAAATCCCTTCACTTTTTGGAACTTCTGATCTGGCTGCAGGGTCAGTAGCAACCCTAAGGACATCCACAGGCAATAAAGGGTGTCAGCGCACAGGGGAGAAACTCTCTGATGGTCACTGGCACAATTCAGTTCCAGCAGGATCCCAGCCTGGCTCGGGGTGAGGAGGGTAGCGTTACCTGTGCCTGTGCGGTTGGCCTGGATGGTCCCCAGACTCAGCTCCATTCGGCGACCACTGCGTGTGCTCTCATAGCGGCTGAAGGTGCCAGGGGCAGGCAGGGTCAGGGGGTCAAGAGAGTCACAGTACGTGGCATTGCAGACACAGACCACCGAGCTGTAGCCAAAGCTTTTAGGGCTGCAGGGGCGGGCACCTGGCAGGGAGGATGCACAAGCAGAGGCAAGGGCTGAGGGATGAAGATGGGGAGGAGGGGCACACTGGTTGAAAGGAGAGACCTAACACTGGTTCCAAAAATCCTCTTGCATGGGGCTGGCCTTGTGGCCCAGCAGTTAAATTTGCACGTTCTGCTTCGGCGGCCCGGGGTTTGCTGGTTTGGGTCCCAGGTGGGGACACAGCACTGCTTGGCAAGCTATGCTGTGGCAGGTGTCCCACATATAAAGTGGAGGAAGATGGGCACAGATGTTAGCTCAGGACCAGTCTTCCTCAGCAAAAAGATGAGGATTGGCAGCAGATATTAGCTCTGGGCTAATCTTCCTCAAAAAAAAAAAACATCCTCCTGCTGTACCCTCACCCCAAGGTTGATCTCAGTCACTCCAAAGGGTTGACTGAACACCTGCTGAAGTCTGCCACCAGTATGCCAGAGGCTATCAAAGGACCATAAGGCAGAAGGGAGCCTCGGGCTACCTCCCTCCTTGACTCACTCACCTGATGCCCGTGATACTGCCTGAAGTAGAAGCAATCCCATGAGGCTGGCAGCCATGATGCCTACCCTGCCCGGGCACTTGAGACACCCCTGAGAACAGAATAAGAAGTGGCTAGAAGGCAAGTCCCTCTCCACCCTTCAGCTCCTCTCTTGGGCAAGGCTCGCTGCCTATGGGCACCCACAGCCTAGTCTCCATCTTTAATAGGGATGGAACAAGGCCCACAGACACCTGGGTGCAGCCCTCCCTCCAAGCCCTCTGCTAGTGACAGCTCTCTGCCCACCCCAACCAGGACCCTCCTCCACCCCTCTTCCCACCCATTTCTTCCCTGACCACCCCCTTATCTGTTCCTCCATTAAAGAGCCATGATGGCCTGGGTTCGAGGAGGGCCTGTCATTCATTGAATTCCAGAGCCTGGATGGCCAAGATTCCAGAAGCAGCGTGACAAGAGCAGCTGGGAGCCCTGGCCCACTTACCTCTCTGGAAGGACTTGAAAGCTCCATCACTAGATGAGAAGACTGCAGGGTTCTCAAGCCTCGGAGGGACAGAGGATCCACTAAATGAAAACAGATGCAAGCACCTGCGGTAGCTATAGACGCTGGGTTAGCCCTGCGGGTTAATCCGGCATAATGGAGTGGATGGGTCACATGATGACGACAGGAGAGTCACATGATACAGGAAATGAGGCAACTGCAACCATACTGGTAAAGGGCGACTGGCTTCTTCCGGGCTGTTGGCGATTATACACCCTGTGAAATTCTGGGAGGCGTGTGTGGATGACAACTTTAGGAAGAATCTAGATCAAAGATCTGAGTGGAGGATTGGGTAGAGGCTCCTGAATCTGAGAGGATGGAAACCACAGCAGGCACATTGCTTTCTTGAGAAAAAAATTTAAGGTGATACTAATAAAGGTGAACTAATAAAAGAGGTTCACTGTGCAAAACGCTGAGAGAATTAAGACAGTCTTTGTCCTACAGAGGCTCGTGAGGCGGGGGAGTCACACGCTTACACAGATAGTTACAGGTAAAGACAAAAACAGTAACAGGTGTGCATGGAGGGAGGCTGGCGGGGGCGGGGGGGGGGGGGGGGGGGGGGGGGGGAGCGGGGAGTTACCCTGGAAGTCTTCAAGGAGGAGAAGGGGCGGGGATTATTAACCAGCGAAATGCAGGGAGGATGGGCCCGGGGCAGAGGGACGGCAGGACTGAAGGGAGGGAGTCATCAACATGGCGCCTCTTGAGACCTCCCTTGTTTCATCATCACATGCAGATTGTAATAACTGTTCTTCGTTTCTCACAGGACAGGGAGGTTGTGTAAAGTAGTTCAGAAACTGGAAAGTGTTGTACAAAGCTGCATCCTCCAGGATGCGAGAAGAGGGTTGTCCACGGTGTTGCCTCATGGACCACATCGCATATGAGTTAGTGGGAGTGACACACGCACAGTTGTGACCTGACCAACTCCAGCTCTCTGAATCTGTTTCCTCACCTGTAAAACAGAGGCAGTCCCACAACCTCACGGGTCATTACTGGGATCTGAGATGAGCACAGTGCCGGGTGCATAGTAGGTGCTCAGGAACCACTTGTTTGTTGTTTGTGTCCCTTTGTTTTCTAAAATTATCTCAGTGAGTCTTTTCCAGACTCACTCCAGGCAAAATTGATCATCTCTTCTAGGTTCCTATAGCACTTAAGTATAGTCTCAGTGAGGGGCTGGCCCCGTGGCCGAGTGGTTAAGTTCGCATGCTCCGCTGCAGGCAGCCCGGTGTTTTGTTGGTTCGAATCCTGGGCGCGGACATGGCACTGCTCATCTAAACCACGCTGAGGCAGCGTCCCACATGCCACAACTAGAAGGACCCAGAACAAAGAATATACAACTATGTACTGGGGGCCTTTGGGGAGAAAAAGGAAAAAAATAAAATCTTAAAAAAAATAAAAATAAAAAAGTATAGTCTCAGTGAGACGAGCTGGGTTTGAATCCTGGCTCCACCATTCCCTGGCTGTTTGACCTTCAATAAATTAATCACTCTAAGCCTGTGTTTCTCATCTCTAAAAGGGAAGTGATGACTCCTACCTCCTAGAGTTGCTGTGACATTTGAGTGCGATAATGTGTGTATCTAGTACACTGCTTGGCACCAAATATTGCAACAAGTTAGGTCTGTGTTTACAGAGGGAGCTTGGACTTCCGTGAAGGAGTGTCTTACTCATTCTGTGCAGACAGCCTGGCACAGAATGGGTAGGTACCAAACTGCTGAACTGAAGTGAACCATCATCACCATGTCAGTATCTGCCCCACGCGGACTTCCTGTTTTCCCGGGAAAGGTGATACAGGGCTTGTTCTCGGCAGGTGGGCGGGCGGGTGAGACCCAGGACCTTACTTCCCTCTAGTTCGTCATTCCACAAGTATCTGTGAAGCACATACTACCTTTGCCCCTGCCTGTTCTGGTGGGTGGAGAGCCCCCATCCCTCTCTGTTTCGCTCTGCAGGCACAGAGTTTATGAGTCTTTTTTCTTCTGTTTAACCTTCAGTTTGCAAAAGGTTTTCCAGAGTGGATACCATCTCATGGTCCACATTTCTCTCACAATGTGATTTGCTTTTATATTTTGTTTTCTAAATAAAGTCGGTTACAATAAGGGCCAATACGTATTGAGTACTTATTCTGTGCTCTTTTATGTTCATTGTCTCATTTCATTCTCACAAGACAGATACTATTATTTTCCTCATTTTAGAGAGGAGCAACCTAAGACTCTGAAAGGTCATCAAATTGCCCGAAGTCCCTCAGCTATTCAGTGGCGGAACATGGATTCATATCCAGAGTCATGTGACACACATCATATATTTAATGAGTGTCTCCGGTGTGCCAAGTGCTGTGCTAGGTGCTGGTTATTTTCAAAAGCTGCTGTGCTGGTCTGCAGTGTCTGCTTTGTTTTAAAATCATCCCTTGTCTTTTATGGAGTGTTCTACCTGCCCCAGGTGAAGCCCAAGTTGGTTTGTTTTTTTTTTTTGAGGAAGATTAGCCCTGAGCTAACCGCTGCCAATCCTCCTCTTTTTGCTGAGGAAGACTGGCCCTGAGCTAACATCCACGCCCATCTTCCTCCACTTTATATATGGGACGCCTACCACAGCATGGTGTATCAAGTGGTGCCATGTCTGCACCCGGGATCCGAACCGGCGAACCCCGGGCTGCGGAAGCAGAATGTGCGCACATAACCTCTGGGCCACCAGGCCGGCCCCCCAAGTTGGCTTCTGAAGTGCGGGCTACGTGGCAACATTTCTGGATCCATGTTCTCCAAGGGTATTAGTCAGGGGATACCAACTGAATAATAAAACAAAATCAAGAACTCCCATGTTGGGCAAGAATGATTGATTTTCAGTTGGGGTGGGGTGGCCCTGACTCTGTCCCTGAGCTTCACTCTCCTCACCCTGGGAGAGCTCAGCCCAACAGCCCCAGTGCCCCCTTTTCATAAAAAGTATTTTCTAACATACTCTTTACTACCCTGAAATGAACGTATAGATGATATGACTTACCTACACACATAATTTAGAAGAATCAATACAGTTGCCTTAATTGGAATATAAAGGAAAAATAATAGGACTATTTTTTATAATAAAATATGTTTTCAATGAGTAAATGCTTAGGCATGATTACCTAGAAGACATAATGTAGTCAGATCTTACACTGACTTAAATAGAATAAATTAAGATTGAAAAGAAGCGAAAAAGGCCCATGAATTGATAAATAACTTCAATATGTCACTTTCACTATATGTAATTTTCACAATACGTAATTATCATTGTGCTGCAAAAACATAAAATATATGCTAAGTCAAAATGGTTAAAAGCCAGTCTTCATGAATAAGATTTAGTACATTCCACATGTCTCTACAAATTTAATACTTGATTCTAAGCCTTGGCAATTCAAAAAGGAAAAGGATAGTCTTTTCAACAAATGGTGCTCAGAAAACTGGATATTCACATGCAAAAAGATAAACTTAGACCCTTACCTCACTCCATAACCCAAAATTAAAGCAAAATAGATCATAGACAGAAATGTAAGCGTTAAAACTATAAAACTCTTGGAAGAAGGGCCAGCCCAGTGCTGTAGTGGTTAAGTTCGCACACTCTGCTTTGGCAGCCTGGGGTTTGCAGGTTTGGATCCCAGGTGCAGACCTACACACTGCTCATCAAGCCATGCTATGGTGGCAACCCATATACAAAATGGAAGAAGACTGGCACAGATGTTAGCTCAGCAACAATCTTCCTCAAGCAAAAAGAGGAAGATTGGCAAGAGACGTTAGCCCAGAGCCAATCTTCCTCACCAAACCCCCCCCCCCAAAAAAAACCCAAAAAGACTCCTGGAAGAAGCCATAGGCATAAATCTTTGTAACCTTGAAATAGGCAATGGTTTCTTTTTCTTTTTTTTAAACAACAACAAACATTTATCATCTCTCATAGTTTCTGTGGGTCAGGAATTCAGCAGTGGCTTAGCTGGACAGTTCATATTTGAGGTTTCTATGAGACTATAGCCAAGATATTGGTCAGGGCTGCAGTCATCTGTAGGCCTGACCGGGCCAAGGCTCTGCTTTCAAGATGAGCTGCTAACTAACATAGGTGGTCAACTGGGGCTGGCTGTTGGCAGGAGGCCTCAGTTCCTCACCACAAGGACTTATCCATAGGACCACTTGAGCATCCTCACAACATGCATGGCAGCTGGATTCCTCCAGAGTGAGTGACCTAAGAGAGAGCAAGGCAGAACCCACAACATCCCAGCCTCAAGAGTAGCACATCATCACTTCTACAATATCCTGTTGGTTACACAGATCTTCCCTATACAATGTGTGTGGGGTGGACTAAACAAAGGCGTGAAGACCAGGAGGTGGGGAGCATTTGGGGCCATCTAGGAGGCAATCTGCCACAGTCCACCCTCTGGCCCCCAATAAGTCATGTCCCTCCACATGTAAATACTCTTACTTCCTCCCAAGGTCCCCAAAAGTCTCATCTTATTATAGCTAAAGTCCAGAATCTCATTAGGCAATGGTTTCTTATATATAATTCCAAACCACAAGTGACAGGAGAAAAAAAAGATAAATTGGACTACACCAAAATAAAAAGTGTTTGTGCTTCAAAGGATGCCATCAAGAAAGTGAAAAGATGACCAGCCCAGAGAATAGGAGAAAATATTTGCAAATCACATATCTGATAAGGGCCTAGTATTCAAAATATAAGAACTCTTACAACTCAATAATAAAAAGATAACCTAATTTAAAAATGGGCAAAGTATTTGAATAGACATTTCTCCAAAGATAATGTACAAATGGCCAACTAGCACATGAAAAGATGCTCGACAACACTAGTCATTAAGGAAATGCAAATCAAAACCACCATATCACTTCACATGCCCTAGGATGGCTATAAGCAAAAAGACAGACAACAAGTGTTGACAGGATGTGAAGAAACTGGAATGCCCATATGTTACTGGTGGGAACGGACAATGGTGCAGCCACTTTGGAAGAGTTTGGAAGTTCCTTCAAAATGTCAAGCATAGTTACATATGACCCAGCAATTCCACTTCTAGGTATCTACTTAAGAGAAATGAAAATATATGTCCACACAAAGACTTGCACGTAAATGTTTATAGCAGCGTTATTCATGGAAACAACCTAAATGTTCATCAATTGGTGAATGAACAAACTGTGGTATTCTCATGCACTGGAATACTATGCAGCAATAAAAAGGAACAAAATATCGATACATGCAACAACTTGAATGAACCTCAAAAACATTATGCTTGGGGCTGGCCCTGTGGCTAAGTGGTTAAGTTTATGCGCTCTGCTTCGGCGGCCCAGGGTGTCGCTGGTTCAGATCCGGGGCACGGACATGGCACCACTCATTAGGCCATTCTGAGGCGGCATCCCACATGCCACAACTAGAAGGACCCACAACTAAAATATACAACTACGTACTGGGTGGCTTTGGGGAGAAAAAGCAGGAAAAAAAAACCCCATTACGCTAGGTGAAAGAAGCCAGACACAAAAGATCACATATTGTATGATTGCATTTATATGAAATACTAGCCTAGGCGAATCTAAAGGGACAGAAAATGGATTAGTGGTTGCCTGGGGCTGGGGTGAGAATGGAGATTAACTGTTGCGCAAATCAGTAAATTTACTAATAAATCATTGAACTGTACACTCAAAAGGACAGACTTTTATAGTATGCAAATTACACCTCAATTAAGCTAGTAAAAGACTTTATTACATATTTGCAGTTGATTCATTGCTTTTGCAGGACCTGCACTACTGCACTCTCCAACTAAATATATTACACAGTTGGAAATGCTCTACCACACGAAGTAGACGGATGCAATACTTTCAACGTATTTTTTTTATTTTTTATTTTTTATTTTTCCTTTTGCTCCCCAAAGCCCCCCGGTACGTAGTTTTGTATTTTTAGTTGTGGGTCCTTCTAGTTGTGGCATGTGGGGACGCTGCCTCGATGGCTTGATGAGCAATGCCATGTCCGCGCCCAGGATATGAACCGGCAAAACCCTGGGCTGCCGAAGCGCAGCGCGCGAACTTAACCACTCAGCCACGGGGCCGACCCCTCAATGTATTTTATTTAAGCTTCCTTGTCTATAATGATCTCCTAAATGATTGGGCTTTTTCAAAAACCAAGTTCTTGTAAAACTTTTCTGCATTATTATATATTAAAGTCCTGTTGATTTATGTTTGATTTTATATTTGCATATGTTATTGAGCAGAACATTCCAAAGTCAAATAGAATAAGGGACAATTCTTCCTTGTGCAGGACTGCCCTGCATGTTACAGAACATCTACCTTTCCTGCCCTTCATCCAGGAAATCCTCCAAGCGCTTCCTAATCGTAGCCTCCACTAAAGACACAAGTTCCAAAGATGCCCCCTAGGGGGCGACTGAGAACCACTGCCCTAGGGGCGTCACCTCAAACACCAGGCCTCGCTGCAGTGGCCACTAGGGGAGAAGTAGGTGGCCACAAACGCGTTCCTCTGTCTGCTTTGCACAGCACTTTTAAAAGACTTAGCTAGACACAAGAGGAGGACAACCGGGAAATAAATGTAAGCGAAACGCAGAAGTACGGAAATAGTTTGGCTGACCCAGCACAGGAGTTCTGATCCCACTTCAGCCAGCCCTGTGCCAGGCTGTAGGTTCCGCTCAGCAAACAGCAGCCCTGGAGACTGGCAAGTATCATGTCACAGGCTCCTTGCTCTAATTTAGGCCTCAGACCAACTCCCCAAGGAGGACGCCCCCTCCCAGTCCCACGGTCACCTCCACGGTCAAGTCAGAGAGACACTTTCTCATTCCATGCACAGCAAGGTAGGTGCTCAAAAAATACATACTAGATAAATGAATGAATAAACCTCACCAGCCAGCCTAGAGCCTGTCCTTTCAGCTGTGGTTTCTGATTTGAAGATACACCACTCCTGAATACTGACATAAAAATGACTTCCTCCTCCAGTGAGACCCTTCCATCCCTCAGGCACTAGGATGTGGCTCCACCATTGGAGTCATCTGATTAACCAACTCTTTTTTTTTTTTCCAGCTTTAGCAAGATATAACATTGTGTAAGTTTAAGGTGTATCATGTGATGATTTGATACGTGCATATATTGCAAAATGATTACCACAATAAGGTTAGTTTGATTAACTGACTCTTAAACAATAACCACAGCATTCACTGTAAAGCCCAGGGCAAATGGAAAGTACTTCTTCCTCGAATGCTATCCTATAATTTTTCTCAAGACAACAAGAGCCAATCTTTCATAAGTGCTAACTACATGCATTAGCCTGACAACTCCATGTTACAGATGAGAAAACTGAGACCTAGAGAAGTTAAGTGAGTGGCAGAGCCAAGCCTAAATTCAGATCTGTCCTACTTTGACATCTTACTCTTAACCATCTCGCCACACAGCCTCCCAGATATTTCAGTAATGTATTTTTAGTCTTCTTTAAAGGTTATAAACAATTGCAGGACAAATTTCATGGTTCCTATTTCTTTGAATCCTCAAAACTCTTCACTCAGAGGCAAGCAGCACAGAATCGGGGCTCCATGTTTGCCGAATGAATGAATGGGTTAAGTCATCAACGACACGCGGGTATTCAAGGCCCTGCTTCTCTGTTTCAGAGACTTCCTTGGTGTGGTTTGAAGCAGAGGAGTGGTGAACTTCAGGGGGAATGAGGTTAACTCTGAACACGACTATTAGAGCTAAAGTGAGACCTAATGGAGGGGACTTGGGTGCGGAGACAGGAAGTACGGATTCACATACTGAACACCTGTGAGCCTGCTCACACATTCCTTACTGTTTTGGGCCTTCCGTGCAGGGCGGTACTGAGGCTCACAGAAGACAATAATGTCTGTGAAGATGTTCCTTGTGAACTGGAAAGCTCCAGTAGATGGCAGGAATGATTACTGTTATTGTTATTCAGCCTTTCTCTCTTCCCTCCAGGTATAGTTGAAGGAGTCTTCTGGCCAATACCTCTACCTCCACCCTTGCCCCCTCCGGCCGCCGCCATTTCTCTCGTCCCCTTAAGGAGAGGCAATATGGAAGGATGTTTTAGCATGGACACCAGAGTGACTACACAGGATTTAAATCCTTGCTTCATTACTCACTAGTGCTGATTTATAGGGAAGTTACTTAACCTCTCAGAGCTTCAGTTTCCTCATCTCCAAAACTCTTGCCTCGGTTGCTATGAGGATTTAATGCAACAATGCATGTAACATTATTTAAAGTCAAACTTCTGGAATGAGTTGCTACACTTGATGAGTCCTCTCTCACACTTCCTACATTCCAAAGGCCACCTCTGGACCCTCTCTGCTCCAAAACTGCTCTTGCCAAGGTCAACAATGATCTCTTTGTCGCTAAGTGCAGGCGATAATGTGCAGTCCTTATCTGACTTGACTCTTTACCTCAGTTGACACAGGACCCCTCTCTTCTGTTTTCATGACTCCACACTCTGCTGGTTTGAGTGTCCTCCCACTTCTTTGGCTGTTCGTTCTCTTTTGTAGGCTTCCCCTCCTCTTTCTGTCTGTGGGTGTTCCTTTGGGTTTTGTCCCAGGCTGTCTCTTCTCATACATCATGCTCTCTCCGAAAAGACAACCCCATGGCTTGACTACCTTCTAGTTGCTTGTGGTTCCGAAATCTCCACCTCCAATCCCAATCCTTCTCCTGGGATTGCTTCTGTGACATGACTCTGCCCTCCAGACCTTTCCTCCAGGCGACTCACAGACACCTCAGCAGGATCATCCGGAGATCCTCACCTCCCCCAGCCCAAATCGCTCTTGCTCCTGTGTTCTCTCTCCCCATGAATGGAACCCCTTCCTCCCAGACCCTGGGACTCATCCTTGACTCTGTCCTCTCCCCATTATTTCTCTCCTAAACCACTGAAACATCTCTCTCTCGGTCCCCTAACCTCCACTTTTCTCCTCCAATCCATTCTCCAAGAACTGGATCTAACTAACATACAAATTCTGAAGCTACCACTCTCCATCCTAAAATCCTTCAATGGCTCTACACTGCCTTTATGATGGCTTATGGGACCTGGCATCTTTGTTCCACCTTCACATCTCACCTCTCCACTTGCACCACATGCTCCAGTCACATTTCCTCTAATAGGCTGCATTCCATCTTGCCTCTGCTCTCCCCTCTGCCATGAGTACTTTCTTCTCTTCCTCTCTTGAAAAAAATGAATAATTACTCTTGACAAATAGAAATGGCAAGCAATAGGATATATTGGAGTATATGAGGAAGCCATTTAGTGTAAACTTAATTCGGCCTGACTTTGTTTTTTCCAAAAAGGCCTGACATAGCCATCGAGCATGCACTGTATACCTGCTTCAAACATTTCCTATGGCAAGAACAAATGCCCTTGAGATAAAGGTGCAACTTCCCCCCACATTGGCATTTCCTTAAGGATAAGCATCTCTTCCTAGGCTAGGAACTGATTGCTGCTCTCACCTTTGACCACCCAGCTCACCTGTGACCACCCAGCTCAAGACAACAGACCTGCCACCCTGCTGTGTTCACCAAGACAGCAGACCTACCTGCTGTGTCCACCAATCGCTGTGCCGACAGAGCAGTCTCAAGACTATTGTAAAAAGGACATTTCAATCCTATGTGAAACATCCTCTCTGGGGGTATATAACCACTCTGTCCACCCCACTTCCTCGGTGCCCTTTCTTCCTTTAGCTCAGAATAAACTCATCCAAATTTTCATTTATAGATTGGTTATGGATTATTTTCATTGACACTCTTTTTCATCATTAAGGCCTCAACCTTAATGTCATTGTCATCAGGACCATTTTCCTGACACCCGCTTGCTATGTGCTCCCAAATTCACACATTCAACAAATAATAATTGAGTATCTACTATGTGCCAGGCACTATTCTATGTCCTGAGGATACAGCAATGAATAAGAGGATAAAGTCCTTGGCTGTACAGAACTTATGTTCTAGTGGGGGTAGTACACAGAAAACAGATAATTTCAGACGACCATGAGAACTATGAAGCAAAATAAAGGGGTAGGGCATGATGAAGAGAGCAAGTGAGGGGGAGAGTGTAAGATATGAGTTTGGAGAAAAAGGTCGGGGGCCAGATTCTGTAGGGCCTTGGTGGCCACAGTAAAGAGTCTGTATTTTGTTCTAAGATGGAAATTCACTGGAGAGTTTGGTGCAGGGAAGTGACAAGATGAGATTTATATTTTTAAAAGATCACTTTGGCTGCTGTGTAGAAATCAGACTATAGGGGGGAAGTGCCAAGCCAGGGAGAGCAGCTTCCAATTACAGTTGCCGGGGACTTGCCTTTTCTACATTCGTTCTGCCTCAGTCCTCGCAAAGGCTCTTCCTTCAGGATGCACCACTCTGCACCTCCATTTAGCCTGGCTAATGCATATTCATCTTTGAGAACTCAGCCCAGATGTCATCTTCTCCAAGAAATTATCTCCCTTCACACACACCCCTCCTGTAAGACAAGCTCATGGTCCTTACGTCTCCTTTGTAGCTCTTATCATAGTCGTGATTAATTGTACAAATAATGTCCGTTATAGTGTCCAGTGGCCTGCTAACTCGTTTGCTTGCTGATCTGTCAGTGCGTAAGCCCAGTAGCGTAGGGGCCAGTGTGTCCTGGCTCCCTGCCATATCCCCCGTGCGCTGGTCCCGTGCTCAGTGAAGGTTTGTCAAATGACTTAAGAATGGATAAATCATACAGACCTTCTTCCCACTCCACCCCTCAAAAAACCAAGTGGATAGTGGAAGATTTGAAAATTTTATCCCCTCTTCTTCATTAGTAAAATATGACCATCCATACAATTAATAACAATGATGATGAAAAGGTGAAGTGCAAACGCAGGGAGGGGAGAGTTAAGACCCAAACAGTGCAACATACATTACGCCTACCGTCAGCGAAGCGAAATAGCAGCCCCAACCGGAGGCAAAAGGAAATCCCCCAGCACCCTGCAAAGCGGAATGGGCGGGGCGAGAGCAGGGGCCCGGCGGAGCGACCGCGGAGCGAGGCTGCAGACCCCCGACGCGCAGCCGCGAGACGCGCAGCCAGAGCCGGCGGGGGCGGGGCCTCGCTCGGGCGGGGAGAGCGCTAATCGTCAGAAGGCGGGACGCAGGCCTCTTCCGCACGCCTTATTGGCCTTTCTGGGGACGGGCTGCTCTCTCTGACCAGCCACAGTCCAGATGGGGCGCAAGCGTATTCGGGGATCTTCCCGGGAAGAGGGCGCGGGAGTCGAGAAGCACGCATGCGCCTCGACGTACGCCCGGCCCCACACTGCAACGCGTTGGGGGAAATTGAATTCCCTGAATGAGTCCAGCCCACGGGGGCTGAGGTGGGTTCTTAAACTTTGTCCTTTGGGAGCCTCAGGATAGGGAACATTCAATGCCCAGAAACTTCCCCGTTGGGAATCCCAATCTCCACCCCCTCCTATCTCGTTTTGTCGTCTGGCCGCGCCCTAACCCTCCCTGAGACTAGGTTGTTATGATGGTGAATTATTCAAGAAGGCTTGCAGCCTGACGCCATCTCTGGGCAGTGCCCTTCCATCCTCCCTTCCTTCCCTGTAGCGCACCATGGCTCTCCCCAAAATCACAGGGTCCCGAAGCTGTTTACAAGGCCCTACTCTGCCACTTTAATAACTTCACGAGTTTGTTGAGGATCTACTGTTAGACCCAGTGAACTAAGCAAGTCCCTGCTCTTAGGAGCTGACATTCTATGGGACGACACAGACAAAAACAAAGGAGACAATTTTAGATAGTGATAAGTGCTGAAAACAACATGGCAATGTGATAGACCGACTGGGGAGTCCTCAGTGAGAAGGTGTGAATGGAACTAAGACCTCAATTAGGCAAAGGCAACAGCCATAGGGAAGACCGCGTCATGCTTGGGAAAAAGCAAGTGCAAAAGTTCTTATGTGAGGCGATTTGAAGCAGAGTGGACCAGATTGTATTTGACCATGGTCTTTTAAGGAGTTTGGAATTCTTCTAAATAAAATGGGAAGCCAGAAGGTTTAGGCAGAACCTTGATGTGATGTGATTTCTTATCACCTTGCTGAGTGGAGAATGGATTGTTCAGAAGTGTGGAAACAGATCAGTTCAGAGGCTGGAAGAGAGGGTGGTGGCTTGAACTAGGTAGCTGGTGAGACATGGATGAATTAAGGATAGAACTGGGTGTGTTGGATGAGGGAAAAGAAGAAATCAGGATGATTCCCAAGCTTCTGGAATGTGCAGCTGGGCAAATGGTGGTGCCATTTATTGAGATGGGAGCAGTGGAAGAGGAACAGGGGCCGGGGGCTGGGAATGAAGAGTTCAGTTGTGGCCATGTTGAGTCTGAGGTGCCCATTAGACACTGAAGCAGAGATGTCAAGTTGGAGGTTGGAGCTCATGGAGAGGTCAAGGAGGGAGTTATCCACGAACACATAAATGGCATTAAAGCCGTGCATTCTGGTAGGGCTACCTACAGGCCTAGTGGAGGCAGAAGAGAAGAGGGCCAAGGGGAGAGGCCTGAGGGCCTCCAGTGTAAAGTGATGCAGCAGAGGTGGAAAAGCTGGGAAAGGATACCGGGAGAGTGAAATAGGAGGAAAAATAGGAGAATATGATGTATTTAAGGCAAGAAAGGGAAAAAATTCAAGAGGAAAAATGCCGATTCTCTGGGTTAAATACTTCTTAGAGGTCAAGTGAGATGCAAGCCAAGAAATGGCCACTGGGTCTGATACCTTTTTGGTTACTGAAAACTTTGTCAAGAGCAGTGCCTGGAGAGAGGTAGGGGAAACAGCCTGATGGGAGTAGGTGAGGAGAGAATGGATGTTCAAGCAGAAGGAGGGAAGAGCAAATAGCTTGAAATAAAAAGGAACAGAGATACAGTGTGGTAGCTGGAAGTAAATAGGTGTCTTGCAAGAGTTTTTTTTTTTTAATTAAAGATTGGCTAACATCTGTTGCCAGTCTTTTTTTTTTTTCCTTTCTTCTCCCCAAAGCCCCCCAGCACGTAGTTGTATATTCTAGTTGTAGGTCCTTCTGGCTCTGCTATGTGGGATGTTGCCTCAGCATGGCCTGATGAACGGTGCCATGTCCATGCCCAGGATCCGAACCTGTGAAACCCTGGGCTGCCTAAGCGGAGTGCACGAACTTAACCGCTCGGCCTAGGACGGGCCTGCGAGAGTTTTCTTAACCATGAGAGATGCTAGAACAAATTTCTTTCTTTTTTTTTTAAAGATTTTATTTTTTTTTAAAGATTTTATTTTTCCTTCTTCTCCCCAAAGCCCCCAGTACATAGTTATGTATCTTCAGTTGTGGATCCTTCTAGTTGTGGCAGGTGGGACGCTGCCTCAGCGCGGCCTGATGAGTGGTGCTAGGTTCACACCCGGGATCTGAACTGGTGAAACCCTGAGCCACAGTAGCAGAGCTCACAAACTTAACCACTCGGCCACAGGGCCGGCCCCACTAGAACAAATTTCATTGATGATAAAGAATGATCCAGAAGAGAAGGGGAAAATTGAAATTTATTGAAGGCTTATTTAGTATGTTAAGAGCTTTACAAACATTCGTCCTCACAATGTTTTATGGATCAGGCAACTGAGGTTAAGTAACTTGCCCAAGGTCATGCAGCTAGAGGTAGCGGAGCTGAATGGCCACCCAGATCTTTCTCATTCTTCAAGCCTCACCACCCCATTGCACAGGCACACAGCCCCCTGAGCTTAAACACCCGAGACATGCCTTCGCCCTGGCCATAGTGCCCCTGGCAAATCAGTGCTCCTCTCGTGCTGGGGGTCAGGACTTTATCTTCCTTCTCAATGTTGTAAGCAGGGGCATCTCTCCCCACAGCCTGCATACCCATGCCGCACAGGACAGAAGCTCTCCCAGACCGAGGGGCAGAGGCAAGCAGCAGGAGCCCCTGGAGGTAGGAGGGAAAGGGATACTTCTGGGGGTGTTCAGCAGGTTTTTTGTGTCAGCCAGTGCAAGGGGCCGCTGGTCCCAACCAGCTGGTGCCTGTGGCCCCAGCATTCATCTGGATGTGTTCAGTGTGGCAAGAAGCCCAGGTCAGAGCCCAGTCTCCCGGCTGCCCCCATTGAGGCTGAGGCTGTGGGGGCGGGTACCACGCTCCAGCCGTCGGGCAGACAGGAGGCGCCGCAGGGAGGAGCCGGAGCTCAGATCGCCGCAGCTTCGAAGGTGGAGGCTCTCTCGGCCTGGTCGGCCCCACGGGCTCCGGGGCACCTACAGGGGGACACGGGAGAGGGCATCAGTGTGGCCCAACCTGAAGCTCCAGGCTTTCCTGGCTATCTTCCCAGGCTCCCCTAACTCCTACCTGTTTATGCCCATGGGCTCCAATCCCACTGGGGTCTGGGGCCTTCCTGGACATCTGGAGGAAACGCGTGACCAAGCCCCGGCCTGGCCAGCTGCCCTTCAGATCCCCCAGGGAGTGGGCAGGTGCAGGGCCAGAGGGCAGGGGGACCTTCTGGAAGGTGGGCACAGGGCGCCGTTTCTCGGCTGAGCGGGCACGCAGCAACTTGGGGGAAGGGCAGCGGGCTAGACGAAAGAGGCAGGCTTCAGAGCAGAGCCCTGGAGAGAGACAGAGAGGGAGAGTGGTGGAATGGGAGGTACAGAGAGGGCCCGGCAGCATTCCCCCAGCCCCGACCCCAGGGCACCAACCACACGCCTGACCTGTATCTGCAGAGGAAACGGAAGCAGCTTCTTCCTCAAGCACTTTGGTATAAAGGTCCCTGAAGTCAGCTGGGGAGAGAAAGGGACAGGGACTAAGTAGGAGAGCTCAGTGGACACGCCTGCCTATCCCATCACCCTCCTGTGAGATCTCAAGCCCAGAGGAGCTTTCACAGCTCCCACTCCCCATCCCCAACCAAGGGGGCATCATCTCTGCCCATATCTGCCAGCAACTAGACTGTACAATCCACTGAGACAGGGACAAGGCGGTATCCTTCACGGCTGCATGCACTCCAGGACCTGGCCCATCATGGTAATAGTGAGCACTCTCTGTGCCAGAGCTGAACACTTTACTTGCATGATCTCATTTCTCAGTAACTCTATGGTACCTCTGGTTTGGGTCCTATTATTATACCTGTTTTACAGGTGAGAATGAGGCTTGAAGAGGGCAGGTAACTAGCCCAAGCTGGGAGCTATGGAATTGGGTTTCAAAAAACAAATCCTCCTCTTTCAGCCACTAAGCTATTGCTGTGATTCTAGGAGGTGAGCATTCCAGAAGTGTCTCCTGCAAGAGTGAACTCACCCCTTCTTCCTCCTCAGGGACCTCAACAGTCACTGGCCCTCCAACTCCCAGTGCCTACCCTTTCCTGAACCTTGCGGGGGGAGGGGGTGCTCACCGGTGGCGCTGGAGGTGGTGATGCCTGGGTCACTGTGGGACCGTGGCAGCAGCAGCGGTGGCGGGGGAGCCGGATGAGGAGGCCGGTGCCCCGGTGGTGGGGTGAGGGAACCTGAGCTATCGCTGAAGCGGCGAGTGGGGGCTCGGGTGGGAGGGGCCGCAGCTGGCTGGCTGCCTCCCCGGGGGACCCGCCGCCTCAGCTCTGGGAAGCAGGGTCCCACCCAGGGTGGCCAGCCCTCCAGCCGGTGGCAGCTGCGGGCGGCTGTGGGGGTACCCAGTGTGGGTGGGGCCTCAGGGGCAGAGCAGGAATAGGAGCGGGCAGCCCGCGGGGGCCGCCGTGGCAGGGGGCTGTCCTCAAAGGGGCCCCGCAGGCCACAGTCCAGGCTGAGGCAGTAGCCGGCGCGGCTGCGCTGAATAGAGCGGAAGAGCACGTAGTCAACGGAGCGCACCGAGCCCTGCAGCTCCAGCAGGCACGAGTCCTCCGACGGGCTCGAGCCCCCGGGGAGGTCACCGATGGCTGACAGCACCAGGGACCCGCTGTCCATGGACACTGTGGGCGGCAGGGGGTGCTGGGTAGCACCAGCCTGGCCAGGCCCAGGCAGTTCCTCTTTTCTCAGGCCTAGCCGCTCAGGGGCCACTCTGTCTCCAGTTTTATCTTCAAGGAGACAGGTAAGTCCAGGGTCTAAGAAGCCAGAGCTCTCACTTGTCCCTAAACCATCAGCCTTGTCTTCCCCTTCTTTGCCCCCATCCAGCTCTGCTACCCCAGGTAGGCTGGCCCTTGTCCACACTCCCCACTTTCTGCTCACCGTCTACAATGGAGGCCACCCGCTCACAGATGCAGGAGCTGTCATGAAGCTGAGGGTCAAACAGAGTGGCCTGCAGAAGATACAAGGGTCGGGGGTCTAGCCCTGCACACTGATATAGTCAGACCCATGTGCTAGACGAGCTCTGGAGAGCTAGATTCCAGTCCAGCTTTGTCACTGATGTGGGCCTCAGTTGCCACATCTGTGACATAGAAATAATAGTTCCTACCCCACCCAGCTCACCAGGCTCTAGGGAAGATCAAAGATGACAGCAGATGTGCGACTGCTATAAAGCTCAGGAGAACTATTATTATCTCTCTCCAGTGACTGCAGCTCACTCAGCTTTTCGGGCTCTATCCCTGGCTCCCCAGCTCACACCAAGCCCTCTCTCACCTGGCTGTCTCCTCGTAGCCCCATGACGGCCTCATAAGAAGGGGGGCAATCAGTAGGGTACAAAGGCACCGGGCTGTCCATGGAGCCATTGTAGGTGATGCTGGCAGGACAAGGGAGAGAATCAAAGCCTGGAAAAGAACTCCTCCTCCACAAAGATCCCTCCCCAGCAAGCCAGGCCACAGCCGCAGTCCCCTCCTTAGTTCCCCTACAGGACTCTGCCAGGCCTCACCTCTGTGCGTCTGTTTCTGAGCTGCAGGTGTACTCTGGGGGATAGTAGGGTGGTGGGGGCACAGGCGGTACAAATTCCTCCAAGTCCAGCATGGTGTGTAGGAGAGGGGCTGGGGGCGATGATGTACAGCCCAGAGGCCCCAGTGGGCCTGACACTGAGCGCTCAGGGGCCAGCTGCTGAGGAGCAAGCAAGTCAACAAACCTGGTTTCTGGGAATACAGCTCCTTGGCTCCCAAACTCCTCTCTGGTCTGCATTTTTCTGGCCCCGTCCTCTCCAAGAAGCCCTTCCCACAGCCAGAACCAGCTCCTCCTCTAATCCTGCCCCCCACCCAGGATCTCCGGCTCTGACCCTGCCCATCTAGAAATTCCTCCTTTTTATGGCCCCATCTGCACCCAGAATTGTCCCCTGTTCTCTGTTCCCACCAGAACATCAACACTTTGTCCCCGTCCCCATCTAGGACCTTCTTGACTCTGCTCAACTTCCAGTCCCACTCTCTGATGCCCCCTCTTCTGGCCCCAGACTAGCATCACATACTTCTCTTACTCCTGTCATTCCCCTCCTCAGTCTTCCTTGGACCTCCTACCCATCCCTACAATAGACACATCTAATAGATGACCCACAGCCCCTGGTGCTCAGAAGCCAGCACTGTAGCTACCACCCCCTCAAGCCTAGTTTGAGCACACACACCCGTACCCTCCATCATCCTTCCTTGGCCGTGACCCCAGGTGCCCCCTCACCGTGTGAACGAGGTCCAGGGAGAAGATCTGGATGCAGCAGACAATAGCTGAGAGGGTACAGATTATAGCAGCACAAATGGTGAGCCCACAGACACTGAAGAGCAGGTTCTGGGGAAGGAAAGAGAGAAGAAGGATGTGACAGGGGTCTGGGGAGTGACAAAGCCCACATGTTCCGGGCCTGTGAGGACCCCAGGAGGGGAGGAAAGGGTGAGAATCAGGAGGATGGTGGGGGAGGAAGGAATGGCAGAGGTGGGAGGTGCATGCTTACCTTGAGGGCCCCTCGGGCTTCATCACAGGTGGAGTTAGGGGCAATTTTCAGTTCCTGCCCTGACTCTGGACAGGGCCGGAGTAGGGGAACAGAGGGGCAGCACACACAGACCTTTCCTTCCTGAGTGGGAGTGGAGAGGGTGAGGTAGCCCGAGTCAGGACAAACCCAGGTGTCCCGTACACCTCCCCCAACCAGTTCTTTCTGGCTCTGGCTCCTCAAATCTCACCATGGAGCAGTCTCGGAAGTCTCGGGCCAGCTGAGCATTCTTACAGGAGAGAACAGAGCCAGCCATGCTGAGCATGACACAAAGCACCGAAAGCAAGGAGAAGAAGGAGATCTGGGGAAACAGGGCGCAGACTCAGGGTTGGACCCTCAGGAGTACCCCTCTACCACGGATGGAGCCACCCTCCTTCAGACATTTGTGCCTGGCTGGCATAAACTGGAGAGCCAATTCCCTTCTTGAGGGCATAAATGGGCATCCCCTCAGGTGCTGGGCACCTGCCTCCCAGTGGGCACCAGACCCTGGCACCTACCACTAGAGTGAATGGCCGCTTCCAGGACACAATGCCAACCACCCCGGAGAACGCCAGCTGGGGACAGAGTGGGCACAGGCTCAGCCTGGCAGGGGAGGCACCTGAGTGAGCCCCTCACCACAGGGTGCACCCAGCCCTATAAGGAGGGAAAGGACCAGGAGAGGGAGGAGAGGCCAGGATTTGGACTGGCAGCTGGTGTGGAGGGGTGGGGCCCAAGGAGCCTCCCCCACCCAACGACTGTGCACCCAACTCACCGAGAATCCAGCCCAAGACGGGCAGGACCTCTTGATGCTCTCAGTGGTGGTGACGGAGGAGGCCACCATGCTGAAGGTGACTACCAGGATGCCCAGGAGCACCTGGGCCAGCCCCAGCGTGAGCAGGGCCTGCAGCCAGGGTCGGTGGAGGCGAAGGTGGGTAAGGCCCCGGGTGCTGGGCCGGCTGGTCAGCGAGCGGCTGGAGTCACTAGGCGAGGGCATCATGCCTGCCGCCCGGTTGCCTGAGCCTCGCTCGGCACCCTCTGGCGCTTGGGAGCATCTCAGAGGCGCCCAAGGCCCCGTCCTTCCTTCTCTCCACCCACCTCGCTCTAGAGCCCACCCTCTGGCTGGGTCCCCTGGGGCATGGCCCAGGGACTCCAGCTGCGGGGGGCCCCAAAAGAGGGGCGTCACGGAGGGGCCGCGGAATGCTCCCTCCCCACCACAGGCACTGGACGGGCACCGTGCCCGGGACGGCGAGGAGGACGCGGGGGCACCGGCTCATCGCATCTCCCTGGGGAAGAGGGGCACCGCCGAGAAGGGCCGGTTCGGGAGTGAGGAGAGGGCGGCGGTGCGGAACCCAGGGAAGGGTGGGGAAGGTAAAGGCGAGAATGATGGGAAAGAAGTCTAGAGAAGAGGGGAAGGGTCGGCGTGGGGTGACTCTAGAGGCGCGGTCGGTGTGCCCTCAGAGTGTCCAGTGGGATCCGAGGCCGCCTGGTGGGGAGAGGCCGCGGCGCCGCCGTCTTCTGGGTCGCCCGCCCTGGTCCCCTCCCCACCACGCTCCGCTCTCCCAGCTCGGGTTGCAGTAGGTCGGGGTCTGGAGGCGGGGGATGGCGATCTTGCGGGAGGAGGGGCGTGACGGCGGGGGAAGGCGCGGTGCACCTCGGGAGTTGTTGTCCGGGCCAGAGATTCCGTGGGGCGGGGAGCAGGGGTCGGCGGCAAGGCAAGCTGGCCTTCTCTTCCCATTTGGCGAGCGGTCCCCAGCCCCTGCCTCTCTCCGGATTCACACTCGAGTTAACAACCCTTTCGGCACCCCCTCGAGACCCACCCAGCTTCTCAGACCCCTGGGCCCGCTTCGTTCCCGGCAGAGGCAGCGGCTCTTTGCCCGTCATTAATGGAGAGGGTGGGGAGCACGGACAGCAGGCGGATCCCGATTCCACGACTTCCCTCCCACTTCCTGCGCCAGCCACTAGGCTCTGCTGCCCCGCCCTCAGCAGCTCTCAGCTTACGCCAAAGCCCAGTCCCACCTTCCCTCTGGTGTTCACATTCTGCTTCCACTCCAGTTTCCTCCACACTCTCCTTTTCTTCCGTAAGGCCTAGTTCCCAATAAAAATTTCAGAAACGGAGATTTGAGTTCCAGTTCCACTTTCTTTTTATTTAAATAACCGAAGCAACAGGCTTGGCACAGCAGAGGGAAGCTGGGTTGGGGCATGTGAGAGGGCAGCAGTGCAGCGTGATTCGGGGGTGGTAGGGGGAAGCAGTGACTAGGTCACAGTGGGCTCCACACACCCCTAAGTCAGTTTCAGCAGTCATGGCCCTGGGATTGGGAGCACTACGGAGGAGACATCAAGTAGTGATGTCTCACCAAGTCCCAAAGGCCTCAGGGATGGGGGCCAAGTCAGCTCCCTCAATGGCAAGGCCAGAGCATCCCAGTCAGGGATCACGGGGTCCGGAAGGCATTTTCGGCAGCCCCAGCGGCTGCATTGGCAGCTGCGGTTCGCACCGCAGGGTTGGAAAAGACACCAGCAGCAAATTCTTGCTGGGCCTTCTGAAAGCTGGCACCTGTGCGGCGGTACAAGGAGTGGATCTGCAAGTAGAGGGCAGAGATTACAGCATGTTCTGGCCCCTGTTACCCCACTCTGACCTAAAACCAGCACTACCACTCACCAGTCTGCTACTCTAGCTTTTCCTTTTTGGCTTCCTCTCAACACACACACACACACCACAAAACACACTCACCCGCCCCCCCCCCCCCCCAAGAGGTCCATTAGCTGAGAACCCGCCCATCAGCCTGGCTCTCCCCAGTTCCTCCTGAATGTTCCACCCAGGCCCCTAGGGACACATGATCTCATTCTCCTGGCCCCACCTTCCACATAGCCTCTCACCCGCTTTAGCATCACAATTCCCAGCACAGCGATGCCAGTGAAGAACAGGGCAACCAGCAGCATGAGCACAGCTACAGCTGGGTTGGGCCCCACCAACACCAGAGCAGAGATCCAGCCACTATCAGGAAGGGAAAGCATACAGCAGTGAAGAGGGGCTGCTCACAGCTGGGTCTCTGTCGTCCCAACTTCTCTATCAGTTATGTTGCAAACATGCCTGTTCCCACGCATCTCATCAGGGGTCGCTCCCCTGTCAGTCTGGCAGCTTTCCACGTACCCCAATCTCAAACTACGTCCACTCTCTTCATAGTTTAATTCTAGCTTCTGAACCATTAGCTCCTAGCTCTCCAAGCTCTTCCAGACATCCTCACTCCAAAGAGACCCTTCTAATCTTTTTTTTTTGAGGAAGATTGGCCCTAGGCTAACATCTGCTGCCAATCCTCCTCTTTTTTTTCCTTCTTTTTCTCCCCAAAGCCCCCCAGTACATAATTGTATATTCTAGCTGCAGGTCCTTTTGCTTGTGTTATATGGGACGCCACCTCAGCATGGCCTGATGAGTGGTGCCATATCCGCCCCCAGGATCTGAACTGATGAAACCCTGGGACGCCAAAGCAGAGTATGTGAACTTAGCCACTTGGCCACGGGGCCAGCCCCCCACAAAAAGACCTTTTTGTTGAGGATTCTCCCTCCCCTCTTCAACCACACTTACATATGCCTCCTCCAAAAGGCCTTCTCAGACTGACCACAGGCAGCCTTCTTCCCCTCAATCTACATCTCTCTAGAGTTCCGTCTGGGCTCTCTCCGCCCTAGAAGAACGTCCTGTCTCCGGTGCTAAACTAGCACCTCCCAAGAATAAAAACTGCATTTCCTTTCTCTGAACAACTTCTACCCCAGCATCCAGCGCTGACTTGGTCTAGAGCGGGAGGAAGGGGTGAGGGTAGACGGCAGCCTCACAGACCTGAACCCCCAACCTGGGATGCCAATGGCCTGCAGGACAAAGATCACATCCTGGACGAAGAAAATGAAGAAGAAAACGAAGAAATTGAATGAACTGTCACTCCTGCAAGGAGAAAAAATTGGGAGGGTGGGAGAAGAATTAGGGCTGGAGGAGCAGACGGGGGCCGGCCCAAGGTCCTGCTTCACCCCTGTCCCCCAACTTACCGGAAAGCCTTATACATGGGGCGGTACCAGCAGACGAAGGAGCAGGGAGTGAAAAGGAGGATCCAGAGGATAGAGAGTCCAAAGCCTGAGCCATTGCTGGTCTCCACACAGAAACTGGCCAGGCAGGCGAGGAAATTCAGGAGAAGAGCCAGAGTGCTGCCTAAGGAACAGAGGGACAGGCTGATGGGTCCTTCTGGACTGCAATGAAAGCTCCTTCCCACATAAGCCCACCCCACAATCCTCACTAAACATGGCAGAGTCAGGAAAGGAACACAGCTTCTGTCTTCACAGAATCTCAACTCAACAGGGGAGGCAGAGCGAGCAAATCTCAATCATGTGTGATCCCCTTTGCAGACATTTAAAGGATTCAGAATACATTTATGCATGAGGACAAGGAAAGGGGGAGAGGGCAAAAGACTGGAGGATAAGTCCTAAATACTATAAAAGGAGTAACCCAGGAAGATACCTGGAAGAATGAGCCTTAAACTCGAATGCTGAGAAGAGGTGAAGTGTCTGGTTCTGGGTGAGTGGGCTCCAGGGCAGGAAAGATGTACAAATTACTACCTGTGCTTTTCCTCCCAAAAGGCTTCTCACTACTCACATATCCAGAGGTAGTACATGGTGGATACTGTCTTCTGAAATTCGTGGGGGATCTCCATGGAGATGTCCTGGAAAAAGCACGGCTGAACTGGGCAAAACGAAGGTAGAGGGGGCCAATTGTTCTGTCGAGCTGTAAGGCACAAAGAGAGCAGGAGGACCCAGGAGTGAGGGAGAGACCAACAAAGGAATCACTCCCCATTCCTTCCACCCCCACGTCTTCTCTTCTATCTCCAATTCAGGTCTGAGGAGACAAAGGAGAGTGGCAAAAATAATACTGTTTATTATTATTTATAACTTTTAAGCACTGTGCCAAACACTTTGTATAGATGATCTTGTTTAACCCTCACAACAATCCTGTCAAACAGGTACAAACATTATTCTCATTTTACAAGCAAGGAAATTGAGGCACTCAAGATTAAGTAACTTGCCTAAGAGCTCACGGTTAGTAAGCAATAGCACCCAAATTGAAACCCAGCAATCTGGTTCCAGCACCCACGCTGTTAGGCCCTTTTATGCTCCTTTGAAACTGTCAGATGCCTTCCCCTACCCTACCAAGGATACACTTACGAGCTGCGCCCCCCAGGGCAGCATGCTGCAGCTCTCTCTCCCTCCGGTCCAACTCCTCTGCCTTCCGGTTGAGCTCCTCCTGCTTCTTTAGCAGCTCAGCTGTGGCTGCTGCAGCTGAAGCCTGCCCAGAATGAGCAGAAGGAGAAGTGAGTCCTGGGCCCCCAGGCTGGCCCCTCTCCCCAACCCCCACCAGACACCCCCTTTACCTGGGTGCTGTAGGAGCCGTAGTTCTTGGGTTCTGCGGGGCTGAGCTTTCTCGAGGATTGCAAGGAGGGAGCCACGGGTGGAGGCAGCGGGGCAGGGGCAGAAGAAGGCTCATAGGCTGGCGGTGGCTGTTGGGTTTGGAAAAGACCTTAGGGATCATCTAGCCCCTCTTAACACAGGGATCTGCAGTCTGCCGGAACACCTTTAGACGCACAACTTACTACCAAAGGCAGCAGCCTCTCCTCCAGTGGTTAGAAGCTAATTCTTGTGTTTAGTTTATAGCAGAGAACTTTTACCATCTGCAGCAGCCCTTATCACACCTTACGTCAAATTCCTTAGCCAGGACTCAAAACACTTCTACCCTATCTACCTCCTTAACTTTTAAAAACTCTTACCATTTTCTATTCCAGTAGGATAAAAAGGGCTAGCCGTCCTCATTCCTCATCTTCTAATTGCACACCTAGGCATAGTTTGTTTTCTCCTCAACTCCAACCAACCCCATCTTTTAATTTCTTTAAAGCAGCCTTCCCAGACAGGGTCTTGGTTCAGGCCCTGCCAGACTCCAGGTCTTCCTGGGACTGACATTTAGGACTCAAACCGGATGGATCGTTGGCTCTGCTGTCTTCAGAAGGATAAGGCATCCCATGGCAGACTAGCCACTCTCAGGGAGATAAAATCCTGGTGCTTCTCCCTTTGCATGCAGAACAGTCCCCTGTACTCCAACAGAGTGGGCTTCCTGACACACCCTACCCTTTCTTGCCCTCCTGTGCTCTCCAGAATCTCACCTCCCGGGTCTCAAAAGGGTTGTAGACGTCAAGCGTAGCATACTGCGGGCTGGGTCGGTGCTGGATCACAGCTGGGTCCTGCGGGGAGAGACCTGGGGCTCAGCTGGCACCTGGTGCCTCTGGGGGAACTCACAGGGGCCTCTTTCTAAATTGTTTGTGGCTCCAAGGACTGCATTTTGTGGGCCACGCTGTTGTCCCAACATTTGCCCCCAATCCTTCACCCCACACTATCAGTACCAGCTCCTTACAGGGGCAGGACCCGCCCCCCAGGGTGCTCACTGGTCTGGAGTGACCATCACCCCCACGTGGCTATCCTTCCTCGGATCGAATGTCACGAAAGGGAAAACAAGTTAGCCCGACCCTCCAGAACCGAGAAGAGTCAATCCAGCTGCCAAAGACTGGCGCAAGTCACCTGAAAGGGGTTGTCAAGCTCGCCAGGATCGGCGAAGGGGTTTCCACCGTCTCTGCTTTGAGCCATGTTACCAACTACGGCCCGGGCCGCCCCCTGCCCTCCACGCCCCTGCCGCGGCAGTGGCGGCAGCTCTCAGAGCTCCCTCCGCTCCTCTCGGTCCGCCCCGCTTCTCTCTGCAAGGATTGGTTATACCCACCGGAAGAGTCGCAAGGATCCCCGCAGCAGCAGCGGGTTGCGCCTGCGTCTTAGCTAAAGGCAAAGACGGAAGTGCTCCCTGTAACACCTCCAACTTCGTCCCCGTAGCCAAGTACCGCCCCTTCACCCCGTGACTTCCCTCCACCAGCGAACTACGCCTCCCAGCAAACCTCGCGTCAGAATCCCGCTCCGTCCTGTTTCCCGAGATGTACGACGGGAGTACTCCGGCCGGTAGCGGCAGCCTCCTAAGAGCCCAGTTGATGAAGTTTTTTTACCTAGCTTTCTGGCTCTATCCTGGGGCCTAATGCTATAGTAGTTGGACCTCTTTCCCAACCTCATTATTCCAGATCAGAGAAGTACCACCTTATAACCCTTCTCCACTCTAACCTGCAAGATATCCTATCCATCACTACCCTCTCCTGAGACAAACTGGACAGATAAACTGGTGGCCAGACTCTAATTTTGGAGGGTAAGATGGGACTCCCTTGATAACCAAACTCAGAAGGTTGCAAATCTTCTCATCCCTCCACCCCACCATCCCCAAACCTCAAACCCTAGGGATGGGGGTCAGATGAAGCACGTCATTTTATTTCACAAAGACTGTACAAAATTCCTTATAAAACATGGGATAGGTGCCACCTGGTTACCTCATTCTGCGCCCATCCAACTCAACTGTGAAGGGGCAGGTGAGGGTGGGAAGAGTGCAGGATGGAATAGCATTATGTACAAGGCAGGAGTTGAAGCGATAGGTACAAGTTCTTTCATATTTACACTATTTCACATATTCACAGGTATATAGGGAGCCAGGAGGAAGGAGCAGGCTCCGGCTCTGTTCTCTTGTATAAAAAAGCACCAGTGTCCTGGACTGGACACCCACTGCTGTTAGAGATGCAGGGGGGCCCAGGGCCTGATCGTCACCGACTGATATCCCGACTGGAGTCCCACAACTTGGCGCTGGGTGGCTCAGCCCGAAGGCGGGCGAAGAAAGGATGCTGAAGGGCTTCACCCAAGGTCAGTCGCTTAGCAGGCTCATACTCTAGCATGCTTTCAATCAGATCGAAGAGCTGGTGGTGTTCCTCTGCCTCTGAGGTCAGATATCGCTGGTGATGGAGGGCAGGAAAAAGGTGAGGCAGGATGCCTTACAAACCCTACCTTCTTCTTCAAGGCCCTAGCTTTCAATCGTGGAGGATCAAGGCTCTGCTTGCAACTATTATGAATGCTACCTTACCACGACCACACCGTGACCAACGTTTCTGATATTATAGCTCAACCTACCTTCCCACTAGCACAATTACTCCTTCATACTCTTTGAAAGTTCTTTCTACTTGTATATCCTTGTCAACTTCATGAATCTTCTTTAGCTCCTCATTAAAATGTAAGCTCTTCAAAGGTAGTTTATTCTTTTCTGTCTGACCTAAAGAATCCAGGACATTGCTTTGATCTCTGGTTGGCTGAGGAAAGACATGGCTGTCTAACCTCCTTCCCTCCACAAAATCACTTTTCTCTCTCTTCTATTAACAAAAGAAGTTTTCTTTCAGTTTTGACTCCCCTTGTTTCCTAACCCTCTGCTTGTGAAACGCATTCCAGGGGCAAAACACCTTCAGAAGGAGTGACCTCTGGGTGGTGGGCACTATTTATCCCCAGCTGGGCTCACCCGCAGTGGTTTGCAGTTTTCTCGAACGTAACGCCCAGCTGATGTGTTCTCATCCCAATCCAGGCGACCCCGATAAAAATATTTCTGCTTCCTAGAGGGGAAGGAGGAGTTGAGGAATCAGGAGGTTCCCCTTGTTGTGGGGTAATTCCCTTATTCCCTCATCTGAGAGTAGCTGGGGGAAGGGGAGGTGTCAAAGAAGAAAGAAAATAATGTGATAAAGGCCAATTTGTGGAAAGAAAAGGGTAAAGTCCCTCCCACTCAAGGTTCACCTTGTCTTTCGAATCATCCGGGAAGGGATAGGACCCAAGATCCTTTCCATCATGGCTAGATGCTCTCTGTTGTCATGGGTCTGAGAAACAAAGACAGAACTGAGCATGGGACTAGGAAGGGGATGCTGAGGACTAGCTGCCAGGAAGATAAGCAATGTGGAGAAGCAGGCAGGCACGTCCTGAGCAGACAACAATGAAATCAGGTACAAGAATGCCAGATGGTCACATAAGACAACCCACCACTTACTTGGAAGAGGGTGAAGCCAACATAGTACTCGAAGATGATGCAGCCTATGCTCCACACATCACAAGGCTGTGACCAGCCCAACTCTGGGTAGGAATGGGAGGGAAAAGGAATTTAGAGGCTTAGGAGAGGTCCCACCCTCACCACCATACCCCCTCACATACTTGGACAACCTTGTCCTCCCCCACCTTACCAAGGATGACCTCTGGTGCTCGGTAATGGCGAGTGGAAACAATGGTACTATGGTGTTCATGGTCAAAGGTGGCACTGCCAAAGTCTACCACCCGCACAGCTGTGCTCTTTACACTGCGCTCATCTCGCTTCTAGGAGCAAAGTAGGAAGAGAATGAACTTCTGCACCACACACTGAGATTCTACCACTATTTTCTAAAGTGCTTCTGAACCTTAAAAAAGCAATTCTGACCTCCTGCCTGCTCCCAAATATGCCGGAGAATCTCCTGCTTTACAGCCTCCCCCATACCCAGCAGAGTGCTTTAGCAGCTGGGAAGGAAGAGGATTAAGCAATAATTATGGCATAGCATGCAAGTCTCTATGTATCTGAAAACTATACCCAAGCGACTGGTGTACAGTTTTTCTGAAAATATCTAACAGGTATAGGAGGGGAAGGAGGGCTTCCTTAGCTGAGATCTCTAATATCTCCAGTTAGTCAAGGCAGCTGAGCTTTCTGTATAGAAAAAAGAAAGAAGACCAAACCAAGAACCTTAAAAGCATTTTCACTCTATTGGAAAGTTAACTGAGCTCTTTTTTCCCAGTTCTCTTCCAATTTAAGTCTTCTTAAATCTCTCCCTTTCAATCTATTCTGGTACTCTGGTTTTACTGAGTCGGAGCCAGAGTGGGAGAAAATGTGGAGAAAGTAGTAAAAGGGAGGACAGAAAGGGCTACGAGAAAGGCACAGCGGCACAGCTGCCTGCCCTCAGTGGCCAAGGGGTAGGCCTGTCCATCATACCTTCTCTAGGTTGTAGGTGAGCTCGTAGTCTGAATTCACAAACAGAATATTTTCAGGCTTGAGGTCCGTATGTGTCAGCTTGTTATCATGGAGGACTGCAGGGGAGAAGGCCAGGTCAGGGTTGGTCCAGGCAGCCAGGGCTAACTGGCACCAGCTGACCCCACGCTTCGTCACCTAGCACAAAGCTGGTGAGGAGGCAGGTCCAGAATCACTAGGCTGCTTTCCGTTCTACATCCAAATGAAATGCCTGGTCTAAAAAGCCCTGCGTTCACTAATGTAAGATACATGTATGTCGTTCTCCACTGAAGTAAAAGGATAGCTTGCTATGGGTTGTATTTTTGTACTAACTTTGACATATGTGTGTATCAGACATTCTGTGAAATCAACTCTGCGAAAGTGTACTGTGATGAAGACTCAAGAGGAATTATGTACTGGTCTGGATTCCCTAGTTGGCCCCTTGGCTGAACTAAATTCTCTGCTCCCACCTGCTGTGCTGGTAATGGAGAGCATCTCAGCTCAGACAAATGTCAACCTGTAGCTTGAAGAGTCCTTCTGTCTCTTTGTGCTTGCTACCTGACTTAGACTTTCCCAAGAAAGGGGAATGAAGAAAAAGAGAGGTAATTAAGTGCTTTGATTTCAAAAGCTTTCTCTTGCAGCTCCTGCTAGGTTGGATGCGGAGTAAAAGCAATCAGTGATGGTGAAGACATCAGTCAAGGAGTGAAGTCAGAAGAGGAGATGTCAACATGACAGTGAATAAAAGGACTGCAGATAATCGAGGTGACTGTTTAGGGGCTTCACCAGTGCACAGTTGAGACAGAAGAGGTCCAATGGAGGGAGGGGCTGCCCCAGAGTCCGCCTCGGCCCGCCCCACTCACACTTGACGGCCTGGCACAGCTGGAAGGCCATGTGGCGCACTTGGTGGATGGGGTAGGGCAGGTAGTTGTTGTCTTTGAGGAAATCGAAGGTGCTAAGGCCCAGAAGCTCAAAGGAGATACACATGTGGCCATGGTAGTCAAACCAGTCAAACATCTGGACACAGAGGCTGGGAAGAGAGATGGGGGAGGGAGATGTCTGATGAGCTCCCAATTGCCCACCACCCCTCCAACAAGGAGGACTGCATAGCTGTTGATTCCACATACTTGTGTAAAAACATGCCAGCTAGTATTAACAACAAAATTCAGTTCAGGTAAGGAATGGCCTTTCTGGCAGACCCAAGAAGAGAGGTATTATGTGCCAAGCTTCAAACCATTTTCCTGCAACATTTTAAATAGTTAAAAAAATTCCAATTTGTGAAGAGCTACTGAGTGCCAGGCTCTAGTGTGGACCCTCAATCATCAAAGTGTCACTCTTAAATCCCTACCCCAGCCCTCACTCCAGAAATTCACTCACCATCAGCAACCACTGGGTCCACTATACCTGTTGTCTTCTTTTGTCTTTGTTTAATGCTCTTATTCCGTATTTGGTTTATAAATGTGTGTGAACAGAAATGTTACATATAAATGGCTGTTTACATTAAATTACATATAAAAAACTCAATTAATTTTTTGATGAAAATGTTGATTCTCAGTCTCAGGGCCATTTCCCTGAGTATATCCCCACAAAGGCCATCCTGGGCTGGGGTCAAACTGCAGAGCAATCTAACTGCCCTGAAAACAAGGGGAATGGATTAGAGAATGTCACACAGCCTCCCTTCCTGCCCTAATGTTCTACTGCTCTAAGATGATGAACCAAAAAGGAATGAATGAGGAGGTCTAGGAATCTCCTGCCTGCCTAACCCAGGTCTGGAAGATTCTCCTGTGCAGGTGTGGAGCCTCTCAGACTCCCCCACACTCCTTTGCTTGCTTACTTCTTGTTGTCAGGGTCCTTCTCATTGATCTTCTCCAGCACGTTGATTTCAAGTCGAGCTGCTTCCTTGTACTTTTCCACATTCTTAATGATCTTTAGGGCAACTCGAGCGCCACCCCTGTAGGTTGGCAGAAAAGGCTTTTGCTGGGTTCTCAAGAACATCTCAAATTGAAAAGGGCTGTCTGGGGATTAAGAAATCCTACCTTTTGCTAATTAGCAAAAAAAACCTCCAGATAACCCTCACTACCTCTTCATGCCTAAGAGGTGTGGAGTAGAGAAGGGGCTGACAATTACCTGCGATGGTCGACACATTGTACAACTCGGCCAAAGGTCCCCTCTCCCAAGGTGCTTACAATTTCATCTGAAACGAAAAAGAGCAGGGTCGGGGAGAGGGAGGGAGAGAAGAAGGGGAATGAGCTGAGTTGGAAGAAGAAAGGGCACAGCAACCTGGGGTGAGATGAAGGAAGGGGGAACAGATACAGATGGTCACAGGGGAAGAAAACCCCTGTGTGATTCCCACCACCTTTAACCCAGGGGCCATGAGAGCTGGGAGTGGACAGCAGAGGTCAATTCTCAACAGCAACTCAAACCACCCAGATAAACAACACCACTGAGAAAAGGCAAAAGAGGCTGTGACTTGGGTTGGCTCGGGACGTTAGGATGGCTATGGGACCATTACAGGCTATAGGATTGTTACGATTTGGCTTGTACATCGCTCTTGTAGCCAGTCCCCGACGTGGTAGATGAGGTGGCCCTCAGCGTCGTCCTCTACACTCTTGGCTCTCCGGCTGCTGTGCTGCTGTCGGGGGGCGGGGGGGGTCGGAGCAAGCCAGGTGTCGGAGCGGGGGCCGGAGGGAGGCGGGGTGGGTGGTGGAGGGGTCACCGGTCACAGGCGCCCAGCCAGGGGGGACAGACGATGATGGGGGACAGTGGAAGGGAACACGTCAGATGCAGTAAGGCGGATTGGGGTGAGAAGAGAGAGCGGCGCATAATCCCAAGTCCCAAACCCAAAACAGGAACTGGGAGAGGCACGGGCAGAGCAGAGAAGTGGTGTCGTTGCGAATGTCACCCACAACCCCATGCTCTACACAATGCCCTTCCAGGCGGGCACAGATCTCCCCTTGCCCCCACCCAAGCCCACCTGCTGAGGGGGCCATGGAGCCCAGGGCTTGGGAGAGAAAGGCAGTTCACAAGCAAGGTCCCCATTAGAGTGGAGGCCTCTGGGGTGGAGGAGCTGCTCCCAACACAATAAGCCCAGCATGCCAGGGAGGGCACTGGGGTTCACGAATGCTCTGTGCCCGTCCATCTCCAAAGCAGATTCCAGGGCTCTCCAAGAGTTGGAGAGCTTCCAGGAGAGTAGACAGACTCAGTGCCCACCTCAGTGTTCATGCCCCAATGCTCAGCTGAGAACAAGGACGCCTCTCACTTACCAGGGTTCTAGAGGCCTGAAGGAGGGTGGGGAGAGGAAGGGCCTGGGCTGGCACTCACCGAAGATGAGCGGCTGAATGTCCGGCTGCGTCGCCTCCGCCGTCTGTGCTTCCTCCGGCTGCTGCGCTGGCTGCGGTAACTGCTGTTCTCCCGCTGATACTCGTAGGAATGCCGGTAGTCTGCATCATAGTAGGCTTCTCCCCGATCCCGGCTGTAGTCGTTGCGCCTGTAGCTGCCACAGTATCGCCGGTCATATGCCCTCCGGTCTGATGAACGGTCATCATAGCTGCTGTTGAACAACAAACACCCATTAGGTACATCTGTTCAGGCCACATTCCTTGCCACACCATGTGACAAGTCTTCCCTCAGTGAGGACAAGGAGTAATGCTAGAAAAACTGCTCTCAAACACTCATCAAGTTGCTCTGAGAGGACCAGAGAAATAACTAAGCACAGAGGAGGAACCCCACACCCGTGTGTCACCACAACCTCTGCAAAGAGATGTGCAAAACAACTCCCTCTAGGGCCTCCTCCTCCTCTCCAGTGATTCAGTCGAACAAAGAGCCATTTCTTTCTCGAGCCTTTCCCAACTGACATCCAGCTTTGCTCCCAACTATCCCTAGCCCATCCCTCCCACTGAACGTGCCCCTAAGTTATGAAAACCATGCAGACCTAACTTTGTCTTATTAGCTCATTAGCTCCCTCTGGCCCCAAGTCTTTTGCACTTGTTTTCCCTTTGCCTGGGACACTTCTTTGTGCTTCAGACAAGCTTAGATGTCATATTCCCTGGAAAGCTTTCCCTGAAGTACAAGTGGCTTATTTTGATATCCATCTGGAACATCCTCTTCACCCAGCTGCTTAGCATGTAACCACTAAATCTTTGCTAAACAAATGAATGAGTGAGTGACCCTGAGTATGAATTTCCCTTCCTGAGGCCTCACCTCCGGGAACGGACATGGTAGCTGTCTTCCCGCCGGCGCCGTCGTGTCCGGTCACTGCTACTTGACCAGGAGCGGCTTCTTCGTCTCTTATGCTTTCGGCTCCGATAGTGTTCATGGTAACTCCCCCGGCTGCCTCGCTCTGAGGAGTGGTACCTTCGGGGATGAGGCATCTGCAAGGGAAGGAAAAACAGAAATAGTGGGAAAAGCTGAGTTTTCACAAGTCCCCTCCAAGGACTGGCTGCTCCAGAGATGCTAAGCTGCTTTCTGCTTTCATTTATTTTTAAATTTTTTTTTAAAAAACTCAGAAAGTCTCATTTTTTTTGTTTTTAAAGATTTTATTTTTTCCTTTTTCTCCCCAAAGCCCCCTGGTACATAGTTGTATATTCTTCGTTGTGGGTCCTTCTAGTTGTGGCATGTGGGACGCTGCCTCAATGTGGTTTGATGACCAGTGCCATGTCCGCGCCCAGGATTCGAACCAACGAAACAGTGGGCCGCCTGCAGTGGAGCGCGCGAACTTAACCACTCGGCCACGGGGCCAGCCCCTCTGCTTTTATTTCTACCTCTTTTTACCACCCACAACGTCCTTCGTCTTCCTCTCTGCTTACAATTCCTGCTCAATGGACTACCTATCCAGGGTGAGTGAACCTACTCACTCTGGCAACAAACTCTGGGAAGCCTCCCTCTTGCCCCCAATCGCTAATTAACCCCCCCGACTCAGCTCACTGCTCTACTCTGATTTTCCTCAAACATGGCTCCAGGAAGACCTTCAGGTCTGGGTCACAGCTCATTACAGGTGAGACTGTGCAAGTGATGGAGACTGCTGGGATCTAAAATAGACTGCGCCATGTTGAGTTCTTCACAACGCAACAAAATAAAGCTTTAGTATACACTATTATGATACATGTTATCAGTCATTGAGTGTATATTATCTCCTCAACTAGACCATCTAGGTCCCGAGGGCAGGAATCCAGTTTACCAGGTCTCTACATATAGCAGTGAATACCAAATATAAGCAAAGCAAGTTCCAGGGATCTGGGTCTGGCCCTTCCAACTAACTTAATCATCCCTCACATCTCTGGCCAAATCCCCCTGGAGAGATTTTAATACAGCAGGCCCCAAGCTGCAGTCAGCTGCCCATCTGGCCTCTCCTCTCTTGTGCTTAGGAAGTACAGAATAACTGGTTTTTCATTAATGTCAGAACTATGTGGCTAAAAGCTGGCCACTTTCCAGTTATTGAATGGCATGGTGCACAAATCCTTTCTTCCCTTCAAAGAAAGAATCAAGAGAGAAATCACTGTCACAATCCAGGAAGATGAGAATAGGAGGACAGAATAAAATGAAACGGGGCCAGGGACAGACGTCTTGGTGAAGGCTGGTGAGAGGAGAAGGTGTGGAAAAGGCTTAATGACTCCCACATCTGGCTCCCATTCTGAGCTACTTCTTCCCAACCTCCTCAAACTGAGGAGGAGGGTGACATTTGATTCATTCCTGACCTAACAGCACACTAAGGAACCAAGGAAACGTAAGTACAAGATTCTCCCAGGTAATCTAACCTTGTCAAGCATAACCACATAAATGTCACCATATACATACTGCCACGGAAGTTCCTCACAGGCCTCTCCCCAATCCAAACCATCTCCAGCCTACATCCTTTCTCAACTTCCAAATCTTCTTTTCTCTTTCTCACTCAGAAAACCCAGAACTAACTCCTAGAGTCAAACTCTTGCCATAACCTCCAGGTGACACGGTGGTGTCTTCCCTCTCTCCAGCCTTAGTCCAACTTTGACATTCTGCTCTCTCTCATCTCTGGAGACACTCCTATCCCTACTCCATCACCCCTTCTCCTACTCCGATCCCTCCCAAGTTACCTATAGGTCTTCCGGACACATCTAAGGCAGGCCGATCTTCCACCTTATCTCCCCACTCCTCACCTCTGCTGCTTCACAGGTCTCAACCCTCCTCCTTTCCTAATCTCGCCCCAGTCCTTTGCCCCCAATCCAATCCTATCCCCGCCCGCCCCGCGGTCGCCATCTTTCCGCGCGGCCCCGCGGCCCGCCAGGCTGCGCGCTCACCGTTCTGGCGGCGAGGCCCGTGCGCTTGTCCCACAGGAAGTCCGTGATGGCGGCGGCACTGCGGCCGGAGTCCCGGCACCCCCGCGGCGACGAAGTGCGACTCCACCCCCTCAACCCGAGACCCTGGGACCTCCCGCCTCGTTCCCGGGCTCCGCTCCAGTCCCGCCCGCCCCGGCTCCGTCCCCGCCCCCAGGATCCGCTTGGCGCCACTCGCACCGCCCCCGCCCGGGGCCCGATCCCAGCTCGGTCTCCGGCTCTGGCCTCTCCGATCCGCCGCCGCCACCGTGAGCGAGCACGTACGTGCGCACGCACGTCCTGCGTCGCTTCCCAGCTACCCCCTGGGCTCCGCCTCCAGGGCCGCGCACGCCACCGCCGCGTTGCGTAGCTCGCGGGCGTCCTCGGGTGTGAGCGGAGGAGGTGCTGGGGGCGGAAGTTCATGAGGGTGGAGAGGCCGCCGCCGGGGCTCGCCAGGCCCTCTACGCCCCGCCTTGAGTCGTTCCCTATCGGTGAACTTTTTACCTTTTTCGTGGACTTCTGTGGCTTACTGAGTTAGGTTTGAAGATGTAAAAGAAAGTGGTGTCATTTATGGAGTGTCGCCGCTCCGCAAACCTTTTGAGGCTTGGCGCTGAGGTCTGACTCTCCTGCATAGCCTGTAAATGTCTAGTCCTTAAAACGGTTTGGCTGCCTAACCGCACCAAAGAGGGCCTTCCACCCTTTGTCCTGAACAAAAGCTATGCACATGTGGAGTCGGGGGCATAGCCATGGGGGGAAGATCTGGGAAATGGAGGGATGGAGATTCAAGTGCCAAAAAGGGGAAATCACTTGAGAACTGTATGTTATGTACTTACACGTGATATATGAGATGTGTAAGATGCTGAATTGGAAAAAAGGAGAGGAAAGAGAAGGAGACCTTCAGACAAACTGGGCAGAGTTAGAGACGCCATAGAAAGAATCGAGAAATAAAAAGGGAAATGAAAAAATAACCTGAGGCTAACTTTATTAAAGTCAGGGAATATCAGAAGGGAGCTGGGATGGAGGATAGTCAGATGGAGATTAGATCAGTTGGCTAGAAATTATTTAGGAGAAGTTCCCTAAAGTAGACGAGGAAGGGTAGTGAAGGGGTTGAGTGGAAAGAGTGGAGAGTTCACTTCTTCCTCCATGAACACTTTCGCAGGTCAGTGATTCATTCAACAAGCATTTACTGAATGTCCACTATGTGTCCAGCATTGAGCCAGGCGCACAGCTCCTATTCTTCAGAACTTCACAGTCTAATGGGAGAGAAAGAACTGTAACCAAATAGTGGCAGTCTATGTTAAAAGCTGTCATAAACAGTAGTGCCCTGGGCGCTGTAAGAAAGCTCTAGACTAGATCATAGCTGGGAAGAGGAGAGTTGGAAAGGCGTTTTTAGGTTTCCTAGAGGAGATGACATCTGAACCAACTGCTGGAAAGTGAATTGGAGGAGAATAATACCACGCAGAGAAAATATGTGCAAAGGACTGGAGACAAGGCAGAACAAAGCATTTCAGCATGATTGGAGTCCTGGCTTTCAAGAGAGAGACTATCAGAAGAGAGACTGTTGAAACTAGGTCCAAATTTTGCAAGACCTTGTACGTCATTCTAAGGGGCTTAAATGTAATCCTATAGAGGATGGGGAAGTTTAAATGACAGTGAGCAAGTGATTTAGTTACATTCAGATTTTAGGAAGGTAACTCTGGCAGACTATGGAAATAGAATTGACCTGGGAGAGTTTAGAGACCCTTTTAGAGGTTTCTGAAATAATCTAGGTGAAAAAATGCTGAGGGCTTGAAATAAGGCAGTGGCAATAAGAAAGGGAGATGAGGGGTAACTTTGAGATATTTAGGAACTTACAGCACTTAACATCACATAGCACTATAGTTTACCTGTTCTGTCTGTTTGCAGGCACAGACAAGCAGTGGCTTTATGGCTAGGAGTTTTGTATTCATCTTTGTATCCTCAGCGTCCATTCAGTGACAGGCAGTCGCACATGGTGAAGGTTAGCACAATGAATTCGTAAGTGAAGTACTAACAGGAGCAGTATGGAGATCAGAAGGAAGGAATACGCCTAGGAGAGTGCCGAGAGGGAGAAAGTGGAAAGCAGAAAGTCCATGAGCGAGAGTGGGGAAGAATCTCAAAAAAGCTATTCCCCACCTTTTCCCTTGGTCCCCAATCCCTTGCCTTCCCGATTCTTATGAGCTACAACCAGCGTCCGGTTTTCCCGCCCTTCGCCGGCGGCTCCACCTCCCTGGCGCTCAGTGGATAAAAGCCCATCAACTCTAGGCCACGCCCTCTCCATGGCTCTGGCTGTTTCCCCTCCTTCTTCTACACTTGGAGAACGTCCCGTATATGCTAAGCCACGCCCACCTCAGAGTCCTTCCAGGATACAGGCTTTGTTGGCCCTGCCCCCTCCCGGGATGGCTTTCGGACGGCCACGCCCCCGCCGGTCCTACCCAGCCTTCCCGCGGCCCTCGCCAGGGGGCGCAGCGCAAGCCGCCCGCTGCCCGCCGGAGTGTCTGTCGCACACACCCCCTCCGCCCCGCGCGCAGGCAGTTCCCAGCCGACTACGTCTCCGCTCTGAGCCCGAGGGGCTGCGCCGGCTCCGGCTCCGGGAGGGGTCGGGGGTCCCAGATGGCCGTGGTAGGGTCTGGGAGGCCAAGCGTGTAAGCTGGCGGGCGTCATGGAGGCGGAGCAAAGGCCGACCACCCCGGCCGGCGACGGGGCGACCCCTGGGCTGGAAGCGGCGCCTCCTGCTGCACCGGCGTCTGCGACCGCGGCCTCGGGTCCGACCCCTGGGTCTGGGTCCGGGCCCGAGCCCAAGAGGAGGCAGCTCGGGACGCTGCTCCAGCCCACGGTCAACAAGTTCTCCCTTCGCGTGTTCGGCAGCCACAAAGCAGTGGAAATCGAGCAGGAGAGGGTCAAGTCAGCAGGGGCCTGGATCATCCACCCCTACAGCGACTTCCGGTACTGGGGGCCCGGCAGAGAGGGCGGGGGACACAGATCCCACCTTCACGGGCAGCCACACGGGGGCTGGGTCCGCCGCCCCACCCTCCGCGGTCACTTCATTTCCGGCCCAGGGGTCCCTGGGTGGGGCGAGAAAGGCATTTCCCCCAACCTAGCCTGGGAATTCTTGGGCGAGGGATCCCCAGCCAGAGGTCCTCGGTGACTTCACAGGCTGGGGCTACCAGAAAGGACAAGCGGAGATCTGGATTTCCCGTTTCAGGAACCCGGCATCTCCCCATGGAACACAGGGACTACTGGAATTAGGAACCCCTGCCTTCTCCAGTCCTGCTTGCTGGGGATCTGGGAAATTATGTCATATTCCAAGGCTCGGAGTCAGCCTGAGGGGAAAACCGAGCCCCGCTATTTCCCCTCACCCCCCCCCCCCCCAGGACCTGCCTGGTTCAGCAGGGCAGGCTACCAGGAAAATTAGGGACGCTGGGAGGAGAGTGGGGGCGGGGGGCGGGTCTGGACAGTTCTGTCGCTGTCCACGGTGCTGAAGGCGGGATGCGGCGGGGCCGGGCCGAGACTCGGATTGAGGCAGCAACGCAGGGGCATGGCCACCGCCCAGGTGACTACCAGAGAGAAGGGACCGAGGGTGGGGGTGGGGCCATTTCATAGTCCCCATCAGGCTGTACCTCTATATCAAGGTCGCTAGGGGAGGAGAGCAGCCCTGTCCTTGGAGGAAATGAAGGACAGCTTTTGGATGAGGCAAGGATGTGTGTAAAACACCTAACCTGGGGAGAGAAATGAGCAGAAAGGATGAGGTGTGAATCAGGAGCCTGGAAACACAACTGGGGACCTAGACATCATTTTGAATCCACAGACATACACACTCCCTAAATGTTCCTCTTTCTCTCATTGTTCCTTCCACTCCCCTCTTCTTTATTGCCTCATTCCCACCCCACCAATGCACCTTTTCTAGTGTCCTGTGGATCTCCCTCCCCTCCCCCGTTTCACCCTCAGATGTATACCCTAGAAGCCTTGTATCCCCCTTATTATCGTGCTTTTTCTCCATCCTCTCTACTGCATCACCAGCCAGGCTTGTGACTGCCTGTGAGTCAGGCTGTGAAGATGCTGGATGGCTAGGCAAACCCTCTTTCCCTCTCCTCTCCCAACTCACACTACAGGATTTCTCCAGTGGCCCAGGAGTGAGAGCAAGAGTGGGTCGAGGATTTGTTGTTGATTGAAAGCACACAGTCCCAGGGCCTTCCTGGAGGCCTGGACTTGGGGACCATCAAGCTTCTTTCAGTGGCTGAAAGGATTGACTTTGTAGTCAGAGTCAGAAGGGATTGGGTCCTGGAGTCCTAACCCAGCTGGGTCGTGGGTTGATGCTGCAATTAGGTGTGTCCTGGAATTAAAACCATCATAGCTAATTAGGACCCTCAGATTGTCCAGTTATTTTCTCTGAATGAAGGCTTCACCTAGCTCCCTGCTGACCTCTTCTTTCCACAGCTTCCAGCACAGCAGTGCGACTTCCCCCTGCCCATGCCCTTGCCTGGTCTCAACCAGAGTCCCAGTGGGCACAGGGAGGCTAGAGGAGGAAAAGAGTGTAGAACTTCAAGCCTTGCCTCAGAATCTCCTATGGAGCATCTCTGTATGTGCAGCCCTGTTTGAGGTGCTGTGCAGGGGATGGGGGTATCCTTGAAAAGCTTAGTTCAAATGGGAGGCAGGACAGACCACCCCCACCCTGGGACACAGATGAGCAGATCCCAGCAGAGAAGCAGGAACCATGGGTCCAACTGTGCTGACGAGGAGAGATGGGGTGGGGAAGGCTGGGGAGGGCCTGAAGTCCTAGACTAAGAATGGGCAGAGAGCTGGAGATGGGAGAAGCAGCAACCTCTTCAGAAATCTGGGGATAAAGGGTGGGTGAGTCATAACACCAATTAGAACTTGTACAGCACTGTCACATCCATTGTCTCAGTGGCTATTTTTCAGCAACTCTGTGAGATTAGCACAGAGTACTTTATCTTTTTTTAACATTTAAAATATTTAATAATAGTGACATAGATCATACCATGTAAGAGAATTATGTATATATTTTATACATATTAAGAAGATACATATGTATATATAAAGTAGGGATAATTAGGATATATATTTACATGGTAGAGTGATATATAGTAGTATAGTATATAGCAGGCCATATATATATGAAAAAGTAATTATAAAGCAAACTCTCATGTAACAACTATCTAGGGTAAGAGAGACTACATTGCTGACACCCCAGAAACCTCCCCACAGCTCTCATATTCCTTTCCCAAACCCAGTACTCTAACTTTTCTGGAACTGATTTCCTGTTTCTGAACTCTGTACAAGTGGAATCATCCAGCATGTATCCTTTTGTTTCTTATTTCTTTTGCTCAACATTAAATTTGTGAGATTCATCCATACTGCGGCATGTAGCTGAAGTTGGGGGATTTCTCAGTTGTATAGTATTCCAGGGCATGAATACATCACAGTGTATCTAACTACTGTGTTTATCTTATTTATCTACGTTTTTCTACCGATGGACATTGGGCTTTCCAGATTTAATGCTGCTATTCCTGTATATATCTCCTGGAGCACATGTTTCCCATGAGTGTGTATATACCTAGGAAGGAGCTGCTGAGTTGCAGGGAATACAAATGTTTAACTTTACTAGATAATGCCAAACTATTTTCCCAAATAGTCTTCCCAATTTATACCTCCACCAGCTGCAAATGGTCATTCCATTATTCTGTATCCTTGCCCACTCTTGGCTGTGTCAGACTGCTGTTTAGAGGCTGGTGAAATATCATCGTGGTCTTATTCCCCATCCTATCCCCACCTTAGGTTTTACTGGGACCTGATCATGCTCCTGCTGATGGTGGGGAACCTCATTGTGCTGCCCGTGGGCATCACTTTCTTCAAGGAGGAAAACTCCCCTCCATGGATCGTCTTCAACGTCCTCTCTGACACTTTCTTCCTGCTGGATCTGGTGCTCAACTTCCGCACAGGCATCGTGGTAGAGGAGGGCGCTGAGATCCTGCTGGCACCACGGGCCATCCGCACACGCTACCTGCGCACCTGGTTCCTGGTTGACCTCATTTCCTCTATCCCTGTGGACTACATCTTCCTGGTGGTAGAGCTGGAGCCACGATTGGATGCCGAGGTCTACAAAACAGCGCGGGCTCTGCGCATCGTGCGCTTCACCAAGATCCTCAGCCTGCTGCGGCTGCTCCGCCTCTCTCGCCTCATCCGCTACATACACCAGTGGGAGGAGGTGGGGCGGGGAGGTGGGCAGGGGGGCTCGCACACTCCTCCAAGACAGGGATATGGGTGGCGCTTCTGGTGACTTTAGGGGGGCGCAGATGGGTGAGGCTTCTGAGGGTGGGCTCTCTCCAGAGCTGTTTGGGGAGAAGCAGAGACACAATAAGTGTTCAGGGAATAGGGTCCCAAGGTGAGAAGGGTGGTGCAGGAGGCTGGGGCGCAGCTGCTGGACAAATACTTAGCTGGACTCTGGGAGAAGATGTGGGAAGGGAGTTAAGAATTGCGGGGGGTGGGAGAGACTGGAATTTCAACTGCAGGGCAGCAGAGTTTAGTGGTTCAGAGTGTGGGCTCTGCAATTTCATTGCCTGTGGTCAGATCCCAGTTTTACTATTGACTATATGAGACTTGGTTTCCTCTTCTATAAAGTGGAAATGGTGAATATACTTGGGTGATAAGGATTAAAGGAGTAATACCTATAAAGCACTTAGAACAGCGCCTGGCTCACAGTATGTTCTCAGTGAATTACCTCTTGTTGTTATTATTGGAGAGGAAGAGGGCTGCCGGCATTACTCCTTAAACACATGCCCTGGGGACGTTACACTCTGAAATGCCCTCTCTCCTCTTTTCCAGGCTGCATCTGGGCAATTTGTACAGTAGACCTTTTTGAGTTTCTACTGTGACACTTACTGTGTGATTCTGAGTACATGATCTTGTCAATTTTCCTATCTATGAGAGTAGAAACACAACCTACTTGTGTTAGCTATGTATGTGCGCTGTAAAGCTCTATACAAATGAATAAGAGCCACATTTAAAAAACTCATGGGGGCTGGGGCTAGAGAGAAGTTCAGAGAGAGCATCTGCAAGGTTGGGAATGGAGGAGGACCGGCAGGGAGGGGTTCCTGTCCACAGTAGCCCCTCCTCGGACTCCTCAGATCTTTCACATGACCTATGACCTGGCCAGTGCCGTGGTTCGCATCTTCAACCTCATCGGGATGATGCTGCTGCTATGTCACTGGGATGGCTGTCTGCAGTTCCTGGTCCCCATGCTGCAGGACTTCCCTCCCGACTGCTGGGTCTCCATCAACCACATGGTGGTGAGCACTCCCCACGGCTCTGCCTCTCCTGGGCCTTCCAAGGGCTCTTCTGACCGAGTAGCAGGGATGACCACAGCGGGCAGGAGGTGGGAGATGATGGAGAGATGATCAAGAGAGAAGACAGGAGTGAGGAGGTGGGGAGGTAAGAGGAGAGGGGAAAGAGACTCAGGAGAAGTGTTTGTGTGTTGGAGGCAGCAGGCTGGAAAGGAAAGCTAGGCAGAAACTGAGGCCCTCCGAGCTGCAAAAGAGGCCCCTTCTGCCTCAGGCTCCCCAGAAGCAAACTTAAGTGTCTTCCTGCGAGGCAAGTCTGAAGAAGAAGGGGGCAGGTAGAAGGACTGAAAGAGAGAGAGAAGGGGGCAGAAGGACATCGAGGCTCTGAGGGGCCTATGCCCAGCTCTGCAATACACTCTGCCCCCTAGAACCACTCGTGGGGCCGCCAGTATTCCCATGCCCTGTTCAAGGCCATGAGCCACATGCTCTGCATTGGCTACGGGCAGCAGGCACCTGTTGGCATGCCCGACGTCTGGCTCACCATGCTCAGCATGATCGTGGGCGCCACGTGCTACGCCATGTTCATCGGCCACGCCACCGCCCTCATCCAGTCCCTGGACTCTTCCCGGCGTCAGTACCAGGAAAAGGTCAGCAGGGGCAGGAGAAGGAAGGGGTGGGCATGGAGGGAGCTGGAGGCTGGGTAGCTCAACTTGAGGCCCGTTCTGACACATGCCCCTGTTGGATCTCTGTGTCCTTTTTTGCCCCATGTCCATGTGTCCCGTGACCTTGTGTGTACTTTTCCTTGTTTGGACCTGTGCCCCTGTCCTTGGACCCCTCCTCTGCCCATTTCTGGGTTTTCCTGTGACTGTGCTCTGTGTCCTCCCTGTATCCACCGTTTTCCATGTGTCCCTCGGTGGCTGTGTGTATCCCCGTCTGTCTCCATGTTTCACCTCTCTGGGTTTGGCCCTTGTCTGTGATCTTCCTCCACATACACCCCACATGCTGTTCCTGCCCCACATCTGTCTCTGTGTCCCCTTGCCTGCTGGCCTTCGGCTGGCCCTCCAGTACAAGCAGGTGGAGCAGTACATGTCCTTCCACAAGCTGCCAGCTGACACCCGGCAGCGCATCCACGAGTACTATGAGCACCGCTACCAGGGCAAGATGTTTGATGAGGAGAGCATCCTGGGCGAGCTGAGCGAGCCGCTGCGGGAGGTGGGACTGGGCAGGGCCCTGGAGGGGGGCTCTTCAAGGACCTGGGCTTCTGGGATGCTGTGTAGGGTAGGGGCTATTGGTCAGCAGGTGCACCTATACAGAATGGGGCCTGCAGTGGGCCCCATGGGAGGCCAGGCCTTTGGGGGGCTTTTAGGGGCTAAGGTCTTTCTTGAAGCTCTTATGGGGGTGAAGTATACATGGGGAGGGGCTGCAGGGTTCTCTATTTGGGGGGGATGGTCCTGCAAGGGCTCACGGGAGAGCTCTGAGGTCAGGAGCTTAGGGATGGTCCCAGGCCCACTGGAGCATCCCCATCCTTTGGCAGATCATGACCCCAGGGGTGGGGCCTCTGGAGACAGATGAGCTCAATGGGGGCACCTCGGGGCAGGGGGCACAGCCTGCCTAACAGGCCCCTCCCCTGCCCAGGAGATCATTAACTTCACCTGCCGGGGCTTGGTGGCCCACATGCCGCTGTTTGCCCACGCCGACCCCAGCTTCGTCACGGCAGTGCTCACCAAGCTGCGCTTTGAGGTCTTCCAGCCAGGGGACCTGGTGGTGCGTGAGGGCTCCGTGGGCAGGAAGATGTACTTCATCCAGCATGGGCTGCTCAGTGTGCTGGCACGTGGCGCCCGGGACACCCGCCTCACTGACGGATCCTACTTTGGGGGTCAGCAGGCCTCAGGGCGGGTGGGGGGACTGGAGCAGAGGACAGAGGGCGACTGCTCCCCTGGATCAGGGTCCCTGCCTGGCTGTGCTGCAGAATCACAGAGTTCCAGCCCCTCCCCAGGCCTGCTTAATCAGAATCTCTGGGCCTGGGGCCTGGAGCTCCGTATTTATAAAAAGCTCCTTAAGGGATTCTAATGTACAGCCAGGTTGAAAATTTCTGGGCTAGTGGGCATTTTAGAACCCTTAAGCAGTGAAATCTGAGGATCCTATGAGATGAGGGAAAGATAGGAATAAAGCAGTGCTGTTCCAGGGGCTTGAGCTTGGTGGCTCCCTGGTGGGACCCAGCTTGTGGCAGTGGGGGCAGTTCTGCCAGCTGCTGCCCCAAGTGACTTGAGGCTCATATAATCTCTCAGTCCCCAAACCTCTGGCCCCCTCCAGCATCCCTATTGTGTTGCCCTTTGCCCTTTGGCATTACTTTTCTCTTGGGTTGCCCTTGGCATTCATTCAAAAGGGTGAGAGTTGAGAGTACATGCCCCAAGCCTACCCCTTGGGACAGAGCAGTGGAGGTGGGTGGGAATTAAAGTGCAGTAGGAGTGTGCGGCCAGCAAAACCTCCTGTTTGTCAGCTTCAGTATGGAGAGAGTGAGAAGGATGGTAATTGTGCGGGTCTGGAGAGGGACAATGCTTGGAGCATTTAAGGAGCCTGGGGTGGGTTGGTAGTCACTAATTTCCCCGTCTGGGGGGAGCCTGAGGAAGCTGGGTCAGCTGCCACAGGCCCAGTGAGAGGGAGCTCTGGGAACAGTGGTTCTGAAGGTCTCCTCCCAACTTGGGCAGAGATCTGTCTGCTGACTCGGGGCCGGCGCACGGCCAGCGTGCGGGCCGACACCTACTGCCGCCTCTACTCGCTCAGTGTGGACCATTTCAACGCGGTGCTCGAGGAGTTCCCCATGATGCGCCGCGCCTTCGAGACTGTGGCCATGGATCGGCTGCGCCGCATTGGTGAGGCCTGTCTACCCTGTCTGCTCTGGGTCCAGGCTGTGCCCTCACCCTATCTCCAGGGCAGGAAGCCCCCAGCGTCCCAGGGCCGAGGCTCTAGTACCTCAGCATCACACCCTAGTCCACCCCAGTCCCAGCAAATACCCCCAATAGGCCTTTCAACACTGCGGCTTGCTGTCCTCATCACTCAGTATCTCCTTCCCCTGGAGGTATCGCCCTGAGTCCCCATGCCCTGAGTCCTTCCTCCCTGAGTACCAGTCCATGACCCTCACCATCTCTGATACATACTCTCATCCCCAGACCCTCCTCCTCCAACCCCCATCTCCCAATCTCCATCCCCCAACCCCATCTCCATACTCTTGACTCCCATCCTCTACCCTCATCCCACCGCCATCCCTTCACTCCATCTTGTTCCCCTCACACTCTTTGATGTCCAACCTTCATGTTGGATTTCTTCCCTATGCTTAACTCCTCCCTCCTGGGAAAATTTCTAGGCAAGAAGAATTCCATACTACAGCGGAAGCGCTCTGAGCCGAGTCCTGGCAGCAGTGGGGGCATCATGGAGCAGCACTTGGTGCAACACGACAGGGACATGGCTCGGGGTGTTCGTGGCCTGGCCCCAGGCACAGGAGCTCGGCTCAGCGGAAAGCCAGTGCTGTGGGAGCCACTGGTGCACGCGCCCCTGCAGGCAGCCGCTGTGACGTCCAATGTGGCCATTGCCCTGACTCACCAGCGGAGCCCTCTGCCCCTCTCCCCCGACTCTCCAGCCACCTTCCTTGCTCGCTCTGCTCGACGCTCAGCAGGCTCCCCAGCCTCCCCTCTGGTGCCTGTCCGAGCTGGCCCTCTGCTGGCCGGGGGGCCATGGGCATCCACCTCCCGCCTGCCAGCCCCACCTGCTCGAACCCTCCATGCCAGCCTATCCCGGGCTGGGCGCTCCCAGGTGTCCCTGCTGGGGCCCCCCCCAGGAGGAGGTGGAAGGCGACTAGGACCTCGGGGTCGCCCACTCTCAGCCTCCCAACCTTCTCTGCCTCAGCGGGCAGCAGGTGATGGCTCTCCGGGGCGGAAGGGCTCAGGAAGTGAACGCCTGCCCCCCTCAGGGCTCTTAGCCAAGCCTCCAGGGACAGCCCAGCCCCCCAGGCCACCAGTGCCTGAGCCAGTCACCCCCCGGGGCCCCCAGCTCTCTGCCAACATGTGAAACCCTTGGGTGCGGTAGTGGGTGCCCGAGGGCAGGTGCCTCTTGGGGAAGGCTGAGGGGACCTGAAACAATGCCCTATGGGATATTTCCCCTTACTACTACGAAGATGGTCTCTGTCCTCAGCTCAGGCACCCTGCAGCCTGTTTGACATCCTCCTAATCCATTCACCCATCCATCAAATGTACTGAGCGCCTACTGTGTTCAAGGCACTGTGCCGAGTGCTGTATGTCTCCACTGCCAAGTAGAAGTGACTCCAAGCCCTTTGACAAGGGTGTTTCCTCGGCCATGGTCCTGCCAGGTGCAGGCCTGGACCCGTGATCCCACTTTACTAAGCACAAGTACTTGCCACCACCATCACTGCCAAGTAACTAGATGTCTCTGTTTCCCTGCCCATGACCCTGCAGGTTCTGCCTGGCACGGTTATCTTTCTGTCCCCCTAGCATAGCTGGGCACTGCCAATTACTTGTGCCCCCATTACTGTCAACAAATGTCATAAGTCCCCAGTATGGGCATCACCTTCACTGCCATGTGTGGACCCTCCCTGTCTATACCACCAGAGTGGAACACACATCTCCTGCCAAGTTCCCTGCGCTCTTTGTCTCTGTGGGAGAACTGTCTTTTTGTAAACTGGGAGCCACCTACTCCCTGTGCCCCATGCATGGGGATGGTTGGCACCTCCTTATTTAGTGTGCCAGCCTAGATCCCCCCGGGTGGGGAGCTGGTGGCTGAATCCTTAGATGGCTTTTTTTCTTTCCTTCCTCCTTTCCTCCTTATTTATTTATTCTTAATTGTTCAATCATTTAATAATTGTATTTATGTATTCATTTGCTAATTTAATTTATTATCCATTCATCTTATTCACTCATTCCTTTATTCATCCCTCCCCTCCCCTCCTGGTAAGGAGATAGGAAGGCACAGGGCCCCACCATGCCAGCTCTTGTGCTCCTTGCCCATTTCCATTGGCAGCAGTATTGGAATCCTCTCCCTATCTGGGTAGGGGTAGGACGGGCCCCCCAAGAGGGGGAGCAGGACTGTTTTTACTTTTAGGGTTTTTTTTCCCTACTGAGTTTGCTGGTGGTTCAGGAGGGCCCGAGCTATCCAAGCCTGGGGAAAGGCAGGCCAGCCAGCACCTCTGCCTTCTCAGGGACAAGAGAAATCCCTTACCACACCCTCTGTCCCCACACCTACTCCACAGCATCAGAGAACGTGGGGCCGGGATCCTAAATCTCCTTTTCTCCTGGGTGAGGAGTTCTGGGGTTCTGGGTGTGTGGGAGAAGTTTTATAATTGCTTCCAAACAGCTGGGTTTAAAAAGAAAAGAGAGACACTCATTTGGCTCCTGGTGTGTGTGTGGAACAAAGTGGGCACGAAGGAATTTCTGGGTGCAGGGGGAGGGAGCAGGGTGTCCAACCCAGCGAGGCATGAGGTGGGCATGACGGCAATCGGGGAGTGGCCTGCAGGCCCAGCAGAGGCTGTAAAGATAGTGACAAGATGAGTCCCCCACTCTCGGCTCTCCCAGGGTACATCTACCCTGGCTTTCCCAAAAGGGGGGTGCTTTGATGTCACTGTTAGTCACAACGAAGGAAGAGGTGGCACTCCTTGGGAGATGCGCAGTTTAGCATGAGGGCCACGTATGAGAACGTCAGACTGCCTGGAAATGGGATATTTTTAAAGTAGTGATTTTGTGGGGACTGTGGACAGGATCACTCCATTCCCCTCTCCCCGCCTCCCGCCAGGCGTGGGAAGCCTGGGGGAATAGAATTAACCAGTTTAGCTGAGATTAAAGGCTCAGAGCATCTTAGGGCTCAGCTGAGAGCATTGGGTGCAGGGAATCTACAGTTGGTGCAGCTGGATGGCCAGTGCTTAATTGGACACAGACTTTCAGGGCCTGTGTGAAATGGAGAGGGGGAAGGGGCGCCCTGGAATGGGGTTAGATGGCAGATGTGGCCTTGGGTAGGGAGAACTGGGGGTAGACAAGACTTAGATATGGGGCTGTAGGAGGGGTGTGAGGTGGAGGGAGTGGGTAGAAGGGATGGGATCCAGGGCTGGCTGGGTCAGAGGGGGAGGGGCATCTCAGGATATGCTCAGCACCCGCATGATGTTGGTATAGCCAGAGCCAGGCCGCCAGCCTGTCACCACAATCACCAGGTCCCCGACATGGAGGAAACCACGGAGTTTTCCTGGGATGGTAGGGGGAGAGGATGACAATCAGCCATTGAGAGACCCAGGCCAGCCCTGTAACAAGAACCAGCCACCACCCTCCATCTCCTTAAGGCCATTCTGTAGGGAATAAGGGGCCTGAGGCAAACCATACAAGGTGTCCCACAGGTCGCACCACAGGGAATGTGACCACGGCAGTATATTAGAGCAGCAGATTTGTGTGTGGGGTGGCATGGGGTGTGTTCCTAAGTAGCAAGTCTGTCCGCCTGTGTTGCTATCAGATAGGAAGGGGTGGGGTACAGTCATAGCCAGTTGTAAATTAAATTTTAGTTCCAGCTTCAGGGGACTGGGTCCCCCTTTCTCCTCTCACCTCTTGCTCCTTATGTCACACCAGGCTCTAACCACCTGGTGTAGACAGCAGGTGGGCTGACTTCTTAGGGATGACCCTGACCTCTCTCTGCCCTCCTCCCTCAGCATCCCCCACCCCCCCCGCCCCTAGAGGCCAAAATATCTCTGAGTCTTAGTGAATCTCACAGAGAAAATCTAGGACGAGAGGAGAGACGCAAGGCCCTTTTGAGGGGTGTGGGAAGTGGGATTGAGGGAGTCATGATACAAATCCAGGGGCGGGTTGGGAGGAAGTCTAGGTGGCTCACCACTTTCAATGCCAAATTGGACTCGGCGATCCACATCGTCTGCCCAGATGGCCTCTGGAGGTTCATGGTAGAGCAAGGGGAAGACTCCTCGGCATAGGTGGGCCTGGCGGGCAACCTGAGCGGAGCGGGTGACAGCAATGACTGCTGCCCGAGGTCGGTACCGAGACAGAAGCTGGGCTGAGCTGAAGGAGACACAGAAAGTCAGCCCAGAACAGAGAAAAGACTGTTGAACCAAGAAACAAGAGTTTGGGTTCTGGTTCAAGTGTCACCCACAAGCTGTGTGACCCTGGGTAAATCATCATCTTTTTCTGGGCCTTGGTTTCCTCACCTGTAAAATGGGTGTAAGAATGCCTGCCTTCTTACCACCCAGGAAGATATGAGATCATAAAGGATACATCAAATGAGATAATAAGAAACCTCCTTGAGAAACACAAAACCCTTCTGAGAATGTACCTTTACATAGTACTCAACTTACAAATGTCTCCTGTTAATCCTCACAGCCCCCTGAGGAAACACAGGAGGCTTACAGAGCTGGGCTGACTTAGCTAAGGGGTCATATCTAAGTTTCAGAGCAAAGACTTGAACTCAGACCTTCTGGGACCTTCGGCAGCACCTCAGCATTGTAAGGCTTTGTGGGCTAAACGCAGAGGACTTGCCTCTGAGCCTTAAGAGCCCAAATGGCCTGAAGCCAAAGCACGCAGTGATGCCGCCTTCTCCTTCCAACCCCCTAGAGCTCACCGGCACAATTCCTAGTGTGCTCTAAGACACGCCTCTCCTGGCCTCCAGCTCTCATAGCTACCTCTTCTCTCGTGCTAGAATGATACTCTTCATCGCTTATGACGAGACAAAACCCAAGCCTGTGGCCCATCCCAGCCTGCCCCTGACCCAAAGCCTTGTCTTAGTGTTCCCAGTATCCCCCTCACCGGCCAGTTGTGGTCAGGACAATGATGGCAGCAGCACAGCACTTGAAAGCAGCCTCCACAGCGCCGATGGCGACTACCTCAGTGGGATCACGGCTCAGGGGTGCTGCCCGGCGCAGCTCCTCAAACAGCTGCCGGTGGTACACTGCAGCCTCTGCCTCCCGGGCAATCTGCAGGCACCAGGAGGTCAGGCTGGGCAGGGGCCTTGGCATCTGGAAGGGGTTTGGTTTTCCGACCCAATTGCCTTGCATTCTGAGCTCCTACCGCATGCTGCATCTTTACGGCCTCCACAGGAAAGTTGCCCTTGGCAGTTTCCCCCGACAGCATGATGCAGTCAGCCCCATCCAGCACAGCATTGGCCACATCACTGGTCTCTGCCCGAGTTGGCCGGGACTTCGTGATCATGCTCTCCAGCATCTGGGGAACATCTGGATGTCAGAGCTGTAGGAGTCACACTCTGACAAGCTACTTCTCTGACATCCACACTCTCAGAGTGCCCTGAAAGCCAGAGTCACCGTCACAAACTGTGTGATCCTGGCTGTTCAGTTTCCTCATCTGAAAATGGGGGTCACGGTATTTCTTCCCAACTTTGTTGTTTGAGGACCAAACGCTGGACAGCAAGCCTGCTATAGGCCTAAGGTGGGGTATTCACCCTCAGGCGTCCCACAGAGGGCCCCAGCCCTGAGGGCTCACTCCAGACCTGTGTAGCACAGACAACAGGCTTGCCCGCCAAGTTGCAACGTCCGATTATCATCTTCTGAGCCAGGAAAACCTTCTCAGCTGGGATCTCGATGCCCAGGTCACCCCGTGCCACCATGATGCCGTCGCTCACCTCCAGGATTTCATCAAACCTGGGCGGTTGGGGGAGTCAGGGCTGGGGAAGAGCCAGAAGATGACAGGAAGAGGTAGGGGGAAGAAGAGGAGGAGCAGTGGGGATGGCTTAGGGCTTGATAGGGACAAAGACTGGGACTCACTTCTTCACTCCTTCGTGGTTCTCGATTTTGCTAATGATCTTGATGCCCTGTCCTTTTGGCCCCAGAGCAGCCCGGACGGCAACCACGTCGCTAGCTTTCCGCATAAAGGAGGCAAAGACGATGTCCACGCCATGCTCCACCCCAAAGCGCAGGTCTTGGACATCTTGCTCGGACAACCCAGGCAGGTCTACCTGGATGCCTGGCAAGTTCACGCCCTTCCGGCTGCCCAGAAGGCCACCACTCTCCACTTCAGTCTCCAGCCCCTTTGGGCCTGCGGGCATAGAAAGAGCCAGCCTAGGTCACGGGTGAGGCCTGGGGCATAATCGTGATAGAAGGAGCATGGGGCTTGGACCCTCAAGAGATCAGGAACCATGTCCTATTCGTCTCTTCACCCTTGGCCCGTGGTCTGCACCAAATAGCACTGGGTGGACATCTGTGGAAGAAACAACTAACCTGCCAGTCCAGCCCCAACTCAGGGTGAGCCTAGGAGTTGGGATGCTGGGGCTCTGGGGACCGAGATGGGTGGGGAAGGATGCTGGCCAGGGGAAGGTGTGGTGGATCTACAGGACAAGCGTGTGAGCCCAAGGGAAGAAAGTGCATTCAAGTTCTGTGCATGGCTAGGGTGAGAGGCGTATCCGCACCAATTTTCTTGACCCGTAGGGAGATGAGCCCGTCGTCAATGTAGATGTGGCTCCCCAGTGGCATGACCCGGACGATATTGGGGTAGTCCACCCACACGATGTTTGCGTTCCCCTGAATCTGGAATGCTGGGTCCACGGTCACCAGCACCTGGGAGCCCTTCACCAGCTCCACTTTTGATTCCAGGCCCTAGGGGCAGAGCCAGAGAAGTCTTGAGTTCTGCCCCATGCTGTCCTGGGTCAGCCTTTCCCCACACTCCCCGCACGGGCAATTGTCTCCGTGCTCTATCACCCCCTTCCTGATCCCCCAAGTGTGGCCCGGCCCGGCCTGCCTCTCACCCCCTGCAGGATCCCAGTGCGTATCTCTGGTCCCCTGGTGTCCAGAGCGATGGCCACGGGTCGGTAGCTGAGCGGAGAAGTTGCAAAGCTCTCTGCTGCCTTTCGGACATTGGCGATGGACTCAGCGTGGTACTGGGGGCAGGAACCCGAACAGGGATTTCAGGTGAAGTTGGCCAGGACCCTGGGGCATCCTCTAGCCCCGCCTGCCTCCCCTTGGCCCTGCCCCAACCTCATGGGAACCGTGAGAGAAGTTGAATCGTGCAATGTTCATCCCAGCTTTAATCATCTCCTTGATGAGCTCCACGGAGCGAGATGCTGGCCCTGGAAACACAGATCCCACTCAGACAACTTTCTCCCCAACCCTGAGAAAACCAAACCCATCACCACCCTCAGAGATGCCCCATACCACAGAAGTCCTGTTACCTGACCTTTATTCCTGACACAATCTCTGCTCACAGCTCAGAAACTCCGTTCTCCTCTCCAGCCAACACCTGCCTCCCTGGGGAGGCAACACTGGGGGGGTTTTGGAGGGGAGTGTCTTCAGCCAGGCCTGAGGTAACCTGGTTGGCAGTAAGTGCTGCAGTATAGGGGTAATCCGGAGGAGGTATGGCAGGGGATGGGTGCCAAGTGACAGCATTTGGGGTATGGGCTTTAGAGCTGGCAGGTGTCATGCTGACGGAGGAGAGCTGAGTTCTCTCCCATCCCTGCTCTGCCGATAGGGCAGCTGTGTAACTGAGAGCCAGCTGGCCAGCCTCTCCAGTCCCTCCCTAAAGCCAGTTCTTCCACTTGCGCGCTAGGTCTCCTTCTTACCCGCTCAGAGACAGAGTCAGCCATTCTCCAGTCCTCCGTGTTATCAATGTTTTCCTTTTTATTTGATCGTTCTCATCAATATGTCAACCTGCTGTTATTTCTTTCATCATAAAAAAATTCTCTTAATCCCAGTTCCCCCTCCAGCTGCAGTCCTATTTCTTTGCTCTCCTTTGCAGCAAAACTCATTGCAAGAATTGTCTGTGCTTGCTGCCTCCAGTTCTGCCCCCTTCCCATTCTCCGTTGTGTCCACTCCAGTCAGACATTGGCCTCCGTCTCTCTACTGCAGCTGTTCTTGTCAAGGTCACCAAGAACCTCAGTGTTGTTGCTAAATCTCATGGTCAGTTCTCAGTCCTCATCTTAGCAGGCCCCATGGCAGCATTGGACACACATCCTTGATGCACCTCATTACTCAGCCTCCGAGACGCCCCCCTCTCCCAGTTTACTCCTGTCTCGCTGGCTGTTCCTTCTCAGTCTCTCTTGCTCCTTCCTCCTCTTAACATTAGATGCCCCATTCTCTTCTCTGTCATCTTACCTTCACTCCCTTTGTGGTCTCAACCAGTCTCCTGGCTTTAAATACCATCTATGTGCTGACAGCTCCCAAATTTATATCTCCAGTTCAGACCTCTCTCCCAAACCCAGATCTGTGTGTCTGATTGCCTACTCTATATCATACTCAGATGTCTAGTATGCATCTCAAACTCAGCGTGCCCCAAACTGAACTCCTGATCTGCTCCCTGCCCCAAATCTTTCCACCACATCTTTCCTGCTCAGATGATAATGCATCCTTCTAGTTCCTCATGCCAAAAACCTTGGAGTCATCCTTCACTCCTTTCTTGCCCTCACCCCCATCCATATCCAATCCATCAGGAAATCCTGTCAGCTCTACCTTCAAGATACATTCAGAATCCGATCACTTCTCACCGCCTCCACTGCCACCGCCTGGTCTGAGCCAGCAATACCGTAGGAGCAGCATCTGCTCTTGCCTCTACCCTCACCCCCAACCTATGTTCAATACGGCAGTCAGGGTGGTTCTGTTAAAACACACATAAGAGTGTGTCATTCCCCCTGCTCAAAACTCTGCAGTGGTTTCCCATTTTTCAGGCAGGAAAACTCAACTCAAATTCTAAAAATGGCCTACTAAGGCCTCCATGATCTTCCATCCTCCCCAATCTCTTCATTTCTGCAATTCTTGCCTTTGATAGCTTCTGGCCATTCCAGCCTCCTTGACATAGGGCTTTTGCACTAACCATTCCTTCTGCCCAGAACTCTCTTCCCTGGACTTCTGCATGGCTTATTCTCTCATCCCCTTCAAGCCTTTGCTCATGTCTAATTTTCTGAATACTGGCTACCTTGACTCTCTATTTAGGACTACAACCTGCCTCCCACTCTCACATCCCTAATGCCCCTTACCATGATCTATTTTTCTTTTTTCCATAGTTCTCATCACTTTCTAACACACTAAATAACTTATTTATTTTTAATAATTTACTATGTTTATCATTTATTGTCCCAGCCAGCTAGATTGTCAGCTCCCCAAGCGTAAAGATCTTTGTTTATTTATGAATCTACTCCCAGGGCCCAAAACCTTGTCTACCAAGTGCTCAACAAATATCTGTTGAATGAATGACTCTGTCATATACGGAGGAGTCTCAAAAGAGACAAAAGATGGGGAAGCACCTTGAGAAGCACCCAAGAGGCCCTGTGGTGCTCTGGGTGGGGGGGGGGGTAGAGGCTGCTTACCGATGGTGGCAATGATGCTGGTACTGCGTGCGGCCAAGGGCTCGGAGTCAATGTCCAGCAGGCAGAGGTGCTCCAGGAAGGTGTCTGCCATAGCAGCTGGCAGCTGCTGCCTCTGGAAGAAGGCGGTGCCCAGCTCCTGGGTCAGCTGGGCCACGCTGGCCCGCCGCAGGTACCCCGCTTGTCCTGCAATAGAAGGTGGCTGCCTGGACCCCTACCTCTCCTCCCCATCCTTTCATCTCAGCACACCCTCTAGCCCTTCCCTCGGCTCTTCAGGTTTGTTGAGTCCTTCTTAGGAGCTGGGCATTATGCATACATTATCTTACTTAGTCACAAGGATCCTATGAAGCAGGTCCTGTTAAATGTTCTATAATTATTCCCATTTTATAGATAAGGAAACAGAGGCTGAGCAAGATTAAATAAATTGCCCAAGATCATACGGCTTCTAAGTAGCAGAGATGGGATTCACATCCATGTCTGACAAACTCTAGTTTCAAGTTCTCAACCATTCAGCCATCTGATCTCTCACAATTCCCGAACTTCTTGCCCTTCAGCTGCTGACTTCCCTCAGCCTCAGCCCCTATTTCTAGTCCACAGTGGCCCCTCATTATTCAGGCCCATAATCACCCAGTCCCCTCTCCTAAAGTCTCTGTTTTCTTCCTTCAAACCTCTGGCAATTGGCTGGACCTCCACCCTATCTCCTCTGAATTTCCCCATCCCCCTCAATGCTACTCCAGGTCCTGGGGTCCCTGTAGCTTGACCCAGGCCAGCCCAGAGGAACCCCACTTCCAGCCTCACCCTCCATGCCACTGCACGCCTGCCTGTCTCTGGGAGTCTGGTCCACACTGTCAGGCTGTCAGAGGCGTGAGGTCCACCTAGGCTGGGGATCAGTTCTGCGTACTGGTTAAAGTGTCACCAGTGTTTCCCCTGACACTGGAAGCCCTGTGCCTCAGGGGTCAGAGTCCAGGAACCACGGGAGTGCCCCATGGCTCCCATGCTGCAGGCTCCCCTCTGCTCCACCCCGTGGCCTCATGCTGCAGGCTCCCCTCTGCTCCACCCCGTGGCCTCATGCTGCAGGCTCCCCTCGGCTCCGCCCCGTGGCCTCATGCTGCAGGCTCCCCTCTGCCCTGTCTATAAGGGCTAGGAGAAGAGGCCCAGACCAGGGTCTACAACTTAACATGGGAGAACTCAGATGAACAGAGATCTTCCTCAAATGCCTCCTAGCCAGGAGCAGATATTGATCATTCGTACCCCCCCCCCCGCCCAACTCCTGATTCCCACCCTATATCCCCTCTACGTTCAATGGCTTCTGTTGCCCCTTCTTACCTCCTGGAGCCCCAGTCAGAATGGACTTTGCTAAGTCCCTTTGGGACTTAGAGATCCGTGACCAAGACTGCTGGAGTCGTTTGCTCCCCTTGGTTGACATGCTTTCAAAGTGTGGGACTGGGGCTGTGGCGACTGTGGAGAGAGGGGGAGAGGATAACAAAACTGCTGGTCTTATCTAAGGGAGCCAGACAAAAGGAAAGGGGCACACCCAGTAGGCTGCTTCTGTCCCCACACAGAGGCCCTCCCCCAGACCTGCTGGCTCTCTGCCCCTGTCTGTTGGCATTTTTCCTCTCTCATCCATTTTTCCTGATAAATTTTCAATCCATTCACATTGTCTGGTCATCAACCTAAATAGAGATTTTTTTTGCCGGTGATGCAGCCCCTTTTTCTTTGTACTTTACTGAAGTTAGTCCTGGGTGAAGCGAGGAAGCAGGGCATTTAGGGGAGAGCCTGGAGCCTGAAGAAATGGGATGGGGAGCACTTTGCCAGTGTGTGGGGATTCTCTGGAAGGACTGTGATAGCCTGACCATCATCATAACATTGGCTCCCATGCTCATTGACCGCTCTTCAATATTTATTGGGCACCTGCTGTGTGCCAGGTCCTGAGGATACAGTGGTGAGCAAAACAGATGGGACGTTTTCCCTTCTATGGAATTTACAGTGTGGTGGGGAGAGAGACTATAAACAAGCATCACACAAATAAATCTATAACTACAAACTTTGTAAGTGCTATTAAGGAATCGATCAAGGAGCTGGAACAGAGAAGCCAATGGGAAGAAGGGAAGGGAATATATTTTAGACGACGTAGTTGGGGAAGCCCTCTTTGAAGTGATCATATTTAAGTCGAGATTTCAAGGATGAAAAGGAACCAGTGGGGACAATTGGAAGCAAGGAGTTTTCCATGGGCTTGGAAATAATGCATGCCGAGGCTCTGAGGAAGAGAAAAGCCCGGTGGTAAGGAGAAGGAAAGCTGCCATGAGTCCATGTGCCCGGAGTAGAGGGGCCTGGTCTGTGGAGAAATTGGAGACTGAAGTAGGGCCATGCAGGACAGTGGGTTTGCCCAGGGAAGTGACAGCCAACTGATGCTTTTGAGCCCTGTGGCTGGCGGTAGAGGATGAGAGTAAGTGCAGGGAGACTGGTGAGAGGTTTCAGGAGTAATCTGGGTGGGAGGTTGATGGACTAGCACAGTGGCAGTGGAGAGAGGGAGGCGGATTTGAGATGTATTTGGAGAAGAGCAGACAGAGTGGAAGGACAGAGAGAAGTGGGGAGACGGAGAGGGAAGCTTCCATCCCCTGAATGGGGATGGCACTGAGGAGTCTGGCTTGAGCAGTTGGGCAGATGGTGCTGCTGCTCAGTGAGACTAGGGAAGAAATAGGTTTGCAGGGGGGATGGGGGACATGCAAGGGTTCAGCGTTAGACAGGCTAAGTTTGAGATGCTAACTAATCATTAAAATCAATAGGCAGACAGTAGGACCTGTTCATTGAGCATTTACCATATGCTGGAGCAGCATTCAATGCCTCATGTGCAGCCTTTGCTTTATCACCACGACAACCTAGAAGGAAGTTTGGCCTAATAGCCTGTTTTACAGCTGAGGGAACTGAGGCCAGCAGGGTGTGTGGGCATCTTCTGTTGCCACTCCAGATCCTTTCTCTACCCTTCTCCACTCTGCTTTGGGGCCAGGAGGCTGAAGGCCTTGCCCCACGGCCTCTGTAGGGCTTGGCCAGTGGAGACGGGCACCAATAGGAGATGAGACAGAGGAGAGGGAGGCTGGGCATTTGCCTGCCCCCTCCCCCGTCAGGTTGCTGTAGGCCCCAGCTCCTGCCTGGGGGCCCTCTCCAGATTCTAGGAACCATTCTCTCTCCATCCCCTGGGATCCCAAGGGTGGTAACTAAGCCCACTGTTCCTAGATCTGGAGTAAGGCCCCATCCCTTGTGGTTTAGTAACACCCTGCCCGCACCTTTGAATAGAATCCTGTTATGAAACACTCCTCAAATGATCTCATTTAAGAGAGCCCTCGGTTTCCTGACAAGCCCTGCCTGAGACGCTTGTCTGGGGCTAAAAATCTTGGTGGTGGTGGAGCTGGGATTTGGGCCCAGAGAGTGTGGTTCCAGAGCTTGAGCTGTAACCACCAAGCTCTATTCCTTCCTTCTCAGGACTGTTTCAGTGGAGGAGAAGAGGAGAAGCCTCAGGCTCTGCTTGGAAAAGAAAGAGGTTAGACAATAGGAAGGACTTCCCAAGGTAGAATGAGCTTGGGGTCCTAGGCTCTATGAATAAAAGTTGTAACCAGAAGGAACAAACTTCAGAGACTAGGGACTCAGGCATGGGGGTCGGAGAGGGACACGAGATGTTTAAGTTTGGCCTGGCAATTTTTTTTTTTTTTTAAAGATTTTATTTTTTCCTTTTTCTCCCCAAAGCCCCCCAGTACATAGTTGTATATTCTTCATTGTGGGTCCTTCTAGTTGTGGCATATGGGACGCTGCCTCAGTGTGGCCTGATGAGCAGTGCCATGTCCGTGCCCAGGATTCGAACCAACGAAACACTGGGCCGCCTGCAGCGGAGCACGCGAACTTAACCACTCGGCCACGGGGCCAGCCCCTGGCCTGGCAATTTTGAACTGACTCCAGGACCAGTTGGGCGAACAAGAATCCCAGAATCCCAAGTGGCCAACAGGAGGTGGAGGTTGGTGCCCCAGAGCAGCCCCTGTCCTAGCCAGCCAGGGACAGAAACTGACCAGAAATCAGGTCAAAGAGGAAGAGCAGTCTGGCTGACCCTGGGTCAGTGAGTGACCACGTGAGAGACGGTCTGCCCTTTGTCACAGGGTCAGGCGGCCCTGAGCAGGAGGCCTATGGGTGAGAAAACCGGGAGAGGGACAACAGGCTTCCAGGATCCAGACAGGACGAGAGTGTTCAGCTTTGTCAGGCGAGATCCCTCCCCAGCCCGGCAGATGCACACACTCCCAACCCTCCCGCACATACAGGGCCGCTCGCGGGACGTGGAACACACAAAGACACAGACGCAAGCATGGGTCGAGCCCCCACCGTGTGTTCTGTCCCATGCCGGACTCCGAGGGTGTGAGGTCACCAAGGTCGGGTCCCTGCTCAGACTGGGGAGAGACAGGACGGCCAGCAGTTAGGTTTAATAGAGTGTGTCGTGAGGGGGATGGAGTTGTGTTCAGGATACAGAGGGGCGCCAGGAGAGACTGAGCATTGTGCGTGAGGGACGCGGTCAGTGTGGCTTCACAGAGGCGGTGACACCAGAGCTGAACTGAGTCAAGGACACGGAGACTGCCCAGTGCTGGGACACGTGTACATGCACACTTGCACCACATGAGCGTGCACACACACTCCAGTTCCACCCATGCACACATCCCCTAACCCTAACACGAATACAGAGTCCACACTCACACCACAAGCACACACTCATACAACACACTCACACAATTAGACATAGACACTCCCGAACTTCACACACTTTTTCTCTCAGAGACACACACTCATGCACACACACGCACACAAAGTCCAGGCTCCGTCCCCCTTCTTAAGGCCACTGTATTCTGCAAGCCAGGGACCACCCTTCCCGCCTCGCACTGGGGAAAGGGCGGCTGGCAGGCCTGCGAGGGGCGCCCGCGGGCCGCTGGCCAGAGGGCGAGGGCGGGGCGGCTGCGCGGAGGAGGCGCCGCGGCACGCGGAAGCCGGGCGACCGGGAGAGGCACTCGGAGCGTCAGTTTCGTCATCTGCAGACCGAGATAACAAACCTTCGGGAGGAAGTAGTGCGATAATATACGTGGAAGTGCTGTGAGCGCTGCGGAATTGTGGTTGTTCTCCCGCGTGGATCGGTGACTCCTCTCTGACTTCAGTAACCAGAATATCGGGGCTGGGCCTCTGCATCTGTCTTTCCAAAAGTGCCATAGAATTTGTTCAAAATGTATTTACATTTATTTGAACAGATATTTGCATAATATACAAAATTCAGAGGTACAGACTGTGGGTGAAGAGTTTCTCCCTTCCCAGCTTCATCCTGCTTCCCAGACACTCAGTTCCCCCCAGCACGGGACTGAATTTTCTGTGTGTTCTCCCAGCAAAAGACAATGCAGACACAAGCAATATATAACCCTTCCCTTTTGAGGCAAATGTCAGCAGGTACTATACACACCTTCTGTACCCCCCCACCCCCGCTTTTCTATTCCACTTAGAGTAGATCTTGGACTCTGCATGTGAAGAGAGGCCTCGATTTTCCTCACAACTTTTGTAACGGACCCCCTGAAATCCATGTATGGAACCCTTCACTTGCAGGGGAGGAAACCAGCCAGAGAGGAGCCGGAGGGAGAGGCCAGTCTGGGCCCAGGTCTCTTTTTCTTTTTTTAAAAATTGTGGTAAAATATACATACGATAAAATTTACCATTTTAACCATTTTCAAATGTACAAGTCAGTGGCATTAAGTACATTCACAGTGTTGGGCAACCATCGCCACTATCTAAGTGAAATAAGCCAGTCACAAAAGACAAATTCTGTGTGAGTCTACTTACATGAGGCACCTAGAGTAGACAAATTCTTAGAGACACAAAGTAGAACAGAGGTTGCCAGCGGCTGAGGGTGTGGAGGGGGCACTGGGGAGTTACTGTTTAATGGTTATAGAGTTTCTGTTTGAGTTGATGAAAGAGCTCTGGAAATAGATAGTGGTGGGCTTTCTTGTCTCCTTCTGTTCAGTTAAATTTAAAATACTCATCAATAGCTACCAAAGCCATTAGATTTGGCACCACTAGAAGTGGACAACCGGGCCTGTGTGCCCCGATACCGTGCCACAGGAAGGACATGCCTCAGAAGAATTCCGATGCTAATGAAGCCTCAAACCTAACGACTGATTTACAGGAAACACAGGGAATAGATAAATGATTAAATGAAAACTGAGGATGCAATCAGCCAAATCCAGAATACGGGCAGTTCTATAAAAAAATGCCCTAGTTTCGTCAGCAATGAAATAGCATGAAAAAAAGGGGGAAGGAGGAACTGTTTATTTAAAAATTATTTAAGACACGTACCAACCAAATGCAACGTGTGGACCTGAATGAGATTCTGATTTGAACAAACCAATTGCAAAATACATTTTTAAGACAATCCAGGAAACTTGAACATGGATTGGACATTGGATAATATTAAAGAATTACTGTTAATTTTGTGTGTTGTGTTGAAAAAATTCCTTGTCTATTAAAGATATATCCTGAGATATTTATGGGTGTAGTGATATTGATGTTGGGGGTTTGATTGAAAATATTCCAGCAAAGGGGCTGGCCCAGTGGCACAGTGATTAAGTTCCTGGGCTCCACTTCGGCGGCCCGGAGTTCGCAGGTTGTGATCCCGGGCATGGACCCAGCACCGCTCATCAAGCCACGCTGTGGTGGCATCCCACATAAAATAGAGGAAGATTGGCATAGAGGTTAGCTCAGTGACAATCTTCCTCACACACACACAAAAGTTCCAGCAAAGAAAGAATGTGGTGTTTGGTGTGAGGAGAAGAAAAGGAGGGTAGTTTGATAAAATCAGATGAATAAAATGTTGACAATTGTGAAAGCCGGTTGACAGTTACATGGGGGTTCGTTAGAATAGTTCTCTACTTTTGGTATGTTATAAAAAACATCAAAACAAATTCCATACAAGTTTATTGTTGGGGTAGACCCTGTGCTGTGCTCTGGGTGACAACAACAAATATGTGTCCTGGTCCTCAAAAGGTCCCAAGTGGTGGAGAAGACAGGCAAGAATTCAGGGACTGTATTTAGTGATCAGGGTTACGATGGGGAGATATAGAGGGACACCTAAGTCAGTGAGAGAGGGTCTCCTAGAGAAGGACTCAGGCTTGGCCTCTGTAACAAGAGGTCACAGAATACAACAGCTTAAACTAGCCACTGTGCTAATGCTCTGGGGATGCAGCTGAAAGCTGTGATCGCTAGAACGTTGCTTGTACCATATGTGGGAGAATGCCTTCCATGACCCTTTGAGATGCATATTATCTCCATTTTAAGGAGGAGAAAAATGACGTTCAAAGAGGTTAGGGAGGGGGCTGGTGACTCAGCGGTTAAGTTCTTGCACTCTGCTTCAGCGGCCTGGGGTTTGCCAGTTTGGATCCTGGGCAGGGAACTAGCACCGCTCATCAAGCCATGCTGAGGTGGCGTCCCACACAGAAGAAGTGGAAGGACCTACAACTAGCATATACAACTATGTACTGGGGCTTTGGGAAGACCAAAAAAAAGAGGAAGATTGGCAACAGATGTTAGCTCACAGCCAATCTTCCTCATCAAAAAAAGAAAGAAAGCATAAAACAGTGGGCTAGTGGTCAGCCACCTTAAACAAAAAAAAAAGAAAAAGAGAGGCCGGCCCCGTGGCCGAGTGGTTAAGTTCGCGTGCTCCACTTCAGCGGCCCAGGGTTCAGATCCCGGGCGCAGACATGGCGCAGCTTGCTAGGCCATGTTGAGGTGGCGTCCCACATGCCACAACTGGAAGGACCTACAACTAGACTATACAAACTATGTATTGGGGGGATTTGGGGAGAAAAAAATTAAAAAAAAAAGGAAGATTGGCAACAGTTGTTAGCTCAGGTGCCAATCTTAAAAAAAAAAAAGAGGTTTGGTAATTAACCCCAAATCATACAACCAATAAGGATTTAAACCAGGTTTTGAACCCAGGACCGGTTGACTGCAAAGCTGTGTTTTTTCCGTGAGTACTTCCGTGAGGCTTCTCGGTGACTAGGGGAGGGCTGGCTGTGAGCACTTTCTCTCTTCCCAGGGACCTAGTGTGTTTAGGAGACCTAGGCCCCCCTTCCAAGTGTTTCCCGGTGGGGATTAGGCTGGGCAGAGGAGAGCCCAGGGACTGTTGTCCCAGCCAGACTGAGCCCAGATTGTCTCAAACTTCCTCTGAGTTCTGTTGGGAAGGTCACTTCCTGGAGGTCCCAGACCGGACTTGGAGAAGTGAGAGGGCTGTGGTTCTGGGAGACACTGCCTCGCCCGGATCAATCCTCTTTCCTTCAACCCCAGGTGACGTCCTCCATTTCCTTCACCTGGAGTTTGCAATGAGCGTGGATTACTAATTCCTTGGATTTAAATGAACTGAATATTTATAAAGACCTTTCCCCTACTTTGCCACTTTTGATTCTCAACTCTGCCCTATGAGTTAATTAGATCGGGCACACATTCATCCTTTGATTTGTTAAAAAAACACACAGAGGTCATCTAAGTATGCTAGTATCCTCAATTTGCATATTTGGAGTCCACTCAGAGCGGTCATGTGGCTTGTTGAAGTCCACCCAGGTGGCATTGAGACTTGAACCCAGGCAGCAACTAGGTCCAGGGAGTTCTACTTAGCTGGGCAAGGATGAAGAAGGACTGAGTCAACAATCAATTTCCCTTCCTGGCCTGTTTCAATTGCTCTTCTCTCTGGGGGTGAACTAGCTGCCAGCTGATCCCTGACTCCTATCAGACCACAGAAGACAAGCCAGGTGGATACTAAATCAGCTAGAAGCCCTTCTCTTGGCATTCTCACTCCTCCTTCGACCCATTACCTGGCAGTCTGTGCCCCTTCCTGAAGTGTCTTCCCCCAGTAGGCTTCCTGCTGCTCCTCTGCATGCCCCTTACCTGTATCCTTTGTTAATTCCCGCCCCCCCCAGCCCCACCCCCGCCCCCAGGCATTAAGTCAGAGAGAGAGAGCAGTGACCCAGGGCCTTGACAGATGGCAAAGGAAGGAAGAGGTGGGTCTGGGGGAAGAATGTACAGGCTCCCGTGGAGGTGTCGTTGCTGAGAAGATGATGTACAGACTTAAAGGCAGATGAAGTAGATTCTGGGTGTGGCTCTGATACTGAGCCTGGTATCAGTTTCCCCACATTAAACCCAGCATTTATGGGGTTAAAACCAAAACACTCATTCCCTGCTTACTCTCTGGCTTCCTGCCTCCAGAATCCGATAACCTCCATGGAGACAGACACCGTCAAGGACAAGCACCTGGACCATCTCCTCCCACAAAGAGATACGGGCTGGTGGGAAAGCTGCTGACCAGCAAGGTCACAAGCTCCCTCCTCTCTGCAAGTGTCTCAAGGCCAAAGACAGGCTGCTGGGAAAGCTCTGACCAGCAAGACCATATGCTCCCCCTCCCCTACCTAAAGCCCCAAATAAAAACCCTTCCTTTTAGCTTTTCGGGGAGTTTGGGATTTTAGCGTTAGCTGCCCTCTCTCCTTGCTCAGCGCTGTGCAAAAATAAAGTTCCTACTTTCTTCCACCACCCCCGGTGTCAGAGATTGGCTTGCTGCCAACGGGTGAGCGAACTCACTTCAGGTTTGGTAACAGCTCTGCCACTCGAGCTGCAAAGCTTTGACCTGGGCACTTAGGCCAAGTGGGAAATCGTACAGGCGAAAGTTTAATGAGATGATGTGTACATGAAACTGCAGATTTTAGGGTACAGGATGGGGAAACTGGAGTCAGAATTCCCTTTTCTTCAGCTTTGCGCCTTTCCCTAAGCTGTTTTCTAACACCCAAGGTGCTGAAGGCCTGATCTCTAAATTCCTTTGAGGTTTCTATTTTTCCTAATGGACTCCTTCCCCACGGTGGAGGCCGACTGACCTGGCAAACCCAACCCTGCCAAGTGACAGCAATGTCACACTCCCTCACCTGTATTGTCACTGATTGTACAATGACATTTTCCTGGACCTCTCTCTAGTTCCTCTCCAGGTAGGCACAATGACTTTTAGTTTTAATTTTTTTAATTGTAAAATATATATCACATAACATTTAACATTTTAACCATTTTTAAGTGTAAAGTGGCAGTAAGTACATTCACACTGTTGTATAACTACCACCAACTCCGTTTCTAGAACTTCTACAATTTTCTCAAACTGAAAGTCTATATCCATTAAACAATAATTCCGCATCCTCCCTGCCCTCAGCCCCTGGTAAGCACCATTCTGCTTTCTGTCTCTATGAATCTGAGGTACCTCATATTAGTGGAATCATACAGTTTTTGTTCTTTTGTGTCTGGCTTATTTCACTTAGCATAAAATCTTCAAGATCTATCCATGTGGTAGCATGTGTCAGAATTTCCTTCCTTTTTAAGGCTGAATAATATTTCACTTTATGTATATAAAACATTTCGTTTATCCTTTCTTCTGTTGGTGAATGCCTGGGTTGTTTCCACCTTTTGGCTATTGTGAATAATGCTGCAATGAACTTTGATGTACAAGTATTTGTTTCAGTCTGTATTTTCAATTCTTTGCGATATACACCCAGCATGGGAATTGCTGGGTGTATGGTAATTCTATGTCTAACATTTTGAGGAGTGGCCAAACTGTTTTCCACAGCGGCTGCACCATTTTTCCTTCCCACTAGCAAGATATGGGGATTCCAATTTCTCTACATCCTCACCAAGACTTGTTATTTTCAGGTTTTGTTTTTTTTACTATAGCCATCTTACTAAGTACAAAAGTGGTATCTCATTATGGTTTTGATTCTTTTTTCTGAGGAAGAGTATTCCTGAGCTAACATCTGCTGCCAATCCTCCTGTTTTTGCTGAGGAAGGCTGGCCCTGAGCTAACATCTGTGCCCATCTTCCTCCACTTTATATGTGGGACACCTATCACAGCACGGCTTGCCAAGTGGTGCCATGTCCACACCCGGGATCCGAACCGGCGAACCCCAGGCCGCTGAAGCCAAATGTGCGCACTTAACCACTGCGCCTCCAGGCCTGCCCTATGGTTTTGATTTTTATTTTCCTAATGACTAATGATGTTGAGCATCTTGTCATGGGCTTACTGGCCATTTGCACATTTTCTTTGGAGAAATGTCTACTCAAGTCCTTTGCCCATTTTCTTTTTCTTTTTTTTAAAATTACTTATTTATTTTTTTATTGAGTTAATGATAAGTTACAATCTTGTGTGATTTCAGTTGTACATTAATGTTTCTCATTTGTGTTGTAGGTGCACCATTTCACCCTTTGTGCCCACCCCCCACCCCACCTTTCCCCTGGTAGCCACTAATCTGTTCTCTTCGTTCACATTTTTAAATTCCTCTTATGAATGGAGTCATACAGAGATTATCCTTCTCTAACTGGCTTATTTCACTTAACATAATTCCCTCAAGGTCCATCCATGTTGTTGCAAATAGGATGATTTTGTTCTGTTTTGCAGCTGAGTAGTATTCCATTGTGTAGATATACCACATCTTCTTTATCCATTCATCTGTTGATGGGCACTTAGGTTGCTTCCATGTCTTGGCTATTGTAAATAATGCTGCAGTGAACATTGGGGTGCATAGGGCTTTTGGGATTGCTGACTTCAAGCTCTCTGGATAGATACCCAGTAGTGGAATGGCTGGATCGTATGGTTAGTTCTATTTTTAATTTTTTGAGGAGTCTCCATACTGTTTTCCATAGTGGCTGCACTAGTTTGCATTCCCACCAGCAGTGTATGAGGGTTCCATTCTCTCCACAACCTCTCCAACATTTGTTACTATTAGATTTAGATATTTTTGTCATTCTAATGGGTGTAAGGTGATATCTCAGTGTAGTTTTGATTTGCATTTCCCTGATGATCAGCGATGATGAACATCTTTCCATGTGCCTATTGGCCATCCGTATATCTTCTTTGGAGAAATGTCTGTTCATGTCTCCAGCCCATTTTTTGATCGGGTTGTGTGATTCTTTGTTGTTGAGTTGTGAGAGTTCTTTACATATTATGGATATTAAGCCTTTGTCAGATATATGACTTGCAAATATTTTTTCCCAGTTAGTGGGTTGTTTTTTGTTTCAATCCTGTTTTCATTTGCCTTGAAGAAGCTCTTTAGTCTGATGAAGTCCCATTTGTTTATTCTTTCTATTGTTTCCCTTCTCTGAGAAGACATGGTGTCCAAAAAGATCCTTTTAATACTGATGTCAAAGAGTGTACTGCCTACGTTTTCTTCTAGAAGCCTTATGGTTTCAGATCTCACCTTTAGGTCTTTGATCCATTTTGAGTTTATTTTGGTGAATGGTGAAAAAGAATGGTCAATTTTCATTCTTTTACATATGGCTTTCCAGTTTTCCCAGCACCATTTGTTGAAAAGACTTTCTTTTCTCCATTGTATGCCCTCAGCTCCTTTGTTAAAGATAAGCTGTCCATAGATGTGTGGTTTTATTTCTGGGCTTTCAGTTCTGTTCCATTGATCTGTGCTCCTGTTTTTGTACTGGTACCATGCTGTTTTGATTACTGTAGCTTTGTAGTGTGTTTTGAAGTCAGGGATTGTGATGCCTCCCATTTTGTTCTTTTTTCTCAGGATTGCTTTAGCAATTCGGGGTCTTTTGTTGCCCCATATGAATTTTAGGATTCTTTGTTCTAATTCTGTAAAGAATGTCATTGGGATTCTGATTGGGATAGCGTTGAATCTGTAGATTGCTTTAGGTAGAATGGGCATTTTAACTATGTTTATTCTTCCAATCCATGTACATGGAATGTCTTTCCATCTCCTTATGTCATCATCTAATTCTCTCAGAAAAGCCTTGTAATTTTCATTATATAGGTCCTTCACTTCCTTAGTTAAATTTACCCCAAGGTATTTTATTCTTTTTGTTGCGATTGTGAATGATATTGTGTTCTTGAGTTCTTTTTCTGTTAGTTCGTTGTTAGAATATAGAAATGCTACTGATTTATGCAAATTGATTTTATACCCTGCAACTTTGCTGTAGTTGTTGATTACGTCTAAGAGTTTTCCAATGGATTCTTTGGGGTTTTCTATATATAAGATCACGTCATCTGCAAACAGTGAGAGTTTCACTTCTTCCCTCCCTATTTGGATTCCTTTTATTCCTTTATCTTGCCTGATTGCTCTGGCTAGGACCTCCAGTACTATGTTAAATAAGAGTAGTGATAGAGGGCATCCTTGTCTCGTTCCTATTTTCAGGAGGATGGCACTCAGTTTTTGCCCATTGAGTATGATGTTGGCTTTGCGCTTTTCATATATGGCCTTTATTATGTTGAGGTAGTTCCTTTCTATGCCCATTTTGTTCAGAGTTTTTATCATAAATGGCTGTTGGATCTTGTCAAATGCTTTCTCTGCATCTATCGAGATGATCATGTGGTTTTTATTCCTCAGTTTGTTGATGTGGTGTATCACGTTGATTGATTTGCAGACGTTGAGCCATCCCTGTGTCCCTGGTATGAATCCCACTTGATCATGATGTATGATTCTTTTGATGAATTGCTGAATTCTGGTGGCCAAAATTTTGTTGAGAATTTTTGCATCTATGTTCATCACTGATATTGGCCTGTACTTTTTTGTGCTGTCCTTGTCTGGCTTTGGTATCAGTGTGATGTTGGCCTCATAGAATGTGTTAGGAAGTGTTCCATCCTCCCTAATTTTTTGGAATAGCTTGAAAAGGATAGGTATTAAATCCTCTCTGAAAGTTTGGTAGAATTCCCCAGGGAAGCCATCTGGTCCTGGGGTTTTATTCTTTGGCATGTTTTTGATTGCTGTTTCAATCTCTTTCCTTGTGATTAGTCTGTTCAAATTGTCTGCTTCTTGAGTGAGCTTTGGGAGATTGTAGGAGTCCAAGAATTTATCCATTTCCTCTAGGTTATCCATTCTGTTAGCATAGAGTTTTTCGTAGTATTCTCTTATAATGTGTTGTATTTCTGCAGAGTCTGTTGTTATTTCTCCTCTTTCATTTCTGATTTTGTTTATTTGAGCTTTCTCCCTTTTTTTCTTTGTAAGTCTGGCTAGGGGTTTGTCAATTTTATTTATCTTCTCAAAGAACCAGCTCTTTGTTTCACTCATCCTTTCTACCGCCTTTTTCGTTTCAATAGTATTTATTTCCGCTCTGATTTTTATTATTTCTCTCCTTCTGCTGACTTTGGGCTTTATTTGTTCTTCTTTCTCTAGTTCAGTTAGGTGTAGTTTAAGATTGCTTATTTGGGATTTTTCTTGTTTGTTAAGATGTCCTTTGCCCATTTTCTAACTGGGTTGGTTGTATTTTTGTTGTTGAGTTTTAGGAGTTTTTTAAAAATATATTCTGGATATTAAACCCCTGCAGATGTATGATTTGTGAATATTTTCTCCCATTCTGTAGGTTTTCTTTTCATTCTCCTAATAGTGTCCTTTAATGCACAAAAGTTTTAATTTTGATGAAGTCCAATTTATCTATTTTTTCTTTTGTTGTTTATGCTTTTTGTGTCGTATTTAAGGATCCATTGCCAAGTCCAAGGTATGAAGACTTACTCCTATGTTTTCTTCTAAGATTTTTGTGGTTTTAGCTTTTATATTTAGGTTGTAATCCATTTTGAGTTAATTTTTGAATATGGCATGAGGTAGGGGTCCAACTTCATTATTTTGCACATGGAAATCCAGTTTTCCTAGTACCATTTGTTGAAGAGACTGTTCTTTCCCTACTGAGTGGACTTAGTACTTTTGTCAAAATCCTATTGGCCGTGGATGTATGAGTTTATTTCTGGACTCTCAATTCTTTTCTTTTCTTTTCTTTTTTGAGGAAGATTAGCCCTGAGCTAACATCTGCTGCCAATCCTCCTCTTTTTGCTGAGGAAGACTGACCCTGAGCTAACATCTGTGCCCATCCTCCTCTACTTTGTATGTGGGACACCTGCCACAGCATGGCTTGCCATGTGGTGCCATGTCTGCACCCAAAATCCAGGCCCAAGAATCTGGGCAGCCAAAGTAGAACATGTGCACTTAACCACTGTGCCACCAGGCCGGCTCCTGGACCCTCAATTCTATTCCATTGGTCTACATGTCTATCTTTATGCCAGTACCACACGGTTTTGATTACTAGAGCTTTGTAGTAAGTTTTGAAATTGGGAAGTATGAGTCTTTCAATCTTGTTCTTCATCAAGATTATTCTAGCTATTCAGGGCCCCTTGCAATACCATATGAATTTGAGAATCAGCTTTTCCATTTCTTCCAAAAATTCTGTTGGAATTTTGATAAGGGACTACATTGAATCTATAGATTGCCTTGGGTGGTATTGACATCCTAACAATATATTAAGTCTTTCAACCCAAGAATGTGGGCTGTTTTCCATTTATTTAGGTTTTCTTTAATTTTTTTCAGCAATGTTTTATAGTTTTCACTGTATAAGTCTTTCACCTCCTTGGTTAAATTTTCTTCTTAGGTATTTTATTATTTTAGACATTATTGTAAATAGAATTGCTTTCTTCATTTCCTTTTTGAGATTGTTCATTGCAGGTGTATAGAAACACAACTGATTTTTGGATGTGGTTTTTGTACCCTGCAACTTTGCCGAGTTTATTAACTCCAGTAGCTTTCTTGTGGATTTTCTATATATAGGGTCATATCGTCTGTGAAATATAGATATTTTTACTTCTTCTTTTCCAATTTGGCTGTTTTTTATTTCTTTTCCTTGTCTCATAGCTCTGACTAGAACTTCCAGTACAACGTTGAAAAGTAGTGGTGAAAGTGAGCATTTTCCCACAATGATTTTTGTTCCATAAAAACAAAATCCACTTATGTCCTAGGTGGTTTGGAGTTCCAGGCATCTTTCCAGATGGGTCAAGTTACTACTGGGTTTTGGGAGGGTTAATGGAGAAAGAGTCGATGGGGTCGAGCCATGGTGGGCTCGTAAGCTCTGTGTGTGTAGGCCTGAGGCTTCTAGTTTCTGTTCTGAGTTTTATCTTTCTTGAGCCCTTAAAGCACTTTATATACATTGTCTCATGGTTTTATCCTCATTTAACAGACGAGGAAAGCCAGTTTCAAGGAAGTTAACTGAGGATCCGAGAAGTTAAATGATTTGCCTAAGTTAGAGAACCAATAAGTGGCTAAAGCTGGTCCCGCTGGGCTTTTACTAACACCCCATTCAGCAGCACAAGAAGATAAGGGAAACTGAAGTGTGTAGTAAAAATACGAGAATGGAGAACACGCCCAGCCCTCACTCTGCTGGTTCCAGCCCCACCCTCCGCCCACTCCCGCTTCTTCTAGGCTTTCTGCTCGGAGCGCAGCCCTTTCATTGGTTGTCCGTTACAGGGCACCATCCTCATACGATGGGAATCAGCCAATCAGCGCGGCTCGTCTCGGCCCAGCCAGCCCACGCTAGATTGCGTTTTCTTTGCCCTCCCAGTGTTATGTCGGGCATTGTAGTCTAATGAGGCATTTCAGCCTACGATGGAGGGATACTGAGAACTACTGGACCCAGCGAGCTGAGCGCGGCACAAGTGGCACGGCTTTTGGCAGCACCCCGCCAACAACCCGGAGCAAGAATTGACTGCAAGGAGCAGGTGAGAGAGGCGGCGGGCTGCGAATGGAGGCAGGGGTTAGAGACTTGGCCTTACCTCTGTAGCGATACTTTGAGGCACAGGTGGCCCCGTCTGTTGCGTCGGAATTCCCCCGTTTTAGGGGGTCAGTGGACAGCTGACCCTCTAGAAACTCCCGAGTGCGGAAACTCCCGAGCTCTGCCGTGTGCTTTCCTGGAAGCCACAATATGCCCGGACCCCAGTTTGCTCTTCTGCTGCAAACCCTCCCCACCCGCCCAGTGTTGCTCCGAGATTGTCTGCGCTCCCTGTGAAGCTCGGGACGCCCAGTCCCAAAGCCCCACGCCTGTCCGTAGTACCCAAGGGTTTCGGCTCCTATTCTTTTCCTCTTCTTGGGGCAGCTCAGAGGCTGCCCTCCCCTCTCCCCTCCTACGGGGGAGACCTGGGTTCTTGATTTGGTGCTGCCACTACCCACGTGTCTTCCTACTTCTAGAACCTCAATTTGACCTCTATAAAATAGGGTGATTTAAGGGTCCTCCCAGCCGCTAGTCCTGAAGTACTTTATTCTGGACATCTAGCTGTGCTTCAGGACTAGGGGGAAGAAGCCAAGAGTGTGGCAGTTCCAGATGCTCCCTGGAGGAGGAGTTGACAGTTGAGGAGGATGAAGTTAGGCGGCATTAAGTTCTAGCCATCTTATTTTAAGTGCAATCAGTTGAGTCTCAGTCACCCAGCAATACTTTTTGTTCCCTGCATCTTCTTCTTCCTGTAAATGCCCTCAAGCTCAGCCTAGAAGAGGGTGGGGCCTTCTGGGCCCGAGGTAAAAGTTTGGGGAGGTGGGGGTGACCTGGGGGGCTGCCACCATGCATCTGCCTGTGATGCTTGCCCCTGCAGGGAGTGCTTGGTGCCCCCTCCCTAGACCACCCCCGTGATGCCCCTGTCCCGCTGGCTGAGATCTGTGGGGGTCTTCTTGCTGCCAGTCCCCTGCTGGGCACCCCGGGAGAGGGGGCTGGGTCCCCTACGGCGGCCCTCCCTGGTGCACTGGTGCTCAGTCCTGGGGGCCTGGCATGGTGCCCGCTGCTGGTGCCAAGCATGGAAAGAGGAGCCTCGGTGAGTGTGGTGGGGTGAGGGGTCTTGGGAGGGGAACGGCTGGTCAGGTTTCTGACTTGTTCTCCCTCTTCTCAGAGCACTTTACTCCTCCCTCAGAATGAATGGAGACCAGAAATTGGATGTTTATGCTCAAGAAAAGCAGAATTTCATCCAGCACTTCTCCCAGATTGTCAAGGTGCTGACTGAGGATGACATGGAGCACCCAGAGAAAGGAGATGCTATTGCCCGGCTTAAGGAGGTGAGGGTCTTGCAACTTGAGAGAGTGAATCTTTGGTCACTCTGTCTATGTGTGGGGTGCAGCTGTGGCTTCTGGGGGACTTTTAACAGGTGCGGGAGGCGGCTTTTACCTGAGTGACGCTGGGTTGGCTCTGGGTGGGTTGGGCCCTGGGAGGCATACTTCCTCAGCCTGTCAGTCCTGCTCTGTGGCTCTGTTAGGCCATCCAGACTGCTTTGCATGGGGGTAGAGGCCCCCGGGGGGTGAAGGCCTTGAACCTAGTAAGTCTTTGATTTTGTTAAGAAAAGGGAATTAGGTGTCCATAAATCATGAGGTGCGGCCTGGGAGGAAGGCAGTCTAAGGAGGGCCTGAGTGAAGCTAGTGCATCGGCAGAAACTCCTGACCTAGGACAGGAGCTGATCCTGGGATAACTTAAGTTGCCTGATTTTTTTCATTCTTTTGGAGTATCTAGTAATTCTGTTTTATAAATGCTGCCTTATTTGTCTGAGGGGAACCGAGGAAAAGGAAGAGGTTTGTTTACACTTGGATGGAGGTCAAAAAGGAACTCTTCCCAGTGAATTAGATCTGATTGAGAGCGGGGCAGCAGAAGGCAAAATGAGAGGCCCCAGCAGGAGGAGTGGGAGATGGGTCACCCAATCTGGATCCCCTCCAAGCTCTCCTCTGGCCAACTTTGGGGCGGGGGGTGCGGAAAGAGCTGGTCTTTTTTTTTTTTTTTTTTTTTTTTGCTGAGGAAGCTTTACCCTGAGCTAACATTTGCTGCCAATCTTCCTCCTTTTGTATATGAGCTGACTCCATAGCATGGCTGGGCAGGGTGGGGAGAGGGTTTGTTTTTAATACAGTGAGAGAAGCTTTCCATTTGCACATAGGTTGAACTGTGGGTGGGAGGAGGTGGCTGGAAAATGAGGGATGGGTGAAGGGGAAATCTAGGAGTGGTGGGGATGGGGCAGGACCCTGAGATGGAGAGATCTGAACGTGCCAGCCGTTCCCACAGCGCATACAGAGTTTTCCCCAGGTTCAAGCCCTGTCCCGGCTTGGGAGCAGATTTTAATCTTTAGTGTAGAGCCTTTAAATTTACCAAGGAAGACAATGCGGAGAGAGCCTGGGGACTGGGGAACTCTTCGAGCTGTGCTCCAGGACTTAGGGGAAGAAGCCAAGAGAGTAGCAGTTCCAGAGGCTCCCTGGAGGAGGGGTCAGGTTGAGCAGGACAAAGTTAGGTCATGGTTGGAAGTGGGAGAGGGTGAGGTGAAATCTCAGAGTAGCAGCTTGGCAGACCTTGATGCCCTGTCGCTGTGCCCTTGCCCCACAGGTCCTGGAGTACAATGCCATTGGAGGCAAGTACCAGCGGGGTTTGACGGTGCTGATAGCGTTCCGGGAGCTGGTAGAGCCAAGGAAGCAGGATGCTGATAGTCTCCAGCGGGCCCTGACCGTGGGCTGGTGTGTGGAACTGGTGAGAGGGATGGGGGAAGGGCAGGAGAAGAAGTCCCCTAAATTTAACAAAGAAGAGATTTCACACAAATACCCAGATTTCTAACATCACTTGGAAAATTGCTAGATCTGGGTCCAGATTCCCAAGCAGCAACAATTGCCTGAAGTTGAATCGAGTCTCTCTCTTCTTTGCTCCAGTCCCCAAGTCTCCTTGTCTCCCATACCCAGCTCACTTGGCCCTTAAAGGTGTATGGTTTGCGGGCTTGGCCTAAAGGCTTCGTTAGTGACAGGGGGACAGGGTTCCGGGAGGGGTGCCAGGCCCTGAGGAGGATGGCAACGAGCCCAGAAGGGAAGACGCTCAGGACTTGGTGAATGATGGGTGATGCTGAGGCTGGTGTCCTGAGGAGAGTGGCAGCTGGCTCAAGGGAGGATGTGACGAGCTCAGAGTCAGCCATGCTGCATTCCTGGTTTGGGCAAAACAGGCAGAGCTGTCTGTCCCGTGGGTGTTGGGAATTCCAGTCTGGAGCCTGGTAAGCGAGATGAGGCTAGAGAAGAGGGATTTGCCTTCAGTGAGGTGAAGAGACGATGGCATCACTGACGGACAGAGCCCTGGGCGAGAGGAGTGCCACTGCAGCAAGTTAGGAGGGAAGGCAGAGGATGAGGGCAGAGCAGAGGAGCAGAGCTGTGAGGCCCAGGGCGATGAGAACTGGAGAGGCCAACACTTCCCTTGGCAGAATCAGCTGTTATTAACCCAGCTGCACCCTACATTCACCTAGGAGTGATTTTTTTTTTTTTTTTTTTAAGATGTGGCTGGAATGCTTTCACTTCCCCAGGATGCCGTTTGAGCTGCCCACCCTTGTTTTTACTTGGGTGACTTTTGTTATAATTTCTGCTTCTATCTTCTTTCTACTTCTGCCTCATCTCCTTCAACCTCTTATTTTTCTATTTCAGCATTTACCTCCTAAAAATAAGGACATTTGCGTCTATAACCACAATACCATTATCACATCTGTCTTAGTCTGTTTGGGCTCCTTCAACAAAATACTGCAGACTGGGTGGCTTATAAACAACAACATTTTTATTTCTCACAGTTCTGGAGGCTGGGAAGCCCAAGATCGAGGCACTAGCATGGTCGGATGAGCGCCGTCCTCCTGGTTCATAGCTGGCACCTTCTTGCTGTATCCTCCTGTGGTGGAAGGTGCTTGGAGTCCCTGTGGGGTCTCTTTTATAAGGGCACTAATCCATTCGTGAGGGTTCCACTCTCATGACTTAAGCCCCTCCCAAAGGCCCCACCTCCTAATACCATCATCTTTGAGGGTCAGGATTTCAACATAGGAATTTGGGGGCGATACCTTCAGGCAATAGCAACATCCAAGATGTTTAACATTGATACAATAATATTATCTAACATATATTCTGTGTTTAAATATTTCTAATGCTCCCCAAAATGTGCATTATAGGTATTGTTTTTAACATCCAGGATCCAATCAAGATGCATGGTATTTGTGAGCTTTTCTTCAATCTTTAATTCAGAATAGTCCCTCCATCATAGTTGACTCTTTAAGTTTCGGCCAGTTTGGTAGAGTGGCTGACAGTCCAATCTGGATTTGTCTGATTATTTCCTCATGATTACAGTCAGGCTAAACATTTTCGTAAGAATGCTACATAGGTAATGTGGTATATTTCCCATTACTTCCCACTATAGCACATAACTGGGAAAGTTATTTTTAAAAAACTCCAGTGTTGGGGCTGACCTGGGGGTGCAGCAGTTAAGTGCACCCGTTCTGCTTCAGCGGCCCGGGGTTCGCCGGTTTGGATCCCTGGTGTGGACATGGCACTGCTTGGCAAGCTATGCTATGGTAGGCGTCCCACATACCAAGCAGAGGAAGATGGGCACAGATGTTAGCTCAGGGCCAGTCTTCCTCAGAAAAAAAAAAAAACCCACCAAAAACACCTCTGTAGATTTCTCACTTAATTGATCTGGAATGGACTTTGGCCTTGGTATTTTTTTTTTTTTTCCCGAGGAAGATTAGCCCTGAGCTAACATCTGACACCAATCCTCCTCTTTTTTGCTGAGGAAGACTGGCCCTGAACTAACATCTGTGCCCATCTTCCTCTACTTTATATGTGGGATGCCTACCACAGCATGGCTTGATGAGCAGTGCTAGGTCCAAGCCTGGGATCTGAACCAGCGAACCCCGGGCCACTGAAGCAGAGCATGTGAACTTAACCACTGCGCCACCAGGCCAGCCCCAATGGCCTTGATATTTTTTTTTAAAGTTCCCCTAACAAATAGAAAATGCAGTTGGGTTAAGAATCCATGCTGGAGGGCAGAGGAAATTGAGGGAGGCCACAGAATGAGTGTGCTTTGGAGACAATCTTGGTCCGGGTTCAGAGGCAGTAGACTGGCAGCCTCAGGGGAGCCATGCCACCACAAATAAACACAATGTAAATAAAACACGTGCCTCCAGCGTGGAGAGCCCAGACCCCAGGCCAGGGCACGGCCAGAGGGAAAGGTGCACATGGACTCCTCCTTCCCCAAGAACTTTGCCTGGGACAACAGCCCCGATCACCATAGCGCTCTCCGCGCTGCCCACTCCTGGGCCCAGGGGCACTGTTGGGTGCTTACTCTGAGCAATACAGATCCACAAGAGCACACACACAAGATTTTAAAAAACCGTGTCTTGAAAAGCTGTTTTAAGGAACTAGAATGTGTAGCCTGACTCCAAGAAGTATGGTGGGGGACATTACAGTGTTTTTCTTTACTTATTAGGCAAGCGTTTATGACACACCCACTCTGAGACCAGCATGTGCGAGGCTGTGGGAATGCCAAGAGGCAAACATATCCAAACTCAAACTCCAAGGTGTTCACGGCTTAGAGGGAAAACCAACACGGTCAGGTGGCTTCAAGTAGGCTGGCACTCAGGACAGTAAGCCCTTTGCTGATGTTAAGAGTGTTTAGGGGGTCCGGCTCTGTGGCTGAGTGGCTGGGTTCGCGCGCTCTGCTTTAGAGGCCCAGGGTTTTGCCGGCTGGGATCCTGGGCACCGACCTAGCACCTCTCATCAGGCCATGCTGAGGCAGCCTCCCACATAGCAGAACTAGAAGGAAAAAAAAAGTGTTTAAAGATGTTTAAGACCCCTGGGTGAAAGTTACCACAGGTCAGACTTCTGTTGCATCCTATTAGACCTGCACCTCCAAATGAGCTCCCCCAGGTGGGGCTTTGTTCCTGGTCGTTGGAGGGTGTAGTAAGCAGTGCCCAGGAAGGGACGGGAACAGCCTTCTTTTGTTCAGAAGTCATGTAAAGTCAAGTTGCATGAAGAAATTTTACTTGAAGCGTTCACTGAAGGTTTTGGCAAGAGAAGAGAACAGTGTGTGAAGGCGTTTCATCATCTCTCCGTACCAGGATTATCTAGGGCAGCTTGTCTGGTGATGTCACAGATCTGTTGTAGTCTCTTACTCTGAAAACAAGAGTTTTAGTCCCATTTTGTAGTTGGGAAGCCTGAGCCGAAGAGATGATGTAACTTTCCAAAGGCCCAGGGCACAGAGCAGAAGTCCTCGGCTGCCCCATCTTGACCTTCCTTCCCGGCTCAGTGATTATCAAAAGCAGCCACTGTCACTGGTAGAAAGAACAGTAACTAGGAGCTCTGCGGTCTTATGCCGTCCTTCCTTCTCCTCCAGCTGCAAGCTTTCTTCCTGGTGTCAGACGACATCATGGATTCATCCCTAACCCGGCGCGGGCAGGTCTGCTGGTATCAGAAGGTAAAGTGGAGGGGAAGTAGCAATGGGCATGGGAACAAGCCACAGGGAGGTGGTTCCATATGGTCTATTGGGGTGTTCAGAGTGACCAGTTCTTGGTATGAGTCTAGGCCAGAGATTGATTACTTGTTTTTGTCTGTGTCCCTGACAGCCAGGCATAGGTTTGGATGCCATCAATGATGCTCTGCTTCTGGAAGCATGTATCTACCGCCTGCTGAAATTCTACTGCCGGGAGCAGCCCTATTACCTCAACCTGATCGAGCTCTTCCTGCAGGTGTGTTGCAGACCAGGGCTCAGTATTCAGAGGCTGCCCACAGTAGCCTTGGCCTTCATAGAGCACTGTCATCTAGCTGGTTTCAGAGCACAGGAGATAACTAGGTTTTCCTGGAAGGGGAAAAGAGTGAGGAAGGGTGTTGGGAAGGGGGGTGGTCATGGCAAGAAGGGCTTCTCTGTCCCTGTGTGATTGGAAGAAGGAGTGATAAAGGACTGTGTGTCTGTGTGAATATGGACCTGAGTTTTGGGGCCCTCTCTCCCTCCTGCTGCCTTTCTGACTCTGCCCACTTGTCAGCTGGTGGGGGCTGTGGGGCCCAGGATTTCAGAGTTGCCCAGCCCTGGAGAAAGCCCAGCTCATGGGCCATCTTCCTCTCTTTAGAGTTCCTATCAGACTGAGATCGGACAGACCCTGGACCTCATCACAGCCCCCCAGGGCAACACGGATCTTGGCAGATTCACGGAAAAGAGGTGAGAAACAGTGGGAACCAAATCTGGACAGTGAGGGAGGGCTCTGGGTGGGCATCGCCCATCTGAGTTTATCTTCTCCTGCTCAGGTACAAATCTATTGTCAAGTACAAGACAGCTTTCTATTCCTTCTACCTTCCTGTAGCTGCTGCCATGTACATGGTGAGTGAGCCTTCCCACCCCTTGTTGCCGGCTGATGTGGGCTTTTGGACAGAAAGGCACAGAGCAGACAGCTTTGGACAATCTTGTGCCCCCACTGAGTGGTTGTGTGACCTTGAGCAAGTTAGTCTCTCTGAGTCTATTTCCTCAGCTGTAAGATGAGGATAAAATCCCCACCTCATAGGATTACTGTAAAAATTAACCGAGGCAAGTGAAATGGAAGTGGTCAGCCCCTCATGGGGGAACAATAAATCCTCCATCTGAGTGTGGGTAGGAGTAGAGAGGAGGTAACTGAGGCCGAGTGGGGGAAGACTGGATTGGAAGGCAGCGGATGAACTGCCTACCCAGACCTTGCTTCTCCAAGTTCCCTTTTCCTCCTGAGAAAAGTTGGAAATGGCGAAAAGATTAGGGGGAGGGATTAGAGTGATGCAGGGACTAAGTCTCGTGAGAGAAGAGAGAGTCTGAGGGCCTGCAGGATGCATTCATCTCTGCTGTGACTCGCAGACGGCCTAGGTAAAAACAAGTGGGATAGAGGTTGGACCATCTACATCAGGGAAGCCAGGGATGTCTGAAAGGAGACAAGAGTGTTTTTTTGTTTTTTTGGTTTTTTTTTGAGGAAGATTAGCCCTGAGCTAACATCTGCTGCCAATCCTCCTCTTTTTGCTGAGGAAGACTGGCCCTGAGCTAACATCCACGCCCATCTTCCTCTACTTTATATGTGGGACGCCTGCCACAACATGGTTTTCTGAGCAGTGCCATGTCTGCACCTGGGATCCGAACTGGTGAACCCCGGGCTGCCCAAGCAGAATGTGTGCACTTAACTGCTGTGCCACTGGGCCAGCCCCAGACGAGAGATTTTGGGGCTGTAGTAGGGCAAGATTCCATGGGAGGAAGGCAGCCAGGAAGATGAAGCAACCTCTGGTGTTTGGCTTTTATTTTTTTTTCTTTTAAGATTGGCGCTTGAGATAACAGCTGTTGCCAATCTTCTGTTTTCTTTCTGCTTTTTTGCCCCAAATCCCTCCAGTGCATAGTTGTACATTTTAGTTGTGAGTCCTTCTAGCTGTGGCATGGTGTTTGGCTTATTAATCCCCTCTCCACCGTAGGCGGGCATTGATGGGGAGAAGGAGCATGCCAATGCCAAGAAGATCCTGCTGGAGATGGGCGAGTTCTTTCAGATTCAGGTAGGAAGGCCTGAGGCACTGGCAAAGGACAGGCTCCAACTTTCTTCCTTCCCTGCCTTGGGACTTCTGCAAGGAATTCCTTTTCTTCCTCTCCCCCCGCTCAGGATGATTACCTTGATCTCTTTGGGGACCCCAGTGTGACGGGCAAGATTGGCACTGACATCCAAGACAACAAATGCAGCTGGCTGGTGGTTCAGTGTCTGCAACGGGCCTCTCCAGAACAGCGCCAGATCCTGCAGGTGCCTGAGAGAGGGCTGTGGACCCCTGAGCGGAGAGAAAAGGAGAGCAGTGGTCCTCAAGGGGGGCGATTTTGCAACCTGGGGCATTTGGCAACGTCAGCAGACATTTTTTTGTTGTCTTGAGTTGATGTGTGTGCGTGTGCTACAGGTATCTCTCTAGTGGGTAGAGGCCAGGGATGCTGCCACACATCTTACAGTGCACAGAACAGCTTCTCACAAGTACCGGGCCCCAAATTTCAGTAGTGCCAAGGGTGAGAAACCCTGGGGCAAAGGAAGCTGAGGCCTGAGCCAGTATTTGAGCATTTGGGATGGGGAAGGGGAAGTTTAAGATCTTAGACACTCAGAGACTTGAAAGTGGAGTCAAGAATGGAGTGAATGATGTTGGAGACGTCCTGGAATATATGGATGAGGGGAGTGGAGCGAACCTGGTGGTACTGGGGGAAGGCTAAGCCTATTTTCCTGCCTCCAATCCCTTCCAGGAGAATTATGGGCAGAAGGAGGCCGAGAAGGTTGCGCGGGTGAAGGCAGTATATGAGGAGCTGAACCTGCCGGCTGTGTTCCTGCAGTATGAGGAAGACAGTTACAGCCGCCTTATGGGGCTCATCGAGCAGTACGCCACGCCCCTGCCCCCAGCCATCTTCCTGGGGCTAGCACAGAAGATCTACAAGCGGAAAAAGTGACCTAGAGACTGCGAGGGCGGGGAGGGGAGGTTCTCAATAAATTGTCTAACCTTCTTGTGGTTCTGTTCCTGTTTGTGCCAGCCTGGGGCGCAGCTCTCCAGAATGGGCAAGGTGGGAGGGTGGATGCACGGAAGCCGGGACTGTGGGCTTGGCTTCAGGACCCCTGGGGCCAAAAGCTTTGGACATATCAAAAGCTGCGAGGTAGGCCTAGGAGGGTGACACTAGCAAGACGTCAAGCGCTGGGGGCTGGGTCTGAGCCACGCCACGCCCATGCGTGAATGGGAGCGGCTGCGCAGAGCTAGCGGGCTGGCCGGTTGTCCTAGCGCCCCTCCCCTCCAGTCTGCGGGCCGGGCGGGGACCGTGAGAGCCGCGGAGGAGCCCAACGCAGGGGAGCGGTTGCTAGAGAACCCTGGTGAGGAGGGCTCGGGCCGGGGGTGTGGGTGGATGGATCCGGGCACGTGGGGTGGGGCAGGAGAAGGAGCAGTAAAGATGAATAGAGAAGGGGTGGGGTGGTGGCTGGATGATAGAGACAGTGCGGAGAGAATGGATAGACTCTGATATCCAGATAGGTTCCGAGCAGGATGAAGGTGCACCACGGCTGTAGGTTGGAGCCCGACAGGGTTTGTGTGGGGTCTGTCGGGCCGGCCTGCGATGCGGAGTTGACATGCTGACCGCTGCCCTGTCCTTCCTCCCACGCCCGCCCCTTTCAAGTATTAACCAGCCAGACGAGCCTCCTCCCTCACTCCCCCTTTTCAGAGCATCTGGGCGGGACCTCCCTCGTCCCTTTCGTCTGGGATGAGGGGCAGGCTAGGGGGCAGGGCCAGATTGCGGCAGTGAGGACTGGGTGCGCGCGGGGTGGGGGGTCTATTGTGGGCCCCATCCTTTTTCAAGCCCCCGCAGCTCCACAGAGATCCAGAGCGCAGCCGCATTCTCTGACCCTCCCCGCCCCATTCCCGGGGGGTTACGTTCGACTCCACCTGCAAACACTGCAGTGGAAACTAATGGCCAGTCTATAGCTATTTGCATCTCATTTAAATACTGTTCAAAGCAGCAGCGCCTTTCCAGGCCTGCTCCAGCCGTCAGTCACCTCGGTGTCCTTCCCGCAGCCCGCTCCCTCACTGGCTGGGTTTCACCATCCCTGTCTTCTAGGTCTGAATCTGCGGTTGCCAGGTAAGCGGATGTGAGAGGCCCAATCCTCCTGATTCTCTAGAGGTCATCCCGTCGTCGCCGGCACCATGCTGTCCCCTCAGAGGGCTTTACTCTGCAACCTCAACCACATCCACCTCCAGCACGTCTCTCTGGGCCTGCACTTGTCTCGTCGTCCCGAGCTACGGGAGGGGCCCTTGAGCACATCCCCTCCCCCAGGGGACACTGGGGGCAAGGAGAGCCGGGGCCCCTGCAGCGGGACCCTGGTAGATGCCAATTCCAACAGCCCAGCCGTGCCCTGCCGATGCTGCCAGGAGCACGGGCCAGGCCTAGAAAACCGACAGGACCCAGCACAGGAGGAAGAAGGGGCTGCCTCTCCCTCGGACCCGGGCTGCTCTTCCTCTCTCAGCTCCTGCTCAGATCTTAGTCCTGATGAGTCTCCCATCTCAGTCTACTCGCGGGACCTCCCTGGCGACGAGGATGTCCACCCTCAGCCCAGCATCATCCCCCTGGAGCAGGGCTCCCCACTGGGTTCTGCAGGCCCTGGCGCTTGCTCCCCCGACAGCTTCTGTTGCTCTCCTGATTCCTGCTCTGGAGCTTCCTCCCCACCGGACCCTTGCCTGGACTCCAACTGCAACGCCCTGACCACCTGCCAGGACCTCCCTTCCCCAGGGCTGGAGGAAGAGGACGAGGGTGGCGAGCAGGACCTCCCTACCTCCGAGCTCCCGGAAGCCGATGACGGGAAAATCGATACTGGGAAAACCGAACCCAGTTGGAAAATCAACCCCATCTGGAAAATTGACACAGAGAAAACTGAAGCTGCCTGGAAAATCACTGAGAACAATAACTCTGGTTGGAAAATTAATGGAAGTACTAACTCTAGCTGGACAACTGAACCTGGAAAACTCGACACCGGTAGGAAAACCTTCACAGGAATAATTGATTCTGGCTCGAAAACAGATGCAGGGAAAATTGATGGGGGATGGAGAAGTGACGTCAGCGAGGAGCCGGTGCCCCACCGGACAATCACGTCCTTCCACGAGCTGGCCCAGAAGCGCAAGCGGGGCCTGGGGCTGCCCCCCGTGCCGCAGGCCAAGAAAGACCGCAGTGACTGGCTCATAGTCTTCTCGCCCGACACTGAGCTGCCCCCCATCGGGTCGCTGGCCGGCTCCCCGGCGCCTCCCCGGGAAGTCACCACCTTCAAGGAACTCCGGTCCCGAAGCCGGGCCCCGCCCCCGCCAGTCCCGCCCCGAGACCCCCCAGCTGGCTGGGCCTTGGTCCCACCCCGGCCCCCACCCCCACCTGTTCCTCCTCGGAGGAAGAAGAACCGACCTGGGCTGCAGCCCATAGCGGAGGGGCAGCCCGAGGAGGGCAGGGCGGGCAGCCCCACGGCTGGCGAGGAGGCCCCAGCCGCGAAGGAGCCGGAGGAGCCCGGCGCGCAGGCCGGCCTTGAGGGTAAGAGGCCGCAGGACGAAGCGGGAGGAGGGCTGGGCTTCAGCCTCGCCCACGCCTCCAAAGCTTCCAACCCGGCCCCCTGTCTCCCCTCCATTCTGTGTCACCCATCCTCCCCGTCCCGTTCTACCAGGGAGCGCTCCGGGAAAGGGAAACTGGGTGGGTTATTGGGTTACAGGACTAACTCTTTGCTCCCTCTTTCTCCCGCCCCTCCTTGCCTGGCTGCCTGTCCCGCTGCCTTCCTTCCCCTCCGCACCTGCCCTGCCAATCCCGCCTGCAGCCAGTCCCCTCCTGCTCCCTCGGCCCCTGGTTTTCCGGTTCTCGGCCGACGGGCGCCCCCTGTTGGAGGGTGGGGGCGCTGGCGCAGCTGGGTCTCTGCTCCTGGCGCCTCTGGCCGGGTGGCCTGGCCCCGGGCTGCGGCTGCTGGGGGCGCCGAGTCCCCCAGAGGAGCAGCTGCTGCCTGCCCGCCTGTCCCCGGTGGGAGCCTATTCGCCTCCGGCTCGGGGGGCGCTGCCCTGCCTGGCCAGCCCTGAGCTGGCACTGCTGCTGTCCCCGCTCTTTCCCAGAAGTAGCACCTTCCCCGCCGCGGCTCCCCCACCCCGCCAGGTACCCGCCCCCCCGCTGCCACCGCCACCTCGTCCGCCGAAGGCCCCTCGCTGGACCAGGAGCCCACCGCCTCCGCCCAGGCTACGTAAGACGGACCCGGGCAAGCCCCGCAGGCCACGCCTCAGGCGGGGCCGCCCCACCCACTGTAGAGCCCCACCCATCCTCGCCCAGACCTCCGCTTTAGTTTTTTTCCCCCGGGTTACCCTGCTTGGCCCCGCCCTTCAACCTGGGCAGATGCCAAGCGAGTTCATTGGTACTGGGGAGTTTGGCCCTGCTCCCGGTGCTGGGGAAGGTTGCTGCTCTCCCCGCTGCGTGGCCCGGTCCCCCTCCCTCGAGGCCCAGGCGTAGTGGACGCGGGCTTATCAGGCTTCCACACACAGTTTAAGGGAGTCCCAGCATGTCCACTGTTAGGGACCTTGGGTCACACCCTCTGTGGAGTTCCCTGGCCAATGCGGTTCGAGCCTGACCCCCACCTTGCTCATTTGGGTGGAGGGTGAAGCTCCCTGAGCTCATTGGCTGAAGAGGTTCTGGTCATGCCTTCCCCACGAGGCCAGCCCCACGTGGGCTGCAGGGGGCGCCCTCCGCTGAGATGCTGGCGCGGGACCTGGGTTTCCCCTTTCCGGCGCCTTCCAGCCTCCCAATCCTTGGGTCTCCTCTCCCTCCGTCTCTCCTCCCATTCCCGTCTGTCCGTCTTTCCATTGGTCCTGGCTCCCCACGTGCTCCCCGGGTTTCTGTGGGCGGGCGCAAGGCTGCCCCTCCCTTCCCTCGCCCTGTCATCTCCCGCCCTACAGGCCCCAGCGGGGCGGGCGGGAGGTGAATGCGGCTATCCCGCTCCGGGGCTTCCGGGATCGAGGAGGTGGGAGCTGGGCCCCGAGGAAGGGAAATGAGAAGGAGGAAGGACAGGGAGAGGGGCGGCGAGTGCTGGGATGTGTGTAGGATTTCACTCTGGGGCGTCGTTCTAGCAGCCCCATGCTCCATCCAGCCCTGTGCCCCCGCTGCCAAGACTCCTCAGCGGCAGGGGCGCTGCAGACCCGCAGGAGATGACCTGTGCGGAAGCCAGAGCCCTCGGGGTAGCGCTTAGTAAGTGTCACCGCGTTCTTCCTCCCTTACCCCAGTGCGTAGTTCCTGGTCGTTCGCCGGTGTCCCCGGGGCCCAGCGACTGTGGATGGCAGAAGCCCAGAGTGGAACTGGCCAGCTGCAGGAGCAGAAAAAAGGTAGGACGCCCGGACTCTTGAGCCCTGACTTCTGAATCAACTGCCCCTCACTTCGACCCTCCTCTCTCAGGGTCAAACTGGGTATGCCCAGGGAGAGACAGGGCGCTTTGATGCCGCTTCCCTTCCCCTCCCAGGTCTCCTGATAGCTGTCAGCGCCTCAGTGGATAAAATCATCTCACACTTTGGGGCCGCCCGGAACTTGGTTCAGAAGGTGAAGGTGTCGTGGGGAGGGTGTTGGGGGTGAGGGGATGAATGTGGCTCTGGGGGCACAGGAACGTTGGAGGTATCTGTGGACCCATGCCCACTGTGCTGCCTCCAGGCCCAGTTGGGGGATAGCCGGCTGAGCCCAGATGTGGGGCACCTGGTGCTGACCACTCTCTGTCCGGCCCTCCATGCCCTGGTGGCCGATGGGCTGAAGCCTTTCCGGAAGGACCTCATCACTGGACAGCGCAGGAGCAGCCCCTGGAGTGTGGTGGAGGCCTCCGTGAAGCCAGGTGAAGGGGGAGAGTGTGGGACTGGGGGTGGAGGGTGGGGACTGGCACAGGGCTGGGGCCTGGCTGACGGTGCCCGTGTCCTCAGGCTCCGGCACCCGTTCCCTGGGAACCCTGTATAGTCAGATCAGCCATCTGGCGCCACTGAACAGCAGCCGTAGCCGATTCCACGCCTTCATCCTGGGCCTCCTCAAGTAAGTGGCTTTCTTTCTGGCGCCCCTCCCACGGCCTGGTGACCACAGGGGTGTCGTGGGTGGGACACAGTCGTGGTGCCCCATGTTCCCAGAGAAAGCTTCCCCACTTCCAATCTCATCTCCCGTCCCCCAGGCAGAGGCGCCTGGAGTCTTCACCGCCCTGAACTTCTGTTTCCTCCTTTCTCCCCCAGCACTAAGCAGTTGGAGCTGTGGTTTTCCAGTCTCCAGGAAGATGCAGGTCAGAGGCTCAAGTGGGAGAGGATGGGGTTGCTAGGCTCTGAGGGAGGGAGGAAAAGGGATCTCTTCTGTTGCTTCCCACTGATGCCAGAATGATCTTAATCCTGATCTACGATCTTATTACTCTCCTTCTTAAAACTCTTTCAAGGAGTCCCATTGCCCATAGGAGGAGAGACCCAAATTCTCACAGTAACCTCCCAAGTCTTGGTTGTCTGGCCTCTGCCTTCTTTCCCTGTCTCCAGGTCTGGGGATTTCCCTGGTTCTGCCACAGTCTTCCTTTCCAGTTTTTCCTGCCTCAGGGCCCAACTTTTGCTGTCTCTCCTGCCTTCTCATTACCTTTCCACCTTCTGACTAGGCTAACACCCACCCCCCATTTTGCTCCCATAGCCCTCATATCCTCCTTTCTGTTACTCAGTTTTTTGTCACCACGTGTTCTGCGGGCGTCTCCTTCTCTAGGCTGCGGTTCCACATAGGCAGGGATGTGTCAGCCTTGGACCCCATCACGTCCCCTTCTCTCTCTGCTCCAATGCCTGGCATAGAATGAGGCCTGAAAGTTTGTTGACTGGTAGGCTGATGCAGAGCGTCCTCTGGGACTAGGCCCGGCTGGGGCTCACGTTAGCCTGCTCTTTCCCAGGCCTGCTGTCCCTCCTGTACCTGCCCACCGGATTCTTCTCTCTGGCCCGGAGTGGCTGCCCCTCCCTGTCCACGGAGCTGCTGCTCCTGCTGCAGCCATTGTCGGTGCTCACCTTCCACCTGGACCTACTCTTTGAGCACCACCACCACCTGCCCCTGGGCCCGCCTCAGGCCCCTGCCCCCCACACCTCGCCTCCAGCCCTGCAGCAGACTATGCAAGCCATGCTGCACTGGGGGGGTCGGCTGGCCCAGAGCCTTCGGGGGGCTTCTGGGGAGACTCCTCCAGGCCCTTCAGCCTCCTCAAGCCCTCCTACACAAGGCAGCTGGTGGAAGCAGCTGACCCAGGCCTCCCGGGTCTACGCCTCTGGGGGCACCGAGGGCTTCCCTCTTCCCCGGTGGGGATCCAGGCGTCATGGGACTGCAGCTGAGGGTGCACAGGAGAGATCCCTGCCCGCGGAGGAAGCGGCGCCAGGCAGAGGCATATGGCTGGGGAGACTGTTTGGAGTGCCTGGGGGCCTCACCGAAACTGAGAGCGGAGCCCCAAAGTCCAGGTAATAGGGTACCTTGTCCCCCCTCCATGACCTCTGACCCCATCTCAAGAGTCCCCGGTCACCCCAATTTCAAATCTATAGTGATTCTTTAGCAGAGGCAGTCTGTTTTTCTACAGCTGGGAGCTAAAAATGGTTACTTTCTTAAGTAAGGTTATGTTATAATGCTTATATAAGTACGTACATAGTGTTCTGCATATTGCCTCTTGACCCTCAAAGCCAAAAATATTTACTATCTGGCTCTTCAGAAAAAGGAAAAAAATTGCTGACCCGTGCTCTAGGGTTTGACCATTGGTGGCTCTTTAATGGCTCAGGTACTCTCTAGCGAGCCTCTGGATCTCTCTGAGCCTGCTGGTTCCATAGGTCCCTTTGTAATTTTTGGTGTTGTAGACCTTTGTTGTTGCCACCTCCCTAATAACCCTAAAAGCACGTGTGTCCCACGACTGCCACTCTGTCCTCAGTGGTGACCAACTCCTTACCTTTTGAACCACAGTCAGGCCCCTCAGCCTCTTCCTCCCTTCAAAGCCCTGAGTTCTTGGGTTCTTTTTCTGGAGGTGGGGTGATCTCTGTGACCCTTCATCCTTTCTTCCAGGAGACCATCCAGCTGGCTGCCCCCGACAGTGAGTGTATTGACTCTGGTGAAGCGGGGGGCACCTCCCGAGACTCCCTCATCTCCTGAAGAGCTTGAGGCCTCAGCACCCAGCATGGTGCAGACCCACAGGTCAGGAGGATTGGGGAGCTTGCACTGGTGTGCATGTGTGTGTTACGTTTTCTATGTGTGTGTGTGTATTTCTGTCTTCGCAGAGTGGATGGGAGGTAGTGTAAAGGCCTTGGGCTCTAAAGTCAGACAGTGCTTAGCCTGCATTGCATCTTTGCTTTTTATTGATGTGACACTAATTTCTCTGGGTCTTAGTTTCTTTCTCTGTAAAAAGAAGATAATTTACACCTTTGTTATGGTTGTTGTGAAGACTAAAGATAGTTCTATAAAGGCATTTGGCACATAAGTACATGCCCGTTTAGTGGTAACTTTTATTACTGTGTGTGTACATGGGTGTGCCGAGGTGTGTCCACTGAGGGATTGTACTTCCCTTTAGTGGGGTCTTCTAATTTGCCACCAGGGGCTTCCTTTGGGTTTTCTCAGTCCACTGAATGAGACTTCTTGATTTTTCATTCATTCAGCAATATTTTGTAAGTGCTTATGCTTACTATGTGCCAAGCATTCTGCTAGGGGAGGGAATGCAAAGGTAAACATATTGGAGTCCCTGCCCTCGAGGAATTTGTAGCCGAGTGGAGATCCCAGTGAATAAATCAACAGTTACAATTCTGTACGGTAAAGACTAGGAAAAGAAGAGTGAGTCCTTTTGGGCCATACAGACAGGGCTTCTTCCTCAGGTTTGGGGACTCAGGGAAGGCCCAGTGATGGTGTGGGATGTGCCTCTGGCCCAAGGAACAGTCTGCAAAGGCAGTGAGGCCCAAATGTAGTAAGTTAGGAACTCTGGGTACATGATTGGCAGTGGCTGCAGTGGACGATGCTGGCAGCAGTGATGGGGAGGCTGGAGGCTTCACTGGCTGTAGGCCAGTGAAGGAACCTGGACTTCACTCTGAGGCAGTGGGAGCCATTAAAGAGTCTTAAGCCTGCAGTCATTCTTGCTTGTGTTTTAGAAGGATCTCTGACTGCTGTGTGGAGAATGCAGCTAGGGAGAGAGGCTAAGAGAGATTCAGGGAGACCAGTTGGATTATATGCAGTGGTCCAGAGAGAGAGGATGGAGATCTAAACTAGGATGGTGGCAGTGGGTGTTGAAGAGAGATAGATGGAGTAGTGGGAGATACGAACACCAAACAAGTTTTGGTGATTGATTGGATGTGAAGAGTGAGACACCCTGGTTTTTACCAGGAGCAAATGGGTGGAAGGTGGTGCTGTTTACTACTATAGGGGAGACAGAGGCTTTGGAGGGTTAAGATGAGTCATTTAGTTTGCATATGTCGAATCTGAAGCATCAGAGAAGTGCAAATCGTGTCAAATAAGCAGCTGAAGAGTGAGTTTGGAGCCCAGGAGAGGGCTGGGGCCCCAGATGAAATCAACATGTTGATAGATGGTCCCCGCATCTCTTCCAGAGCCCGGTGTTCACTGAGCTGAACCAAAAGGGATGCTTCACACAGTGGGAAAGTGTGGCCTGGGGACGGCTGGGCACCCCCACTTCACTTCACCCTAACATCTCCCTCTGGCTCCCCACAGGGCAGTCCGTGCTCTCTGTGACCACACAGCTGCAGGACCCGACCAGCTGAGCTTTCGGCGTGGGCAAGTGCTGCAAGTTATTACCACTGTGGATGAGGACTGGCTCCGCTGTGAGCGGGATGGAGTGGAGGGACTGGTGCCTGTCGGGTATACCTCTCTTGTTCTCTAGGCCTAGGATCTTTTCCTTTCCTGCATATCTCTCCCTTCTGTCATCTGGGAATGGAATGGCCTGTGAACACTAACCCGTGTAAACTGATCATCCTGGAAGCATTTTCCTTGTCTGCAAAATGACACTTTCCTCTCACGTCAATTTCTGCTAATACGTGAAATAAACTTTCCCTCCCACGCCCATCTGTAAGGTGAACTCTGCTCTTCTTCCAAATATATAAAAAGGAGTTTCCCTCCATGCACTCTCTTTCCTCACTCCCATTTGTATAAGAGACTGTCTCCCTTCCTATCTGCAAAATGGAAATCTAGCCCCCTTCTACCTTTTTCATCTCTAAGTGGACTGTGCCAGTACAGTGTATGCCTCAGTCCCCAAGACTGGAAGGGCCTCTAGTCTCCTTCCTGTGTATGGAATCTTCCCCCACTCCACCCATCCCACGTTGCCTGTATTTATTATGTATTCATGCTGTACTAGGTGCTGAAGTCTGGACACCCCTGGTGGGTGGGCCAGTGGTGTTGGTCTGCCTCCTTCCTCCTTTGTCCCAATAAAGTGTGGGAGTTGAATGTGTGTGTGTGTCACTGTCAGTTTCAGGACCTAGGCTGTGGGGGAGGGGAGGAAGGCCCCCACCCCCATGGGAAGCCCATCGGAGATGCTTCCTTCCTAGCCCAGGTTCAGTTCTTATTCCCTGAGAAACAGAGAAGTGGCCCGATTGGTGCCTGAATCTCAGAAGTGTGTCTCTATTCTGGGACTTGATTGCTTTGTTTTGTAAGACTGATATGGTAGAAGCCTGAGTAAATATGGGAGGGTAGGGAAGACTTACATGGCCCTTGAAATTGTACTCATTAGATTGATATCTGAGGTGAAGAGGAGGATTAAAGGGCTGCAAGAAGTGACACATTTTTTTCTATTTAATATCACCATTCCGTGGTGATATAATTTCAGAAAGTGAAATAACTTGACATCTATTACTTTACTAATGAGTTTCCTTTCAGTCTTTTGAAATGAGACTAGCTATGACGCTCTAGAGCTTTGAGGATGTTGTTGGAAATCACTATAAATGATTGCCTAGAGGAGAAAAGGTTAGAAGAATAGAAAACTATATTTGTAACCGGGCAACAGGAAAGTTAGGGGGAAGCTGAGAACTGAGGTGAAAACACAGGGGAAAGAAATCTGGAAGTTTTCCTGCAACTTTGGGAACTTGGCTGAAGAGCACAATGGGCTGATGACAGGAGAGGGGACTTGGGGAAATAAAAACCTCAGATCCAAAGCTTTGGAAATGCTCAGGAGCAGACTTGGTTACACTCAAATTTACTTTTGCCATTTTCTAAGGGTTAACATTCCACATTCCTGGCCAATTTGTTATTCGTCTGCTCCTTGCTTTAATTTTGCTTTTTGTGTTTGACTGCCCTCTCAACTTTAACCTGTTTGTATTTCAGGTGTTTTCTAGGGTCATGCTCCTCAAACTGGATTCTGAGGGCTATGGGGAATCCCTCATTAACAATCCCTCCTATTCTTAGGAGGCTGAGTACTCAAGTTTATGAAGCTTCTCCAATTGCAAATTATTATTGCAAAAGAAGTTTTTATTTTTATAATGTTTGACGTTTTAAAACAGATATGGAAGATTGCTATTATTTTGACTTTGGGACCAATATTTCTCAAAGTGAGATCTGCAGAGTAATCTTGGGGTGGCGCATGATTCCTAAAGTTCCAGAAATCTTACACTGACACAGAGCTTTCATTGCTCATGATTCAACCTGCCTTCTCCTTTTTCTAACTCCTCTCCCCACGTGCTTAGTTTTAGCACAGTCCTAGGATGATACCGTTAGAGCATAACCAGTGAGATCCAGCCTCAGGCACTATTTGCGGTCAGAGCCTGATGATGCTCAGGCTTGCGTAGGTGGTAACGGAGCAGTGGAACTTCCTTGCAGAACATCATGAAATAGACCAAGCGTTGATATAAAATTGTTTTGTACTTTTATTAGGTGTAGCAGATACCAAAAGGTTAAAAAACTTCAAGATAAAAAACAAGAAAAATTAACTAAAATTACTGTACTGTTTTGCAGCCATGAAGAGACTATTATGCAAGAGTAGGTGAACTCTTGTCCTTGTAGGAGTGGGATCGAGCTCTCACAGTCAGTTGTCTCAATGCTTCTGAGCAACTGTCTTCCAGCTGAACTCAAAGCCTAAACGTCCAAACCATGTCTGGAGCAAAATGCTGCTAGGTTTCTCAGTTGTTGGCAGGAGTGGATTTATCTTAGTAGGGTTACACTTTGGCTATTTCTGACACTTTCCTATTTGCGGATGAACATAAAGATTTTGGAGTTCTGGCTCCAACACTAGTTCCTGGGTGATCTCAGGCAAGTTACTGAACCTTCCTGAGCTTTGGTTTTCACTGCTACAAAATGAGAATAACAACTGCAGAGGGCTATTATGAGGATTAACTAACTAGCTATGTGATCTCGGGCAAGTTTCTTAACCTCTCTGTTGCTTCAGTTGCCTCACTTACAAAATTGGGTTTGGTCCCGACCTGAAGGGGCTGTTGTGAAGATTAATAAATAAATACATGTAAACTGCTTACGATGGAAATGGTCTAACACATGGTGGCCTAAAGTTACTATTGGCAAACTTGGAGGTTGCTAATGAATATTAAATAATGTATATATGTGCAAGAGATGGAGATACACATTATTATGTTGATCCATTAGGCTGGGCCCAGACCAAAAAGATCCTAGTATTGAGGAAAAGGCTTTATCCAATAGTCAATGGCAGTGAGTGTGCCCATGTGGGGACCAGGATGCTGATGATGTGGTTTTAAAAAGATCTCTTTGGAAATAGGATGGAGAAGACTGGAAGATAAATGGAGGATAGGAAAGGAGAAAAAAATAGCAAGCTCACCACTCTGCAGTTAGGAAAAGTTTTTTCCTTTTAATACTAGACTTTCAAGGATTGAGATGCAAGCTTTTTATGCAATTACATCCAATGTTAAAATTGGTAATACATAATTTACAAAGATTAACATCAAAACAATCATCTATTTAGATATGCTTTTGTAAAAAGGAAATATATTAGCAGCATTTATATTTTCCGCAATCACACAGCCTACAGACATGCAGACTAACTCTGTATCTATTTGCAGTGATGTAGTGCTTTGCCCCGCATTTCAAACACCAAAACCCACCTGGCAGCTAGGGGGTTCTTTTTGTTTCGTTATTATAAAATAACCGAAAAATAAAAAAAGGCATTAATTTCTACACCAGTAAGAAAAAACAAGTTTTTGCACTTACCTAACATTTGATTGTCTAAAAAACATTTCAGTTTTTAGTCTTTCAACAAAAGAAAGATAAAATGACAGAGCGTAGTGTCTTTTGCTTCTGTTCTCTCATTTTACAAAGTTTTTTTCTTTTTTTTTCTTTTTTAAAATTTTAGTGTTTAACACTATTAAAGGAAACATTGAGTTTTAATCTCTTTCTTGTCATTTTCCTGCTTTTGACTAAAAGGAGACCCCCAAAGTGCCCCTATTCCCACCTCCCTCCCACCCAGCTCCCTGCAATGAAAACCAAAAGAAATCACTCAAACGGGCTTGGACATGCGATTTTTCCAGCTCCACACGTGAGTATCTTATACCCAGGTCTCTTAGTAATGTACAGTGCTTCTCTACAGTAAGAAAATACTCCAAACTATTTTCTTAATTCTCTTTTTTCTTTAATAAAATATTTATTCTGCTTTTTCTCTGCTCAAGGGGATCTTTGGCATCCCCTGTCTCTTTTGTTTTGTTTTTTTTCCTCAAGATTGACACAGAAAGGAGAAAAAGAAAAAAAATTCAATGGAATGGAAGGTGGTCATTGTTTCTACCTAAACAAGTCAGAGCATCGTCATAAGGGGAAATGTACAATTAGGACAGCATTGGTCCAATATTAGAAAAAAGTAATGGGGACATGTTTACTATTGTATTGCTTACTAATTACGCAGCAGATATATATATATATATATATACATACATATATATATACACACACAACTTGGCACATTTAAAAACCATCTTTTCTCTTAAAGAACATCTAAAATGTATATGCATATGGATGTCTGAGAAGACAACAAAGCAAAGCTTTTTAAATTTTATTTTTAAAGAGACAGCCTTGTCTGGTAACTTCTGGTCAAGAGGATGGGAAGGAAAGAGACACCCTGGATATCCCTTCTGGTGATGAAAACATCAGGAGGGTGGAGGAAAGATGGGACTAGGGGTGGGGAGAACACACTGTCTCTTTAAGAGATGGACATTGAAAACTGTACAATTAAGAAAACAAGAGTAGTGTTTTCAATTGATAATCTACACTCACAACAAATACTCTGATAGGTGAATACTGCTCAACAGTTTATGTAGTGACTTTTGTTGGGGGGGGTTAGAGTTCATTTTTATGTAGGTTTTAGAATGATTTTATTTTGAAATGAATCTCCATTCGCACAGCACAGCAGACACACAAGAACCACAGCGCATACACAGCACATGTGCTGGCGGGGGCCTGGCCTTCTCATTAGAAAAAAATATGTTCGGCAGGTTATGAAGGTTAAAACAACAATAATTACAATAAGTACTATGCCCTTCTGACCCCATGGGGGCCTTCTCTATTCCATGATTCCATTTTGGGGAGGAGAAGTAGGGAGAGGGGCAACAGTTCCAAGTGCTTTGAGTTGTCAACTCACATTTTACTTTGACCTGGATGGGCAAGAAAGGAGAGAGAAACTTTCCTAGTCAGGGATCTGGAAAGAAGCCCCAGCTACTCTTTCTGTTTTAGGTTTCTGGGGGTAGCTCTTAGAGCCTATAGAGAACAGATGGGGTACGGGTGGGGATCCTGGCCCTATCCCTTTGGATTTTGAGTTTTTACCTGGGTATAGGAAGCAGCTTCTTAGCAGTGCCTGTGGCATCAGAGGATGACACAGAAAAACCCAAGCTGGGGGGAGGGGCAAGTGCTGTAAAGTACCAAAAGGTTCTGGTCATCCCCAATGTGCTCTGCCCTCCTCCCTACATTATTAACCCTCAGGGTAAAGCAATGGAGAGGAAAACAAGTTAAACTGAACTGTTTAGACAGATCCCGTTCCTCTTCCTCTCCACTAGCTCCAAGGTTTATTAAGTACCTAATGTCAACGACATGGCCCCATTCCCCTTGCTGGACGGACCCTTCCCACCCCTGTCTACACTCAGAGAACAGGAGGCAGGACTGTTAGCTCCACTGGATCCCAGATGCTTGAGGTTCTCATTCTTTGAGGTTCACTTCCGAAAGCTATTTTCTGGGATGAACAAAGTACGCCTTCGCAGTTTCCTGCCTGATCCTTCCTCTAGCAAGTAGGTCACATCGATGGCTGAAAAGAGAAACAAGGAGACTCCTCAAATACCACCCTCCCACCCCTTATTCCAGATCTGAGCTCTAAGGAGATCACAGGAGTTCAATGATTCCTTTTCTGACCTATAAGCAACTTAGGCCTTCATCTGGCCCTCGATGAAAAAAGTTGTTCTCTAGGGAGGAGATCCTCTCACCTCCCACAGTTTCATTCCCAAGATACAACTAAACGAAGGCCCATGAAAGAACTACACCATTTTCCTAGAATACTTTCTGTTCTGGGCAAGTAAGTAGAAGTTGTTTTTTCATTCTCTCTCCACTAATTTCCCATTTATCTTAAATCCTAGATATGAGCCTGATTCTTCTTACCATTTTTTCCAGGGATTTTTTCAAGGAGATTGAGCAAGATCTGGTTGAGTCGTTCCCGTTGGTTATGCCGTCTTTCTTCAGGGGTACAGGCTGGTTGGGGATCTTGACTGCTTTCCTCTGTTTTTTTTTCACCCTCACTGACTTCAGCAGTGGCCCTCTCCTGTTCTGGCTCTTCCAGGTTGGGCATCTCATTGGCTGCTTGCTCCTGACTGGCCAGTACCTCTTCAATCAAGGGCAGAGCATCATCCTCCTGGCCCAGGTCTTTTAGGGGTGGCTTTGAGCGCTCGGACTTCCAGGATGATCTGCCAGAAGGATATGTGAATTTAGAGCAAAGCTGAGCAGGGCACTTGGGGAAGAAAGGGGAATGAAGGGAAGAGACCTCAGATGGCTTGTGATCCTGGAGTCTAGCTGTTAGAGCTTGGCTCAAGAGGTAAGAACCTTGGCTCTGGTCTTCATTTTATTATTATTTGAACAAATCACTACCTTTCCCTGAAATTTAATTTCTATTTGTAAAATTCAATTTTTCTTCTTTCAGGAATCCAAGTAATCGATAAAATATACCAGAGCTGGTAAAATTGCTTAGTTAGTTCTCACTGATTGCTTCATGAGTACAGAGAAATATGGCACAACTATAATAAGTACTTAAATGGAGTTTTTACTTTGCTGGAATCTCTTTTCACATCTATTATCTAATATTTTTTCCCTTATGGTAAGCTATAGATGTAGGTAAAGCAGTTGTTATGCCACCATTCAAAAGAAAAGGAAATTCAAGTCAAGTCTTCAGTGCTCATTGTCCAAAAACATTCCTCATGTACAAAACAAGCAAAAATAAAAACTATAAACCCAAATTGTTCAGCTAAAACTGTGCACTTCTAGCTACTTCTGTTCCTTGAAAACAGAGGTCCCAAGAGCTGATATACTTTAGAGTAATGGGGAAAGTTTGCAGAAATCTAAAAAAGAGACCTTTATGAATCTGTCTAGAGTTCAGTTCCAAATCCTCTCTTCTTTACCTCAAATCTTTGCAAATTTCCCTCCCTGCCCCAATTAAGGCTCCATAATGAGACCACAGCTATTAAAGTCTAGTTCTTCCATATTACGGTTGGCTCTACAATGGGTTACTCTGTCAGAGAATCCCCAATCCTAGCAGTGGGGCTCTTGCTCCATTCAAGTTCTTGGTCAATCCTTTAGGCTCCTCACATTCCCCATGGGACTCACCGCCCTCCGTTCCTCTTGTAGTTGTCTGGGACATAATGAGGCTGCAGAGAAGAAAAGAAATGGTAAGTGCATTGCAGAAGCTGGCAAAGCTGGATCAGATGATCTGGGGCCAACTCAGGATAAGGGAAGTGGGGAGGTAAGGAGGTAAAGGAAGAAAAAATAGGGCTAAAGCCCTTACAGGCTGGGTGACTGTGTTTGAAGGTCAGAAGTTCAGTGCTTTTATTAATCTGTAGACCACAGTGGTTTTTAGCATTCTGTAAGCTTAGAATGACAGTAGAAGGGATAGGCTCATAATTCTCTTTGACTCATGTCAACTTTTAAGTAGTTAAGGTTGGGGTTTCAAAGCTAATCAGTGAGCTGCTGACTGCAAGCAAGACCAAGGAAGTCTAGATGAGAGGCAGGGCTTGGTGGCAGGCAGAGAGAACACAAAATAAATACTGTTAAGAGAAATCCAAAAATAACAGTAAGAAAAGTAGGGACATAAAGGTTTGGCTTTCTTGTTAGACCATTTCTAAGCATTCCAGGATGAGAACTATGAATTTTGATAGGCCCATTAAATAAAGACTCAAGGATGAGGAGCTTAGTCTAGGGTTTCATTATAGCAAATAGATGGATGGATGACCAAAACCTTTATGGAATGACGAATGGCACAAAATAATTGGAGGAGTATCTTCACAACAATTTCAAAGAAAAAATACAGGCTGAAAATGAAAATGTTAACTGATTATTTTCCAGGTAGTGGGATAATACACAATTTTTTCTTCTTAATGCATCTGTACTTTTCAAATTCTATATAATGATGATGTCTTACATTTCAAATCCAGGGATAAAAAGAAACAGCACTGAATTATTTTCACCAAAGGTTTCCTCAGGGTTCTTCCTATTCTTTCTACTTGCTTCTTAAAATTATGGGTGTGAAAAACAAAACAAAAACCTACAATATGGGGCTCAAGGACAAAGACTGAAAAGAAGGGGAGAGAGAAAAAAGAGGAAAACCTGATTAAAAAAGTGTAACCGAAATCAACAATTTCCTGAGACACAGCCCATGCCAGGAAATGCAGAATAAATGTATTCATGCTGTTCAAACATCCCAAATAGAGATGGAGATTTCCATAGTTTGGTATGGAAACAGGATGAAGAAGCAGAGAGCCACTTGAAAATTCTTATTCTATGAATTCCATCCATGAACTAGACTGTCCTGACACAGACAGTTAAGAGAGGAAGGAGACTTACTGAGAAATCTCTTTTGGGAGTGAGCTTCTTGGGGAAGTGATCAAAGGCATAGGGTTTGGTGCAGACAGGATAGCGGTTCCGGTGGATCTTGTAAAACAGGTGTGCTGACTTGTCAAGCCGATAATCACAGATGTACACATCTTGCTCCTTCACTCCTTTGGGTCTCCCTACGAGTCCAAACACTGTTAAAGAGTCCTCTGATTTTCCCTTCTCTCACCCTGAGCTGCCCAGAGACCACCACACACCATTGGGAGAGCAGCTAGACCTTTAAGAGGGAAACATTGTAGATTTTTTTTTTTGAGGAAGATTAGCTCTGAGCTAATATCTGCTGCCAATCCTCCTCTTTTTGCTGAGGAAGACTGGCCCTGAGCTAACATCCGTGCCCATCTTCCTCTACTTTATATGGGACGCCTACTACAGCATGGCTTGCCAAGCAGTGTGCATGTCCGCACCTGAGATTGAAACCGTTGAACCCTGGGCCACCGAAGTGGAACATGCAAACTTAACTGCTGTGCCACCGGGCTGGCACATTGTAGCTATTTTGAGAAGGAGAACAACTAAACATTTGGTGATTGCATAAAAAAGGAGTTCCGAGACACTAGTATCAGAAAAGGAGAAAGGGAATCTAAGAGTTGAAGGGCATATTATAGGATGGAAGGAAACCAGATATGCAAATTATTTGAGTGCTGCAGGGATTTTTGAGGGAACATTTTGAAGGGAAAACAGCAGATTATGGGGAAGTTATGAGAAAAGCATGGCAGTATAAATGAGGGAAGCACATTTGGAAATGGATACTTTATAACTGTGAGATGGAGGAGTCATCACTATCAAGGGGCTCCAAGCAGTTTTTGAATGAAATATATATTCTTCTGGACTATTTTGCTATGATACTAAGGGAGAGAGCTAGACAACTGAACTCTGCTTATCATGACAACTAACATACATTGAGCTTGTACTGTGAGCCATAAACTGGGCTAAGTGCTTTTGTAGATTATTTCATTTAATCTTTAAAAAACTCTCCAAAATAGATACTAATCCCTATTTTCAGTAGGTTAAGTAACTTGCCCAAGGGCACACAGGTAAAAGTGGTGGAGCTAAAAATTTGAAATTAGATTGCCTGACTCCACAGCCTACATCGTTAACTATGAAGCTTACAAAACTATTGTGCTTTTTTTGTTTGTTTAATGTATAGTATTGATGATCGCCTTAATGATTCTGGAATGGTGGGTGAAGGAACATATCTTCCCACAAATGCTAACAGAGCGCTAAGTACAAAGTATTAAAAATGTTGGTTAATTAAAAAAAGAGAATGAACACTTATTGAGTACCAAACACTAGGTAAAAGAAAGAAAAAAGACAGTATAGCTCTCTAAAGCTTCACAGCTGGCCTTGGATAATCTTTTTCTTTTTTGAGGAAGATTAGACCTGAGATAACATCTGCCGCCAATCCTCCTCTTTTTGCTGAGGAAGGCTGGCCCTGAGCTAACATCCGTGCCCATCTTCCTCTACTTTATATGTGGGACGTCTGCCACAGCATGGCTTGTCAAGTGGTGCCATGTCTGCACCTGGGATCCGAACCAGTGAACCCTGGGGCGCCGAAACGGACTGTAAGCACTCAATCGCTGCACCACTGGGCTGACCCCCCCTTGCATAATCTTTTATCAGATGGAGACAACAAGAATGGAATGGGCAATTGTAGACCAATGAATGGGGGATAGGAGGTCATTTCTTAACTAGCACAGATCACTTGCCTTTACAATACGTATAAAGGTCCAATACACAACAGGTCCCCACCACAGCCTCCAAGGGAATGATCTCATAGAGTGGCACCCGAAATAGTTCATTGTGATAGAACCGACGGGATGGAGAGTGGTGGGTTTCATGGGGACGGAAATAATGGTGACCAAAGGCAAACCGTTCCTCTCTAAAAAGAGAAAAAAAGAGAAGGGAGAGGTTTAGTTGATTTGCAAGATCCTAGTGAATATTCACTTTTTGCTGGTAGGGCACAGCTGGAAGAAAAGAGACAGGACCTCAACACATACTTTTCATTCTTCCAAAGCTTCTCAATGCGGAAGATGTCAAGTTTATCTCGGTTAATGTGAGATAACAGTCGATAGGACTGACGGACTGGGTGGCCATCAGGGGTGCGCCGACTGTCCCTCATCAGATACACACAGTCACCTAGGAAGGCAGAGAACACAGAAGAAAGTTAAAATGATTCCTATGTGAATTCTGTTAGGCATCCACTGGACTGACCCAAGGTCTACCTACATAGAAAGGACTTAAAATCTGAAACAATAAATACAGAGAGCTACAACCAACAGTCTAAATGTGATGGTAATTCTAGATTATGAGAATGACGTGAGAGACGTCTTCCATCTCTTAGACTTCCTATATGTCTTTCCCAGTCTTAAAATTAGCTTTATAATACTCTGGTCTGTCCAAATTAGTTTTATTTGGTGGAGGGGAAATGTATGCAAGTCTAAAGATTAAAGGATATAAAAACCTATATTCTATTGCTATTTAAGGTCATATGGAGAGAATGACTATTATGCAGATAGCAGATACCTCCTACTATTCAGAAAGGTCAGCTTTGAGACGCAGGGTCAGCTCCTGTGTACGCACCTTGACGAAGCAGCAAGTCATCTCGGAGCAAACAGATGAAGTAGACACAGCCAGGTTGGGCATAGTGGGGCCGAGGGATCATGGGTACCTCCTGATAAGAGCAGAAAGCCAATGGATAAGGCCTAGGACTACTACATCCAACCTACTGATCTCTATTCAAGAGGAAAAGAACTAAAACCTAAATTTCCCCACCAATTATGACTCATTGTTTAGTGATTTCAATACACCACCGATATAAAAAAAAGATGAAAGCAACCAGTTGTTAAACTTGGAAAATTGAAGGTAGGGGACAAAGGTGAGGGGCTAAATATCCCAAACTATATTCTATGAAGCACTAATTGTGTGGTCAGTCTGTGCCATCTAGGGGCATCTGAAAATACGTGAAGGGGGACTTTGATTGTTACAGTGATTGGGGGAGGGTACTAGCATTTAGTGTCCAAGAGCCAGGAAGGTCAAACTTTCTGGCATCCCTCACAACAAAGAGCTGTCCACTCAAAATGACAATAGCACCATTGTTAAGAAATATTGTCTAAATACTTCCTTTTATAGAGGTGACTTGCCCAAAATCACACATACAAATACAGGAGAACCAAGACAAAAACCCATTTAATAACCTGGGCAAGTTACCTAACCCACTGTCTCTCCTGGAAAGTGGGCCTAAGATGAACTTTTGTTGACTCTGAGTCTAGTGCTCCTTGCACTTAAACATTGCTTAACATATATGATACTTAAAGTACTCAAGTTCTGGACTTTACAAGCTACTTCTTTTATGGATAGTTGATAGTGTTTATAAAAAACATAGTTTATATAGATCCACTCCTTCCATAGATTTCTGAGTATTTTATTTTCCCTTTGATCACACTTCTGAGAAAAGGAAGGGCAGAATTTATGACTCTCAATGTAAAGTATAAGAAACTGAGGCCCAGAGAAATTGAGTAACTTATCAAAGGAAATTCAGTGCATCAGGAGCAGAGCAGGACATGTGCTACGTTTTCTACTTTTAGATCAGAATATTGTCAGAGGGCTGCTTACTCTGTCCACAGGCCTTGGATCACACTGCTCACAAAGGTAGTGCTCCACATCTGAATTCACTCCCATACAGTCACAGTGTTGCCACACCTGTAGAAAAAAAAGTGTGTGTGTGTGTGTGTGTGGGGGGGCACTGCTTAGATTTACTGAGACAAGCCCTCAGGGCTAAGAATAAAAACAATTAGCAATAGGACAGGGGAAAGGAAACAGGAACTAACGGATAAATGGGTGAGTGAGAAATTAGAGCTACATGGTAAAACAGGGGGAAAAAGAATAAGGACTTGTTTAAACACAAGTATATAGACTGGTTCATAATACATAGATCTGGGCAAATAAAATGGGGAGATAGAGAATAGGAAGATAAATGTATATAGTAGCTATTACTTGCTAAGTGACATACATCAATGATAGAACTATTGTGAAAGGCTTTACAGTTACAAAATGTTTTTATTTCCCTTATCTAATTATATCCTCCCAGCAATCCTATGTGTTACTCATATCTCTACTTTCTATATAAAGTAACAAGTTCAGATGTATCAAATGGGGATATTAGGGCTTAAATGCAGGCCTTGACTCCTTCATTAGGAGCTCTAAACATTGCATTTCATCTGTATTAATGCTACATAGATTATAGTACCTCTAATGTTTTTCACGATAAAGCACTATCCTAAACATTATCATTCTTCTTGATCCAGATTACTTAAGAGGTATGCAGTGGAAAGTGGGCAAAAAGAATGGGAGATAGAAAAAGAAAGGAAAGAGAAAATGAAACAGATATAAAAAACAAGAAAGACAGTATGGTGAACAGTGAAGGAGAAGAGAAACCAAGGCAACGTTAAAACTCATAAAAAGCCGTTAAGCGAAGCCAAAAGAGACATGGGCTGCTTCATGAATATGGTCACCATGTTCATCAGGACTAGGCATCGGCTTCATCTCCTGACCCTCACCATGCACTTGTCACACTGGATCATGAGGCCTTCATCCTTGTAGAGGCCACAGATACAGCGGATGACATCATCGTCCTTCTCATGCCCATTCTCCTTCTCAGAGACTGAGGTCTCACTGCTGTCTGCCTCACTTGCTGTCTCTCCCACAATCTCATCAATTTGGGCTGATGCCTCGTGCCGGGCATTGTAATAGGCCTTTCGTAGGCGGCAAACATCTCTCCCAATTGGGGATTTACGCCCGTAGTACTTCTGAAGAAAGCAGAAGAAAGAAATCATTTGGTTTTCTCAGTATGGCTTAAAAATATACCTGAAGAGATAGCAGGATTTTCTTTATCTTCCCATTATGGTTAACAGATTCTCAATACCATCAAATACAGTGCCAAAACAACTGAAAATGAACTAAAATGAATTAAAATTAGAATCTGCATGGTAATTTTTCCATTTGCTCTATTTGTTCTGTTATTCAATCCCTGTCACAGGATATATTGTCCACTAGATCAAATGCAAAATGACCATGGAATAAGAATTAATATTACAAGCACAATGTTGTGGAGAAGCTCTCCATTTACCTTTGTCTTGCAGGTATTAGGGACAGAGCTAAAAGTTTTAAATATATATGGAAGCTGGATTTCAGTACAAAGAATGTTATAATTCAAGTTTGCTCTAATTCTTCTCCCACTTGTCTGTGTTTCTCTCATTTCTTCTGTCTTCAACCTAAATTCTTCCTTCATCTGGTAGCCTCTTTTGTCCTTCAAACGCCTTTCCAAGGTATTTCAAAATCACCGAATAATCACCTCTCTTCTAGGCACCATATAACATTCCATCCTCTCCTTTAAATCAGTTCAAGGCCACCTTCTCTCCAATGAGCTTTACCTATACTACAACCCATTGGTGTAATACCTCTGAATTACATCCTTAAGGTGTATTTCTAACTATTTACCTACATGTATTTCATATGTACTTATTGTCTAGAGGAAAGAAACTACAGATATGACTTAAATGTAGTAAAATGTCTGTATTATGTAAATCTAAATGTTCAATATTAAATTAGGTTTTTACAAAAATTGTTTCTTTGGGAATATGATTTAACCTTCCATTCCAGTCACATCAATGTCTTCATTATACAAGATGGTACAATATTTAGTATACTGTAACCCTTACCCTAAGGGTACTCAATAAAAATTGTTGCCTTTCTTAGCCAGAAATACGAAGGTTGATAGGAGAAGAGGACAAAAATCTTAAACTTCTAGAATAGTTCTCTTCAGAACAAACTTCTTAAATTTGTGTTTGAAGTCAGTGAAAAATACCTCAGCATTCCGAAAGACCTTGAGCATATCAGCATCAAAAGCCTCCACTGTCTTATAATAACCAATGAGGATCTGCTTCTCTATGGTGACAAGATCTAGGGGATCAGAGATCTTCTCATAATAATCAGCATTCCTGGAACATAAAGCCAGGGTGTCAATCTGGTACATTTAGTACTTTTCTAAAGCTCAGATGATTCCCACCTATGTGAACTTACTTTTTCTTTGGGGGGAGGTTCAAAAGTGGTGCTGCCAGTGCTTGTTGGGAAGAATCTGCAAAAGAACGAAAGGTTTACTAAAAGCACAATAAGATGCAACAGAGGCAAATATTAACTCCTAACTGAAAAAGTAGAACCCTCAAAATTAAAAGTTAGAAAAAAAAAATCTAAGTTTTTTTTTGAGGCCTGTGAAAAATGCAAGGACTTTTCAGAAATGTGGGTAGTTAAAGGCAGGGATCAGAAGATACTTTCAGATTACCTACACTATGAAAGATATATATGTTTGAAATGGAACACAATGTTAGTTGAATATGAGAACTTTCTACAAGGAATCAGAGAGAGGAACTTATTGAGGTGGCTAGGCTGCTTAGGGCAAATTCCTGCTCAACAAATATTACTACAGCAAAGATCATCTCATCCAAAAAATGTTTTCTAGTTCTCATTAATGGCCCATAGTTAATATTACTCTTGGTTTGGATTCAATTACATTCCAGATAATAATGATTTAGTGTTGTAAATATTTTCTGGAATCTATTTTCTTGTAACAGTTACTTTGTGCCATGAAAGTAGAATTCATGCTGTGGGGATACTTCTTACTTGCTACTTTACTTACTTTCTAGTAACTTACTACAGAGAGAGAAGAAAGTCTGTTGTTTCATGCCCAGAATGTAGTGACATGCAGATACATCTACTGCAATTTCAAATTAGATCAGATGGGGATGGTTGAGAATGCAGAGTGTGATCTTTTGGGAATGTAAAGGCAATAGGTGCCACAAAACTTTACAACTTAGGACAGGCTGGTCCCCCCTTCCTTCTCTATCTCCTTAGGTTAACAAAACGGCAAAAAGCCACTAAAGTACAAAGATAAATAGCAGACAGAGAAAGAAAACCAAATTTCTCAGAATTTAGGGAAAGGAAGGGGGACAAGCCAAAGTTGATGACAAAAAGCTGCAATTATATGTTAAAATCTCTCATTTTAAATATCTCCAAATTTCCTGGTCAGAAAAAGTCATGTACATTACCGAACTACCTACCCCAAATTAAAAACTCTCTCCTTCCCCATCCTTACCCCCAACACACATCCAAAACACGTATCTTGGAAGAGGAGAGGAGTGGGGTAAAGGCGTTTGCACAAAAACACTTTTAAAGTAATTTTCTTGCAGCTTTATGTCTTTTTCCTTAATGCAGAGGTTAGGGCCTGTGAACCCTTCAAAATATATGCAAAATTTTGTATACACATTTTTCTGGGGAAAGAGTCCACAGCTTTGATTAGATTCTCAAAGATATCTGTCAATCAAAAAAGAACTACGGAAGTCATATGTTCATAATACTTTTTTCTTTCTTTCCTTTTTTTGCTGAGGAAGATTAGCCCTGAGCTAACATCTGTGCCAATCTTGCTTCATTTTATATGTGGGTTGCCTGTCACAGCACGGCTGATGAGCAGGTGTAGGTTCATACCTGGGTTCCAAACCCGTGAACCCGGGCCACCAAAGTGGAGTGTGCCGAACTCAGCTACTATGCCATGGGGCCAGCCCCCAATAATACTTTTTTCTTAAATTGCTAATTCACTGCCTCATTCAGGAAAATTATATCTAAGACAGAGACCTGCTTCTTTCTATCCTATAGCAAAAAAATGTGATTTCTAAATACAGTACTTAACTATAGTAAAATTCTAATAAATACAAAAAAACTGACATAATATCAAGAGATTTAAAAACAATAATCCCCCAAGACTACAATCAGTCCTATAATTCTTTACTCTGACAAAAGGAAGAACTAAGTAAACCTCCCAAATTCCTAATCTTAAACTGTCACTTGGTCTTGGATGTCTCAGGTGAGGCAAAGTGATATAATTTTTTTAAAAGGCTAAGGAGAATGAATTTGGGGTGGATATGGTTACCTTTATAAGAGATGATACCATCACAGATCTCTTTGAAGATCTGGGCTAGGCGGGCTGCCCGAGCCACTTCAATGTTTTCCTCTGCAGCTGCCAACCGTCTTGTTCGTACAGACCGAGCCGTCTGCAGGGCAGAGAACTGGGTCATGAAGACGTCTGGAAGGATAAAGTGAAAATTAGTTTCAGAAAAAGAAGAGTTCTATGTGGCTTTCTCTTCCCCAGTGGATTCCTGCCATTTGCTCTATTTTCCTTGAAATGATTTAAGTGGATTAGTGGTCATGGAGTTCTTTCTCTCCTCCTTAAAGAAAAATCTGGAAACACTAGAGTTTACCAGAGAGACAAATGCTGGAAGTTAGAGTTTCCTTATCTTAGTGGCAAAGTACTATACATTATAGTAGTTGCAAATTTGGGCTTCAAAACGAGTCTGTCTGCATTTGAATTTTGCCTGCACTAATGAGATGTATGATCTTGGGCAAGTTACTTAAACTCTCTGTGTCTCAGCTTCTCAATTATAAAATAGGATTAGTAGTAGTACTTCCCCCATGAGGTAATTGTGCAGATTAAATAAGATAATGCTTAATGTATTTATCCAATGCTCAATGTTTGACCACAATAAAGACTCAAGAAATAATAATTATTATTACCAGAAGATTTGACCTCAAAGAGATGTAAGTTCAGAGAATTTATGCCAATCAAATCACTGAGAGGATATAAGATTCTGGACAAACTTTGAAATCGATCTAGTTCTCACTCAGCATATTCCCTCATACATAACGCAGAATGATCCTATTTTTTAAGGAAAAGAATAAAAGAGAGTGTGAACTTTTGAACACTTTATTTTCAGTTAGAAAAGATGCTTGGACATGCTGGTTTCTCTGCTTCAGTCTGTTCTGGATAAAAGATCTGAACTCAGGAGTGCTGTTACATTATTTATTTATGAAGGTTAGAAAAAGGAAATCTGAAGGGTGTGTGTACAACACTGATGTGAATGTGGGCAAAAGAAGTCTTCAAATGAACACTGGTGTCATTTTTTCCTGCATTTGGCATAACTATTTACCCCGTCTGCAAGTTTCTTTCCAGGTAGGAAGGAACACAGAGGATCCACTACCTAGCTCACGTCTAGTGATTTTCGCTGTACGTAATGTTTGGGAGGCTGATGGAAGGGGTTTCTTCTGACTCCCTAGAGGAGAGGCAAAGAAGCTGAAGAGCTGGGATGGATAGGTTATCGCTGATTGATGCTTGTATGTCTGGATCTTAACTTTTTTGGTTCAGACTAGAAGGAATCTTTGAATAGACTGAAAGTAACTAAAATAATCACTTTGGAGACAATCTTATGGAATTAATAGGATCGTTTCTCAGGCCTTACCAGACTTGATGTTCCCATCATCTCGGCAGATGCCATTCCAGCGGGTATATAATGATGCTGAGTGAATATTATCACTGGTGTGCTTTACTTCTTCCTGTTTCTGCCGAATCTTCTCCCAGTTTCGGACCAGGAACACATGATGCTTTAATACAAAGTTCCTGAAAGGAAGGAAGAAGGAGTTCCTTTATTTATTAATTCAATAAGCATTTATTACATGTCTACTTTATGTCAGCCATTGTTAAGACGACATAAATGAATACTTATCAGTGAATTCAGCCATTGTAAAGAGAATTATATATGGGGAAACATTCAGTTTTGCATCCTGATTTTTTTTCACATAACAAAGAACACGTCCTTATATTATTTACAAATATCTGGCAAATAGCATCTAAAATCTGCAAAAATTTTGGTAATTGAAGCAGCCTGAATTGAAGGCAGAGCTTTATGGAGTATTTGTACAAATTGTAAAGGAAGTTGCCAAGATGAAGTATGGGCTTAGGGTCAGCTATAACAAGAAGAACTGGACTGGCAGATGAAGGCAAAGATATTTAAGATGGATATACACTGGGCACACTACATTAGGTGCAGTGTCTCCACATGGATCTCTAAACTTAAATGAGTTATGTGCATCTAGAGTGACCCTACACGATTCTGATGATTCCATAATTTGATTTTCACCCTAGTACATATACAAACAGATGTGATCTTGAGTAAGTCTCAAACCATGGGCATCAGGAATTGGAGATTCATTTTATAATTCCCGACTTTGGCTGCACACTGAAATCACCTGGGGAACTTTATAAACTATTGATGCCTGAGTTCCACCTCTGAAAATCCTGGTTTAAGGGGTCTGAGCTGTGGCCTGGGCATCACGAACTTTTAAAAGCTCCCTAGGCTAATACACAGCCAACTAGAAAACCACTGGACTAGATCATCTCTGTTTTACCAATGTTTAAAATTTCTATGACTTAAAGTGAAATAGGATGAAAGGGGCTAAAATTACAGTAAAGTTATAAATGAGGATGAAGATTTCTTTTTTTTTTTTTTTTAAGATTGGCACCTGAACTAACATCTGTTGCCAATATTCTTTTATTTATTTTTTTCATTCTTCTCCCCAAAGCCCCCCAGTACATAGTTGTACATTCTGGTTGTAGGTCCTTCTGATTCTGCTATATGGGACGGTGCCTCAGCATGGCTTGATGAGTGGTACTGGGTCCACAACAAGGATCCAAACCAGTGAAACTCTGGGCCACTGAAGCAGAGTGTGAGAACTTAACCATTTGGCCACAGGGCCAGCCCTGAGGATGAAGATTTCTAAAATACTAGAATGTATAGTCAGGGAAGATGTAGAATATGTCCCAAGACGATTTGAAAAATAGGACATAGATATTTACTTTGTTTGCTTCTGATGGACAAATCTTACCTGAGTATAGGGAAGACCAAAAATGACCACTAAAGATCCTTTTTATTGCTGTTAATACATCAACAAAGCAGGGATTCTTAACCTTTTAGTGCCATGGATTCTGTTGGCAGTCTGGTGAAGCCCATGTAACTCTTCTCTGAACAATGTCTTAAAAGTATTTTAAAATTCTTAAATTAATTAAAAATTTTAAGTAATTTTTAATATATAAGATTAAAAGGAAACTAAATATACTGAAATACACTTTCCTAAATATTAAAAAATACCCTGAAATTGTGATGTAGAAATAAACACAATTTTCAACACATGACAAGATCTAGAGATGGGTTTAATAGCCATAATAATTTTGAGGTAGAGATGAGTGTAAATATTTATAACACTGAAATATAATATAAAAATGTGAGTATTGGGGACAAAGTCATGGAAACTGTAAATACTACACATATGCTCACAAACATTTTTTTTTGCCTATAGTCACATTTGAAGGAAATGCTAAATTTCAGTTATAAATTAGGGAAAATAAACACATAATTTTTTCTCCCATCCAAGTTCACAGATCCCCTGAGTCCCTGGTTGAAGACCTCCTGCACAAAATAAGTGGCTCAACTCCACAGATGTTTAATAATTTTTAAACTGACAAGCAAAGCACATAATTTAAAGAGCTCAGGTAATAAAACCCCCTTTTTTACCTCTCTCGATTGGACATCGGCTTCATTTGCAACTGGGGTGTCAATCTTGTTGGAGTGTTGATGTTTTCACTGGGTTCCTCAGAGAGATGGCCTCTCTGAAAAACAGACAGATCAGATTGCAGGAAAAAAAAGACCAATCAGAAATCACCCTGAAGAATATTAAAACCACTCTAAAGATGTCACCCTTATTTCCCTCATTTCAGTAATTGCCTCTCAGCAGCTGTTTGGGGAAAGCCATGAGATCATTATTCACCCTTTTCTTCAGCTTGTGCTTAGACTTCCTCTTCTCTTTTGACCGTCCAGACTTTTTGTGTGTGGCCACAGGCTGGCTGCTTTTGCTACTGGTGAGTCCATTCATGCGTTGACTCTTGCCTCCAATGATTCCTCGACACTTCTCAAAGCCACACTTGCACAGTTGCTTTGAAGGGAAAGAGAATAATGCTTTTAGCCTGCAGTCTTTTTCCTTTTTTCTCCCCAAAGCCCCGTGCTACACAGTTGTATATTCTTAGTTGTGGGTCCTTCTAGTTGTGGCATGTGGGATGCCACCTCAGCGTGGCTCGATGAGCAGTGCCATGTCCGCGCCCAGGATTCGAAGTGATGAAACACTGGGCCGCCTGCAGCGGAGTGTGTGAACTTAACCACTTGACCACGGGGCCGGCACCCATAGCCTGCAGTCTTATTTACAAGTTCAAATAGGATGACTGAACCTCTGGACACTCAACAAGTTCGAATCAAGAAATTTTCATATAGAGGAAAATAACTGACTGAGAAAAAATAAATACAAATGAGTTTCCACTGTAGCAGAAAGGAAAGATTAAACGTTGGGAAAACTTCTTCATCAGAAAAGCTAAGAACTGACTGGAGACCAAAAATGATTTGGCAATCTCTTTCTACAGAGTTCTGAAAGAATAGCCGACCGAGACCTATGTATCTTAGATAAGTGGAGTAAAGAGTGAAAAACTGTATTTTCCAATGCACTTCTCAATGGCTACAAATCAGTAACGTTTACTGAAGGCCCATGTTACACAGAGCACTGTGACAAAGTTCAACCTCCCTCTTGGACTTATTATTCTTACCTGTTTTTCAACATTAAAGGAATGAAAGTTGTAATCGTAAGTGAGTTCGGTACCAGCTGGCATATCTTTAAGAGCATATAGTCCAATCCGGTACACTCCATTAACAGACCTATAGAGAAAGAAGCAGAGTTAAAGGCAGAGATTCTGAAAACTAGAAAAATTGGTACACTGATTACAAATTTGCCTTTGGTTCTGTATCCAATTCCTGGTCAGTATCTTCACTTTTAATCTGTCTTCTATTCTATCCAGCCTGTATAATACTGCCAGACTAATTGTCCTAAATCAGTTTTCTGGAAAGCATGCTCTATGTTGTCAGTAGAATAGGTCTTAACTTTCCCTGTTTGCTATTCAAAGTCCCTCTAAAATATGGCTTTAGTCTACTTATTAAATAAATGAAAATTACTTCCTCTAGCTTACCTACAAAAATCTTCTAGTTCCAACTGATCTCCATCTTTCTCGATTGTACATGAATATCTCTTTTGTTCTATTTTTTTTTTAAGATTGGCACCTGAGCTAACATCTGTTGCCAATCTTCTTTTTTCTTCTTCTTCTTCCCCGCAGTACACAGTTGTAGATTCTAGTTGTGAGTGCCTCTGGTTGTGCTATACGGGACGCGGCGTCAGCATGGCTTGATGAGCGGTGCCATGTCCGGCCCAGGATCTAAACTGATGAAACCCTGGGTCACTGAAGTGGAGCTCACTAACTTAACCACTTGGCCACAGGGCCGGTCCCTCTTTTGTTCTATTTCATGTAAATTATTAATGATTAATAATTCATGGTTATTAATTATGTACTCTTCTAGATGCTTTATATAATAAAATAATCATAGCTAACATTTATTGGATGCTTGTTAGCTTAATTATAGCATTTTGTTGTATTAAACCATTTAATCCTGTAACTGCATTAAAGGTACTATTTTGAGGCTGGAGCCATGGCCTGGTGGTTAAGTCTGGTGTGCTCCACTATGGCAGCTGGGGTTTGGTTCCTGGGCGCGGACCTACACCACTTATGGCAGCAACCCACATACAAAACAGGAAGATTGGAACAGATGTTAGCTCAGGGCAAACCTTCCTCAAGCAAAAAGAGGAAGACTGGCAACAGATGTTAGCTCAGGGTCAATCTTCTTCAGCAGGAAAAAAAAAAAGATACTATTTTTAGGTAATATTATAACCTTCATTTTCTAAATGAGAAAGCTGAGACACAGAGAGAGAAAACAACTTGTCCAAAGTCATACAGCTAATAACTAGGGGAATCAAGTTTCAAATCAAGGCAGTCTGGCTTCAAAATATTAACCACTATCACATACTGGTAATAGGTTATCTCATTAATCCTCAGAACAACCCTATGAGATAGGTGTTATGATCTCTATTTTACATATAAGGTCTATTTGTGGCTTAGAGAGTTTGCTCATGGTCATATATATAGCAATTAAGTTATACTCAAACCCAGGGCATTAAAATGGGCTGTTGGATTCCACAGCTTCTCTTCTTTTCCTTCTTGCCTCCATCAATTTGGAACATACCAAGGTTTAGCTTGGATATTATCCTACCAAATGTAAATTTCACTAACATCCTCAGTTTTTGGTACTCATTTTTCTCAATTTAGAAAGCATTTTTAGTCTATACCAGAGGTTGGCAAACTATGGCAGACAACCCTCCCATGTCTTTGTAAAATTTTTATTGGCACACAGCCACCCCTCAAAAGTTTGCTGAACCCTGGTCTACACCATAACATTGAAAATTTGACTGTATGCTGTATTGCATGAAAAAATTTTTTGGGGGGATGTAACTTACATGGAATAGAATACTAACTCTTTTATTTTCTTTTTTTAAAGATTTTTATTTTTTCCTTTTTCTCCCCAAAGCCCCCCAGTACATAGTTGTATATTCTTTGTTGTGGGTCCTTCTAGTTGTGGCATGAGGGACGCTGCCTCAGCGTGGTTTGATGAGCAGTGCCATGTCCGCGCCCAGGATTCGAACCAACGAAACACTGGGCCGCCTGCAGCTGAGCGCGCGAACTTAACCACTCGGCCACGGGGCCAGCCCCTAGAATACTAACTCTTAAGTAAGTGTATAGCTTGCTGAATTTTATGTGTCTATACACCTGTGCAGGCTCCCAGAAAGCTCCTTTCTCTCCTAGTCAGTACCCTCCCCACAAACGACTGCCATTATTCTACTATTCTGATCTCTATTACAATAGATTAGTTCTGTGTTAATCTCGAATAAATGGAATCATACAGAACATACTATGTATGTACAATTATGTGTCTAGCTGCTTTCACTCAATATTACACTGTAGTTGCAACTTATCTTTACACTCCTGTGCAACAGTCCATTATATTAGTATAGTACAATGTATATTCCTATTCTACAGTTGATAAACATGTGGATTGTTGCAGTTTTTAGCTATTAAAAAAAAGTTCTGTGGACATTCTTGCACATGTCTTTTGAACAGAAACACTCAGTTCTGTTGGGGATACACTGAAGAGCGGAGCTGCTGGGTTACTGGATATGTTTAGCTTCAGTAAGCACTGGCAAACATTTTTTGAAAGCAGTATACCAATTTACTCTCCCACCGCCATCTGAGAGCATTCATGTTGTGCTACAGCCTCGCAAACACCTGAACTGCTGTTTCTTGATTGCAGACATTTTGGAGGGTATATAGTGGTCTTTCAAGTTGGTTTAATTAATATTTCCTTCTGATAACTAAAGATACTAGCCACCTTTTTATATGTTTATTGACCATTTATATATTCTCTTTTGATATGCCTAGTCTTTTACCTTTTTAAAAAATTGGATTGTCTTTTTCTTATTGATTTGTAGATTCTGGATTTTATTCAGAAATAAGTCCTTCATCAGATAAACACATTGCAAATATCTTCTACCCAGCATACTGCTTGCTTTTACACTCTTTTAATGTTATCTTTTGATGAAGAGAAGTTGTTTACAGTGTTATTTATGTCCTATTTAAGATATCTTTACGTATCCGAGGTCTATAAAAATATTCTCTCACGTTTCCTTCTAGAAACTTGACTGTCTCAACTGTGCTATTTAGGTCCATGATCCATCTTAGATTAACTTTTGTGTGTGGACTGAGGTAGGAGACAACTGACTCAGCACTCATGGACTTATTACAAAATGCATCCTTTCCTCACTAATTTGCAGTGCAACCTCTGTCATAAATCAGGTGACATAACATTTACAGGTCTTTGCCAGGACTCTCCATTCTATCCCATTTGTCTATTAACATATCCCAAGCAAATACCTACTGTTTTAATTAGTGTACCTCTATAATAAGTCTTGAAATTTGGCAGTTTAAGCCCTTAAGTTTTATTCTTCTTCAAGATTATCTTGCCTTTTTTAGGTCCTTTGCAATTACATATATGTTTTAGAATCAGCTTGTCAATTTCCATAAAGATTGGATTTTGATTGAATTTGAATTTACAGATCACCTTGGTAAGATGTGACATCTCAAAAATATTGAAATTTCCAACCCATAAACATGGCATATTTCTCCATTAATTTAGAATGTCTTTTCTCCCAATAGTGTTTGGTGGTTTTCAGTATAGAGGTCCTACAAACTTTCATTAGATTTATTCCTAAGTGACAAATGTTTTATGAAGCTATTGTAAATTGTCTTTTAAATTTCATTTTCTACTTGGTTGTTGGTAATATATTGAAATACATTAAATATACTGACTTTACTTTGATGTTGTTTCTACCAATCTTGCTAAATTCACTTATTTATGGCAGTATGTAGATTTTTATTTCCATGTATACAATCATATCACCTGTGAGTAATGCTAATTTAGTTTTTTCATGTCTAATTCCTTTTCTTTTTGGAGAAAGATTAGCCCTGAGGTAACATCTGCTGCCAATCCTCCTCTTTTTGCTGAGGAAGACTGGCTCTGAGCTAACATCCGTGCCCATCTTCCTCTACTCTATACGTGGGACGCCTACCACAGCATGGCTTGCCAAGCAGTGCCATGTCCGCACCCAGGATCCAAATCGGTGAAGAACCCTGGGCCGCCGAAGCGGAACGTGCGAACTTAACCGCTGCGCCACTGGGCCGGCCCCACATGTCTAATCTTGATAGTTTATTTTTAAATTTTCCTAAGGCATTGGTTAGGATATCCAGTTCGAAGTGGTAATAGTGGACATTCCTATAGGTTTTTTATAGATTCCCTTTAGCAGACTGAGCCAGTTCTCTCTTATTCCTAGTTTGTTGAAAGTTTTTATTATGAATAGTGTTGAATTTTGTCAAATGCTTTTTCTGCCCCTATTGATATATGATTTTTTGCTTTTATTCTGTTAATGTAGTCAATTACATTGATTTTTGAATGTTCAACCAACCTCATTCCTGGAATAAACTCTCCATGGTCATGATGTATTAACCATTTTATATATTGCCAAATCTGATTTGTTAATATTTTATTTAGGAATTTTGTGTCTATATTCATGGAAGATATTGGCCTATATTTCTTCTTTCTTTTCTGTCAGGTTTTAGAGGAAAGTTATGCTAGCCTTACAAAATGAAAGAGTTTATATGAGATTGGTGGTACAGTTATTAGTTCTTAAGTATATGGAAGAATTACCAGTGAAGACATCTGAGCCTGGAGTTTCTTTTGTCAGAAAGTTTTAATTATAAATTCAATTTCTTTGGTAGACATCCAGATTTTCTATCTCTTCGTGTATCATTTTGGTAAGTTGTATTTTTCATGGAATTTGTTCATTTTATTTAACTTTTCAAACATAAGAAAGTTGTTTGGGAAAATGGATAAACAAACCAGTGAATTCATACAAAGGAACACTAATCCACAATAAAAATTAATAAACCACTGATGCACTCAACAACAGTGATAAAAAGCAAAAACATTATTGTAAGTGAAAGAAGCCAGACACAAAAGAGTATATATAGGGTGATATTCTACAATAGGCGAAACTAATCTGTAGTGACAGAAATCACATCATGGCTTTTTTTTTTTTTTGAGGAAGATTAGCCCTGAGCTAACTGCTGCCAATCCTCCTCTTTCTGCTGAGGAAGACTGGCCCTGAGCTAACATCCGTACCCATCTTCCTCTACTTTATACGTGGGACGCCTACCACAGTATGGCTTGCCAAGCGGTGCCACGTCTGCACCTGGGATCTAAACCAGCGAGCCCTGGGCCACCGAAGCATAATGTGCTATGCCACCGGGCTGGCCTCCACTGCTTGCTTTTGAGGTGGGGAGATTGAAGAGGCAGAAAGGAACTTTCTGAAATGATGGAAATTTTCTATATTTTTTGAGAGGTGTGGGTTATATGGATGTATACATTTGTAAAAATGGATGGAAATTTACATTTAAGATATGTATTTCTGTACCTGAATAATACCTAAATTAAAAGAAAATTACAAAAATGAATATTTTGTTCATATTATACTATTATCTTTTTTAAAATTCTGTTAAAATACACACAAAATTTACCATCTTACCCATTTTAAAGTGTACAGTTGGTGGTATTAAGTACATCCCCACTGTTGTGCAAGCAACACCAACATCCAACCCCACAACTCTACTCGTAAAACAAACTCAACTATTAAATAACAACTCCCTATTCCCCCTTCCGGCAGCCCCTGACAACCACCATTCTACTATCTCTATGATTTTGACTACTCTAAGTACTTCATATAGGTGGAATCATACAGTATTTGTCTTTTTGTGACTGGCTTATTTCACTTAGCATAATGTCCTCAAGGTCCATCCATGCTGTAGCATATTGCAAAATTTACTTCCTTTTTTAAGGCTAAATAATAATAATTCCACTGTATGTATATAACACATTTCGTTTATCCATTCATCCAATAATGGACACTTGGGTTGCCACCACATTTTAGGTATTACAAATAATGCCGCTACAAACGTGCAGTGCAGATATCTCTTTGAGACCTTGCTTTCAATTCTTTTGGGTGCAAACCCAAAATGGAATTGCTGGGTCATATGGTAATTCTATCTTTAATTTTTTGAGGAATCTCCATAGTGTTTTCCACAGTGGCTATATCATTTTACATTCCCAACAACAATGCACAAGAGTTCAATTTCTCCATACCTCATCAACGCTTGTTGTTTTCTGTTATTTTGATAGTAGCCATATTCTAACGGGTGTGAGGTAGTATCTCATTGTAGTGTTGATTTGCATTTCCTTAATGATTAGTAATGTTGAGTATCTTTTCATGTGTTTATTGGCCATTTGTATATTTTCTTTGGAAAAATGTCTATTCAAGTCCTTTGTCCACTTTTGAATTGGGCTATTTGTTTTTTGTTGTTGAGTTTTAGAGATTCTCTACATATTCTGGACATTAATACTTTATCAGATACATGATTTGTAAATATTTTCTCCCATTCTGTGGGTTGCCTTTTACTCTGTGGATAGTGTTTTTTGATGTACAGAATTTTAAAATTTTCATGCAGTCCAATTTGTCTATTTTTTCTTTGGTTACCTGTGCTGGTAGTATCATATCCAAAAAATAATTGCTAAGTCCAATGTTGTGAAGCTTTTGTTGTATGTTTTCGTCTATGATTTTTATTGTTTTAGGCCTTACATGAAGGTCCTTGATCTATTTAAGTTAATTTTGGTATATGGTGTTAGGTAAGGATCCAAGTTAATTCTTTTGCATGTGGATATCCACTTTTCCCAGCACCATTTCTCAACTATCTTTTCTCTATTGAACAGTCTTGGCATATTTACCAAAAATTATTTGACCATATATGTGAGGGTTTACTTCAAGGTTCTCTAGTTTATTCCATGGGTCTATACGTCTGCGTTTATGTCAATTCCACACTGTTTTCATTACTCTAGCTTTATAGTAAGTTTGGAAATCAGGAAGTGTGAGTCCTCCAGTTTTGTTCTTCTTTAGGATTGTTTTGGCTCTTCAGGGTCCTCTGAGATTCCATATGAATTTTAGGATGGGTTTTCTATTTCTGCAAAAAAAAGTTATTGGGATTTTGACAGGAATTGCATTGCACATGTAGATCTCTTTGGGTAATAATGACATTTAATAACATTATGTCTTCTAATCCATGAACATGGGATGTGTTTCCATTCATTTATGTCTTAAGTTCTTTCAGTAGTGTTTTGTAGTTTTCATTATACAATTCTTTCACCTCACTGGTTAATTTCTAAGTATTTTATTCATTTTGGTGCTATTGTAAATGGAAGTGTTTTTGTAATTTCCTTTTCAGATTGTTCATTGTTTGTGTACAGAAATACAACTGTTTTTGGGTGCTTGGCATCCTGCTACTTTGCTGAATTTATGAGCTCTAACAACTTGTCAAGTCTTTAGTATTTACTATGTATAAGACATATCACATACAAACAGATAATTTTACTTCTTCCTTTTCAATTTGGATGTCTTTTATATCTCTTTCTTGTTAACTTCTCTGGCTAGAACTTCCAATACTATGCTGAACAGAAGTGGTGAAAGGGGGCAGCCTTGTCGTGTTCCTGATCTTAGAGGAAAAGCTTTCAGTCTTTCACCATTGAGTATTGTTTGCTGTCAGTTTTCATATATGGCTTTTAACATGTTAAGGTAGTTTCCTTCTATTCTTATTTTGTTGATTGTTTTTACCAAGAAAGGATGTTGAGTTTTGTCAAATACTTTTTTTGTATCAATTGAGATAATCATGTGAATTTTTCCCCTTCATTCTGTTGACGTGGTATATATTACTCTGATTGATTTTCATATGTTGAACCATTCTTCCATTCCAGAAATAAACTCCACTCGGTCATAGTGCATAATTCTTATACTATGCTGCTCAATTCTGTTTGCTAGTATTTGGTTGAGGATTTTTGCATCAATGTTCATAAGGGATATTGGTCTGTAGTTGTCTTGAAGGGTCTTTGTCTGACTTTGGTAGCAGGGTTATGCTGACCTCAAAGAATGAGTTAAAAAGTAGTCCCTTCTCTTCAATTCTCTGGAAAAGTTTGAGAAGGATTGCTATGAGTTTGGTAGAATTCACCAGTGAAACCATCAGGTCCAGGGTTTTCTTTGTTGGAAGATTTTTGATTACTAAGTCATTTTCCTTACTAGTTATAGGTCTATTCAAAATTTCTGTTTCTTCATGATTTAGTATTGGTAGGTTTTGCATTTCTAGAAATTTATCCACTTCAACTAGGCTATTCAATTTTTTAGTGTACAATTGTTCATAGTACATTTTCATAATCCTTTTTTTCTGTAGAATTGGTAGTTAACGTCCCTACTTTCATTTCCAGTTTGAGTAATTTGAGTCTTCTTTTTTTCTTAGTCCATCTAGCTAAAGGTTTGATTTTGCTTACCTTTTCAAAGAACCAACTTTTGTTTTCACTGATTTTTTCTATTATTTTTTTATTCTCTACTTCTTTTATTTCTGCTCTGATCTTTATTATTTCCTTCCTTCTGTTAGCTTTGGGTTTAGGTCTAGTTTGCTCTTTTTCTAGTTCATTAAGTTGTCAAATTAGGTTGTTGATTTGAGATCTTTCTCAATTTTAATGTAAGCATTTATAGCTATAAACTTCACACTTAGCACTGCTTCGGCTGTGTCCCTAAGTTTTGGTACGCTATGCTGTCATTTGATTCATCTCTACATATTTTCTAATTTCCCTTGTGATTTCTTCTTTGATCAGTCTGTTGTTTAAAACTGTGCTGTTTAATTTCCACAGTTTTGTGAATTTTCCAGTTTCCTTTATGTTACTGATTTCTAACTTCATCCATTGTGGTCAGAGAGGATACTCTGCATGACATCCATGTTTTAAAATTTACTAAGACTTAATTTGTGGCCTAACATATGGTCTATCCTGGAAACTGTCCCATAATCACTTGAGAAGCATGCGTAGGCTATTGTTGGAGGGAGTGTTATGTACATGTCTTTTAGATCTAGTTGACTTATTGTTTTGTTTAAATCCTCTCTTGTTTACTTATCTTCTGTCTGGTTGTTCTATCTATTACTGTGAGTGGGGTTTGAAGTCTCCAACTATTATTGCAGAACTATTTATCCCTTCAATTCTGTCAGTTATTGCTTCATATGTTTTGATGGTCTGTCATCAGGTGTGTAAATTTTTTTTTTTTTAAAGATTTTTTTTCCCCTTTTTCTCCCCAAAGCCCCCCAGTACATAGTTGTATATTCTTCGTTGTGGGTCCTTCTAGTTGTGGCATGTGGGACACTGCCTCAGCGTGGTTGATGAGCAGTGCCATGTGTGTGCCCAGGATTCGAACCAACAAAACACTGGGCCGCCTGCAGTGGAGCGCACGAACTTAACTACTCGGCCACGGGGCCAGCCCCTAGTGTGTAAATGTTTACAACTGTTATATATCTTATCGCTGTACTGAGCCTCTTCTTAATATATAATGTCCTTCTTTGTCTCCTGTAACCTTTTTGGTTTAAAGTCTATTTTGTCTGATGTAAGTATAGCCACTCCTGCTCTCTTTTGGATACTATTTACATGGAATATCTTTTTCTATCCTTTCACTTTCAACCTGTTTGTTGATCTCAACTGAGTCTCTTGTAGACAGTATATAATTGGATTGTGCACTTTTCACTTAGTCTGCCAATCTTTGATATAGCTGACATATGACATTATATTAGTTTCAGGTGTAAAACATAATGATTCAGTATATGCATATATTGCAAAACAATCACCACAATAAGTCTCGTTAACATCCATCACCATACATAGTTATAGATTGTTTTCTGGTGATGAGATATTTTAAGATCGACTCTTTTAGCAAGTTTCAAATATTCAATACAGTAGTATTAACTATAGCCACTATACTGTACATTTCATTCTCAGGACTTATTTATTTACTTTAGACCACCTTCATGCATTTTGCCCGACCCCACCCCAAACTCCCAGCCTCTGGCAACCACTAACCTGTTCCCTGCATCTGAGTTGTTGTTTTTTTCTTCTTTTAAGATTCTGCATATAATTGAGATTATATGGTATTTGTCTCTCTGTCTGACTTAGCACAATGCCCTCAAGATCCATCCATGTTGTCACAAATGGCACGATTCCTTGTTTTTTTATGGCTGGATAATATTCCAATGTATATATACACCACATTTTCTTTAACCATTCATCCATCAATGGACACTTAGATTGTTTCTATGTCTCGGCTATTGTAAATAATGTTGCAATGAACAGGGGGTGCATATATATTTTCAAGTTAGTGTTTTTCTTTCCTTCTGATAAATACCCAGAAGTGGAATTGCTGGTTTACGGTAGTTCTATTTTTAATTTTTTGAGGAACCTCCATATGGTTTTCCATACGGCTGCATCAATTTATATTACCATCAACAGTGCACAAGTTCCTTTTTCTCCAAATCCTCACCAAGACTTGTTATTGTCTTTTTTAAAAAAGATTTTACTTTTCCATCTCCCCAAAGCCCCCCAGTACATAGTTGTATATTGTAGTTGTGGGTCCTTCTAGTTGTGGCACATGGGACACTGCCTCAGCATGGCCTGATGAATGCTGATAGGTCTGTGCCCAGGATTCGGACTGGTGAAACCCTGGGCTGCTGAAGCAGAGCGCGAGAACTCAGCCACTTGGCCATGTGGCTGGCCCCTTTCTTTTTGATAATAGCCATTCCAACAGGTGTGAGGTAATAGCTCAATCTGGTTTTGTTTTGCATTTCCCTGATGATTAGTCATGTTTAGCACCTTTTCATGTACGTGTTGGTCATCTGTATGTCTTCTTTGGAAAGATGTCTATTAAGATCATCTGTTCGTTTTTTAATTGGATTGTTTGGGTTTTTGTTCTTGTTTACCTGTATGAGTTCTTCACATATTTTGGATATTAATTCCTTATTAAATAAATGATTTTCAAATATTTTCTCCTATTTGTAGGCTGCCTTTTCATTTTGCTGATGGTTTCCTTAGCTGTGTAGAAGCTTTTTAGTTAGATTCAGTCCCACTTGTTTATTTTTGCTTTTGTTGCCTTTGCTTCTGGAGTCAAACTCAAAAAATCATTGCCAAGACTGATTTCAAGGAGCTTGCTCTCTCTGTTTTCTTCTACAAGTTTTATGATTTCAGGTCTTATATTTAAGTCTTTAATCCATTTTGAGTTGATTTTTGTGTATGCTGAAAGATCGTCTTCCAGTTTCATGTGGGTTTATTTCTGGGCTCTCTGTTCTGTTCCATTCATCTATGTGTCTGCTTTTATGCCAATACCATACTGTTTTAATTACTGTAGCTTTGTAATATAGTTCAAAATCAGGCAGCACAATGCCTCCAGCGTTCTTTCTCAAGATTGCTTTGGCTATTGGGGGTCTTTTTTGGTTCCACAGAAATTTCAGGATTGCTTGTTCTATTTCTGTTCAAAAATACCTTTGGAATTTTGATTTTTATTGTACTGAATTTATAGATTGCTTTGGGTAGAATGAAAATTTTAACAATATTAATTCTTCCAATCCATGACCATGGAATATCTTTCCATTTATTTGTGCCTTCTTTAATTTCCAGTGTCTTACAGTTTTCAGTCTACAGGTCTTTCACTTCCTAGGTTAAATTATTCCTAGGTATTTTATCATTTTTGATGCTATTGCAAATGGGACTATATTCTTAATTTCTGTGATAGTTTGTTATTAGTGCATAGAAACGCAAGCAACTTTAGTATTTTCATTTTGTATCCTGCAACTCTACTGAATTTGTTTATTATAACAGTTTTTTGGTGGAGTCTGTATGGTTTTCTATATATAACATCATGTCATCTTCAAATAGAGACAGTTTTACTTCTTCCCTTCTGATATGGATGCTGTTTCTTTCTTTTTCTTGCCTAAAAGCTCTGGCTAGGACTTCCAGTACTATGTTGAACACAAGTTGCAAGAGTGGGCATCCTCGTCTTGTTCTGATCTTAGAGAAAAGGCTTTCAATCTTTTACCATTGTATGATGTTAGCTGTGGGCTTGTCATATATGGCCTTTATTATGTTAAGGCACAATCCCTTACACTCACTTTGTTGAGAGTATATATATATATTTTTTTTCTGGGGAAGATTCGCCCTGAGCTAACATCTGTTTTCAATCTTCCTCTATTTTGTATGTGAGCTGCCATCACAGCATGGCCACTGGGAGATGAGTAGTGTAGGTCTACTCCTGGGAATCAAACCTGGGCCACTGAAGCAAAGCATGCCAAACCTAACAACTAGGCTGTTGGGGCTGGCCCATTGTTCAGAGTTTTTATAAATGGATGTTGAATTCTGTTCTTCATCTTTTGATTGGTGAGTTTAATTCATTTACCACTAAATTATTTACTGACAAGCAGGTAATTACTTACTTCTGTCATTGTGCTATTTGTTTCCTAGATGCCCTATAGTTTTGTTTTCTTTTCTTTTTGGTGAGGAAGATTATCCCTGAGCTAACATCTGTGCAATCTTCCTCTATTTTGTATGTGGGACACTATCAGCGTGGCTTGATGAGTGGTGTGTACATCTGTGCCCGGGATCCAAACCACTTAGTGCTTCACTAAGTGGCCCCAGGCCACTAAAGTGGAACGTGTGAACTTAACCACTATGCTACCGGGCCAATCCACCCTATAGCTTTTTTGTTGCTCATTTCCTGCTTTACTGTTTTCTATGGTACTAAGTTGATTTTTTGTAGTGAAATGTTTAAATTCTTTCTTAACTTCCTTTTGTGTATGTCTATAGCTGCTGTCTTTGTGGTTACCATGGGGATTGCATTTAACATCCTAAAGTTTTAACACTCTAATTTTAATTTATAGCAGCTTCACTGCAATAACATGTAAAGACTCTGCTTCTTTACAGCTCTGTCTCTACCCCTTTCGGGTGCTGACATCACAAAGTTACATCTTTATACATTACACGCAAAAAAATATAAACTAGTAATTCTTTGAAACGCATTAGTCTCCTAATTTAGAAAAAAAGATCTGGAATTATAAACCAAAGTTACCATAATCCTAGCTTTTGCACTAATAATTGCTTTTTTCCCATTAAAGGTATCAGTCTCTTAAATCATGGAGAAAACAAAAATTACAGTTACAAACCATTGTTACAATAATACTAGCTTTTATAGCTGCCTGTGTATTTATCTTTATTGAAACTTTTATCTAGTGTCTTTTCATTTCATTTTGTTGGACTCCCTTGAGCATTTCTTGCAGGGCAGGTCTAGTATTCACAAACTCTTTCAGCTTTTGTTTATTTAGGCATGTCTTGATTTCTTCCTCACTTTTGATGGACAGTTTTGCCAGTTACAGGAATCTCAACTGACAGTTTGTTTTAGCACTTTGAATATACTGGCCCTCTGTCTTCCAGCCTCCTAAGTTTCTGATAAGAAATTTGAAAATATTCTTATTGAGGATCTTCTGTAAGTGATGATTCACTTGTCTCTTGCTGCTGTCAAGATGTGCTCTTTGACTTTGTCTTTTGAAAGTTTGATTATAATGTGTTCTAGTATGTCTCTTTGAGTTTATCTTACCTAAAGTTCATTGGACTTCTTGGATGTTTATATTCATCTATTTCACCAAATTTGGGAAGTTTTCAACTATTATTTCTTCAAATATTCTGTCTCTTTTGCTGTCTCTTCTTCTGGGACGCCCATGATGCCTATGTTGTTTGGCTTAATGGTGTCCCAGAGGTCCCTTAGGGTCTGTTCTCTTTTCGTCAATCTTTTTTGCTTTTGTTCCTTAGGCTTGATAACTTCCATTGTCCTGTCTTCAAGTTCACTGATTCTTTCTTCTGCCTGCTCAAATCTGCCTTTGAATCCCTTTAGTAAATTTATCATTTCAAGTATAGTTGTCCCTCAGTATGCGTGGGGGATTGGCTCTAGAAACTCCAGTGGATACCAAAATCCATGGATGTTCAAGTCTCTTATATAAAATGGCATTGTATTTGCATAAACTATGCACACTCTCCCAGATACTTTAAATCATCTCTAGATCATTTATGATACCTAATACAACATAAATAGTTGATATATTGTATTGTTTAGGGAATAACGACAAGAAAAAAGTCTGTACATGTTCACTATAGACACAAGCAATGGAGGCATTTCAATCTGCGGGTGGTTGAATCTGCAGTGCAGAACTCATGGATATGGAGGGCTGGCCAACCATATTGTACTTTTTAGCTCCAGAATTTCTTTATGGTTTCTTTTTAGGTTGTCTCTTTATCGATATTTTCATTTTGTTCACATATAATTTTCATGACTTTCTAATCTTCCTTTAGTTCTTTGAGTATCTTTAGGGCAGTTATTTTAAAGACTGTGTCTAATATATCCATCTTTACATCATTTTAGGGACAGATTCTGCTGAATTATTGTTTTCCTTTGAATGGGCCATACTTTCTTATTTCTTTGTATTCCTTGTGATTTTTCGCTGAACACTGGACATTTCAATATAATAATGTAACTCTGGAAATTAGATTCTCCCCCTTCCCCAAGGTTTGCTGTTGTTATTGTTTTGTTGTAAGCTGTCTCTGTACTTAAGATCAGCCTGAGGTGTAAATTTAATGTCTTTTTTGAGCCTTTCCTTGGATATGTGCAGTCACTTTCTATTTTTCTGCATATATGCAGTTGTGTTTTTGAATGTCCTAGTTTTTAGCATCTGGCTCCCCAAAAGGGAAAAACAAAAAGTGAAAGGGGATAAAATGGGGCACCAGCCCTTTAAATCTCCTGGAAGTAACTTCAGCTGGAGGGAGAAGGGCTTGCAACAATGGTGGGAGGTGCAACAATGGCTGCCCACCTCTGCGGACCTCTGTGACTAGAAGCAGCAATCAGAGCATAGATCCCCAATATTTGAGGGATGGTTTTTTTTTTTTTACCTACCCAAGCTTCTGCAATCTGCGTGCAAGCTGTTCCAGGAACACTTGCACAGCTGCCTGCCATGTGGCTGTGGGTGGAGGATGGGCACCTACTTGTGTGCTAAGATCTCCAATTGACTGAAATGAATTGCAATTTACCATCTAAGCCTTCCCTTCTGGAAGTTGCAAGCCTTCAACAGATTCCAGAGTTCCAAAATAGTTGTATCACATTCTGCCAGTGCAACTCTCTAACAGGAAAGAGATTCCTGGTGCTTCCTACTCCACCATCGTCCCAGAATTCTCTCCTACTCTACTATCTTTTTCAAATTGTTTTTTAGGTGTAATTTTTTTCCTTCTCAATTAGGTTCTAATCTATTTCACTTATTTTTATGTCTCATTGTGAACAAATCCTGTGGGTATGCAATAAACGTGCTTAACGAACGGATATGAGAACCATGTAACACAGTTTGAAGTAAAAAAATGTTAAGTATTGTCATTATTATATATATTACATTTTTCTGCGAATGAGTGGCTAAGATGAAGTGAAAAAATAGCAGGAACTTACTCTCTGTCTGGAGGATATGGTATAATACGGAATTGCCTGAGCTGTTTTGTGTAAGCTGACTGACACTGTAGAAAGATCATTCCCTGTATGCCCTCAGTGCCGTCTGCTCTGTTGGATTCTTGGCTTCACCTTCCCCTGCTTCCTTACCATTTTTGCATTTCACAATTTGGGTCACAGCTGTGGTTGATGAACCGGGCCTCGTTTCCCATGCGGTAACTGTCAATCACCATTCCACTATCCAGGTTCAGACAATAGTGGTCACTGTGATTATGATACTGCTCAATCATTCTGTTCCTGAAGAGGAAAGAGATGATTGAAAGACAATTAATGAATAAGTTGAAAGTAAATTTCAGATCTTCCTTTTTCCATTCTAATCTGGTATCTTTGCCATTTTACTGGAGTATCATCATTTACCACTGTACCTGAACTCCTGTTCGCTGACAACCTCCCCTAGGTATTCAATGATGAACTGCCCAGCTTTTAGGGGTTCTTTGGTTCTGATTCCCCAACCTTTTTCCTCAGCTCGAAATCGTTCTAGACATTGCACCCACTCATGCCTCTGTATCCTCTGGTTACAGCATTGCTCACCACAGGGGCAAGTGTTGGGGGAACACTCAGCAAAGATCATTCTAGAAAAAAAAGGAATAATTGTATGTCAATTAACATTATATATGCCTTCATGAACCCATTTTTTTGTTTTATGGGATATTTTAAATGAATACATGAAATTAATTTTTATTTTAATACGGTCAGATTTGTTAACAAGGTAATAATTTCTAAGTTCAAAAATTAATAACACTGAAAATTTCCAAGTCAAGTTGCAAACACTGAGTGTTTCCTGTAGATTATTAAGCTAATTGTCCACTCAGCATCCTGGGTAAACACCACCATATTTAGCTCTAAGAATAAATGAACTGCAAGCCACAGAGGAATTAAGAATTTGATGATTATACACTGCACTCTTGTTTTGAAGTAGCTCATGGCCGTTCACGGATCTAAAAGAAAAATTGTGGTAGGTGCCAGCCCCGTAGCCGAGTGGTTAAGTTCGCACGCTCCACTGCAGGCGGCCCAATGTTTCGTTTGTTCAAATCCTGGGCGTGGACATTGTACTGCTCATCAAGCCATGCTGAAGCAGCGTTCCGCATGCCACAACTAGAAGGACCCACAACTAAGAATATACAACTATGTACCGGGGGACTTTGGGGAGATAAAGGAAAAAAATAAAATCTTAAAAAAAAAAAAATTGTGGTAAAATACACATAAAATTTACCATTGTAATCATTTTTAAGTGTACAGTTCAGTACATTCACACTGTTGTTGTTCTAGATAAATTTTGTATTTCATTAGTGTAAATGATATTTCCATATCGGAAATAATAGTCCTAGTCTATATGACTAGCTGAACCTATAATCTCTAGTGAATTAGTAAGTAAAAAATTCTGAACACAGTATACAAAAGTTGTTAGGCATATGTCATCTCACTGCTTTCTGTTTTTAAATTTCTAAGTCATTTATAGGAGCCATTTAGTTTTGGTGTATGGTGTGGAATCCCAACAAGGTTATCTAGCACGATTAAAACAAAAGAGGATCAAGAATAGAATGGTAGATCAATATCACATTACATTTAAAATCATAACTTACAAATCTTATAAAGAAAGTTTTCACTATTTTACAACTTAAAGTACTTTCAGAGTCATTTGATTTATTCATCAAAAAAATATTATGCTTATATAAAGGACAAAGAGTACAGAGTGACAAATCACATAAAGGAGCAGTAAGCAGAGAAAGTATCCACTGGATTATTCTTTAGCGTAAGACAATCGGCCAACTTGTGAAAAAGACACCGCCTTACTGTCAGGTTCCTCACCTCTATTCTTTCTTTTGTTGACTTCTTTGCCATATAAATACTGTTGAACACTCCTTGTGAAAATGCCCTCCTTTTCTGGGCTTTCTTTTTTTGCTGAGGAAGATTCTCCCTGAGCTAACATCTGTCCCAATCTTCCTCTATTTTGTATGTGGGTCACTGCCACAGTATGGCTGATGAGTGGTATAGGTCTGCACCAGCATCTAAACCCACGAAGCTGGGCCACTGAAGCAAAGTGCACCAAACTTAACCACTACACCACCAGGCTGGCACCTGGGCTTTCTTATCTTTCATGATAACAGATTTCCCACCTCTCCAATGAGAATTCCTGTCTCTTTTTTTTACAGGAATCCTTTTTTCCTCTCTACCTTCTGTGGCACATTTCTTGCTCCTCTTTTCTTTAGAAGGTTAATTCATTTTCACGGTTTTAATTGTAACCCCTTGTTCATAATACCCCCACCTACATTTCCATCATACATCATAACACACACAACAATAAACTTTAGGTGGATAAAAGAACTAAAACATATATAGCACGGAGTGCTGAGATGACAAAGATTTCAATTCTAAAAAATTTCTGCCAGAGAACAATCACCCAGAGGTCGCTAAAAATCTGTGGTTTCTAGAGGTGAAGGCATTTAAATATATTCCATTTGTTAATAAACAAGATAAACTCTTTAATTACATAAAAAGTAAAACATGGTTTTATTCATTGTATCTGGAAAACAAAATTGTAAACTTAACCAAAATCTGAAAGTAGATACTACAAACTAAGATGTGAAGTCTTTGTTTCAGCAATATAAATTGCCATTATCTTTAGGCAGATAATGCCTTTGAAAATCTAAGAGAATTTTTTCCCCTCTAAATATAGATCTAGACTGGAAAATTCTTTCAGATAGTGAGATTTAAGACTAAATAGTCATTGGGAAACGTACTAGTGTGATTGATTGACTTAACTAGCTGTGGAGGTCAGACCATTCCCTGTGAGTGAAGATGAGGTTTCATTTGAATGAAATGAATGTTCCCACTATGAATCACACCACGTCAGGAAGGCACAAGCCTTAGAGGCAGGGGAGAGGATCATCCCCACCTTTTGGGACCAAGAATCTGAGGACTTCTGGAGCAAAAGGCGAACTCTCCTAGAGGTTCTCATTGGTGGGCAAGTGGAAGTGAACTGCAATCAACAAAGAAGTATAGACAGGATCTAATAGGGAGTTAGACAAGGATCTTGATATTTATTTCAGGGCCTGTGAACTCAGAATAATCATCGTTGGTGGCATTATAAGTCTCACTAGGCAATACACTTGTATCTTTCCCTACGTATTCAGTTTTGTTATACACTATGTCTGTCCTTGTTGAGAGCTGAGGGAGTGTGCTCTGTACACGCTGTGAGCAAATGGGTATACGGTTAAAAGGCAGCTTGAAAAGAATCATAAGATTTTACGTTAGGGTATGAAGAATGTTCTGGAGAAATAATGGGTTTGATATGGTTGGTGTACGGAAACAAGAATCCACCATGGAAGATTTGTAGAATTTATAAACAATGTTACTCCTAGAAACAACGTGACTCCTAGAAATTGTTTGGAAGAGAGGAGGACAAGTTGTTAAAGTATTTATTTGAAGTAATTGTAAAAACTCATTACTTGTTTTTAAAAATAGGCCTAAATTAAGTTTTCCTCAGGCTACCTGCAAGTGAGTATAATTCTACCTGTGAGTCTTACATAAACATGAAGTGGATTATGCAGATACTTTAACTTTTCCCCCAAAATATTTACAAACCCTAGAATACAAAGACAGGCAAAACAACGCCACCCTACATTTTAGGTAGCACCATTTAAGCGAATCTTTATGTGGGTTACTTTTAAGTATATAAGGCAGCATTCATTATCATTATCACATCATTAGATGCACGACTATGTAATGATCATAGTCTCATCATATAAAGTTGGCAGGACTGTATCTGCAGATTTATTTTTTTCCTTATTTAGGGGTAAGTTTTTTGTGTTTTTGAAGAAAGGTAACACAATGGGAAGGAAAAATGTCACATCCATACTAACAAAAATGATACAAGACAACCAATGTGATTATGTAAAGGCAAATATCCCAATTTCAATTTTTAAGTGATTAAAAGACTAACTACTAATAAAAATAAGCAGTGTGGTACAGTGAAAAGAACATGTCTTTTGAATCAAACGCACGTGGGTTCAAATTCTGTCTCTGCTACCTAAGTGTTGTGTAATTTGGAGCACTTTACTATCCAAATTCCAGGTTCCTTCATCAATAAAGTGTAAATCATCTACCTCATTAAACTATTGTGAGAAAGAGAGGAACTAACCAATGAGGCAGCAACAATATTACATTATGATAATTTCACAGACAATAAAATATATTAAAAAATCACAATAATGTTAGCATCTAAAGAAATGCATTTTTAAACAACTTTAAGGATATGATACTCCTAAATATTAAACCAATGAAATATTAAAGCACCAAAAATGAAGCTAGATGTGAATATCTAAAGGATGTGGAACTATGGGGAAATAAGTATATTTATATATTGGTGGCGATACCAAAAATTAACTCAATACTTTACAAGAGCTATTGGATAGCATATAGTAAGAATTATATAAGTATTCATATAATTTGTGCAGGTAATTATTCTTCTGAGACTACATTCTAAGGGTTTAAAAAAAAAAAAAGAATCTACACAAAGAGTTCCACAGTAGCACCATTTTAATAACAAAACATTTGCAATAACTTGAATAATGAACAATAGGAGAATAGCAAACTATGGCGTATCAACCTTGTGGAAGACAGTATAGCTTCTAAAAATGATGAGCTTGTGGACCATGCTGATACATAAAAGTGTATACATAAAATATTTATGAGTGAAAAAAGTCAGTGCACAAAACACAGACTATCTACTGTATAAAACTATATGTGTGTATAATGACTAGAGACCAGGGAAGCAGTTGTCTTTGGCCAGGGAAACTATCTTGAACAGGAAGTATTGATGTAAAGTTCACTGTTTCTTCTTTGCCGTAAATTTGCTTACGCTACTAAAACCAACAAATTGTATCTCTTCTGTCTTTATTACAATTTCCATTTTGAAATCTCAATGTCATCTTAAACTCAATAGTCCCAAATCAAAATCATTATTTTTGTCTCCAAATTAGTTACATTCCACACTTCATATTTGTGGGCCACCAGCACCGCACGGCTGCTAACAGAGTGGTGTAGGTCTGCGCCCAGGAACTGAACCTGGGCTGCCAAAGTGGAGTGTGTTGAACTTAACCATTAGCACACCAGGGCTGGCTCAAGAAGGTACTTTTATTAGAGAGGTTAAATAACCTTCCTCAGGCCTCCTAAGTAAAAAAAGGATTTAAACCTGGGTATGCAAGATTCTAAATCCAATTCTTTTTCTATTATTCTCTTCAGCCTAAGTTTGTGTCCCTGTAAAATTCACAGTTGAAGCCCTAGCCCCCAGTGTGATGGTATTTGGAGTTAGGGCCTTTGAGAGGTAAACAGGTTTATATCAGGTCATCAGAGTGGGAAACTCATGATGGCATTATGGACCTTACAAGAGGAGGAAGATATCTTTCTCTCTCCATGAGTATACACTAAGGAAAGGCCATGTAAGCACATGGGGAGCAGGTGGCAGTCTATAATCCAGGAAGTGGGTCCTCGCCAGACAATGAATCTGTTGGCATCTTGATCTTGGACATCCCAGACTCCAGAACTGCGAGAAATAAGTTTCTGTTGTTTAAGCCACCCAGTCTACGGTTTTTTGTTATAGCAGCCCAAGCAGACCAAGATAACCCATCAATTAGGTTTTATAAATCTTAGTGCAACTTCTTGAGGGGATATGAAAGAGGCTATTTAACTTTTCCCTCCAAATGAAGTGTCATATATATCTTAAAGCCTATGCTTTTAGACGAATCAGTTTAGTACAGTACCTATTGAGGCAGTCATCCACACAGCCTTTCCTGGTATCATCATCTGGCTTCTTACAGTTACAGGTCGTAGCCTCATAACCAGAGAGAGGCTTGACATCAACGTAGACATCTTGAGAGAAGACAGAAAAGGAACATAAATGTAAATGTACACGATAATTTTTTAAGTGCCAGGCTAAGAAGAACATTAATGGTATGGAGATAGAAAAAATAGCTTCCAAGTTACTCACTTGAACGGATTTTTTTATATAGTGGAACATCTGGCTTTTTGTACAGCTAGAAAAAAAAAAGAAAAATCTTGATATAGCATTTAACTTCAAATGCCAGACAGCAGCAGCAATTACTAAAAACACAGAAAATTATCCATGTGCTCTGCTCATATGGAAATATTTACAAGACTTTCTGGGTTGGACACATTTGAGGAAAACTCTTGGTATGATCACTTTTTACCCTGAAATAAAAAGTGATTTATTAGATCAGGGTAAGAGAGAACTAAATTCAACAGAAGAAACATTAAATAAAGAAAATGCATTTTAAATTATACATTTCTTCAGCATGTTCTTAGATAGAATTAAATGAAAAATCACACCGCAGATCAAATCTATTCATTTGGATAAATTAAGATTGTATTTGCCTCCATGAAAAGAAAGGAAAATTTGCATAGGGCTTGTTTAGATGGTCTGGGTAGGTACACAAAATTAAAAAGATGAGTACTCTGGCTTTTTCAGGGTGGGTATTGTAGGAAAACACATTTCACATTTTAATTAAGGCAATTAAGTTAGTGAATAAAGGGGAGAAGGCAGGCAAGAAAACGGAGCTCTCACATTGCAATCAAGAATACATTTGAAAAAAAGAGAATGTATTAGAAGAGAGAAGTCAGTCGGCCAGTGGTTAACCATAGAAGACAGCACAAAAAATAGCAACTTGGTCTAAGCTGGAGTGCATTAATCTATAAGGATAATCCCTCCATCATTTTTCACTGGGTCTAGTCAAAGCAATGTCTCCATTGTCATGAACTCTCTGAGACAAATATCTAATATACTGATCCTCTAAAAATTCAAGAGAGGCCACTAGAGAAGAGAATGAAAAGGGGAACGTTCATTGCTTCTGGCTTTCTAAAATTAAATTGTGGTGGACTTTCGGCAAAACTCAGGATCCTATTCACCTTATTTGCATGATTACTTCTATTTCCCAATGGTTATTCTCAATATGGGGTCTGACGGCTATAGCCTAATACAAAAATTACTAGGGGAAACTTTGCAATTAAGGAAGCAAGAGAGAAAAACAGCACCCTGATTTTTAGTTCCCAATATATTTAAAGATGTTTTAAAAGTACAAGAGTGTTAAACATTTTCCCTGTTTCCTTTCATAGAAGAATCTCTTTCTTATGTGAAAACTAAATTCCAGACTGATGGGAAGGAGCCAACAAAAATAAAGCCCAAAATTTCTTAGTGCTGCTGGCAGTACATCTAAATTCTCCCGAGACCCGTATCAAACAGGATTCTTACAGAACAGAATTTTTCCTACCAAAATAAAAGTTCAGCACAATAACAGGAGGTTGCCTAGGGAAGCAGGATCTTACTGCTATTTTGAAGTATGAGTAAAGGCAAATAGGTCACATTAAATATGGATGCAAACTCATTTTTCTTAGTCTCTAACCTTCACAGGGACATTTTTCTATACTTCCTAAGATGACAGTGTAACATAACAAGGAGGCAGAGAAAGACCTGCATTCCTTCCCCTCCCCCCTTACCACTTCAGATGAAATGTGGTAAGATAGGCTCTTTGTACCTGATTATGTTTCCACTGCCAAAGGATGTCATAAGGAAGCTGGAAGTCAATTCTCTTCTGCCTTAGATACTTTCCTGAAACAAACAAACGAAAATACTATCAATTTCAATATCTACTCATACAAAAGGTCAAATAGCCACAGGATCTAATATGCACTGACTAGAAAAATAAAGATTTAATTTTTAATTTTATGGATTTTTCTACTACAAGTTTTTAATTTTAGCTACTCTTTTCCACAATGCTTCATGTGGTATATGCTAAAGGTCTATTTTAATAGTAACTTATATAAAACAACTAACACAGCAAATTTACTACCAAAAATACACAAAGTCATTACGAAGCAAACTAAATACTAAGAATTGTTCGATTATTAAAATTATTAACTAGAGCACCTGGTAGCTTCTCTCCATTACTGTACACAATCTAAGGTTGACTATAAAAAGGGGAAGAATAAGAGCTTCCTAAAACAGAAGTCCCTGATATTAGGGATAATAGAAGTAAAATATTTCAAGCGTATTTACACGCAAATTTATGATCTGTTAATGTTTCTTCACTACCAATTTAAATACTACTACTTTTTAAAGCCAATTTCCAAGCCCCGTTTCAACTGTAAAGTGGCCTCTTCAATTTCCTTACTCTAAATGACCTTGCTGTTCTTGAAGTGCTAGAATGCTAGACTTATTTCTTGCAGGACTTACACTTTTCTTTTTTAGCTGGATATCTGTCCTATCATTGTGTCTCTAGACCAGCAGGTCTGAAAGTGTGCTCTGCTAACCCCAGGGGGATATGAGAGATCAAAACTAGTTTACTAACACTACTAAGATGTTATATGCCATTTTCATTATGCTGTCATTTGTACTAATGGTGCAAAAGCAATGTTGGCTAAAACTGCTTGCACCTTAGTATGAATCAAGGCAAGTGGCACAAAATTGTACTAGTAGAATGAAATTAGTACAAATGAACTATGCCCGTATCGTTTAAGAATGCTCTTGGGGAGAAAGATAATCTGTGTATGACTCCACTCATATGAGGAATTTAAAATTATGGACTAAGAACAGTTTAGTGGATACCAGGGGAAAGGTGGGGTGGGGGGTGGGCACAAAGGGTGAAGTGGTACACCTACAACATGACTGACAAACATTAATGTACAATTGAAATTTCACAAGATTGTAACCTATCAATAACTCAATAAAAAAAAATTGGTATAGCAAAAAAAAAAAAAAAAAAAAAAGAATGCTCTTGGGGCCGGTCCTGTGGCGCAGCGGTTAAGTGCCCACGTTCCACTTCTGTGGCCCGGGGTTTGCTGGTTCAGATCCTGGGTGCAGACATGGCACTGCGTGGCAAGCCATGCTGTGGCAGACGTCCCACATATAAAGCAGAGGAAGATGGGCACGGATGTTAGCTTAGGGCCAGTCTTCCTCAGCAAAAAGAGGAGGATAAGCAGGACCTGTTAGCTCAGGGCTAATCTTCCTCAAAAAAAAAAACCCAGGAAAGCTCTTGATGAAGTAGCAAAAATTATATTAAATCTTGACCCACAAGTCAAAATTTTTAATATTCCGCATGACACAATGGAAGTACGCAGAAAGTACTTCTGCTGCGTACTGAGGTATGATGGTTGTCTCAAGGAATTGCACTTGTGCAAACATCTGAATAGTGAGTTGAACTAGTTGCTTTTTTCACAGAACACTATTTTTACTGGAAAGAACTGACAAACAACGATTATTTCAACTTAGGAACTGAAAATGAGTGAAGTGAAGAAACACAACTATGAAAATATGTTTGAGTTTAAAGCAACCATTGGAATTTTGGAAAACTTGTGTCCACTACCAAGAGATTCTCAGTTTCCCAATACTTAACTTGTTCTTATGAAATAAGTGGCAATATTAACAAAAGTGAGCTGTTTTGGATCCATAGAGGGATTGAAAGAACAATATAATTTAGTGAATCAGGATTTTTCAATGACCAATGCATGAAGGGATAAAATCACACATGAATAAAAAATGCATTTAAATTGCAAGAGAGACCAATGGATTTCAATGTAACAGAATACAAAAAGTTCATTGATTTCATACTGCACATTGCAATGCACCTTTAAGGAACTATTACATTTATGTTTTTGCTACAACACCAAAGAAGAATATCTACAATATATGAAATTATTAAAATATTCCTCTCTTTTACAACTTTTATCTGTGTGATGTCAGATTTCTTCATGTACTTAAACAAAGTAACACCTTAACAAAATAACACCACAACAAAATAACACCACAACAGATCGAATGCAAAAACAGATTAGAAAATCCAGCTGTCTTATATTAAGCCAGATATTAAAGAGATTTGGAAAAATGTAAACTAAAGTCACTTTTCTCATGAAAATTTTTTGGGGAAAGCTATTTTTCATTAAAAAAATGCTATTTATGTTAACACGTAATGTGTAATGAATTTATTCATTTGACAAATATGATGATACAGCAGCATGGATTACAAGTACATCTACAGAGAAATAACGTATGGAGCTAAAGTAATATAACAAGATTCTGGAGTACAGCTAATAGAAGACTAGAGGCCACTTGAGAGGGAATCAAAGGGAATCAAAGATAAATGTATAACTACAAAGTCTATAATGAAAATGTGGAAACAACTTAAAGCTTTAACCAATGAGGAAGTAAAGCTTTGGTACATTTAAATGATGAGATATGCAACTGTTAAAACAAAATGAGGCATACATTTACTTATATGGAAGCATATTTTCCAAGTTTACAGAATAATATTAAACTATGGGCTCACTTTTTAAACACTTAAAAAGATTAAATAGCTATATGGGGCTGGTCCCGTGGCGGAGTGGTTAAGTTCGCACGCTCCGCCGCAGGCGGCCCAGTGTTTCGTTGGTTTGAATCCTGGGCGTGGGCATGGCACTGCTCATCAAGCCACGCTGGGGCAGCGTCCCACATGCTACAACTAGAAGGACCCACAACGAAGAATATACAACTATGTACTGGGGGGCTTTGTGGAGAAAAAGGGAAAAAAAAAATCTAAAAAAAAAGAAGAAAAAAATTAAATAGCTATATATGGTGGGGTCTGACTGGGAAAGGGCATGAGGGAACTTTCTGGGGTGATGATAATGTTCTTGAGAAGAGTTTGGGTTACACAAGTTGTATGAAAATTTTGAAAAACTCAGCAAATGTACATTTAAGATTTGTGCATTTTATTGATCGTAAATTCACCTCAAAAGAAAAACCTATAGGGCTGGCCTGGTGGCACAGCAGTTAAGTGCACATGTTCTGCTTTGGTGGCCTGGCCCAGCAGATGTTAGCTCAGGGCTAATCTTCCTCAAAAACAGAATATTGAGGTTTTGCTTCTGATATGTATGCTGAAATGTTCAGGGGAAAGTATATCAATGACTGCAATTTACTTTGGAGTGCATCCAAAAATAAGATGGATTAACAGATGGATAGATATATGATAAATACATAAATCAAATAAAGTCAAATGTTATGGCAACATGTAGGTGATGTGATATTGTGTGTTCACTGTAAAGTTTTTCCAACATTCTGTATGCTAAAAAATTTCATAATAAAATATTGGGAAAAAACAGCTATCCATAGAGGAAAAAGTGTGAAAGGGTATATGCTAAACTATCATATCTCTGGGAAGGAACACACTTTCTTTTTTTTTTGAAGATTAGCCCTGAGCTAACTGCAGCCAATCCTCCTCTTCTTGCTGAGGAAGACTGGCCCTGAGCTAACATCCGTGCCCATCTTCCTCTACTTTATATGTGGGACGCCTACCACAGCATAGTGTACCAAGCGGTGCCATGTCCACACCCAGGATCCGAACCGGTGAACCGCAGGCTGCCAAAGTGGAATGTGCGCACTTAACTGCTGCGCCACCTGGCCGGCCCCTTTGTCATTCACTTTTGCCAGTTTCACTACTATATGCCTCGCAGTAGGTCCTTTTACATTGACATATTTAGGAGATCTGGTAGCCTCTCAACATAGATTTCCATCTCCTTCCCTAGGTTTGGGAAGTTCTCTGCTATTGTTTCTTTGAACAAGCTCTCAGCTCCATTCGCCTTTCTCTTCTCCTTCTTGAATACCTATAATTCTTATGTTGCATTTCCTAATTGAGCTGGATATTTCTCAGAGACTTTCTTCATTTCTTTTTAGTCTTAGTTCTCTCTCCCCCTCTATCTGGAGCACTTCAACATGTCTATCCTCAAGTATCCCAATTCACTCTTCTATGATGTCCGCTCCAGCATTCAGGGAATTGATATCTTGTTTTATTTCTTCCATTGTGCCTTTCACCTCTAATATTTCTGATTGCTTCTTCTGTATAATTTCAATCTCTTTTGTGAAGTAGCTCCTGAACTCGTTGAATTGTTTCTCTACATTCTTTTAACTTGAGTTCTTTTTGATGATAGCTATTTTGATTCTTTATCATTTAGATTACATATTTCTGTGTCTTCAGGACTGATATATGGGTACTTGTCATTTTCTCTCTGTTCTGGAGATCTAATATAATGTTTGATATTGCTAGTGGGAGTGGCTCTGTTTTTTCACATCCTGGTGTTATCTGGTTGCAGTTAACTCCTACCGCCACTGGGTGGGGGTCAAGAGCCATGTATTCTGAGCCCTCTGCCTTCAGCCCACATCCCAGGTGTGGGAGCTGGTGTTGGGTGGGCGGGGGGAGGGGTGCTTCTCCTGTGTAGTCCCAGGGTTTTCTCCCACTGCTCTTGCTATCTGCTCTCCTGGGGTGTTAGCTTGATCAGGTCAGCCCCAATGAGAGCTTCTGCCCTGGTAGAGGGCTTCCCTCTAGGCTGCCAGGGCCATTGGGGATCCTTGATGTTCCCGCAAACGAATGTCCGTCTCAATTCCTTCCCTCTTGCAGGCCACCCACGGCCCCTGGATCACAAAGTTTTCTCTTACCCTGTTCCACCTCCTCTGAGGGGGGCTCCAGCCTCTCTGCCCTCTGTTGTATGGCTGCATGTGTCTCTCCAATGTTTTTTTTTCCCTAAAGATTGGCACCTGAGCTAAAAACTGTTGCCAACCTTTTTTTTTCCTGCTTTTTCTCCCCAAATGCCCTCAGTACATAGCTGTATATTTTAGTTGTGGGTCCTTCTAGTTGTGGCATGTGGGATGCCACCTCAGCATGGCCTGACAAGTGGTGCCATGTCTGCGTCCTGGATCTGAACTGGTGAAACCCTGGGCCACCAAAGCAGAGCACGTGAACTTAACCACTCGGCCACGGGGCTGGCCCCTCTCCAACGTTTTTTGTGTTGTGGTTGGATGCCCTCTGTTGGGGTATGAATGTCCTTTTCATTGTATGTTGGAGGGGAGAGATTACTGGGAAAACTGACGTCACTCCTACTTTTTAAACTCTTTTGTTAAAAATTAAGACACAGACACACACATTAGCCTAGGCCTACATAGGGTGAGGACCATCAATATCACTGTCTTCCATCTCCACATCTTGTCCCACTGGAAGGTCTTCAAGGGCAATAACACACATGAAGCTGTCATCTCCTGTGATAACAATGCCTTGTTCTGGAATACCTCCTGAAGGACATGCCTGAGACTCTTCCTAAGGTTGTGTCCATTCTTTTCAGAAATATGTCCAAGGTGATTTGCTTAGCTTCTTTTTTTTTTCTCATAGACTTGCTTGTAAGCAGATAATACACCGTGAACATTCTGTTCTATTGATGAAAACCTCTTGGTATTGGGGTCTGTGTTTTCAAATTTTTTAAAGAGCTTGTTGAAGTCTGCAAAAGCTTCTGCCAAACCCTTTACTCTGAATTTTCTTGGGGATTTTTCTTCTTCCACAGTTTCCTTTTCTCTTGCCTCTTCTTCAGCCTTGTGTTCCTCTTCCAGCAAGAACTCCTCATTAATCAATACCTCAAGAACCACCTCTAGGAGCTCCTCAATGTCATCATCATCCACATCCAGGTTAAAGTTGTCTGCCATCTCAACCACAGCCTTGTTGATTTTTGCAATCTCCTCATCCTTGGTAAATCCTTTGAAGTTATGGATGGACCTCTTGAGTGTCTTCTTCCAGATGCCATTCATGCACTCCTTGGTGACATCACCCCAAGCCCAAGCAAGGTTTTTGATATACTCATAGATGTTGTAATCCCAGAAGTGCACTGGTGTCTTCCCAGTTTCTTCCTCAGTTGGAGCAACAGCCTGGGCAAAAGTCCTACTCAAGTAGCAGGCCTTAAAAGCTGCTATAATTCCTTGATCCACTAGTTGGTGTTTGGAAGGAGAAACACCACTTTAACATTGGGATGAAGATCACCAATAAAACAAGGATGTCTGGGAGCATTATCAACAATACGCAAAATCTTGAAAGGTATGTTATTCTCCCAACAGTAAGTCTTCATTTCGCTGGCAAAGCAACTCAGGAGGCATCTTGGAAAAGGAGCAATGACTTATTATTGCTCTTGTAGTACACTGGCAATGCTTGAAGGCCCTAGGGTTCTCACTATGCTAGATCACAAAGGTTTCAATGCAACACTGCCCCCAAATAAGACTGTTATCCTGTTGTTAAAAGCCTTGAAATCTGGCATTGACTTGGCCTTCTTATGGCTGAAAGTCTTTTCAGGCATCTATTTCCAGAATAGGGGGTTTTCATCCATATTGAATATTTGCTTTGGCAAGTAATTTTCCTCCACGATCAGCTTATCTAAGAGTTTCCAAAAATTCTTCAGCTGTCTTCACATCAACATTCACAGACTCACCACTTGCTTTCACATTATGTAATTAATAATTTTTGAATTGTTTAAACCACCTATAGCTAGCAGTAAATTCAATATTGTGGTCAGGGGCCAGACCCGTGGCCAAGTGGTTAAGTTTGCGCACTCTGCTTCAGTGGCCCAGGGTTTTGCTGGTTCGAATCCTGGACATGGACATGGCACCACTCATCAAGCCATACTGAGGCGGGGTCCCACATACCACAAGTAGAAGGACCCAAAACTAAAAATATACAACTATGTATCCGGGGGCTTTGGAGAGAAAAAGGAAAAATAGAATCTTTAAAACAACAACAACAACAAAAAACCCCATTCTGGTCAGGTCAGTCATTTTTTTCAACATTGCAAACAAATTTTCACTTTGGCCATGATAGTCATAGTGCTGAGAGGAATACGCTTCTGTGTCTGGTCTTCAATCCAGGTCATTACAAGTTTCTCATGTCTGATATAGGCTCTTCTCAAATTTTTGTTGGTCTCGTTGCCTTCAATGAAGCAGATGCTTTAACAGCTTCCATCACTTTGTTCTTGTTCTTCAAAATCACAGCTATGGTGAAATGAGACGTGCCTGACTGGCAAGCAATAACCATCATTGGTTTTCCACCTTCATAGTTCTTAATCACTTTTAATTGAGTTTCCAGGTCAAAAACTTGACATGGCCTGTTACTGGCAACATTAGCAGTGGATTTTGAATGCTTAGGGGCCATGATGAACAAAACAACACAAGATTAAATCAAGCACAAGAGAAAATGATGCAATCAAGAGGAGCAGTAACACGAGATGTACAAGGCTGCTACACATCTTCTGCTATCCATGCCATACCATTTCACAGCAACCTTTTTTTTATAAGTAGAAAGAGTACACTCTAAAACAACAATAGAAAGTATAGTATGGTAAATATATTAACTAGTAACATAGTCGTTCATTATCATTATCAAGCATTACACACTTACATAATTGTATGTGCTATACTTTTATTTTTTTGTGTGTATATTTTTGTGACAAGGAAGATTTGCCCTGTGCTAACATCTGTCACCAATCTACCCCCCTTCTTTTTTTTTCAGTTGAGGAAGATTAGCCGTGAGCTAACATCTGTGCCAATCTTCCTTTATTTTGTATGTGGGATGCTGCTGCAGCATGGCTGACAAGTGGTATAGGTCCACACCTGGGATCCAAACACATGAACTCGGACCGCTGAGGTGGAGCACGCTTTACTTTAACCACAATGCCACGGGGCCAGCCCTGTGCTATACTTTCATATGACCAGCAGGGCAGCAGGTTTGTTTATACCAGCATCACCACAAACATGTGAGTCATATATTGCACTATGATGTTACGACAGCTACAATGTCATTACACGATAGGAATTTTTCAGCTCCATTATAATCTTATGGGACCACTGTTGTATACGTGGTTCATCGTTGACTGAAATGTTCCATTATGTGGCCCAGGACTATACTTCATTTCTAAGAAGTGAGACTCACCTAAAGTGATTTCCTTGATCAAATTCTGGCAGAGATGATACCTCAAGGGAACCTATTCAGGAGTTCCTCATTTGGAAAAAATTATTCTTTAGCTAATCCTCATTTAAGAAATGGGATAAAAATCACTTTCTATCCATCTGAAAATCAGATGAAACCATATCTTCTGCAGATTTTTCTTATTGTGTGCTAGAATCTTGAGATCTCAAGGCCTGCCACTTATCACTAGGGAAGGAATAAAGAAATACTTTAATTTTCTCTTTGAAATAAAATTGAGGGGCCAGCTCAGTGGTATAGTGGTTAAGTTTGTGCCTTCCACTTTGGTGGCCTGGGGTTCAGAGGTTCGGATTCTGGGTGCAGACCTAGTACTGCTCATCAAGCCATGTTGTGGTGGCACCCCACAGAAAACGGAAGAAGACTGACACAGATGTTAGCTCAGCGACAATCTTCCTCAAGCAAAAGAGGAAGATTAGCAACAAATGTTAGCTCAGGGCCAATCTTCTTCACTCCCTCCAAAACAAAAGAAAAAGAAAAAAGAATTTATGGGCAACAAAGGCATTTTAAGGAAGAGACTACAGAAGTTCTAAGCTTATGTTGACCTTGAAAGTTAAAAGGAGAAAGTCCATGGCAATCTTCTTTCACAAAAAATCAATCCTAGAGGGCAGCCTGGTGGCGCAGCGGTTAAGTGCGCACGTTCTACTTTGGAGGCCTGGGGTTCACCAGTTCGGATCTCAGGTGTGGACATGGCACAGCTTGACAAACCTGGCTGTGGTAGGCATCCCACATATAAAGTAGAGGAAGAAGGGCACGGATGTTAGTTCAGGGCTAATCTTCCTCAAAAAAAAAAAAAAAATCCTAATATGCAGGGGAAACGAACAACAGGACTTGGAAGTGGAACATCTCTACAAAAACACTCTACAGTTAAACAGAGGCTAGGCAAATGAGGAAAACAAAGGAGAGGGAGGTACTCAACAAAAAGAAGAAATATAGCAATGGCTTTGTCTCTTTCCTTTTCAAGAAGATATATTAAAATCTGCCAAAAATTTTCCTTTTTTAAAAAGTAAGAGTAAGGTGACTGGCAATAAAAAGCTCAACTTGTTTATATATAATCTGAGTACTGCATTATAATATCACTCTACAAATAGACAGGAATTATTAATTTTCTCTTTGTTATTCTATGTAAATGCTGCCAATATGCCCCAAAGAAAAGCTGTAGTGGTAGTTCTTTGAGAGAAACTGGTAATGGTTGAATGAAATGCACGCCACCAAGGGAGTTATAATGATCAAAGACACTAAAATGAAACTGTTTAAATTTCAGTAAACAAAACACCAGTAGAATTCAGGTTTTTGGTTTTGTCAGCCTCAGGAAAAACAAGAGACCCCAAAAGAAAGGTACATTGTGATTTTTTCTGCCAGTGGAAGAATATCAGCTCCACAGAGGCAAGGATGTTCACCTATTTTGTTTATTGATGCATCCTGTATTCCAAGCATCTAGAAAACTGCCTGATCAAAGAGTGCGTATTGAATAAATATTTTCTGAATGAGTAAGTGGACGAAATATGTATTCCACGGGATAAGCTTTGAGGTACTCCACTTATTATTCTCTTTTAACCCTATTAAGCAATATCATCACCTTTTCTCACTATGTCTTTAATTCTACTCTTCCTAAGCACAATTTCTGGGTTTTTTTTTTTTGCTTGGTTTACTAGTTTATTTTCCCCTCAGTGTTACTGAGAAATAATTGACATACACCATTGTATAAGTTGAAAGTGTACAGCATAATGGTTTGACTTACATATATTGTGAAATGATTATTGCTGTAAGTTTAGTTAGCATCCATCATCTCTTATAGATACAATAAAAAGATAAAGCCAAAAAAGAATGTTTTTTCCCTTGTAATGAAAACTCAGGATTTTTACTCTCAACAATTTTCACACGTCATACAGCAATGTTATCTATAGTCATCACGCTATAGATTACATTCCTAGTACTTATCTTGTAACTGGAAGTTTGCACGTTTGACCACCTTTCTCCTACTCCCCCTTCCCCTCACCTCTGGTAACCACAGATGTGACCCCTTTTGCCATGAGTTTTTTTTTTTTTTAAGATTCCACATAGAGGTGAAATCACATAGTAGTTGTCTTTCTCTGTCTAACTTATTTCACTTAGCATAATGCCCTCAAGGTCCATTCGAATGGCAGGATTTCCTCATTTTTTAATGGTTGAATAATATTCCATTTTATATCTACCACAACTTCTTTCTCCATTCATCCCTCGATGGAGACTTGGGTTGTTTCCATGTCTTGGCTATTATAAATAATGCTGCTATGAACATGGGGGTGCAGATATTTTTTTGAGTTTGTGTTTTCATTTCTTGTGGATACATTCCCAGAAGCGGACTTGCTGGATCCTATGGTAGATTTATTTTTAATTTTTTGAGGATCCTCCATACTGTTACCTGTAACAGCTGTACCAGCACAGTTTGTAAACACAATCAGTTCCCTTCCATTTTTACATTCTCATGTGTCATTCTTCCCACCTAAAACTGAATCCTGTCCACCAAATTATGCCCTTTGATTCATTCTAAACCTTACTTAAAAATCTGTAATTTTACTGTAAACAACCACATTCAACCCTGATTACTAGAGCTGCTCTCTCCACTATGGTAGTTACTGTAATTAAATTTATCCACAGGATAAAGATATTCTCCTATTCACACACGTGAGAAGGAATTAATATCCAGAATACATAAAGAACTGCTAAAGCTCAAGAACAAAAGATAAATGACTCAATTAAAAAATGGAGGGTCTGGCCTGCTGTTGTAGTGTTTAAATTTGAATGGTCTGCTTCAGTGGCCTGGGGTTTGTGGGTTTGGACCACAGGCGTGTACCTACACACTGCTCATGAAGCCATACTGTGGTTGCACTCCACATACAAAACAGGAAGACTGGCACAGATGTTAGCTCAGTGATGATCTTCCTCAAGCAAAAACAGGATGACTAGCAACAGATGTTAGCTCAGGGGCCAATCTTCCCCACCAAAAAAAAAAAAAAAGAAAGAAAGAAAGAAAGAAAAAAGGACAAGGACTTGAATAGACATTTCACTAAAGAAGATATACAAATGGCCAACAAGCACACAAAGAGATGCTCGACACCACTTATCGCTAGGGAAAACCAAATTAAAACCACAATGTGACACTATTTCACACCTGTTAGGATGGCTATTAGGAAAAAAACAGAAAACAACAAGTGTTCTTGAGAATGTGGAGAAATTAAACCTTCAAGAATTGCTGGTGGGGATATAAAGTGGTGTAGCCACTGTGGAAAATAGTATAGCAGCTCCCCCAAAATTAAATATAGACTTATATGATCCGGCAATTCCACTTCTGGGTATAAACAAAGAATTGAAAGCAGGGCCCTCAACAGAAAATTGTAAACTAATGTTCATAGTAGCATCATTCACAATTAGAAAATGGTGGAAACAACAGAAATGTCCATCGATGGAAGAATGGATAAACAAAATGTGGAGCGTGTGCACGCGTGTGCCCGCGCGCACACACACACACAGGGGAATATTATTCAGCACTAAAAAGTAATGAAATTCTCATATATGCTACAACATGGAAGAACCCTAAAGATATTATGCTAAGTGAAATAAGGCAGACACAAAAGTGTAAATATTCTAAGATTCCACTACATGAGGCACCTCAAATAGTCAAATTCACCTAGATAGAAAGAAGAACAGTGGTTACCAGAGGCTGGTGGGAGGGATGAATGGGAAATTATTATTTAATGGGTACAGAGTTTCAAGTATGATGATGAAAAAGTTCTGGAGATGGACAGTGGTGACGGTTGCAAAACAATGTGAATGTACTTAAATGCCTTTATAACTTACACTTAAAAATGGTCAAAATGTAAATTTTAAGCTATGTATATTTTACCATGTTAAAAAAATTAATAATGTAATATACCAAAAACCCCTGTATGCTTTAAATGGGTGAACTGTAGGGTATGTGAATTATGCCTCATTAAGTTGTTAACAAAACAGCAGTGTTAACATTTTTTGCTACATCCATTAAAAAATTACGTAGAAGATTCAGAAGGGGAAGGAAAACCTATTGGATATGCCCATATTTTTGCTACTGTATTCTTTCTGCCTTCCTGATGTCCCAAGGTTCCTTCTCTTTCATTTCTTTTCTGATCAGAAAACTTCCTTTTCCTATAGGGTAGATCTGCTGACAACAAATTCTCTTAGTTATCTTTCATCTAAGAATGCTTTGATTCCCTCTTAATTCCTGAAGGATATTTTCACTGAGTATGGGACTCTGGTTTGACAGTTTTCATTTCAGCACTTAAAAAACGTTGTGCCATATAGAAGGAAAGTACCTCAACATAATAAAGGCCATACATGACAAACCCACAGCCAACATCATACTCAACGGACGAAAACTGAAAGCCATCCCTCTGAGAACAGGAACAAGACAAGGGTGCCCACTTTCACCTCTCCTATTCAACATAGTACTGGAGGTACTATGTATTATGAGATTCTGGATTTTATATAAATCTTCTATTTTGGCTGGCTTTTTCCAGAACTGTTTTAGCAGGAGAAGGGAGGAAGCTATCTTGTTATTGCCAGTTAGAATGTCCCACTCAGCCTGCAATGAAAGCTGAGTGTTGGTGGGTTGAGAGGGGCTCCTTCTTACTGCTAGGGGATGGTGGGAGTGGCCATGTTATTACTGGGTGATGGTAAAAGTCCTGACTCTCTACTAGACCTCCTCTAACACTACGCCAGTGGGTGGGGACGGGCGGACACCTTTTTACTGCTAGGTGGGATGGAAGTTGAAGCTCCCGACTTGGCATTTGCTGGTATGAGTGTGAGTAGGACAATCATTTTCTCTGTGACATTTGGCTAGAGTATGAAGGATACTGTCTAAAAGTTTTCTGTCTTGCTAAATTGCCCATTTCGTGGTCCTTTGGCTAGAAAAAGCAGGCTTTTCTTTGCTTGGTTTATGCCCAATGGCATTTCCACATTGCTAGCTGTTTTAGCTTCAAGTTTGGGATATGTGAGCCAAAAAGAAAATCCAGGGCACTCATCACCATGAAGTTCTTCAGTCCTGAGGTCCCTAGTTGGTTGGCTGCCTTCTCTCCGCCACTCAGTCTTACGTTTGTTAGGACATATAATATTTTAACACAACTTTTTGTTTTTACTCATACTTATCAGAACAGGGAAAAGTAACTCTACTTCATCTTCCCTGAAGCAGATGTATGTCAACTGTAAATATTGCTCCTTCTTACTGCTGGCTAATAGTCCGCTGTATGAATACACAACAGTTTGTTTACCATACATTCTTCTATTGGACACCTGGGCTATCTCTAGTTTACAGCTATTCTGAATGAAGCTTACAGACACATATACTAATTTCTCTTTTGTAGGTGTATGTTTAGTTTTACAAAAGCTGCCAGGGCTTTCAAAAAAGTTGTTAAACAATGTTACACTCCCAAAACTATTTATAAACATTCTGGTTGTGTCAACATTTGGTATTGTCTGTATTTTTAATTTTAGGCACTCTGTGGGTGTGTGGTATCTCATTGTGGTTTTAATTTGCATTTCCTTGATGAGTTATGATGCTGAGTTTTTTTTTCACGTGTTTACTAGCCATTTGTAGATTTTCTTTGGTGAAGTCTGTGTTCAAATCTTCATTTTAAAATTGGGTTGTCTTAAAAAAATTCATTTGTAGCCGTTCTTTATATATTCAGGATACATATAATTTGTGAATATTTTCTCCCAGTTTTTGCCCTATTTGTTTTTCTAACAGTGCCTTTTAATGAATACTTTCACATTTTGTCAAGGAATAATTTGTGAGTACTTTTTAAAATGGTTATTACTTTCTGTGTCCTATCTAAGAAACCTTTAATTACACACAGGTCTTGAAGATATTATCCTATGCTTTCTTTTAGAAGCTTTATAATTCTAGCATTTATGTTTAGATCTGTGACCCATGCCAAATCAAGTTTGTGTATGGTATGAGGTAGGTGTTAAAGTTTAGTTTCTTTTCATATGAACGTTTGACTGTTCAGCACCATTTGTTGAAAGGATGTTATTTTTCCCCATAGGCTGCTTTAGTGCCTGTGTACAAATCAAATGACCACAAAAGTGTCGGTCTATTTCTGGGCTATCTATCCTGTTTCATAGGTCAAGACTAATGCCAAAACCATAGTTTTGATCAAACTGCTTTATAGTAACTCTTTAAGTTAGATAATGTAAGTCTTCCAATCTTTTTATTTAAAGATCACTTTGAGTATTCTGGGTCCTTTGCATTTCCCTAAAAATTACAGAATCAGCATATCAATTTTTACAGAAAAGCCTGTTGGCAATATAATTTAGATTGCACTGAATATAACAAGAGGTTTCCAATCTCTGAACGTGGCATTTTTCTCCATTTATTTAAGGTCATCTTTAACTTCTCTGATAAATGTTTTAATTTTCAGTATAAAGGTCTTGCCTATTTTTGGATAAATTAAATTCTAATTACTTTAGTTTTTAAAAAACTAGACTTTATTTTTTAGAGCAGTTCTAGGTTCAAAGCAGTACTGAATAGAAGGTATAGAGATTTCCCATATACCTCGTGCCCCTAAACATGCATAGCCTACCCCATTATCAACATTGCCCACCAAAGTGGTACATTTGTTAAAAAATGATGAACCTAAATTGACACATCATTATTATCCAAAGTCCATATTTTATATTAAGATTCACTCGGTGTTGTATGTTCTATGGCTTTGGACAAATGTAAAATGACATGTATCCACTATTACAGTATCATATAGAATAGTTAGTTTCATTGCCCTAAAAATCCTCCATACTCTGCTGATTCATCCTTCCCTCCTCCAACCCCTGGCAACCACTGGTCTTATTAATATCCCCATAGTTTTGACTTTTCCAGAATGTCATATAGTTGGAATCATACCATATACAGCCTTATCAGATTGGTTTCTTTCACTTAGTACTATGAAGCTAAAGTTCCTCAATATCTTTTCATTGCTTGATAGCTCTCTTTTTTTTAGTATTGAATAATATTCCATTGTTTGGATGTCCCACAGTTTATCCATTTACCTAGTGAAGGACATCTTGACTGCTTCCAAGTTTTGGCAGTTATGAACAAAGCTGCTATAAACATCTGTGTGCACATTATTGCATAGGCACAAGTTTTCAATTTCTTTGGGTAAATACCAACGAGTGAAATTGTTGGATTGTATGCTAAGAGTATGTTTAGTTTTGTAAGCAAACAATTGATTTTTATATACTGATTTTGTTTCCAGTAACCTTACTACTAGTTGTAGCAGCTTTTTTGTGCACCTCTTTGGATTTCCCACATACATGATCATGTCATATGCAAACAGAAACAGTTTTATTTCTTCCTTCCTGATCTTTATGACTTTTATTCATCTTCTCGACTTACTACAATGGCTAGAACATCCAGAATAATGCCGAACATAAGTAGTGAGAGTGGACATTTTTATCTTCTTTTCAATTTTAGGAGGAAGCATTCAATAGTTCACCATTAAGTATGATGTTAACTGTAGACGCCTTTTATAAGACTGAGGAAATTTCCTTCTAGTGCTAAGAGTTTTTTGCCTATATGTTTATAATCAACTTTGTTCTGTAGTGGTTTTTTGCCCCTAATGTCTTAGTCAGGTTTTGTATCAGGGTTATACTAGCTTCATAAAAAGTGTTGGGAAGTGTTTTGCCCCTATTTTCTGAAAGTGTTTGCATGTTATGTCTTTCTCAAATATATAGCAGAGTTCACATTTAGCTCTGGAATTTTTTATGTAAAGGACTTGGTAAGGAACTCAGTTTCTTTAAATGATATAGATTATTCAGATGTTCTTTTTCATCTTGGATTAGTTTAAGTTGCATTTTTTAAGGAATCTGTGCATTTCATATACACTGTTAAATGTACTGGCATAAAGTTATTCATAATGTTCCTGTATTAGCCTCTTAATGACTGTAGGACCTATAGTAAGGATACTGGTAATTTTTGTCATCTCTTATTTTTTCTTATCAGTGCAGCTAGAGGTTACCAATTTTATTGCTCTTTTCAAACCTTTCTTTCCTTATTGTCTAACACTTTTATTTTTATTTTTTAAAGATTTTATTTTTTCCTTTTCTCCCCAAAGTCCCCTGGTACACAGTTGTATATTTTAGTTGTGGGTCCTTCTAGTTGTGGCATGTGGGACGCCGCCTCAATGTGGCCTGATGAGTGGTGCCATGTCCACGCCCAGGATCCGAACCGGCAAAACCCTGGGCTGCCGAAGCGGAGCGCATGAATTTAACCACTTGGCCACAGGGCTGGCCCCTGTTTAACATTTTATTGATTTATATTCTTTATTATTTCCTTCTTTCTACTTATACCTCAGTTTTCTAGAAATGAGTGGGATGGCTTTGCTCTTCTCACTGATATTGAGTACTTGGTTATAGTAAATCAAGGTGAAGGGGTATTCCCTCTGGAAGTACAAAATAAATATCACTTAATCCTCACAATTCAGATTGGAAATAGTCTCACTACATAGACGGAGATGCTGAGATGTAGAGACAATAAGTAACTTGTTCAAGACCATCCAGCTACAAGAGTGGAATGGGAAGAGGAGTCTCTATGTGTTTGATTCTAAGGTGTGTCAAGGGTCCCCAAGAACACCTTCAAGTTTAGTGACTCACAGGACTCAGCATATAGTCATACTCATGGCTATACTGTATAGCAGCAAAAGGATACAAAACAAAATCAGTAAAGGGAAAAACTGCATTGGGCAACATCTAGAGGAAACCAGGCACAAGCTTTCAAAAGTTCTCTCCTAGCAGAGTCACATAAGATGCAATCATTGGCAATGTACTGTGACAACACATGTGAAATACTGTCTATCAAGGAAGCTCATTAGAAACTCAGCGCCCAAGATTTTAATCAGCAGCTGATATATAGGTACTCTCTGCCTAGAATGTACCTAAATTCCAGACTCTTAGAATGAAAGCAGGTGTTCAGCTGAAACCATACAGTTTATACACAGTAGGCACAGTAAGACACTTTTACCATCTAAGGAAAGTTTTTCACCAATAGAGGGAATTGTTTAACTATTCAAGTTTCCAGATGCCAGCCAGTGGTCAACCTTGCAAGCAGGTCTTTCTAAGAATAGAAGTCTTAGGTCTGCTATTTTAATTCTTTTCTACACATAAGGATTATATTCTTGCCACTATATTAGGAAAAGCATTCAAGATTTGGCATAAGTCTGAATGACTGGCAGTGGCAACTGTCAAGAGCTATGCTGAGAAGGATTCTGAATTCTTTTCTGAGCTCAGCAGAAGAGGGTATCATGACAGATTTAACAATAAGTGCCAAAGTCAATAGAAGGAGCGTCTATGTACTATAATATTCTTGTTGACTGATAATCTACTGCAAAAACAACCTCAATTCAGCAACTGCCTTTTACTGAATGACTACTATGTGTTAGGTACTAGGTATTTTATATGCATTATTTTATTTAATATTTATGCTAATTTCTATTTTACAATAAAGAATCTCAGGACTTGAGATGTGTCAACATGTCCAAGGTCACATCAATAATACTTGGTGGAGATGAAATCTGAATCAAGGCCTGATTCCAGAAGCCAAATGTGAAAGACCACATCTTCCAATTTTTCAGTCCCATATTCCCCAGAAGAATTTTGAAAAACTATGAATCTCCTTATACATTTTCTTTTTATGGTGAGGAAGACTGACCCTGAGGTAAGATCTGTTGTCAAGCTTCCTCTTTTTGCTTGAGAAAGATTGTTGCTGAGCTAATATCTGTGTCAATCTTCTTCTATTTTATGTGGGATGCTGCCACAGCATGGCTTGACAAGTGGTGCTGGGTCCGCACCTGGGACCCAAACAGCCAAACCTGGGCCAGTGAAGCGGAGTGTGCAAACTTAACCACTATGCCACCGGGCCGGCCTCAATGACTTATGCATTTTTAAGTGTAAGTTTAAACAGATGCAAATAATGTAATATCTGGTTATATCATTTTAAAATGATGAATCTGCATATCATAAAGATTCAATACCATTATTCATTAAAAAAGGAATATTCTCTTCTTTATTTAGAGATTTAAATCATTTCTTTTTATCATTGAACATTATTTCTATTTCACTTATTCCAGAGAATTTTATCTTAATATATTTTTTGTTTGAAATTCCTTTATTGAATAATCTATCCTCCTACTACATAAAAAAGTGCTTAAATTAACATTGCAAAGTACCTGTGATCATGAGGCTCAAAGCATTAAAATTTTTCTTTTGCATTGTGTAATCATTATACTTCTTTTTGGAGGTGAGGGGGGAAGATTAGCCCTGAGCTAACATCTGCTGCCAATCCTCCTCTTTTTACTGAGACTGGCCCTGAGCTAACATCTGTGCCCATCTTCCTCCACTTTACATGTGGGACGCCTACCACAGCATGCATGGCTTTTGCCAAGTGGTGCCATGTCCACACCTGGGATCCTAACTGTCGAACCCCAAGCCACGGAGAAGCAGAACGTGTGAACTTAACCGCTGTGCCACTGGGCTGGCAAATTCACTTTTTCTAAGTGTACCATTCAGTGGGTTTTAGTATACAGAGTTGTGCAACCATCACCACCACAATGGTTCATTTATGTGCCAACGTGGCTAGGTCACAATACCCAGACATTTGGTCAAACATTATTATAGATGTGCCTGTAAAGATATTTTTTAGATGAGATTAACATTTAAATCAATAGATTCTGAGGTAAAGCAGATTATCCTCTATAACATGGGTGAGATTCATCCAACCAGCTGAAGGCCTTAATAGAAAAAAGACTGATTTCCCCAGAGAGAATTCTATCAGTAGACTGCCTTCAGACTCCTTGAGTTGTAACATTAACTCTTTCCTGGGTTTCCAGGCTGCTGGCCTACCCTGCATATTTTGGACTTGCTAGCCTCCACAACTGTGTGAGCCAAGTCCTTAAAATAAATCTGTCTCTATATATAGCTTATTGGTTGTTTCCTTGGAGACGTCTAACTAATAAAACCAACATCATTTCAGAACATTTTTGTCATCCCCAAAAGAAACCCTGTATCCATGAGCAGTCATTCCCCATTCTCCCCTACCCCCAGTCCCTGGAAACCATTAACCTACTTTGTGTTTCTATGTATTTGCCTATTCTGGACACTTCATATAAATGGAATCATATCCGAACATTTCATATAAATGGAATTATAAAACATGTGGCATTTTAAGACTGTCTTATTTCACATATTTGTGACTGTCTCCTTTAATATACTACAGTTTTTCATGGTTCACCCATGTTACTGCATGTCTCAGTACTTCAATTCTTGTTATTGCCAAATAACCTTCTATTGTATGGATACATCACATTTTATGTAGCCACTGATGGAATTTTGGGTTGCTTTGCTTCCACCTTTTAGCTATTATGAATATGACTGCTATGAACATCTGTGTGTAAGTTTTTGCGTGGATATATATTTTCAATTCTGTAGGGAATATACCTATCAGCAGAATTGGTAATATGGCAACTCTATGTTTAACTTTTTGAGGAACTGCCAAAATGTTTCCCAAAGAGGTTTATACCACTTCACATTCCCAGCAGCAATGTGTGAGGGTTCCAATTTGTTCACATTCTTGTCAATCCTTTAATTAAAGCCATTCTAGTGGGTGTGAAGTAGTATCTCATTATAGCTTTGATTTCTATTTCCCTAATGACTAATGATGATGAGCATCTTTTCATGTGCTTATTGGCCATTTGTCTATCTTTTTTGGAGAAATGTCTATTCAAATCATTTACCCATTTAAAAAATTGTATTGTTTATCTTCTCATTATTGAGCTTTAACAGTTCTTTATATGTGTGGATTTTTAGATACAGGTCTCTTACTTGATATATGATTTGCAAATGTTTCTCCCATTCTTTGGGTTGTTGAGTTTCTTGATGGTTCTCTTTGAAGCACAAAAGTTTTAAATATTGATGAAGTCCAGTTTGTCTCTTTTTTCTTTTGCTGCACATGATATAGCTAAGAAATTACAGTCTAATCCAAAGTCATGAAGATTTAATCCTATGTTTTCTTCTAAGAGTTTTATGATTTTAGCTCTTATATTTAGGTTAATGATACATTTTAATATTTTTATGTGGTGTGAGGCAGGGGTCCAACCTCATCCTTTTGTATGTGTATATCCAGTTATCAGAGAACCATCTGTTGAAAAGATCATGCTTTCCTCACTGAACCGTTGTGGCACTCTTGTCAAAAATCAATCTACTATAAATGTAAGGGTATCATAAAAAAATTTTATTTGACAAATAAGTATTATAAAAAAATTTTATTTGAAATGCATTTCTCTAATGAAATAAAGAAACTTGATTTCATTAGTTAAACATTTAAAAATAAACATTATTTTCCATTTACTGAATCTGAGTGACTCCATCAATGGTAAGATGCATTATTATTTTATTTATATAACTATTTTATTCACATAACTAATATAGCAAAGATAGAGATGAACCTAGGTCTGGCTGACTCAATGTCATCCTCTTTGTTTACAAGATACCAGAAGTGACCTGTTCAAAACAAATGACTGGCCTTCCCTCCCTATCCTAATCACAAAACATCATTTGAACACTAAAATAACACTGTCCAAAAAAAAAAATTCTATCCTGCAACAGCCTGATTTTAAGCCCTGTTTCACAGGAAAAAAGACCACTGCTTGGATAGGATTTCCCGTTATTTATTCACTCTGCAGACAGCTGAGTACAAATCAGTGTTAGTGAGAGACTAAAGTGGGGACTTAGAGATAAAATCTTTATTTAAATTAAGAGATTTCCATTCTAGACCTCTTAACCACTATTTATGCCAGAGATGTGACAGAAATATTGGCCTATCTATTATTCTTCCTGTCTCTCTTGGAATTAACTGACTCCTTTTTTTTCTTCTTTTTTGAGGAAGATTAGCCCTGAGCTAACTACTGCCAGTCCACCTCTTTTTGCTGAGGAAGCCTGGCCCTGAGCTAACATCCGTGCCCATCTTCCTCTACTTTATATGTGGGACACCTACCACAGCATGGCGTGCCAAGCGGTGCCATGTCCTCACCCGGGATCTGAACCGGTGAACCCCAGGCCGCTGAGAAGCGGAACGTGTGAACTTAACCGCTGTGCCACCAGGCAGGCCCCTAAATGACTCTTTCAATCCCCTTGAATAGTTAGAGCAACATTCCAAGATCTAAGTTAGCCAATTTCCCATCCAGGACAAAACCATAAGAGCAAAATGGTCATGTTTTCCTTTAAATGGGACTTTTAAGTTACCTCTTATTTTCAGTCTATTCATTAGTAGGTTCTAGGAAATAGCTAAATCTGCTGAGAATCTGCTCCCATTGCTATGACCTCACTAGTAAAAAGAAAGGCTCTTTCAAAAGAACTTTGGCACTAAGCCCAGAGAACATGGATTCTATTCTCACCTTCACTAAGTAAGCACTAGTACAGTTATCTAGGTGAGAATTAAACCCTGTAACTCTATGTTGTAGTTAAACCATTCTCCAGCCACCTGAAACAGAATAATTAAAGCAAAATAATCTTTATTGCAGAACTTATCTACACCTGCTGCTTTAAATACACCGCTGGTGCTGGGCCCTATAGGGAGAAAAAGGGGATTAGATAACCAGAACACAGAGAAGAGCCCCATAGTCAAGAGGGTCAAGAGAGTCATAGTTGAAGAGAATACGATAAAGCATAGGATCAATATCTACTACACAAATAAGTCGTTCCTGAGAAAAAAAACTGTCTTCTACATTCAATAATTTATTCTAAGTTCTCCTTTTCTTTCATTTGTATAACAAATATCTGCTAAATTCTATTACATACCAGGCACTGGAAAATCAAAAAGGAATAAGGAAGATAAATGATCCTGCATTCTTGGAGCTTATAATCTAATAGGGAGACAGATAACAAATGAGAAAACAAATATAGTAACTATAGATTACAGAAAGAAATGAACATGGTGCTGCAACATAGAATAAAGGGAGGGACCCTCTTTGGTGGGACAATCAGGAAAACGATTTTAAAGAAAATTATATTTAAGCTGATACTGACATTAAGCTCACCCTTAAAGGATAAGAAGAAACCAACCATGGGAAAAGAGTTTGAAGAGCTTTTCAGGCAATGGGAATAATAAGCATATTATTCTCTTGTGGGAAATAGCTTGGTATATTCTAGGATCTGAAAGAAGGGCACCACGACATAATACAGTGAATAAGGGAAAGATGGGCACAGATAGATGGGGAGTGATGGGGTAGTTAGGGATCACGTAATTCTTAAGAGTCAAGGTAAAGAGTTTATAGTTTACTCTAATGATACGCCACTGAAAGGTTTTAAGTATGATCTAGTTTAAATTATAAACTCACTTCTGTTTTTACTCTCTTTTTATTGTATGGAGAGTGGATTGGAAGGGAGCAAGAATGGAAGTGGATAGATATGTTAGGCTACTGCAGTAGTCTGAGCAAAAGACAACAGTGGCATGGACTTGAGTGATGGCAATGGAATTCGGAGAGAAGTAAGATATATTTCAAGAATGGAAATAACAGAACTTGGAGATGGATTGGATGAGGCACTGAAAGAAGGAGAGGAATCTAGGATGACTTCTAGGTACCTTTTACTTATCTGATAAGGTCAACAGTAGGATCCTAGAAGGTACTATTACCCACATGGTAAACCAAGCCTTGACATTTTTTTTCTAGAGTGAATAGAAAGATTAAACTTGCTCAAGCGGATAAATTTTCAAGCAGATAAATGATCAGGAAAAGCAGTGGGCCCCATTCCTTTGATTATTACATATCCATAAATCATCTCACTCCTTTTGAACATGGAAAACATTTGAAACTGAAGTGATGAATAGGTGGGTTTTCCTAGATGACATACTTACAGAATCAAATGCTACAGACAGCGTTGTTTATTTAAACTCTGCTGAATAAGGCTTATATCATTTTGACTCCTAGACAGCGAAGATTTTGCAGAATTCTTCAGATGAGTATAAATTTAATGGTAAAGAAAAGAGTTGACCCCACTGCAAATGTGGAAATAATAAGAGCACAAATACATTTCACCTACACTCAAGAAATACCATTTCTTGTCAGCAATATATTGTGTATACTGAGTACTCACCAACATGAATGGGGGCTGGGAATAATCCATATTCATGCTCTCCTGGAGTGTATTCCAGCTTCTCTTTCTTTAATTGGATCAAACGGCTCTTTGGGCTGTGGTCAGAAAAGAATTAAAAACAGTCAGAGGCAATGAAATTTCCTCCTGTGGTCAAATATAGAAAACAGATCACTCTATCAAGAGTATTTGTTTTATCAGTGACTTAAACCTTAAATGCCTATTTTTCGGGGGAGGGATACCAAGTACTTTCATATATTTTTAAAATTTACATTTCTGGAATTGCTTTTAGGAATTAGACATAAGAAAGAGCCTCATTAGCACTCTCTAGCAGTTTTGCAAAAGGAACCTAAATTTCAGATCTAATCATAATGATTACCTTAGATTTGGTTAATAATTTATAGATTAAAAAGTACTTTCACATATTATCATTTATAACAATCTGTGAAGCAGGTAAGAGGAAATGTTAGCTCTAGTTTACAGATTTGAAAACAGATGCTCTATGAGGTTAAGTGACTTGACTTAATTTTAGTGGCTGGTAAGGAGATTTAAGAAGAAAATCTCAGTTTCTTGTTCAACTCCTACTCACTCACTAGTCTATTTTATTTCACAATGTCCCTATAGGCTTACCTCTACCACTCTTCTTTCTTTTTTTTTTTGAGGAAGATTAGCCCTCAGCTAACTGCTGCCAATCCTCCTCTTTTCGCTGAGAAAGACTGGCCCTGAGCTAACATCTGGGCCCATCTTCCCCTACTTTATATGTGGGACGCCTACCACAGCATGGCGTGCCAAGCCGTGCCATGTCCACACCCGGGAACTGAACCAGCAAACTCTGGGCTGCTGAAGTGGAACGTGTGCACTTAACTGCTGTGCCACTGGGCCGGCCCCTCTACCACTCATTTTAGTGGTCTGTGTTCCTAATGTTTGGTATGAAATCAATCTCAGGAGATTTCACAAATATATACTAGGAAGGGGGAAAAAAAAGGAAAAAAGGAATTGAGAAAAACAAGGAAAGAAAAAAGGGCTTCAGGAGAGCCTCATTTAGTCTACTCTGATTTTATTTTGTTTAAAGCTCCAATAAATAAGGTAAGGCTGATATATTTCTTGTGTCTATGAATTACAGTATACTCCCTTTTAAAAAACAAGTCTAGTCTATTATATTTTGTAACAAATAGGTATACTAATATACATTTTGCAGATGAGAAAATTGAGGCCCAAAGAAGTAAGTTATTTGTAGAAACTCAAGTTCTTAAATTTGAAGACTGATTCTTTCTAGTGGATCATTCATTTATTTATTCAACAGTTACTGAGCACTCATTGAGTTCAGGTCGTGTTCTAAGTGCTAAGAAGCAGTGGGGAATAAGATAGTTTACATTCTACATGGGTAGACGGACAACAAGGAAATAAGAAAACAAAACAAAACAAAAATCAGAAAATAATAAATGCTGCGAAAATAATTAAAAAGTGATGAATAGAGAGTAATTTGGGAAGGTTTCTAAGGAAGCGACACTAAGCTAAGACATAATGTTACTGAGATATCAGTCATGAGAGGATCTGGGAAAGGAAGGAAGATCAGGCAGGGGAAATAGCTGGTATAAGATCAAAGTCAGAATGAGATTGGAGAATTAAGGAAAAGAAAATGAGGCTAAAGTAGTCCAGATGAAGTTGGAAACTAGGTCATGCAAAGTTTTTAAAGCAGTGGTAAAGAGTCTGGGAAATAGTTACAAAGAGGAAAAGGAAAGATAACAGATTGCTCTACTTATATCTAAAGACCACTTTTCTCATTTAAAAAAACTTACCCAAATAATCATTGTGAACAGAAAAACTTTTTAATCCAAGTAAAAGTTACATTTCTTCATTATCAGTCAAAGTCAAATAGATCAACAAAACAACTGTGTTTGGAACCAAGCACTCTGTATGAAAGAAAAGTTGGTCTATATCTTATTAGATTCAAGATTTACCCACACTAATTAAATAGAGAACATAAAAAGTTTCATTTAGCTAAACAGGAATGGAAGCAAAACTGACATTTTACTCTGTTGCTCTTAGGATAAGCAAGCACATAACAGTAGTCGAGGGAGAAAATACTTGGCACCATGAAGTGAATAAACACACAAAACCTAAAATTTAAGGTCAACTTGCATAGTTCTAGTCCCCAAAACAAATGAAACTTTGAATACATCCTATCAATTACTGACTGACTCCCTAACAAAACAATTTTATCCTTGACTTTGCAATGCTGATGTCTAAGATACATGATACCATATGGATATAATGATCATGTAAGAAATTGCTTTTTTAGTTCGTGGCCAAGTCTGATTTTGGTTTTCATTTAGGCATGGCTGTTTATTTCCCTGTTGGTGACAACAATATGGGAATCTCTCTCTTGTTTTTAATACTCTGTTCTTTGTGAGCTCTCTAGAGTGAGTGATTAACAGAGAGAATTTGGTTGTCTTTCTCAGTTTGTCTTGAAGCTTCTGAACACTCCTGGCATTTTCTGTGGCATTCACTTGCTTGTGTGCCACTTACTAGTTCAAATCACTCAGGAGAAAAATCTTCATACCTGCAGGAATGAAGAGTAGCCATTTCAGATACAGAACTGCCATAACTTATAGTAAGCCAGACAGCAGGTTTCTGTGATAGCTGTTTACTTTTGACCTATGGCTGAAGTTGCAAAAATGAGACTACTAGTTCTATGTATACATATATAAGTGAAAAAATCCTTTTGCTTTTCTTATTAAAAGAAGGTAAAGTTGCCTTTCATAATGTCCTATTTATAAGTAACCCATTCACTATTTGTGGCCAGCTTTCTTTCTCTTTGGTAGACTACTAGTTTTAATAATTTTATCATTTGGATGCAACACAGGGATATTTAATTCAAACACTGGTGGAAAATCCACCATCAAAAGGAGAAAAGTATATAACTATTTAAGAGAAAAATAGAAAAAGGTGAGGTTCCTAAGAATCATTGTTGATTGCTATTATGTTTATCTTAAAATATTGTCTATAACCATTTCTTGGCTTTAGGCATTTATCACTTTATTTTCAAATCTTGTCACCTATAACCTGGGCCCCAAACTCAAGATTATCAAGCAATTAAGATGTCTTCTATACTCAAACTATCTTTGAAGTTTCCCTGAGGGCTGCTGAGTCACAGCAAGGGCTTGCTCCCAAACTGTATAAAAAAGGAGGAAGGGGGGATTTCTGGTCACATTTTAATGAACATATCACTATTCTAAGAGCTGTCCTGTTTGTCAAACAAATAATACAAGGAATCTGTGAATCAAAAAGAAGTTCAAGTTCCCTAGGTTAATTAAATATAAAATATTTTCTTACTGTGAATACGTTTTAGCTATTGTGTACTTTTAAGGTTGGAGAAAAGCACAATAATGTTCCTATTAGTCCTAGTCCTACTGGACTGGAACAGAAACTGTCAAAAACTTTATCCTCTTTATCAAGGAAGAGTTTTCTTTTCTAGGTTTTAATATCCTTGTTAGTTGGTGATAATCATAACACACATTTTATTTGATGTATTAGAAGAATCTGGAGAATTGTCAGTCCCTTCTCTTTCTAGAATATGTTTTCATTCTCTGGTTAAATCTTTATGAATGATTATACAAAGACTCTTCTTCCATTCATTATAATATTATTGGTAATTATAATAGGTTAACCAAAGCTACTTATTCTTATCATCTAAAGGTGGTTTCTGATTTTTTCATACAATTCCCTAAAAGCCTCAACTACGAGCAAAATCTGAGAATGCTGGAAGAAACATCAAAAAGGCCTCAGTAAATGAGAAGCATGGGTACAGATCTCCCTGTATTAGCTGACACCATCACCTCAGACAACTGTTAGACTGTAAAGGTGAAAGAGAGAATTTTCAGGGAAAAGTAGATTGCTTAACTCAAGACCAGCAAAACAAGAATTAATTACCGAGGACTGAACAAACAGATTTAATTGTGGTAAACATTGTACTTTTAATGAGCGTATGATAAAGATCTTTTCTTTCTTCTTAATCTAGTTCTCCTCTACTATAAGTTTCTTTCCTGTGTGTCTTCCTTTACTTTTACACAGAACACCTCTGGTCAGCAAATATGAGGAGGTTTTTCCACACACCAAGCAATTCTCTGCAACACCAGCTGTGTGTCCTACAATTTAACTCAATTCTAACACCATCTACCTGGAGACAGTGTCAGATCACACAGGTTAAGGGCTGAGTCCCACAAGACTGCTCCCACTCTACTTCAGATGCCAATCGCAAGTATTAGGTCCCCAGGTTACCGACAACTTCTGTCCGATTTGGCTACAAATCCAAGATTCCCATGACACTCTCCTCAGGTTTGATTAATCTGCTAGAGTAGTTCACAGAACTCAGTGAAACACTTACTAACATTTGCCAGCTTATTAAAGGATGTGATAAAAGATGCAGATGAACATCCAGATGGAAGAAATGCATGGGGCAAGGTATGTGGGAAGGGGCGCAGAGTTTCCCTGCCCTCTGTAGGTATGTCCCTCTCCCTGTACCTTCAACTGTTCACCAACCTGTAAGCTCTCTGAATCCAGTATTACTGGGATTTTATGAAGGCTTCCTCACGTAGGCATCTTCAATTATTAACTCCAATTTCTAGACCCTCTCCCCTCTCTGGAGGATGGGGGTGGGGTGGGGCTGAAAATCCCAAGCTTCTAATCATGGCTTGGTCTTTCTAGTGACCAGCCCTCATCCAAGAGCTATTCAAGAATGCCTCATTAAAAGAAGAGATGCTCCTTGTGTTCTTATCACTTACAAAGTTGCAAGGGTTTTAGGAGCCCTGTGTCAGTGATGGAGTCAAAGACAAATATTAGAACAAGAGATGCTCCTTGTGTTTTTATTACACAGGAAATCAAGAGGGTTTTAGAAGCTCTGTGCCAGGAACTGGGGGCAGAGACCAATATATATATATTTTCTATCATCTCACAGTTCTTATACTTTTCATGACCATGTAGTTAATTATGTAGGTTCAATAAGATATATAATTGGATAAACTAAATTCATAACCATGTATAATCTTGTTTAATTTTGTATGACAAGATCTCCAATATGGAAAAGAAGTATACTTCACAAGCGTACATGACACCTGTAAAGTCCTCTAAGGAAACTGGCCTGCCATTTACTCTCTGGGTTATGAAATCCCACAAGTTAAAGGGAGTAAGTAACGTAACTTCTTAGCAGGTTCAGAACACTGACAAATCTGGAGACTTTAAAGAGGATTCCCCCACAGATATAGGTCCTCCATTTGAAACTTGATAGAGGTAAGTTGGAAGCTTTTTGGTTCCTGATCTTGGTAGGTGAGTTGATAAGGGCAATAAAATACTTTTTTTTTTGGTTTTGTTTGTTTTTTTTTGTGAGGAACATTGGCCCTGAGTTAACATCAGTGTGAATCTTCCTCTATTTTTTGTATGAGGGATGCTGCCACAGCATGGCTTGATGAGCAGTGTGTAGGTCCATGCCAGGGATCTGAACCTGTAAACCCCAGGCCACTAAAGTGGAGCACACGAACTTGACCACTATGCCACTGGGCTGGCCCATGAAATACTTTTGACACACAAAAGCAAATTAAAACTTTCATAAAGGTTTCCAAGCAAAAGTTGATTCTGAAGCCTCAGAAGTATGTTACTCTAGTTGTAGTAACCACAAAGACAAGGAGACCTTTGTGTATTAATCAACATTGTATATTAAATATATGTAAATAAAACTGGTCAAATAAACATCAAATTAATGATACTAGATCAGAAAATTAGTAAACAAATTCACCTTAGAGGTAGAGACTTAACTACAAAGAGGGACTGTGAAATTAAAATTACACCTTGTATGACAGCCATTTTGGATAGGTTACTGACTCCCTAGTAATTTTGTCCCTAATTTTTGCAATGCTGATGTCTGAAGAGATGTGATGCTATGAAATTTGTGAATATGATAATCAAGTGAGAAAACTGACGTTTTTTCCCACCAAGAACAGACAAATGTAAACATGGTATTCTTGTTTGTTTGTTTCACTGAAATACCTATTAAATTTTTCATATGAAGAGTACTTCTCTTAAAGCCTGGATTGACTTGCAACTTTTTTGGGAATTACATATTTTTTTCTTTTTCTTTGTCTCTAGTCTTCCTTGAACAAAGACAAGCTTTGGGCTGGCCCTGTGGCCGAGTGGTTAAGTTCGCGCCCTCCACTGTAGGCGGCCCAGTGTTTCGTTGGTTCGAATCCTGGGTGCGGACATGGCACTGCTCATCAAACCATGCAGAGGCAGCGTCCCACATGCCACAACTAGAAGGACCCACAACAAAGAATATACAACTATGTACCGGGGGGCTTTGGGGAGAAAAAGGAAAAAAATAAAATCTTAAAAACAAAAAAAGTTTCTATAGTAAAAAAACAAAGATAAGCTTTATTAAGCTTATGTCCTTTTTTTTTGTCGGTTGATTACAGAAACGAATCATAGAATAAGTTCTAAACACTAATGGATTAGCTAGACATTGCTCATAGTAAATGGTTGAGAAAGAACTTGGGAACAAATCTACAGATTAGGAGATGTACATAAAACTTTAAGCCACTATGGTGACAAAGGAAGTTTCTCAAGTGTAGTTGGAATTCAAAAAGCAAACGAAAGCCCCTTCCTAGCAATCTGTATATTTTCAGCTAATAGCCACTAAAATTCTGACTAGAATTATAAAGTCTTTGTTACATTAGCTAAAAGCAGAACTACTGAAACATTAAAACATAAAATCAAGCAGAGAAGACTTTTCATCAAAGACAAAATGGACAAAGATTAAATAAGGAAAATCAATTGCAAATTCCTAAATATAAACATCAGAAAGCTAAGAGATCAAAAGGGATACTTGTCATAATACCATTCACTGATAAATTTTGCTACCCATGTCAATAGTTATTCAAATATGAAAACTATAAACTAATCACTCAGATAAGAAAACTATGAGGTACAAGGCAATGAATGATATGTTATAAGGGTTATTCTGAATAAAAAAAAACAGGTGGATTTATAGGTGATCTTTAAGAAATAAAATATTGTTCTCATAATTCCTTGCACCTGGATTCATGGCATCTATCAGAAAATCATAGTACATGCTAATTTGGCTCTTTCTCATTTTACTCAAATGCTGTTTCCATACTAACTTGCAATAAAATTGGTTTGAACAGGATATTTCATGCTCATCTTGTGCTTTCCCTGACCCAACCTGAATCAGACATTCCTCCAAGGAGCTCTAGTGTACATTTTAGTGGGAAATGGTATTTAGCAACCAAACTCTAAATACTAAGTATGCTCACTACTAGTGGGTTATCACTGTCTCTAGTCTTTTTCAGTGAAGAGAGCTGGAGAAAAATGGGAATTTCATATGGTTCAATGATTAATAAACAAGCAAATAAATAAATAAAGGTATGTAGGGGTTCTGGTTCAAGATGGTGATAAAGGAAGATCCTGAACTCACTTCCTCCCACAGACACACCAAATCTACAGCTACATATGAAACAATTTCCTTTGAAAGAATGCTAAACTATCTGAGCAACTCCTGCACACTGGGCAAACAAGATAAAACTCACATCAAAACAGGTAGGAGACGTTGAGACACAACCTTACCACAAACCTCACTCTGGGAGCAGTAACCCACAATTGAGAGAGAACTCACAACTCTGAGCTTCTCCCTGAGGAGCAAAGAGTTTGAACCCAACAACTGGCACGCCAACTTTTAAGACCTGCACCTAAGAGATGGGCCCCTGAAATATCTAGCGCTGAAAGCCAGTGGGATTAGTGCCCATCAGACTCACAAGACCATAGCAAACTGAGAAACAGTTCTTCAAGGGCTCGCATGGACTCACTATGACTAAGCCCCCAGGGCACAGTGTAGAGGCAGCTGACTGAAACACACCCAGTCTTTCTGTGACAGTGGCCTATTTGCATATCTTAAAGCTTGGGCCTGAGGGACAGACATTTAATTTAACACACATCCAGGGGCAGATAGAAATACTCTCCAGACTGTGGAGTCTGGTGGGTGGCATCTTTGTGCACTTGATCTGCCTCTCTCCAGGTCAATGGTATCTCACAGAAAGGAGCTTGTGCACATATCTGGAGCCCTGTTCTTTGCAGCAGCTGATCAGGGGACACCTTTTGATCACCTGGCTCTGGTGGCCACTGGAGCTTAGGTTCACAGGCCCCAAAGGACTATAATAGAGAAACAGTTCTTAACAAGCTACTCTCCCATGCCACAACACAGAGGCAACAGACAGAAAGCTCAGTCTTTCCACGAAAGAGGCCTATTAACTTATCTTCATAAATGCAGCCTCAAGAGGTAGGCTTCTGATTAAACACACTTAAGTAAACTTAACAGACATACAGAAGATTCCATCCAAAAGCAACAGAATACACATTCTTCTCAAGTTCACATGAAACATACTCCAAGACAGATCATATGTTAGGCCACAAAACAAGGTAAATAAACTTAAGAAGGCTAGAAGCATATCAAGCATCTTTTCCAACCACAAAAAAATAATTACAAGAAGAAAGGTGGAAAATTCACAAACATGTAGAGATTAAACAACATGCTACTAAACAACCAGTGGGTCAATGAAGAAATCTCAACAGAAAATTCAAAAAAACATCTTGAAACAAATGAAAATTGAAATACAACCTATCAAAACTTACAGGATGCAGCAAAACCAGTTCTAAGAGGGAAGATCATAGTAATAAACACCTACATGAAGAAACAAGAAAGACCTCGAATAAACAACCTAATTTTATACCTCAAGGAGCTAGAAAAAGAACAAACAAAAGCCAAAGTCAGTAGAAGGAAAGAAATAACAAAGATTAGAAAGGAAACAAATAAAATAGAGACTATAAGGACAACAGAAAAGATGAATGAAACTAAGAGAGAGTTTTTTGAAAAGATGAACAAAACAAACCTTTAGCTAAACTCACCTAGAAAAAGAGAGGACTCAAACTCAGAAATGAAAGAGCAGACATTACAACTGATACCACAGAGACACAAAGGATGGTAAGATACTACTATGAACAATTAAACACCAATAAGTTGGAAAAGAAATGAATAAATTCCTATAAATTCCAACCTACCAAGACTGAATCATAAAGAAATAGAAAGTGTGAACAGCCTGATTACTAGTAAGGACATTGAACCACTAATCAAAACTTCCCAACAAACACCACAACTAGAAGCACCCACAACGAAAAATATACAACTACGTACTGGGGGGCTTTGGGGAGAAAAAAATAAAATCTTTAAAAAAAAAACAAAAAACTTCCCAACAAACAAAAGTCCAGGGCCAGATGGATTCACTGGTGAATTCTGCCCAACATTTAAAGAAGAATTAATACCAATCCTTCTCAAACACTTCCAAAAAACAGAAGGGGAGGGAAGACTTCCAAACTCATTTTACCAGGCCAGCATTACCCTGATATCAAAACCACATAAAGATACTACAAGAAAAGAAAATTACTGGCCAATATCCCTGATGAACATATATGCAAAAATCCTTAACAAAATATTAGCAAACCAAATTCGACAATATATTAAAAGACTCATACACCATGATCAAGCGGCATTTTTTCAGGGATGCAAACATGGTCCAACATCTGCAAAATCAATCAATGTAATATGTCCCAACAACAAAATGAAAGATAAAAATTATATGATCATACGACCCAGCCATCCCACTACTGGGTATCTATCCAAAGAACTTGAAATCAGCAATTCCAAAAGTCCCATGCACCCGTATGTTCATCGCAGCATTATTTACAATAGCCAAGATGTAGAAGCAACCTAAGTGCCCATCAACTGATGATTGGATAAAGAAGATATGGTATATACATACAACGGAATACTACTCTGCCATAAAAAAGGATAAAATCGTCCCATTCACAACAACATGGATGGACCTTGAGGGAATTATGTTAAGTGAAATAAGCCAGACAGAGAAAGATGAACTCTGTATGACTCCACTCATAGGTGGAAGTTAAACATATAGACAAAGAGAACCAGTTGGTGGTTACCAGGGGAAAGCGGGGATGGGGGGAAGGCACAAAGGGTGAAGTGGTGCACCTATAGCATGACTAACAATAATGTACAACTGAAATTTCACAAGGTTGTAAACTATCATAATCTTAATAAAGTTAACCCCCCCAAATTATATGATCATATCAATAGATGCAGAAAAAGCATCTGACAAAACTCAATATCCACTTATGATAAAAACTCTGAACAAAGTGGGTATAAGGCAATGTTCCTCAACATAATAAAGGTGATATATGACAAGCCTGCAGCTAACAGCATACTCAATGGTTAAAGACTGAAAGCTTTTCCTCTAAGATCAGGAACAAGACAAGGATGACCACTCTTGCCATTTTTATTCAACATAGTATTGGAAGTCCTAGCAAGAGCAATTAGTCAAGAAAAAGAAATAAAAAGCATCCAAATTGGACAGAAAGAAGTAGAATTTTCTCCATTTGCAGATGACATGACATTACATATAGAAAACCCTAAAGACACCAGCAAAAAAATGTTAGAACCAATAAATGAATTCAGTAGAGTTGCAGGATACAAAATCAAAATCAGTTGCATTTCTATACATTATACACACTATCAGAAGGAGAAAGTAAGAAAATAATCCCATTTGCAATAGCATCAAACAGGATAAAATGTCTAGGAATAAATTTAACCAAGGAGGTGAAAGACCTGTTCACGGAAAACTATAAGACACTGATGAAAGAAATTGAAGGAGGCACAAATAAATGGAAAGACTTTCCATGCTCATGGATTATAACAATTAATATCATTAAAATGTTCACACTATCTAAAGCAATCTACAAATTCAATCCAATAAAAATCAAACTTCCAATGGCATTTTTAGCAGAAATAGAACAAACAATCCTGAAATTTCTATGGAACCACAAAAGATCCCAACTAGCCAAAGCAATCTTGAGAAAGAAGAAAAAAGCTGCAGGCATCATGCTTTCTTAATTTCAAACTGTATTACAAAGTAATGATAATCAAAATAGTATGGTATTGGCATAAAAACAGACACATAGATGAATGGAACAGAACACAGAGCCCAGAAATAAAGCCATGCATGTATGGTCAATTAATTAATGAAAAAGGAATAAAGAAAATGCATTGGGGAAACGGCAGTCTCTTCAATAAACGGTGCTAGGGAAACTGAACAGCCACATGCAAAAGAATGAAACTGGATCACTATCTTTCAGCATACACAAAAATCAACTCAAAATGAATTAAGACTTAAATCCAGGACCTGAAATCATAAAACTTCTAGAAGAAAATAGAAACAGTAAGCTTCTTGACATCAGTCTTGGCAATGACTTTTCAGGTTTGACACCAGAAGCAAAGGGAACAAAAGCAAAACTAAGAGGGATGACATCAAACTAAAAAGCTTCTACACAGCAAAGGAAACCACTAACCAAATGAAAAGGCAACCTACAGAATGGGAGAAAATATTTGCAAATCATATCTGATAAGGGGTTAATATCCCAAATAGATAAAGAACTCATACCACTCAATAGTAAAAAGACTAACAATCTGATTTAAAAATGGACATCGGTTCTGAAAAGGCACCTTTCCAAAGAAGACATACAGAAGATCAGCGGGTACATGAAAAGGTGCTTAACATCATTAATCATCAGGGAAATGCAAATCAAAATCACAATGAAATATTATCTCACACCTGTTAGAATGGCTATTATTGAAAGACAAGAAATAACAAGTGTTGGCGGGGATGTAGAGAAAAGGGAATCCTTGTGCACTGCTGGTGGTAATGTAAATTGGTGTAGCCACGATGTAAAACCTTATGGAAGTTCCTCTAAATTAAAAACAGAACTACCATATGATCTAGCAATTCCACTTCTGAGTATTTATCCAAAGGAAATGAAAACACTACCTCCAAAAGATAGATTCACACCCATGTTCACTGAAACATTATTTACAATAACCAAGACATGGAAACAACCTAAGTGTCCATTGATGGATGAAAAAAGAAAATGTGTTATATATACATATATATGTATTATATATGTTATATGTGTTATATATGTATATATATACACACACAATGAAATATTATTTAGCCATAAAAAAGAAGGAAATCCTGTCATTTGTGACAACATGGATGGACCTTGAGGGCAATTACGCTAAGTGAGCTAAATCAAACAGAGACAGACAAATACCGTAGGTTCTCACATACATCTGGTATCTAAACAACCAACCAAAAAACCAAACTCAGATACACAGAACAGATTGGTGGTTGCAGGAGGTAGGGGAGAACAGGTGGGTAAAATGGGTGAAGATGGTCAGAAGGTATAAATGTCCAGTTATAAAATAAATAATTCCTGGGGATGTAATGTATAGCACATGGTGACTATAGCTAATAATACTATATTGCGTATTTAAAAGTTGATGAGAAAATTGATCTTAAATGTCTCATTACAATAAAAAAATTTTTAACTGTGTGGTGATGGATGTTAACTAGACTTATTGTGGTGATCATTTCACAACATATATAAATATCATATCATTATGTTGTACACTTGAAACTAATATAATGTTATGTCAACTATATCTCAATAAAAAACGTATATAAAACTTAGAAATTCAAAGTATACAAATTTATACTATACCTATAAGGTTAATCCAATGACACATTGTTTATTATTCATCTTCTCACATTCTGTATTTACCGTCTTTCAACAAAGAGAACTCTCCTGCCAACAGCATCAATGTATTTACTCATTTGCTCAAACTTACAAGACTCACAAAGTAGTTCCCTCTAGCCCTGGTGATTTCCTGCCAATATTTCTTGGTGAGCCTTTTCAAACACAGATGGAGTTTAAAATAACTGTACAACAAAAATCCTTGAATCCACCACCTAGAATTTATAATTAGAATTTTGCTTTATTGTATATCTCCACTCAAAATATCCCCTTCCCTTAACCATCCATCAATGATGACTTTATTGTTCTGAAAGGATGCCAGAAAGTAAGGAAGTGTTAAAAAATGATAGGACCAAACTTGAAAGGGCTGCTACTGGCCAAATCTGGGACAATATGAGCATGAAAATGAATAATGATAATAATGGATTATAATCCATTAAATAAAGTAAGAATCTGTGAGTTGATACTGACAATAACTAAGAGCGAAGACAAAGCTCTTCCTTGTACTAGAATTCCAATTAATAGAGGTATAAAGTGATAGAGGTAGAAAATAACCATTTTACAGTAATATCACAGTAATTACTGATTTAGACAAGAATCAATAATAGATGCTAAAACTATTGGGTAAAAGTTTGATAAGGAACAGGATATTTACATACATTCAAAGCATCTCTCCAAATATTACTTACTTTTATGTAGGACAAACTTTAACTTCACAATGAAAACCTCCTGGATGTCACAGTGACCAAAAAATCAAAGGTAATATCATCAACGGCAAAGTGATTATCATATGCTTACTGATGTGATTCACAGAGAAGAAAATATCACTTTTGTGGTATTCACACTAAAAATGCAGAATCTTAATCTATTCATGAAGGAATAGCAGGCAAACTCAAATCTAAGGCCCTTCTATGAAACAACTCATACACTCTTCATAAATGTCAGTATGATGAAAAACAAAAGCTAAGGAAGTACTCCAAATTAAAGGACAACAAAGAGACACGACAAGTAAATGCAATGCACAATCATATGCTGGATTCTAAATCATGAGAAATTGTTTTAAAGAACATTACTGACAATTAGTGAAAAGTTATTATGAACTGTGTATTAAATAATAGTATTGTAATGATGTTAAAGATCCTAAATTTAATATCTGTGCTCTGTTTATATAAGATAAATGTCCTTGTACTTAAGAAATATGTACTAAAATATTTACAAGCAAGAGTCAAAATGTCTACAGCTTTTTATCAAATAACTGAGAAAAAATACGTCTGTCTGTGAGAGAGAGGAGACAGGGAGGGAGGTAGAGAAAGAAATGTGGGAGAACACCAACATTTGATGAATCTGAGTGAAGAGTATATAGTGTTCTTGTATAATTTTGCAATCTTTTTTAAGTTATCATGGACTATGCATAAAAACAGACAATAAATATATGATATACTTGCAGAAAACAAACAAATTTACTTACTTTGGTAATAAGAATTTACTTAATGTTTAAATGAGAATAAAGTTCTTTAGCATCAGATAACCTCAGGAAAGATAGCCCCAAAATCATACTGAAAGGTAAAGAAAACCATATTGGCACTAAAACACTGTTCTAGCGAAAAACATAATAGAACATATTTGTAAACATTGTTGTGATTTGAATCCCTAACACTTTAGGACTATGACATAAATGGAATTAAACATAACTGACAAATGAGAACGTATGTAAAAGCTCTTTGTAAAAGTCAAGGGAGAGTCCAAATTGTAATAATAGTCGATCATAGAAACACTTTATTTTATACACACAAACATACCACAAACTTTTCAACACAAAATTTGGCATTTACTACATTTTAGAATGTCTTCCTTTGGTGAATATGAAAAGGATAAAGTGAAATAATAATTTCTTTTTTTTTTAAGATTTTATTTTTTTCCTTTTTCTCCCCAAAGCACCCCTGGTACATAGTTGTATATTCTTCGTTGTGGGTCCTTCTAGTTGTGGCATGTGGGACGCTGCCTCAGCGTGGTTTGACGAGCACTGCTATGTCCATGCCCAGGATTCGAACCAACGAAACACTGGGCCGCGTGCAGTGGAGCACGTGAACTTAACCAATCAGTCACGGGGCCAGCCTCAATAATTTCTTTATCTATTTGTTACCAAGTAAGAGTGCAGATGTTGCTCTTTGCATTTAAAAGTTTTCTAAGGAGATTTTAGGTCATATATTTTAGGAATTTAGGCAGTTGGTTCTCTTTCAAAAAATACAAAAAAGATTGCTAAGTTCTATAAGGCATACAAGACAAACAAAGCATATCCACGGCTAAAAGAAACTTATAGTGTGGTGGAAGAGCAGATGTATGCAAATTTCCCTAGACCACATATTAAAATGTGATAAAACTCATAAGATGCCATTAAGCTTTAAAAATGGAAAAAGAAAAGTAAAGTTAATTTCAGCTAGAGGAGAATTAAGGAAACTTTTTTTAAACGAAGGAACATTATAGATTTTGAATAAGGTTTGAAAGGAGGAGTGGGATTTGGCAAGTAAAAGGGAAATGGGAAGGTAGCTTTTACCACTTAGAGCAAACACCTAGGACAAGCATCAAGAAGAAAGTGTAGGATGGAGAAACTGGGGAAAACGATGAGAAATTGTAGCTAAAGGAATTAATATGTAAGGAGTATAATTAAAGATAAGACTAAAAAAATAGCTTACACTAGATCACAGTGGGTCTTAAATATTATTTAAGAATTTTGGATGTTATTATGTAGGAACTAACTGTATCTCAAAAAAAATCTGAGAGCGATGTAAGCAACATGGCAGAGTTAGCTGTTCCCTTTGTCTCTCCCCAATTGAACTACAACTAAATGGACATTCACTGATCAACAGAGGATACTCACACAGTACACAAGGCCAGAGAGATCCACGCAGCTATACATCCGAAGGGGGATGGACTACCCCTAGGGAGGTGGTGGAGATAGGTGAGCATTCTCTGGCCCCTGAGCAGGCCTGTGCATGCATGTGACTGCTCTCTTGGCTAGAGTGTCCACAGTACCACTGCAGCCTCAAGGGTGGGAGTGTGCCTCAGCGCAACTGAGGGAACAGGTGACAGCAACCCTGAGCCCCCATATGATCGCTTTCCCATCAGTGGGAGAACACACAGAGCTGCTGTGATCCCAAGGAGTGGCCCAGGCTCAGACACAGTGGAGAGGCCCCACCCACCAAGCACAACGGCCACTACAACCTAACAGGAGGCGGCAGTGGATCTGCATGCACAAGGGAAGAAGTTCTCGGGTGCTGCAAAGCCCCTAGTACTGCTGGGGATCTGAAGGTGGAAGGGTGTCTAGGTGGAACTGTGGGAGAAGGTGGCAGAAGGCCTGAGATCCCACGCGATCGCTTTCCTGTGGGGTGGGAGAGCCCACAGTGCCGCCGTTGTCCCAAGGAGTGGCCGAGGCTCAGACCTAGTGGGCAGGCCATGCTCACCAAACACAACAGCTAGCGTGACTTAGGAAGGGGTGGTGGTGAATCTGCGTGCCTAGGTGAACTATTTCCTGGCTGCCAAGAATTCCCACAGTACCACTGGAGCCCTGAAGGTGGGAGCCTTGGCGGGACTGTGGGAGCAGGCAGTGGTAGCCCTGAGCCCCCATGTGATTGCTTTCCCATTTGGTGGGAGAGCCCACAGTACTGCTGTGGTCCCAAGGAGTGGCCCAGGCTCCGACAAGCACAGCTGCCAGGGATCATGGTGGGTTCAGAATACACAGTTCCTGGCCCCTCCCCCCCAGTGGCAGCAGGTGGAATCTGCTACCACATACTATCACTATACAAAGGCATAAATCCACCCCATCAAATAGTATGAAGAAGTATATTAATACTCCAGACCAGAAGGAAAAAGATATACACTCAGAAATCAATCCTGAAGACAGAAATTTACAGTCTAAATGACAGACATTTCAAAATAACTATCATTAAAAAAACTCAACAAGTTACCAGGAAACTCAGAAAGACAGTTCAATGACATCAGGAATAAAATTAATGAATAGAGGGAATTATTCACAAAAGAGATTGAAACTATAAAGACAAACTAATTAGAAACGCTGGAGATGAAAAACACAATGAAGGAGGTAAAGAAAAATCTGAAGTCCTTAAATAACAGAGCTGATATTATGGAGGAGAGAATTAGCAATCTAGAGGACATAAATATATAAATGCTTCAGATGGAGGAGGAGAGAGAACTAAGACTAAAAAGAAATGAAGAAATTCTCCAAGAATTATCTGACTCAATTAGGAAATGCAACATAAGGATTATAGGTATTCCAGAAGGAGAAGGCAGGGAGAAAGGAGCAGAGAGCTCATTCAAAGAAACAATAGGTGAGAAATTCCCAAACCTGGCAAAGGAGCTGGAATTACAAGTAAAAGAAGCTAACTAAACTCCTAATTACATAAATGTAAAGAGACCATCTCCAAGGCATATGTTACTAAGAACAAATATGAAGGGCAGGAAGGCAGAAGAAAATAATCAAGAAAGGAACCCCATCAGGCTTTCAGCAGACTTCTCAGCAGAAACCTTACAGGTCAGGGGAGAGTGGAATGATATATTCAAAATTCTGAAAGACAAAAACTGTGAGCAAAAATACCTTTACAGCAAAAATATCCTTCAGATATGATGAAGTAGTAAAAACATTCCCAGATAAACAAAAGATGAGGGAGTTCATAGCCACAAGACCCCTCCCTACAAGAAATGATCAAGAAGGCTCTCATAGTTGAAAAAAAAAGAAAGGGTTTACAAAGCCTTGAGCAAGGAGATAAATAGGCAGAGAAAATCAGAAAATTGCAACTCTCTATCAGAAAAAGTTAGCTAACAATTACAACATTAAAGATAAAGGGAAGGAAAACATCAAGAACAAATATAATCACTTCATTTTAACCACAAACTCACAACACAAAACAGAGTAAGTTGTGAGAACAACGACTTAGATGGGGAAGAGGAAAGGGATGGAACATGCTTAGATTGAGGAAATAAGAGGCTATCAGAAAATGGACTATCTCATATACAAGATCTTTTATACAAACCTCATGGTAACCACTAAAGAAAAAATAAGAATAGAGAATCAAATGATAAGCAAAGAGAAAACCATCACAGAGAGACATCAAACTGCACTGGCCGTCCAAAATACATGTGATGAGAAACAGGGAAATAGAGAACAACCGAAAAACAAGTGATAAAATGGCAGCATTAAGCCCTCATATATCAATAATCATTCTAAATGTAAATGGATTAAATTCTGCAATCAAGATACAGAGTAGCTGGATGGATTAAAAAACAAGACCCAACAATAAGCTGCCTCCAGGAAACATCTTAGTTCTAATGACAAACACAAGCTTAGAGTGAAGACATGGAAGACAATACTCTAACCTAATGGCAAATAAAAGAAAGCAGGTGCTGCCATACTAATATCAGACAAAGCAAACTTTAAGATGAAAAAGGCAGAGAGAGACAAAGAGGAGCAGTACACAATGATAAAAGGGACACTCCACCAAGAGCACATAACAGTTATAAATATATATGCAACTAGCACAGGAGCCCCAAAGTACAGAGAACAACTATTAACTGACCTAATAGAAGATATTAAGAGGAATACAATAATAGCAGGGGACCTTAAGACCCTACTTAACTTACATCAATGGACAGACCATACAGACAGAAAGTCAAAAAGGAAATAGTGGATTTAAACGAAAAGCTAGACCAGATGTACTTAAGAGATACATAAAAACACTCCATTCAAGATCAGAATACGCATTCTTCTAAAGTGCACATGGAACCTTCTCAAAGATAGACCATATGTTGGGACACAAGGCAAGCCTCAATAAATTTAAGAAGATTGCAATCATCTCAAGCATTTTTTCTGATCACAATGCTATGAAACTAGAAATCAACTACACGAAAAAAGCTGGGAAACTGACAAACACATGGAGACTAAACAACATGCTACTGAACTACCAATGAATCATTGAAGAAATTAAAGGAGAAAACAAAAAATACCTGGAGACAAATGAAAATGAAAATACACCATGCCAACTCATATGGGATGCAGCAAAAGCGGTCCTAAGAGGGAAATTCATAGCAATATAGGACCACCTTAACAAACAAGAAAAATTTAAAATAAGCAATCTTAAACTACACAGAAGAGAATAAGAAAAAGAACAAACAAAGCCTAAAGTCAGCAGAAGGAGGGAAATGATAAAAATCAGAGCAGAAATAAATGAAACTGAAACCAGAACAAACAGTAGACAGGATCAATGAAACTAAGAGCTGGTTCTTTGAGAAGATAAGCAAAATTCACAAACACTTAGCATGAGTCACTAAGAAAAAAAGAGAGAAGGGTTCAATAAAGTTAGAAATGAAACAGAAGAAATTACAATGGATACCACAGAAATACAAAGGATTAGAAGAGAATACTATGAAGAAGTAAATGCCAACAAATTGGACAATCAAGAAATAAATGGATAAATTCTTCGACTCATACAACCTCCCAAAACTAAATCAAGAAGAAACACAGAATCTGAATACACCAATGACAAGCAAAGAGATTGAAACAATAATCAAAAACCTCCCAAAAAGTAAAAGTCCAAGACGAGGCAGCTTCTCTGGAGAATTCTCCCAAACATTTAAAGAAGATTTAATACCTAAGCTTCTCAAACTAGTTCAAAAAACTGAAGAAAAAGGAACACCTCCTAACCATTGTAAGAGGGCAACATCACCATGACCCAAAGCCAGACAATAACAAGACAAAGAAGGAAAATCTACAGGCCAATATCACTGATGAACACAGATGCAAAAATCCTCAACAAAATAGTGGCAAACCAAATACACCAATACATTAACAGGATCACACACCATGATCAAGAGGGATTTATACCAGGGATGCAGGGTTGGTTCAACATCAACAAATCAAAGTGACACAACACATCAACAAAATGAGGAATAAAGACCACATGATTATTTCAAGAGAGGCAAAGAAAGCATTTGACAAGATTCGACATCCATTTATAACAAAAACTCTCAATAAAATGGTTATAGAAGGAAAGTACCTCAACATAATAAAGGCCAAATATGACAAACCCACAGCCTACATCATACTCAATGGGGAAAAAGTGAAAACCATGTCTCTGAGAACAGGAATAAGACAAGGGTGCCAACTCTCACCATTCTTATTCAACATAGTACTGGAGGTTTTGGCCAGAGCAATTAGGCAAGGAAAAAAAAGGTATCCAAATTGGCAAAAAGAAGTGAAATTCTCACTGTTTTCAGATGACAGGATTTTATATATAGAAAACCCTAAAGAATTCATTAAAAACCTAATAGAAATAATCAACAACCAGCAAAGTTGCAGGGTACAAAATCAACTTATGAAAATCAATTGCATTTCTATACTCTAATAATGAACTAACAGAAAGAGTACTCAAGATTACAATCTTATTTACAATCGCAACAAAAAGAATAAAATATCTAGGAATAAATTTAAACAAGGAGGTAAAAGACCTATACAATGAAAACTATATTATTGAACGAAAGGCATTATTGAACAAAATCGATGACGACATAAAGAAATGGAAAGATATTCCATGCACACGTATTGGGAGAATAAACATAGTTGAAATGTCCACACTATTTAAAACAATCTACAGATTCAATGCAATCCCGATCAGAATCCCAATGACATTCTTCATGGAAATAGAACAAAGAATTCTAAAATTCATATGGGGCAACTTACATGATTTTAGCATAATCAACTACACAGGGAGAGATGGTCTAGAATCATATTCTTTCCCTGACCCTCTAAAACCATCTTACCTCAAAATTTAAAACCTTTGAGGAGCATCAGAGTTTTAGATAAAATTAAAAGTTAAGATTATCATTTTCAGATTACTACATTAACTTTATCAGCCCTCATGTTTTATCTTATAAAATATGTAAAAATATACATCTTTATCTAGAGTGAGCATCCTACCTAAAGTAAAAATCAAATGTTCTAGACAAGTCAGCCATTTTTTGCAATCAAATGGTATTTAAGTACCTTAGAGGCACAGTAAATTGGTGAAAAGCATGAATGTTGCAACCAACTACTGCCTGCATTCAAATATTAACTACGCCACTTACCAGCTGTGTAACTAAACTCTGGAGAAATCAATCTCTTCCAGCCTTAGCTTCTTCAGTAACAGTACCTGGTGTCTCACAGGGTAGCTGAATAGATTAAATGAGATAATCTATATTTTAAAAAGTGCTTAGCACAGTAACTGGAACTTAGTGGGCACTCAGTAAGTATTAGCTCTCTTCTTCAGTTTAGCCAATGAGTATAGCCTAGCCTAATACTATATACCAGAATAAATTCCAAATAGATCAGGGAAATAGATGTGAAAACTGAAGCCAAACAATTACTAGAAGAAAACAAGGCTGAATTCGTTTGTTTGTTTTTCAGGAAGATTAGCCCTGAGCTAACTACTGCCAATCCTCCTCTTTTTGCTGAGGAAGACTGGCCCTGAGCTAACATCCACGCCCATCTTCCTCTACTTTATACATGGGATGCCTTCCACAGCATGGCTTGCCAAGTGGTGCCATGTCCACACCTGGGATCTGAACCAGCGAACCCCAGGCCGCTGAGAAGCCAAACGTGTCAACTTAACCCCTGTACCACTGGGCTGGCCCAAGGCTGAATTTCTTAATTCCTTTAAAACCTGGTTGGGGGGAAGTGTTTCTAAAAATGACTCAAAATTCAGAAACATGATTAAAAAACCCCTCAAAACTATAACTGACTACATGAAAATATGGATATTTGCATGACAAAAATAATTACCAAAAGCTAAGTTCAGAGACAAATGACAGAATTCATTAAAAGACCATTAGGACTAATAATTGAGTTTAACAAGGCTGTGTGATACAAGATCAATATACAACAATCAATTGTATTTCTATACACCCCTTCACCCTTTGTGCCCATGCTCCATCCCCCCTTTTCCCTGGTAGCCACTAATCTGTTCTTTGTCCACAGGTTTAAATTCCTCATATGAGTGGAGTCATACAGAGATTGTCTTTCTCTCACTGGCTTATTTCACTTAACATAATTCCCTCAAGGTCCATCCATGCTGTTGCAAATGGGACAATTTTGTTCTTTTTTATGGCTGAGTAGTATTCCATTGTACATATATACACCACTTCTTCTTTATCCAATCATCTGTTGATGGGCACTTAGATTGCTTCCATGTCTTGGCTATTGTAAATAATGCTGCAATAAACATTGGGGTGCATGGGACTTTTGGAATTGCTGACTTCAAGCTCTTTGGATAGATACCCAGTAGTGGGAGGGCTGGGTCATAAGGTATTTCTGTTTTTAATTTTTTGAGAAATCTCCATACTGTTTTCCAAAGTGGCTGCACCAGTTTGCATTCCCACCAGCAGTGTATGAGGGTTCCTTTTTCTCCACAACCTCTCCAACATTTGTTACTATTTATTTTAGTTATTTTTGTCATTCTAATGGGTGTAAGGTGATATCTTAGTGTAGTTTTGATTTGCATTTCCCTGATGATCAGTGATGATGAACATCTTTTCATGTGCCTACTGGCCATCCGTATATCTTCTTTGGAGAAATGTTTGTTCATGTCTCCTGCCCATTTTTTGATCGGGTTGCTTAATTTCTTGTTGAGTTGGGAGAGTTCTTTATATATTATGGATATTAAGCCTTTGTCGGATGTATTACTTGCAAATATTTTTTCCCAGTTAGTGGGTTGTTTTTTTGTTTCAATCCTGTTTTCCCTTGCCTTGAAAATAAAATTTTAAAAATTCCACTTGCAATAGCATCAAAAGAATAAAACGCTTAGGAATATGCTTAACAAATGAAGTATAAGACATACACTGAAAACTAAAAAACATCGTAAAAAGAAAGTTTAAAATATTAAATAACTAGCAAAACATCCCATGTTCACGGATCAGAATACTTAATATTGTTAGGATGGTAAAACTCCCCATAATCAATCTATAAATTTTTTTCAAAATCTCAGTTTTCTTTTTGCAGAAATCAACAAGCTGATCCTAAAATTCATTTGGAAATAGCAAGGAACCTAAAATTAGCCAAACAAAGTTAGAAGAACCCAGAATAGCCAAAGTTAGAGGCATCCTATTTCCTGATTTGAAACTTACTACAAAGCTACAGTGTTAACACAGTGTGCTACTGCAATCACAACAGACACACGGTCAATCAACACAAAAGACAAACTGACAAAAAATATTTGCAATTTATTCCACAAATAAAGAGCAAATCTCCTCGATATATAAGAAACTTTTAAAAATCTACGGGAAAAAAAGACTAACAACTTCATAGAAAATTGGGAAAAAATATGTAAAACCACAGGAAAAGACAATTAAATGGCCCGTACACATAGGAAAAGATGCTCCACAGTTTCCCTAATGAGAAAATAGGCCACAAGGGAAGTGGGCTAGATAATTTCTAAGATATGTTCGAGTTGGCAACTGCTAATATTGTGCTCTTACCAACAAAAAAGTGACTACAGATCTACTAAAAAGTATTTTTAAAAACTATTATAAGGATTTAACTTCCTAAATTTCTAGATTACAATGCCATCAGTACTATAGTAGTGATGATGACATCATTAAAATTTCTATACTTTATTTAAGATACGTTAATTCCCAATTTCCATCACAAAACTGTATTTTCCTACGTCTTCCTTGAATTCTTATAGAATTTACAGTTTGAGACACATGCTTCCTGAGGAAGGGCATAGAAATCTTTATTTTTAAAAGGATCCCCAGCTGGTCCTTATGTTGACAGTGCGAAAACATTAAATACCATTATACGTAAGGATCCTTTTAGAATTTTAAACAACTAAAGTTTTTGAGGAGAAAGATCTTGTCCCCACTGCTGCCACTGTTCTGTGAAGTACCTAGAACAAAGTTAGGTAACCTTATAGCATGGAATAAGTTCTCATTAAACTGACTTCTAGAATTTATGGAAGGAACTTTCTTTTTTACTATTTTATTTTGTTTTACCTCTAGGGGATAGTTAAGGACCAGTAAAAAACTGAGCTAGGATGCAAGAGATATTACACAGGCTCTGATAAATTCCTTTTTGTTTCACTATGTCCTATTCAGAAATTCCTTCTGGGCTGATATACGAATGTTATCTCGATCAACTCCCATCTATTAACACCAAAAACAATTATAGCTTCTGAGTTAGGCTATATCATTTTCCAGTCTAAATAACAGGTTAGAGGGATATCTCACAGGTTGAGGTGATGGCTCTTTCCCCAAAGTTCAGATATATATTTTTTAAATTAGTTACTTAAAAAAATTGTGGTAAAATAAATACAACATAAATTTATCATTTTAATATTTTTTTGTGTGCGTGAGGAAGATTGGCCCTGAGCTAACATCTGTGCCAATCTTCCTCTATTTTGTATTTGGGATGCTGCCATAGTGTGGCTTGATGAGTTGAGTTGTGTGTACGTTCATGCCTACGATCCAAACCCACGAACCCTGGGGTGCTGAAGCAGAGCACGCGAACTTAACCATTATGCCATCGGGCCAGCTCCTTAATAATCTTTAATTGTCCATTTCAGTAGCATTAAGTACATTCACACTGTTGTACAACCACCCTTATCATCCATCTAGAGAATACTATTCATCTTGTAAAACTGAAACTCTGTACCCATTAAAAAATAACTGCCACCAGCTCCTGGCAACTACCATTCTCTGTTCTATCTATCTATTCATCCCTTCAATGAATCTCACTATTCTAGGTACCTCATATAAGTGGAATCAAACAATATCTGTCTTTTTGTGACTGGCTCACTTCACTTAGTATAATGTTTTCAAAGTTCATTCATATTGTAAGAGGTGTTCAAATTTTCGTCCTTTTTAAGGCTGAATAATACTCCATTGTTATGTATGGGATACAATTTTTTGAAGTATCTTAAATCTTGTTATCTATTAAGCCCATCAGACCTGGATTAAAGAATAGCCAAGTCAGAAATACTAATTGCTAATAAAGCACTTTATTATCACTAGAGGGGGCTAGAGCAACACAGTTGCTGCCTATTCAACATCAACTACAAACACATTTTCCTTACATAAAACTGGACATGGCCAAGCTTCTATAACATATAAGACAGATTGTAAATGTGATTATAGACTCACTCCAAATCCTTTTGCATTCCTAAGTGGCAGACTGAGCTTTCATAAATCATGATTCATAATTCCTGAGAACATACACAGTGACGGCCTGATACATTTTACTCCACATTAGGAGCCACATAACATGTTTACAGTTCTTTAATCATCTCTGTTAATGCAATCTTATTTGCTCCTTTTATAAAAACAAGCTACTCCTGGATGTGGTTGTTGACAAGTATCATTTATTATTATTAATAATTTTTGTTTTTTTCTAGGAAAAAAGAGGCAAAAGGTTCTTATAAAATTCAATCATGGGGCTGGCCCCGTGGCCGAGTGGTTAAGTTCGCGTGCTCTGCTGCAGGCGGCCCAGTGTTTCATTGGTTCGAATCCTTGGCGCGGACATGGCACTGCTCATCAAACCACGCTGAGGCAACGTCCCACATGCCACAACTAGAAGGACCCGCAACGAAGAATATACAACTGTGCACTGGGGGGCTTTGGGGAGAAAAAGGAAAAAATAAAATCTTTAAAAAAAAAAATTTCAATCATGATGGGTGACTGCAGAGAAAAGAAGATCAAAAACAGGATTTAAAAGACAAATGCATAAAAAGTAATTATGAATGTATGTTTTCAGGCACACAATGAATTAACAAATAAATAAATAATTTACAACATCAATAACATAAAAGGGGGTATGGAGCTTTTTAGGAATAGTTTTTGTATGTGATTAGTTAAGTTGGTATCAATTCAAATTACATAGTTATATCTTTAGGAAGTTATGTGTAATTTCCATGGTAACCACAGAGAAAATAGCTATAGAATACACACAAAAGGAAATAAGAAAGGAAGCAAAACGTGTTACTACAAAAAAGATCAACTAAGCACAAAAGAAGGCAGTAATGGAGGAAATGAGGGACAAAAAGCTCTAAGACATATGGAAAACAAATAACAAAATGGCAAGTGTAAGTCTTTCCTTACCTGTTATTACTTTAAATGTAAATGGATGAAACAATAGTCAAAAGGCAGAGAGGAGCAAAATGGATAAAAAACATGATGTAACTATGTGCTGGCTACAACAGACTCACTTTAGATCCAAAGACACAAACAGGTTGAAAGCGAAAGAATGGAAAAAGATATTCCACATAAAAAGTAACAAAAAGAGAGGTGTGGAGGCCATACTCATATCACAAAAAGATGCTTTAAGTAAAAAACCGTTAGAAGAGACAAAGAAGGACAATAAATATTGACAAAAGAGTCCATTTACCAAGATGCTATAACAATTATAAACAAATGTTCACCAAAAATAAATGAAGGAAACATGGACAGAACTGAAGGGAGAAATAGACAGTCGTACAATAATAGTTGGAGACTTCAATGTACCAATTTCAATAATGGTTAGCATGACCACACAGAAGATCAATAAGGATTTGAACAACAATATAAACCAATTAGATATAACAGAAATATAAAAACCACTCCACTCCAAAACAGCAGATTACATAATTTTCTCAAGTGTACGTGGAACATTCTCCAAAAGAGACCATATGGTTAGGCCACATAATAAGTCTTAATAAATTTAAAAAGACTGAAATCATACAAAATATCTTTTATGATCGCAAAGGAATGAAACTAGGTATGAATAACAGAAGGAAAACTAGAAATTCACAAATATGTGGAAATGAAGCAACATACTCTTAAAAAACCAATAGCTCAAATAAGAAATCAAAAGGGAAATTGGAAAATACCTTGAAATGAATGAGAATGAAAACACCACAAAACCAAACTTATGTGATGCACTTTTTAAAAGCAGTGCTAAGAGAGAAATTTATAGGTAAAAACACATACATTAAAAGAGAAGAAAAGATCTCAAATCAATAATTTAATTGCACAATGAATAGTCACTGATACAGCCACTGTGGAAAAGTTTGGTGGTTCTTTAAAAAGCTAAACATAGAATTACCACATGATCTAGCAATTCCACTCCTAAGTATCAACACAAAGGACTGAAAGCAGGGACCTGAACAGATAAATGTATGCTGCTGTTCACTGAAGCATTATTAACGACAGCCAAAATGTAGAAACAACCCAAGTGTCCACCAACAGATGAATAAACAAAATGTGGTGTATATATACAATGGAATATTATTCAGCCACAAAAAGGAATGAAGTTCTGATTCATGCTACAACATGAATGAATGTTGAAGACAATATGTTAAATGAAATACTCTAAAAAAGAAGCACAAGTATTGCATGATTTCACTCACCTGGGGTACCTAGAATAGGCAAATTCATAGAAACTAAAAGTACATTAGACATTATTAGGGGCTGGGGGTGTAGGAGTGGGGAGTTATTGATTAATGGTTAGAGTTTCTGTTTGTGGTAATGAAAATTTTAGGAAATATATAGTGGTAATGGTTGCACAATGTTGTAAATGTAATTAATGCCACTGAATTTTACATGTAAAAATGACTAAAATGGCAAATTTTGTTACATATATTTTATCACAATTAAAAAAAATAATGTAATATACCAAAAACTACTGACTTGTACACCTGAAATAGGTTAATTGTATACTATGTGAATTACATCTCAAACTTTTTTACAGAATAAAAAAGAGTATAGGGAATGTCCTTTGGGAGATAGGAAACAACTCTTTGGGAGAGTGAAATGCAGAAGAAACTACTAAGATTTATTCTGAGTGCATATTGTATGCCAGTCATTTTAAATATGCCATTTCATTTACGTACAAGTGTATGAGAGACTAGAATTCATGCTTTGGAAATAAAACAATGTAGTTTGGGATGATGAAAAAGTTCTGGAGACGGACAGTAGTGATGGTTGCACAACAAGATAATGTACTTAATGCTACTGAATGGTGCCCTTAAAAGAATTTAAATAATAAATTTTATGTCACGTCTATTTAACCACAGTACTAATTAATTTAAAAAACATTGAAACATGAAGCTACTGTATTCGTTTTAAAAACTTTACTTGAGCCGTTCGTCTTGACAATGATTTTTTTGGATTTGACACCAAATGCAAAGGCAACAAAAGCAAAAATAAACAAGTGGGACTACATCAAACTAAAACGCTTTTGCACAGCAAAGGAAACCATCAACAAAATGAAAAGGCAAACTACTGAACACGAGAAAATATTTGCAAATCCTAAATTTAAAAGGGGGTTAATATCTAAAATATATAAAGAACTCACACGACTCGAGCAAAAAAAGAAACAATCTGATTAAAAAATGGGCAGAAGATCCAAACATTTTTCCAAAGAAGACATACAGAAGGCCAACAGGTACATGAAAAGATGCTCAACATCACTAATCATCAGGGAAATGCAAATTAAAACCACAGAGAGATCATCTCATTAACCTGTTAGAATGGCTCTAACAGGTTAACTCTAACATGTTAGAATGGTTATTATCAAAAAGACAAGAAATAACAAGCGTTGGCAAGGAGGTGGAGAAAAGGGAACCTTTGTGCACTGTTGGTGGGAATATAAATTGGTGCAGCCCCTAAATAAAACCTTATGGAGGGTCCTCAAAAAATTAAAAATAGAATTACCATATAATTCACCAATTCCAATTCTGGGTATTTATCCAAAGGAAAAGAAAATACTACTCAAAAAGATATATGCACCCCCATGTTCACTGCAGCATTATTTACAATAGACAAGATATGGAAACAACCTGTGTCCATTGATGAATGAATGGATAAAGAAAATGTGGTATATACACACAATAGAATATTGTTCAGCCATAAAAAAGAATAAAATTTTGCCATTTGTGACAACATGAACCTTGAGGGCATTATGCTAAGCGAAATAAGTCAGACACAGAAAGACAAATGCCACACGATCTCACATTATACGTGTAATCTAAAACAAACTGGAAAAAACCCACTAAAAACCAAGCTTATAAATATAGAGAACAGATTGGTGGTTGCCAGAGGCAGGGTGGGGGGGTGAGGGTAGGGATAGGGTGCTAAATGGATAAAGAGAGTCAAAAGGTACAAATTTCCAGTTATAAAGTAAATAAGTCATAGGGATATAATGTAATGTACAGCATAGAGACGACAGTTAATAATACTGTATTGAATATTTGAAATTTGCTAAGTGAGTAAATCTTTAAAGTTTTCATTACAAGAAAAAAATTCTGTAACTATACATGGTGACGGATATTAACTAGACTTACTATGCTCATCATTTTGCAATATATACAAATATCAAATCATTATGTTGTACACCCGAAACTAATATAATATTGAATGCCAATTATACCTCAATTTAAAAAAACTAAACTAAACAGAAATGATTAAAAATAAACTTTACTCAGGTTATTTTCATTTTCTTAGTGATTGACATACGAATCAGATAAACTGAAGTCTTAACTGGTTTAGCTAAAAATGATCTGTGTGACTTGAACAAGTCATTTAACCTTCTATTAGCTTCAGTTTTCCCATCTGTCAAATGAAGGATTAGGTTTACCAGAAGTGAGGGAGGTTGTGTGGGGGTGGGGAAAAGGGGTGTATGGAAATCTCTATACTTTCTGCTCAATTTTGCTGTGAATCTAAACTGCTCTACAAAAGAATATTTATTAATTAAAACAAATAAAAATCAAAATCTACTTCATACAGGTAATGGTGTAAGCTTTACCACTCATCCAGTCCACACTCCTACATTTAAACTGAATTCAGAGCCTAGAATATTCCTAAGGCATTTCAGGTGAAAGTAAACCATATTCTGGTATTTAATCCTACTGTAGCCATTAGACTATCTAAAGATAATCTAAAGAAGGAATTTTAATTCATCATCCTCACTCTCCGAAAAGCAGCAGGATTCAGTGGTAAAACAACAGCAGTGGGACCTCTAAATGCTCAAGACTCCAGTATTGATTTCAACAGCAAATTTTGTAAACTTAGGCAAATTCTTAACCTTTCTGCGTCAGTTTCTTAAGAAGTAGATAGTAACCACCTGCTATACCATTTCCCATAGATTTAATATGAAAGCATTCTCAAAATTTAAACGATAGATCAAATGTAAGATGGTACCATGCTTTTATTTCCAAAGACACATATTATTTTGAGGAAATGACAGCTAAGTGTAAACACTATGTATTATATATAATATGAATAATAATATAATAAATATTATATAACATTATAGAACGAGTAAATCTATTTTATATATATGATTGGCATGAAAATAAGCAATATTCTGGAAGCGTTAAAATTAGTTAACCTATTTTCTGTAACAGATTCAGTACTCAAAAGTAGCCTATGAATCAAATTAAGTGCATGAGGAGAGTTTCTTATTTTATAAAACCTAAAAGTCAGAGTATTTGACAGCTAGGATAGTCTTAAGGTTACAGCTATATAGTACAACAGCTTCATTTTATACATTAAGCTTCATTTTTATGATTCCCAGAGAAACTAAGTAATTTGCCCAAATGTTACACGACAGTGATGGACCTAAAAGTAGAACCCAAGGCTCCTGTCAAAGGTAGTGTTAATTTTTCCATACTATGCTGTTTCACCGTAATATATACTCTAAAGTCTAAAGTTCACCCTTCAATTCACCTGATATATATTTGATATTCTATATTCTTTTAAACTCTTTTTAGATAAAATGAAATGTAAAATTCAGAAGTAATACAGCATTTTTATAACTTCAAGCAATAAAGATAAACATAAAATAAGAAATGGAAACCTCACTTCTCCATTGCAAACCCTATAACCCAGAAGGATATAGTCGTCACAATAATATCCGTGGGGGGGGAGGGGGGGATTATTCTGGATTATCTGGGTGGGCCCAATGTAATCACAAGGGTCCTTATAAGTGGAAGAGGGATATAAAAGAGGGAGAGACAGTGAAAACAGAACGAAGGCTGAAGTGATGCAATGTGAGGACTCAACCAGTCATTGCTGGTTTTGAAGACAGAAGGGGCCTCAAGCCAAGGAAGGCAGGTAGCCTCTTGAAGCTGGAAAGGCAAGGAAAAGAATTCTATCCCAGAACCTCCAGAAGGAATGCAGCCTTAACAACACCTTGATTTTAGCGTGGAGACACTCATTTTGGGCTTCTGAACTCAGGAACTACAAAATGATAAGTTTATGTTGCTTTAAGCAACTTAGTGATTTGTTATAGCAGGCATAGAAAACTAATATACAGGTTAACCTCTGTTAATAGTTTGGAGACTATATTACTAGACATTTTTTGGTGGCTATATAAACATATATTACTAATAGAGGTTTTCTTAAACCTAGGAACACTGGCTGTACCACTTTTATCTGGTATGTTAGCTAATGATATCATCATAAACTCAGGAATACAAAATAAAACACTGGGATATCATTGACTCTAGCCCTGTCCTATACTCATCCAATCAGCCTATAATTCCTTTCAATTTTTTTTTATTGAGGTAACACTGACTTATAACATTATAAAAACTTCAGGTGTACATCACTGTATTTTGACTTCTGTATAGACTACATCATGTTAACTGCCAAAAGTCTAGTTTCTATCTGTTACCATACAAATGTCTCCCATTACCCCTTTCACCCTCACCCAACTCCTTTTCCCCTCTGGTAAGCACCAATCTGTTCTCCTTATCTATGTGTGTGTTTTTTGTTGTTGTTTTATCTTACACATATACGTGAAATCATACAGTATTTGTCTTTCTCTGCCTGACTTTCATTTAGTGTAATACCCTCAAGGTCCATCTATATTGTTGCAAATGGCAAGATTTCGTTTTTGATGGCTGAGTAATATTCCATTGTGTATGTGTGTGTGTACGTATGTATATAGTGCAGGATGTCAATACATATATATATATATGTATACACACACACACACACAGACATATACCACATCTTCTTTATCCATTCATCTGTTGATGGGCACTTAGGTTGTTTCCAAGTCTTGGCTATTGTAAACAATGCTGCAACGAACAATCTTTTCAAATTAGTGTTTTTGTGTTCTTTGGATAAATACCCAGAAGTCGAATAGCTGAATCATATGGTAGGTTCTATTTTTAAGTTTTTGAGGAATCTCCATACTATTTTGCAAAGTGGCTGCACCAAATTTACATTCCCACCAGCAGTGTACGAGGGTTTAATTTGTTTCAGTTTAAATGTCAAAAATTTTCAAGAGTCCACTCTTTCCAACATTCTACTGCTGCTATCACCTTAGTTCACGACATTACTTCTATTCTGGAAAAGTGCACAGGTGTCCTCCTTCCTGTCTTCTAACTTCTAATACTTCCTCGTCTAATTCATTTTCCATACTGATACTGTGGTTTTGTCTTGATCTAATTTTGATTCAATCCCCTCATGGCTTCTTAAAATCTATAATGATTTATATACAAAAGAATAACCTTGTGATTTCTTTGTATCATTCTGTGGCCCAAAAAAACAAACTGCCAGAGCACGGAGAATTTTTAGGGCAGTGAAACCACTCTGTGTGGTACTACAATGGTGGATATATGTTATTATACATTTATCAAAAGCCATAGAACGTACAACACCAAAAGAGAACCCTAATGTCAACTCTGGACTTCGGGTGATAACGACATGTCAATGTAGGTTCAGTGATTGTAATAAACGTACCACCATAGTGCAGGATGTCGATAGTAGAGGAGGCTGTGCATGCCTGAGGAGAGGGCATTTATGTGAACTTGCTGTTGTTTCCATCAATTTTGCCATGAACCTAAAACTGCTCTAAATATTATCATTTATTAATTAAAAAAACAAAACAAACAAAAAAACAAAATTGCTACCAACAAAAAACAATCAGCCCACAAAAATATACTGGCTTCACAGCTTGCAAGAACGTATACATGTATTAATCTGATCAATGTTGTTAAAAATATTCCAGAATAAACTGTTTTCTTCCTATTTATTTCTATGAGATGAAGAGCTAGTTCTAACATAAACAAGGTGATATTCAGTCCATTTTCAGAGCAAAAGACTTTTGTCTGACTAAAGATATTTTTAAAACATTGATATGTTTGATGATACTGATCTCTTGATGTACAATCTGACTATTAATCTCCCATTTTTAGGGATTTAATCCAGAAAAAGCACACTGGTAAAGACAGAAGTAAAATTTGAACTTAATTTTTTTAGCAGAAAACTTAATAAATAAATATATCTGCTTTCTCTATTCAGCATCTCCCCAAAATGCATTTCCATTTTCTCATTTGTAGAGACAGGATGCTAATTTTTTTCTAGGTATTGTCATGTGGAATAATTACAATTATTTCCCAGCCTTCTCTTTGGCTGAAGTGTGGTTACATGACTATGTTCGGCCAGTGACTATAAAATGAGGTTTTGAAGTTTCCTTTCTTAATTGGGCTGCTATAACAAATTACCATAGACTGGGTGGCTTAAACAACAAATATTTATTTCTCACTATTCTGGAGGCTAGCAAGCCCAAGATCAGGGTTGGGTTCTGGTGAGAGTGCTCTTTCTAGCTTTCCAATGCTGGCTTCTTGTTGTATCCTCCTCACACGGTGGAGAGAGAGATCATTTCTCTCAGTGTCTCTTCTTGTAAGGGCGCTAATCCCATTCATGAGGGCTCCATCCTCATGACCTAATTACCTCCCAAAGGCTTCACCTCAAAATACCATCACATTGGAGATTAGGGTCTCAACACACAAATTTTGAGGTGCGTACATGCAGTCCATAGTGTTTCCTTACAAAGAAAGTGGATGCTTTTTACTCCCTTTCCTCTTTTCTGCTCTCTGTAACGAAGACCTTATGGCTAGGCTCTAGTAGCTATATCAGAATAAGAAGTAACCATAATGCAAGCCTAGTGTTGAAATGGAAGAACAGAAAAGAAAAGTAGTCCAAGATATCCTATTAACCCTGAAGTGTGTACTACACAACTTATTTTAATTGAAAGGAAAATAAATGTCTATTTTTTCAGTCTTGGTTATTTGAGAGGATTTCCTATTATTGGCAGCTGAAACTAAGCTTAACTAATAAAACATTTTTAGGATACAAGAAGCATGAATACAGTACAAAGAGTTTATGTGATATCTACCTCAGTGGCATAACTATGAAAAATATTTTCAATGCAAAATAAAGTGCTGTGGTTTACCTGTTGATCACTTTAACCACACCAATTCCATGATCTCTAAAATCTAACTGCTCCTCTTTGAATTTCACTTTCTTGCCTAAATTCAGACCCTTATGACCTTTTGATGGATACTGTGAGTTTCTGCCAGTACTAACTCTCTCATTCATTTTCTACTCTCTTGCCAGAGTTATCATCTTAAAACACAAACTTGCACTTTTCTCTTCCTTTCTTAAAAATATCATTTTGAATTTCCTATAGCGTAATGGGATAAATATCTTAAAGCAGTAAAGTTAATCATTTTGTGGTCCCTATTATATAACGCTTATTTTCCACACTACCATTACATTTCAGAAACATTGAAATTTTGAGTTGTTCTAATGTATGAAAAATCTTTGCATCCTAGTACGTGCCTTCGTACATGCTATTCTCTCCAACTAGAATGTCCTTCTCCATCTTGCAAACTACTACTGAACCTCCAAAACCTAACTCAACTATAATCTATGAAATACTTACTCAATGATATAGTTAGTTGATATCTCTTTGGGGTTTAAAAAATTCTCAATTAGAATGCTTATCAAGCCGTACTTTCCCAAGAGAACTTGACGTTCTTCAAAGTAAGGACTATTTTACTCATCTGGAAAAGTTTTCGGAACACAGAAAGCATTCAATCAGTGAGGAATGAATGCAGAAAATCATCAAGATCATTTTAGATACACACATAGTGCCATTTTTCTTATTTTTACCTAAGAGAAAAGCCACCATCAGAATCCAAACTATAGATACATAATCTAGAAAGGCAGGGAAAAGATAAAGATCGGGAAGATAATTAGCCCCTAACAAATAGTGCAGTATCATGGGTACAGTGAACACTGAGGTGTTTATGATGGGATTCATATTTGTCTATATCATATTTGTATTGTGTTTTTGGATAGTCAAAGTATTTTTTCAAACGTGGAAGAATAACAGGTCTTTAAAGGATGTCAGCTGATAGGTACTATTACTTACTCTGTAGTTTTGTAAACGTCAGAATACAGCCCTGCTTTCTGAAACTTCTTCTTTGGGGGACGTGGGGCCTTCTTTTCCCTTGGGATGAGAGAAAGCACAGGCTGCAAGGTACTTTCAGGTTCGGGAGGTTTGGCTGGGGTTTCAGGAGGACTGGGAATCTCAACTGCTGCTTCAGTAAAGCTAGAAAGAGAAGTTTAAAGATAATTTTATGGTGAAAAAAAAATTTTCCTACAAATGATTGTCTATTTAAAAAAACATCACAGCAATTAAAAAAAGAAAGATAAGGACTTCCTCATCTGGCCATGCTGGAGTAACAGATACCAGACTTGTCCTCCTGACAGAAACTAACAGAAATATAGTAAACTACTATAAACGTGGAGAAGTTTACAAAATAATTACCTGACATTGGACAACAGTGTAGCACTGTGATCCTTGAGAAAATTGAAAAAGAAAAAGAAATGAGATGAGTCCTACAACCACTTTGCCTTTCTAAGAAGGACTGTCATGGAAGGAGTGGAACCAAAGCAAGAGAATGCCCAATGTGATGAGCTGAAAAGAGAAAAATCAGACTACGGAGAGGCTGAGGTAGCTGGAATTCATGGAGCAGAGTGTTTAGAAAAATAAATCTAGAAATCTTTGTATGGGGCTCTTCTAGTATATTGCTATGTACTAGGTTGTGCATGTACAGGGTGAACTTTCATAAGGCTGGACAAAGAACCACCAGAGTACTGCAATCTGAACAATTCTCAGAGCTCACACATAATGGTAGATATTCAGATTCCACTAGGCAGAGTAGAAAGACATTGCCTAACACTGGGGGCATTTGATAGAGATCCGAAAGGGTAATTTTACCCATTTTTGAAGGGCTCAGCTATCCCCGGAAAAAAGACCAGCTCTAATAAAGCTTAAAAACAATCTTAAAAAGAATCCAAAGGGCCAACCCTGTGGCCTAGTGGTTAAGTTCACACACTCTGCTTCGGCAGCCCAGGTACGTGGGTTTGGATCCTGGGCATGCACCTACACCACTCATCAGCCAAGCTCTGGCGGTGATCTACATACAACATGGAGGAGGACCGGCAACATATGTTAGCTCTGGGCTAATCTTCTTCAGAAAAAAAAAAATCCAAGCTGATCCATGAACAACTTAACTGCCTACCAAAATAAAATTAAACACTTGAAAAAGAACAAAACCAGACCACAATAACGTGACATTCACAATGTAAAAAAAAAATTCATCATGAAAAAGAATTTAAAGACTAATGGCCAAAATTTTTCCAATTTGATAAAAAGTATAAACTCAAAGTGCCAGGAAACTAAACAAACCATAAGCAATATAAACTCAAATAAAATAAGTAAGGCATATGATAATAAACTTGCTGAAAACTATTGATGAAGAAAATAAAAGGAGCCAGAGAAAAAATACAAATTTCTACACAAGAATACAAAAACAAGAATGAGTGCAGACAGATTTCATGTTTGAAACAATGCAAGTCAGAAGGCAAGGAAATAACATCTATAAGTGCTAAGGGTCGGGGGTGCGGGGAGCCTATCACAATAGAATTCTAAATCAATCAAAAACATCTTTAAAAATTAAGGTGATTCCAGGTCCAGCTCTATTCCAGGCAAAGCTGAAATAGACACTTCTACCTATCCTCCCACGAAGTACAACTAAAAACCCTAGAAATTATATATAAAATAAACATAAGCAAACAGACTGGCTTGGGACCTTGGGACCTAAGTAATGACACAGTAGAGAATTTCCTAGATTTTCTTTTTGCCTCATACTTAATGACGAAAGACTGAAAACAGTTGCTCTAATATCATGAGAAAGGCAAACATCTATTCTCATCACTTATATTCAAAATGACAGTAAACGTCCCAGCCAGTGTAAAATGGCAAGAAAAAGAAAAAAATCTGAAAGTGTGAGCCCTTGAATTTTGTTCTTTTTCAAGATTATTTTGGCTATTTGGGATCCCTTGAGATTCCTTATGAATTTTAGGATGGATATTTCTATTTCTGCAAAAAACGTCAATGGGATTTTGATAGGGAACTGCACTGCATCTCTGGATCACTTTGGGTAGTACTGATACTTAACAATATTAAGTCATCCAATCTGTGAACACAGGCTGTCTTTCCATTTAAGTCTTCTTTAATTTTGTTTAACAATCTTTTGTAGTTTTCAATGTACAAGTCTTTTGCTTTCCTAAGTTTATTCTTAAGTACTTCATTATTTTTGATGTTATTGTAAATGGAATTGTTTTCTTAACTCCCTTTTTGGAAAACTGTTCGTGTACAGAAATGCAACTGATTTTTGCATGTTGATTTTGTACCCACAAATTTGCTGAATTCCTTTAACAGCTTTTTGTATTGAATCTTTAGGTTTTCTACATATAAGATCATAGCATCTGTGAACAGAGCTAACTTTACTTTTTCCTTTACAATTTGGACGCTATTTACCTCTTTTTCTTGCTTAATTGCTCTGGTTAGGAATTTCAATACTATGTTGAACTGAAGTGGCAAAAGTGGGGGTCCCTTCCTTATTCCTGATATTAGGAGAAAAGCTCTCAGACTTTCACCACTAAAGTAGTTAGCTTTGTGTTTTTTATATATATACAGCCTTTATTATGTTGAGGTAGTTTCTTTCTATTTCTAGATTGTTGAGGGTCTTTTTGGTTGCTTTTTTTTTTTTTTTTGAGGAAGATTAGCCCTGAGCTAACTGCTGCCAATCTTCCCCTTTTCGCTGAGGAAGACTGGCCCTGAGCTGACATCCATGCCCATCTTCGTCTACTTTATATGCGGGATGCCTACCACAGCATGGTGTGCCAAGCGGTGTCATGTCTGCACCCAGGATCCGAACCAGCGACCCCCAGGCTGCTGAGAAGCAGAACGTGCAAACTTAACTGCTGCGCCACCGGGATGGCCCCTAGATTTCTGAGTTTTTATCATGAACATGTGTTAGATTTTGTCCAATTCTTTTTCTGCATTTATAGATAGGATCATGTGGTTTTTCTTCTGTAGTCTGTTGATGTGACTAACTGATTTCTGAATGTTGAATAAGTCTTGCATAACTAGGATAAATCTTACTTGGTCATGGAATTAATCTATAATTTTAAAAAATTATTTATTTATTTAACCATTTATTATATATATATTTTTACTGTTCTCCCTACCAGCCATATTCATTTCTACTTCTGTGCCTTATCTTATATTTCTTTCTCCCGCAATCAAACATGTTTTCTGGGGGCCAGCCCAGTGGTGCATTGGTTAAGTTTGCATGTTCCGCTTCGGCAGCCCGGGGTTCACTGGTTCGGATCCCAGGTGCGGATCTACGCACCACTTGTCAAGCCATGGTGTGGCAGGCATCCCACATATAAAGTAGAGGAAGATGGGCATGGATGTTAGCTCAGGCCAGTCTTCCTCAGCAAAAAGAGGAGGATAGGCGGCAGGTGTTAGCTCAGGGCTAATCTTCTTCTTAAAAAAAAAACGTTTTCTGCTTTCCTGCTTATCCTCTACATGTATAAATTCTCTAAGTGCCATGTTTCTCCAAGTGCTGTTCATACACCATATACATGAGAATCACCTTGGGGGCTTATAAGAAATGCAAATGCCTACTCAGGGAATTTTAAAAATTCCAATTAAAGAGGTCTGGGATGGACACCTTCCTAATCTTGCTGATCCCTGATACCTCAAACTGGGTACTCTCTTCACAAGAACATCTTTCTCATCCTACTTGGGCTGTGACACCCTAGGCTGGTTGATACTCTCTCCCCCTTCCCCAGGGCCCAACTCCTCACCCCATTAAGGCTCCAACATCTAGCTTGGGTGACCATGGTTTCCATACCCCAGGTGGACACCTACCTAATGGCTTTAAGATTGAATTTTTCAGGAAAGAAAAGAGGAAGACGTGAGGCATTTTAAAACATGGCTTTATGATATATTTATCTACACCAATACAATACTTTGTTTAGTTTCTGCTGGTTTATTTTTGCTTTATAAAAATAGTGTCAGGCAATATATCATTTTTAGGGACTTGTTTCTTTCACTTCATGTTATATTTCTAAGACTCATTCATTATTATTGTGTGTCAACTGTAATTCATTAATTTTATTACCATATCATATTCAGTAGTGTGAAAAAATACAATATATTCATTCCTTTTCCTGTTAATCATGGATATTTCTAGTTTTTACATATTATAAGCAATCTTGTTATTACCTTTCCAAAAAGTGTTTTCTGGTGTCCACTGGGTAAGAGTTTTTCCAAGCTATCTAAAAGGGCATGGCTAGATTACATAGGGTTGATTTGTAACGCTTTTTTGGTTATATATTCTGGATACCAAAAACATATACGTGATATGCATTATAAATTCTTCTCCCACTTTGTAGCAAGTCTTCGTGTTTGTCAGGATGATGTTTGGTAAACAGAAGTTCGTAGTTTTAATATAATCCAGAATATCAATCTTTACCTGTATGGTTATTGTATTTGATATCCTGTTGATGAGATCCTTTCTGACAACAAGGTGATAAAGTTTTTCTCTCTCCTATTAGTCTTTAAAAATTTAAAGTTTTGCTTTTTACACTTAGGTATTTAATCAATTGGGAATTAATTTTTGTATGTGGGATAAGACAGAATCCAATTTCATTCCCATTCCTATGCAGTATCAACTTCTGGGGCACAATTTATTGACTACTATTTTTTTTTCCCTATTGATATGCAGTGTCACCTTTGTTACACAGCAAGCTCTCATACAAGAATGGATCTGTTTCTCTTGGATTTACTCAGCCCATACTAGCTTAATATACCATAGCTTGAAATGAAGCCTTGGGACAAATCCATTGCTTTATACGGTAATTCCATTCCTGGGTATTTACCCTAGAGAAATTAGTGCCCATATCCAACAGCAGACATTAGAGTGTATTAAGAGTAGCATTTTTGGATAACAGTACCAAACTGGAAATAACGTAGCAGTGAAATGGAAAGACTGTATTATATACAAACGATGGATTACCACACAATAATGAAAAGGAAGCAACTACAGCAACATGCAACAACACAGATGGTTTAACGTGTATGTTTTTTAAGATTTTATTTTTTCTTTTTTATCCCCAAAGCCTACTGGTACATAGTTGTGTATTTTTAATTGTGGGTCCTTCTAGTTGTGGCATGTGGGACATTGCCTCAGCATGGCTTGATGAGTGGTGCCATGTCCACGCCCAGGATCCGAACTGGTGAAACCCTAGGCCGCTGAAGCGGAGCATGCAAACTTAACCACTCAGCCATGGGGATGGCCCCCTAACATGTGTATGTTGAGCAAAAAAGGTTAAGACACAGGTGCGCTGGCATAGCAGTTGAGTTCATGCACTCCACTTTGGAGGCCTGGGGTTTGCCGGTTTGGACCCTGGGCACAGACCTACGCACCACATATCAAGCCATGCTATGGCAGGTGTCCCACTATGAAATAGAGGAAGATGGGCACAAATGTGAGCTCAGGGCCACTCTTTCTCAGCAAAAGGAGGACTGGCAGCGGATGTCAGCTCAGGGCTAACCTTCCTCAAAAAAAAAAAAAAAAGCAATACACAAAAGCATATGTCTTGTATAGTTTCACTTCAATAAAGTTCAGGAAGGCTGAACTAAATTGTATTGTCTAGGCTTGCATAGTTAAATGGTTAAAAGAAAAAAAAGGTAAAGATGTGGTTACTTCAAAAGTCAGGAGATTGATTATAGCTAGTGGTGAGGAAGCAGTTTATGATTGGGAAGGCATATGTGATGCTAGCAATGTTCTATACGTCCACTTGTTCTATATCTACATGGGTGTCAATTTTATCAAAATTTTTTAAACTGATTATTTATGTTTATATACTGTCTGTATGTGTATTCCCTCCCCCGCCACTCCCCTCACATTCTCTAAAGAGTTTTAATGAGGGTCGGCCTGGCGGCGCAGCGGTTAAGTTCGCACGTTCTGCTTCTCGGCGGCCCGGGGTTCACTGGTTTGGATCCCGGGTGCGGACACGGCACCACTTGGCAAATGCCATGCTGTGGTAGGCGTCCCACGTATAAAGTAGAGGAAGATGGGCACGGATGTTAGCTCAGGGCTAGTCTTCCTCAGCAAAAAGAGGAGAATTGGCCGCAGGTGTTAGCTCAGGGCTAATCTTCCTCCAAAAAAAAAAAGAAAAAAGTTTTAATGCGACTGGAATGATCTTTTTCTTTACAGCGTGGTAGAACTCTCTTTTAAGCCATCTGGTGCTTTCTTTATGGCAAGATTTGAAATTATAGATTTAATTTACATAACAGAATCACTCTATTTCTTCTTGAGCAGGGTTTTTTCCTAGGAATTCATATACTTCAACGAAGTTTTCCAATTTGTTGGGCATAAAGTTCTTATAGTAGTGACTTTTAATCTCTCAAATACAGCTTATCTCCTTTTCAATTCTTAATGTTATTATTCTCTTTCTCTTTCTTTATTGATCAACCTTAGCAAAAGTTTGTATATTTTATTAGTTTTCAAGGAACTAACTTTGGTCTTCAGTGATTCTCTCTTTTGTACCTTCACTTTCTTTTGTTAATGTATGTTTTATCTCCTTCCTTTACCATTTTGAAGCTTATTCTCTTGTTTTTCTAATTTCTTACTTGGACTCTTGGTTCATAAATTTTTGGCATTTAAAAAAATAATGTAAGGGGGCCGGCAGCATAGTGGTTAAATTCATGCGCTCTGCTTCAGTAGCCTGAGGTTTGCAGGTTTGGATCCCAGGCACAGAGCTAGCACTGCTCACCAAGCCACACTGTAGCAACATCCCACATAAAAAATAGAGGAAGACTGGCACTGATGTTAGCTCAGGGCTGATCTTCCTCACACACACACACACAAAATATACATATATAAAAGCACTAAAGGCTATGAATCTCCCTCTGGGTACCTCTTTGGATACATCCTACAAGTTTCAATATGTAGCACAGTATTTATTCAGTTGTGGATTTTTTTTTTTTTTGAGGGAGATTAGCCCTGAGCTAAATGCTGCCAATCCTCCTCTTTTTGCTGAGGAAGACTGGTCCTGAGCTAACATCCATGCCCACCTTCCTCTACTTTATATGTGGGACGTCTACCACGTGTGGCCCGCCAAGTGGTGCCACATCTGCACCCGGGATCCGAACTGGCAAACCCCAGGCCACCGAAGCCAAACTTGGCACTCTCTGCTGCACCACTGGGCTGACCCCAGTTCTGAATATTTTTAATATGACTTTATTTTTTACATGAGTTTTAAAAAGTTATTTTTTTTCCTTTTAGAACTAGGATTTGAATCCAGGTTTTTCTGAATATAGAACTCAGCTCAGAACCATCACACTATTCTTTTGCATTCTGGTTTGTAATTAATCAACAAATAGTGACCAAACTCTTTCACATGGTATACAAGGCCCTGTGCATGATCTGGCCACCACAACCTTTTCTCTTGATTCATTTGACACCAAACTACTCTAATTCACTCTGTGTTTAAGCCACACAGGCTTTCTTTCACTTCCCTCAACCTGCCATGCCTTTTCATTCTCATCAGCCTATAATGTTTACAGTAGCCCTCCTCCTATAAATAACAGATGAAATCTGTTCTTCAGATTTTATCTTAGACATTACACTCATGGGGAAACTAAGCCAGTTACCACTCTGATATATTCTCATAATCCTAAAGAACTCTTCATAATAGCATTTAGACAGTAAGATCCACAAGGACACGGAATCTATATTTGCTTACCACTGTATCTATCCTAGGCACATGGACTAAATAATTTTGCAAGAAATACTTATTGAATAAATGAACAAACTCCTGCTACATAACAAGTATTATAGTAGATTCTAGTTAGAGAAAGGCAGAAATTTGTTGCTCTCTCTAGGAACTCACTGTGTGATGTCCTTTCTTGTACCATCTCTTGATGGTAGAAACTGTATCTTTCTCTTCATAATCTCTTCAAATTGCAGAATATAACTTTGTGGAAAATAAGTGTTTAATGCTGACTAAGATACTAGAATTTGCTGGAACAGAAAGGCTTATCTGAAATAAAGCCTCTACTCTGAAGCTTGCTTTTTCTGTGCGTAAGGAAGACTGGCCCTGAGCTAACATCTATTACCAATCTTCCTCGTTTTACTTGATGAAGATCATCACTGAGCTAACATCTGTGCCAATCTTCCTCTACTTTATGTGGGATGCTGCCACAGCATGGCTTGATGAGTGGTGCTAGGTCCCCACCCAGGATCTGAACCTGAGAATCCTGGGCAGCCAAAGCAGAGTGCATGAAGTTCACCACCACACCACCAGGCCACCCTCTGAAGCATATTTTTAAGGTCACCCTTCCTAAAGCGAATGGTCAAGATGTCACAAACTGTCACTTTCTTACTACACTGAAGGCAGAACTCATTCTCTTCTTAGGTATTTTAAAGCCTTAGTAATTAAGACAGAATAAAACTGATATCAAAACAGACTGATGAGAATAAAAATATTAAAAAAGACCCTAATACCCAAAGATACATAAGAATTTAGTATATGATAAAGGTATCATTTCAAATAAGTAAGGAAAGGATAAATTAATAAATAATGGTAAGACTACCATTTAAAAATTGAAAAACATTAAATATCTCTTTTTAAAATTTTTTCTCATCCCAAAAGTTAAAAAAAAAAAAAACCTTTACTAAAATGCAGTGAGACTATAAATTACAGAAACTACATAAAAACAGCCATGCTTACAAATCTGCAACCTTGATAAATGACTGGCCATAAATATATCACTAACTCACACCTTATAGAAAAGTAAATTTCAACTGATTTAAAGACCTATAAGTAAAAAGTTACGTAATCCATCAAAGAATAATTCAATAAATTATGATATATTCTTAGCACGGACTAAGATAATTGTATGTGTACTAATGGGAAAATCTCCAAGATACACGAAAAGAAAAAGTTAAGTTACAAAATTAAACATAGTATGTTACCACTTACATAAAATAGCTTTGCATATGCACATACTTGTAAATGCATAAGAAAATGTAACAAAGGATAAAGAATATACTGTTAACAGTCTTATCCATGAAAAGAAGAAAAAAATTTGAGAGGAAATGAGATCTTGTGAAGAGACTTTGTACCTTTTGAATCAGTAAACTGTTAGTTTCACTGATTTATTTACAAGCACGCGTTACTCAAGAAAATTTTTAAATTCCATATATTCTGTAGAAAAACCTATTTTTCTTTTGTAAAGATTTTATTTTTCTGTCTTCTCCCCGAAGCCCCCGGGTACATAGTTGCCTATTTTTAGTTGTGGGTCCTTCTAGTTGTGGCACGTGGGATGCCGCCTCAGCATGGCTTGGTGAGTGGTGCCATGTCCACACGCAGGATTCGATCCGGCAAAACCCTGGGCCACTGAAGCAGAGCGCTCGAACTTAACCACTCAGCCACAGGGCCAGCCCCAAAACCTATTTTTTTAATAGATACAAAAAAAACCTCTCTACATAGGATTCACCAAAGGCAGGCAATAGAGAAAAAGACTGATACATTTTAACTGTTCTGTTGATGTATGGCAAGAAAATATAAAGAAAATCAAATACCAAACAACAAACATGAAGGGTTAATATTCTAAATATATATAATGAGCACTTAAAAAATAACAGGAAAAATAGATAAGAAACATAAACAAATACTAATCTCCAATATGCAAATAAGTGTAAATTAAAAAAGTAGGAAGTAACATTTAGGAAGTATATTTCACCTATGTCAGATTGATAAAGATTAAAGACAAAGAAAACTTTCTGGGCCTGCCCTTGTGGCCTTGTGGTTAAGTTTGCCATGCTCCACTACAGCAGCCCAGGTTCAGTTCCTAGGTGTGGACCTACACTGTTCTGTTAGCAGCCATGCTGTGCTAGCAGCCCACATACTGAAAAATAGAGGAAGATTGGTAAGGATGTTAGCTCAGGGTGAATCTTCCTCAGGAAAAAAAAAAGAAAATAAAAGAAAAAGATAATTTCCAAAGAAGATAAGGGTGGGGTAAATTGTATACAACTATTACTGTGATTGCTGTCATTAGTAAAAGTATACGTAAACAGGTGTGTCTTTTAAGAGGAAAATTTTACAATATATATCAATTTGACAATATATGTCAAAAGGCTTAAAAGATATCTAGCAGTTTTAATGTGTATTTCTCTAGCTATGAACAAAGGTTGCAATATGAATGAGACTGAGTATGCTATATTTAGTAAAGAAAAAGCCATTTGCAAATGGTGGATACTGTATCGATTCATTTAAAAATATCAGATCTATCTTCAAGGAAAGAATCTGGTTAGATACATAACAAAAGGATTAAATGCTCTTTTTTTTGTGGTGATTCTTGGCTTTCTGCTCCACATTTCTTGGGGAAAAAGTAAACACAGTAAAAGGAAATTACAGAGAAAATAAATCTAACATGCAAGAAGACTTAAAAATGTGGGATGAAGTTTAGTGCACAAAGAAGATATTGTGATAGTAAAAATAATTCCACTCACATAGCTATACACTGAATAAAATATATAATCTCTCTGGGCCTTGATTACCTCATCTGTAAAGTGAGGGGCTTGGACTGGACTGTTACATCCCCTTTGCTTCTTAATTACTTATAATTTTGGACAGCTATAAATAAGAACAATTTTAAATTGAACCAAATAGAACAGGCCTTATATAGTGAAAGGCTGTAAGATTAAATGAATAATTTAGCTGCATATATGGTACTTTTGTACAAAAGCTAGTTTCCTCTACTCAGATAAAATACAAAACAAGGAATTACCTTTCAGTATTCTCTTGTTCTTCTTCTGGGAATGGCTTCTGCTTTTTCTTGTTCTGTTCTTCCAACAGCCAACTTTTCCTCTTCAGTCCCTTCTTAAGTTCTGGATTCAGGTTTACACTCTGAACAACAGCCTCAATGACATCTGTAACTGTATCAGGACCGAAGTGCAGTGCTGCTGCTTCTTCACCTTCATTCAGTTCTGGGCTGACAAACTGGGCAGCCTGGAATGCTTGCATTGATACCACAGCCTGGAGGGGACATTTCCGAGGTCGACCTGGTCTGCGTTTCACAAAGTTATTCCCTGTCCTGGCCTGTCTTTGAAGTTTTTTGGCTTTTAAAATCTTATTGACATGGTCCAGGTTTTTCTTGGTGGCCAAGATTTTGTCATAATTGCACATTTTCCGAGCTTGGCGCTGCATAGCTTCCACTACACTTCTCTTGATATGATGGGGAGAACAGTTGCTTGGCAACTTTTCAGAAAGGAGTGACATGCTATTACTGCAAGAGTCACTGGGGACGGCAGGCACTAGAAGGCTATCTGGTTTTCCCAGGATTCGCTCCTTGCTGTGGCCATGGCCTGGACTGGAGGAAGGTGGCACAGACGCAGATGCAATCACAGCATCAATATTTTTCTCCAGGGGCTCTTGGTCCTCATGTTGTACAATCCGCTGCAGCAGACTATCCACAGTGTCATCCCCAGAAGCAACCAATCTTGGACTTCGAGAAGGAACTCCGTTCACTACATAAAACCATAAATCACACATAAGATAAAAATTGAACACAGCTAGTAATTTAAATAACTTTTTACACAGAATAAAAGACAAGGAATACTTCTCTATTTTTTACAGTAAGATCAAACATCATATCATATATGCATTTGTCTTTTACAGGCAAGTTGACAGTTTACTTTCCTGAATAAGGTACATTACAGTAACCATAATAAATTCAAAATTGGCCCGTGTGTCCCTAATAATATACAGATTAAAAAGCAACAATTCTTACTCTCTGAGAAGCAGAAAGAATTACAGTTTATTTCTTCAAAAATGAAGGTCCAGTTAAGTTAAGGGACCGGACAGTTAAGTGTTGGATAAAGAGCTAAACTTTAAATATAGATGATATGTCTAGGTCAGTGCTTTTTTTCTGACAATGTTTTAAGTGCAAAGGAATAGAAGTGAAACCCTCTTCTTGGGAAAAACTTTAAAATTAGAATAGAAAACATCTGTATAACCTAGTTCGGAAAGAATATACACCGGCGGGAAGATTAGAAAATAAGTGGTCTTAGATAAGCCTTGTTATCTTAGTGGCCCAATGATCTGGTGATCTTTGTTTCTTCAGATACCACTCAGCAACTTTTTATGACTATATGTGAGAAGTGCTCAACTTCCTTTGGCAAGCTATGTTAGTTTTACAATATTATAAAAATTAGATCATAATACATCACTTCCCAAGATGCCTAGTTTACTACAAACAATCATAGGTCATACTTTTCCAAAGTTAATCAATGGACTTCTTATCTATATGACATTAAAATGTGATAGTATTTTATTTATTTATTTATTTGGAGGAAGACTAGCCCTGAGCTAACACCTGCCGCCAATCCTCCTTTTGCTCAAGACTGGCCCTGAGCTAACATTCATGCCCATCTTCCTCTACTTTATATGTGGGATGCCTACCACAGCATGGTTTGCCAAGCGGTGCCATGTCCACACCTGGAATTCAAACCAGCGAATCCCCCAGGCAGCCGAAGGGGAACGTGCGAACTTAACCACTGCACCACCAGGCCGGCCCCTGTGATAGTATTTTAGATACTCCTTTATAGGCCCCAGGCATTCTAGATTCCAATCTCATCAGATTACACTGAAATTTTCCTCAAATTACTAATAACTTGATTCAAATATATCCAATGGTCTTACTTAAAATTCAATATTTTTAGAATTTCAAACTTTCAGCTATAATTTATATCACTCCTCTTTAAAATCCTGCCTCCACTGTTTCTACAATAGTACTCTTTGATTATCTTCCAATTACTTGCAACTCTACTAAATTCAACTGTAGAGATCCTTATTCCCCCATACTTACTTACTTTCCCACTGGGAACATGTTTATTTTCATAGTTTCAATTATCATTAGAATATATATCAATTATCAAAATGAAAACTGATCCCTTCCTCTTCCCCAACCTTTAAATGCCAGTTTCTCAATCTCTCTAGTACAAGACCTTTTCTTGTTTCAACTCTACACTCTCTCTTTGACAATTCACTCAACTACTATCTGTATTCTGATGACTGCCGAATCTCTATTTCCTGAATAGAATTTTCTTCTAACTCTCTACTTTTCCATGTTTCATAGATTTTTCAAACTCATATTCACAACTAATTATCTCTTCCTTCAAACTTGCTCCTCCTCCATATTACCTGTCTCAGTGAATGATACTATAAAGCCAACTATCCAACACTATATATACTGAGCACCAATCATGTGGCAAGAATTTTATTATCCAAGCTGAGGCCAAATGATCAATTATTTCTCCTTTATCCTCACCACGAACCATAACACGTTGTTTTATGTTAGTTTGCTCTCTTGAACCTATCTACTTTTCCTCATTCTACTACAGCAATTCAAGACTAAGCTAACCTTATCTCCCTGACCTAAAGCGATAAATAGCCTAACTCTTACAGTGCTATTAAAACACTACACAAATCTTTTGATGCTTCTCCTATCAAACGGTGGTACCTAACTCCCCTTCCGTTGAATACCAGCTGCCCTTAGTGAGTTGCTTCTAGTAAAGACAGTACAATGGAAATAAGAATGTGCTGATTTCCAAAGTTAGACTAGAAAACGCAAGCACAGCTTCCACCTAGGTCTCTCTCAGGACACTTGCCCTTGGAACCTAGCTTCCACATTGTAAGGAAGTCGATGCAATATACTGACAAGCTGCCCAATAGATCCTACTAAGGTCATAGCCAACAGCCAGCATCAACCACCAGATACGTGAATGTGGAAGCCTTTAAGATGATGCCAGTCCTGCCACCATCTGGTTATAATCACAAAAAAGACCTTGAGAAACTGCCTAGATGAAGAGATTCATCAAGAACTTTGAGATAAGTGATTATTATTGTTTGATATCAGTAAGTTTAGGGTGGTCTGTTATTCAGCAATAGGTAAGTAGAACATTGTTCTTGCTACTTCCACTCTTGCTTCCCTGCAACCCATTCTTCACAGAGTAGCCTAAGTGATCTTTAAAAAAAAACCCACAAATTTTATCAGGTTTCTGCTTCTGCTTAAGATTCTTAAGCTTAGAGCTACATTAAAACAGCTTTGAATTATCACCTTTTCCTTCAGCCTCATGTCTTATTAACACTCTATCTTGAACCCTCTATTCCAGTAATAATGAACTTCAATGCCTCAAACTTAACATGTTCTTTGTTGACTCAAGGCCTTTGAATATGTTATCTCTGCCCGAACAATGTTTGCTCACAAATTTTTCTGCTTAATTACTGTTCACTCTTTAGTTTACAGCAAGGATATCACTTCTTTAAGGAACATTTCGCTGACTAGGCCCCCCACACCCTATTAAGAATTATCGTAATACTTTCTCCTTTCCTACTACTAATCACACATCTAATTAGTGGCTTAATGTATGTAATTCTTAAAAAGGTACAGTTCATAAAGGCTGTGATGATATTCATCAAATTCACTTTGTGTCTTCAATGACCAGAATACAATTAGTTAATACGTAGTTGAAGAATGAATCTTGGGCTCAAAATCTTGGAAATTATTTTTGTCTCCTCTTTCCCTTCCTCAACAGCCCAGAGCTACCAAATGTTTTTTAATTCATGAGTATATATTTAAAACAGAATCCTAAAACGGGTACCTTGTTTGAAGCCTCATTCCTGAGCCACTCACTTAGGGCTACCTCACACTTGATTTTCTGAATTGTTCCCATCTTCCTAAATTCTAGTCTGCCAATTTTTCTTTTTAGGTAGTCTGCTCTATGACATGATTTTGTTTGTCTGTTTGTTTGTTTCCAGAGATTGATTTTATCCTGCAGTACAGAAATCATTTGGAGTCATTTTGAAACAGACATTGAAGTAGAGGCTCTCTCTAATCAATACTGCATTACAGCTTGGTCTCCTGAAGAAGCCACACCTGGGATACAAAAGAGCATCATGTCTAGGACACAATGCTGGGCACTATCTTTTAGATGTAATAACTTATTTTGCAAATTAACTTTTTTGAAATAAAATATTGCATAAAATTAAATGCACTTTTATGTATGTATTTTTATGAGTTTTGACAAACTTACCATGTAACCAACATCATAACAAAGATATAAAGTATTTCCCATCCTAAAAAGTTCCCTTATGCCCCTTCCAAGACAATCGGCCTGCCAACCACAGCCCCACGGAAGAAACCATGCATTTGCTTTCTCTCACTATTGATTAACATTGCTTTTCTAAAAATTCCTATAAATAGTAAAACAGAGAACTATTCTATTGTTGTCTGGCTTCTTTCACACAGCACATTTTTTTGATTAATTCTTCTTGTTATATTCCCTTTTACTGTTCCTATTTCCATATTCCATTTTACCGCTGAATTGTATGAATATACCACAATTTGTTCACACATTACATTCATCTGGACATTTGAGTTGTTTTCAGTTTCCGGCCATAAAGAATAAAGCTCCTATGAATATTTGCGTATGTGAGGTTTTGTTTGGACATATGTTTTCATATCTCTTGGGTCAATACCTAAGACTGGAATTACGAGATCGAACTAAGTATATGTTTAATTGACAAACTCTTGCAAAGTGACTACTATTTTAGAGTACCATCAGTAATGATTGAGAGTTCAAGATGCTATGTATCATCACCAAGACTTGGTATAATCATTCTTTTCTTTTTTTTTAAAGACTGGCACCTGACCTAACAACTGTTACCAATCTTCTTTTTTTTTTCTTTTTCTCCCCAAATACCCCCAGTACATAGTTGTATATTTTAGTTGTGGGTCCTTCTAGTTGTGGCATTATACTCAGTCACTTTAGTTTTAATCATTCTAATGGATATGGAATGACATCACATCATGGATTTAATTTGAATTTCCCTGATATTAAGAATATTTTAATATGCTTAGTGGCAATTCATTTGCATTCTTTTGAGAAGATTCTAGTCAAATCTTTTTTTTTGTTTTGAGGAAGATTAGCCCTGAGCTAAGTGCTGCCAATCCTCTTCTTTCTGCTGAGGAAGACTGGCCCTGAGCTAACATCCGTGCCCATCTTCCTCTACTTTATATGTGGGATGCCTACTACAGCATGGCTTGCCAAGAGGTGCCATGTCTGCTCCTGGAATCCGAACCGGTGAACCCCAGGCCGCCGAAGCAGAATGTGCAAACTTAACTGCTGAGCCACTGGGCCGGCCCCCAGCCCCTTGATTATTTTTACTGGGTACTTTCACTCTGTGGTTTGCTTTTTCATTTTCTTCTCTTTTTTAAAAAAATTTTTATTGAGATATAATTGACATATAACATTATATTAGTTTTAGGTGTGTAAAATAATGATTCCATATTTGTATATACTGCAAAAAGATCACCATGGTAAGTCTAATAAACATCCATCACAACACAGTTACAAATTTCTTTCCACGTGCTTTTTCATTTTCTTAATAACGTCTTTTGAAGACCAAAAGTTTTAAAATTTGAGGAAGTCCAATTTATCTTTTTGTTGCTTTTATGGTCCGTACTTTTCTTTTTCTTTTTTTTTGAGGAAGATTAGCCCTAAGCTAACTACTGCCAGTCCTCCTCTTTTTGCTGAGGAAGCTTGGCCCTGAGCTAACATCCGTGCCCGTCTTCCTCTGCTTTATATGTGGGACGCCTACCACAGCACGGCGTGCAAAGCAGTGGCATGTCTGCACCCAGGATCCAAACCGGTGAACCCCCGGCCGCCGAGAAGCAGAATGTGAGAACCTATCTGCTGCGCCACTGGGCCGGCCCTGGTCCGTACTTTTTAACCTATTTAAGAAATCTTTGAATATCCCAAGGTGATGAAGATTTTCTCCTATGTATATTTCTAAAAGTTTATAGTTTCAGAAATTAGATATATGTTCTATTTCAAGGTAAATTCTGTATAGGCTATGAGATATCCAGTAGTTCCTACATCACTTGAAAAAGACTATCCCTGTCTCATTGAAATACATTCATATTTGCTGAAAATCAATTAAAATAAAAAATATATATGAAAGTGCCTATTTCTGAACTGTCAATTCTGTTCCACTGAACAATATATGTATCTTTTCACCAATAATACACTATCTTGATTACCATAGTTTATAGTTTGTCTTCATATCAGTCAGTGGAAGTCTTCTAATTTTGTTCACAAAAAGAAAAATATTTTGACTTTTTAAGATTACATATTTTTGTATACATTTTGGAATCGTTATTTTATATAAAAACACCAGCTGGAATTCTGACTAAGATCTATTAAATCTACGGATTGAATTTGGAGAGAACTGACGTCGTAAAAATATTTTTTGTTTTTAATTTTTTAATTTATTTTTTTAGCTGTGGGTCCTTCTAGTTGTGTCATGTGGGATGTCGCCTCAACATGGCATGATGAGCGGTGCCATGTCTGCGCCCAGGATCCAAACCAGCAAAACCCTGGGCCACCAAAGCGGAGCAGGCGAACTTAACCACTCGGCCACGGGGTCAGCCCCATCTTAACGACATTGACTCTTCCAAACAAACAATGAATCTAGAGGATCTCTCCACCTATTCATTCTTTAATTTTTCTCAATAATGTTTCACATTTTGCATCATATAGATCCTGCACATATTCTGCTAAATTTACCCCTAAGTATTTATGGCTTTTAATATAATTGTAAATGGTATTTTGATAATATTTCAAATACTAATTTCATTGTGAGTATAGAGAAATATGATCTCTTTACGTTTTGCTTATATCTTTTTCTTAAACTCATTTGTTAGGTTCAGTAGCTTTTTCTGACAGATTCCATAGGAATTTTCCTGTAGATCATACCATCTGTAAATGAAGACCTTTTTTTCACTTCTTCCTTTCCTATCTGTATGGTTTTTATTGCTCAGAATTGGGTTTTTAAAAAATCATGAACGGATGTTAGATTTTGTCAAATGTTTTCTCTTAATCTACTTATATAACTAGGATTTTCTCGTTTATTGTTAATTTCATAAAACACATTAACTGATTTTCTAATGTTAAACTAACCTTGTATTCCTGAAATAAACCCAAATGGTCATGGTATGTGATCCACTCAACACACCAGATTCAATCTGCTAATGTTTTGTGCCTTCTGCATTCATGCTCAGAAACAATACTGCTCTGTAGTTTTCTTATAATGTGTTGCTTGGTTTCAGGATCAGGGTAATATGGGCTTCATAAAATGAGGTGGGAAATGCTCCTATTTTCTGGAAGACTTCGTGTGTAACTAGCATTATTTTTTTCTTAAATATCTTAGTGTAATACATGATTGAAGCTAGTTGGGCTTTGAGTTTTCATTGAAGAAAGGCTTTTAACTACAAGTTCAATTTTTTAAATAGACATAGAGCTATTTAGGTTACTTATTCTTGAGCTTTAGTAGTTCATGGTTTTCAAAGAATGTGTCTCTTTCATCAAATTTATTGGTCTAAAATTTTTCATAGTGTTCTTTTATTGTTCTTTTAAGGTAAGTGGGAATTAGTGATGTCTTCACTTTCCTTCCTGATATTGCTAATTTGAATTTCATTTTTGGCTAGAGTTACCTTTTTTTTTTTTGTAATTTTCTATACAGCAGTATAAGCTTTCATTGATTTCTCTCTGTTTTCCATTTATTTCTGCTCTAATATTTATGATTCTCTTCCTTCTAATTTGGGTTTAACTTGTTCTACTTTTTCCAGCTTCCTAAATGTGAGTGCCTGGGCTATAGATTTAGACTTTGGTTGTTTAACAATGTAACTCCTTAAAGTTAAAAATACAACCTTAATTGTAGCCTACACATTTTTACATTTTCATTTTTATCTAATTTAAAATATTTTCCAATTTCGCTTGTGAATTCCTTTTTGACTTATGAGCTATTTAGAAGTGTGTTGTTAAATTCTCACATATTTGGGAAATTTCACGATATCCTGGGTATTGAATTCTAATTTAATTCCATTGCATTCTTAAAATATATTCTGTATGATTTCAATCTTTTTAAGTTTATTAAGATGTTTTATGGCCCAGAAAATTGATGGTATCTTGGTATAATTCCACATGTACTCCAAAAGAGTATAGGAAAAAGTGTTTTATATTTGTCTATTTACTGAAAATTTCTGGAACTTCCTTTGGTAGATTTATATTTTTATCAAGTATGATTTCCTTTTTGTTTGAAGAACATTTCTACTACTGTAGGTCTGCAGGCAACAAATTCTTTAAGCTTCTTTTTCTGATAATATTTACTTTGCCTTCATTTTGAAGGATATTTCACTGGTTAAAGAATTTTAAGTTGACAGCATTTTAAAGATATTCCTTTCAGTATTTTAGACATCGTTTCATTGTCTTCTGTCTTACAACATTTCTGACAATATATCTGCTGTAATTCGTTGCCTTGTTCCTCTGTATACTATGTGTTTTGTCCCTTTGTTTTTGCTGGTAAACTTGAAGATTTTCTCTTTATCATTGGTTTTCAGAAATTTGATAATGATGTCCCTTGACTTCTGTATCTTTCTGTGTATGTGTGTACTTATCCTGCTTGGGATTTGTGGAACTTCATGGATCTATGGGTTTATAGCTTTCACTAAATGTGAAAAAAGTATTTAGGATTATTTTCTCAAATGTTTTTTATTCCTACTCCTTATGAGACTCCAATCTTTTGTACGTTAGCCTTCTTGATATTGTACCACAGGTCACTGAAATGCCATTGATTTTATATCAGTCTTTTTCTCCCCCCTCCTCTGTACTTCATTTTGGATAGATTTTACTAGTATTTTTTCAAGTTCAATGATCTTTTCTAGTGTCTAATCTGCTGTTATTTCGTTCAGTGAAATTCCCATTTAAGATATTTATCATCAAAAGAAGTTACATTTTATTTTTTTATATCTTTTATTTCTCCTTCACCATGTTCATGTTTTCCTTTAAATTCTCAAAGATAGCTCTTTTAATATACTTGTCTGTTAATTCAATCACATATTATTTCTGTGGCAGTTCCCACTGACTGATTTTTATTCTGCTGAGTTATACTTTCTTGCTTCTTGGCACATCTATTAATTTTTGATTGGATGCTAAACACTGCAATATTACACTAACTATTCAGATTTTGTTGTCTTTCTTTAAAAAAGGTTGAAGTTGGAGAAACTGGAACCTTGTGCACTACTGGTGGGAACGTAAAATGGTGGAGCTGCTACAGAAAATAACATGCCAGTTCCTTAAAAAATTTAAAAATAGGGCCGGCCCAGAGGCGCAGCGGTTAAGTTCTCACGTTCCGCTTCAGCAGCCTGGGGCTTCACCAGTTCGGATCCCAGGTGCGGACACGGCACTGCTTCACACGCCATGCTGTGGCAGGCATCCCACATATAAAGTAGAGGAAGATGGGGATGGATGTTAGCTCAGGGCCAGTCTTCCTCAGCAAAAAGAGGAGGATTGGCAGCAGTTAGCTCAGGGCTAATCTTCCTCAAAAAAAATAAAAATAAAAATAGAATTACTATATAATCCAGAAATTCTACTTTTGGGTACAGAAGAATTGCAAGCAGAGTTTTGAAGAGATATTTGTACACTCATGTTCACAGCACTATTTCACAAATAGCCAAAAGGTAGAAGCAACTCAAGGGTCCATCAATGGATGGATAAAAAACAAAATGTGGTATAAACATACATGGAATACTATTCAGACTTAAAAAGGAAGGGAATTCTGATACATGTATAAACTTTGAGAACATTATGCTAAGTGAAGAAAGCCAGTCACAAAAGGACAAATACTATATGATACCACCTATTACTTTGGCGCTTTACTCTCTTCCACAAGACAAGCAACATTGCAGATAGAGACTGCTCTGTCAGACAGAATGCTGGAGGAAAGACAACATGGAGTAGACCCATGATGGTCACGTAGCATGAACAAAGTATAAGCCTTTATTGTTTTAAGACACTGAAATTTTGGGATTTTCTTAGCACTGCAAAATCTAGCCTATTCTGATTGATACAATGTATCAAATAATTATCTTCCCTGTTCAAAATTCTTTGATGGGTCCCAACTGCATCTACAATAATGTCTCAACTCCTTTAAGTGAAAAAAACATACCACATGTGACATAGTCTATTATCACTTATACAGCTTCATTCTGAATCACAAAATACCCTTTGGATACTACTAATATAAAAAAAATACTCTTCTGCTTTATGGTTTTGTGCCTTTCTTTGGACATGCTGTTCTCACTGTGTTAAATACATTCTTATCCTTTGTCACACCTATCGACTCATATTATAGTACTATATGTGTCACATCTTCAGGAATGTCTTCTTTAGTCAACCTCAGTGGTTAGTGCTTGACTTCCTCTGTATGTCATAACATTTTGTACACTGGTCTGTTACAGAATTTAACATACTTTTTATTGCTGAGTATGTCTAAATCCTTGAGGGCAGGAACTTTATCTTATTCATGTTTGTATCCCCAATGCTCAGTACTCACAGTAATCCTTAATAAATATTTATTTGAATGAATAAAATGGTTTTATGGTAAGAGAAAGTTTATGGATTTAGATATTATTTCTTTTCTTTACTAACATGAAATATTTTGGTGATTTTCTTCATAGACACGTCTCTTACAAAATCTCATTCATTTATTTCAGGGGTTAGCAGACTTTTTTTCCATAAAAGGCTAGATAGAAAATATGTTAGGCTTTCAAAACCACATAACAATGTCTCACACATCATTTTTTTCCTTCTATTTTTTATGAGTTTTTAAATTAAGAAAATTTTTTTTTTAAATACTGGCACCTGAGCTAACATCTGTTGCCAATCTTCTCTTTTTTATTTCTTTTTCTTCTCCCGAAAGCCCCCCAGTACACAGTTGTATATTTCAGTTGTAGGTCCTTCTGGTTGTGCTATGTGGAACACCGCCTCAGCATGGCTTGATGAGCTGTGCCATGTCTGTGTGCAGGATCCGACCAGCAAAACCCTGGGCTGCTAAAGCACAGCAGGCGAGCTTAACCACTCGGCCATGGGGCCAGCCTCTTCTCTTTTATTTCTTAACCCATCTTAAAAAAATGTAAAAACAAGGACCAGTCCAGTGGTGTAGTGGTTAACCTTGTGCACTATGCTTCGGTGGCCCAGGGTGTGCTGGTTCAGATCCTGGGTGTGGATCCACACATGTTCATCAAGTCAGACTGTGGCAGTGTCCTACATACAAAATAGAACGATTGGCACAGATATTAGCTCAGGGCCAATCTTTCTCACCAAAAAAAAAAAAAGAGTCAAAATAATTCTTAGCTTGAGGGCTGCACAAAAAGAGGCCTTGGACCATAGTTGGTTCCACAGGCTATGGTTCGCTGAACCCTGGTCTAGGTCAATAACATCAAAGTTAGCAACTCATTGTTAAAGCGTTAAAATGTTTCCCTGAAGTAGTGTAAAGACAAAGCACTATGAAAGACAAAACTATCACTGCTGTTTGAATTCCACTGTACCTCTGGCACAATGATACTAATAAAAAGCTTCAAATATGTTAATCATCGAATAAATTCAACAAATACCATATTGACACAATTTGACAGTGAGGCCTTGTACAGATGAAGAAATTAAATTTTCTGACTATAAGTCACAGTGATATCCTAATCAAAAACACATGGATAGAAAGCTAAGAAATGATAATGTCACTTCCTTGCTTAAAACTTTCAACGGCTTCTAAGTGTTATTAATAAGGCTCTCCATGACTGGTCCCTAACTACTTTTCCAGCCTCACATTCAGTCTAACCACACAGCCTCTTTTATTTAGTTTCTTGAAGTCACTGTTCTCCCTTTTACATATATGACTTCATACTCTCCAGTCCTCAGTAAAGGTAGAAGACAGATATATACCATCCTTTGTTTTTTTTTTCTTGTAAACATGTACTATCAGTAAAAAGAAAATTGAAAGCATAACCTAAATCTATGTATAAATTATACAAACGTGTTATACTGTATTAAGAGATTCTTATCTCCTCATAAATTATTTTGCATATCTGAGATTTGTGAGAGCTTCTTTGAAAAGTATTATTCTACTAAACAATTTTATATATATCTAGTTTTTATTTAATAGCTTCAATCCACATCCCCCTATTACACTACATACTCTTTCACCTCAACCCAGCTTTTAAAATCTCTATTTTTGTGGCTGCCTATTCTTGTACTAATTTTGAATTGTTCCCTGTGAACTACATCAAAATCACTGCACCTCATGGAGTGTACCTAACTGGACATAAAAAGGGGTAAAAGGGGAAGACTATTATATTGTTTCATTGTACATTATTATTAAGTCTCACATTCCAGGATCACTTTTGTTTTGTCTACAATATTATATAATAAATCAGTATAAATTGTAATTTATATTCTAAGTCTATTCCAAGTCTACAGTATTATATTGTAAGTCTGTTCACAAGTAACAGATGGAAAATTATCTTCCAAGTCTCATAAAACAAAGAGTACTTACCTGTTGAAGATGTACTCTCAGATAAAGACCTCTTCCTGGTGGGGCTACTGTTTGTGCTCTCTGATGGTCGCTGGGAAGACTTCTCTGAGGTTGGTTGGGAACCTGGAAAGACAAGAAAAGAGAGAATTCATAGGAAAATTCAAGTCTGAAAATAATGCTAAACCATTTTGTGTTAGAACTGTGATATTTTAGTTGTTGCCACTGCCATTCCCTGCAATAATATGACTTTTAAGCGAATAAAAATAGGACAATTAACAGAGGACAAACCACACTAGATGTTGCCGACAGAATTTCTCAGGTCTCATATACATAATTTCTCCTGTTACATTAACAGAGGGAAAACTAATTTTAGTGGAAGAATGAACAGAAAACATGATTTAGTTTTTATGTATTATTACTATGAAACATATTACTAATATAGTTATTGATAAAAATCACTAGCAATATTCTAACCAAATCTGATCCTGCTTATTGATTCAAATTCACCATATAAACTGACAAACAAAACTTACGATGCAATTAATTAGAAATGATTGACATGAGAAAAGCAGGTCCAACCTAAGCATTTCATTTAATAGAATCAGAGATGAAAATTCAAGAGTCGGACCTTAAATCTATACATTCTATCTAATCCACAGATATCATTTTCATAGTCTATGTTTTTCCTCTGTAGCATATTCTGGAAGAACTGGTGATTAATTTATCCATGGACTAGAATGAATCTCCTTTAAAGCTGTACACTTAAGGTTCGTTGGTTATATACATAAAAGCTCATGAAGATAAGAAACTCAATTTCCTTTCAAAAAGTCTCACGCTTTTACCAAAACCCCCAATCAATGCAGCATAATTTAACACATTTCTTACTCAAGAGAAAAGTATGTCATTCAGGAAAGATTATTTTCCTGAATAAAATATACTTGGTTCTGATACTGGATTCCTTATATCTTAAAAAGCCAGCTGTTGAGAATACATAATGAATGTCCATCTCAAGTTTGTCAAAAAACTAGTAGCACTTTGAAATGTTCATTTTTAAGTTGAAAAAAAAATTACCAAAAAAAGGCTTGAACGTAATTGGAGGCACAAAAGGACAAGAAATAAATACTTCAAGATGAGATTTTTAAGATCTTCCTCTAAATGAGAGCTAACTCCTTAATGAAGAAGTGACTAATTCACTGAAAGACAACTTGGGGACAAGAAGAACTGAATGGAGCTAAATTTCTAATATTTCCCTTTCTCTAAGAGAAATAGTAAACCATGAGCTTTGTTTTAATTACATAGTATCTTTAATGACATCACTGTACAAACTCTTTTAGCAGGGTCTTTAAGCATTGTCCAGGTGATATATAAGAATGTGTGTTGCCTTTCAAGAGTAATAAGTTAGATTTTTGGGAAATTAATGTTATGATAGTACATCCTACTTTGGAAACACAGTGATGACTAACGTAAGATCTAATCAAGAAGCAAAACTGTTTACTATTGAATTTTAAAAACAGATACAAAGGGATTTCAAAAACCAACAGTACAATAAATCCCCCTAGAGTATGGTTCAGATAAGATAAGACTTCCATTAAAGAGGTAAATACCACAATAAAATATCTAAGAAGTAAAAGCCCAGGCATCAGTGAAGATATAACTTTAAGTATTAATACTGAAAAAATTCATATACTGGACAGATAAGTATTTCCTACTCAGACACACAGCCAAGACAGAAGACAACAGTGGCCAAGAAGCTTGAGACATCATTGAACTCTCTTTATCACTATTCTCCTGATGAATGGGCAAACAATCTTAGATTGAGTACTAGGGAAAGGGCTTGGAGAGCACTTTTTATAAAGTCTTCTCTCTCAGTCATAAACTAACATTTTTTGAATATAGTTTATATGCTTGGTACTATGCTAGACAGTGTACAGGTGGCGGGGAGAGATATAAAAATGCCCTCTAGGAGCTTTTTACTGTCTTGTATGTCATCATGTATTACATTTCAGGTGGCATTTGTGCCATCCATTCTTGAGCTCCGTCTTCAGTTTCTAGGCTATTTGGTAACGTTTCCCAAATTTCTTGGTCATCTTCAAGAAAGTCTTGATGAAGGCTTCAACTATACCTTTGATCATCAGGATATCCTGAGAATCACCCTGCCTGGCCTCACCCACCTCAGGGTAAAAGAGGGTACAGGCACTTTCTTCAAAGCTCCTTCTTTTGGTGGCATCTGGAGCTGCAGAGGAGGCAGTGGGAGGTGGAATGGGGGTCAGATCCCCGGAGATCGTTATTGGCAGCATTGTACAGCAATTCCTGAGAAACTGAAACAATTGAGAGAGAGATGGCTTAGCTCACTTAGCTTCTGAGCCATTTTTCATTTCCTGAAAGTAATGGAGGCCAGCAGCCTATTCTTAGGATTAACAGGAGACTGGAATAAAACTTCATTCAGGAAGGTTCTCATTTTTCATTTTTAAGAGTCTGTTTGAATTCTCTGTTCTCTGCTGTTAAGAACAGAGCAGAGCTGTTCTTAACAATATTCCACATTCAAGAGGAGTAAGGTTGTATCCCTGAGATATAGATCTCTAGGGATGGTACTCAGATGTAGACCCTTATTTCATTTAAATATATTGCTTATGGGAGCAGTAAGAGGATGAGGATGTCTGAAAAAAAAATCACCTAATGATGTAAAGCAACCAAGTTTAAGATTGGAAAATGATGATATAAACTTATGTGTGTTAAAGACATTCAAAAGCATGTTAAAACTGTCCTAATAGCAGGAATAATGAGATCTGCAAATATTATCTCCAATAGTGCCAGAAATATACTGTTTTATAACTGCCCTCATGCAATTGGGTGGCTAGGGAAGAGCAAGACACGGTTCAGAGAGAACTAGCATGTCCATTTCAAAAGAGACCAATATATCTACGTTTCAAAAACTAAAACAGAATGCAATGCAAAGTTGAGTGTAATATAGTGTTAGGTACATGGACTATGGAGTAAGGCATCCTGAGTTTGATTGCTGGCTCTGCTATGAATTATACTGTAAGATCTAGGCAAGTAAATACACTTGAATGTTGGTTTAAGGAAGCACTCTAACTCACATGGTTATTGTGAGTTCCAAAACGAGATCATGTAAAAAATTCAAAGGATTTTTATAAAAGTTATACTATTATACGTAAATTGGCTCCTTAGGTTTATCCATAGAATTTTTAGACCCTAAATACTTAACATTATCACTGACATGTGTAGGCAGCCATTCAATATTAAAATAAAAATTAAAGAGCAGGGACTTATGACCAATTAGGAACTGGAACTAATCTAGAATATCAAGCATTTATCTTAAATATAAAGAAGTACTAGTAAAATAAGTACCTCCAATTAAGAAGTACTAGTAAGATGGGTACCTCCAAGCTGGTAGGTAACTGCAAGGTTGGAAAAAGCTCCTCTGAAGCAAATCTTCTAATTCACTGACTCTTCACCATAGCTTCTCCAGGGTTGGGATTATGCTCTGGATCACATCAATAAAACCAGATGTGCCCCAAGGATGAGTCAGAACCAGAAGGTGTCTGGCTTTCTGTTCAGCTCTGTACCAGGAAAGAAAGTAGTTTTCTGCTTCCCCTGCTTGGTTCTTTGGTTCTTCTAAATCATGGGTGATTTTTTAAGGGAGTTACTGCTTTGTTGCTGTCTCCATAATGTGATGAATGAATGTTCATTTCTCATCAGTGGTCATTTTAAGTATGCCTGGAGGGATATGTGAAGACTCTCCACTCTTCACGGGACAAGAGGTTTGTATGTATTCAGTTCAAGAAAATCTGATACTTCCTCAAAGACTACACATGGAGACCACATATAATTTTAGATATCACAGACTTCCCAGCATTTCTCATTTCAATATAGTATAAAGCTGAATAATTAAGTACTTCAGAAGCAAACAGAATATAAACAGGAAGTCCTCAATTCACAAAACTATTGGGTAGAAACACTACTGAGTGTGTCATTATTGAGACGACAGCTTCAGAAATATGTTTAGAAATTCTACACACATAAACGAAGGAAGCAGAAATTATAGATAAATCACAAAGGAAGCACCTAAATAAAATCAGACTTAAACATAAACGTAAGTTGATTAGCACAAGTAAATTCTTTTTCTTTGGTTGGGAAAACAGAGGCCTTCATGTAAAAAAGAAGGCAGACTACAACTAAGGAGGGAAACAGGAAGAAGAAACTACCATAAATTGGGATAATAAAGAAGGAATTAAGAATTACAAAGTTGGAAATGTGAGTGAGCCCTGGAAGTGGTTTTGATTGTAGGATCTCTGGATTTTATTTGGTCATTATTCAATGAGCTTTTAAAGATAAAGACAGGTTTTCAAGAAACATCTGTGTCAAATTAGACAAAAAGGGGAATAAGATGGTACTGTTATAGCAAAACCATAAGATGAAATCATGGATAAGAATGCCAGAAATTTGAGAAAACAAAAAAAGAACAAAATTGGATTTTAAAGGGATAAGAATCTGGAAATCTTTATATTCTACACAAAAATGGGTAGAAACCAAGAAGCTGTTCTGAAGTTGATTTGTCACAAGAGATCTTTGATGTCTACACAGGAGGAACTGAAAGAAAGCGAAGACAAAAAAGGAACACTACATTTACACACGCCTGGGTGTGAGGAGAGAGTCAAAGAGACAAAGACATCAGAAAATTCCTGATGATAACAGTGTCTGGGGGGGTGAGAGGAAGCATCACAAAGAAAACACTAGAATAAAGAGTCAACCTAACTGCTTCATTGAAATCCTGAAAACCCTAGGCAAAAAAAGGAGGAATTTCCAAATGTAAATTAACAAAAGAACACAGTGAATGAAACCAACCACTAGTTAGGTAAAATGTGTATTTCTTTAGTCTAAATCCACTATTAAAACTTTCACAACGTAATATGAATTTTGGTCACACTCCGTTGGGAGTTGAACACTAAAGACCCAAGTAACTGGGGAATAGCTTGAATGAACAGATTGATGTTTCCAATGCTAGAAATATCTTTGGGTAAGCAATGGAAAAAGAGATTAAGTGTGCCAGATTTGCAAGGATACTATGCAGTAGTCAGTTCACAGATGATATAAATTTATTTTAAAATAACATGCTTAGGGTCTGGCCCCATGGCCTAGTGGTTAAGTTTGGTGTGCTCTACTTCAGCAGCCCAGGTTCGGTTCCTGAGTGTGGACCTACACCACCTAGTGGCGGCCATGCTGTGGTGGTGACCCACATACAAAATAGAGGAAGACTGGCACAGATGTTAGCTCAGGGTGAATCTTCCTCAGCAAAAGAAAAAAAAGAGTAACATACTTAAAACTATTTTCTAACATTTAAATCACTCCTTCCCACCCAAACGAAAGCATGCTATGAAATTTTAATTTTAAGAAAGAAATTCCTCTTTTCTTATTATTTGTAAGTCAAAGCTATTGGCAATATTTGTTAAAGAGTGACTGAATCAAAACCGGTTATAATAAAAATGGACACCACAGTAAAATATTATGAACATAAAAATACCAAACTATTTAGAAACCTCTGATCAAGTTCTTTTGTTCCCAAATTCAAGTTCTGAATCCTCTGCTATGGCTCACAGTTCATAGAAGCCCTGGAAGCTTCTTTTGAATGAGTTGAATGCTGAGATAAGAGCTGGTTCCACAATAAAAACAGCTGTTTCCAATTGTGGGAAATACATTTACTGAAAGCAATACATTTCATCTGACTCACCAATTAAGTGCACTTCAAGAGAGAATGATTCAGAGCCTGTGCTGGTGATTTTTAAGCTAAAAAGTCTGTGTTTTTCTCCCTCTAATTAGGCTATTTCTTATAATGCCCAAATCAGATCACTCACTGCAATGGAATTCCTCTGGAAATTCCCAGAACTGCACTAACCACCACAATCAATTTTCTGATTTCATCTCCACATGTTCACACTTCACTTACGGGTGTACCATATATATCATGCTAGAAAAACTGTCAGAAATCAGAAAATTCTGATGAATGCTTATATTCTTCAGTTAAAAAAGAAAACAAAACTCAATACACTTTGCTTCAACTATTATGATTTTATAGTAAATACACTTTTTCCAAACAAAAGGAAAATTTAGCCCTAATTTATTCTTGGGAGACAAAATAGTTACTGATACCTACAATAATGTCCCATTGCCTGCTTATTCTATAATTTGTAAGCTGTAAATGCAAAATACACCATGCTGCTGTTCTTCCCCCTTTTCAGGTTGCAGGTTCTGGCATGTGCAGCCAGCCATGAGTTGGAAATGTTGAAAAACAGGGATGGAATATCTGATACTTCAGGTCCAAAACCCTCGCTACGCCTATTTCATGTCCACCTAACGTAGATACTTACTTAAATAGAATTATTTATCAGGATTGGGTGAAACCAGAAAACCTGGCCTCACTGAAGTATATAATTTCACTACAATTTCATTTGCATCAAACTGTAGACTGTTAATAAACAAGTGAGAAGAGTAGTATATAAGTTAAAAAATAAATAAGCTAACCACCACACCACATCATTATAAAATGACTAGACCTGTTCTTTTTAAAGCTTTATGAGATTTAACGTTTAGTCTAAAACTGCTCAAGTGATTAAGCTAGTTTGAGTCTCCATCTATAAAACAAAGAAAAGGTCAAATGCCTTGCTCCAGACTACATATGAAGGACTACCATTCCTGCCTGTGCCCCTGATCTGATTTCACTTATTTTTCCTAAAATTTACATCAACATAGTTTATCAGATATGCCTTTTTATTCCAAGTAACACTTATGATAAATCTACTTAATACAAATAGTAAAGAATCTTTTCTATTTTTTCCTTAATCAGTTATCAGTTTGAGATAAGCTTCACTGGACAATTAGTACTCTGCTTTTTAAACAAACTAAAATGGTTGGGAATAATTTTAAATTTACAGAAAAGTTGCAAAGACAGTACAGAGTGAGAATTCTCATATATCCTTTATCCAACTTCCCCTAATGTTAACATTGCACATAACTATGGTACATTTGTCAAAACTATGAAATTAACATTGGTATAATTTATGTCTTTTTCCTGTTCTAGGGTCCAATCTAGGATATCGTAATATATTTAGTTGTCATGTCTCCTTAATCTCCTCTGATATGTGAGTTTCTCAATCTTTCCTTGTTTTTTCTCAGATCCTTGATACTTTTGAGGAAGTATTTTGCACAATGTCCTTTGTTTTTTTTTTTTGATGTTTCCTTATTACTAGACTGGCGTTATGAGTTTTTGGAAAGAATACCACAGGAATGAAGTTCCCTTCTAATCACATTATATCACAGAGTATGTATTACCATCATGACTTATCACTGGTGAAATTAACCTTGCACTCAGTTAAGTGCCGTCTGCTAGGACTCTTCACTGTAAAGTTACTATTCTTCCCTTTCCATATTCTGCTCTTTGGAATGACTTAGGTCACTAAGTCCAGCCCATATTCAAGAAGAGGAGAATTAAGCTCCAACTACTCGAAGGGGATAGTCGATATATATTGATATTCCTCTGTAAGGAAAATTTGTCCCTTTCCTCCATTTATTTATTTAATCAATCATTTATTCATATCAGCATGGACTCATGGATATTTATTATTTAGGTTACAATCCAATACTGTCATTATTTATTTTGCTGCTTAAACTGTTCCAGCTTTGGCCACTGGGAGCTGTCTCAGGATAATAATGTAGATAATTGACAATTTTGTAATACATGGTATAGTAAGTACTTTTTTGGACATTTTAACAGGATAACAATTAATGTATAATGAATCTATCTCCAAGTCATATATGGGAAAAAAATCAACTAATGACTGAGGTCAATCTAAAATAACATGAAGTTTAGTATGTTCTTTTTATACTTTAAGAAGAAAAACTATGTGACACTAAACAATCACAGACAGAGAAGATGTAATTATTTCCTTGACAGAATATGTAATTATAAGGAAAAAGTAGGGACCAGCCCTCTGGCTGAGTGGTTAAGTTCACATGCTCCACTTCGGTGCCTCAGGGTTGACCGGTTCAGATCCTGGGCGCAGACCTACACACTGCGGCAGCATCCCACATACAGCAACTTGAATGACTTGCAACTAGGATATGCAACTATATACTGGGGCTTTGGGGAGGGGAAAAAAAAAAAGGAAAAAATAAATAAACCCGTCCTAACTGCTACAAAATTTAAAGCTATAAAAATTTTAATTATCTGCATTTCCTCATTTCCCATTTATTCCTTAACCTCCAGAAACGTAACATTTGCCACTCAGAAACCATGCTTAGATTACAAAAGATAATCTGCCAAAGCAAACTGTCTACTTTCAGTCCTTATCTAACTGATCTCTGTAGCATCTGACACTCCTTACTAAAAACTCCCTTAGGAAACCCAATGTGTTCACCCTATATATTATCATTCCTTCTCATGGCTTCAACAATCACTTACCTAAAACTTTTATCTTCAAGTTTGATTTCTCTTTTGAGCTGCAGATCCATATATCCCACTAAATAGCGTAAAACCCAAAACCATTTCCTATCTCCAGCCTTCTCCTTTTGCATACCTCCTTTCACTTAATCACATCACCATTCAAACAACTGCCTAGGGGAGGTATCTCAGAGACATTCTAAAATCTTCCCTCCTTTCCTTACCTCTTTTTTTATCTATTCCTTTTGAATATGTCTTCTCTGTTACTACCTTAGTTCAGTCCTCCAAAATATTCTGCTGGGACAATTTCCAAACTGTCCATCTGATCCTATTTCTCTAATCTGTCTGTCACAGTACTAACAATATAATCTCAGCAAATCATTCTTCTGCTTTAAAACTCTTAACTTCCCATTGCCTATAAGCAAACTCCAAACTCTTTGATATCTTAATATAAACAAGAGACTTTATGATCTGTCCCCTGCCTATCTTTCCAGTCTCATCTCCTGGGTCCCATATCTGACTACTTACAGTTACCCAAGCACAGTATCATGACTCCAAGACCCTGAAAAGCTTATTTCTCTATAAGAAAGTCTTCACCCTTTCTTCTCTAAGCTCAAAACGTCTTCCTATCTGCTCCTTTTTTGTTGTTGTTGTTTTGTTGGTGAGGAAGATTGGCCCTGAGCTAACATCTGTTGCCAATCATTCTTTTTTTTTCTCTCCAAAGCCCCAGTACATACTTGTGTATCTTAGTTGTAGGTCATTCACTCTAGTTCTTCTAAGTGGGACACTGTCACATCATGGCCTGACAAGTGGTGTGTAGGTTCCTGCCCAGGATCCAAACTGGTGAACCCCTGGGCGGTGAAGTGGAGTGAGAGAACTTAACCACTCAGCCATTGGGCTGGCCCCTTCCTAGCTCCTTTTAAGTAAGTCCCTCTCTTCACCGCTCCCCAAAAGTTGTGCATATCTCAATTTTAGGAACTATCAATAATTATTTGTATACATGTCTATGTTCTCCGCTGAACTGTAAATTTCTTGAGGGCAGAAATTATATCTTATTCACATTTGTTGTTTGCACCTGGTAAACAACAGACACAAAATATCTGCTGAAACGGGGCTGGCCTGGTGGCACAGTGGTTAAATTTGTGTGCTCTGCTTCACCAGCCTGGGGTTCGCACGTTTAGATCCTGGGTGCGGACCCAGCACCACTCATCAAGCCATGCTGTGGCGGCATCCCACAAAAAAACTGCTGAAGGGACAACTACCATCATAATAGTTAAGATTAAAAAAAATCAAATACATAAAGCTTTGCCTAAACCAAACAAATTCTGATTTTCAAAGTGATCAAATTAAAAGATATCCTATGCTTTAGTACTTTTTCTGTGTGAGGAAAATTGTTGCTGAGCTAACATCTGTGTCAATCTTCCTCTATTTTATGTGGCATGCTGCCACAGTGTGGCTTGACAAGTGGTACTAGGTCCTTGTCTGGGATCCAAACCTGTGAACCCCGGGCTGCCAAAGTGGAGCAGGTGAACTTAACTGCTGCACCACCAGGCCAGCCCCCTATTTAGTACTTTTTTTCTTATTACTTTCCTTAACTAAAAATCTTTTTCTCAACTGGTTTCAAGAGGATACATAAACCAGTTTTCATATCTACCTGGAAAAAGTTCCTATTAGAAAATCAAGTCACATTTCTATCCACTTATCAAAAGAGTAATTGTGAATAAGATGGAGAGATTCCAAGATACAGACCAATTAACAGAATTTAGACCTGTGATATAATAAAGAATACATCTGTTCTTCATCTCTGATTTCTGGCACAGAACTTCAAAAACCCTTGGAATTTCCTCAGTGATATGAACATCTTTGTTACGCCAAAGAGGTGACTTAAGGTGGACCCTGAGATAGCTTCAGGATGGGGGCTGGTCACTAGAAAGACCAATCACATGATTAGAAGTGAAACAGCACATAAAACATTGACCAGCTTAAACTGCTTCCTTAAAACAGGTAATAGATTAATCAAACCTCGCTCAATAACAGAGACCCATGTGTCAGGTGGGAACCCATAGCCCCAGGATGACCCTGGAACCAAGAATCTTCAGAAGTATTGCCACCATAGCCCTTTATATGAAGCAAGAAACCCTTCAGTAAGGAAAATACAGCTTCCAACAGCCCAAGTAGCTTGATTACCACATACGGACTGATTTGAGACTAACCAATCAACTTACATGGGCCCAGCTGCAGCTCAGTAGCCCTAACTCCTTAAATTTCGCCCCAAATCTTGGATTGGAGAGACAGATTTGAGAGCCTTGCCTCCTGTCTCCTTGTCAGTCAACCTCACAATGAAGCTCTCTCTCTTCTCAAAAGGTGGTGCCATTGTACTGGCTTATATGCGTTTTGGGTAGCAAGATCAACAGAAGATTAAAACTTTGGGCCAGCCCATCTACAGTGGATGGAGGAGGTCTAGAGACTGAGCTCAACCATATGGCCAACGATTTAATCAGTCCTGCCTATGTAATGAAGCTCCAATCAAAACTCTGGACACTAAGACCTGGTGGAGCTTCTTGGTTGGTAAACACAATGACATCTTGGGCGGGAGACACACTCAGATTCCAAAGAAGGGCATGGAAGCTCTGTCCCCTTCCCTGCCCTAGACATTGGCCTATACCTCTCTTCAATTTCTGATCTGTGTCCTTCATAATAAAATTGTAATCATAAGTATAGTGGTTTCAGTAAGTTCTGTGAATCATTCTACCAAATTATCAAAACAGAGAGATTGCAAGAAGCCCCAAATTTGTCACAGGCTGGGCAGAAGGTGGGTGGACTGGGGAGACTGAAATTTGCAGTTGGCATCTTAAGTGGGGGTAGTCTTTGAAGTTCTTTGCCCTTAACTTGTGGAGTCTTCCTTAACTCCAGGTAGTTAATAGCAGAACTGAATTGAATTGTAAAACACACAGTTGGGACAGAGAACTGGCATCAGAACACTGACTTCAGAGATGTCTGAATTTTTTTTAATGTTATTTTTTTTAAAGGAAAGAAAAAGATAAGTTTTATTCTTAAAGCAGATATTTTGCATGTTAGACTTCCCTGCTATCCTATTCCCTGAAGACCCTGAAACCAGGCTCACATTCATCCTTTCCACTCCAGCTCATATACTTGGCTTCTTGGGTGACTTTAATATCCATGTAGATGACACATTCAAAAATCTAACCTGTCATCTTATCTCATCTTCACCTTAATTTCCTCACCTGTTACAAGCTCTTCTCACAACTCTTAAATTAGGGGCCTCAGATTCAAATGTTCCTTGGAGCCAGATGCATTGCTTACATAGCTGAATTGGGCCAGACATAACACACAGCAGGAAACTGTCAGGACTGAGGCAAACTGAAGAAAGCCCCCCAAGTAAAGGGGGGCCTACCACTATTGAGACTCAGCCTTCGAGGTCATTCAAGAAATGTGGTTTAATTGTTTCCAGGTGTTCTGAATTGTTTTTTAAAGAGAAGCAGAATACTGAACTTTTATGTGAAATCTACAGATTTTTAAATTTTAGCAATTAATTTTTTAAAAACTATAGAGATCACCACAAAGGATCACATATAAGCCAAAGGCTGATGGTTTTTAACCACTACTTTAATTATTGCAGTTGCTCAGAGCTGTCCAAGACTCTCTTCTTTTCTCACTCTATATTCTCTCCTTAGGGAAATATCACACACAATGATAGATGGATGGATGGATGGATAGATAGACAGACAGATGATTCATATACGCATAGTCTGTTTTGTTAGTGTTTCTGTAGAGTGAAACAGCTTATGTACAACTGATAAATAAAATACCAGGATAACATGGAAGTTGTGTGAGTTCATACACGATTTTTCAAAGCACAGTAAATTTTTTTTTTTTTTAAAGATTGGCACCTGAGCTAACAACTGTTGCCAATCTTCTTTCTTTTTTGTTTCTGCTTTATCTCCCCAAACTCCCCCGTACATAGCTGTATATCTTAGTTGCAGGTCCTTCTAGTTGTGGAATGTGGGATGCTGCCTCAACGTGGCCTGACAAGTGGTGCCATGTCCGCGCCCAGGATCCGAACCAGCGAAACAGCAGAGCGCGTGAACTTAACCACTTGGCCACCGGGCTGGCCCCAAGCACAGTAATGTTTTTAAGCACCAAGCCAACAGCTGAACAAAGAGTACATACACTAACACAAACTAAATGCAGTAAACCATGGAGCCATGCAGTTCTGTTCAAAATGCCCATTCATTCCATTCTTCCTCTTGGCTCCAACTCGTCACAGACTTTCCTACAAGTGCTTATTATGTGGTTTCCCTGAACTTCATGCAAAAGAAACAAACAAGGACAATAAACCAGAACCAGCTATATCTGGCATCACTTCATTTATCTGCCAATGATAAACTTTTGTGTCTACAACTGAGCAGCTTCAACCTTTCTTTATATCCTTCTATCAAGCTACCTCCATCTTTTCCTAAAAAGTTAAGTCCTATATTTATTGTAGTATTTATTTATTTATTAAACAGCTTAGCATGCCTTTTTAAATGCTGTTGCTATTTCTAGAATTATTATTTTTCTTGGTGCTCTGGTTACAAAGTTGTATAGGTTTTGAGAATCTGCTCCAAACTCCATCTTTCCCAGAACCTCTTTTATTTTTAGTGAATGATATTGCCAAAATTTTTCAATACCTCCTCGTGAAATGCCCTATCTCCAGCCCAAACATCTCTATCGAGCTCCAGAACTAGCTATTCAGCTGCCTGCTCATCACCTCCACTTGAATGTTCTAAAGGCATCTCAAAGTTTACATAAATTAAAAAGCAAACTTGTGCTTTTGCTAAACCTGCTCCTCCTCCACTTGTCTCCGTATCACGGCATGGCACCACGAATCTCCCAAAGTTCATAGAAAAGTCTGCCACCACCATCATCTAAGCACCATCATATCATCTAGACTATGCAATTGCCTACTAATTGGTTTCCCTATAACTGCTCGTCTTCTATAATTCAATGTTCACACACGAGCCAGAATGATCTTTTAAAAATGCAAATCTAAAATCAATACTCCTCTGTCTTTTGCTCTTAGTATAAAATCCAAAATCTTTAACATATAGTCTGGGTTCTTTCTTTCTTCACAACTCTCTCACCCTTCTCTCTTATGTATTCCCTCTCCTACCACAATGAACCTTTTTTTTTTCCATTGACTTTTTCTAGTATCTAAACTCCTTCCCAGTTCAAGATCCTCAAACACGTTCTTCACTCAATCCTCAGCTTGAGAACCCTGTGGCTTCTCATCCTTCAAGTTTCAACTTTTTATCTTCAGGCCCTAACTAATAACTCTATCTAAATAGGTAACTCCCTCCCCTAAATTATCCATCCTAACACCGTTATATTAACTTGACAGAACTTTTCTCAATTATGCCATTATTTATGTGCTTACCACTCTATTGTTTGTCTTCCTTCACAAAGCTGAATGTTACTGAGGTCAGATATCATGTCTTTACTCTCTACTATATGCCAGCGATTAGAATAGTGCTAGATGTTTTAGAATTCAATAAATAAACGAATGAGTGAATGAATAAACGAACAAGTAGAATTTGTTTACCCAGCTAACTGCTGCTCCTTCATCAGGTGACAGTTTAGAATCACATTCTCAAGGAAGCCTTGCTGAGTTAGGCTTCCATTTCATGTTCTACAGTACTTTATCTTTTTTTATATATACCCTCTAATCAAAATTTTAATGACATTTAATGTGTAATTTTTTTGTTTATTACCCATCTCTTTCACTATAAGTCCCATGAGAATAGTGAACCTGTGTGCCTTATTCCTTATTTTATCACAAGGGTCCACAAAGTAGAATGCCTGGCAGATAGTATTCAATAACTGTTGCTGATTAAATATTTGTCAAAAATTTGTTGAATGAACCTAATTAAAGTTTAGGATTTTTTTCCCTCTTTATTACATTGTTAAAAACTAAAGAATCCTAAGCTTCTCCACTAAGATAGCTTTTATTTTTCAAAAGTTCACGAATTATGAAAATCAGGAGCAAAAACTCTTGTCTTTGAGGGCTTTATCATGTCCTCCAATGCACAAGTTTTTAATCTTTTAGGGGAATTATAATGCCAATTAATATCTGTGTTCTTACTATATGCAAATCACTTTGATAAACACTATAATCTCATTTACCTCTCATAACAACCCTACTAATCCCATTTTATAGGAAGAGATATTGAAGCTTAGAGAGTTTACTTAGGGAATCTGATGTAATGTATGGACTTTCTCCTGAAAAATATATACAAGCCTGCATTTCCATAATTTTACTTACAACATGAGAGGTTTTACGGATTTCCTAGAGTTAATTTACAAACCTTAGAGTTGAAATCTCTGATAAAGCACTCACGACTTAGAGATATCTTCCAAATGAATGGGCAATGCTTCTTATTTCTTGTTTCCTACCTTCTTTTCAAGTCTTAAAAGACACTTTCTAGATCTTACAAATACATTATGTAGATCTGTTTCATGTCATTTTACACCTAATTGTAGCAGCTTTTACGAAGATACCTGAAGGTACCTTGCAAAATGAACTCCCTCTGAATAGTAAAATTTTATGAAGTTGATCATTTTGAATGTCTAAATTTTTATTATGAGACATACAGGGTTAACAACATATTCTTCCTGTAACACAGAAGCATTTATAATTACTGAATTAGTATATATTAAAAATCCTGCATAGCCACCAGCAAGTATCTATGAGCCATTTCTTACTAAAGAAATGGTGTAATGGCCTTTTTGCATAAGAAAGACAAATAACTTTTCCTAGTTTCCAAACCTCGAGTGTTATTTGTTCTGATCTCTTCTCAAAATTCAAAATTAATGCAAAGACAGGCCTTCTCACATATATTGAAAATGAAAACTCTGAAGATAACATTTCGAAGTACGTTTATAAAAACAAAATAACAGCAGATTAAAAGTTCAGATATATGTATCAGGCAATCAGTGGGCAAAATAATCCTATATCTCTAACACAAATAACAAGCAACAAAATAACCCTCTTACCTGTCAAGGTCTGTACTGCCCTTTCGCTGGAAGGCAGCGTCTCCTTTCTGTGAGGCCGATTTAGTGAAGTGTCCTGTGCAGAAAACAGTCCAGGGCTGTCAGTTAATTTCTTCCGGCCACTGGAGTTAGGGTTTGAAACTCTGCAGCTGCCTATTGCACTTGTGAAAAGGTTTGTATGTTCATCACTGCTGGCTGGATCAGAGTTGGGAGTGAATCCTCCAAGGGATAAACTTGGAGAACTTTCTGAACAGTCAATCTGTAAAGGTGTCTGCAATCCCAAGGCCAATGGACTAGACTCTGAAGGCTCTCGGTGGACCCACTGTTCTTCTCTGTTTATTAAGTTTTTTGAAGGAGAGAGATGAGGGCAAGACATATGACAACGGTGCTTTTCCTTATGTTTATATCGCTCTCCAACAGTATCCTTTCCAAATCGATAGCGCTTCAAAGACTCCAGGACGGATCTGGAAGAGCCAGCGTCCATGGAAACCTGGGGTTGCTCAGAAGAACGGTGTTCTCTGTGTTTGTGACGGTGCCTGTGTTTGTGCTCCACCATCCAACCATAGGCCATCTCAGGAGGGACACTAGGGTAGGTACTCATGGAAAGAAGGGGAGTCCTGCTGGTTGTAAGAAAGGCCTCCTGCCGAAGTAGCTTATGCTTTTTCTTATGGTATTTCGTGGGATTGAGAAGTAAATGACCAGCATGCATATAGGAAGGAGGTGGAAGTGGAGTGGTGAAAGAAGGAGATGGAGGAGGTGGATAAAGAGTGGGAGGATACCTTCCATAGTAACCTAATCCTATGGGAGCAGCTGTAAGGGGCGAGGGAGAGTAAGGCATGCCATAAGACGGATAGAATCCAGTACTAGAAAGAGGAAAACTAAGGCTATGCATAAAAGGCATTTCAGCCATTGCCTCCCTCATCTTAGGGGGTCTCCCTCTCTTCTTTTTTAAGTCAGGTTTTCGAATGTAGTGCAAAGGGTCTAAGGGGAAAGAAGGATGTGTATAGAAACTATTAAAGTTGATTCGAAAAATAGTTGGCAGAAGGTCTCGGGGGATAAAATGATGACTTCGATGGGTAATTCGAATTTCACTGAGACGACTTATTAATTCCTCCAGATCTGCAATGAAGTCTGGATCCTGTCTATTTCGGAGTTGTGGATATTTCTTTTTCCGTTTTCGTTTCTGCCTTTTCATCTTGTCATAGCTGAGGTAATCATGATTTCTGCGCTTACATTTATGTTTATGCTTTTCTTTAAGACTGCTTAGGACTGTAGAGGTTTCAGGGGGAATCAGAGAAACATGCTCAAAAGAATGCCGCCTCTTTTTTTGCCCACAAAATTTCTCTGCCCTGTCTGATGTGCTATTATTATCTGTTCCAATTCCACTATCACTGGGAATGGTCTCATCACTATGAGACTCACTAATGGGAGAAGGAGTAGCTTCTTTCAGAGATGTGAGTTCACTCAAGTGAGAAGGCGAATTTGGCAACAAAGTAGGAGGAGATAATCGCCTCCTCCCCTTTGAGGCCTTCTTCATTGCAAGAGTCTGAATCATACTGCCCTGTCTGGAGTGTAAATGCAAATACGGCACTGAACTGGGTTCAACAAAGCCTGCATCACTACTTACAGGGCTCTGACCTCCACTAGTCCCAGAAGACTGAGAGCAAATAGGTGATGGAAGAATCTCAGAACTACTAGCAGATGAAGGCAGTAAAGGGGGAAGGATCTGTCCTAATGCTGACCCAGCTGCCTGCTGAGCTGTTTGCTCAAGAACAGCAAGGCTGGTAGGGCTACCAGAAAGAATGCCATTTAAGACAGTTTTTGGTTTTCGACCCCTCCTTTTTCCTATGTAAATGGTTCCTTTCTTGCTGACATTTATCTGTTGGCCCAATTTAGAGCCAAATGTGGCGGCAAGACTTGACACTGTATTATGGAGTTTAGATTGCACTTTCCCTTTATTACTTGATTCTACAGAGCTTGAAAGAATCTGATTCAACAGTTTCTTTCTTTTTAAAGTCTTCATTTTATTTATTTTGCGGATAATTGTTTTCATTAATTGTCCATTGTTTCTCTTGGTAATTTTTTTATCTGGTTCCATCTCAAGGTCACTCATACTACAGACAGTTGGCCTATGACTGTCATCTAGATCATCTGGATCCTGAAGTTGATCCTCACTCTCAAAGAAATCACTGCTACTTCTATGGTGATCACTTTCAGACTCCAGCTTGCTTGGACTTTCGGTGGCAACAAACGGAGCCACTGATAGTACAGGTGGCTTCATCTTGACTGGAGACCTCATTTGCCTCTTAGGTCTGCCTCTCTTTTTTGGAAAAGGAGACACAGACAGACTTTGTTTGAAGGAAGGAATTTCAATTTCTGGCTGTAAAATTGGGGGTTCTTGTTCTTCCTTAGACTGCAAAGAAAAAACTTTAGAGGCAGGGATTTTTAAAGTCCTTTTAGGTGGACCTTCCAATTGAGGCATCTCCTTGGATTTAGGTCTTCCTCTTTTGGGCTTATAAATATCAGACAAAAGGTCACTAGAGACACACATACTGGAGGATAGTTTGTGAGTAGCAAAAGATTTATGAGATGGTTTTTCACTATCAGTTAAGAGAGCAAGAGATGGAGTTGTGGATTTGCTCAGCTTTGGCAATCGGCGTTTAAGGAAGTCATGATCTACAAATGAAGATGGTCCAATGTTTTTCATAAACTTGGCTGGCTCAGAATTACTATTTGACAGTGAGCTACATGAAACATTTTTAAAAAGCTCTGATCTTTCTAATTCTAGCCCTTTTGGAGACCGGCATGCACTTCTTGCCACCACTTTAGTCCACCGAGGTTTTCTTCCTTTCCTTTTTTTTAATGGCTTGGACTGCAAACTAGTGCTTAGGCTTTCAGCAACTTGGCAGTGTTTGTCGGATGCAGTTACTGCACCAAGTTTTAGAAAGGGCTTATTACTAAATAAACTAGTGAAGTTAACAACTGAAGGGGTAATTGTATGAATACTGGATTCAGAACTCAAACTTGGCTTTTTTCCCAGAGAAGAGCTTATTCTTGGAATATCTATATGTGTAGTTTTTGAATCACTTAGCTCTTTATCAATCCCTTTACATTCAATATTCATGCTATGACCCACGGACCTATGACCAATGTTCAAGTGGGTACTTTCAGAAGAAAACTGGTTCTTTCCAAGAGATTCAGAAATTTCTTCCATCAGTTCTGTGGTAGGACTTAAAAGTAATGGATTAGGAGCCAACTGTGAAGAAGTTTCAGGGGAACTTCTGGTTAAAGGATTAACAGACACAGTAGGTGATGGGGAAGGGAGATTGCTTTCTCCTACTGCACTAAAAGGGGATTTAGCTGCAGATGCATCAGAAGCACCTCCCATTTGAAAGTCCGGAGAAGTGCAATATACGGGAGGTTGCTTTTCATGCTTTGAGGTTTCATAAGACCCCCTTTCACTGGACGAGAAACTGTCTTGCTGAATACAAGTTCCTTCATTAAATATTTCTTTCTCCAAATTAATGATTTCTTTTCGAACTGAGAACTTTTCCAATAGGCTTTCTTTACTCTGCCGTATGACATTCTTCTCAAAAGTTTTGCTGGTGGCATTGTCTTTCAGGGATTCAGACAGTTCCTGACTTTCAAGACTATTGATGTTTGTACTACAAGAAGCCTTAAGTGGTTCCTGAGTGGGGAGCAGTGCTTCGGCTTTAAGGTTTATGGCATCTTTACTGACCAGTCCTGCCATAGGACAACTCACTAGTTTCTTTCCAATGTCCTTATTAACTAATCCCATTGTTGAATTTGTTACAATCTTCTTTGCACAGTCCTTAGCCACTAGGCCAACAGTAGAACCCAGTTTCTTTCCCAAGTCTTTATTAACCAGTCCAACAACAGTGCCAAGTCCTAACTTCTTTCCAGATTCCTTATTCACTAAACCTGGAACAATACCAATTCCTAGCTTCTTTCCTGAATCCTTGCTCAGCAGTCCTACTGTAGTGATAGTCCCTGGCTTTTTGCCTAAGTCTTTATTAATGAATACTGCTGTAGTGCCAGTTCCTAGTTTTTTCACAGAGTCCTTACTGACCAATCCTACTGCTGCATTAAACACTGGCTTTTTCCCAGGATCTTTAGTTACCAATCCAACTGCTGTGCTGATAGCTGGTTTTTTAATTAAGTCCTTATGTATTATTCCAGCTACAGAGCCAACGCTTGCTTTCCTGATCAAATCTTTACTAACCAATCCCGCAGTAGTGCCAGTTCCTAACTTCTTCGGTTTTGTCTTGGAAGACTTGGAGGGAGGACAAGTTGCAATGAGCTGTGCCAACTTTTCTGTTACACTCGTTCCTCCATTAAGTAATGCTCTGTCCTTTAAATCAGGATCCCGGCTACCAACAAGAGTAGATGATGTTGCATTAAGGTAATCTGTCATTTCTGAGTGTACTGGAGAAAGCTTCTTAGACAAAGGATTGTTTTCTCCCTGTGAATGAAGATGGATGCTTTCTTCAGATTGGCATTCAATGGCTGCAACATCACCTGCTTTCTTGTACAACTTTGAAGGATCCTAAAATTTGAACAAGAAAAAGGTTTCAGAGAGAGTAAACCTTATACCACTTTAGTTTAGCATTACAATCGAACAAACTAATTGATCACATATCAGATATAAGCCAGGCAATAGTGCTTTTCTAAAAAAACCTAACTAATGTTACACTAATGTCACAGTATGTTAGCTCCTCTGCTGCTATATCAGAGACTATCACGATGTTATCTTTGTTGACTTTCAACCATAGAAACCTATATATTACTGGGTATTTAAAAATATCCCTATGGTATTTTTTGACATTGTTTTAAAGAGGCAAATTAATAGCCTACTTTCACCTTACTTTAGACCAACTAAATACATATTCATATACGAATATACTGTTTTTGAAAAGAGAAATATTGTTAGGTACAATATCCCATGGTCTTCTTTTAAAATAATGCTTCATTGCCTACCTCCTTCATTGATTTCAATGATTTCAAACCAATATAGGACAATCCCTGACCTACTTCCACTCCATTAACTTACTCTCTCTTGAGTGAGCAGTCAAGTTCTCTCTTAATGTGAGACGAATAGAAAAGACAATAAAATACATTCATAGTTTCTTTAAAATGTGTTTTTATATAAAATCTTAGAGTTGAAAGTAACTTTTAAGTCATTAATGTAAACTGCTATGTAATGCATGAATCCTCACTAAATATTTTACAAATGAACTCATTACTTCACACAAAAGTGTGTTTCAGATAACAAAGTGCTTTTTTCTTTGTTTCAGGATAGATTTTTCTTTTCTTTTCTTTTCTTTTTTTTTTATGATTTTATTTTCCTTTTTCTCCCAAAGCCCCCAGGTACACAGCTGTATATTTTTAGTTGTGGGTCCTTCTAGTTGCGGCATGGGGGACGCTGCCTCAGCATGGCTTGATGAGCGGTGCCATGTCCGCACCCAGGATTCGAACCGGCAAAACCCTGGGCCACTGAGGCAGGGCGCACGAACTTAACCACTCAGCCACGGGGGTGGCCCCTCAGGATAGATTATTTTTATTTAAGTATAACTGACATAGAGTTCTTAACTATAAAATACAAATGAAACACATGAATAAATGTAAAGATATACTATGTATGTGGATAGGAAGACATAAAGATAAGAATGTTCCCTAGCAAATTTGTAAATTTAATGCAATCCCAATAAAAATACCACCAAGATCTCTTTCTGGAATAAGAAAAATTTAACATTCATTGGAAAAAATAGACAAGCAAGAATAGCTAGCAAAATCTAAAAAGAAGAAAAGCAAGGGAATAATCTTTAATATCAAACATTAAATTATTTTTTAAAGCCTCTAATTATTAAAACAGATTGGAACTAACACATGAAAAGACAAAAGAACCAATGGAACAGGAAAGAAAACCCTAAAACAAATTCAAGCATATATGGAAATGTACTGTATGTAAAATGACATAATCCCTACCGAAGGGAAATTGGTAATAACTAGAAAAATGCCACATGAATTTAACCACACCTTTTACCAAGGAATCCCAGTTTTAAGAGATCTATCCTGAGATACGCTGGCAAAAAAATAATGTCTGCAGAAAGCTATAAAGAATAAAAATGAACCACTATTTTAATAGCAAACCCTAAAATAATCCAAATGATTATAGGGGACTGGCTAAATAAACCAAAGCATATCTGTACAATGGAGCACTATGAAACTACAAAAAAAAAATCAGTATCAACGTATTGCTATGGAATGATCTTCAGGTTATACTGTTGAATGAAAAAAGCAAGAATTAGAACAGTGGTTATAATACGCTACCTTTTGTATAAGAACATGGGGATGGAAGAATATGAATATATATATCTGATTATATTAAAAATGGAAAAATGGATGAAAGATTAATGAAAATAGTGACATACAATGGAGGAAACAGGTCTAGAAGTTAGATTTCTATGCATCTGCTTTATGGTTCTGACTTTGCAATTAAGTGTTTTACATATTTAAGAAACAAAATATCACAAAGAAATTTCTAAATTATGAAAACAATGGAAATACATCTATCAATTAATTATATAACTATATAAAAATAATTTTTAATTACTTTAGTATTTAGACTGTATGTTCTAAAGACAAAAAGATTGCCCATAAAGAAATCTTACATTGCATCCAGGAAGCATGATATTAGTGGTAATACCAGTATAGTTATTTTAAACCTAGATAGATGACTGATAGATATATAGATCAAGTAAGTTACTGTGTGAATGTCATTAGGAACCAAAATTTTGGAAGAAAAAGATGCAATATAAAACCAAAGAAGTAAAAACTCCATAATTTTAAGTTGAAATTAGAAATATATGAAGTCTTTAACACACACATTCATATTTTTTCCTCCTACCTCTATCCAGTAAAACACCTCTATCGAATGAAAAATAAATGACAACCAAGTAGCAACGAACACCTCTAACACTCAAGACTGTGGTCGCTGAATACTTCTTCCCATTAAAATGAATCAGGGCTCCTTGTAGAATGGACTGTTTCCAAATGTTAAATAGGAAATGCACAAGATGATGGGTGTGTATCTCTAGTCTCTTCACTTTGGACAAGTCACTCTACTTTTTTATTTGAATTTTATCATAATAAAATGTTTATTTAAAAAAAATAAATTCTTCCTAAAAGTGAAGTAAAATCTGCCTTTCCATAATTTTCATTTACTGGTTTGAGTCTCACTTTCTTAATTCACACAGAGTAAGTCTAATGTCTCTTCTTCCCAACAGGTTTCCATACATTTGAACTTAGTCAATATATTCAACCTTTAGCCCCAAGCAGTTTCACTTCTTCCTGGTCATTTCCTGACGGACATGTTTCAGCTTGTCAATATTCCTCTTTACATATGACAACTAAAGCAGAACACAATACAACCAAATACTTGATCAACTCAGAATTAAGAGAAGTATCTCTTCTTCTGGATTGGACTCTTACAATTTTGCCCAAGAGGAAACTGGCTTTCTGACAGTCTCACATACAACTGACCTACATTAAGTTTGTAATTAAAGAAATCCTTACATTTTCTTCCCGTCCTATTAAAGAAACAATACTCCCACTTTGTACTTTTACAGTTACTTTCTAAAACTTAAAAATTAAAAGGATTTGTTAAAGTACATTTATATCTGAAAATTATAAATTCCAATTTTAAAACTTACCTTTAAAACTCTGTCTAAACAAATTATGACTATGCACAATAACATGGATAAAGCCCACAAACAACATTGAGTAAAAGGAGCCAGAACCAAACTGTATACTATATAACTCCTTCATATTCAGTTTACAAACAGGCATAACTAATAATCATATTAAAAGTCAGGAAAATGGTCACCCCTGGTGTACGGTAGTAATGGGAAAGGAGTACAAGGAGGTCTTAACGGGTGCTGGTAATGTTCTATTTCTTAAACTGAATGTTAATTACATGGAGTGGTTGAGTTTGTGAAGATTTACTGAGCTGCTACATTTATTTATACACGTTATACTTCAATAAAAGGTTATTTAAAAAATTCTGTCTAAAACAAAAATAGAAACATACCTAGCTCCCTTAACCTGCTAAAGGACTGTACTCAAATCTGGTTTTTGACCTTTGTCAGAAATAAAAATCTCAGATTAACTAAAATCAGCCTAAAACAGAGTTAGTTTCCCACAGTAAATGGTCTGTGATTAAAGAAAAAGAAAGACATACACAGATAATTTGGTTTTGGTTTCAAAGATCTTTTCTTCCAAATCCTGACATGAGATAAACTGAGAAAATGAGCTAATATTAACAAGATGTTGAAAACTACATGTGGTACTGGTGATATTATTCTCTTACATCTCGAAGAACCCCTTAAAATGACAAATAGTAGTAAGAGATATCATTTTTAAGAGAGCATATTATATATTAGTCAATGAGAAAATATCGTATTAAAACATCCTACTAGGCATATAATTTTTTTCAACATGAAAATAGCTTTATTCCAAATATAAAAGTATGTTCATTAAAAAAAAAACGGCAATACTATCATCCATGGAAAAATATTTTTACATGTCAGATATTTCATCAAAAAGGCAGAAATATACTTACTTACATTCTTTTACAAAAATGGAGCCAAAAACACTTGCTGTTTTGTAGCCCACTAAAATTAAACAATACAAAGAAGACACCTTTCTATGTAAATAAATCAAGAGATAAGACTATCAATTCAACGGTTTCATAATAGTCCATAACTCATAAAATCAACCTCCTTTTGGCTGCTTTTTAAATGGTTTCCAGTGACTTCTTACTATAAATAACACAATGATGAACACTCAATTATATAAATCTTTGCCTACTTGTCCAATTATTTCCTTCAGATAAATTTCTAAAGGTAGAATTGCTACATCAAAGGGTATACACAATAGTTACACATGTTGAACAGGTGTGCACCAAGAAAGATTTTTTTGATGGAAAAAAAGTTTATTATAAAAATCCAGACGGTATAAACACATTTCTGTAACCCAAGATAATACTTTATGACTTGTGATATTCTATATTGTTAGGCAATGATTCTTATGGCAGAAATAACAATAACTTCTGACAATCTTGATTCTGGTAATTTTGAAAGTAAACATTAGACTAACAGTATTCATGTTCATCTTGATGTTGCCAAACCTTGATAATTTGGGGGATGTGGTTATAGCTATCTTCAGAAAATTTACTAGCTCCTGTTTACTGTTCCAATAAACTCGAGTTTTCATTTCAAATGCTATTATTTCTGAGATTACTATTTAGTTCATTTTCAAATGCACTTGTTACTGTCCTGTTTTTATCAAATGGGTATCTGTTTTTGCCCATTTTAAACATTTAAATATTTCAGATGGTTTCAATATTTTCAGTTCTTTGGTTGTAAAGTCTATGTTCATCTATTGACTCTTTCCTTACTGATGGCTTGTATTCTTGTATGGCTTGTAATGTTTTCATATTAAGGTATGTGAGTTTTTTTGGTGAGAGGTAAATGTTCTAGATGTGAAGAAAAGACTTTTTATTCCCATTGTCAGTGTTTAAGATTTCACAACCTATAGACTTATTTTTCTTGCATTTCTGTTTAGATTTCATTTATTACCTTTAGTTTGGAATGTCTTGTCACACAATTTTGCTGGCCATGTATATTTCTTCAGCAGTAAAAGAGCTGTTCAAGGTCTTGGTCCACAATATTTTTCTAATTGTGGAGTCTATCATTTCCAATTCAGAAGAGCCCTTAATATCTTAGAAATAACAGTTCTTTGTTTTTCTCATGTTTCACATATTTTCCCCAATTCCTTAGGTGTCTTTCCACTTCCTATTATTTTTCTTAAAAAGAAGTTAAAATCTTTTACGTTTTCAAGTACACATGAAAAACTGTACAGGTACCTCACATATTCTATCATTTAATCCTCACAACAACCACATGATGCAGTTACTATAATTATCCTCATTAAATAGATTTTAAAAAGTAATTTAGATATTAGATTACCTGCCCATGGTCACTTAACCAGTAAGTGATTGAGGTATGATTTAAACCTAGTCTGACTTCACAGCCAAAACTCTTAACCATTATATTAGATAAAATAGTCTCTTTAGCTTTACAGTTCTGTTTTCATAGCATACTTGGAAAGATAATATCCTCCTAAAGATGACAACTTTCACCACATTTTCAATGAATGCTTTTACTGATTCATTTTGGTTTTCACTTTAAATTATGTATCTATCTTGAATTTGTAAAATATAATCCGTGGGTAGACAAGTAGTTTTTACCTAAAATTTTGTCCATTGTTATGAGTTTCTCCATTACTCCTTTCATCTTCACTGATTTGAAGCACATTTATCACATACTTCTATTCATATCTGGGTCATTCTCTAAGCTCTCCATTTTGCTTCATTCATATTTATGTTTATTCCTGAGCCTAATACAATATACTGATAGTATAACTTTATATGTTTAATACTTGAAATAACTTTTTCCTTTCTGTATTCCTATAGAAATTCCTTGATTATTTTATTTATAACATTATTGGGACACATTACATACCATAAAATTGCCTTTTAGAGCACAAATTCAATGGTTTTTTATATACTCACAGTCATACAACCATAACCACTAATTCTAGAACATTTCATAAAGCTCCCTGGTTATTTCTGCATATGTATACTTCCAGATGACCTCAAGATCTATTTGAAGTTTTAAAAAACTCCAAATGGCTTTAACTTTGTATATTAATATAGAGAAAAAAGATATCTCAACATTAACTTTAGCTCTACAATAACAAAGTAAATTTATCTATTAAGTCAAGGTTTTTGGTGTTACTGGATATTTATAATTTTATTCATATAGATACTAAACACTTGCTGTCAAGTTTCTTTCTATTTGATAAATCCTGCTGTTACTTCTGCAAATAAATTTTGTTATATCTTCTAACTCTAAACTGATAGCATTCAAGAATACTAATTTTTTTTTTTAAAGATTTTATTTTTTTCCTTTTTCTCCCCAAAGCCCCCCAGTACATAGTTGTATCTTCTCAGTTGTGGGTCCTTCTAGTTGTGGCATGTGGGACGCCACCTCAGCATGGCTGGATGAATGGTGCCATGTCCGTGCCCAGGATTCGAACCAACGAAACACTGGGCCACCTGCAGCGGAGTGTGCGAACTTAACCACTCGGCCACAGGGCCGGCCCCACTAATTTTTTTTTTTGAGGAAGATTACCCCTGAGCTAACATCTGCTGCCAATCCTCCTTTTGTGCTGAGGAAGACTGGCCCAGAGCTAACCTCCATACCCACTTTCCTTTACTTTTATGTGTGGGACACCTGCCACAGCACGTCTTGACAAGTGGTACATATGTCCACACCTGGGATCTGAACCAGCGAACCCTGGGGCTGCCGAAGCTGAACATGTGAACTTAACCACTGAGCCACCGGAGGGCCCCTGCTAATGATTTTATTTACTTTATAATCTTGAATTCTTGCTTCATGAGGAATTCACTTTTTCAGCAATTAGTTAAGCACCTACTGTTTAAGTACTAAAATAACACCAGTGGGGGAAAAACAATCTCTTTCACCATGGAGATTTCATTCTAATGCAAGAGAGGGGTAGAGGCAATCAAAAGATAAGCAAAATATTCAGTACATCAGATGGTGAAACATGCTATGGAGAAAATCAGAGCATGGAAAGAGAAGAGGAAAAACCAGGGCTGGAAAGGTTGACAATATTAAGACAGATTGTCAGAAAAGTCCTGATTGAGAAGATTATATATGTGCTCACAGAACCGCAGGGAAACAGAGAAATGGGGGTCAGAGCTAGAAGATAAAGTGGAATCAAAGTAGGGTTTTTTTAAATGTGGAAAACAATGGCATCTTTTTATTCTCAAAAGAAATACAGCAGGGAAAGATGATGAAATGCCACATACTCCTGAAGTTTAATACATGTGTGTATGTAAATGTATAAGATCTAGACAGCCACCCGATTCTAATGGAATTTATTGAATCATTCACCCTCTGATGTGAAATGCTATATTTCTCATGTACTAAATTCTCATACATACTTGGTTGGGTCTATTGCTAGATACTCCATTCTGAGTCATTGATTTTCTGTCTAGCTGTGTACCACTACCACAATTTTCTAATAATTTCAACTTTCTTTTATTATCCAATGAGTCTGATTCCTATATATTATTGTTCTTTTCAGAAATGTCTTGGCTACTCTTGCTTATTTTTCCATATAAACTTTACAAGAAACTTATCTAGTGCCAAAAAATATCTATTATTTTAATTTTGATTGTTAAATCTGGAAATACACTAAAGGAGTGAAAGGAAGGACTTGAACAGATATTTGTACACTGATGTTCACAGCAGCATTATTCACAAATAGCCAAAAGGTGGAAGCAGATGAATGGTAAACAAAATGTGGTATATACACACAATGGAGTATTATTCAGCCTTAAAAAGAAAGAAAACTTTGAAACATGATACAACATGGATGAACCTCAAGGAGATTATGCTAAATGAAATAACCCAATCACAAAAAAGACAAATATTATATGATTCTACTTATATGAGGTACCTAGAATAATCAAATTCATAGAGACAGAAAATAGAATGGTGGTTGCCAGGGGCTGTGGGGAGAAAGTAACAGGGAGTCACTGTTTAATGAGTATAGAATTACAGTTGGGGAAGACTGAAAATGTTCTGGAGATGGATAATGATGACAGTTTCACAACAATGTGAATGTACTTAATGTCCACAGAACTGTACATGTAAAAATGTTTAAAAAGGTAAATTTGATATTATGAATATTTTACCTAAATAAAAAAATTCAGGGGTAAGTTTTGGCAGAATTGACATCTTCACGATGCCTTCTTATTCAAAAACATTTTAGGCTTTTCTATTTGCTCAAGACTCAGTAGTGCCTTGAAGCCTTCTTCATATAGATATTAAGCCTGATAGTAAAGTTTATTTCCAGTTATTTCTTCTCTTTCATAATGGAATCTCTTCTTGCATTTTATCTTCTAGTTATTTGTATATTATATGAAGTCTACTGATGTCTCATTTATTCTCTGTCAATCACCTCACTGAATTCTCAAAAGTTTTTTGACTGATTCTCTTGGGATTTCAAGGTAAACAGCATCATTTGCAAATAACAATAATCTTAATTACTTTTTCTATTTTTATCCTCTTAATTTCATTAACTAGTAACTACCATTATTAAATAACGGCGATGACAAAGGGCATCCTTTTCATCAGCTACATTCTCATGAGAATGCCCTGATGTCCCGTCCTCAAGCGTTATACATATATGTATACAAATATGTACGTACACACACTCATCGATATTTTTACATACATTACATATTTGCACATATTTATATTTTACACATTAAGGAAATATCTATTTATTTTCTTTTTTTAACTATCAGTATAACTAACTATGGTAACAGATTTCCTAGAATTGTATTCCCTTGGATTCCTGGGGGGAAAACACAATTCATAATGGCACATAGCTCACAGTCAAGATACAGAACAGTTCCATCACGAAGAGATCGCCTCTGTTGTCCATTTATAATGCACAGTTCTCTTAATGTGCTGCTGAGATCATATGCTGATATTTAGCATTTTGCATCATTACGCCTAAGTATGAGGATAAGAAAATTTTAAATCCATATTCTTTAACTCAAAAAAGTATAACTGAAGTCAGAGATTGCCAGCCTTAGCTATCGGTTGTTAATGACGCGAATACCTTAAGAAAACAAGCACAGAGCTATCATGACATTCTGCAAAGTGAGTATTTACAAACTTATTTCCATAAAATGTAAAGCAAATCTATTCTGTATCTTGCCAAATTACATTGAGATACACTTAAACCTTTTCACTAAGACAAGCAAAAGACTTTGTTTTGACATTCAAACATTTACTAGTTCCAAGGATTGATTTGTAACCTTAAGACTAAAATGAAGTCATTATAGAACTGTTTACTTACATAAAAGGTAAGTTCTTACAACTAAAAATTATAAATGTTTATTCTTGATTAGTGGTATCAATAATAGTAATATACCATTGATTAATTCAACAAATATAAAAAAGACTGTGTGTAGTCCTCCTTGTATATGTATTTAAAAGTTAGCAAAGTGAACCGTACCCATATTCAGAAGAATTTGAATTTTTGCTCAAGTAAGATTATTTTGTAGTTTCCCTTCTTTGTGCTATCTTTGTTAAGGCTTTAGGATTAACATAATGCTTGCTTTCCTTCCTTTCCGATGCTCTGAAAACATTTACATAATTTTGAAATGATCTGTTTCCTGAAGGTTTTACAGAATTAAACCAAAGCCATTTGGACGAGGATTTGGGGGCAATACCTAGTGGCTTTTGAGAGACTTCTCTATTATATTTATGATGACTGGTCAGTTAAAATTTGCTATGGGGGCTGGCCCCGTAGCCGAGTGGTTAAGTTTGCGCGCTCTGCTTCGGCGGCCTGCAGTTTGGTCAGTTTGGATCCTGGGCAAGGACATGGCAGTGCTCATCAGGTCACGCTGAGGTGGCGTCCCACATGCCACAACTAGAAGGATCCACAACTAAAATATACAACTATGTACCGGGGGGATTTGTGGAAAATGAAGGAAAAATAAAATCTTTAAAATGACTCTGCACTGAGAAATCAAAGAATTAAATATTAAAGATTATTATAGTTAAAGAAAATTATTTTTTTTTGGAAGATTAGCCCTGAGCTAACATCTGCTACCAATTCTCCTCTTTTTGCTGAGAAAGATTGGTTCTGAACTAACATCTGTGCCCATCTTCCTCTACTTTATAGGTGTGACGCCTGCCATAGCATGGCTTGATAAGCAGGTCCACAGGTGGGATCCAAACTGGTGAACCCCACGCCGCCAAAGCAGAGCACATAAACTTCACCACTGTGCCACTGGGCCAGCCCCTAATGAAAATGATCTTTTCTTTAAAAGAATAACTTTCACCCATGTTTTCATACTTATTTGAATATAATTGAGCAGATGAATTTCTTATGACTTTCTTTGAACTTCTACTGTATCTGGAGTAATTTGCCCTTTAGCACTAATTATTTTGCATATTCTTTTTTTTTTTTTTTAAAGATTGGCACCTGGGCTAACAACTGTTGCCAATCTTCCTTTTTTATTTTTTTATTTTTTATTTTTTTTAAGGATTGGCACCTGGGCTAACAACTGTTGCTAATCTTTTTTTTTGGTTTTTTTCTGCTTTATCTACCCAAACACCCCTCCCTGCCCCCGTACACAGCTGTATATCTTAGTTGCAGGTCCTTCTAGTTGTGGGACGCCGCCTCAACGTGGCCTGACGAGCAGTGCCATGTCCGCGCCCAGGATCCGAACCCTGGGCCGACGCAGCAGAGCATGCGAACTTAACTACTCGGCCACGGAGCTGGCCCCTATTTTGCATATTCTTGTTTTCTCTCATTTTTCTCTATTTCTAGGTTGGACTTGTTAATAAATGAAATTTTATGTTTCATTTTCCCCCCCAAAGAACTACTCTTTGTATAGCTATTGCCTTTGTTTTCTACTTCATTTCCGCCTTCAGGTTTCTCAAACACTCAGGATTATTTTGTTCTCTTGCTAACTACTGAGTTGAATGATTTATTCCATTTGTTTTCATTCTTTCCCTTTTAATAAATATTTAAAAGTATCATCCCTTTAAATATAGCTTTACCTGAGAACTAAAAATTATTTTATTTTCTAGAAATTCTGAGATTCCAGAAATTTCCAGAATGTAATGTCTTTTTGTTGTCTGCTTTAATTAGTTTCTAGTTTTACTGCACTGTAATCAGAGAATATTGTTTTTACTTTTTCTGGTAGCTTACTGTATGTTCAATTTTTGTGAGCATCCATGAATTGTGTACCCTTCAAATTCAAATGTTGAAGCCCTAACCTTTAATGGGACTGTATTTGCAGACAGGGCAATGAGGTCATAAAGGTAACAGTCCTAATCCAATAAAAATAAACTCCAAATAAGAAGAGGAAAAGAGCCCAGAGACCTCTTTTTCTGCACACACAGAGAAGAGGCCTTGTGAGGACACAGCAAGAAAGCGGCTGTCTCTAAGCCAGGAAGAGAGCCCTCACCAAAAACCAAGCCTGATGGCACACTGATCTTGGATTTCTAGACTCCAGAATCGTGACAAAATAAATTTGTTTTTAGACCACCTGGTCTGTGATATTTTGTTATGGAAACTCTAGTAGCATAACACACCATGATATTTTGTTACACTTTGACCTTTCACAGCCTAAACAATTTTTTTTCCTATGTGGACTGTGCTTATTTTTTTGTTACATCTAAAAATCTGGAACATGCATATACCTATTCTAGAGAAATACAAAGAACAACTTACAATATACTTAGTCTTCAGTATTCGCTGATTCTCTACTATTAGCAGTAATTAAATTAGCACACTCTTCTTGTCCCTGCCTCACCATCCAATTATATTTATCAATTTTTTTACTGTATTATATGTTTTATCAACTTTAAATGACACTGTCTGACCCCCACTATAATAAATGAAGAAATCAATATATAAACTACTCCATTTTCTCCTCATTTCCCCAATTTTTATTATTTTACAAAATCAGTAACAGTCCTTTTGTTTTAGTCATTCCATTCATCTTCCGGTTGGCTAACAAAAAGATTGAAGATTGTCATCGGGAGTTTCTTGAACAATGAGAAACATACTCTCTGAATTCAAGTGTTCAAAAACATTTGTCAACACGATTTTGGTACAGATGAACTGTCTAATTTGATGACATTAAAGACATTGGTCCACTGTTTTTTGGTTCTGAATTTTGATGCTGAGAACATCTTGAATTTAACCCTCCAGAGGTGACTCAATTCTTTGACCTGGCTCACAAAGAGATTCTTAGCAAAGTCTAATAATGTAACTATTGTTTCTAGGACAAACATTCTATATCAACATTATATGGGACCTTGGGGCCAGCCCCGTGGCCCAGTGGTTAAGTTTGTGCGCTCTGTTTTGGCGGCCAAAGGTTTTGATGGTTTGGATCCTGGGTGTGGACGTGGCATCACTCATCAGGCTATGCTGAGGTGGCATCCCACATGCCACAACAAGAAGGACCCACAACTAAGTACCAGGGGGCTTTGGGGAGAAAAAGGAAAAATAAAATCTTAAAAAAAAAAAACTACATGGGACCTAATGAGCCCTTTCAATCTATATACTGACATTTTCTATTGTTTCTGAAAATGTCCTTACATTATGCCTTTAAAAGTTGGTCTAAATCAAACTTTCTGCCTTCCTCTTTGAAGATACCAATTATACACATGTTGTATTTCTCTCCCTTTTTCCCATATATATCACACCGCTCCCATCCTTTTGAACTTTGTTCATTTCCACTTTGTTCCTTTTCCCCCACTTTTTCACATGTGCTTTTAATTTCACTTTTATGTGACTTTTTTTCTCCTACTTGTCTCCCAGGGTGCCTTCAGATGTCTCATCTGTTTTCTGTGCTGTTGTATTGTTGTTTCATCCTTAATTCTTTTTATAAAGGTGACTGTCTTTATAATTTCCAGCAAAATATTTGAAAACAGTATCTTTGTCACACTTGCAATCCATTCTGCTAAAACATGTCACATGTCACTGTTCAAAACAGCACTTCCTGAATTGACAGTTATTTTCTTTCAGCATGTGAGGATATAATTCTTTTATTTCCTAACCTTTCTTTGGTTATGTTTAACGACCTAATATTTGTTTAACTGTCATTCCTTTGTCTAATTCTCACTGTTTTAGATTTTTTCTTTGATATTCTACAGATTCACTAAGATGTGTCTCAGTGCAGACACAGCTTTATCAATCCGTCTCCAAACTTGTCCTTCATGAATAATAAATTCTGGAAAATTAACCTTCACATGTTACATCTCCTCAATTATTCTTTGGAACTCCAATTAGAACATACTGGACCTCCTATTATGATCCTTTATCTTCTTTGATTCTTTCCAGCAAATAATATTTGACATCTCTGGCTTTGCTACATTCTAGGTAGTTTTCTCGATGCTCTTTTCCAGTACACTATTCTTTCCACAGCTGTGTCTAAATGGAATGCTCAAACTATTATTCACTGGGCTTTTGCATGCGTGTGAGGGAGATTTGCCCTGAGCTAACATCCATCGCCGATCTTCCTCTTTTTTTTTTCCTTTAACTTGAGGAAGGTTAGCCCTGAGCTACCCATCTGTGCCAATCTTCCTCTATTTTGTATGTGGGATGCCTCCACAGCAAGGCTGATGAGCGGAGTAGGTCTGTGCCCAGGATCCGAACCCGCGAACCTGGGCTGCCAAAGCAGAGTGTGAAGAACTTTAACCACATGGCCACAGGGCTGGCCCTGCACTGGGTTTTTAAATGTCAGTGAATACATTTTTCATCAAGAAAATATACTTTTCATATCTAGAAAGTATATTTCATTGACTTCTTTTGAAAATCTGTCAGGTCATTTTTTAAAAGCTTGTTCTTAAAGACTCCTTTAAGTCTTTAATCATTTCAAATACAGTTACTTTATATCCTTTATCCAACAGTTGTATTATGTGAAATTCTTGTAGAATTTAATACTGCTATTAGTCATATTTGCTGACTGCTGTTGCTCATGATGGATAATTTTCTTGTTTTTTTTACTTTTAATTCTGAGGGGTTTGTTTTGTTTGTTTTCTTGCTGAGGAAGACTTGCCCTGAGCTAACAGCTGTACCAATATTCCTCTACTTTGTATGTGGGTTGCTGCCACAACATCACCACCAATGAGTGGTATAGGTCCTTGGCCAGGAACCAAATCCAGGTTACTAATGCGGAGCACACTAAATTTAACTAACAGGCCACAGGGCCAGCCCCTCTGAGCTCTTCTTAATAGGTGCTTCACTGAGGGTAGAGACCCTGAAGAATTCTAGTTCCAACTTCCTACCTTCTGTGGGCTTAGAGTAAAATGTAGGTAAGTTTTACATTATTCTCTGGATAGGGGTAATTTTTCTGGGAGAAAAGTAACAAGAAATATAAAAAGAAAATACTTGAGATGTAGCTTTTAAAAAATAACAAAAAGAAAAAAATCTCAAAATAAACATGAGCAAATCTATAAACAGAATTCAAATCAGAGAACAGCAGAACAAGAAAAAAATGTTCAAACTCAATAGTAAGGGAAAAAATATATGTTCAAAAATAGGAATTTCATATTTTGCCATTATTATGAGTGATTGCCAAGAAGTGCAGGAGAATAAAGAAAATAAATGAGATCTCTCTAAATATATTCACAGAATCCAATGAAAAGACAAGCTACAAACAGGGAGAAAGGAAAAAAATAAAAATTACTAAAATATTTTTAAATATCTCCTTTTAAAAGATATTATGAATTATACTTGAAGGCAGATTTTTACCAAGTCTGGCTTCAGTCTCAGGAAAGCCCAACAACTAAATGCTTACTTCCATGTTATTTCTGGTATCACAAAACTTGTGAGTAATCAACATGATAGAATAGATTTCTACCAATTATAATCAGTTTAACATTGTCAGTAATGCAAATAAAGCATCTCACTTGGATTTACGGTATTATTTGAATATTCACTTTCGAATAATGGTAAGCATTCTACTTGAAACATGAAGAATTTCCTTATGAGCAAGATGTGTTGACATTTAATAAATAAGTTGAGGTACATGTATTAATGCATAAGTGAAATGCTGAAATAGTTCTTATAAAAGCTGTTAATTTCATGTTCTAAAACAAGAACTATCAAATAGTTAAATAATCAGGAAACAGACTGATAATATAAATACTAACAGTCTGTTACCTAGATTAGTATGAACATTATCTGAAGATGAAGTAAACAAATGCTAATAAAATTTAAATAATCATATAAGACAGAATAACAAGAACTGCATTTATATCATAATTCTAACCTTTTAGTACACTAAGCTAAATAACATTAAACATACCTGTAAGTGAAATATTGTACTCTCTTTAATCCTTGAGTTTTTCAAGAAAATTCCTATTTGAGAATTCTTAACCTTGTGTGAAAATTAATTAAAAGCAAAATGTCAACTTAAATCAAAATTTCACAAGAGAGAAACTGCACAATACACCATCTTTATCCAAAGTAAATCAACTTTGATCTGGACATAATAAGGAATAGTATAAAAAAGGAAGAAAAAGTTAGAGGAAAACAAAACATCTAAAACAAGAGCTGTTCTGACTCCACACAAAAAAATTAAATGCCTTAAGATGTCTTTATGGATATAATTCGTGAGGTCTAAAATTTGAATAAGCTTTCTGAAGTGTTTCTACAGACTGCCAATCCTTTTCAGTAGCTGATGACAAAAAATTTTTGAGATTTGCCCAAGTTACAAAGTTCCTTTGAGAAAACATTTTACTGAAAAACTTGTTTGTAAATCTCATTCTGCTGTGAAAATGTTAACGATATGATTAAGTATGCTACTTCTGTATCTTGCACATCAGACATTTATATATATAAAAACATGCATGCTTGACAGCACAGGCTGATAAACAAATTTACAGTTCTCCTTTGACTGTTTGCCAAAAGATTCCTGCATCTCACACTCCCTAAGAGAATGCATCTGGCTGAAAAACACTGTATAGAATGGAAAAACAGTAAATAAAAGAAATATAAGTTAAATGATTGTTTAATTGATACTGACAGCAGAACAAACATAGTGAAGACTATGAGTGATTTGGGAATCATAAGAATAGTATGTTTTGCTCAAACTTGGTGTTTAGAGAATTATAACATAGAATTTCAGTTATAGAATTACTCTCTGTAAACAGAAATACCATAGGCTATTTTCATCATTCTTGTTATACTAGAGATTTTTGAAATTAACTTTCCATGTACTTAAATTAATGACACAGGGAGGGCTGGCCTTATTACATGTTTTTTTTTTTTTTAAAGAATGCTTGGACAAAGGAAAGCTTCAACGTTACACTATAGAAAACAATACTGACACAGGAAAACTCACTCAAATTAGTTTACTGGAACCCAGTGGAACAGTGATATGCCTTAGGAGTACATATATTCTCTACATGATACCTGCTGGAAAGTTCCTCCTATCCTTCTATTATGTAGCAGATATTGCAACTAGTGTACATGCAATGAAAGCTGAGATGCAGATGGAAGTTCTCAGACAACTTCATCATCTTGTAAGCCAATTACCCACTCCTTCACTGTGATGTTTGTAGATAAAAGGTTTATGGAGAAGCTTGGAGGTTGCCACTCCATCCTGACAAGTAAAAAGCTGAACAAACTGAAAAATCAACAACTCTTCTCAGATGCATAATAGAAGTGAGGTCACAGCACAAACTACCACCCTCAAAACTGGAGTGATTGACAGAGAATCACAATTTACCAAAGAAACCCATGAGCTGAAACCTTGGTGGGAACCAGGGCCAGGGCAGGGAAGCCTGAACTGTAACCGACAAATTGCTGCAGGCTCAGTGTAGACAAGTCTTGAGAATTGAAAACTCCAGGAGGACTTGGTCACTGGGATCCCCCACACTTTTCTGAGTTTTAGTTCCCAGATCTCTATCAGGTTCTCACAATGAGAAAAATCCCTCCTTGCTTCCAGCAGGTGGAGAAGAAAAGGAACCATTTTGAACTATGTCAGACCATTCTGTTCTTACACAATGTCTGCCCTCAGGGGAAACTATTAACCAGAGCCTAAACTGCTGGGATTTAACAAAGCCTAACTGATCTAGGGGAAGACAAATATCCAACCCACATAAGAAGGGAGGGGGAAACTGAGAAGCATTTGTGAAATTCACAGTCTAGAGATACAGGCTCACTAAAAGACTGAGACCTAATCACAGCACTAAGAGAACACTTTCCCTCCTCTCATACCTTATCACCATGGTACTACAGGTCTATTTATAGCAGTTCTTTTTACCTAGTACATTATGACCAGCTATCAAGAAAAAATTACAAGACATACTAAAAGACAAAAAATGCAATTTGTAGAGACAGAGAAATCATTAAATCCAGACAGATATGATAGGGATGTTAAAAGTATCAGAATGGAAATTTATAATAATTATGATTAATATGCTAATGGATAAAGTAGACAGCATGTAAGAACAGACGGGCAATGTAAGCAGAGAGGTGGTAATTCTAAGAAGGAACCAAAAAGAAATGCTAAAGATCAAAAACACCTGGGCTGGCCCTGTGGCCGAGCGATTAAGTGTGTGTACTCCACTTTGGCAACCCAGGGTTTCACAGGTTTGGATCCTGGGTGCAGACATGGCACCACTCATCAAGCCATGCTGACACAGGGTCCTACATAGCACAACCAGAGGCCCTCACAATTAGAATATACAACTATGTGCTGGGGGGCTTTGGGGAGAAGAAGAAGAAGGGGAAAAAAAAATCAAATATTGGCAACAGATGTTAGCTCAGGTGCCAATCTTTAAAAAAAAATTCACAAATGAAGAATGCTATTGATGGGCTTATTAGCAGACTGGACACAGCTGAGGAAAGAATCTCTGAGTTTGAGGATATCTCAAAGGAAACCTCCAAAACTGAAAAGCAAAGAGAAAAAAATTGAAAAAACAGAAGAGAATAACCAAGAACTATGGAACAACAAATGGTGTTAACATCACACAATGGAATACCAGAAGGAGAAGAAAGAGAGAAAGAAACAGAAGAACTATTTGAAATAATGACTGAGAATTTCCCCATACTAATGTCAGACACCAAACCCACACACCCAGAAAGCTCACAGAATACTAAGCAGAATAAATGCAAACAAAACAAACCACAAAACTACACCTACACATATCATTTTCTAACTACAGCAAATCAAAGATAAAGAAAAAATCCTGAAAGAAGCCAGAAGAAAAAAACAATTAGAGAAGAGCAAAGATCAGAATTACATCCAACTTCTCAGAAACCACACAAGCAAGAAGGGAGTGGAGTGAAACATTTAAAGTGTTGAAAGAAAAAAACCACCAAGCTAGAATTCTGTACCCTGTAAAATTATCTTTTAAAAGTGAAGGAGAAATAAAGACTTTCTCTGACTATGAAAATTGAGGGAATTTGTTGCCAGTAGACATGGCCTTGCAAGATATTACAAGTTCTTTGCAGAGAAGGACAATTATATAGGTCAGAAATTGGGATGTACATAAAGAAAGGAAGACCACTGGAGAAGGAAAAGGTGAAGGCAAAAGAAAAAAATTCTGGGGCCGGCCCGGTGGTGCAGTGGTTAAGTTCGCACGTTCTGCTTCTCGGTGGCCCAGGGTTCACCGGTTTGGATCCCAGTTGCAGACACGGTACTGCCTGGCAAAAGCCATGCTGTGGTAGGCATCCCATGTATAAAACAGAGGAAGACGGGCATGGATGTCAGCTCAGGGCCAGTCTTCCTCAGCAAAAAGAGGAAGATTGGCAGTAGTTGGCTCAGGGCTAATCTTCCTCAAAAAGAAAAAGAAAGAAAAAGAAAGAAAAAGAAAGAAAAAGAAAGAAAAAGAAAAAAATTCTGTTTTTCTTATTCTTAACTGATCTAATACATAAGTTTGTTTAAAATAATAATAGCAACAATGTATTTGATAATGTATGATTATGTATGTGTGTGTGTGTGTGTGTGTGTGTGTGTCTGTATATCCTTATGTGTAAGTGAAATGAACAACAGCAATGATATAAGGGACAAGAGAGGAGAGGGAGGAATTTGGATTATTTTGTTGTTACTATAAGGTACAGTGTTATTTGAAAATGGACTTGGATTAGTTGTAAATGTATACTGCTAGGACAACCACTAAAATATGTAAAGAAAAAGTTTGTGGACAAATGTTTCCCAAATGATTGTATGAAACATAAGTTACTCACAAAACTATGTTGAAACTAGAAACATAAGGCAAGAATCTTAAGTCTGCTTCTGAAAATACTGAGAAAACATCTTCAAGAAATGTATAAAGCTTCATTTTGTGGCACATAATCAAAAGAGAACCAAAACATATGAGAACAGGTGGAGAAAATCCCTAAACGAAAATATTAAAGAAAATTTGACATATGGATAATTAAGTCAACCATTTTAATAGAAAATTACCAAATATTTTCTTTGCAAAAACAGACTACTATGGTCTTTTCTTAAATTACAAAACCATTAGGTGCAGCACTTGAACTGTATATTCCGGATTGAAGCCCAAACTCTAAGCTCATTCTCATTATACAATATTGCCCCTCTTATGGTCAAGAGTCAACCAAAACATGTTACTAGAAGTTGTTTAATTCCTTCAGAGAATCTTATGATAAAAGAATAGCAATATAACATGGAAATTATTATGTGATGCGAACTCTCACCAGCAAAGAGCTCTTCCTGCCATTTAATATAATTTAAGGAACAATCATAAAACGCCAATCTGTCCCAGGTATCAACAGCAGAGGAAGTCTTTAGAGTCTTCTTTATACCGATTTTACTCCTTAAGTGAAAAAATCACCACCATGGCACATATCCAACTTAATCTATAGTCTTTCTCTTGGGATTTCTCCCCCTAAATCCCTGACTAATTGGGAAAGAGGTGAAATTTAGAACTACATATCAAGTGATTTTGACTCACAAAGTGACGTCAAACAGGAAACTTCTCTTTCATCATGTATTCAACCATTTCTCCCTATTACTGAAGTTCCATATAAGCTCCAGGTTTTGTCATTTCAACATCTGGAGACTTGAATTCTGTCTCCCCAAGTCTTCATCCATTTCTATGCAGCTGTATCTCAGAATTAATTAGCAATGTGCACTTATGGAGCAGTCTGTATGTGCCCATCTCTGGAGTGATTTACAGTCATTAGAATGAAATAACAGATAAGAACAGACAACTATAAAAAGCAGCATGTGAATTAGCAAGTCAACATAATGATATTTAAGCTTAATTCTCTGGGACTAAGGAAGCCATGCCTTCTATCAATTTGATTCAATAATGACTTTTTCCATTAGTAAGATCAAAATGAAATGAGATACATTCACATTCACTATACCTCATTATGTATCTTCACTATACCTCATTATGTACACAATTACAACAAACCACAATGCAGACTCAAGCAGATATCCCTAACATTCTATACTTTGAGAAAAAGTGAAGTGCTCAGTCAGCCAAATGCAGCACTGACTGCAGAAGTTTTTACTACAAATGAAAGCAAGAATTGAGGATGAACCTGATGAAACTAATTATGGTAGTTTTAATCTTCCTAGTACATTCATAGCAGGGGCTGCACAGTGCAATAGAAGGGATCTGCTTTTCCCCTCCATTTATGGGAGCATATGCTTCCATAATGGACATTATTTTAGGAAGAGTGGCACCTTGTTTTGTCTCTAAGGCTTGGGAGAGATTGTGGCTGCCCCCTTAGCTATCTGTTTAGTGTATGAAAAGGGAGAAAAGAAGGCTTTACTGAAATGTGAAGATCCAGGAGAATTTGCATAATAACTACTTCCAAGGAGAGGCTGGGCTCTGTGCCAACTGTTCTCTTCTTCTCTACTACCAAATAACTCTAGCTCAAGCAGCTTCCAAAGTAAACAATATGAAAGTAAAACAACAGAACTCCATTCAAAGCAGGACCTGGAGATACCTATATACCATCAGGTCTTCCTGCTTGAACAACGTTTGCCAATAAGAACATGGGAGTGGAAAGATAGCAGTAGGATAACGAGCACTTGCACACTGGACCTTTTCATAAGTTGGTATAAGAATGACTACACTAATAGATGGCACTCAGCCCTTAAAGTACAGGTAAGATGAGAGAATGCAACCATCTTCTACTATTTAGCAAGTCTCAAATTCTCTAGTTAAAGATAGGGAACCTAAACACAAAAATTTGGTTAAAAAAAAAGACACTGGGATAAACATATTACCTACTGCACAGCAGTAACAATAAGACAGTTTCACTTAGGCTCATCTAGTACCACCTTTTAGTGGATGAGTTACTAAGTGTTAAATGCTTTCAAAAGGTGTTTGACATCTAAAAATGTTTTCTTAAACTAAGAACCTAATGTGGGGTTGTTTTTAAATGGAGATACTATAGACAGCCTAGCTTACCACTCCATGTTATGACAAAATACTTAAAGGAAAGTTTTTGCTCGACCTATTATAAGATGAATGGGAGTTCTAGGAAGAGTCACCAAAGTTGTCCTTTACCACGAAATTCTTGGAACAGCCACAGGTAATAGCATTACCACCGATAACACTAATTTCTTAAAAGTAGCAAACTATAGATTGTTTGAAATAGACCTAAAAGTTTTAATATAAATTTTTAGTAAATGAGAAAAGAGAAAATATATATGAATAGTTCATTTACGAAAGCATATGCAAAAGCACCATCTTAGGGCTAAGGAAACAAATCCTCTTATTCCTAAGCTATATTTTCAGGGCTGTATTTTTCATGGTGGTAGTGGTGGTATTTTTTTATGCTTACAGATCTTAACCCACAGTCCATAACCTTATTGAGCTATTTTTAAATCATGTTGTGTTGATCATGAAATGCAAAAACTAAATAGATCACAGTGACACTCAAGGAGCATTCACTAGAAAAAGACGAATAAATTAATAATTACAATACAATGTTATATATGTTAAAAACAGAGAAACATATGCAATAGAAGCACAGAGGTTAGAGTAACTAACTCTGCCTGGGGGATTCAGGAAACATTTCACAGAATTGGGGGACATTTGAGCTGAGTCTTTCCACTCCTTCATCCTCCTTTTGTCTATTGCATACTGACTTTTTTATTTTTTGCTTTTTATTCAGGAACTTAGTAAACTTACACTTATTTTTCTAATTTTTCGTTTTTATCTTAGAAAATTTACCTCTTGAGGTTGAAATAAACAGAAGAAAAACATGTCACCAAGTATGCTTAAGAGAATTTCCACTTGTTTGATAATTCCTAACAGTCATAATCAGCAAACAGCTTAAAAAGAAAAGTTACCAAGCTCTCCTGTCTTTGGCTTGTAATTTTCAGTATTTACCTGTCATTTCTTCAGTAGTCTTCTGTAGTGCCCTACCCATGCAATCAAGGACTAGACAAGGAACTACAGAAGAATCACTCAGCAATTTTGCCAAAAAATTAAAAGGTAGGGTTCAGAAGCAGGTTCCATCTTGTTTCACTGTCTTTACTGTGAAAGTTACTACTTGAATCCTGCAATTGTTAGGATCATCTTTCTGTTTTCACATATATTCTCAGATGTTACTAATTCTATGTAGCTTGGCTAAAAATAGCTAAAATATTCTAGTGTATATATCTACCATCTGTGCAATTGTGTCAAAATGCTTGTGCATACCTCCTAAACTCTGATTTCTTAATACAGTAGCATAACTTTGTATTGCAAACATGTATACTTGACTATAAGATGTTTTCCAAAAATGAAGTTAAAATACACATAGCAGATCAGGACTTGGCTGTTAAAAAATAAAGAGTAGAAAAAGACCAAATTTAATAGTTCAGAACCTATTTTGTTTTAAAGAGTGAGTTCTAGTTACTATTACACTTTAATAAAACATCATTGCTGACATTGTCCTCTTTTGCTCATCTGTATTCTCTCAATTATGATAATAGATTTTGGAAAAACTAAAGCCTTAGGAACACCATAAATTCAGCTTTAAGAGAGACCCATCGGGACCAGCCCGGTCGCAAAGCAGTTAAGTTTGTGTGCTCCACTTTGGCGACCCGGGATTGGACAGTTTGGATCCCAGGCGCAGACCTATGCACCACTCATCAAGCCATGCTGTGGCAGGCATCCCACATATAAAATAGAGGAAGATGGGCACAGACGTTAGCTCAGGGCCAATCTTCCTCAGCAAAAAAAACCAGACAGACAGACGGACCCATACTTATATTATGAGGTTCCAAGAAACCACAGTTAATATGCAAACTACCACCCCCTTCCCTGATACGCCTTTACTCAATCATATATACCTCTCTTACCTCCCGACATTAGGTACTTGCTGGTGCAAGTGATAACTCATTTATAACAAAAAGAGAAAGGTTATTAAATAGATCCTGAATGACACCCTCATATTTCTCTACCTATTAGTTAGACAGGGGAGAGGATGTTAGGCATGCAACAAAAGTTTCCTTTTTTTCTTGGAAGAGAATTCTTAATTGCCAGATTTTGAAGCAGTTGTTTAAAAAAAATACACATATACCTACAGATCATCTTTAAACAGACCAACAACCCCCAAGGGTCATGCTGAGCTTTGGCAGCTATCCCCTGAACCCCCAATACACTTCATTTCCCTTCCCCCTTTAATAGTTAAAGCCTTGCAATTCATTCTTAAACCTGATCTCTAATGCCACCTGCTGTTGTAGTTCTGTGTTCTCAAGAAGCTCTACCACTCTGTCCCAATACTATTCCTGCTGGACTTTCACTCCTCCATGAAGAACAAGGCAGTTCGCTATTAACAGATTTGTAAAATAAAATTCAGATAATCTATCTTTGGTAAGATTTAAAATTACACTTATAAATGATAGGGCTCCTACTTACTACAAGTTATCTCAAATTTCTCAAGTAGAAAAACTTGCCAAAAAAGCAACTTTAACTTCAAAATGTTTCCTCTTTCTAAGAGGAATACTAATATAAAGTAGGAAGACAAACTTCAAAAACAAAGGAAAAATCCTAAAAACAACCAGATATAGTCAGACAATTTTTATTTTAAAATTTTATAATGTTAAAAGCAACACTATATATTTTGAAAATTAAAACGCACTTTGTAGTCAGAAGAGAGAAGAAACTTCAACAAGATATGTTAAGAAGAAAAAGTAGACAAAAACTGAAGCATAGGTTCCCTAAGTTTTTGAGTGCAACACAAAAAGTTGATTATATAAGTATCCCACTTGTCCTCCATTTTTAATATTTTCTTAGTACTTACCTATATGAAAGGGCTGTCAAATTTTTTTGTTTTATAGCACAAGAGACAAACATCTGGGAGACATGCTAAGTGTGCCTTTGCCCTTTATTATTTACTTTGCCCACAAAACACTTTTCTTTCCAGCAAATTCTAACAAAGATGTTAACACCTAACTTTAAATATGAGCTCCTCTGTAAAGCTTTCCTTGCATATTCTCCCGCTCACCACCTTCTCCCAACAATTCTGCGATTTCATAGGTACTCTGTATGTATTTCTATTATAGAAGTTATCACATTAATCATAATTATTTGTTTACTGCACAGGATAGGTACTCAAATATTTTATGAAGGAATAAATAAATCAAAGAATGCTATGAGTTTACAGACTAGAGATTATGTTTAAAATTAAGTGATACAAAACTTGATCCTCCTTTGTGAAAAGTACAAAGTAAAATATTAGTCCTTTGATTGGTTATCTTAAAGTGCAACAGACGATAATAATATACATTTAGGGCAATGAAAACGTCCCGAAATTAGATAGTGGTGATGGCTGCACAACTACGTATGTAGCTAATATACTGAATATACTAAAAACCACTGGACTGTACACTTTGAGTCAATTTTATGGTATTTGAACTATATTTCAATAAAGAATATATACAGTTTATCTAAAACCAACCTAATCTAATACAGGGTACAATTTAAAGGAACTTCTACACGTAGAAAACCTAACATACTATTCCTATCTCACAGAAATGCCAAAGAAAGAAAAGCTAAAATCTAGGTAATATCAAATCCATTTTTTCGCTCAACATTTCATTTCAAAACAATTGGAATTTGTGTGCAGTAACTGAAAAACTGCTAGGCAAATTACCTATATTGAGCAAGAGCTGAGATACTCATTATCCATATAATTTCTTATTAAAGAAAATATATTAATCTATCTGTTCTATAATAAAATCTCAGGCCAAGAGGTCTTAATTAGAATATTTTGATTCATGTGGGTTTTAATGATTCTCCATAAAAATCACTTCACAGACATTCAAAATTACATCTCCAATGAACTATTTCTTAAATAATCTATTAAGTTGGCATAGGCATTTCTTTTCTAAACAGAAAACTATCTTTTGGACTGGAAATTATAATTATGGCTGTAAATTCTGTTTATAATTCTTGTGCTCATTAGATCCACTCAACTAGGCTAAACTGACATCAAATAAACTATTCACCGGGGCCAGCCAGGTGGTACAGTGGTTAAGTTCACACGATCTGCTTTGGTGGTCTAGGATTCACCCGTTTGGATCCTGGGTGTGAACCTACGCACCACTTAGCAAGCCATGTTGTGGCAGGCATACCATATATAAAGTGAAGGAAGATGGGCATGGATGTTAGCTCAGGGCCAATCTTCCTCAGCCAAAAAAAAAAAAAGAGGATTGGTAGCAGATATTAGCTCAGAGCCAATCTTCCTCAAAAATAAATAAACAAATAAATAAATGAATAAACTAGTCACTGACAAAATGTTAGCCAACATAGCACCAAATTTCAATGCTATTTGACCTAATTTGTAACTAGTACATAGTGGTGTTGAAATATCCCCCAACCCCTTTCTGCTCACACAAGTTTCACTTTTTAATCACCTGCTACAGCTACAAGAAACAGATATCTTGGTTATTTTTTATTTGTCATAAAAGCACTGTGGGGTTTTTTGCTTAACATCCTAAATAAACTAAGATCATGCATACCTAGCATTGCTGCACAATTCCAAAACTGGAATTTTGTTTAAATGCTAGAAAGGAATGTACCATTGCCTCTTCTCCTTTAAGTTACTGTGTGATAAATATAAGTAAATATTATGACTTCCATCTCTACTTTCACTTTCTAAAATACTGCTATAGAAGAATGACTATACCATTCTGACAACTTATGAAATGACACAGACACCCCATGAAGTTGGAAGACAGCCAAACCCAAATTTTTTCAAGAAATTTAGAAGAAAATTTTTCTTTCCATTATAGAAAAACAAAAATGAGACAGGAAAATCTGCTATAAAATTAATAATGAATCTATTTCTTATAAAACAATCAGGTGATTTCCACTCTAGCCATATGGCAGGCTAAATACCCTGAAGATTGTTCTATTACAACAAAGTAACTCAATCCAGCATTAAGATGTAATGTTTGTTGCACTGTTGGCCTCATAGAAAGTGAGAAAAATCTCCAAGGCTACCAAAAGGAGGCTGACCTAAGTAGGCACAGTTGCCCAGAGGGTAAATGAACCAAGCCATAGCATAGAGGCAAAGTGGGGATCCCAGGAAAGATGTTAGTAACACACCCTAATTTCTGGCAAAGCAAACTGAGAGCTTCTTAAGGAAATCATCCTCCAATTAGCTTCCAAGTTCAACCACAGATAATGATGAGAAAATATGAACTTTATAAGTAACTGGAGAAGTTTCAGAAAAAAATTCTATTTTTATTGAAATCATACTAAGTTTATAAATTAACATGCAAGAATGCAAAGAGCACTTTAAAATATGAGTAATGAGGAGGGATTACCCCTACGAGATATAAAACATAATTAAAACTATCATGCTGGCAAATAAACAGAGACAACAATGACACAAAAATGGAAAATCAGACCAGACCCAAGTACATACAGAAATTCAGTGTACGGTAAAGTTAGTGTCTCAAATCTGAGAAGTAAATAGGACTTCCTAATAAAAGTGTCCGGATAACCTGTAACTATTTGGAAAAAGATAAAGTTGGATCCACAACTCATATTGCGTATCATGATAAACTTGAAATAAATCAAAGATTTATATATTAAAAATGAAACTAAAAGAGTCCTACAAAAAGTACAAGTAGATCTTTTATAAACTCGGAGTGAAAAACACCTTTCTAATGCTATGTCAAACTCTAGAAGCCATTAAGGAAAGATTTATTAATTGAATTAGATTTTAAAACTAAAGACTTCTGTGTGGCAAAATAAAATAAGCAAGGTCTAAAGACAAATGACAAACTGGAAAAAAAAAAAAAATACCTGTAACTCATATTTCAAAGGGCCAAAGAAGCTCTCCTAGTTTTTGTATGGAAAAATCTCCAGAATATACTATTTAAGGGGAAAAAAGCATGATGCAGAATATGGGTACAGTATGCTACTGTTTATATTACTATTTATATTTTTAATTGGGGGGGCATGTACTTGCTTGTATATACATAATATATTTGTAGGGGATATCAAAGACACCAATGTTGGAGTTACTTTCCTGGAAGTTTCTTTGCACCAATTTTGGCTCCAAACAATTTGTTCTTAATGTGGTATTATTTTCCAAGTAAGTATAACCTAAAAGCACAGTCAATATACAGAACAGTCTTCTTCATTTTAGTTGAGAATTGGTTGTTCTGCTTAATCAGTTACCATAGTTACTGGGGGTTATCATACGATTACCCAAAGGGGATTCCAAGATGGATTTTCTCAGAGGCAGGAGAAGGGTAATGATGGTAACAATATTTCATTGTTTCCTTTTTTAGCTTTCAAATTCTGAATCATAGGTGTGTATTACCTAATCAAAATATTTCCTGGCCCAATATCGATATTCTTGTACATTAAATAACAGTTTCCCATGTCCAACGTATCCCTTGCTATCTTAATCAGTTTCTGAATTCAGAGAGCAAGTTCAGGGTGACAGCAATACCTGAAAATCTCTCAAAAATCTAAATATAAGAGCTAAAACTGTAAAACCCTTAGGAAAAACACAGGCAAAATTCTTCATGACACTGGATTTGGCAGTGATTTCTTGAATATGACACCAAAAGCACACGCAATAGAAGAAAAAATAGACAAACTGGAGTTCACCAAAATTGAAAACCTTTGTGCATCAGAGAACACTATCAAGAGAATGAAAAGACAACCCAGAGAATGTGACAAAATATTCCCAAGTCTTACATACAGTCATGTGCCACATAACGATGTTTCAGTCCACAATGGACTGCATATACAACAGTGGTCCCATAAGATTATTACCATATTAGCAGAGTAGGCTCTACCGTCTAGGTTTGTGCAAGTACACTCTATAATGTTTGTACAATGACAAAATCACCTAACACATTTCTCAGAACGTATCCCAATTGTTAAGCAACACATGACTGTACAGAATACATAAATAACCCTGAAGACTCAGCAACAAAAAAACAAAATTCAAAAATACTCAAAAGATTTGAATAGAGGGGCTGGCCCCGTGGCCGAGTGGTTAAGTCCGTGCGCTCCGCTGCAGGCGGCCCAGTGTTTCGTTGGTTCGAATCCTGGGCACGGACATGGCACTGCTCATCAAACCACGCTGAGGCAGCGTCCCACATGCCACAACTAGAAGGACCCACAACGAAGAATATACAACTATGTACTGGGGGGGCTTTGGGGAGAAAAAGGAAAAAATAAAATCTTTAAAAAAAAAAAATCAGACCAGTAGGGAGACTGGTATTTAAATAAAAAAAAAAAAAAAAAGATTTGAATAGGTATTTCTCCAAAGAAGACATACAAATGGCCAACAAACACAAGAAAAGGTACTCAACATCATTAGTCATCAAGGAAATGCAAATCAAGACCACAGTGAGATAACAATTTCATAACGCGTAGGACAGCTATAGTAAAAAACAAACAAAACCTGAAAATAACAAGTGTTGATCAGGATTTGGAGAAATTGGAACCCCCTGTATTACTAGTAGGAATATGAAATGGTGCAGCTGCTATGGAAAACAGTTTGGCAGTTTCTCAAAAAGCTAAACATAGACTTACCATATGACCCAGCAATTCCACTCCTAAGTACACACCCAAAGGAAGTGAAAGCAGGAATTCAAACAGCTATCTGTACACCAATGTTCACTACAGCATGATTCACAATAGCCAAAAGGTGGAAGCAATCCAAGTGTCCATAGATGATGAATGGATAAACAAAATGTGGCATATGCATATAATGGAATATTATTTAGCCATAAAAAGGAAGAACAACTGAGACATGCTACAACATGGATGAACCCTGAAGACATTAGGCTAAGTGAAATAAGCCAGACACTAAAGGACAAATATTATATGATTCCACTTACATGAAGTACATAGAATAGGTAAATTCATAAAGACAGAAAGCAGATTAGAGATTACCAGGGGCTTAGGGGAGGAGCAATGAGGAGTTATTGCTTAATGGTTACAGAGTTTCGGTTTGGGGTGATGAAAAGGTTTTGGAAATAGACAGTGGTGATGACTGCACAACACTGTGAATTAATGTCACTGAATTTATACTTAAGAGCTGTCAAAATGGGAAATTTTATATTAAATATATTTTACCACAATTTTAAAAAATAATGTAATATAGCCAAAGACCACTGAACTATACACTGTATGGTATGTGAATTTCACCTCAATAAAGATATTAAAACAAATAGTCAGACATACCAAATCAGAATCAGCAAGAAAGCATCAGAAATGTATACTTTTAACAAATACTTTGTACATATATGTTGGTGTATACTTGCAAGTATCTCTATAAGACAGTTTCTTAGAAGTGACACTGTGGGATCAAGGAATTGCCCATTTTTCATTGTGACAGATATGAGCAAACTATTCTCAAAAAGCACTAAACCAATTTACCCTTCACCAACAGCATATGAGAGTGCTTGTTTCCCCTATATTCTTGCCAACACTGAATGTTACAAAATTTTTTTGGTTTCGCCAAATTTTAATACAGAAACATAAGTCATAAAATTAATTAAAAATAAACCAAACACACCTTAAACTTACACAGTGCTGTATGTCAAGTATATTTCAATAAAACTGTAAAAAATACATTTAAAAAACAAAAACAAAATTAGGACCTTTAAAATCTATAACTAATATTACTTTAAATAAAAGACATTTAGAGTAGTTACCTCCTAATATTTTCTCAAAGGAATGAATTAAACTTTAAACTTTACTTATTAATGTGCCACTAAACTGTGAATTGAAATTTTTAAAAAATAAATGACATATTTGAATCACTCTAAATGAGAGTCCAAAATTTAACAATATATAACATAATTCAAGAAAGAGAAAATTTCACTCACAGAACTGAACTTGAGTTTTGCTTTTAAAAACTACATCAACAGTTAACAATCATTCAATACTATGACAGCAAATAATTCATTTATTTTTCAGAGGGTCTTGTTTTTGCCCTCTGAACACTGCTGAAAGAAAAATTCTATTAAGTGAGAAAATATATGATCTATCTTTCTATGTTTTTACTAGAAATTTAAGGCCTAATATTTGCTTTAAAAGCAGCACTGACAAAAATTCCATTACTTTGGAAGAATCGAGGTGGGGGGGAATGTTTGGGTTGTGTTTGGTAAAGCCTTGCTTTAAGATAAACAAAACAAAATCCCCAACCTTTCTTAGACTACCAACATGCCTCATAATAGTCCATCTTTCCCTCCTTAACAACTGATGCTTAATCTTTCTGGAGTCAGGAATGACTTCTTTTGAGAAGCTGGTGAGAGCTATGTAAAAATATATCCAAACAAAGACACAGAATTTGGCACAGACTATCATATTCTGAGGGCAACCACACACACCCAAACCTTCCAAAGATCCCAGGTTGTGAAGCCCTACCGTAGGCTGTAAGAAAGGAAAAGAGAACATTCACAAGAACCTATCACATGCCAAATACTATACATAAATTTAATTATTTATATAACCATTTAAGAAAGTCATTAATAGTCTCATGTTATGAATGAGAAAACCACAGCCCAGTAAGATAAACCAAACTGCCTGTGTCCAGTTATTAAGCAAAGATCTGAATTTGGTTCTGACCCCATAACCCATGCTCTTTCTGTTATTTTTGAAGAACTAATTTAGACGGTAGTAATATATTCAATATCCTATGCTAAAGTAGCTGTTGGAAAAATAAATAGTTATCACCAGCAGTTTTTTAAGTACACAGATACCTTCCCTCAGAAACCACAGACTGTATTCTACTACAAACAAGATATGTGGGACATAAACTATTTATATATTGAGAGTAAGTACATGTTGTGGTTGAAATCTTTTCAGTACAAAACCTCATCATTAGCACTATTTTTAAAAACCCTATAGAAAGATTACTTAAGACAATTATCCTGGAGCCCTTTACAAGTTAGCTGTGCAAGATAAGCTCTAACATTGTTTCAAGTAAAAAGGTCTAGATAAAAATCTTTTTCAATCAACCTTCTGAAAATTCTTGAGGTCAGCAGGAACAGGTATCTTCATTTCAGAGATGAAGAAAATTAAGGCTCAGGGAAGGTTACTCAACTTAACTAAGACTCATTCAGTTATTTTTTTTGAAGAACTGGTATAATATTCATTTTCTCCTTTCTTATAATCTAACTCATTCACAGCTCATTTTATCAATAAAACACCCCAAGCTACCTTACGTTTCTATGATCTTATACAGAATGGCAACTATTGAAAATTTCTGGATGTCACAGCAATTTGGAAAAGAACACAGAGCTTGCAACATTATGGTTTCCGGTAATATGTAAAAAGCACATGAATTTGATATTAAGGAATTAACAGTAAAAATCAAGTTATTTCACACAGTCAGGAATATTCCAAAATTTCAGTCAAAACGTTAAGCTAATTATTTCTGCCTAGCTCCACTGTTTTACTAACGTACTCAAAAAATTAACAACTGAGTGTGGGCACACATGGTGCCTACAGCCTGAAATTAGATATTGTTATAGAGTGACTAAAACTTGTGGCCAACACATGGTCTAAAACAAATTTATTATCTTTACTAGACAGAGTAAGCAGAGTTAAGAAAAATTAGTTTTATATTTGGATAGCTGGCGGGAAATGGGACAATTTTTAAACTTGCCTTATGAGGAACAACAGAATGAATGTTTTATACAATTAATGAATTGTATAAAACAATTCATTTAACAAAAGTTTTCAACATACGTTAGCAAACTGGATCCTTAGAACCATCCTGAAAGGTAGGCGATATCACAATCATTTAACATCTTTGAGCCTTAGTTTCTTCTCTGTTAATTTGTCTATAGTCACGCTGTTAGTAAATAGGAAGGCAAGATTCAAATCTAGGTTTCCTAACTACAAATACAGTATTCTTTCCACTATGCCACACAGGAGCAGCAATCTTATAGCGCATTTAAAATGTTTGCCATAATTTTACAAATACATACATGGTTATACTATCACTCACATCTCTGACAAGCCTCAAAGCCTATTTTAGGCTCACAAAACAGACTATTTGGAAATAACATATAAAGATTCAAATCAAACTTCCTGCAATATGTATGTGGGTTAGATAAAAATAGAGAAACCCAAATATTGTCAACGATCACATATTGTTGGGAATTCTACTTACTCGTTTTGAAGGACAGTGTTCATTCTTTTCATCTGTCATCTTCCCACTTTTAAGTGCTTTCCTTGGGTGCTTAATAGTTGTTTTTATGGCAGGTCGACATACATAGTTCTCCAAGTTCTTTGGAGGTTTTTTAGTTCTCTTAGCCTGAAGGCCAATTTTCAATTTTAAATTTCCCTCTGAAAAGTTTGTTTCTTTCACTGAAAACTGTTGCTGTGCATCAGTCAAACCATCATCTTTCCCCGTTTCAATGTTTCTTTCTCGATTCCACTTGCGAACATCCTCTTCCTCCTTTGTGTTGTTTTCTAGCTCTACTTCTCTCTTGCTGACCAGTGAACCAGTACTGATGGCAGAGGGACTCTTTCTTGAAAATCCTTCGGAATCAGAACCCAATCCTAACATAGCAGTATTTCTAGGGTCCATCACAAGCGTATGTTATTGCCAAGGAACTTAGGAAAATTTTACAGAACTGTGTTCCATAAAAAACAGGAATCTCCAAAACTTGCAACCAGCATCTCTTTCTCTGCAGAACAGATCATAACAAGAATTTATCAGAATAGAACTAACTACTGATTAACATGAGAAATGGGTATGGGGATAGAGACAAGGAGATCAGGAAGAACCCAAAATCACAGTTTAAAAGAAATCAGTGTTGTTCAAAATAAATTTAAATTCATTTAATTATAAATGAATTTAAAATTTCAGAATAAGTTTATCATTCTACAGATATCATAAACAAGCTGTAGTGGTAGGGTGCAAATCAACATTTAAGAACCACTGTTATAACTCAACCAAGAAGCTTCTGCAACTGATGGTCAAGTAAACACAGCCTAAGATAAAAATAATTTCATATATTTTAGCACTTCTCAGTTTCAAAGAAATTTATTTCTCACATTAGTTGAATAAAATCAGTTTCAATGAAGGTAAAGAATCATATTTGGGGCTGGTTTCAGTGCTCCAACCTATTATAAGAGGTCAGGTTTTTAGGGTCAGGACTCTTGGGCTGGCTCTGTTGCTAGTGTACATTTCAACTCTGAATTCATTCACTCATTCATTCATTCATTCAAAAATATTTCTGAGCACCTATCAAGCGCCAGGCATTATGCAACACCCCGGAAATACAATATTCAGCAAAACAGATCCAGTTCCTAAACTTACAAGCCTCATACTTTAGCGAGAAAGACAAATATTAAACAAATAATTAGACAAATGATTTATAACAACTGTTACGAAAATCTTGAAAACCAGAAATTTATTTTTACAAATTTTCCTAATAGCAAAGTCAGTTGGCATGCTTCAATTCCCCAAAGCCATAAATTATGTTTAAATCAGCAAGCCAATTTATTATTTTACAATAGGTAGTACACGTCACCTGAGAATCTGAATAATCTACACAAGGAAATCCCCTTCTCATAAATAAAGATCCTCAGGAAACCAGATTACCATATAATCAGAAAGATGACTAGTGAATATAATTATCAAAACAAAACAATTCACTATTCTTGAGGACTGGTAGACTAGTCTTTACTTCAAGCATGTATCTGAATCAAGATCCAGGACTGGTATCTGCAAACAGAAGAACATCCTATCCCTTAGCAAGTTCCACTTATAAAGAAGAATATTTCATAGTTTAAACTATGCACCTTAAGACTTTTCTTTCCAACAAAATTATAAGATTCTCAAGAACAAAGACATTTGATACAATTGTTTTACAACTCCTACAAGGAATGCAAATAAAATGCACAGCCCCATGATGGCACATAGCAAAAGCTCGATAAAATGCTTCAACAATTTATTATTATTACTGGTAATAGTAGTAGCAGCAGAATTTTAAACAGTTACTCCAAAAATACTGGTCAACTGACTAAACTCTTCAGTTTGTTCCCATCCTATTCATTCACGCTAACAGCTACTCTTCCAATCAGTTGACTCTGACAATTCTTGCTATCCACCACTTTGTAAAATAATACTTCATTATGACATTCAAGGCTTTTTATAATCTGGCTTTAACTATTCAAACTTGTTTATCCTTACTTCCCAACACACATCCCCTATAATTTAGTCAATTCAGTTTTCTTATTGTCCCTAACAAATCACGTTCATTTCTGCTTCTGTGCCATGTGCTTTCTTTCTCTTTACAAGTACAGTCCTGTCTTCTCCATGATATGTTCACAATCTTGAAATTCAACACTCTGGAAACCAAAAGTATTTTCATAACTCACTAGTGACAAAACGTTACTTGACCTGATCTGGGTCCATTTTCGTCTTAATTACAACAATTTCTGTGAATAGTCATACATTTCAATGCAGAAGTATTCATGATTAAGAAGTGTTACTCTAAGCACCAGGGTGGAAGCAACCCAATCTACATTATATTATCTTTCTAAAAGCAAAAAACAAACAAATTTTTGGATGATGAATTGCCGACTTATGTTCTCAGACCTACATTTAAGCCTGCACTGACCTGATCCTTCTCTGAATAGCTATTATTCATGTAGGATCACAATCTGGGTAACCAATTTTTTTTTCTTGCTCTACATTTGTCAGCTACATCCCCGAATAGACTACCATAATTAAAATGTAAGCAAGGCCACAATTGAAATTTCACAAGATTGTAACCTATCAATAACTCAATAAAAATAAATAAATAAATAAAAAATAAATTAAAAAAAAAAATGTAAGCAAGGCCAGCCCGGAGGCGTAGTAGTTAAGTTTGGGTGCTCTGCTTTGGCACCCTGGGATCTGCAGGTTCAGATCCCGGGCGCGGTGCATCCCATATAAAATAGAGGAAGACTGCCACAGATGTTAGCTCAGCAACAATCTTCCTCAAGCAAAAAGAGGAAAATTGGCAACAGATGTTAGCTCAGGGCCAATCTTCCTCACAAAACAAAACAAAATGTAAGCTTCATGAGGGTAGGGACTTCTTCTGGCTTGTTTACCACTACATTCCCAGCACCTGGGACAATGAATAGCACATATTATAGTACCCAATAAATAGTTGAATGAATGAATGAATTTTAAGGCCCCTATAGCTTCTAACATAATGTCTAGCATGTAGAAAATGTGTCTGTTCTTTTTTACATGACTTATCTTGTGTTAGAAACCCATATACACGTTTTTTCTTATTATTTGTTGATTGTATTTCATAGAGGTGGTTTTCTGTAAACTTACTAAAATATCTTAATTGCACTAGTAACAGCTTTCAAATCAGATACCTCTTCTGTCTCTGTACTATCAAAGATGGTCTAAGAAGAACAATCATGCTTCACTGATCTCACTTTATATTCCTGACCACTAACCTCAAGTGGACCCTTAGTAACACATTTCCCTAATCTATTCACCTCATCACTCTCCTAAACAACTATTTCGTATCATCTCCACTCTCACTGACTCTGCCTCTAATCTGATGACGGCAGCAGAAACAATCAGAACACTGCCACAAGCTCCTACCATGTATCTACTCACCTGTGTCTGTATCTACCGCCTGTGTCTGTGTTCCTATAGATTCTGCCTTCCTTCCTATTATAATATATAAATTGTCTCTACTTCCAACCTCTCCACTTGAGGACTAAATCCTATCCTTGTTGCCTTCTCAAGAGCATTATTCAGGCAACTATCCTCTTTCTCCCTCACATCATCCATTTCTCACCTTTCCTCTGGATAATGTCAATTAGCATGAAAACATACTACAATTTTTCTCATCTAAGGAAACTCCTCTTGACTCCATATCCTCCACCAGCTTCCCATTTCTCTGTTCCCCCATACAACAAAATTTCTTGAAAGGGTTGTCGATACTCCCCATCTCCAAATCCTCATCTTTTCTTTTTTTCTTGAACACATCAATCCACTTTCACCACCTCTCCACAGAAACTGCCAGTCAAGGTCACCAATGTACTCTACATTGCTGAGTACAATGATCAATTCTCAGTCCTCTCATCTTACTTGACCTATCAACAGAATTTGACACAGCTAAAGTTCACTTGACTTCCAGGATTCCTCTCCGGTTTGTTCTCCCTTGCTGGCTAGTCAACCTCAGTCTTCTTCACTGATTCTTCCTTTTCTCCTAAAGATTGAACTCTAAACACTGAGGTGCCCCAGGACACATACTTTCCTTTTCTGTCTATACTCACTTCCTAAATGACCAGAGTCAGTCTTTTGGCTTTAAATTCCATCTAACATTGATGATTCACAAATTTCTATCTCCAGACAGAGACCAGTTGAGACTTCTTCCTGGAACTCCAGACTCGTATATCTAAATGCCTACTTGACACACTGACTGGATATCTAACAATTAGGTCCTCTACATCTAACATGTGTAAAATCAATTCATCTTCGCCAAACTCCCCAATCTGTTCTTCTCACAGGCTTCCTCATCTCAATAAATGCGACTCCAACCAGAAATATTTAGGCCCAAGATTTCTAATCATCCTTGATTCCTTTCTTTTCTAATGCCCAACTTGTCCTCTGGGTCAGCAAAGTCTTCTTTACCTTCAAAATATATGCGGAATCTATTTCTCACTAATTTGACACTTACCAATCAGATCCCAGTGATAATATCTGACCCAGACTATTGCAATAGCTTCCTAACCAGTTCCTTGCTTCAGCCCCTGTATCTCTTTACAGGCTTCTCAACTCAGAAGCAGGGTGATCCTTTTAAAGCCTGTGTCATACCATGTCACTCCTCTGCTCAAAACCCTTTCAGTGGCTTCTCATCTTACTCAAAGTAGAAGCCAAAGTCCTTACAATGTTTTAAAGGCCCTATTTAATCTGCCCCATGATCCCCTCTACCTCTCTTCCATCATGTATCAGTTTTCTCACTTAGTTCCAAGAAGGGAAGACACAGATCTGCTCCTTCTGTTTCTCAAACACAAGAGAAATACTCCTACCTGAAGGCCTTTGCACTTATTATTCTGGCTGAGTAGAACACCCTTTCCTCTAATAATTACATGGCCTGCTCTTTCATTTCCTTCATGCCTTTTGCTATATATAACGTTATAGAATAGGCATTCCCTGATAATTCTTTATAAAACAGAAAAACACCCATCCCACCATCATCTTCTCGCACTCTATCCTGCTTTATTTCTCTTCATTGCTCTTCTCATCATCTCATGTATAATGTATTTATTTAGGGTCTATATCATTCCACTGGAATGTAAAGTCCACCAGGAAATGGATTTTTGTCAGGTTAGTTCAATGTAGTATCCCAGCACCTAGAACAGTACCTGGCACACAGAAGATGTTCAATAAATATTTGAATTAATTCCATGCCTTATATGGGTTATATTTTATTGGCTTCAATTTGTTCCTTTTCTATTTCCCCCCCTCTTTCTTATTTGTTTCTTAATTTCTAATGCCCATCCTGGGTTTCACATTATTAATGAACTGATGGACCTGCCATCAAGCTTTTTTGTTAGTTATTAAAACAAATCATTTCTGGAATAAAAACAAATAATAATTTACAAATTATTACAAAGTTACAAAAACAACTGCTTTTATACTACTCACAAGTACACACATTTTTAAATTTCCCCACAATTTTTATTTTTCATAATGAAAGAATTCCAAGTGTTACTATATACTTATAAAAGTAAAGCAGAATTTCAGTATTTCTTCCAAAGAACTTAAAGCATTTTTTACCAGCACTTATTCATTTTCAAAACATTCCACAGAAGGGTCTGGAAGAGCACGATTCTCTTCATTTTAAAAATGGAAAAAACTGAATCCAAGTGACACAGATTATTACATAAATAGGAGAATATCAATAAAGTGAAAATGAATTAATTTGAAAACACTGACCACTAACCTAGAAATGTACATAAGAATAGAGAAATATTATGTTTCCCTATCCAGGAGGAAAAAGAACAGTTATGTCTAAGGGCATATTCTTTGAATCCATTTAGACAGTGAGACTGGAAAATCATGACTGGCAAACCCCACATACCAAATTTAAGTGTTTCTAGTAAAGATAAATCCAAATTCTGAAGCTACTTCACAACAAAGAATGCTTTTTATCTGCTAAATGTAAACTGCTTGAAAAGCAGTCCCTATAGCAGCTGCCAGAACGCTGTTTTTGAACTTTCAAAGCAATGTTCTTTGTGAATGATACTCTTTCAGCTTTTGGAAGGATATCTATACAAGACTGATATTCTTTCAGCTTTTGGAAAGACATCTATACAATCTAAGTTTTCCATCCAGGGGCAAAAGAATGCCATGTTGTTACACAACTTATTCTGGTTCTACTACAGTACATTCAATTTAAAATACAGTTCCAAGGAGAAACACAGAACTAAGACTGCTAGAATCTCTTTGCTCAAAGAAGCAAATTTAACATTCATCTCACATGCAACTTCTGGATTTATAGTATGTTTTTAAATCACTGAAACAATTCAGAACAGTCTAGTCCAAATTCAAGGGAAACTAACACTAAATCTATAGCACGAAGCCCTTTCGCTCAAGATCATTTTAGCTATGAACAAAGCTTTTAGAAAATTACTAATTATATTAATAGCATACATACATTATATCAACACAAATTATGATAATCTAACATGTTAGATACTACTTATAAATTTACAAAATAAATCACAATTCATAGTGATTTATGAATGTCGCTCACTGTATATTCTCCAATATGCCACTAAATATCCGTGCAAGCAATACAAATATAAAATTTTCGAAAACTGCTCAAACTTGTTTTTCACCTCCATACCCTATTCCTACTATAAAGTAAAGACCACTCCCCACCCCACACCTCCCATAATAATCTCACATCCAAGTAACAAACAATGACTATGATAAAAAGAAACAATTCACTGTTGATACAGCGCTCTAGTCAGTGAGATACCACACCACTCTGGAAAACAATTCATCTATGTTTAGAGACCATTTTGTAAGCTACCCTGTCTATCATAAGGGGTGGGAACGGAATCAACACACTTTGATAGAACTCTATTTAGCAAGGCAATATAAAATCAACTATACATATTTTTAAGTACTATAAACAATGAGTCTTTAGAGTGGGTTCAACATTAGCAAAAGTAATAAAAATGCCTAAAATTTACTGAGCTCTTAATATGTGCAAAGCTCTATGCTAAATGTTTTGCATAGATTATCTCATTTAAGCCTCACACACCATGAGGTAGTTACTATTATTATTCCCTTTTAGAGATGAAAAAACAGGTTAATAGCCAACAAAAGGTAGAGCCCAGGTCTGGCTGGCTCCTCTTAAACACTATGTTATGCTGCCTCACAAAGATCATTTTTAGTCCTGATCTTATTACTCCTCTGTGCCACACTTGGCATATTTGCTACTTGAACCTCTCCCTTGGTCTCTGTGATGACACATTCTACTGGCTCTCCAAATACCTCTCTAACCATTCTATCATCTCCTTTATGGATTCATCATTCTTAACCTACCCTTTCATTCATTCAATAAATATTTTGAAAGCCTCAAAATACATTTTGAGACTTGGACACTGTAGATACAGTCATAAGTAATACAAATATGGTCCGTGGTCTCATGAACTTTAAATTTTAGAAGGGGAGGCAAATAAATGACTAATTATAAAATATGTAATTGTAACTTATAACAAATGTGAAGGTACTACTATACAAGGTAGTATATCAAGGGAACTTGGAGGGATAGGGAACATATCTTAGAAAGACATTTAATTTTAAGCTGAGACCCAGTCTAAGTAGGAAACAGCCAGGCAAAACGTGGAGGTGACAATGATCCAAAAATAGGGAACAGTATGTGTAAAAAGCCCCTGAGACTGTAAAGATAGACAGTAGATAAACCAAAGGGGAAATAATACAAAATGAAAATGGAAAGATAAATGAAAATAGCTTGCAAAGGGCCTTTCTGAGCTATATTAAAGATTTGGATCCAAAAAGAAGCTCTGAGTAGGGGAGTATGAAGATACAATTTACATTTTTTAAAAAAAACCTCTCTGGTTGCTGTGAAAGAATGATTAGAAAGACAGGAAATGTTGATTCTGGAATACCATCATAAGACTGACAGATTAGGTTGTTAGCACTGGAAATAAAGAAAAATGGATAGATTGAGAGGTATTTAACTGACATGATTTGTCAATAAGATGAAGGAGGGGAGAGAAAGAAAACGTGAAGACATGAGCAACTGGTGAACTGTATGGTGGTACCATTTACACACTCCTTCAACAAATATTTATTGAGTGCCCACTATGTAACAGGAACTGGGGATAGAGCAGTGTAAAAAAACACAAAAATCCTGGCCCTCAAGGGGCTGACATTCTAGAAGTTGTTTGCCAGGATAAGACAGAAAGGGGAGATCAAGAGTTCAGTAATAGAGATGTTAAATTTTAGATGACTATGAAACATTTAAGTGGAAAGGTCAAGCAGACAGCTGGAAATATATGAGCACGATATATACAGAGGAATGTCATAACTTTATGACAATAAAGTTAGTGAAGTCATAAGTTTTAACTTGGTAAGAAAGGTAATCTATATTATTAACTTTCTCTAATATGTAAGAATAACTTTTTTCTTTTTGGATAAGTATACTTATCTAAAATTACCACATTGCAGACAACAATGCTGGCAGATTTTTAGCTTAAAATAAGTAAAATCTAGCTTGTCTCATCTGTGATAAATTTTTCTTTGTGATCTTTATCAAACAGAGACTGTAATCACTGTTGTACTTCTCAACATTAAAAACTGGATATAAATTAACTATATAAAACTTAAAAAGTTTTTTAGCACATAACGCTCTTTAAAATTCTTATAGATGACCATTTATATTTCTCAGAATATATCATACTAGCTAAGTAATCATAGTACTACCAGATGCTCAACTCAGAAACCTGGCAGTCATCCCTGATTCCCTCATTCCCTTATTTTCAACCTTCAACCTAACACCAAAACTTGTGACTACCACATAAATAATTTTTGATTACATCCAGTTCTAATTTCACTGCCACTGACTAGTCCAAAAAACAATTCTTGCATAGAATACAGCATTAGCCTTCTAATTTCTTTGTATATCCAACTAGCTCTCCTCCAGTCCCTACTCCAAGATGCAGTCAGAAAGATGATTTAAAAAAACAATCTGATTGGGGCTGGCCCCGTGGCCGAGTGGTTAAGTCTGTGCGCTCCGCTGCAGGTGGCCCAGTGTTTTGTTGGTTCGAATCCTGGGCACGGACATGGCACTGCTCATCAAACCACGCTGAGGCAGCGTCCCACATGCTACAACTAGAAGGACCCACAACGAAGAATATACAACTATGTACTGGGGGGCTTTGGGGAGAAAAGGGAAAAAATAAAATCTTAAAAAAAAAAAACAATCTGATTGTGTCATTTCCTTGCTTAAAACCTTTCGATGGTTTCATATTAGACTTCAGATATAAAAGTCCCCAATCCTAATCATAACTTATAACTTAGATCTGCAGTATGGTACAGCAGTTAAGGACACAAACTCTGGATCCAGAATGCATAGCTTAGATACCAGTTCTACTATATCAATTTTGGGCAAGGCACTCCATGCCTCAGTTCTCCCATCCGCAAATAGAAACTGTTGTTAGGGTTCAATGAACTAATATATGAAAAGTATTTAGAACAATACTTCACACACTTTATCAGTGTTTACTTTTTTATTGTTGTTATTATCTGCTCCTACCTACCTTTTGTATCACCATTTCTTACTTGGCTATGAGCAGAGCAGGGGCAAATAACAACCAAAAAGAGCAAAAACTTGGGGCCAGCCCCATGGCCGAGTGGTTAGGTTCGTACGCTCTGCTTTGGTAGCCCAGGGTTTTGCCAGTTTGAATCCTGGGCGCGGACATGGCACCACTCATCAAGCCATGCTGAGGCGGCATCCCACATGCCACAACTAGTGGGACTCACAACTAAAAATACACAACTCTGTAGCGGGGGGCTTGGGGAGAAAAAGGAAAAACATAATCCTTTAAAAAAAAAAAAAGCAAAAACTGATATATGTGTGACCCAAGTGTTTTAACTACTTTTCAGTTCCTCAAACGTCTCTGTCTTCCTTCCTCTAGGAGAACACACAATTAGTTCCCTCTGCCTGGAACTCTCTTCCACCCCCTTCCTGGATGACTTCTACTCACCCTTTCCACCTCAGCTTAAAGGTCACTTCATTAGGGAGACACTTCCTAACCGTCTAGACCAGGGGAGATCTTCCTGTTAAGTGCTCATGTAGCATACTGTAAATCTCCTAACATTCATCATACCAGTAAGTTATATGCTTAATATCCATTATTTTCCACTAGACCATTTGTTCCATGAGAATAACAACCCTGTCTGCCTTATTCACTGCTATATCCTTAGCAAAGTGCTTGGAACATAAAAGGTATTCTACAATATCTACTGACTAAATAAACATACATATTATTATATTTTTGATCATGTATATAAAGACTAAAAGAGAATAGACAATGAAAATAAAAAATTAAAGAATTCATATTTTTCTTTAATCTCATACTGTTTTTACAATTTAAAAAATAAGCACTATGTATACCATCATGTAATTTGCTCTTCAAAAGTAAAAGAGCAAGCAGTGTCCTAACTGGTTTAAGATGTTTTACATTAAACCACTCAATCACATATATTACATAAATCACTGAAATCACAAAAAACTACAATATCTTCATGAAGATACAAACAAAATTTGAATGATGTTCCTAAATAATTTATACAACATAAACTACACTTGCAAAGTTGGAGAAACTAAGATTTTTTACTCAACTACAGAACAATCCTTCATTTAAAAGACAGTGACAATCACCAGAAATTCCTAATTTTCAAAGTACTAATCACCAATAAATCTAGTTATTTTCATGTTTATGTACTGTATATATTCCTTCAAGTCCAAGATGCCACTGATTTTACGAGGCTTCATGAATCAATGACCACATTTTCAGGAGAAAAATTTTTAGAAACCACTACCACATTAAATGTAATTATCAATTGTGTTATTTCCTAATTTCAGAAACTTTAACTCAGAGGAAAGAATTTGTCTCGTGACCAAAGAAACACCATATTACACCAACAAACTACTACTAGAAGTTTAGAACAGGAAAGTAAAATAGCAGAAATAATTTACAATTAGTAAGCCATAAGAGGAAAATACATAAAGCATTCACAAAGCTAAATCCTAAGGAAAAAATTATACTTATTGACTGTTAAATAATCTCATCAAACTTTGCTTAGCTCTTCCTGAGAAGCAAAGTTAACATGGATCAAATATCTAACTTCATTTCTGTTTTTTTAAAAAAGGTGGGATGGGACTGTGGTTGCAAGGAATGTACAGGGACACTGATCTCTAACCTAGAGAATTCTAAAATGGCAACAGGAGGGAAGTAGAAGTTACATAAGAAAGATTATCCCATTAACGAATTATTGTATTTTGACAAGGGTTAGGGGCTGTCAACTCAGGGCCAATGCACATGGTTGTAAACTAAACAAAAGAGCCACTTCCAAGAGGGCATGATTCACACTGTAAATATCTTACATTTGTTTTTTACAAAATTTTTCTGTGGAGAAATTGGAGTAGGAATGTAAAATGGTGCAGTAGCTTTGGAAGACAGTCTGGCAGTTCCTCAAAAGGTTAAACAGAGTTACCATACGACCTGACAATTTCACTCCTAGATATATACCCAAGAGAAATGAAAACATATGTCCACACAAAAACTTGTACACAAATGTTCATAGCAATGTTATCCGTACAATGGAATGTTATTCATCAATAAAAAGGAATGAAGTATTGATACATGCTATAATACAGATGAACCTTGAAAACATTATGATAAATGAAAGTAGTCAGCTCCAAAAGACAACATACTGTATGATCCCATTTATATGAAATGTCCAGAAAACACAAATCTATACAGAAAGAAAGATTAGTGGTTACCTAGGGCTAGGGGAGAGGAGGAATGCCAGAGATGGAGAGTGACAGCTAACTGGTACCAAGATGAAATGTTCTAAAATTAGATAGTGGTGATGGTTGCCTAACTATCTGAATATACTAAAAATCACTGAAGTACACACTTTAAATTAGTGAATTGCATAGTACATGAATTATATCTCAATAAAGTCGTTTAAAAATTTTCTTGCAGATCAAAATAAAGCATGTTGAGGAAGGGGGTTCCTTTCCTACTTTGCATAAAGAATATAGGTTAGTGGTAGTCCTGTGAAAACTTTTTTCAATTAATTTCAATATGGAAAGAAGCTGATTTAGTTAATATATTTTATTGCATGGTGACCTAATTGGCTATCCATTTGGAGAAAACAAAGATTCATCCTTCACGTTATATACAAAAATAATGTCCTCATGGATTTAAGAGCTATATGCAAACATAAAAGTACTTGCAAAATATCTGTGAATATTTCTATAGCCTATGGTGGAGAATCTTTCTTAAGCAAACCAGGAAACGAGAAGCCACCAAAAAATACTGATAGATTTGATTATATAAAAGCATTATGTATCTGTATGGTAAGACATTGTAAACAAAATTAAAAGACAAACAATAGATGGGGAGAAAACACGAAAAACGTTTAATCTCTCTAATATACACAGTTATTCTATAAACTAGTAAATAAGAAAAGACATACAAGAGATATACACATGCAATTACAGAAGAGAGAAATGATCAATTAGGAACATAAAAACTACAACCTCACTAGTAGTCAGGAGGGTGTGAATTAAGCAAGATATTTTCACTCATCAGTTTGGTTGAAATTTAGAAGTCTGATAACTAATACTGGCAGAGTGTGAGAAAATGGGCACTAATGGCCACCATCATTTTGGAAAGTAATATTTACAGTATCTACTACAATTTTAAATTTTACATACTCTTTGACTTCAACAGCAATTCTACTTTTGAGACTCTATCACAGAAAAATAAGAGCATCAATAAACGGAGATTTATTACAGCACTCCTTAATGTGGCCACAAAAAAAAAGTTAAATATATATATATATATATACATAAACACACACATACAAAATACAGATAGCCATGTCTGCTATTTTTAAGTAAAAAAGCAAGTATAATCTCCTATTTGTAAAGAGTAGGAAAAAAATACATGTATTTATACACGCATAGTATGGATGATTATATACTAATTGATAGCACTGATTATTTAAGGGGAAAGGTTTGGAAGTAAAAACAAAAAAACCTTTATATAATATTTTTTCTTGATCTATTACAGAATTTGTATTAGCTTTATACTTAAACAAAAATCCAATGAAAACATATTTTTTTTTTTAAAGTTTTTATTTTTTCCTTTTTCTCTCCAAAGCCCCCCAGTACATAGTTGCATATTCTTCGTTGTGGGTCTTTCTAGTTGTAGCATGTGGGACGCTGCCTCAGCGTGGTCTGATGAGCAGTGCCATGTCCGTGCCCAGGATTCGAACCAACGAAACACTGGGCCGCCTGCAGCGGAGCGCACAGACTTAACCACTCGGCCACGGGGCCAGCCCCAGTGAAAACATATTTTTAAAAGATTTGAAAAATATGTAGCTACCATATGCACACATCTCTCAAAATCTTTTTTTTTTAATTTCTACACAAAATTGAGAAAACTAACCCAATAAGTTCTGAACATACTTTCTAACTCCATTATTCTAGTACTGACTAGCTCTTTTCTCAATAGATTCCTCTCCTCTTTGTTTCTATTCAATAGACTACCACCTATTACATACCTTTTTATCTTTTTATTTATTTTATTTTATTGTGGTAAGAACACTTAACATGAGATCTACCCTCTTAATAAATTAAGTGCACAACACAGCACTGCTGATGAAGTTGTAGAGATGTCTAGAGCTTATTTATCTTGCTTGACTGAAATTTTATGCCTGTTGTTAAGTAATTCTCCATTTCCCCTATCCCAACTACATAGCTCTTTAAACTAGATCACCATCCTTTTTTTAAGGGAAAAAAAGACAAACTGGACTTTATCAAAAATAAGAACTTCTGTTTGTCAAAAGACACCACCAAGAGAGGGGAAAAAGCAAGCCACATATTAGATGATGATATTCACAATGAATATATGATAAAGGAATTGCATTCAGAATACATATTAAGACCAGGTACTTTATAAAAGAGGAAGTCCAAATGTCCAACGAACACCTAAAAAGATGTTCAATCTCAACAGTCATCAGGAAAATGCAAATCAATACCACAATGAAATACTATAACCCACCAGAATGGCTAAAATTAAAAAGAATGACAACACCAAATGTTGGTGAGGATGTGGAGCAACTGAAATACCTATACATTCCTGGTAGAGTTAGAAAGTCATACAATCAATCTGGAAAACTGTTTGAAAGTATTTACTAAAGATAAAAATATGCTTACCCTGTAGCCCAGCAATTCCACTCCTAGGTATATGCCAAAGAGAAATGAATGCATATTGTTCACCAAAAGAGAAGAGGTGGCCAGGTAAAGCTTCACAGCATCAACTTGAACTTTGTCTCAGAAGATGGGTAGGTGTTTTCTAAGCAGCCAGGCACTGGGAGGAACATGAAAGTCATGGAGATATAAACGAACTGTATTTGGGAATGGTGGCAGTTCCAAACAGCTGGAGCACAGGGTAAGAGGCCCAGTGGGACACAAAGCTGAAGAGGTAGGCAGGAACTTGGAGAAAGTGCAAAACAATCCCTTCTGCCAAGGGATATAGTCAGGTTGGGATTTAGAAACTGTACTCAGAGAGGTATGTGGGATGTAGCTAGGGAGGCTAGGTAATTGTGGGCAGAAAGCCAATCAGGGTGGGCCATAGATAAATAATTATCACTTTGCTGCCATTTTACTGATTCTGGACAAGAATTACTTTTCTTATACCCAGCCTGCCATTCTAACATTGGTATGTTGCTTTATAACTGATGATTCTCCAGAAATTATTGCATTACCAAAATGGTGAAGGGGAAAGGAAGGTGGACAGATGACAGACAGTCCAGCAAAGATTTACTTAAACCACCATCCAACCATCACCGTCCTTACATGAGTTTATTTCCATTTTTAAGAGCAGTTTCTGTTGAAGAATAGGTAAAGAATGCAACTGTCATTTCATAACACTCATAATTAAGATGCTTATGAAACAAGGGATATTAACCTACAATCAAAATCGCCTATGAACTCCCAAAAATAATGTACCAAAAATTTTATGTGCATATGTGCACTTTTCAGGAAAGGGCACAAAGGTTTCATTACATACTTAATAGGGCCCATGACTACTACCACCACTACCACCACCACAAAGAGTTATGACGTTCTGTTTTCAAGGCCAGTTTCTAAGGTAAGGTACAGCAGAACGGATGCCCATGAAACTAGGGGGTGGCCATTTTTAACCATCTTCTAAGCCTCAGTGAACAGTTTCCAGATTTTTGTAGAATATATTCATCTAGAAATATTTTTAGAGCCTTATCTGAATTCCAAATCACATCACTATCTTAAACATCTCAGTTCTACTTAAGAAGATCATCTGCAAACTATCTGGAAATTTTGGGGTAATGTTTTCTTAACACACCATTTGCCTGGAAGAGAAAGGCTCTAATGCACACAAACCAATGATTCTCACTTTGACTTGGGAAAAAGAAATCATCCATGATATGGATCCTTAGTTCTCTGGTGATTTCTATAAAATAGCAACAAGAGGCCAGATAAACCCTGGGGAATACATTGTTCCCCTCAATGTTCTGGAATTAATTTCTCTACCTGGACTGACAAAGTCCAAAACTACTGGTCTTATTTAGGCATAGTCCCAGTTCAACAGATGCGCCCTACATTTTCCTAATGGTAGACGTGGATTGGCAAGTGTGAATTCATGTACTCAAGCAACAGTATCTGTTTCATGCATTAGCTAAGAGGACTTCCGACACATTTTTAAATCAACAATAAATAATCTATATGCTGTGACTGCCTTTATTGTCTGTTATTTCTATTTGTTTCAATTTCTAACACCTCAAATACATTTAAATAAATCCTTACCTACACCCAGGAAATATGTTCCAAAATATGCAGCAAGTCAACCTAAACAATATTAAGCCCCTAATATTCACAAGTATTAGATCCTACACATGTATCCAGGATATTCGATGTTTTGACTCATTAAGTCCACAGATGAAAAACCAGCTTCTTTAAAGGAAAGTTTAACAATGCCCAATGATAGACTAAATAAGTAATTAGAAGGCAGTTTGATCTCACTTTTATTCTGTAAATTTTCAAAGCTAGAAATGGTTATCATGTTAATGGGTAAGGAGCTTCATGTCTTTTGATACCTCATTCATCATTTTATAAACTTGTATTTATTTGTTTTACCTTATGTTGCCGTTCACAATGGATATCTAGGAAGATAATGAGCAATCTTTTCAGAGTAAGCAAGCAGAAATAGGCACTCTGGTTCTAAATTTCGTATAACATGAGTGTTCTGATCTCTGCGACACAAACAGCTGACAGATAAAAAATAGCAATTTGTTGATCAACCACTTTATTATTATCTCTATGTCTTGACTAGTTAGTACTTGTTAGGTTTTCTTAGTCAGGAAGCTATTCTTAAAATTATCAAAAGATTCTTTAAACCTAGTATTCTTGATTAAATTTCTCTAAGTGTCAAGAATACCCACAACTGAGTCCAAAACCTTCAACCCTTCTCTATCTACATTCTCTCTCCAGGTTATCTCATCAAATCCCATGGCTCTAAATAGCATTTCTACACAGATCAACACCCAAATTTATATTTGCCCTGACCTCAAGACTTATACATCCAACTGCCTACTCAATATCTCAACCTGAAACACTTAATAGAAAACTCAAAGTCAGTATAGCAAACCAAATTCTTAATTTCTGCACTCCCACAATCTGCTTCTTCCGATGTTCCTCATCTCAGCAAACGGCATCAAATTATTGAGGCCATCATTGGAGTCATTCTTGACTACTCTTTTACTCAAACCCCACATGCAACCTAAGTTATCGTCCCCACTACTTTCAAAATATATCCCAAATCCATCTCCCAAATCCATCTCCCTGATAACACTCTAGGTTCAACTCCCAATCATCTCTTGCCTCAAATATTACAATGGGCTCCTAAGTGGTCACTCTGGTTACACCACTCTTGCATTTCAAAGTGCATATATTAGATTAAGTCACTTCCCTGCTCAAAACTTTCCAATAGCTTCCTGTCAAATCCAGAATAAAACCTAGACACTTAGCCAAGTCTTGTAAGCTCCTACATTATCTAGCCCCTGGCTACCTCTTCTACCTAACCTCTTCTTTCCTATTATTCTTCCCTGCCTTGTTTACTCTGTTCCAGCCCCTTCCTATTTCTTAAACACACCAAACACACTACTGTCTCAGGGCTTATGCTCATGCCCCAGAGAGCTGCATGGGGTCCTTCATATCATTCAAGTCTCTGCTCAAATACCACTGCCTCAAAGGACTTCTCTAACCACCTAACATCCCCTTACCCTATTTACATTCCCTGTACAACATTTATCACTGAAATGCTATGACATCGTATCCATTTATTTAATATTTTACTCAATAGAAAGTGAGCACCATGAGGGCAGTAACTTTTCACTGTTTTATTCACTGCTGTATCCCTTGGGCTTAGAGAAGTACTTGGTATAAAGCATATAATTAATATTTGTTGAATGAAAGAATGAATATCCCTTCTGTTAGAAGGCACAGGATGCAGAATGCTAGTTTTTATCTGACTCTAAACAAAGGTCTTAACCCACTGATATCCCAAGGGACTAAGTGTCCAATAGATTGCCTGGATAAAACGTAAGCACACAATAAAGATTTCTCAAGAGGAAGAGATTTCTGGCCTAGAATTGATTTGCTCTGGCATAAAACAATCATATCCCAAGACATTCCTTCAGAAATCTCTAGTATACCTTAAGAACAAAAGTCTTGCTTGAACCACATGTAACATGACGAGAGCAGTATGTTAAAGCAGTACTGAAAGATCTTGTCCTGGAAAAAGAAAATGAAAATGGCCAAGGACCTTATTTTGTTCAGCACTGTATCCTAGTGCCTGGCACATAATAAGCACTCAATAAATACATGTTGATCTTGTTTCTGAATCAAATGAGATTGTTTAGTGAAAGAGCTGGGTTCCACTTTAGAAGAAGAATGCACTGAGCTCCTAAAACTCAAAGGAAATACTGATAAGCTTTAAAAAAGGAACTGTCAAAACCCAACCCACTTCAATTCAAAGACTTAAGGTTGTCCACGCCTATAGATCTAAGATATATCCCTGTTCACTTTGGAGACAAATTCTTGATTTGGTAAGAAGGTAAAAAGAAGCCAACACAAAAGCCTAGTCTCAAGTTAAGTGGGAATTACTTTCATATTCAAAAGTAAAATTCACATGTGAGGAAAATAAGATAAATTGAGAATTAGAAAAAGCATGTACACATGTAAGGAAGTTGTTTACATATACTTTCAAAAATGTATTTTGCATTAATTTTTCCTCTCATAGGAAATATATATATATAAGGGAGGTAATTTGTTTTGCTAAAAAAATTTCTCTTTTCAGAAAATGAAGAGGAGAAATAAGGGCAAATTTGTATTCTGCACTTGCTACATGAATACATTATGCTAAGCACTTTACACATATTATCTCGCACAATCCCTCAACAACCCTACACTGTAAGTATTGTCGTCATTTTACAGTCAAAGAAATCAAAAAACATAAGTATTTTGCTAAAGATTATACAGTCAGTAAGTAGCAAAACTGGGATCTGAGCCTAGTCAATTTGATTTCAGAGTCCATGATCTTAATCACAATTTGGGATTTTCAACAAATTGTGGGGAAACATACCAATGTGGAGGCTCAGAGATTTGTTCGTTATTAAGAAAAGCAATTATACGTTTATTTTATTTGGCTGGATATCTATTATAATCAAGGCTTGATTAACAAATGCTGAAGGAATGAGGTGTATTGCAGTAAAAATTTTCTGAGTAAAACATAACCAATTATTTTCTTGATTTTAATCTTTGTTAGAAGCTATCTTTAACTGCAACAATATACTATTTTGTCTAAGTAGAGTGTATTGAACATGGTTCATCTTTATTTTGTTGATGATCTCTAAGTACAAAGGCCTTTACAGAGCAGTGAAGACAAAGGAACTCACAGGAGAATGGGTGGAAAGTATACTGATCCAAACTACAGTCCCCTGAACTAATTCTGCTGTTATACTCAATTTCATACCTTTGCAGATGATCTTCCTTTACCCAGAATGCCCTCTCTAAGCCTTACCGAATAACTCATATTTATCCTTTAAAACCTGATTCTTCCCACTTGTAGGAAGCCATCCCTAACCTTTCCTTTTTCCTCACAGATTTAAGAACTTCCTCCCCTCTCTACATGTATTACACTGTATATTGTAATACGTTTGTGAACATGATTCCTCTTACTAGATTCACAACTCTCTGAGGCAAAAAAAAATCATGTCTTTTTCCCCAACACCTAAGCATAGAAATGGGAATGGAATAAGCATTAGAAAAATGTTAGTTGGCTGAATGATGAATGATGAATGAATGAATGAATGAACAAACAGAAGAAATATCTGTTAAACCAAACTAAGCCCTAATCTTGTTTTATATTTGAAGTTTTTTCTCAAGTTAAACACACAAATGCAAATAAAATTAACTTAAATCTCTAACTCATTGCAGTGTCAAAGTGATTACTGTCTTTTTCTTCGATATGCTTCTGCATCTAAACTTTAACTTCCCAACCTGTATTATCATTTAGCTTGATGGAATCTCTACTTGAGATTTATATCCTCCAATCTCCTTTGAAGACCCTTCTACCACATATAATATTCACTCAATAATTATTATACATGACTGATTCACTCCCCTCTTTCCTCAAATGTCAGAGTTAGCAGTTTCTTCGTCCAAAGACAATCTTTTAAATTCTCTCCATTCGGCCCTGTTAGGCTTCTTATATCAGTAAATATTTAAACTCTGGAGCCTAAGAAACCTTATAATAAGGAACATCTCCACATTCTAAATACTGTCATTTACACCAAGAATCCAGGATATAGCTACTTTATGATCTGACACATGGCCCACCTGTGGTCTTAGGACAAATAAAACTGAATGGGAACAGCGATTTGGTATCAAGTGTGAAAAAGATAGAATAAAATGTAAAACAAGAAGAGTAAGTCAAAGATTCATGATTTATTTACTGTAGGACTATAACATAAGATATAACAAAAGATAAGTTAACCAAACTTTCACTAATGATGGAACTCACATTCATCTGAATTATAATATAACTGTCAGCCTACTGCAGAAGGAAAGGATATCTATCTAAATTCTACTTTACTAGCAACCACTTCAAATCTCTATACTCTGATTCATCTTTGTAACTCAAAAGGAGTATTTACTTTCTTTTCTACAATGTTTCTACTCATTATGATAATTATCCTTTGTAACATACTTCTTATTTAGCAACTTAAGATATGGTATGGATTTTCAAATGTCCACAATTAGAATTTCAAAATTCAAAACAATGTACATTTCATTCTCTTTTAATAGCAAGTTGATTTTAGATCAATTTCAGCTCCTGTTCAACATCACTAGTATTATCTGATTTTTTGTGGTACGTGGATCCAGTTAGAAAATGAAAAGGCACTAAGAGAAACTAGAGAATGTTTTTAGGATCTTGTCACTATGACTAAAAAAACCAAAACAATAACAAGTAAGAGACATTATTTCTTACTTGTGTGTTTGAAAAAAGCTAATAAGCTTTTCTAGCAAACACAGGAACTAACTGTTTGCATTTTTTAATGAAAACATCTAAAAGCAGTGAGGTGAATTTCTATTCAGCTCATTCCTTCTTAGTTTGTAAAGGGAAATCCTATTAACAGGTAATGCATAACAGAAGAATTTGGTATAATTAGTTTAGTTCCAACTATCATCAGATACTTTACTTAAAAAGTTCATAAACCTAACTATGGAGAAATAATTCCTCATTTAAGAGTGAAAAGAATGTATACACTTAAGTATTTATGGATGAAATGAGATAATGTCTGGAAGATTTGCTTCAAAATAAGCAAAGAGGGGTGAGGAAGAGAGGGTAGTAGATGCAGATATAGCGTGATAACTGGGTGTTGATAACCGTTGAAGCTGATGTTGAGTACACGAGAATTATTATATTATTCTCTTCATTTCTGTATGCTGGAAATTTTCTATTTAAAAAATGACCAAAATTAAAATAAAAAAGTGTATAATCTTGCCATCAACTTGGCATATATCTGAGAGCAAACGACTAAAAACTATGCAAAGCAAAAACAATTAATGCCGAAAATAAAATCTTACAGATTCTTCAAACATAAAAAAAGTTAGATGTTCAATGAAGGAAATACAACTCTAAAAGAGCAGTAAGGTTATTCGTTAAATTTCTGTCATCACTTGAAGTCATAACTTATTCATTATGTTATGTCAACATTACACTGCCATTAACACCCCCAAAGAGGTAGTAACTAAAAAAGTGATTTCTAAAACATGAAATATAAGATTAACAGTTTTCATTAACTAAGATGACAAATTGTAAATATGAAGATCTAACCTCTCCATACAAAAGAATATAAACAAAAAGAATTACAAGAAATTTAAAGAAAAATTATATTTTTAAAAAACCCTAGCAATATAGCTCAAAACAAAACAAAAACTACTTCCACTACCCTCTCTTATGGCGGCCAAGTTTAAGACATCTCATGTTTCTGGAAAGGCTGGCACAAAAGTAGACCTCACAGCAGATTTCGGTAAGGCTGTATATTACCTTTAAAAGACTTAGACCAACACACATAACTCAAATAGCAACATGAAATTATTTAACTAGAGATGCACCACCTACACATATGGAAAACTTTACTGTGTGCAGGCAGACCATTTTGGGCAGGATTGAACGTGACCAATTCTTTATTCACAAGGTACAGAAGACGACTTAGAATAAAGCCTCAAGTAGCACCGCTAATACTGTAAAGACACAGTGCCTAGCAAGATATAGGTAAGTTATGCTCCGCATTTTAGAATACAACTCAAGAATAGGACATGAAAATCACTTTCCATTCTTGATCCGTAAAGATCCTGAATAATTTCTTGTGATTATTACAAGCATTATTTTTTAAATTATGGACTATCTCACACATAAAAGCGACTATACACATATGTGTTTACAGGCACAAATATATACACACTACACACATATATAACATGTTGTAAAAAGGAAAAAAACCCATGAACCTACTACCCAAGTTAAAAATTAGAGAAAATATTAAACTTTTCACAAAGTTATATGACACTTTTACACAGAGGACATGACAATAAAGAGAAGAGACAATCAGACCATTTTTCTCAGGATCTCTCCACTATCTTACTGAATCCTGTCCTATTAAAACACCTTTCTGAATTTCTTCTTCTTTTAAAAATGCAGTAATTACTTTTAATTCCCAGTACTAGATTCATGGGCAGTCTGTCAAGTAGCTACTGGATTGTACCCCAGAAGTGTTTTCTAGATACACATATATTCAAAAATGACATTAAGATCTTTTTACATAAACTCACTATAGAAATACATCCAAAACAAGATAAGGAATGTAACCAATGTTTGCCTCCTTTTCAAACCAGAGTTCCTTCATCCAAAAACATCAGATGATACCAAAAAACACTTTTTAGCTACAAAGTTGCATACAGAGTGTGAAGAATTTATAGCTTCCTAAGAATAAGTAATGGCAAGAACTCTCAGCTATTAAGTCATGAAACCTCATCTTCTACTCCTCTTTGTCCTTCTGAAAGCTCCTGCCATCACACAATTCATAGCTTCAACTGGATTAAAATCTCTTCAAGGACAGAGGTCATATATTTTATTATCCATCTTTGTGTCCCCCACATAGAATTAACTCAATAATGTTTGTTATAACTACGATAAACTCCAGGAAATGAGTTTTAGAAGACCTCAGTCCCAATGCAAAACTGGAAAGAGATGTTTCAGAATAAAAAAAAAATGAAAAAGAATAAAGCTATAACATTTGTGCCATATTATATTCTCTCATCACTTAATTCAGAATGAGGTACTAACACTGCAGAAATAAGTTCGCAAAGAATAAAGAATAAAATAAAAAATAAAAAACACGGATCTTAAAATTCTCCTTACTGTCAGCATGCTCAAATACTGGCAAAGAACCTTTCATCTTAAACTCACATCAACAACTCCACTCTCAAACTATATATATGTTTTTAAAAGCCTTTCAAAAGAGACCTGAATATAAACTGGTTCTACTTCATTAGAATTTAAGTTCCTGAAATTGTACGCACAATTTGTGTGATTGTGCTTATGTTCATTTTCCACAGTGAGGGTCTTTCATCAGATTCTCAGAAGAATAAGTGACGCCAAAAAACCTTAAGAACCACTAATCTAGCATATCAAAAATATTCCATTTTCCAGAAAAATAAAGTTAAGTTGGCTTAGTTCAAATATTCTTCCTTCATATTCATAGAGGGGATCCTTATTACAAAATTAGTCTTTCGAAGAATTCCTTCAGCCCAGCCAACAACTTCCAATATTCACAGGCACATAGATCAACAATTCCCAGATCCCAAAAACAGTTTACACATATATGCCAAAAGAAAATGCAAAACAAGGCACACTCTATCACAAACTGGCCATCCTGTTAGATTCTTAAATACACTTGTATCGTTCCATATTAAAATGTCTGGAAGATCTAAATTCCCTCCAAACTGAAAAGACTTTTGAGGAAGGTCTTCTAGTTTCAATTCCACCCTGACTTGTCTATCTCGCTCGATTTAATATATTATCACTGTCGAGACAGGCCCCCTCATATGTACCCAGACTGTTTCAATAGGGTCACCTTGATTATTCTCACCCCAAAGCAGGAACTGTTTATTGAGTATTCAATAAATATTTGTTGCACGAATGAAAGAAGATCCTTCTTCCCATACATTTAAAGTTAAGCTGTCAGCCCCTGTGCAGTTGCTCTGGTATAAGTTAAACTATGGAAGACATCCCTTCCTCAAACACACCAGCTCAAGTGTCAGAAATGCTCTGCTTCCTTCATAAACAACAAATAACATAATCATGCCACCTGGCAAGGACAACCTGCGTTCCACATACAGGTCTGACATAACTGATTTCTACCAAATACAATCCAACCAGTCACATATGCCGTTATCTTTCCAGTAGACTCAGATTTGCCTGACAAAGACCTCCTGAGGCAGCAGGGAATGGTGAACAGACTACTGGACTAGCAGTCAAAACATCTGAGTTACAGTTCCAAGTTTGTCACCAATTTAACGTGTGACCTTGGAAAAATTATCTCTTTATGCCTCAATTTCCTATTTTGTAAAATGGGAGAAAACACCTATTCTACCATTTTCACAGAAATTTAGAATTACAAAGAAACTGAAAGAGGACTGTGAAAAATACAAAAGCATTATTCTATCATAAAACGTTAATATAAACTCAGGTCAACAAAAAGGCCATCTGTTCTTTACACTCTCATAGTAATTATTCCGTTAAAGATATTCTGGGCCTTCACATTTACACAATTCTCTCTGTTCAAAAGAACAAACTATTCTTAAGACCCTAAGTGGCTTAAGTTTCTCCCACATACATACGCTACACTGTCTAAATATTGCCGTCACTTCTCTTTTCCAACAAGTAATACGGCGCTCCCAATCCCTAAAAGACACACACACATCAACCAACAGGGAATATCCCAAGTTTTATTTTAAAAATAAGCTAACTTATAAGGGGAACTCCATTACACTTACACAAATACAAGCAAACTCTTCCGGAACACTTTCCTGCCTTGCATACACACACAAACACAGCCGCTATACACCAAGAGACCATCTGTCTTCCAGACTAAAAACATGTCTTTCCATGTACAAACTAAACAGTAACATTTATTAAACTTCTAACACTGAGATCATTCTGTCTTTCCTACATACAGTTCAGCATGTCAGGGACGCCACAGACCTGATCGTACAGGTAGACTACTCTCAGAAGATCACCCCTCCTGCCACTCTTATCCCTTAACCAGACACAGTCTGGACTATGGGGGATGCTCCAATCGTGTCTACACAACACACAAACTAACCTGTCAGGGGCACAGCCGACTCCGCCTCCACTCGCTTACTTTCCCGCCCCCTCCCCCAAGCCAGGAGCCCGCCTGTCAGGGACACCCCTTCAGCCCCGCCAGGAGGGACTTCCCGGTAAGCTCAGGATCCCCTGCCCTCCTCTCCCCTCCCCCATCCTTACCACCGCTCTCCCGGAGGTTCAGGTCCGGGAGATGACAGTAGCTCGCAGGAAGCCACGGACTGAGTCGCGGAGGGAGTACTTAGGCCCAAAGGCCTCCCCTGGCGGTTCTACTCACCGTGTCAGAGGCCGAGGCCGAGAGAGATGAGAGTGCAGGGAAGTGGGGAAGAGGGGGCGGCCGCCGCCAGGCTCCTCCGCTTCCCTTGGTCCACAGCGGATCCCTCCCGCTTGTCAGGAGGCGGCCAGCGGGTGAGCGGACTGGCGGAAATGCGAGAGAGGAGAAGGGAAAGGCGTGGGGCTAAGCAGGCGAAACTGAGGGGAGGCGGGTCCCGCAACCGAGACGGGGATCGTCTCCCCCTCCGCAAAGCGAACCCAAAATGGCGGCGGGAGCGGCGGCGGCAGAGCGGCGGCGGCGGCAGCTCCTCGGGAGGGAGGGAGCGAAGGGCGCCTCGTGCCCCCCCACCACCCACTCCTCCCTCCTCGCGTTCTCCCCCTCCGTCCTCCCCCCTCACCCGACTGGGGCGACGGAGCGCGCACGCCCGCCCGCACGCGCCGGAGTGTATCCGGGCTCGTCGCTCGCTGCTCCCACCAACCACCGCCTTCGGCCGCCTTGCGCGCCCGCCAGCCCGTACGCGCTGGCTCAGGGGCGCCTCCTCGCACGGTCCCCCACGTCCCCTCGGCCCCTGTCAACCGGCTCTGGCGCGGGCCCTCACGCGTACCTTCAGCGGCGGGAGCCCAAGCCTCCTCCTCCACCTCCTCTTCTTTCCTCCCCCCCTTCCCCACCCCCACGGCCACGAACCGCCGCCACGGCCGCCGCCGCCTCCGGCCCCCCCCACATACCCTCCACCCCTCGCGCGTGCGCCTCCCACAATCCCCCCCGCGGGACTGTTCCATTCCCGTCGGCTGCAGGAGCGGGGGCGGAAAAGACAGGCAAAAGCGGGCCGAGCTTGCCGCTAAGACTGGCATTACCCGAGTGGCGGGCAGAGACCTATGGCTGCTTACCTTCCTGGCCGCGGCGCCGCGGCGCCGCGGCTCGCTTCGCCCCTCGCCGCGGCCAGCGGCGAGCGGGCCGGGGGCGGCCTAGCCCCCCTCCTCTGGCGGGCGGTTGGAGGCCGCGGCGGCTGCGCGCTGAGTAGCTTCCTGCTGTACGACCCGAGCTCGCTTCTCTGCGGCGGGACGAGCTCTGTGGAGCAGGCTTGTGACCGTGTCTGCTGTTCACTGCGTCAGAAGCCCTGATCCGCGGCTCTCGGTGAGGGAGTGGACCGGCCCGGGGGTTGGACCCATGAGGGAAAGGAGCGGGACCCCGAACCTCCATGAGGTAGGGAGTGAGGCCGGTAGGGCCGGCGACCCTCCGCGGGGGCTTTTTTCCGGGTTCTGTGTTGCGGACTTGGGACCCCAGGAAGAACCCGCGCGGTGGTCGGCTTTCTTTTTTTCCCACTTTCAGCTCAGCTTAGATTTCTCGAATTTCGCACTACTGTCTATACGTGATGATGTTTCTGTGCACTTTTACTCGCTCCTCATGGATGACTGCTACATCTTCGACCTCATTAGGGAGCCTGATGTTAAGAGAATAAAGAACCATGTATTTCTGGTTGAGTTCTGGACTCGATCTCCCATGTCTTGTGTGTCCTTCGGAAAGTTGTTTTCCTTAATTCCCTGGCAAGAAGAAACGAAAAACTGGGCATAGAAATTAGTTACCTCTAAATCTGCCTGCAGGGTTGGCGTGTGAAATAAGATAATATATGTAGAATTAGCCCCTAGGCACAGGGAAAGTGCAGAGTATTATGTTATTGGTCACGGTACTGTTGATGTTGATAAGGTTTGTGGGTGTGATTGGTAGTTTGTGTCTATTGTAACCAAATCGTTAATAAAACAATGCAAAACTAGGCCTATAGGATTTCTATGGTTATTGGTACTTGTTTCTCAGAATTCCGAATGAGCATTTACTTGATGATGGAATTCAGGAGAACTATGGACTAGTAAAATCCACATATCCCAAAATTGATCTAATCTACTAGTTTTTCATTTCACTCAAACAGTAAAGCAGAATAAATTAGGGAAGGGATCTACCTGGGTTTCCCTTTCCTTCACATCTGTGGATTTCTGGGGATCCAGGGAATAGTTTGAAAATCACTGTATTAGATTGATCTCAAAGGTCTAGTCAAGCTCTGAAATTCAAGTAGACACTTCTAAATTTCCCCCTTACCGTATTTCAATATATGGATCAGGTTTTGTTTGCTTGCTTTGTTTTTTTAAGGTAAACAGGAATTCAGCCTTAATTACCTCACTGTATATTTGCTTTTCCTAACCATATTTAAGTCCTAAATCTTAATGGAGTCCATTGGGGTTTTACATTAATCTTTCCTTAATTATGTCATGTATGCAAGTATGTTACCCTATCAACAACGTTTTTAATTTGAGGGCAAGGACTATGGGTAACATTTTTTTTATAGTCTAGTGCAAAGCAAGTCATAACAATGTTGAGCGCTCACTTTGGCAACACATATACTAAAAAAATGTTGAAATGAATGTTAGATACTTAAAATATGAGAAGGGAAAGAGAGTTAACGTTTGTGGAATACTGTATCAGAAGAACATGTGTTTGTTTTTTATCCTTATAATAAACACTTTGAGATGGTTCATCTTATTCACATTTTACACATGAGAAGCCTGAGGCTCAGAGAAGTCTGGCAATTTTATTTTTAGACTTCGGTTTGCCTGTCTCTTAAAAACCTAAGTTTTTCATTATACCACATTGCCTTCATGTAAAATTTCTCATCAGCCACATAATTCTATATGCTACAAAGAAAAAACACTTTTTTTTTTTTGAGGAAGATTAGCCCTGAGCTAACTGTTGCCAATCCTCCTCTTTTTGCTGAGGAAGACTGGCCCCCTGAGCTAACATCCGTGCCCATCTTCCTCCACTTTATACGTGGGACGCCTACCACAGCATGGCTTGCCAAACAGTGCCATGTCCGCACCCGGGATCTGAACCCGGGAAGCCCAGGCTGCTGAAGCAGAACGTGTGCACTTAACCTCTGCGCCACCAGGCTGGCCCTAGAAAAAACACTTTTAATGGAATTCCACTACACCAGTATATAAAGAAAGTTACTTACTTATAGTCTCTGCCTTCAACTAGCTGTCAGTAACTGTACTGATTTATGAATTGTCAGCCGGGTATAGGCAAATAAGATAGCATCCTGTTCGTTTGTGTATGCCCCAGTGCCTACCAGAGACTAAAATATATTAAGTGCTCAATAAAATGACCTTATTGAATGAATGAACACTGAATTATTTGAACCAAGAAAGGCAGGGAAGATGGAGTAATGGTTCCCCCATTACTCCAAAGATGTCCATGTCCTAATCTATCCCTAGAACCGGTGAATATGTTATTACATGGCAAGAGGGAATTAAGGATGCAGATGGAATTAAGGTTGCTAATCAGCTAACCTTAAAATAGGGAGATTATCCTGGATTAGCTGATAGGCCCACTGTAATTACAGGAGTTTTGAAAAGATGGAGGAGGGAGACAGAAGAGTCAGTGTCAGAGTGATGCAGTATGACAGACTTGACTGGCTGTTGCAGGGTTTAAAGATGAAAGGGCAGCCTCTAAAAACTGGAAAAGTCACAAAAACAGATTCTCTACTAGAGCCTCCGGAAAGAACACAACCCTGCAGAGACTGGTTTTTTGGGGTTTTTTTTTTTCAGGAAGATCAGCCCAGAGCTAACATCTGCTGCCAATCCTCCTCTTTTTGCTGAGGAAGACGGGCCCTGAGCTAACTTCGTGCCCATCTTCCTCTACTTTATATGTGGGACGCCTACCACAGCATGGCTTGCCCCGCGGTGCCATGTCTGCACCCGGGATCTGGGCCGGCAAACCCTGGGCCGCTGAACTAGAATGTGTGCACTTAACCGCTGCACCACCAGGCCGGCCCTCCTGCAGACACTTTGACTGGGACTTCTAAACACAGAGCTCTAAGATAACAAATTTATGTTGTTTTATGCCACTAAGTTTGTGGTTATTTGTTACAGCAGCTGTAGGAAACTAATACAGAAAGGAGAGTCAAATCATTACTAACCTCCAAAGTACTCTGTCTTGGATTGTGGTTTGTGCTTTAAGTTAAATGGGTGTGTGGGATAACTGAAACTTTTCTTTAAGCAAAGTGATAGGCACTCAACAAAACTGCCTAGATTTCCAGTATTTCCCTACTGCTCTGCTTCTCCTGGCATCAGTTTTCAAGCTGTAAATGGACAGCTGGGCTCTATGATATTGCTGTATAGCAGCAGTCTTAGCTAAGCTGCCCTCGGATTTCCGCACTGGAATAGAAGTAAGTAAACATTTCTTTCATGGTGCTTCTTTGCTGGGATGTTGTCTAAATGCAATATGGATAAACAGGAGAAGCTCTTCAATATAAACTTTTAAAATAAGGTTTCAAATGTTAAAAGAAATTTTTAAAGATAAAACTTACTAGAATATCATCAGGATTGACTTTACATTTGACGAGTTATGGGTAAGAATAAGCATAATAGTCTAAATAATTTTCTATTTAACAAGGGAAGAACTCTGAAATTTTTGTTTGGGTACCAAGATTTTAAACTCATGCTTCAGGTGATTGATTGCCTTTTAGCAAAGTAGAAATGTACACTTCAGACTGCCTGTGTTCAAAGCCTAGCTCTGCTACTTGGTAACTGTGTAAACTTGGGTAGACACTTAGGAGTAGTAAGAAACAGATAATTTATATATCATTTAATCCTTATAACAACCCTATGTTTAGATACTACCATTATCTCCATTTTAGCAATGAAGAAACAGAGACAAAGTTTAAGTAATTTGCTCAAGGTTACACAGCTATTAGGTAGGAGAGCCAGGTTTCAAATCCCAGCAGTTAAATTGTAGAGTCCATTCTTTTAACCATTCTCCACATTTGCCACTCTTTCCTTGTCTGCAAATTGGAGATAATATTAGCTACATCATAGGATCGTTGTGAAGATAAAATTAGTTAATACACATAAAGCACTTACAACAGTGCCTGGCGTGTTCAAAGTGTTCAGTAAATGTTAACTGTTGGTATCGTGGTTGCTTGAGGTCTTTGAAGCCTTGGGCTTTTTCTGATGTGCTGCAGTAGCTGGCAGAAAGGAAACATTGAGGGAGGTGCTCCTTACTCCTACCTTTAGCAGCACAGCCCCTTTATCTCTTTTATATGTTAATAGTATAAATTGCTCTTAGCTTGGTAAAAGTTCTTTTACCAGAGAGGGGGAGAAAATATCTAGCAAACTACTCTGGTTCATGCCCTTGTTTTACAGATACAAAACCTGGTCTCAGGAAGAAAAAAGACTTTTACAAACTTAGAACAATGTTATTTTTTCCTGTAGAGAATGTTATGTGAAGGATACTCATCTGAGAAACCAGAGTTTATCAGATGTTCCCGAGATAGATTTAGATGTGTTGTCTGGATGGGGACCCACTGTTTTAAATTGTCTTCAATCTTAGCCTAACACTATTTGTTGCATCGGGGTTCCCTATATAGAGAAATATAATTCATACAGAATAATTATTTGTTAGTTTTAAAGGATTCCCTAGGGGGTTGTTGTTTTAGTTTTTTAAAATTTACTCTTTGTGTGGGTAATAGCAACATGGTTCAGAATTCAAAAAGTACCAAAGACACCACTCTTCCTCTTTTCCTGCACTTACAGAAACCCATTTCCTCTCCCTGAAGGCAACCAATATTATTATTTTTTGTATATCACTCAAAATATTTACCTTTTTATGAACAAATTGGATCTATTTTTCCCTTTTGTATATAGCAGTGATAGCTTGCTATATACATTGTTCTGCGCTTTGTTGTTATTTCTCACTTAATACGTATTGGAGATTCTTCCTCATTTGTAGGCAGAGAGCTTCTGAGGTTGTTTTGTTTTTAAACAGCTGCATGGTGTCTGTTGTATGGATTTGCTGCCTATCCCCTGTTGACAGATATTTAAGTTCTTTCCATATTAGAAACTGTTGCAATTGAATAATCTTATATATGTAGAGATCCCTATGTTTTTATTATGTCATTATAAAAATGGTTTTCGGCCTGGGGTTCGCCAGTTCAGATCCTGGGTGCGGACGTGGCGCTGCTTGGCAAGCCATGCTGTGGTAGGCGTCCCACATATAAAGTAGAGGAAGATGGGCACGGATGTTAGCTCAGGGCCAGCCTTCCTCAGCAAAAAGAGGAGGATTGGCAGCAGATGTTAGCTCAGGGCTAATCTTCCTCAAAAAAAGAAAAAGGTTTTGCCTAGGTCTCATAAAAACCTTTTTTTAACATGTGCACCTTACAGCAGTTTGGACAGTTTTTATTGCATATGCAATATTATGAATATTGCTAATTATCGTTAATAACATTAGAAATAAAAATCAGGAAAGAGAATTACCTGCAACATTGCACCACAATAGATCAGATTGTTTTGTATTATTTTTCTTTAAGTTTTTATCTTTATGCATCTCTACTTCAGAACTTAATCTAAATGTACAGTTGGATTGAAGTCAGTATAACTATACCACTGAGCCCTAAAATTCTAGGGTGTTAAGATTGGGCATGTGTGGGCTGGCCCCAGTGGCCTAGTGGTTAAGTTTGGTGTGTTCTGCTCCAGTGGCCCAGGTTCAGATCCCAGACACTGACCTACACCACTCATCTGTTAGCAGCCATGCTGTGGCAGCGGCTCACATAAAAAGGAAAAAAAGAGGAAGATTGGCAACAGATGTTAGCTCAGAGTAAATCTTCCTCAGCAAAAAAAAAAAAAGGAAAAAAAAAAGATTGGCTATGCATATACACTTAACATGTCTTTTGTGACGCTATTAGAGACCTCTCCGATGTTTCACCAGTCTGGAGTCAGTTTGTTGAGGAATTTTGTAGGTTCAGTTTGTTGAGGCATATCCAGAATATTCTCTAGCTTAGGAAGCAATCATAGTCCCTTCCATTTCCTTCCTTCCTTTGCTTTCTCCATTAGAAGTAGGTGTACATCCAGGGGAAAGGTGGGGTGGGAGGTGGGCACAAAGGGTGAAGTGGTGCACCTACAACATGACTGACAAACATTAATGTACAACTGAAATTTCACAAGATTGTAACCTATCAATAACTCAATAAAAAAAAAAAAGAAGTAGGTGTACATCGCATCATCACTTGCTCCCCTATCATTTGGAGACAAGGTGTGTATTGTTTCTAGCAATAACACCTGGAGGTACAAGACTGAGAACTTGAAGAGGTTTGCACTCTTGAAGTTCGTCATAATCAGTGTTTCAAGAGCTTCAGAGAAACTCCTTTACTTCGGTAGTCCTAATGCTGCTCTGGGACTCCAAACTTGGGGAAACAGATATAATCAGGATTGGAGAATGCAGCATAACAAATTCTCTTTTTCCTAACTGAAATTATGAAAGCAATGAGATTAGTCTCCATGAACCTGATTTTTCCTGTAGGACTCAGGATTTAGAAGAATCTTTCTCAACTTCAGCTCTATTGACATTTGAAGCTGGATAATTCTTTGTTACGGGAGCCTCTCCTCTGCATTGCAGGATGTTTAGCAGAATCTTTAGCCTCTCCTCACTAGATGCTAGTAGCACCACTCTCCCAAGTTGTGACAACCGAAAATGCTTCCAGACATTGTCAGATGTCCCCTGGGGGGCAAAATTGCCCCAGTTGAGAACCACTGATTTAGAAAACAATTACTGATCATGAGGATTTCAGTCTAGTTTCAGTGGAGAAAAAGTCTGGCAGACTAATACATCTTTCTGTCAGAATTCTTAGAATGGTAAATCAAAATAATGCGGTTATGTATATTATGTCTTCATTAAAATAAGGCATTTGACAGTATCATTATGGCTTTTTGGAGAATATATGTACTGAATGTTTAACTGATTGAATAACCATACCCAAAGACTACATGTTAGTTAAATGGGTTGAAATTCCCTTAACCATTGACATCTATTCAGTGGTTCTCACTCTTAGCTGCACATTGGAATCAGAGGGGAACTTTAAAAAATACCAATGTCTGAGTCTCACTACCAGAGATTGTGATTTAATTGATCTGAGATAGAATCTGGACTTCAGAAGTTTTAATAATGCTTAGGTGATTCTAATGTGCAGCCGAGATTGAGAACCAATGATCTAGACTATGCTGCAGAACTCTTCAGGCAACTGTATCCTATTAAATTGTTACTTGTATGAGATCACTGAGGATATATTTTTCAAATTTATAATTTTCACAAAATTTTTCAAGGATAGGTAATGTGTTGGTAATAGATTTAGAAAAACAAAAAGATCTCCATAAGTGGGATCCTGGATTGGATCCTGTCATAGAAAGAGGCATTAGCAGAAGAGTTGGGGAAATCCAAATAAAGTCTGTAGTTTAGTTAATAGTATTGTAACAATGTTAATTTCTTGATTTTGATAACTATACTATGGTTATGTAAGATGTTAACGTTAGAGGAAGCTGGATGAAGGGTATAAGGAAGCTGTTTGTACTATCTTTGCAATTCTGTTAAAGCTTTTAACTAAACGTTAAAAATTTTGAACTTGGGGCCAGCCCTTTGGTGTAGTGGTTGAGTTCAGCACACTCCGCTTTGGTGGCCTGGATTCACATCCCAGGCACGGACCTACACCACTCGTCAGCCATGCTGTGGCAGCAACCCACATATAAAGTTAAGGAAGATTGGCACAGATGTTAACTCAAGGCTAATCTTCCTCAAGGAAAAAAAAAGAGGAAGATTGGCAACAGGTGTTAACTTGGGGCTAATCTTCCTCAGCAAAAAAAAAAAGAAAGAAAGAAAGAACTTATGAAAAATGTTATTAGTAAAAGAAGATATTGGCAAACTGAAGTAACATTCAAAATTAATAAAATGAATTTTAATAATTCATTTATTCTTAGCTAGGTTCAAAGTTAACAGATAGCTGCACAAATAAAAGATTCAGGCCACCTAGGAAGAAATATGATGTAGTGATGAGGAATGTGGGCTGTTAAGTCCAATAAGCACATTTACATCCAAACTTCTCCATTTTTTTTAACAGTACCGTGGCTTCCACGTGTGAGAAAAATTGTGATTTTTGCAGTTCCTCCCATAAAGTGGTAAAGTCTGTTTCCCATGCTTTGAATCTGGGTTGGCCTATATAGGCTGCAAGAGAATGTGACAGAACACTGTGCTGGTTCTGAGCCAGGTTTGAACAAGTCTTAAATGTTTCAGCTCTTTTCGACCTTTGCCACTGCTATGACAAGAAGTCCAGGTCACACTGCTGGAGGATGAGAGACAATGACCCAGCTGAGGCCAACCTTGACCAGCCAGCCAACCTCAGAAGCTTGAGGAAGCCCTACAGAAATAGGCAAACCTGGCCCAGAGCAAAAGAACTAACAGCCTATAGCCATAGACTTGTGAGCAATTATAAGTAGTTATTGTTTTAAGCCACTGCATTTTGGGGTGGTTTGTTATGCAGCAACAGTGGATGCAATGCTTCAGAGGATGCTATGATGATAAAATAACATAAAGCATGTAATGTATATAACACATTGTCTGGCCCATAGTAGTTAATCTGTGCATGTTAGTTTCTGCTATTGCTGTATTGTTTTAATATGGCTAAATAGCAACATTTTTTAATAACAGCTTTATTGAGATTTACATACCATAAAATTCAATATCTTTAAAGTATACAATTCAGTGAGTTTTTAGTATATTCACAGAGTTGTGTGACCATTACCACTATCTAATTTTAGAACATTTTTATCACCCCAAAAATAACCCATCAGTAGGCACTCTCCATTCTTCCCTCTCCCAGCCCCTGGCAACCACTAATCTAATTTTGGCTCAATAGATTTGTCTATTGTGGACATTTCATATAATTTGAATTATACTACATGTGGTCTTTTGTGACAGACTTCTTTCCCTTTGTTTAAAGATTCATCCATGTTGTAGCAGGTATCAGAACTTCATTTCTTGTTATTGCTGGATAATACTCCATTGTATAGCTACACCACATTTTGTTTATCCATTCATCAGTTGATGGACATTTGAATTGTTTCCACATTTTGGCTCTTATGAATGCTGCTGCTGTGAGCATTTGTGCACAAGTTTTTGTGTGTACATATGTTTTCATTTCTCTTGGGTATATAAACAGGAGTCGAATTGCTGGGTCATTTGGTAACTCCATGTTTCATCTTTTGAGGAACTGCCAAACTGTTTCCCAAAGTGGTTGCACCATTTTACATTCCAGACAGCAGTATATGAGGATTCCAGTTTTTCTGCATCCTCCTGAACACTTGTTATCATCTGTCCTTTTGATTTTAGCTATCCTTGTGAGTTAAAAGTGGTATCATGTTGTGTTTTTGATTTGCATTTTCCTAATCACTAATGGTATTGAGCCTCCTTTCATGGCTATTGGCCATTGTATATCTTCGTTGGAGAAATGTCTGTTTAAATCTTTTGCCTATTTTTGAGTTTTGTTTTTTTTATTATTGAATTATAAAGAGTTCTTTATATATTAAGGATACAAGTCCTTTATCAGACATGTAATTTGCAAGTATTTTCTCCCATTCTGTCGGTTGTGTTTTACTTTCTTGATGGTACCCTTTGAAGCAGAAGTTTTCAATTTTGATGAAGTCTAAGCATCTATTTTTATTTATGTCACTTGAGCTTTTGGCATCATTAAGAAACCATTGCCTAATCCAAGGTCACAAAGATTTACTCTTGTGTTTCTTCTAAGAGTTTTATAGTTTTAGCACTTCCATTTAGGTCTGTGATCTATTTTGAGTTAATTTTTGTGTGTGATGTGAGGTAGGAGTCCAGTTTCATTCTTTTACATGTGGATATCCAGTTGTCCCAGCACCATTTGTTGAAGAGACTGTTCTTTCCCTCATTGAATTGTCTTGGCACTTATGTTAAAAATCAACTGACTGTGATGTAAGAGTTTATTTCTGAACTCTCAACTCTATTCCATTGATCTATAGACATACGGATCAGACATCTGTGATCTATAGACATATGCTAATACCACACTGTTCTGATTACTGTAGCTTTGTAGTAAGACTTGAAATCTGGAAATGTGAGCCCTCCAACTTCTTTTCAAGGTTATTGGGCCATTCTGGGTCCATTGCATTTCCATATGAAGTTTGAGATCAGCTTGACAATTTCCGTAAAAAAGGTTGCCGGGATTTTGATAGGTAACAGTATTTGTTTAAAAAAAAAAAGGAACTGATAATTTTAGTGAACTGTGTTCTAAATGAAACAATAGGGGCTGGCCCCATGGCTGAGTGGTTAAGTTCCCGCGCTCCGCTTCGGCGGCCCAGGGTTTCACCAGTTCAAATCCTGGGCACAGACATGGCACCGCTCATCAGGCCATGCTGAGGCGACATCCCACATGCCACAACTAGAAGGACCCACCACTAAAAATACATGACTATGTACCAGGGGGCTTTGGGGAGAAAAAGGAAAACTAAAATCTTAAAAAAAATAAAAATAAGTGAAACAGTAGTGTGATAGAGTTACAAAAGAGTTACTCTTGTAAATATAAAATCTAAGAATAATAGATCATACTTGCAGAGTATTGATAAGTAATATAGAGAAGGGACTTGTGTGGTGATTACTTTAAAAAACGAAGACATTTACCCAGAAGAAAAAAGAGGACATAACTATCTTCAATTTATTGTTTGGAAGATGGCTTGTAAAACCCTAGAGAAAGACTGGGACAGTGAATGGAAGCTACAGGGAGACATTTCACCAGTGTGAGATAACTTCCCATAAAAGCTGTCTGAAAACCGTATGGACTGCCCTGTGAGTTCCCATCAGTAGAAATATTCAGGCCCTTGATGACTGACAGTATAGTATGTGCAATGGCTAATGAGAAAGGCTGCAGAGTCATAGGCTTGAATTCTGAAACTGCCAATTTTAGACTGTATACCCTTAGGCACGCTATTTAGTCTATCCATCCCTATTTTCACCTGGGTATAATAATGTCTACTCCATAGTATTTTTGTGAGGTAAAGCCTATAAATTGCTTTTAGAGCCTGTTTCTGCAAAATACTGAGTGATTATTATTAAGATCATTGTAGTACTAAATCAGTTCTGAACTAGTTCTGAAGAGTTCCGTTCTTGAACTGAATCATTTAACCTGATTCTCTTCACAGAAAAACCTGTACACAAATGTTCATAGCAGCTTTGTTCGTAATAGGCCAAAACTAGAAGCAACCCAGATGTCCTTCAACGGATGAATGATTAAACAAGCAGGCACATCCATACTGTGGAATAGAACCCAAGATTAAAAGAACGAACTTTCGATACATAGAACACGAAGCCCAGATGAATCTCCAGAAAATTATGAGTGAAAAAAAAGCCAGTATCAAAAGGTTACATGACATTCTAGAAATGACAGATTATAGAAATGAAGATGAGATTAGTGATTGTCAGGGGTTGAGGAATGGGAGGAGTTAAGTGAGGTGGGCCCTGGGAGAGGCTATAAAAGAGCAACCTGAGAGATCCTTGAAGTGATGGAAATGTTCTGTATTTTGACTGATATCAGTGTCACTCCCACAGTGGTGATAGTGTACTATAGTTCTGCAAGATATTGCCATTGGGGAGAACTGGGTAAAGGGTACATAGGACAATATATTATTTCGTTCAACTGCATGTGAATCTACAATTATAACCATAGTAAAAATTTAATTAAAAAAAAAAAAGCCTATGATTTTTGTGACCACTGAAGTCTTAGCATATAGTCTTTGGGATACCTTTCTTTTTTCTTTTTTTTTTTAATTTAATTTTTATTGAGTTAATGATAGGTTGCAATCTTGTGAAATTTCAGTTGTACATTACTGTTTGTCAGTCATGTTGTAGGTGCACCCCTTCACCCTTTGTGCCCACCCCCCACCGCACCTTTCCCCTGGTAGCCACTAATCTGTTCTCTTTGTCTACATTTTTAAATTCCTCATATGAGTGGAGTCATACAGAGATTGTCCTTCTCTACCTGGCATATTTCACTTAACATGATTCCCTCAAGGTCCATCCATGTTGCAAATGGGACTATTTTGTTCTTTTTTATGGCTGAGTAGTATTCCATTGTGTATGTATACCACCTCTTCTTTATCCAGTCATCTGTTGATGGACACTTAGGTTGCTTCCATGTCTTGGCTATTGTAGATAATGATGCAGAAAACATTGGGGTGCATGGGACTTTTGGAATTGCTGACTTCAAGCTCTTTGGATAGATACCCAGTAGTGGGATAGCTAGATCGTATGGTAGTTCTATTTTTAATTTTTTAAGGAATCTCCATACTGTTTTCCGTAGTGGCTGCACCAGTTTGCATTCCCACCAGCAGTGTATGAGGGTTCCTTTTTCTCCACAACCTCTCCAACATTTGTTACTATTTGTTTTAGTTATTTTTATCATTCTAATGGGTGTAAGGTGATATCTTAGTGTAGTTTTGATTTGCATTTCCCTGATGATCAGCGATGATGAACATCTTTCCATGTGCCTATTGGCCATCCGTATATCTTCTTTGGAGAAATGTCTGTTCATGTCTCCAGCCCATTTTTTGATCGGGTTGTGTGATTCTTTGTTGTTGAGTTGTGAGAGTTCTTTACATATTATGGATATTAAGCCTTTGTCAGATATATGACTTGCAAATATTTTTTCCCAGTTAGTGGGTTGTTTTTTGTTTCAATCCTGTTTTCATTTGCCTTGAAGAAGCTCTTTAGTCCGATGAAGTCCCATTTGTTTATTCTTTCTATCGTTTCCCTTCTCTGAGAAGACATGGTGTCCGAAAAGGTCCTTTTAATACTGATGTCAAAGAGTGTACTGCCTACGTTTTCTTCTAGAAGCCTTATGGTTTCAGGTCTCACCTTTAGGTCTTTGATCCATTTTGAGTTTATTTTGGTGAATGGTGAGAAAGAATGGTCAATTTTCATTCTTTTACATATGGCTTTCCAGTTTTCCCAGCACCATTTGTTGAAAAGACTTTCTTTTCTCCATTATATGCCCTCAGCTCCTTTGTTGAAGATAAGCTGTCCATAGATGTGTGGTTTTATTTCTGGGCTTTCAATTCTGTTCCATTGATCTGTGCACCTGTTTTTGTACCAGTACCATGCTGTTTTGATAACTGTAGCTTTGTAGTGTGTTTTGAAGTCAGGGATTGTGATGCCTCCCATTTTGTTCTTTTTTCTCAGGATTGCTTTAGCAATTCGGGGTCTTTTGTTGCCCCATATGAATTTTAGGATTCTTTGTTCTAATTCTGTAAAGAATGTCATTGGGATTCTGATTGGGATAGCGTTGAATCTGTAGATTGCTTTAGGTAGAACGGACATTTTAACTATGTTTATTCTTCCAATCCATGTACATGGAATGTCTTTCCATCTCCTTATGTCATCATCCAATTCTCTCAGAAAGGCCTTGTAATTTTCATTATATAGGTCCTTCACTTCCTTAGTTAAATTTACCCCAAGGTATTTTATTCTTTTTGTTGCGATTGTGAATGGTATTGTGTTCTTGAGTTCTTTTTCTGTTAGTTCGTTGTTAGAATATAGAAATGCTACTGATTTATGCAAATTGATTTTATACCCTGCAACTTTGCTGTAGTTGTTGATTACGTCTAAGAGTTTTCCAGTGGATTCTTTGGGGTTTTCTATATATAAGATCATGTCGTCTGCAAACAGCGAGAGTTTCACTTCTTCCCTCCCTATTTGGATTCCTTTTATTCCTTTTTCTTACCTGATTGCTCTGGCCAGGACCTCCAGTACTATGTTAAATAAGAGTGGTGATAGAGGGCATCCTTGTCTCGTTCCTATTTTCAGGGGGATGGTGCTCAGTTTTTGCCCATTGAGTATGTTGGCTGTGGGTTTGTCATATATGGCCTTTATTATGTTGAGGTAGTTCCTTTCTATGCACATTTTGTTCAGAGTTTTTTTTTTTTATCATAAATGGCTGTTGGATCTTGTCAAATGCTTTCTCTGCATCTATTGAGATGATCGTGTGGTTTTTATTCCTCAGTTTGTTGATGTGGTATATCACGTTGATTGATTTGCAGATGTTGAACCATCCCTGTGTCCCTGGTATGAATCCCACTTGATCATGATGTATGATCCTTTTGATGAATTGCTGTATTCGGGTTGCCAAAATTTTGTTGAGAATTTTTGCATCTATGTTCATCACTGATATTGGCCTGTAGTTTTTTGTGCTGTCCTTGTCAGGCTTTGGTATCAGTGTGATGTTGGCCTCATAGAATGTGTTAGGAAGTGTTCCGTCCTCCCTAATTTTTTGGAATAGCTTGAAAAGGATAGGTATTAAATCCTCTCTGAAAGTTTGGTAGAATTCCCCAGGAAAGCCCTCTGGTCCTGGGGTTTTATTCTTTGAGATGCTTTTGATTGCTGTTTCAGTCTCTTTCCTTGTGATTGGTCTGTTCACATTGTCTGCTGCTTCTTGACTAAGCTTTAGGAGATTGTAGGAGTCAAAGAATTTATCCATTTCCTCTAGGTTATCCATTTTGTTGGCATATAGTTTTTCATATTATTCTCTTATAATCCATTGTGTTTCTGCAGAGTCTGTTGTTATTTCTCTTCTTTCATTTCTGATTTTTTTTATTTGAGCTTTCTTTTTTTCTTTGTAAGTCTGGCTAGGGGTTTGTCAATTTTATTTATCTTCTCAAAGAACCAGCTCTTTGTTTCATTGATCCTTTCTACTGCCTTTTTTGTTTCAATAGCATTTATTTCTGCTCTGATTTTTATTATTTCTCTCCTTCTGCTGACTTTGGGCTTTATTTGTTCTTCTTTCTCTAGTTCAGTTAGGTGTAGTTTAAGATTGCCTATTTGGGATTTTTCTTGTTTGTTAAGATGTGCCTGTATTGCGATGAATTTTCTTCTTAATACAGCTTTTGCTGTATCCCATATGAGTTGGTATGGCATGTTATCATTTTCATTTGTCTCCAGGTATTTTTTTTATTTCTTCTTTAATTTTTTCCGTGATCCATTGCTTGTTTAATAGCATATTGTTTAGTCTCTACATCTTTATGCCTTTCTCAGCTTTTTTCTTGTAATTAATTTCTAGCTTCATAGCGTTATGATCTGAGAAGATGCTTGTTATTATTTCAATTTTTTTAAATTTGTAGAGGCTTGCCTTGTTTCCCAACATATGGTCTACCCTTGAGAATGTTCCATGCACACTTGAGAAGAATGTGTATTCTGCTTTTTTTGGATGAAGCACTCTATATATGTCTATTAAGGCCAACTGTTTTATCTTTTCGTTTAGCTCCACTGTTTCCTTGTTGATTTTCTGTCTGGATGATCTGTCCATTGATGTGAGTGGGGTGTTGAGGTCCCCTACTATTATTGTGTTATTTTTGGTATCTTCTTTTAGGTTTGTTAATAGTTGCTTTATGAACTTTGGTGCTCTTGTGTTGGGTGCATAGATATTTATAAGCGTTACTTCTTCTTGATGAAGTGTCCCTTTGATCATTATATATTGGCCCTCTATGTCTCTCTTTACCTGCCTTATCTTGAATCTATTTTGTCTGATATAAGTATTGTGACACCTGCTTTCTTTTGTTTGCCATCAGCTTGGAGTATTGTCTTCCACCCCTTCACTCTGAGCCTGTGTTTGTCCTTGGAGCTGAGGTGTGTTTCCTGGAGGCAACAAATTTGTTGGATCTTGTTCTTTAATCCATTTTGCTACTCTGTGTCTTTTTATTGGAGAGTTCAATCCGTTTACATTGAGGGTGATTATTGATGCATGAGGGCTTAATGCTGTCCTTCTGTTGCTCGTTTTCTGGTTTTCCTACATTTCCTTTGTTTCTCATCCTGTGTGTTTTAGCCTACCCATTGACTTCTGCAATTTCTTATGCTGGGTTTCCTAGAACTTTCCTTATTTATGTTTTGTGTCTCTGTTCTGTTTTTCAGTTTAGTGGCTACCCTGAAGTTTGTATTCAGAATCTCGTGCATAACATAGTCCATTTTCTGGTGGTCTCTTACTTCCTTGGCCTAAACTGATTCAGTCCCTTTCCTCCTCCCGTCCAAAATTATTATTTTCATCTCTTATTCCAACTTGTGTTGTGAGTTTGTGCTTAGAGTGATAGGATTGTCTTTGCTTTAGTGATTTCCTTCCCTTTCTCCTAATGCTATAGTTGAATATTTGCTATCTTGTTCTGATTCTATTTGTCTCCCTACTCTGTGTTTTGTGACACCTTTCTCCCTTTTTTTCTTTTTTCAGGTGTGAGGGCCTTCTTGAGGATTTCTTGTAGTAGAGGTCTTGTGGCTACAAATTCCCTTAGCTTTTGTTTGGAAAAGCTTTAATTTCTCCCTTGTATCTGAAGGATATTTTTTCTGGATAGAGTATTCTTGGCTGAAGATTTTTATCCTTTAAGGTTTTGAATATGTCATTCCAATCTCTCCTAGCTTATACGGTTTCTGTAGAGAAATCCGCTGAAAGTCTGATGGGGTTCCTTTGTAGGTTATTTTCTTCTGCCTTGCTGCCCTGAGTATTCTTTCTTTGTCATTCATTTTTGCCATTTTTACTACTATATGTCTTGCAGTAGGTCTTTTTACATTGACAAATCTAGGAGATCTGAAACCTTCCTCCACACACATTTCTCTCTCAATCCCTAGATTTGGGAAGTTCTCTGCTATTATGTCGTTGAGCACACTTTCTGCTCCATTTTCCTTTTCCACGCCCTCAGGAATTCCGATGATTCTTAAGTTGCATTTTCTCATTGAGTCTGCTATTTCTCGGAGATTTTCTTCAGTTTTTTTAATTCTTACTTCTCTTTCTTCCTCTGTCTGGAGCCATTCAACCTGTCTATCTTTGATTATGCTAATTTGCTCCTCTATGGTGTCTGCATGGGCATTCCAGGAATCTGTATTCTGTTTTATCTTATCCATTGTATTTTTCATCTCTACTATTTCTGATTGATTCTTCTTTATAGTTTCAATCTCTTTTGTGAAGTAATTCCAGAACTTGTTGACTTGTTTCTCTATATTTCCCTTTACCGCGTTGAGTTTTTTGATGATAGCTATTCTGAATTCATTTTAACTTAGTTTACCTATTTCCAAGTCCTCAGGACATAATTCTGTGATTTTTTGTTTTCCTTTTGGTCTGGAGCTTTTATAAATTGCTGGATGGTAGAGGAGTAGTTTTTGCACATAATGCTACTATTTGGTTGCAGTTAGAGCCTGTCGCCGCTAGATGGGGGTCAAGAACAGCACATTCTGAGCCCTCCACCTTCAGCACTGATGGCGGCGCACAGCGTGGGTTGGGGAGGAGAGGCACTTTCTCTCATGTGGAGACCTGGATTCCGATCAGCTCTCGCTTTCTGGTTTCCTGGGGCCTTGGCTTGATGGGGTTCCCCCACGTGAAAGCTTTCCCCCATTAAAGGATTTCCACTACACCTGTCTGTGGGAGTCCTGGATGATCTCCCAGACGTGCAGCCCCTCCCCCGCTCCTTCCCTCACCCGCGGCACCAATCCCAGTCTCTAGGGGAGGGAGTGAAGATCTCTTACCCCGTTCCAGCTACTCCAAGGGCGGCTCCGGCCTCTCCGCCCTCTGTCATTTGGCTGCTGTGGGTCTCTGATGATCTCTGTGTTATTACGAGTTTTTGATTGGAAAGTAGTTGCTCCTTTTGGTTGTAATTTGGAGGGGAGAGAGTCCCCTGCGGGCTCACTCCACCATGTTGCTCACGTCACTCCCTTTTTCTTTTTTTTTCAAAGATTGGCACCTGAGCTAACATCTGTTGCCAACCTTCTCTTTTTGCTTGAGGAAGATAGTCTCTGAGCTAACATCTGTGCCCATCTTCCTCTATTTTGTATGTGGGACACTGCCACAGCATGGCTTGATGAACCGTGTGCAAGTCTGTGCCCAGGATCTGAACTGGCAAACCCTGGGCCACGAAAGCAGAGTGCACAAACCTAACCTCTACACCACCAGGCTAGTGGTGTTTTTACAGTTTTTAGTAATTCATTCTCTACAACTGTGAACATTGTTATATGTATTTCCCAGTGTACATTTATGAGTGATCTTCTAGAATAAATACCAAGGAGTAGAATACTTGGGTCATAGACTTGTACATTTTCAACTTTACAAGATAATGCCAAATTTGTATTTACACTCCCATTGACAGTGTGTGAAAGTTCCCAACACTTCATAGCCTCTTTAATGTTTGCTATTTTCTGACTTTTTCATTTTTCCCAATATGGTTGTGAATGGTATCTCATTGTGGAGGTTTTAGTTTACATTTCCTTGATTTGTAATGAGGATGAAAATCTTTTCTTGGGTTTACTAGCCATTTGTATTTCCTTTTCTGTGAAATGTCTGTTTGTGTCTTCTCATTTTTTTATCAATTTGTAGGTATTCTTTATTTAGTCTAGATACTAATCCATTGTGCAAATATCTTTTCCCAGTTCTGGCTTGCCTTTTCACTTCTTTTGAGAGTGCAGGACAATGCTGAAAGGAATGACAAGACTTATCTCCAGGGTCCATAAGGTGAGTCCTAACTGACCTGAATGCTTTGTGCAAACTGTCTTTAGGTGGCTTTCTTGTTTTTAGATGGATTCATTGTATCCAGAGTAAAACTCTCTGGAGAGCTTCAGCTGACTAGTGTGTTAATTTACAAGTTTACACTCAAAAGAACAGTCACAATTCCATTCTTCTGCCCATAAATTTGACCCCCAGCTGCCCTAAAAATCTTCAAATAATAGGTCTCAGTAGAATAGTTGTGCTTGAGAATTTACCAGCCCTAGGAGAATTAACATTTTAAAAAAATAGATAAGCTTGATTGCCATTATCTATATTAACTTTTATTATTCTCTAGTTGGATTAATGATTATCATCCCTTCATGAATTATTTAAAAGAAAAATAGGAGCTGGCCCTGTGGTTGAGTGGTTAAGTTCACGCGCTCCGCTGCAGGCGGCCCAGTGTTTTGTTGGTTCATATCCTGGGCACAGACATGGCACTGCTCATCAGGCCAGGCTGAGGCAGCGTCCCGCATGCCACAACTAGAAGGACCCACAATGAAGAATATACAACTATGTACCAGGGGGCTTTGGGGAGAGAAAGGAAAAAAATAAAATCTTTTAAAAAATAAATACATAAATAAAAATAAATAAATAAATAAATAAAAATAAGTTGCCAGTGTAGACCTTTAACGTCTATCTGATAGGTTAATAAAATAATAAAATCATATATTAAAAAAGACCATTCTGTTGCTTTACTTCGTTCTTTCATGTATTTTAGCAAATACCTTCAGTACCTTCCATATGGCAGGTACTCAGGTTTCTAAGATGACTCATTTTACTAGTAATGGTTACTAATTGTTGGGTATTCATTATGTGCCAGGCACTGTGCTAAGTGCTTTATTTCTTTTAATCCTCATGACCAACTCCTGAAGTAGATAATATCTTTGTTTCACAAATTCAGAAGCTGAGGATTAGAACGGCTAAGTAACCTGCCTAAAGCAACACATTAGGAAGTTGTAGAGCCCACACTAGATGCCGGATCTGTCTGACTTCAAAGCATGTGGCCTTAACCACTGTGCTCACAATAGTGCGCGTTATGGTCCACGTTCTCCAGGACCTCAAGGTCCAGTAGTGCAATCATGAATAAATAGTCGTTATAGTATGGTACTGTTACAGCACCCAGGAGGAGCACCTAACCTGGATTAAGTAGGATCCAGAGGAAATCCTCTCAGAGTTAGTCCTGAAGGATGAGAAGTGAGCCAGAGGGCTTAGTCACTTCCATCTGATCATTTAATTATAGATTAGATTGTCTAGAAAAGGAGCCCTTCCTCCCATAGGATTTATCTTTTTTCCAGGGGTTCATGATAAACTTATGTACATAAAATAACCCATAATTATAAAATAAAATGAAAATAAAAGCAAGGATCAACAGAGGGATGGATTCTGCCCTCACATAATTACATTAAAGGCTGAAATTTCTTCCTTAATAGCAGATAAGAAAGACCTGAATTGAAACTGCAGAAAGGTGTCAGTGAGAAGAATTTTGTGCTTTTTGTAGATTGGTTTAGAGTAACCTTGACTGGCTCATGAATGCTGTTCTTTCAGGAACTGCATGATTTTCATTCTGAAACTGTGCAGAGGCAATTGTACATATGGTTGTTTTCCTTGGAAATAAGAGACTAGCTCGGTGATGCCATATATCACACCATAAGAAGGAAGGAATCCATTTTGCTAGCTTTTAATTTGCTGCAAAAAGCATTTAACTAAAAAGTTATAGGATTCTTATAGAAATAGCACCACCTTGTGGCCCTTGAATATCTTTAATTTTCCACTTGGCTGCTACTTTTTTTAAAGACGTGGTGTTTTCTCTCCAGTTGAATTGAGAAAATTGAGTAGTATCAGTACTGGGGTGTATTATTCAGATTGCTATGCTGAGGTAACACCCTGAATTCTCATTGGCTTAACACAATAAATGATATTATTTGTGTTGTGTGTATATGTTTTGTTTTGTTTTGTTCTTACTGTTACAATATTTCCAAAATGGTTTGCAGGCAAATGTGGGAGGGGGTAGACATAGGGAGAAGGTTCATCATCTTGGGATGTCATCTCAGCATGTAGATTTTAAGATTGCCATAGCAGGGGAAAAAAGAATTTATACCCACTCTTAACTGGCTCTGACTAGAATTTTTTTTGGTTTTTTTTTTTGAGGAAGATTAGTGCTGAGCTAACATCTGCTGCCAATCCTCCTCTTTTTGCTGAGGAAGACTGGCCCTGAGCTAACATCTGTGCCCATCTTCCTCTGCTTTATATGTGGGATGCCTGCCACAGCATGGCTTGCCAAGCGGTGCCATGTCCACACCCAGGATCGGAACCGGCGAACCCTGGGCCACTGAAGCAGAACATGTGAACTTAACCACTGTGCCACCAGGCCAGCCCCTCTGACTAGAATTGATACAAGTTATTTCCATTTACAGCTCATTAGCCAGAAATAATCACATGACCCCGATCTATCTGCAAGGGAGGCTGGAAATGTACAGTATTTAGGTGTTTGATAAACATTGCTCTCTCTGCCATTCTCCAACAAAGTTGGAGCAACTTTATTATTACTTTACCCTTTTACTTCATATTAAATATACAAGTTCTGGTTCAGTGGTTTCTGGGTGCAGTTCACTGAGTTGCATGTAGTACGATTTACTTTCACTTAGTTGGCTGCTTCACACGCTCCCCCATTATGTGTCCTTAATGAAAGATTCTTTATTCCAGGGCACAAGTATGAAGTATTTGTGGTGTGTTAGGTATTTGGAGAAGGAGCTACAGAGAGGAATAAAATCTGATCCCTTCTCTTCCAAGTGTGTGTGGACTAGAATGGGAGACAAACTTATGTGCAAGATAACATGATATAATAAAAAGAATAGAGATTTTGGTGTTAGACGAACTTTGATTTGAATTCTGATTTTACCACCTACCAACTCTGTGACCTTAGGTAAAATTACTTAACTTCCCTGAACCGCGGTTTCCCCCATCATAAAACAGGCATAATATTCAACCTATATTCTAGGATTCTTGACTCAAAAATAATGGCTGTAAAACACTGTATTGCCTGGCATGTAATAGGTACTGAGTTAACAAAAGCCATGAATGCAGTTCAAGGCAGAGTAAAAATGCCATGCAATACAAAGAAAGTGCTATCAGCAGAGAGGGAAAGATAATTACTTTTGGCTGGAGGTGTCTAGCAAATCTTCACAGAGGATGTGACATTTGAGATGAACCTTAAAGGATAAGTAAGGTTTAAACAGAGAGAGAGGGAAGTTGAAGTAGAATGAGCAGAAGCATAGAAACATAAAAGTGAATAATGTTTTAGCATATGAATAGAGTATAGAGTTCATGACGGGATGAGACTGGAAAGGTAGATTGAAGTCATCACATCGGCCTTGATAATCATGCTAAGGCCTTCGAGACTTATTTTGACATTAGTCAGGAACCATTCAAGCTTTTTGATTAGCTGAAGATTAAACCTATTATTTGGGAGGACAAATCTTTAGACTATGAAAGATGAAGAGTCAAAGATTTAGAGGTAAAGATACCAGTTAGAATGTCGTTATGGAGTTTAAGATCCTCTTATAAAATGGGTATAAGAGTTATGAGGGGTGGTATAAAAATAGTATACATTGCTGCACTCGTGAAGCTGCATGGTGAGACTGAATATAACCTACAGGCAGCTTTCACATTACCTATTGATTTACCAAGCAACTTCCTTAATTCAGCAAGCTCTCACATCCTCATTCTGCTTCTGCTGGCTTCTAATCTTTCCCTTGTAATGGGCATCTTTTCACTTCTACATGAGGTCTGTTATCACTAAGCTCAGCTTGGGGGTTCTCCACTTAGCACTTTTTCAGATTTGTTTCTTGAAATCTCATCCTCTCCCTCGACTCCTCCCCACTTCAGAGGCTTCCGTGTGCAGTTCACTGACTTGCCCGTAGAGCAGTTTATTTTCACTTAGTTGGATGCTTTACACACTCCCTCGTTACATGTCCTTAATGAAAGATTCTTTATCCCAGGGCACAGCTAGCATTATTGTGGGGAGTGTAATTATACCTATCAAATAGCAACATTGCACCGATCCCCTAGTAACTGAGGTGACTGTGATTGCTAAACAGCTGAGGATCATACCGTACTGGCCACCATTCATTACTGTGGGCAAGAGCATTAAACGGAGTCTCCTGCTTTAGGTTGTTAATAGCTATGCTCTGCTCCAGAACAATCTCTAACAGAATCGTTTGTTTCCATATGGAACAGAGCCATGACACAGCAACACAACACATTCAGAATATGAATAATGTGATTGGACTTAGAGAATTATAAATAATAACAAGGATTTGTTTTACACAAAACTAAAATGTATGGTAGTGACATTTTTCCCTGTTGCAGACATGGCTTAAAACCTCATTGTTGGGGCCGGCCCCGTGGCCAAGTGGTTGGGTTCGCGTGCTCTGCTTCAGCAGCCCAGGGTTTCGCCAGTTCAAATCCTGGGTGTGGACATGGCACTGCTCATTGGTCCATGTCGAGGTGGTGTCCCACATACCACAACTAGAAGGACCCACAACTAAAATATACAACTATGTACTGGGGTGATTTGGGGGAAAAAAGCAGGAAAAAAGTAGATTGGCAGTTGTTAGCTCAGACGCCAATCTTTAAAAAAAGAAAAACCTTATTGTTGTAGCAAGCATAAAAAACCTGATAATTCCAGAACACTAAAGTGGTTTCTTTTTTTAGTTGGACGCTGGACATTTTTTGCACACGGGGAGCCAGGCACCCCAAAACGTTGCTGCTCATCTGGATAATCAGGTTCCAGTTGAGAGTCCCAGAGCTGTTTCCCGCACCAGTGAGAGTGACCCGGTGAGTTGCTGATGTATATTTGGATTTTTTTCAGGGCATATAATTTGTGTTGCTGTCATTTTACGTATCAGGAAAACTGAAACCCAAAGAAGCTAAGCAGGTTTACATATAGTCAGACAAGACACACGAGACAGCATTCTGGAACCCACATCTTCCCCTTCCCTGCCTGATACTGTGGTAACATCAAACACTCAGGCAAGTCAGTCCCTATCTGCTCTGATTTAATCCCTACTATTAAACTGACCTCCTGCCAAAGGATTTGTTGGGCATAGATTAGGTACATAGTACCTTAAGTAATTAAGGTATTAAGTCAATTCCTTAGAAGTTAAATGTAGCAGTTATTATTGATCTTTTCTGTATGATTGGTCAGCAAACTTTTCCTTAAAGGACCAGACAGTAAATATTTTAGGCTTAGGAGCCAAAGTGGTCTCTGTCACAACTACTTAGCTCTGCCATAAACAAATGGCTATGACTGTGTTGCGTAAAACTTTATTTACAGAAACGGGTAGCCAGCCATAGTTTACCAACCCTGGTAGGGAGAAGCCTAAAGAAAGCAACTTACTTGCCCGACATCACATAGCAGAGCAGGTACAGAACCCAGTTTTCCTGATAACCAATCTGGTACTATTTTCTACCTTTCTAAGTGGATTTCCTAGTGTCTTGAGAGGGCACTAACTTGATTTATTGAGAAGAGCAGCATTTAAAGTGAAGTTTGTCAGCAGAAGCCAGGATTCCAGCAGTATCCAGTGTTGCATTTTCTACTTCAGGTCCCATTAGGCTAGATGTTGATTTCTTTTCTCCTTCCGCATTATTACTGCTGCCTCTCATAAATGAAATTAGTTGTGTGGTCTGTGCTTAAATGTGAAGGGAACCAATAGCTTTTTTCTCTCTTTTTGTCCCTACCCCTACCCTCTGAGTCTCCCCATCTTAACATATGCTGTGCATGTGGGAGGGAAAAAAATAACTCATTACCCAAAACACCATCTCAGCAGGGTGTGTTTTATTTACATCTCTAGCATTCACCTACTTTCACAAGCACAAAATGAAATAGACTAAGTGAATGAAGTCATTGAAGTGTCTTTCAGCTTTCCCTGTAATTGTAGTCCCTTTATCTGCCAGTTCCTCTGGGGTTTCTATGGGAACAGGGGCATGCAGATGATCTTGTCACATGACTGGAGCATCTCTATACACAGCACAGAAGAATCCAGATGGCAAGAATTGTCTTTGCTCCCTTCATATCTAGGGTTTATGTTGCTGAGCAACTGGCTTCATCATTCAGGCCAACACCAGCTTTATATACACATTGTGAATTTGGGGACAACAACCAGTATTTTTTTGTCTGCGATAAGAAATGAAAGATATCTTTTCTAGCTCTGAGAGATGAATGTTTCCTCAATATGGCCTAGCAGGCCCCTTCCACTTGTTCAAAGTCTTTGCCACTTTGTCTGTGACCCCATTATACCTGTTTGCATTTTTGTTTCATAGGCCAAGCATGGGGAGCAGCATGAGGGTCAGCACTACAACATACCTCTCCAGGATCTGAAGGCTGTATTCCCCCATGGCCTGCCACCTCGCTTTGTAATGCAGGTGCTCAAAACAGGGGAAGGAATGGGAGGGAGCCCAGAACACAAGCTGTTAATAGCAGAGGGGTGGGATTAAATGAGAAGAAAACTATAAAAGATGAAATTTGAATCTAAAAAAAAAGGTAAATTCAGCTATTGATTATCTTTTATAAATAGTGCTGTTACTATAATTACTTGAAGCCAGTGTTTATCTGCGGTTAACCTCTTTAAATCCTTTTTGGAGCCAGGCAAACTATTCTTAAAGAAACAAACAATATATTGCTATTTTCCTTGTGTTAATCAACAGATTTCTAGAAACTTTGGCATTCAAATAATTTTTAAAAATAAATTTAATATTTGCCTTAGCAAAATATCATAAAAATACTTAACGTGCTGTAGAAAAACAAAATCATAATATATTCCTGAGCCAAATAGAAGTGATATTTGGATTAGATGCATCTTTGTTGTTCTTCAGTCTCACAGATTTTCAGAAAATGTAGTTTTGTGGTCATAACTTCAACCCAAAGAGTGTAATCTTGGGTGCTTTATAGCCATTGAAAGAATTCATGATTAAATGTAACCATACTTTATTGGTATAATTGGTTCTTTTGACTAACTCCTGCTGAATTATTGTCAGCCTCAGAAATTATTCTTTCTTAACGAAATATCAAACTTGACCATGCAGCTGATTTTTAGCCCAAGAGCCAGAGGATGTCATTTCTTCACCATGCTTTATTTTAAGAAGTTAAATGAGACACCAATAAGGAGCTAATTCTAGACATAGACAGCTTTGTCATCAAGAATTTTGGTAGGGGCCAGCCCCGTGGCCGAGTGGTTAGGTTCGCGCACTCTGCTAGGGCAGCCCAGGGTTTCCCAGTTTGGATCCTGGGCGTGGACCTAACACCGCTCATCAAGCCACGCTGAGGCAGCATCCCACATGCCACAACTAGAAAGACCCACAACTAAAAATATACAGCTATGTACTGGGGGGTGTTGGGGAGAAGAAGGAAAAATCAAAAATTTAAAATAAAAAAAAGAATCTTGTTAAGTTTGGAAATAGGACACAACCAGAAGAAATAATCTGTAATGGCACTTTAAACTGTTCCAAGACATTCATAGTACAATCTCTAGCTTCAGGGTTGTGGGGGCCTAACTTTAATTAACCATTCAGGTTGCTTTCAGAATGGCTTAACCACCAGTGTTTTGGAGAGAATTACTCATACATTCTTTCCATAATTTCCGTTTACGTAAAGGCCAACTCCCTTACCATTGTTTGTGTATTTTAGTACTGTCATATTACCTAATATGGCATTTCTGTTTTAATATCTGTAGCGTGTTTTTGAAGGTTTCACTTTCCATTGAGTTTGCACTAACTTGTCAAGTCCTTCTCCAATCCAGTTGTTTGCTTACGATTTCTTTAAAAAATACATTATTTTAATCCTTATCTGATATGCTTGCAAATAGTATTTGTTAGATATTTATTCTTACCATAGACATGATTAAATATTTTATTTGCAAATCACTTTTACACATATCAGTGCTTCCCAAATTTTTCCACCAAAGTATTCCCAGAGGCAAAAAGGGAATAAACTTTATGTGTCAATTCTCTGGTGTGTCTGTGTGCTGGTAGTGTCTAGCCTCACAGCTCTGGGGCAGTTGGTCACACCTGCCCTGAGCTGCCATGTGTGTAGTTCTAGAGAAGAGTCTAAATGGTTATAGTAGTAAGAATTAGCTAAAAATAAATTTCAAGGAATTAATATTTATTCAGTGTTTACCATGTGTCAGATACTTTGTTAAGCATTTTACGTGCTTTTAATATTGACATCAGCCCTAAGTGGTATACATAGTTATGTTATGAGATGTCTGGATTATTTGTGGATTTCAACCAGCTGATGTAATATCTGTGCTGCTTTTACAGAAACAATCAAAAGCTCACTGTTACGTTACTTGGTGTGGGATAATGTGCTTCAGTTTTTAGATCAATTATATGGACAGATTTTCAAATTCAATACCAACCCAACCTCTCCTATCTGAATAAATGAAAAATATGCAATTTGGTGCTCTGGTTGCTATATTAGCCTCAGTCTATATACTAAGAACTGTCTAGAAGTCCCACACCCCACCCTCTCCTTCCTCCTTCCCTATTTTGTTAGGTGAAGACATTCAATGAAGCTTGCCTGATGGTAAGGAAACCAGCGCTAGAGCTTCTGCATTACCTGAAAAATACCAATTTTGCTCATCCAGCTGTACGATATGTTCTCTGTATCCTTTCCTGCCTGCCTGGGCTGTCTTGAGCCAACGCTTTCCTCAAATGAGGCAAAAGAAGAAATGCAAGAGCACTACTTGTTGACAGAAGTGTCCCTGCTGGTGATGTTTTCTTTAACAAGTGCTTTAGATGGGGAGAAGGGAACAGGAAAAACCCTCAGTCTTTGCCATATTATTCATTTCTGTGCAAAACAGGACTGGCTGATACTGCATATTCCAGATGGTAAGACTTCCTATCTTCACTCTGTCAGGGTTAGTTATCCTGTTACTGTGGTAGGTTGTGGCTTTAATTTTCTGACAGGGCTCTGCTGGCTAAGGGAAAGGCCTTTGCTCCAGGTGCAGAGTGGTCTGAGCTAATTCATCATGATTTTTTCATACTACTGACAAGCAGGTTGCAAGGTGAAGTAAACGCAACAAGAGGAAATTCAGCTAAAAGCTTCCTGGAGGGTTTTGATGATAATAATGAAAGATTTTGGCCCAACAGCCCCTACTTTGATATGTAATGCCCAAGAGCATAAACTCCCACCTTAGAGGTCATCACAGGCTTTAGTATCATCAGTCAACAATTTTGAGTACCCACAGAGCCTTTGACATGGTACTGTTTTTCAGCATTCTAGAGTTGTCAGCATGGATCTTAAAAATTTAAACTCCCATACTTTGCATATATCCCTCCTTGTTTTGTTCAATGTTGTGTGCATCTACATTTTCTAACTATCTTTGTAAACTGCCAGGAAGCTGAAGTGACCTTTAATCCACCTGGTATGCCTTGTGTATTCATTGTAATGATAATGTTTAATCTAAGATGGACCAGACAAAAAAGTAAACCTCTGAAACAAGAGGGCTTTAAGAAAAATATATGAGAATCTAAAGTCATTTCCTATAACCTAAAAAGGCTTAGAGTATTTTGAGTTAAATACAGTCAGTTCCTGCCTGGTTTGTTTTCTTGTGCCCTTTTAGCACATCTTTGGGTGAAAAACTGCCGGAATCTTCTACAGTCCACCTACAACAAACAGCGTTTGGATCAACCTTTAGAGGCTTCGATCTGGCTGAAGAATTTCAAAACTGCAAATGAGCGTTTCTTGAGTCAGGTGACTAAACTCCCAGAAGTTTAGTGACGGACATTCTTTAAATAGATTTTAATCTTTGTGCCCTGAGTACCCGTAAACTGTGGAGAACTAGTATTGTAGTTGGGAATAACTGTACCATTTGGGGTTTTTTTCCCCCGCACATTTTACTCACAGAGAGCTCACAACCTGAAACTCATTTATCCATGTGAAATAATGAGGCAGCAATAATTCTCATCTTGTGGGTACAAAAGTGGAGAACAGATTGATTCATTGACTTTTCCAAGGTCACAGCCTCCAATCCTCTAAAACAAATTTTCAACTGTATAATTTTCTCCACATAAGATCTTTTTCGGAACCAGAATTGTATTGGTAAAATTGTTTAACAGTGCCTGGATACGCTCTCTAAGCCAGGGGTTTTCAACTCTGGATATAAATCAGAATCACCTAGGAGCTTGTTAAAAATGCGGATGCCAAGGCCTCATCCTGGACCTTTTTAGTCAGACTCTCTTTTTAAGCTCTGGGCATAAAGGGGCTAGAAAGCTTTCACTTCCATACTGAGGTCTCTTACAGAGCTTGAAAAATAGATTAAAAAATGGCTCCTAACAACCTTAGCCTCCTACCTTCTCAGCTAGGGATGGGTTCATCCTTAGGCTGAGTAGCCTTTTTTGATTTTTATTTTGTTTGTTTTTAGATAAAAGTTCAAGAGAAGTATGTCTGGAATAAGCGAGAAAGCACTGAGAAAGGCAGTCCTCTGGGAGAAGTAGTTGAACAGGTATAAAAAAGACACTGAATGTGTACTGCGTCATAACCAGAGAAGGCCTCTGCTAGGACTATAAGCCACCGTCTCTCTTTCCCTACAGGGCATAACGCGAGTGAGGAACGCCACAGATGCAGTTGGGATTGTGCTCAAAGAGCTAAAGAGGCAAAGTTCTTCGGGTATTTTTCACCTCCTGGTGGCAGTGGATGGAGTCAATGCTCTCTGGGGAAGGACCACCCTGAAAAGAGAAGATAAAAGCCCAGTAGGAAAACTTGAGTTTCTCTATTCTGGTTTCTCTGATTTCTGATACCATCATGTATGTAGGCTAGGATGTAGCCTTGTAGACCATTCAATCAATATATTTTCTTCCCTGAGGAGTATTTGAATTAAGATGTATAGTGAAAATAGCATCAGAAGGAGAAGGTGATGCCGAGTTCCACCATCCATTGAAAACTAAGGGAGAGTATTTTGAAAAGAGCATGAAGCTACGTATTCTTTCTTTGTCAATTTTTTCTTCCTGTTTTCTTTTCAAAATGAGGCTATGTGATCTGAGTGGAAAAGATCAGAAGCTTCAAGGAAGGGGGTGGTTTGGGGCAGTGGGTGTTTTCTCCCGGGGTGACTGTTTTTAATCTGCAGAAGCATGGCAGTTTCAGGGCCGGTGGCTAGGTAGCTTGTCTCAGAGGTTGTACCTTCAGGCACTAAGTAGTAGTTGAGGATTTTTCAGTTGTTGTCAATTCATTTGTCTCAGGGGAGCATCCAGGCAAAGCAAGTAATGATCTCTTCTCCCCCTGTCCCTGTCTCTCCCGGCCCTCTCTCCTCTGTTGTACACACTGACGGACGTGCAGATTGCCCCAGAGGAACTAGCGCTCATCTACAACCTGAGGAAAATGGTGAAGAATGATTGGGTGAGTGCGTATGCCTAACACATTTCAGAAGGAAATGGATTTTCATTTTAAAGACATTCAGCACCTTGCTAATGCTTTCCAGCCCCTAATTTTAGGGACAGAAAGTTCTTATATCTTATTTAATTCCCATAACTGTACCAAGATGGAAATCTATGTATTTGGTTTCTCATCTTTCCATTTGACTGCAGTAAGCATATTCAAAACCATTTTATTTAAATTTTGGCATAATTTTATTTTACCTGCAATTGTTCAAAGTGTTTTTATATCTTCTTATCAACTTTGGAAAAGATTTTCATAAATTTTAGATCATGTAGCAATTTATTGTCAGAGCCAAATCTAGAAGTAATAACCAACGCAGTTGACATTTAACTGTGCTAGGCCACACCGCCATACCAGTGCATGGCAAAAAAAATCTACAGATGATCAAAATACATTCTTCTATCTTTTTCAGCTTTTTCTAATTTGGCTTTTCCTCATTTCAGCACGGAGGCGCCATTGTGTTGACTTTGAGCCAGACTGGATCTGTCTTTAAGCCTCGGAAAGCCTTTCTGCCCCAGGAGTTGCTGGGAAAGGTCAGATCATTGGAAAATTGGTTTCCCCTTAGTCATTTTGTCTAAAGAGAGACTTTTTCTTTTTTTTTGACATAATTTCAGATTTTGAGAAAAATAGTATTTCTGTATGACTTCACCCAGATTCCTAAAATGTTAAGACTTTACCATATTTGCTTTCTTTCTTTCCCCCGACCCCAAGAAGGTTAGCCATGAGCTTACATCTGCCAATCCTCCTCTTTTTCCTGAGGAAGACTGGCCCTGAGCTAACATCCGTGCACATCTTCCTCCTCTTTATACGTGGGACACCTGTCACAGCATGGCTTGTCAAGTGGTGCCATGCCTGCACCCGGGATCCAAACCAGGGAACCCTGGGCCGCCGAAGCGGAACGTGCGCACTTAACCGCTGCGCCACCAGGCCGGCCCACCATATTTGCTTTATTTTTCTCTCGCTCTCCATCTTTTTTCCTGAATTATGTGACAGTAACCTGAGACATGATGCCTGTTTTTCTCTTAAAAATGTCTATTTCCTAAAATCAAAGATATTCTAACATATCACCACAACACAATTATCAGGATATTGACATCAATATAATACTGTTACCTAATCTATGAACCTTATTCTTATTTTTCCAGGTATCCCAATATCCTTTACAGAAAAAGAAAGTCCTGGATAATGCATTGCATTCATTTGTCATGTCTCCTCAGTCTCCTTTAATCTGGACCCTTCCTCAGTCCTTGTCTTTTATAACTTTTGTATTTCTATTTTTGAAGAGTACAGGCCAGTTATCTTATGGATTATTGTATGGAGTTGTCTCATTTTTTTCCTAATTATATATGATGTTAGAAGTGATGTTGTATCTTCTCAGTGCATAATATCAGGAGGCACAGAAAACCTATTTCTCCTATTACTGACAGTGTTAACTTGGAACACTTAGTTCAGGTGGGGTCCACCTGTTATCTTCTCAGTAAAGTTACTATTTTCCTTTTGTAAGGAGTAAGTATCTTATGGAGATATACTTTGAGACTAGGTAAATATCCTGTTACTCCTCAAACTTACCATTATTAGTTTTAGTATCCATTGGTTATTCAGTTATTCTAAATCAGTTATTATGATAATTGTAAAATGGGTATTTCCTCGCTCCATCATTTCTTCTAAATATATCAGTTGGCTTTCTATTATATGCAAGAACTTTCCTTTATCCCTTATGTATTGATTTGTTTTGGCGTAGACATGTGGATTCTTATTTAATGGGTTCCAAACCTTTACTATCATTATTTATTTTGGTATTTAAATTATCCCAGATTTGGCTAGTAGGAGCCCCTTCAAGCTGGCTTCTGTGTCCTTTTAACATGTCCCCATCATTCTTTAAGCACTTCTTAATTTTGGCACAACAGCATGTTCCAGACTCATCTTGTACTTTGCACGCCCCAGTCCTAGAATCAGCCATTTCTCCAAGGAGCGTTGGTTCATTTAGAGGATAGTGGTATTTAGAAACCAAGAGCTGAGTGTAGGTGGACTCATTGCTGCTAGGGTGCCACTTCTTCTAGGCCCTCGAGCAGAGTCAGTAAATAGATGCATGTGACACTCATACATGCGTGCCTGCGTGTATGCGCGTGTGTGTGTGCTGTATGCATATGTTTATATATGTACGTCCATACACATCTATGTCTGTTTCTCTACTTATATTAAAAACTATGAGTTCATACTGATACTTCAAGGCTAGCATCACAGTATTCACTATATCCTTCCCCCTTTCCATATTTGTCACCCTCATCTCCAACAATAAGAAATCTGCCTGTTATCCACGCTATATTTACTTATTAGCTCAATCTTAGATTACAGCAGAAGTAGTTTCAGAATTGCTAACCCTTCACTCTATAAAAAAGAACCGTGAACGACAGCGTAGTATCTGTTTAGTTTTTGTCTTTAGCCTAAGGCTTTCTAGTCCAGATACTCCATTCACAAGTTAACTTGGGTTAGTTTCCCCCTCCCTTCACTGTTGTGTTTGGAATTTGAAATACAGTTTGATTGATTCAATTGTTTCAGTTTGTGTTCCATTTAGGGCCTTTTCCCCCATCCTTGTTAATTTTATTTATTTTCTGTTTTTGAGTATATGAACTGTTGGAACTGTTGTTGACTGTGGAAGTCAGAACCGTAAGAAAAATCAGAATATATATATGCATGTGTTTATGTATATACACATTCAGATAAGTGGCATCCTCCCCTCAAGCATTATTTCTTTTTTAAATATAATGTTTGTGGCCATAGAGAGCAACAGTAGCCAGCTGCTCTGTGCAGAGCCCTGTACTTACAAGGCAGGGTAGCTGGAGAGTGAGAAGTAGAGTAGAATAGAAAAAAAGTGAAGACCTTGCCATCAAAATGTTGAGATAGGGCAGCCTGGTTGCGCAGAGGTTAAGTGCGCACGTTCTGCTTTGGCAGCCCGGGGTTCACCAGTTCGGATCCCAGGTGCAGACATGGCACCACTTGACAAGCCATGCTGTGGTAGGCGTCCCACATATAAAGTAGAGGAATATGGGCACAGATGTTAGCTCAGGGCCAGTCTTCCTCAGCAAAAAGAAGAGGATTGGCGGCAGATGTTAGCTCAGGGCTAATCTTCCTCAAAAAAAAAAAAAAAAGTTGAAATAACATTGGTCTCTCTGCTGATTTGTCGCTTAACAAATACTCTATCGTTTTTCTTCTCCAGGAAGGATTTGATACCCTGGATCCCTTTATTCCCATCCTGGTTTCCAACTATAACCCAAAGGAATTTGAAAGTTGTATTCAGTATTATTTGGAGAACAGTTGGCTTCAACATGAGAAAGGTCAGTTGTTTAATTTTTTCCTATCAGGGCTTTGTGCTCACAGAAGAGTCCCACTGAGTCAGAGCCTTCATTTCTTCTTCCCTCAGCAGAAGCCAGTAATTTGTATTTCATCTTTTTTCTTTTTATCTTGACTTCTTTCTGGCTGATTAGATGGTACAGAAAGGTATAGGGATGGGGGGTGGTTAAGGTTTAATTTACAAAAAACGTTGTAACTCTCCCTGAATTCTCATATTACTCTGGAATAAGATACTCATGCTAAAAGAGGAGGCCAGGCTAAGCCCAGCCACTGGCAGTTTCCAGATGTTTGGGTTGCTGTCATAGTCCAGCATCGTTGCACTTATTCATCATTCAACAAACTTTGGTTGAGAGACTAATGTGCTAGGACACAGAATAATTGATACTGTGTGAGAGGCTACCCCAGCACCAAACCAAATCCTTGCTATACCTGTCCTAGTATCTGTTTATGAAGGCATTCCAGCTGTTCATTTTACCCTTACTTTGACCGGGGGTGGGGAGGCTAGGGGGCATGCAGAGGAACAGTAAGACTGCACTATCACTAGGTAATAGAGAATTAACTGCCATTGGAGTAAGTTAATATTGGCCTGGAGGGCAGAGTGTAAAGCAGCTGCAGCATGGTGGGCTGGGAGGCACAGGGGGGAGATTCCTAAGGGGGCTGGAAGATTTGACAAAGTCCTAAATTCAAGAAGATATTCTTGGAACAGAGGGAGAGAAAGATGCTGGATTGGAGGAATAGAGACAGTAAAGGAAATTATCCATAGAAAAATTAATAATAGTTTATTGGGATAAAGGATGTAAAAGTGAGGTCTCTTGGGAGTGCTAATTACATCAGAATGTAATGTGGATAATGTAGCCTCTGTCTACAGAACGTTCTGGGTAACACCATGCTGCAGGGAAAAACTGCCAATTGTCTTTGACTCCTTTTTAGCTCATACGGAAGATGGGAAAAAGGAGCTACTATTCCTAAGTAATACGAATCCCGGGCAGCTGGAGCGGCTCTGTGCCTACCTCTAAGCCATGGTCACGTGTGCAAGACGACGGACATATCCTTTAAGAGACCCAGGCCCAAAAAGATGGGACAGTGCCACAGTACACAGGAAGAGCAGCCGTGCCCCTCGTCACGGGCCCGGACAGCACTGCAGCCAGCTCCCAGCCTTCATTGAAATGCTTCCTTATGAAGTGACTGTAATGGCACGAAGACATCCTCTTGTTCCTGAAACTATTATCAGTTTATTAGATGTGGTTTTCACATTTTTAAATAATCATGGATCTTTTCCTTAAAAATTAAATTATCTTTCTTAAAGTTTTGTGTTAGATATATAAGATGGAAAGAGCCTTCACACTGGCCACGTTGAATTTCTCTGGCATTCTGCTCCTTGGGGGTCTGAAGAGACTAAATTCTACCGAAATTTCCAGTAGTTGTGTTTTCCAGACTTTATTCAATTCAGGAGATTGAGATTCACAGCTTAACTTCTCCCCTGAGACACGGACCATTCACTTCCTATTTATAATTTTATTGATAGCAGCTGAGAACCTCACTGACACACCGGCCGAGCCTGGCAGCTTTGTATGGTACAGCCCCTTCTACAGGTTCCTGAAGAATTAAGTACTAAACCCCTACAGCGTACAGTGTATGTCATGAATGAACTTATCTTTGATGCATGTAGAGTAGTACTATCTGTGTACCATCTTTGGGAGATTTGAGAAAATAGTGGCTCAACCCAATTCCAGTAGAGTTAAACTCTCTCACTGTACCCACGTTGTTGGTGTCGAGTCAGAAGTTGGATTCCCAGATCTGCCACTTTATTAGCTTTCTGTCTTAGGGTCTCTCAGCCTATTTCCTTCTTTAATTTCACTTTATCTCTATTTTACCTTATCTAATGGTGATGATAATGTCCAACTTTCAGGGGTTTTGTGAGAATTAAATCACATAATATACGTAAAGTACCTCACACATAGTAGGTACCCATTAAACAGTAGGTAGTTACCATTTGTAACTTGGATTTTATAATGCTTTATTTGGAAAATTACTGTGAAGGAGACAGTCTGTGAATGTATATCTGCTTCCTCTCTAGAGAGCCAGCTTCCTCTACCCCTAAATCGCCTCCTCGAGGATTCCTTATCAGAAATAGAACTTCTGCCCCTGACCCAATCCCCAGTCAGTTTAGCTGGACTGTGTTCTAGCATCAGACTCAGACAACAGCCTTACAGAGATGGCTTAACCAGCTCCCAAAGTGGAACGCTTGAACCCATTTAACAATCGCTCTTAATATGGTTCTGCTTCTCTGATTGAACTCTGATTGATACACCTCGCCATATGGTTAGTCAAGCCTTTAGATTTATCTTTTCAATAGCTCAGACTTTCCTCCTCTTCATCCTCACTTCCAGTGCCATCGTAACCGCGCCTCTTCTTGTTTGAGTTACTGTAATCATTTGCTAGTTTGTTTCTCTGCCCCCACCCCTTCTTGGCTCCTCCCTCCAGTCCATCTTTCACAGGACTGCCTAGTGAGCTTTCTAAACACAACCTATCACACAGTTCCCTTAGTTGATGTCATTCAGTGGCTTCACTATGCCTTTTTTCCAATTATTTGTGCCATGTATATGTTTAAAAGTTCAAATTATACATAAACATATGTCATGGAAAATCAGGTCCTTTCCTTACTCTCAGCTCCCTTTTCTAGAGGCAACTTCTGTTCCAAATTCCAGAGACAAAATTCTATACAAAAAATAAGCATGTTTTTAAAATAAAAGTGTACTATTCTATACTTGGTGTTTCCACATATCTTGGAAATTGTATCTATCAGGATTCTTTCTTGTCAATTGAGTGCCTGCTCTAACTAATTTAAAAAGAAAAGGAATTAAGTAGCACACAGAACCTTTAAGAGGGACAGTCTCAGAAGCTCAGCAGCCACAGACAAATCCTGACCACAACAGGGGGGAGAGGTGCTATGATAATGTCACCAGTGCCACTTATAAACATCAACACTGCAACCTATGCTAATGACAGCAGCAGCTAGATCCCAGAAACTCCAGTGCTGCTGCCTCCCAAAAACAGCAAGATGCTGCTTACCAGAAGGTGTTCACTGGCCAGGACCTGCATCTAATTGGCAAACCTGATCCTTGGCTGCAAATGAGGTTGGGAAATTGGCTTCCAGCTTTGGAAGGCTAAACTCATATAATCAGTGTGCCTCATTCTCTTAACTGAATATGGAATAGTAAGTTGTATGACTACACCATCAATATATACAAAGTCCTTACTAAAGAATTACCTAATTACTTTTGTAATTTGCTAAATATGGATTCTTAATTTTTTTCCAAACACTCTATCATAATCTACCCTATCCAGTCCTCTGTTTTTCTTTTCTTTTAAAGATTGGCACCTGAGCTAGCTGTTGCCAATCTTTTTTTTTTTTCCCCTGGTTTATCTCCCCAAATCCCCCCGGTACATAGTTGTATATTTTTACTTGTGGGTCCTTCCAGTTGTGGCATGAGGGACGCCACCTCAGCATGGCTGGATGAGCGGTGCCATGTCTGCGCCCAGGATGCAAACCGGTGAAACCCTGGGCCGCCAAAGCAGAGTGCGAGAACTTAACCACTCAGCCACGGGGCCAGCCCCAGATTTCTTAATATATGACACCAAAGATGTGATCTATACAAGAAAAACCTGATAAATTGGACTTCATCCAAACTTAAAATTTACTCTACAAAAGAGACCATTAAGAAAATGAAAAAGACAAGCCATAGACTGGGAAAAAATATCCGTAAATCATATGTCTGATAAAGGACTTGTATCCAGAATATATAAAGAACTCCTATTACTCGTTAATAAGAAGATAAACAATTTAAAAATAGGTAAACAATTTGAATAGACATTTCTCTAAAGAAGACATATAAATGGCTGATAAGATGATGAGAAGATGCTCAACATCACTAGTGATTAGGAAAATGCAAATCAAAACTACAATAAGATACCACTTCACATGTACTAGAATGGCTAAAAGTCAAAAAGAAGACAACCAGTGTGGGGAGGATGTGGAGAAACAGGAATCTTCACACATGGCTAATGGAAATGGAAAATGGACATAGAAATTTTCCAAAATGTTTCCACTTTGGAAAAACAGTTTGGCAGTTCCTCAGAATGTTAAACCAAGTTATCACATGACCCAGCAATTGCACCACAAGGTGTCGACCCTGGTGAAATGAGACCATGTCCACATGGGCTTGTGTGCAAGCAGCATGAGACTGTTCATAGCAACATCATTCATAACTAAAAAGTGGAAATAATCCAAATATCCATCAACTTGTAAATGGATAACCAAAAGGGAACAAAATACTAATACATGCCACAACGTGGGGAAGCTCAGAACCCTTATGCTAAGACTCCAGACACAAAAGAACACATACTGCATGACCATGTCCAGAAATGGCAAGTCTATACAGGCAAGAGTAGGTTAGTGACTGCCTAGTGTTAGGGGGCAGCAATAGGGTTGAACTGTAATCACACAGGAAGAATCTTTTGGAGATGATGGAAACGTTTTAAAACTGAACTGTGGGGGGCTGGCTCCATGGCCAAGTGGTTAAGTTCGCACACTCTGCTTCAGCGGCTCAGGGTTTCACTGGTTCGGATCCTGGGCGCGGACATGGCACCGCTCATCAAACCATGCGGGGGCAGCGTCCCACATGCCACAACTAGAAAGACCCACAACTAAAAATATGCAACTATGTACAGGGGGGCTTTGGGGAGAAAAGGGAAAAATAAAATCTTTAAAAAAAATAAAATAAAATCTTTAAAACTGAATTGTGGTAATGATTGCACAACTGTGTATATTGACAAAATCACTGTACACTTAAAATGGTTGTAAATGGATATGAATGATACCTCAATAAGGGTGTTTAAAATAAAACCTACAGAGCCAGCCCTGATGGCCTAGTACTTAAAAGTTAGCACTCTCACCACTTCAGCATCCCAGATTCGGTTCCCAGTCGCCGAACCACACCACCTGTCTGTCAGTTGCCATGCTGTGGTGGTGTCTCACATAGAAGAACTAGAAGGACTTACAACTAGAATATACAACTATGGACTGGGGCTTTGGGGAGAAAACAAAAGAGGAAGATTGGCAACAGATGTCAGCTCAGGGGAAATCTCAGAAGAAGAAAAAAAAACTGCAGTCAGACGTCTTCTTTCCCTCTACTCCTCGAAGGGTTCATACCCTCATCGTGGTCTGATGGCTCTCCCAGCCTCCTCTGGTTTCGCCCCAATATTCCCTCACAGCTATTTGTCTGATAAAGCACTTGCATGTATGATCCCATCTTGCTGTTTGCTTCTGGTGTATGCTGCCTTCAAGAGAAATCTAAAGTTGCAAGGATAAAGTCAAGAAAGATATACTATGCAAACACTAACCAAAAGAAAGCTGGTTCATCTATGTGACTATCAAAGTACAGTAAACATTAAGGTAGAACAGCATTACTAGAGAAGAAGGAATATTTTATTTATTGGTGAAGTTCAATTCATCAGAAAGATAAAACAATTGTAAAGTAGCATGCCCTTATAACAGCCTCAGAAAATAAAAACTAACAAAATACAAGGAGAAATAGACAATCATACTGGAAGAATTAATATACTTCATTAATTGATAGAAGAGACAAAAGAATCAATAAGAATATAGAAGGGATTTTTATAATTTTTTTTTTCTTTGAGGAAGATTAGCCCAGAGCTAACATCTGCTGCCAATCCTCCTCTTTTTGCTGAGGAAGACTGGCCCTGAGCTAACATCCATGCCCATCTTCCTCTGCTTTATCTGTGGGATGCCTGCCACAGCATGGCTTGACAAGCAGTGCCATGTCTGCACCCGGGATCTGAACTGGCGAACCCCAGGCCGCCGAAGCAGAACATGCGAACTTAACCACTGGGCTGACCCTAGAATGTAGAAGATTTGACTATCATGATTAATAAACTTGTCCTAATGAAAGTACTATTTTTAATTAAACCAAAAACCTTCTGAATATACATTCTTTTTAAGCACACATACAACATGTTCAAAAATTAACTATTGCTGAACCATAAAAGAAATCAACAAGTTTCAAAGAATTTAAATATGTTCTCTGATCTCAATGCAATTTAAGCTACAAATCAATAACAAAAAGATACATATAGAAAATCCCCCTGTGTTTGGAAATTAAGAAATACTTTTCTGGGGGCTGGCCTCGTGGTATACTGGTTAAGTTTGTGCTCTCCACTTCAGCAACTCAGGGTTTGCAGGTTCGGATCCCAGGTGCAGACCTACATGCTGCTCATCAAGCCATGCTATGGTGGCATCCCACATACAAAATAAAGGCAGACTGGCACAGATCTTAGCTCAGGGCCAATCTTCCTCACCAAAAAAAAAAAAAAAAAAAAACGAATGAAAGAAATACTTTTCTGATGTGCCCATCAGTCAGAGAAAAAAATCAGAATGGAAATAAGAAAGTAATTCAAACTAAACGATTATGAAAATGCTAAACTCAAAACTTGAAAAGTTAGTTCTTAGAAAATACTATTAAGGAGCTGGCCTGGTGGAATATTGGTTAAGTTCGTGCACTCCGCTTCAGCAACCCAGGGTTCAAAGGTTCAGATCCTGGGTGTGGACACCGCTCATCAAGCCATGCTGAGGCAGCACCCCACTAGCAAAATGGAGGGAGATTGGCACAGAGGTCAGCTCAGGGCCAATCTTCTTCACCAAAAAAAGATAATAATAAAAAGAAAATATTAATAAAATTATCTTTTTAAAAAAACCCTCTCGTGAGAATATTCAAGAGAAAAAGTAAGAGTAACTTTTTACCTGTAAAAGAAGCAATATCAGAAATTAGAAAGGAGAGGCCAGCCCAGAGGCGCAGCAGTTAAGTGCGCACGTTCTGCTTCGGTGGCTGGTTCGATCCCGGGTGCAGACATGGCACCGCTTGGCAAGCCATGCTGTGGCAGGTGTCCCACAGATAAAGCAGAGGAAGATGGGCACGGATGTTAGCTCAGGGTCAGACTTCCTCAGCAAAAAGAGGAGGATTGGCAGCAGTTGGCTCAGGGCTAATCTTCCTCAAAAAAAAAAAAAAAAGAAATGATAAAGGATATCAATACAGATCTTGCAGACATTAACAAGATTAAATGGGTATATTATGAACAATTTGATGACAATAACTCTGAATTTGAAGATTAAATGGACAAAATTCCTAATAACCTATCAAAATTGACATAGGAAGAAATAATTTAAATAGTCCTATAACTATTATAGAAGTCATAATCGGAAACTGTTCTACAAAGAACACCAGGTCCACTTGACTTCACCAGTAAATTCCACCAAACATTTATGGAAGAAATAATGCCAATCTCCTACAAACTCTTGTGGAAAACAGAAAAAAGAGACATACTTTGCAACTTGTTTTTTGAGGCCAATATTACTCTGATATCAAAACCTGACAAGAACATTACAAAAAAGGGAAATTACAGGCCAATCTCATAAACATGAATACAAAAAATCCCAAACAAAATATGAGTAAATCAGATCCAACATTTTAAAGGCATAACAACATAAATGAGTCAAGGTTTATTGCAGGAATGCAAATTAAGATTATATACAAAAGTCAAACTATGTAATTTATGCAATTAGCAAAGCAAAGGAAGGATAAGATGAGTATCTTACTTCAGAGCAAATATTTTTCAATTCCAAATCCATTCATGATCAAAACTCTTAGCAAACCAGAAATAGCAGACAACTTCCAGAAACTGACAAGGAGTATCTACAAAATTCGTCAGCCCATGTCATACTTAGAAGTGAAATGGTGACAGCATCCCTTTGAGATAAGAAGCAAGACATGGCTGTCTACTTTTACCATTTCTATTCCACACTGTACTTGAGGTCCTAGTCAGTGTGCTGTGGAAAGGAAAACAAAGTTATGTATAAGATTTGGAAAGAGATAAAAAACAACCATCATTATTTGTGGATAAGTTTATGTAGAAACCCAAGAGTCTACAGATAAATTACTAAAATTAATAAATGGGCATAGCAGGGGCCGGTCCTGTGGCCGAGTGGTTTAAGTTCGCGCGTTCTGCTTCAGAGGCGCAGGGTTTCTCCGGTTCGGATCCTGAGAGCGGACATGGCACTGCTCATCAAGCCATGCTGAGGCGGCGTCCCACATGCCACAACTAGAAGGACCCGCAACTAAAAATATACCACTATGCACCAGGGGAGGATTTGGGGAGAAGAAGGAAAAATAAAATCTAAAAAGAAAAAAATAATAAAATAAATGGGCATAGTAGTGTTGCTGGTTAGGTCAGTATGCAAATCAGTTGTATTTCTGTATATCAACAGAAAATAAAATTTTAAAAGATTTCATTACAATAGCAACAAAAATATAAAAAACATAAGAATAAATATGGTAAAAGATGTATATGACATTTATATAGAAAACTAGAAAATATTATTGAAAAAAAATTTAAAGACCTCAATAAATGGTAGAATACAAATTGGAAAATTTAATAATACAAAGGAATTAATTCTCCCCAAACTGATCTATCGAGATGCAATGCTATCCCATTCAAAATACCTATAGGTTTTAAATTTTTTTGTGGAACTTGACAAATTGATTCTAAAATATATGTGGACATAGAAAGAGCCAAATAGGGGCCAACCCGGTGGCGCAGTGGTTAAGTTCGCACGTTCCACTTCTCAGTGGCCTGGGGTTTGCCTGTTCAGATCCCAGGTGTGGACATGGCACCACCTGGGAAAAGCCATGCTGTGGTAGGCGTCCCAGGTACAACGTAGAGGAAAATGGGCATAGATGTTAGCTCAGGGCCAGTCTTCCTCAGCAAAAAGAGGAGGATTGGCAGGAGTTAGCTCAGGGCTAATCTTCCTCAAAAAAAGTAAAAAGAAAGAAAGAGCCCAGAATAGATAAGACTTAATTCTAATCTTCTATTTTGAAAAATTTCAAACCTACTGGAATGATGAGTAGCTCGAAAGAACACCATATAACCTTCACTTAGATCCAATTGTTAACATTTTGTCTCATATTCTCTTTCTACATATTTATTTACTTTGTGACACCATTTGAAAGTAAATTACAGATAAGTATTTCATCACATACCTCCTAAGAACAGAATATTCTCTTGTATAATCAGAATATCATTATCACACCAAAGAAACTCATCATCAATATAATAATATTATCTAATATATGGTCTATTTTCAAATTTCTCCAGTTATCCCAACAATGTCTTTATGGCTCCCCCCACCCCACCCCCTCACAATCCAGGTTCCAATTAAGGATCATATACTACATTTAAGCTGAAATATCTCTTCAATATACTTTATCGTCACTAGATCTTCTGGTTTTTCATTTGACATTTTTGAGGACACCAGGCCAGTTGTTTTATACACTGTCCCACATTCTGGATTTGTCAAATTGTGTCCCCCAGATCCGACACAGGTTAAAGGCTTTTGGCAAGCCTAACACATAGGTGATATTTTGTATTTGCCACACTATCACGTCATTTCAGTTTGTTCCATTATCAGTGATACTAAGTTTGATCACTGGTTAATCTGGCATCCGTCACTGTAAAAGAACACTTTCCCCGAGGTCATTAATAAGTTATTTGTGAAGAGTTACTTTGAAATCCTGAAACCATCTGTTTTCCAACAAATTATCACTCAATGGTTTTAACATCATTGATGATTCTCACCTGAATCTTAAATTGATCACTGCAATCTAAATTTAAAGTCTATTGGGGCCAGCCTGGTGGCACAGCAGTTAAGTTCGCATGTTCCGCTTTGACGGCCCGGGGTTCACCTGTTCGGATCCCGGGTGCGGACCTAACAGATAATCTTCCTCAAAAAAAAATAATTAAAAAATAGACAAATGTAAAGCCTATCATGTATTAGCTGCCATTCTTCTGTCACCCCTAACACTCACCCTCCCCTCTCCTTTTCTTGGTCTCTGTGGACTCAGGGATCTGAGACTTTTTTAAAAAAAACAGTGTTTAGAGACTGTGAAATTGGAACAGACCAAAGGAACAGGATCAAGAGCCCAGAACGTAATATTAAAAGCATTAGTAATACTTGAAAAGATTAATAAATGTGACTACATTTTTAAAAATGAAAGACAAATCTCTTCAAAAGACCCCCCTTTAAGGAAATGAAAAGGCAACCTGAGTGGGAGAAGATATTTCCAACGCATAAAACTGACAAAGGGCTTGTATCCAGAATAAAGTTCTTACTCCTACAAATCAGTAAGAGACAACCCAAAAGAAACATGGGCAAGAGACCTGAACATGTGCTTCGTAAAAGTGGATATCCAAACAGCTGATAAACTTATGAAAAGGTGCTCTCAACCTCATTAGTAACCAGGAAAATTAAGATCAGTGATAAGGACTAGAATTTTACAATGTTGGTAGGGCTATGGAATATCAACTGAAAACCCCCCTGCACTGGTGATGGAATTCGAAATTGGTAGAGAAATTTAGAAAACAGCTTGGTGTTATTTACCAAGTTTCCAACATGCCCATCCTTCAACCCAACAATTACACTCCTAGATATACACCCAACAGAAATGTGTGTACATGCACAAGAATGTTAACTGCAGCACCTAACAGCCAAAAGCTGGAAGCAATCCCAAAGCCTATAATCAGCAGAGGTCATTTGTGGTATATTCATACCATGGACTACTATTCTGAAGCAATGAAAATGAACTATAAATACATGCAAGAATAGTAAAGAATTTCACAAACGATGTCGAGCGAAAGGCAGACGCAGAAAAATACGTAATCCGATTTATTTACATAACGTAACACATACGCCAGTCCACAGGATTAGAAGTCAGGAAGGCTTTGACTTTGGGAGGGGAAGGAGAGGGCGCCTGGGAGGTTTTATGGGGGCGTCTACTTTTCTGGCAAGGTTTTATTTTTGCCTGAAGCGCTAATGGCCAGCAGAAGTATCCTGTGAAAGTAAAAAAGCTGCAACAGAAGGAATAGGGTGGGAGAACCTCCCGTGAACCGCCCTAGGGACGCCGTGCGAGATGTAAAAGAAACAGCGGCAACCGTGCTCGGGCAGGGTACAGCGGCTCCGGCGCCCACAACTTCCGGCGAGGGCCGTGGGGCCCCGCCCCTCGACGACCCCCAGGAGTAAGCAGGACTGGTCCACGCCCGGAAGAGGAGGGAAATGATGACCGTGTCTCTAAAGCCCAACGAATTGTTTAACCTTTGGGAGAGGATGTGTTCGTAGACCAATAGGACACAGAAAATGAGGCCCCGCCCACAAGCCTCCCAACCAATCGGCTAGGAGCAGCGAGTGGGCCGGCTGGGGCTGTGCCATCCGGCGGAGCCGCGCAGTATGGCGGGCGGGGCCCGCGAGGTGCTCACGTTGCAGTTGGGACATTTTGCGGGTTTCGTGGGAGCGCACTGGTGGAACCAGCAGGTGAGGTCTTTGGACGGCTGCCCCAGCGGACCCTTTCGGGATCTCCAGCCCTTACTTCCGGCCTGTCGCTCTCACCACCCCTGAGTTCAGTCCTTCCTCTGTGCTTCCCCAGGATGCTGCGCTGTACCGACCGACGGATGCCAAGGAGCCGCCGGGGGAGCTGTGCCCCGACGTCCTGTACCGGACGGGCCGGACGCTGCACGGCCAGGAGACGTACACGCCGAGACTCATCCTCATGGATCTGAAGGGTGAGGCGGTGGTAGGGGTCAGCCAATGCCCAGTTTTCCCCTTCGCGTGCGGAGTCTTTAGCAACACGGCAGGAGACAGAGGGAGAGCTAACTATAGTATGCCAACACCGGAGGGACGCAAAAAGGCAAAACTTTATTTTGTTCAAGAGCCATCTCTGGAATGGGCAACTTGCCTCTCGAGACAGTGAGATGTTGAACTGTGGCACTCCTGTAGGACCGTTGGGTGTGGTCTTTGTCCCTGGTCCCCCAGCTAATGACTAGGCTGGGAATGAAGGATGGAACCTAGATTCTCCTAAGCAGGGTCTTTTTCCAACTCATGTGTATTCAAGAAAGCTTGGAAGAGCCGAGTGCCAGAGGGATGGCGAGAGCAGGTTGTCAGGTGATCAGAGGAAGATTAGCTGAAGCCGGGGAGGGACTAGGATTTGACCTAACGTTGCCTGTTATTTTTGTACAGGTAGTCTGAGCTCCCTGAAACAAGAAGGTGGACTCTACAGGGACACACACCTGGATGCTGCAATAGCATGGTATCTGTGATGTTTGGAGAGGAGTGGGGAACGTGCCCAGGAAGCTGGAGAACTCCGGGAAACTGCCACTCTGATGGATCTCCACTTTGTTTCAGGCAGGGGAAACTCACCACACACAAAGAGGAACTCTATCCCAAGAACCCTTATCTCCAGGACTTTCTGAGTGCAGAGGTGAGGGCCTCTGCCCTGAACTTTTAAACCCAGTGCTACAACCAGAGTGCCTCTACTGGGGCACAGAAAAAGAGGATTTAATCATCTTAAATGCCTCAGAATAGCATTTAGGAAAAAGCACTTTTTCCCCCTAAAGGACCATGACTAGGTGAATAGAAAGGAGGCTGTGGGGTGTGGCCAACAAAATCAAGAAGATAAATCAACTTTTGCCTCAAGACTGCCTGGAACTAAATATCCTTTGTCTCATCCCTCCCAGGGAGTGCTGAATAGTGATGGTATCTGGAGGGTCAAATCCATTCCCAATGGCAAAGGTGAGGCTTCTCCAGATACTGCAGGATGGGGAACTGGGCAGAGCAGGAACATGGAGAAAGGTACATTCCTTCTGCGTTTTCTTCAGGTCCCCCCCTACTCACCACTGCTACAACTCCAAAACCACTTATCCCCACAGAGGGCAGCATCCGAGTCTGGTCAGACTTCCTCAGAGTCCATCTTCATCCCCGGAGCATCTGTATGATTCAGAAGTACAACCATGATGGGTATGGGGGGCCCCAGAGGCTGTGAGGCAAGAAACTGAGTCCCTACCAATGTTACAGGAGGCTCTTGAAGCCATCTTCCCTGCCCTCCCCTAAACTAAGAGGGGCGGAAATGGGGGAGTCCTGAAAGCCCTGGATTGTGTTTATGCACGGCAGGGAGGCAGGTCGCCTGGAGGCTTTTGGCCAAGGGGAGAGCATCCTGAAGGAGCCCAGGTACCTGGAAGAGCTCGAGGACAGGCTGCACTTCTACGTGGAGGAGTGCGACTACCTGCAGGTAGCTGTGTGGCACAGTGGCCACTGGGGTAGAAACTCTTTTCATCCTACTATCTTTCATTATTCACTTCTCTCCAGGGCTTCCAGATCCTGTGTGACCTGCACAATGGCTTCTCTGGGGTAGGCGCTAAGGCCACAGAGCTGCTAAAAGACGAGTATTCAGGGCGGGGAATAATAACCTGGGGCCTTCTCCCTGGTCCCTACAGTCTCGGGGTGAGTAGAACTTGGGGGAACAAACAGTCACAGTGTAGGGAGGGAGAAATGAAGGAATGAGACCCCAGTGAGGAAGTTGCTTAAACAACTCTCCTTTCTTTCACCAGGAGCCCCAGAAAGACATCTATCGTCTGTTAAACACAGCTTTCGGTCTGGTGCACCTGTCTGCTCACAGCTCTCTGGTCTGCCCCTTATCACTGGGTGGGAGCCTGGGGCTGCGACCTGAGCCACCTGTCCACTTTCCTCACCTGCGTTATGATGTAAGGTTCAAAGCTCTTGTTCTGACTGCAGCTAGTGATCAGGCAGCCCTCACACTCGCCGCGTCAGCCTTTATCTGTTACTGGCTCTATTTTTTTTTTTTTTTTTTTTGAGGAAGATTAGCCCTGAGCCAACATCTGCTGCCAATCCTCCTCTTTTTGCTGAGGAAGACTGGCCCTGAGCTAACATCCGTGCCCATCTTCCTCTATTTTATGTGGGACGCCTGCCACAGCGTGGCTTGACAAGTGGTGCCTAGGTCTGCACCTGGGAGCCAAACCAGCGAACCCCAGGCTGCTGAAGTGGAACATGTGCACTTAACCCCTGCACCACCAGGCTGGCCCCTGTTAATGGCTCTATTCTTGAAGCCTCAGCTTAAACTCAGCTGTGATGTGGCCTCTTAGATCACACTGTCCTGTGCTTGTCCAGCCTTGGGCAAACACACTCCTGGCTTTGTGCTAAAGTACCTGGACCTTTCTGCCATTACTATTCTCCTGCCACACGCTTTTTTCCAGACTTGAAAGGCCAAGTGCTCTTCTCGGTATCCTCTTTACAGGCCACTCTGCCCTTCCACTGTAGTGCCATCCTGGCTACAGCCCTGGATACAGTTACTGTTCCTTACCGCCTACGGTCCTCACCAGTTTCCATGGTTCATCTGGCTGATATGCTGAACTTCTCTGGGAAAAAGGTATGAAGCTTTGTGAGGGTTTGGGTGAGAGCTGAGGAAAAGCTCTGTAACTTGATCTCTTCCTTACCTTTAGGTGGTGACAGCAGGCGCAACCATCCCCTTCCCCTTGGTTCCAAACCAGTCCCTTCCTGATACCCTGGTGCAGCTTGGAGGGGTCACCCCATGGACCCCACTGTCTGCATGTGGGGACCCTTCTGGAATACGCTGCTTTGCCCAATCAGTGGTGCTGAGGGGTCTAGACAAGGCATGCCACACAAGGTGAGGACTGGTGGTCCTTAGGAGCCCTTGTCAGACTTTTCTTTCATGTCCTTTTCTCTCTAATACCTCTGGACATTCTAATGGCATTGCCCCTCTCTTCTTCCCTCTTCCCTACTTAAAAAAAAAGACAGCATCCTGATTCAGCCGATGGCCTGAGAACGTAAGAATTCTTAGCTTCTTATTCATGTTGCCACCAATTAAAGGTGGTTTTGGCTTTGTTCTGGCAGTCAGCTCACCCCAGGGACACCTCTGCCCTCCCCGCTCCACGCGTGTACCACTGGGGAAGAAGTCCTGGCCCAGTATCTACAACAGCAGCAGCCTAGCGTCAGGAGGTCAGTATAACGCTTGCTCCTACCCTTCTCCCAGACCTCACACCTCCCTTGGCTTTTTTTCACTCAACTGTTCTCTTGCTCCCACAGTTCTTCCCATCTGCTGCGGACTCCCTGCAAGGTGGTTCCTCCTTACCCCTACCTCTTCTCCTCAAGCCTCAGCCAGCAGGGTTTGCTTCTGGATGGTCCCCCAACTGGGGCAGGTATGTAGGAGGTCAAGAAAACCAAGATTTCAAACGTGGGAAATGTTTTTCTATATGCCTTCCTGAATAAAGGTACTTAAAAAGTTGAGAGTTAAACATTCCTTTATTCACTCTATGGGTCCTGACAGAAGTGTTCTTCCTCTAGAGTACTGGTATACTAAGGGGACAGTACACAAAATTTATGGAGTTTTCTTTACAGTCAAGTCTACCAAAGGCCCAGACTCCCCTATCTGTACCACAGAGTCCGGGGGCAGAATAACAGTCCATTTACAAGCCTCCTCTTTCTCTCCCTCCGCAGCAGTGGAGAGCATCCCAGTGCTTGGGGCCCTCTGCTCCTCTTCATCCTTGAACAAAACCCTGGGAGACTTGGCCAAAGAGCTCACCAAACTCAACCTGCGGCGCTGGGCCAGCTTCTTGGATGCTGGAGTGGAACAGGATGACCTAGAGGAGGTGCTGCAGGAGCTGTGCAGTCTGGCCCAGTGCTACCAGGGTGGTGACAGCCTCATGGGCTAAAGTTCCTCACGGACTAAAGAAAAGGAAAGAGCTAGTTTACAATAAAAACTGCTGGATGCAGGAGCTCAGTGTCTTGGGACTGGCTACACCAACATATGCATTTATTACATTTAGAAACATTGTGATTAGATCACAGAACAATAAATATGTACCATCAGACCAAAGAAAAAGGTGGGGAGGAAGAAAAGGAGCTGAGCCCCACTCTCCCTTGGTGCTATTTACAAAGTTACAAAGTCCATTTCTAACGTCTTCATAAAAGACCTTGAAGGACAGACAGGATGGCAGAGCCCCAGCCTGCCTTTGTCTTTGTCCTAGGCCCCTGCTCCTCCAGCTCTGTATACTGAGGTCGTGGGTTGTACAAGCAAAGTACAACCACCCTCTCCCTCATCAGGGCGCCTGTTGGGCTTCATCCACCCACAGCTCCCGGAGTCTCACTCATCTAGCTCCTCCTCAGACAGAAGATCTCCGTGGTCAGACAGCTGGTCTGTGTTGCTGGTGCTGGTTGCGTCATCCTCATCCTCGGAGCTGGCCTCGCAGGCGGTATGGAAGAGCTGCATGAGTTCCCGAAAACGGTGGGAAACCTAGGAGGAGAGGCGAGGACTGCATTCCCTGTTCCTATGTTACTAACGTCTAACGCTTAGTAAGCACTGTGTACCCATTTGAACAATCTTATTTGTTCCACACAATAAGGTTGTGAGGGCTGTGTCCTCCTTACAGATAAGGAAACTCAGGTTAAGAGACTAAATATTTTGCCCAAGTCAAATTCCTCCTAAAAACAAAATTAGAATGGGATTTCTGGGGCTTCTACCTCAAAATCCAGTGCCCCTTTCCCTTCTAGAACCACTACCAACCCCCCTGACGAGTCAAGCCCTTCCTCAGGGCAGACCTTTACAATCACCGTTGGTGTCTTGTCTTCTATCTCCTAGTTGACCAACCCATCCTCTTCTCACCAGCTCCTCTCCTTGGTTCTTCTGTGCCTGCAGCTCTAGCAGGACTTCCTCCACTTACCTCGGTAGGGGTCTTATTTCCCAGCTGCTGGGAGATGATGCTAAAAGTCTGCGGCTGGGCTCCTTGCTCCTGGCACATGGTGAGAATCACACGGTCAGCTTCCCTGTAACCCACACGTCATGGTTAACCCTCGGTAACGTGGATGTGTTCCATGCACTTTCCAAATACACACACCATCCATCCCTACTTACCTTGTCCACAGGACAACCTTTTCCCCAGTGGAGCTGACCTTGCTGTTGTTGGCACACACTGTAGCTTCTGTGGCCTTTGGCTGCTGCTCCCCCACTGGACCCTTGCCTTGTATTCCACTGTCTTTAGTCAAACCTCCTCTAGTGGCTTTGAGAGAAGTCTCTGAGGTGTTGATTCCTGATGAAGAAGATTCACGGACAGGGGACAGTCTGTCTGCTGTCTTCACTCCAGCTCTGTTTGAAGGCAGCCAGCTCTCCTGAGTATCCGGCGTCCTAGACACCTGTCTTCTCTCTAAGTCTTTGTTCACTGAGGAAATGGGACTTGGGAAGGAAGCAGGGGGTTCAACAGTTCCAGGCAATTTCTCAGTTTCTGAAGCATCCCAAGCTAGCATGGAAGCCTCTGACTCACTCATTGCCTTGTGGCCCTCCCCCTCATTCTGAAGTCTGGGGGAGGCCTTGGGGCAGGAGAGAGCCTCCGGCCCAGCCTGGCTTCTCCTAACGGTGTATAGCACAGCTCCAGTTTTGGAGGGACGCTGAGGAGTCTCTGGTGAGTAGGGTGATGGGCCATCCAGGGGGAGCCGGTCTGTAAGAGTCACTTCTTGGGACAACAAATTGCTCCCCACTGCCAATCCTGTTTAGGAGGAAAATAAAGATCTAAGGATATGGACAAGGTCAAGATGCACGTAAGGACTATGAATTACCACAGGATAAAATTCTAATCTAAGAGTGTGAGGTGGGGGTGGGGGACTAAAGTCACTTATATAAAGATATAAAAGTCTGACTGCCAAAGCAGAGAATGGCTGAGACTTTAGAATGTGGATCACAGAGATCTAGAGCTAAGGGGAAGGGAATCAGGAATGGGAACACAAGAAGAGAATGCTGAGTCATGTTGATTTTGTAGCACTCAATTCTGCAAGAGGACTGAGGCCACAAGAGAGAAAATTAACACTGCACAGAGAAGGGTTTCCTATTGGTGTATTAGTGAAAGGGAAAGACTGTTATTTATCCAGACTCAAAGACGTTCTTGCTTGAAGTATGTGAGACTGAGACAAATGAAGGGAGACCAGCTGGGCTGGCAGTCGGATCACTCACCTGGAACAGGCATCTCTCCCTTTCGGGTACTCCTGCCAGTCCTGCTCTGGGTTGCCTCCAAGCTTTCTCGCTCCTCTGGAGCTTCCTCTTCCATCACGTCCTTGCCCTGCCCAGCTTCCTTAGCACCAGGCATAGGACTGGCCTCTCTGTGGGGACTGCTGCCCACCAACTCATGGGGCTCCTTGCTCTTGTAGGATTTGCTGTCACAGACCTGCAGGGATGGCCTTCTGGGTCAAGAGTCTCCTGACCTCCTTTTGTCTTAGGGGCCAACCAAAGGAAGAAGCCCTGCCATGCTTCTTGCTCAGCAAGTCAACCAACATGCATGCCTGCTCCAACGATTTTAAAGGGCCCAGAATAGAGAAGTGGATTCTCCCACTCCTTCTCTAACCAAGGACTGTATTTTTGCTGCCAACCGACCCTAGAGAACTAGCATTACCTTCAAGGGTCTGTTTTCCTGACCCAGGTTTATTTCATTAAAAAAAAAATCTAAGAGGTAAATATTTGCACTGGTTGACTTTTTTCCAATTCTAAAAGCTTTACCCACAGGATTCTCTTTAAAAAGCAAAATCCATTATATATTTTTAAAAGATTCTACTTATTTTGCACACACACACTAATGTGTGTGTGTACTGCATATTATTTATATATGCGTAACGTTTTTCCGAATTCAATAAGGGACACATCTGTGGTAGCAAACAATACCCACACAGTAAGGCAAGCTGGGGGTTGCCCTAGGCAGCTGTGACACCGCTCAGTACCAGCTCCCTCCTCACCTTACTGCTGCAGTGGCTGCAATTTCTCCTTTTGCTCTTTTTCAGCTTGGAATCAGGACCTCCTTCATGGCAGGAACAGGCACAGTCCTTGGCCCCATCTGGCCACTCAGCCTCCTAGGAGATACCTGGGCTTGGTTAGCTGCCAAGCATTTTTGGTACCAAGAGAAGAAGCTAAGTTGTGAGCCATCTGAATAATCCCACCCCCTGACGCCCACCCTCATCCTTTCTCTTTTATTATAGACCATCTCTTCACATTTCCTGGGAAATCAATGCTCAAACTTGATGACAGCCTATTATGAATCCCTGAAACAATCCTTATATGACCCCAAGACTGACATATCCCAATTGCCCAGATGTTTCAGGAAATATTTAAGTCAAATACAATCTGAGGCAAAGTCACTGGAGAGCTCCATCATGAGATACAATCTACTCACTCGTCTGTGTTTGTTTCTGTCTCCCTGTGCCTTGAGCTCTCCCCTCTCTTCCAATCCCCTTGAGAGAGGGCTTTGTACATATGGAAGGCTCACTCAATGATACTCTCTGTTCAATAAACCCGAGACATAAGTACCATTATTAACCCCATTGATGATGAAGAAACTGAAAGAGAGAGAGATTAAATAAGTTGCTCAAGGTCATTCAGCTATTAAGAAGCAGTTTCTCCCCAAGAAAGAGTAAAAGACATGTAGAAAAGGGACATGGATTAAAAAGGCTACTTGAAGAGCAGTCGAGAGCAGTGCATACAAGGCTCTGGAACCAGATTACCTGGGTTCATATCCTAGCACTGCCACTTATTAAACATGAGACCCTGGCAATGGCCTCTCTCTGCACTTCAGTTTCCTCTTCTGTAAAATGCAAATAAGAGCAATCCCTTCACAGGATTAGTGTGGGAATTAAATGAGTGAAGAAACTATGTAAAAGACTTCCAAGAGATACATGATACTTTGTAACACAGCTAAGTATTAGCTGTTACCATTACTATTAAAATGGGAAATCTTGGTTCTCTCTCTTTACATGAAGAGAAAGGAAGAAGACCCAAGAGCAAGAAAAACAGCTCTGAGCTATAGAGAAGAGGAGGAAACGGATCCCTCTAATGAGGCGGCCAGGGGTGGGGCCTCTTCAGCAACTGCACTTTTCTTCCCATGGCCTCTGCGTGTCCGTCAGCAGCCTGACCTCTGGTTCCTGCTCTGTGACTGCCTCAGACCCCAGAGGCTTTGAACCACACTAAGCCACAGAAACATTTAGACAGAAAATTCAAGGCTTTATTCATGAAAAATGGATCATCCCCAACAACCTGCTGTACCTTATCATGATTTTGGACCCCAATTTCTTTCCTTCTTTTGTTCTTTGAGGCTGTGGGAATCTTGGGAGGTTCCTCTTCCTCTTCCACATCAGGCAGTGCCACTTCTTCAAAGCCATCAAACTGGGGAGGAGTTGGTGCCACTCAACAGAGACTCTGGGGCAGGTATCATCCCTCCTAGACATGGCATTCCCCCTTCAAAACCCTACTGTAGCCTCGGGGCCTGTACCTCATACTCCTTCTCCTCAGTCCAATTGATCTCTTCAAAGTCACCCATCCGGCTAGCTGCTGGGCGCAGGTGGTCAAAGAAGATAGAGAACTCATCCTGCAGGTGGTCGTGGCCCTTGAGGAGCTGCCACATCTGTGTCTTGAGCTAGGGGAAGTTGTGGAGGGAAAGAAGTCTCTTACGCCTCTCCAAGCCACCACTCCAAATCAATCCCATATACTTCCAAGTTCTACTTCCCAAGTCAGCTGGGAGACACATAGAAGCCTCTCTTTCATAGCTAAGAGTTCTTAAACTCCCGTTCCCTCCTTGCTTGCCTACACAGGAGGGGTATTAATACTAGGTTTCATTCCTAATGACAATACTCTTTACCGCTGCCCTACTCAGCTCCAGTTCAGGTATTAACTCAAGCAGAGCAAGGAGGCACCCCCTCCTGGGCCCTATCACCTCCTTTCTTGAACTTCCTTTCCAGGGTACCGATGGCATTCCTGAGCCTGTGAAGATCAGTCAGACTCTGGTTTCATGTGGCAACCACCTCTATTCTAGTGCTTTATGCTTTAGGCAAGTCTAAAAAGTCCTTGCCTTCTTCATCCCCTCCTGGAAGTCCACGGTACCCCCAGAAGCAAGAGGATATGGAATAGGTTAGGGAAAGGGAGACGGGAAGGGCCTAAGGCCCAAATGACAATGGGAAGGAAGCAGGACAGGACAGAATACCTCAGTGATTTCTTGGGGCAGGCAGTCTGCACAGCTTTGGAGGACCTTGATAATCTTCTGGTGGTGTGAGGGATTCTCTGCAAAGCAAATTTCCAGCTGCCGAAGAAACTTGCGACTCTTCTCAAAAGCCTGCTGCTCCTCAAACTGCCGGAGTGGAAAGAGGGCAAAAGAGGAGTCACCCATACAGGTAGAGAAGGACTTGAGGAATCTACGCATAGGAACCGAGAAAAATGAGCTGGGGGTACGGGGCATGACAGGACTCTAGTTTACAACTGTGAGATCTTTTTAAGACCCTAGCTTTGATCCACCTTGGGTCACTGGGGTCTACCAACCCAAGATAACCAAGATGTGGATGAAAGATCCAAGAGACACACATATCTCAAGTTGTTTATTGTTTCATGGACTGTAAAATTAGACACTCAAACTCATGTGGCATTTCACGATTTACGAAGAATTTTCACATATACACTCACTTGATCCTCATAAGAATACAGGAAGAGAAGATTGGCATGATATGCCTATCACCCCATTACCATTTAACTGCCTTAAGGCTATCAGGATAACCTCACTACAACTATTATTCCCGTGTTCATCAGTCATGACAAGAAACCCAGAACTACTAGGATATCCCCCATGTTTAGACCCTTATTCTCCACCATTCCAAAAGTCACCTTACCACAGTGACCTTCCCAGACCACCAGGTACAAAACTGCCACACCCTACCCCTCACCTATTTTACCTACAACTCACTATCCCCCTTGCCTGCTTTATTTTTCTATAAAGCATTATATACTATGTATTTTACTAATTATAACTATTTTATAATTTTTATAATATATATATATTTACAATATATATATTTTACTATTTATCATCTGACTTTGCCCCTGAGAATGTAAGATCCATGAGGGCAAGGATTTTAGTCTTTTATAATTACAATATTCCTAGTACCTGGAAAGCTGCCTCACACACAGGAGGCGCTCAATAAACATCTGTTGAACGAACGCCTGTTTTACAACAGTGAGGAGCCAAGGACACAGGACTTACCTACAGTCTTCACCGGCAACTAAAGGTAAACCCCTCATACCACTTGTAAAGAAAATGGGAGAACAGGGGTTGGGAAGCTCACCCCTTGGAAAGAAGGAGGCTCTCATCACCGTGGACGGGGGAGGCTACCTCACTGGGAGCAGTCGGGAGCCTAGAACAGTATGAGTCAACTCTCTTCAACCCCCACCTTGCTCTGACTCAGGAATCCTGGTGTGCTCTTTGCCCATCTACTTACTAATCCACAGGCCAGAGCCTGCTCGGGCAACAGGAAAGCAGCAAAGTCCTTCAAGAGCTGAGGCCAGTCTTGGAGCAGGATTTTCAGGCTTTTGTAAAGATCCACAGCTGTCTGCCTCTGCGTACTTGACTCAAATTCATAGATGACCTGAAGGAAGTCCTCATACTTGCCAGGGATATGTTGCAGGGCTTCTCGTACCTATACAAGAATACTTTCAATCATCAATACCCTTTCTTTGGGCCCCAACAAGAAACAATGGCACAGAGGGAGGAGGAGGAGATATTGTTAGAGAGATCCAAGAATTATCCTTCAGACACTACTCCTCTGAGAGGTCCTAAGATCTGACTGTTAATGGAAGACACAGAGCAATGGGCAAGGTACAGCTCCTTTTCTGATAGCAGGCAACTGAAAACCTTCATTTTCCGGGGACCACAGCCCTACCCACAAAACTAGGTAAGCTCTTCTCTAGTTCAAAGCCCTAGCCTCTCCTTCCTGATTTATTTGCATATTGAAATAGATAAGGAGTGTTTGGCACATATATTTCAGCAGGGTATCATCTGAGCTCAAATAATACATAAATTAGGAATGTCAGTAAAATATTAGAGGACAAGAAAAAGCCGTGACTATCACTGCTGGTGGATAAAGGAACCTTGCTGGAGAGATAAAGGAACCAGCTGGTTACCCGAAGAACAAGAGAGTGACCCAGGACAACTACCAGAACAGGGCAGTTCATGTCTCTAAAGATCAAGGTGCTTCCCTGAGATCCGCTCTCTGGCCAGGGTACCAAAGGTCTTTCTTCTCAAGCCAAGGGCTCAGGAAAGGTCCTTATTAGGCTACCCAGTGAAGTCACAGACTCTCCCTAATGATGGTATCATCTTCCCAATTTCTGGGCAATAGAGGAGTGATGCTAAGGTACTAACAATAAACCTACTATGACTGAACTCTGTCTCCTCGTGGTTCTCTCACACAGATTTTTTTCGGTAATTCTAGGAAAGCAAAGGCAGAGGCATACAAGACTGTTGTGGAGCCTGAAAAGCAGACTTTATTTTAAAAACACCTCCCTTGAAGGAGAAGCAGCCTCATTCAGAGGGACTGGCAGTAAGAAGCAGCAGGATTTGCCTACCCTGGTCAGATAAGCCTGAGCAAAGGCCAGATCCTTCTGCTCCCTGAGTGGATCCCGCTCGAGAATGTCCTCATCATACAGCAACAGCAGCTTGGAGGTGTCCTTGCTGGCCCGGGCCCGACTGCCCCGCTTGTTGCGAGCTCGATGATTGCTCCGGCCCTTTCCAGCAGCTTTGATGCTCTCTGCTTAGAGTACATGTGAAAAAGACTGTTTCTCTGTCCCGGCAACCCCTACTCTTCCCATCCCATCACACGCACCCAACCCTCAAAATCCTAATCCATGTTATGGAGCAAATCAGGAGAAAAGCTGTTGGGAAAATGGTACGAGAAGCATGTCTGTTTTTGTTAAATTAGCTCTATGCAGAGCCGGCAGCATAACTGCATTAACTGGGGAGATAATGAGATACTTAGCTACCACATACTGAGAAAGGAAGTCTAAAGAGTGAGTATGGCCTTATGTTGGGCTCTCAAAGGACAGCGTCCTGCTGAGGAACAAGCAGTGTTTTCTGAAATAAACATAGCTCTTAGCCTCATGAGTGACAGATGAATTAAGAACCAGGATTAAAACTTGGGTGAACCTAACACAAATCTAGTAGCTGATGAGAGCCAAATTCAAAATTTCTGAGCATCTCTTCTCTGCAAAGGCACCAGGTTAATCATCTGTTTGGGGGAAGGGAGACTGCAGGAGAGATCCAGAGGATTTCCCTGGAAACTCGCCACCTGGTTTCACAAACTAGTCACTCTGCACATGTCCTTTAGACAATGAGGCCAACTGAGCCCTGCCCCTCATACAGGCTTGCTGAACTCACCTGGTGGGGTCCTGCTGGTCTCCACTTCAGGAACAGTCTTGGGTGATGCAAAGGTGGTAGGAGGCTTCTCAGCACGATCTCCAATTGCTTCATCTGTTATTTCATCCTCTTTCTGCAGGCTTTCTATTCCTTCTGCTTCTTCTTCCTCTTCTTCTTCAGGCTCGGAGTTCTCTTCCTGGGAGTTCTCCTCCTCAGACTCACCCTCCTGACTCATGCGCCTTTCAGATGCGAGCCAAGTCAATTTCTCCATTGTTTCCTGCAAAACCACCCCAAAGAGTGTTCAGAAGAGCTCAGAATGGCTCACTAAATGCCGACTGCACGCAGTTTATTAGGAGGACTGAGGTTAATCAATTGAGGTGAGTGTGTGCATATGTGTGCGTGGTGGGGGCGTGGTGGGGGGTAACCACAACTATCAGAAGCCTGGTTCTCTGAGTCATGGAATCACAGGGACAGCTGGATTGCTGCCTGACAGCAGGAAGGAGAAGAAGATGCATTTTAAAAGGTTCTTCTCTACCTGAAGAGAGGTTTCCTTTGCCACAGTCCATACTTACGGTCTATTGTTTTGGCATTTAAATTGTGCTCAAGTGATTCAATTTAACATTTAAATGAGTTTAAGTCAAACATAGTAAGTAAATAAAATTTCACCCTTTCCCTCTCCTCCCACCTCAACCCCAAAATTATGTCCCATCGTGCATTAAAAAATCAAATAAAAATGATTTGAGGACTATCTATACTGCAGCAAGCAAGCAGGCGGCCCACAAATGGTAAATTAAACATATTAGTGAGTCCACAAAATATCTGAGAATATTGCAAGCTCTCACCTGCAGTTCTGGGACAGACAGCACAGACTCCTCAGAAGCTGATGACATCTCATCTTCCTCATCTTGGGTAAGGTCATCAAAGTCTTCTTCTTCTTCTTCCTCTGGCCCATCCTTCTCTCCTCCAGTTTCAGGCCCAGCTGGTGTCCCCACTGACTGACCATCAACACTGGACAGGTCTTCGGGCTTCCCTGGGGGGCTGCTAAGCACCAATTCAGGGTCAGTGGAGGATGACACATTCTTTGGAGATCCTTTACTCACATCTCCTGAGTGTCCTTCATCAGGAGGCTCCTGAGAAGCTGAAAGGGTTTTAGCTGGTTGACTCCTCTCCTCCTTTTGTAAGACCGTCTGTTTCTTCACCTCTCTAGCACCGCTTAATTCCTCACTCGGGAAGCCAGGGTCCAATTCCACCGAGTGTTCTTCTTTGATTTCATCATAAACGTCTTGCTTTGGGGATCCACTGGAGATTTCTTCCCCAGGATCTTTAGGTTCCATCTTGACAATTTCCTCTAAATCCCCAGGGGGAGAGTTTAGAGATTCTTGGAAGCCCTGAGGCAGTGGATCTAAAGCTTGCCTCCCCTCCTCTGTTTTCACAATAGTCCAGCCATATGCATTGTTCTCTGACAAGTCTTCCTGGCACACCCTACCTAACGGTGGAGGCCCTGGGCTGTGCTCCTCTTTGGGGAAGACAGTAGCACAGAGAGGAGATAGTTCCTGGGGTTCTAATTTGGGTTCTAGGCTTTGAAAGGCATTTTTCCCTTCAGCCAAAGGACAACCAATATCCACATTCACTTGAACCTTATCTTCAGGGGTAGATGGTACAGGAAGATTCACAGAGTTGCCAGAAACAATTAAGGGTGGGATAGAGGAGGCCACAAGGGGCTGGTTCAATGGACAGGAGAAGGAAGTAGGGTTAACCAAGAGGGTGGTGATGGGAATGGTCTGAGAACTCTGGGCCACAGTTGCGTTGACAGGCTGGATCATGTTGCAGCCAGTGCCAAGGCTCACAACCTTCACAGTGGTGGCAGGAACAGTGAAGATGACAGGTGCAGGGTGGATGAGGGGGGCAGGCTTGAGACAAAGAGAGGCCTTAGCCCCCTTTCTCTTTGAGGTTCTCCGTTTCACACATGGCTTTCGAAACTTAGAAGGGGCAAGTGAGGGCAGCATTACCTTGGGTACAGGGGCAGAGGAGAGCTCAGACAGAGGGAAGCTGGGCCTGGTCTCAGGGGGCATAGCAGGCAGTGCTGCTGGACACTCAAAATTATCACCCCCCGTGACCCCCAGTGGAGGGACACCTGGCACTGTCTGTAAAACAGTGGCTGGCTGGATCATGTGAGGAATCCGGACCACCATTTTGCTTGGAGGGGCTTCTGACTGAGTTGACCTGGCTGGTGTTTTCCCAGAGTTGGAGCTAGGCTGGAGAGAGGGGCTGGGTCTGATAAGGAGGGGCTTCAGGACTGATGACCGCTTCTGTCTCCAGGCCTTCCTGGAAAAACGGTTGGCAACTGGCTTCAGTTTCAGGACTACACCCTTAGGCAACAGCAGTGGGTATGGCGTTTCACTCCCCAATTCTGAGCTGCCTTTTCCTAGGCCTGGGTCTGAGTTGATCTCAGTGGTTCCAGTCACATTTCCTACCTCTCTGGCACCATCAGCTATGTGCCGCAGTTCCTCCTGGATGGATGGCAGACTGGCCTATTGGGAATAAGAACACTCTGATCCAGCACATGTCAGAATCTGGTAAAAAGAGTAGGGCTTTCTAGATTTTAGGGACCCTTCTAGGACAATCTCAACACATGTTTTCAAGAAGGATTTTTCTGCATGATATCAAATTTCTACGAAGACTACATTTCAGTTCTATACTCTAGAAACTCGCCTCTGAATTTCCTTTAAGAAACTATGATTCTACTCACTATTTTTAAAAGGTTGTAGAATCACCTGGCGGGGAGGGTAGTGAGGTAAGAGGAAGGGTGAATAAAGAAGATTCCTTAAGACCTGGTTCTACAACTAAAGCAGTAGAGGTGTAAAGTAGCCTGAGGTTTCTTCCTGGTTTTTAGTGACCTTCTGCCTCTGACATACTTTGACGGGGAGGGTTGTACCTTTAACCAGAATGGAAGCCGGTGTTCTTCCCTCTCTACAGGGGGCTTCCACTGATGTGGCTGGATCTCTTCACAGCACTTCCCTAGGATGGGCAGCTGTTTGGTCTTCTTGTAAAACTGAGCATGAAAAAATAAAGCATGAGTTACACTCCTTCCAGAAACATGGCCCTCTGTCAGGCTGGGGAGTGGGGGGGCAGTGGTTTGAGATAGACACACATACACACATACATGCACACACATCCATATATACATAAACAGCATATGCCAAATGCTTCTGCATCTCAAATTAAGCTAATCCTACAATTACTCAATATCTTCTGACTATCTCCATTCTGGTCACCAGGAAGGGAAAAGTTTAGGTCACAGAGAAAAGGAAGCAGATGGTCAGAGTAACCTTATTTAAAATTTGCTCCTGCTCAACAACGGCAATGATAGTGCTTTAACCCTCATCTTGGACACAACAAGGCAAATAATGGTGCGAAGGACATTAGAAGAGAAGGAGAGGAATAGAGACTGAGATAGTTCAGTTTTAAGAGTAAATGAAGAGGGAAATTGAACTTCAATGGACAATAAGCATGCATTCACTCAACATTTGGTGAATGCCATTCTATGTGCCAGGTCCTGTGCTAAAGCTGAGCAGACAAAGAAGAGAAGCAAGTCCTGCTCTCAAAGAGCTTACAGATTAGTGGGAAAGCCAGACCAGCAGACCAATAATAGCATTCTGTGTAAAAAAAGAAAAGTACAAAGATGTGCACGAAAAATGACACACAACTCAAACTTGAACAATAACGATTTTTCTGGAGCAGGTCCAAATACAGATGAATCTTCATGGAACTGAGTTTGCTACATGAGGCAGGGGAAGGCAGAGCAGACTTCACGTTCAAAATCATGAACATGTTTAAGGAATCACACAGACTGGTCTGGCTACAACTAAAGGAATGTAGAGAGACTTCAGGAGACAAGTCAGAGGTAGGCAGGGTAGGCCTTCTGTGCCATGCCACACAGTCTGACCTCTACCCTGAAGGATTAGAGGTGGCTACGACATCAATGCGAAGGACAGAATAAATGGAGCCAGAATTAGAGACACCAGTTAGAAAACTACTGCATTAACAAAGGTGTAACAAAGGCCTGAACTAAGGCACTGGGCAACAGTAATAGGAAAGAGAGTAAAAAAATGGATGACTTGGTGACTGACAGACATACGATAGTGATCAAGCAGGTGGAGTGGAAGATACTCCCAGGGTTATAGATTGAGAAAATGGCTAGTCAGTAATGTTATACCCAGAGACACAGATCACAGAAGGGGTAAGTTGGGGCTGGGAAGTCTGCTGTTGGTGGTGGTAGCAGTGGCAACAACCAGAGGGTGCAGAGGGAGACATAAGTTCATTTTGAGAAGTCAGCGAGGCAACCAAGTTAAGAATTCCTTTAAACAGTTCACTACACTATGATAGAGCTCAGGAGAGAAATTTGGACCAAAGATACAGATTTGAAAATCATGAGGAGAGAAAGAATACCAAAAATCATGAATTTGGATGAGACCACACACTGAATTTACTGTGGAACACTGACATTTAAGGGTAGAGCAGGGGAAGAAGAGTTCCTGAAGATACAGCCCAAGGTAAGAGTCCTGATATCACAGAAGACAGAAGAATAGGAAGTCTGAAGAAGGAATGAATGAACTATAGTATCAACTGCAAAGCTAAACAGGATAAGAACAGAAAAGTATCTGATGGATAGCCAACTGGGAAATAAACTGAGATCTCTGAGGGGATGATCTCCACACTTTCATAGGTTAAAGAGCTAAGGAGAAACTCACTGTTAAAACAGGCAGATTAAACACATCCATTTGGCTTTGTTCCCTCTTGAAACCCCATGAAAACAACAGAAAGGAATTTTTTTAAGGTAAAAGCATAGAAGGAGAGAGAGAATGAGAGAAAAAGTAAAAGTAACAAAATTTTCAAAGCTAAAAAGCAGATGGATGAGTGGTAACTAACAGAGGAGAATGAAGAAAAGCAAACCTGTGGAGAAAAGTTAAGGGCCAACTAAATTTCTGTCAAAGACTGGCAAAAGGAGAAGACACCAGATACTTCTACAAGTGGAGATAAAGCTGGAATTACAAACAAGTAAAGATGAGGAGGACAGGTCAAATCTGTCGAAGAGGAGCTTGGACGCCAAATCCCCTCTGCCGTTTGGCGTAGACAGGTGACAGCCTCGTCCCCTACCCTGGCAGGAGCGTTGCTGGAGAGGATGATCAGTCAGGCACAGCTGAGAGCAGGCGTACCATGCTGATTGAACTGGGAAGAGAAAACTCCAGCCTTCTTCCTCTCTTGCTTTCCCACGCTCCCTCTGCCATTTGCTATTAAAAAATATTCAATGAACAAAAAAAAGCTTTTGGAAATTAAAAATATGATAGAAGAAATAAAGAACTGAACGCAGCAGAAAGGTTAGGAAAAAAAGCTGAAGTCACATCCCAGAAAGTACAACAGAAAGAAAGTGACGGGAAACAAGAAGAAAGACAAGATGGGAAGAGCCGCCTGAGAGGCCTAACGTCTGCCTCTGGGCACCGCAGACAGAGACGACAGACCAAATGAAGAGGGGGAACCAACACAACAAAATTCAAGAAAACTTCCCAAGCCTGGAACATAAGAGTTTCCAAAGTAAAGTTTATCAAGTGCCATGCATAGGTAATAAAATCAGACGCACACGAAGGTACATTATCATGAAATTTCAAAACACTGGAGAAAAGGGAAAATTCTACATGCTGCCAGAGGGAGGGGAAAAACAGGTATCACACAAAGGTTGAAGAGTCAAAATGGCATCACGTTTCTAAACAGCCAGCACCAGAAACTAGAAGGAAACGGAGCAAGGCCCCTGAAAATTTCTGATGAAAAGGATATCTAACCTAGAATTCTGGATCCACTAAAGGGAGAGAGTAGAGACATAATTTTAAAGTTTTTATTTTGAATAACTATAGATTTGCAAGAAGTTACAAAAATAGTACAGAGAGGTCTTATGTACCTTTCACCCAGTTTCCCCCAATGGAAAGATCTTATGTTACAGAGTAACAATAGTTAGATATACAAACTGGGTATACAGTACAATAGCAAAACTAGGAAATCGACATTGGTACAATCCATAGACCATGAATACAGGGAGTTTAAATCTAAAAATTTGTTTCTCAAAGCACTCTTCCTTAGAATGCTATTAGGATGTGCTCCACTAAAACAAGGAAGTAAAGGAAAAAAGATGTGAGATTCAGGAAATAAGAGGATCCAACACAAGTAAAAGGCAAAAGGAATCCCCAGGATGATGCTAAGAAAAAGCCACAGACAACATTAGTGCAGCAAGCCGAGAGAGTCACATGTTTAGCGCAGAACAGCATCACACAGCTCAGGGAGAGATTTCTCCAGGAAGATGAAAGTGAGAGAACATCTAAAATGTTTGAACACACTGACAAGAGATTTATAAAACTGAAGTAAACTTTAGTGTTGAACTGGTAATAAATACATAATAAAACAAGCGCCACCCACCCCCCCAAAATACATTTATTAACTTCAGGAGAAACAAAATGTTCAGCAGTAAAAGCAAAGTAATCCTGATATACTACATAGCTCAGCTGTGAGGAGCATTTTACATAGTGTTTATAATGCTTATAATGTAAATCCTGAATACAATCTAACCAAAATTGTGATATAATTATAGTGAGAAAATTGGAGGATAGAAGATACGCTTGTTTGTGGTGGGACAACGGGAGAGTGGAGAGAGCTAAGTCTTCATCTTCCATAACTGAAGTTTAATAAATAAGACCTAAATCCAAAACATGAAGTGGCAGTGATTATAAGCATGCTAGATATGGAGGCAAATGCGCCGTCTCCACAAAAACCTTGGTTAGCAGGAAATAGGGAGAAAAACATTGCTTTTCATGACAAGCCTCATAGAACTATTTGACTTTTTAAGCCATTTAAATCATTTGCCTCTTTCAAGTATATACTTTACAACTTTGTTATAAATACCCAAATAAAAAGAGTTATCGAGAAGGATGTAAGTGGAGTGTCATCTACCCTTTCAAGAAGGTTAGAGTGAAAGAAAGAGAGAATGAAAGGCTAGAGGAAAACACAGATTCAAAAAATATTTTAAGGGGCTGACCCGGTGGCCTAATGGTTAAGTTCAGCATGCTGTGCTTTCGGGGCCTGGGCTCAGTTCCTTGGCACCGACCTACACCACTTGTCAGCTGCCAAGCTGTGGTGGCAACCCACATACAAAATAGAGGAAGACTGGCAACAGGTGTTAGCTCAGGGCAAATCTTCCTTAAGCAAAAAGAGGAAGATTGGCAAGATATGTTATCTCAGGGCAAATCTTCCTCAACGACAAAAAAAATTTTCATTAAAAGAATTTTTTTTAATATTTTAAGACTTGAACAATTTTATATTTAGGAGAAATATCCATAACAGAGGAAGATGAAACTCCAGAAGAAAATAATGGATCAGTGTCCCTGGAAAGGTAAGAGGGGAATGAACCTAGTGCACAAATGGGAAGAATAAGCCTTAGAAAAAACAGCACTCTCTTCCTTGAGACTAAGCAGAAGAAAAAAGAACGGCTTCACACAGGCATGGTCCCCAGGTGGAGGGTGCAGGAAGCACTTACTTTAATGATGTTGTCAGGTGCTCTGTTCATGTTGAGGTTCTTGATTCTCACCGTCAGTTGGTAGGCAGTCTTGCAGGTTAGAAGGTACTTGCTAATTAGAGGCTTAGGAAACTCAGTCCCTTCAAAGTGCTTCAGTCCTAAAGCTAACAAACTGAGAAAGGAGCAATGAGACTAAATCTCATTTCACAATCCATTCTGCTAAAAAGCCTCCCCAGACTAACTCCACATTTTACAACCCACTTTTTCTACATGTAATTCTTGCACAAGTTAATGGCTACTCAACAGACATTTTCAGATTTTTACTGGGTGCTAATAAGTTCTATGAATAAGATTCAATCAGGAGCTCACAATCAAGTGGGAAGAAGAAAAACTAGGCATAAATCACTAATAAATGTCAGATCATGATGAGGTTTATACTAATAGTATAAACAAAGTTCAAATGAATACAAAGGAAAGAGAATCGTTCTCATAAAACAAATGGAAAATGAATAATGGGCACCATGTTAGACATATTAAATCAGCACCAACACCACCTCCCAACACGACATATTCAATTATGGCTACCTATGTACATATTTGCTGATGGCAGTGGGGAAATATGTATCAGGAGCCATAAAAATGTTCATAACCCTTATCGAATAATCTCACTCTTGGGAATTTAGCCAAAGATTTTCAAAAGCTCTATGCACTAAGATCCCTGGTGAAGCCTCACTTATAATAACAAAACAAGAAAGGGAAAAAATAAAAACAAAAAACCGTGGCAAATAAAAGGACTATCATAAGGCCATTAAATATTGCTTTAAAAGATAATATACAGAAACAAAAAAAAGGAGGATGTTACTGTATAGAGCATAGAAAAATAAGTTCAAGAAGATGTTAGGTTAAAAAAACCAAAACTATATAAGAAATGCAAAAAGAAAAATCATTGTCTTAGGGTGGTTAGGATAATGGATAAAATTTTTTTTTCCTTTGAACAATTTCCTTTAATAGTATTACTAGATTGGTTTTTACAATAAATTAAAGACAAAAAGCAATTTAAAATGTTTCCAAAGTGCTCAAGTCATTCCCTAGAAACACCAGTACAGAACTACGCCCATCTACACAGCTGTTCTTCTTGTCTTCTGTGTCCGTGTCTTACTGTCCATGACTTATTTCCCCTAAGCTCCTCAAGAGAAAGAACTGGGTCTTCTCCTCGGGATATTTTCTGCTCTTGTTCCCCAACAGTAAACGCTTACTTGTCCTCAGCCTTCGTGAACAAAATCTTATCCTGGGGGTTCTTTGCCTTCAGAGAACACACTGGAAGTAGCTCTGGATACATGAAAACCTTGTTTGTGGCCAGGATCCAAGCTACTTGCTTTGGCAAACAGGGAAATTCATAGGCTGTAAGAAAAAAAAAAATCTGTGATAAATGAAATTCTAGAACAAAAGAGGGCTTCACAAAAGCTGCTGAACGCATTTTTGCGTTTAAATAGAGCTGACCCTAACCTAACTTGATGCCCTCCCACCCAGATACCCTCCCCCCTAAGTTTCCACAATCTTTCTCAGCCTACCCTATGCCTAAAGGAAGTCCCATCCAATGTTATTAAAAGTTGATTCTCTTTCTCTATCCTGTGTGGAACACTTAACACGCTGAGTAACAGAGACACTTAAAAAGTACCTAGTAACACCTGGCACATAGTGTATGCTCAAAAAGTTTTTACCTCCTTCCCCCTTCAAATCCTTGACAGATAAGTGACCTTCAACAATGCTTTCTTTCTTCCAGGATAAGATTCCAACTTCTTTAATCTCCCTCACAAATCTGGTATTCCAAATTTTATTTTATTTGATTCTTACTTAACTTTAAGTTCTCCCAGATTCCTCCTGAGGTTGGGAACAAAAAAACCATAAAAGGAATGAGACAATTCAGTCTCATCCATTTCTGTCTTGCTGTCTAAGCCTCTCAATTCCAGGCACTTCTGCCTTTCCAGAGACAAGCACTACTACATCCATTATTTCTTCTTCCGTAAATGCTATTTTTATATCCCGGGAAGAAAAACACAGGACACTATATTGTAAGTTATTACTGGAGTTTAGTGTTAAATTAAGTTTTCATTACCAACATATAGCTACTAAAGTAGTTTGAGGTCAGTGTCTATGATAGAATGCACTTAATTTCAACTCTATTCAATTTAACTGTAAGAGTCAGGGATTCAAAATCAAATCCAAAGACAAATCCAAATCCAGAGCAAACCACAACTAATTTGCTAAACCAAGAAACAAATCAGAAGCAAACATCTGGTTTAAGGGAACAGCAAATATTTTCTCAAAAAATACTAAATGAATGCAAGATAAAAACCAAACCTGCAAATTTCTTTAAAATATCGAACATGGCAAATGTCCAACACCTCTAATTTGTGCCTAACTCCCAAATTAGCACTTCATTCAAATTGGAGGAGCCACTACAATTATTATGGGAAATAAAATGATCTTAATGAAGAGAGTAAAAAGATAAACACAACCCAACTTTACCACTTGACTTTCTTCTTTACCAAATTCCAGTTTGCCTTGATCCCACTCCTAACGCTTACTCTCATATCCTTTTAAGTCCAGTTCTTGGCATTAGTCCCAAATCTCTACTCCCTACAATCCTGTCCTGTCCACTGTCTCCATCTCTTACATAAGCCCAAATATTATGATGGAAGTCTAGAACTTAGACAATGAGTACAAAGGGAAGATAAAAGAAAGAAGCAAGAAGTTACAAATATCTTGTCTCCTCCAACCCTGGGAAATTATCGCTAGGAAATTATCTCTGGGCTAAGACTCCCACCGCTCATTGCAAATAAAAACTTGAAGTGGACACATCTGTCCCCTACCGGTCTTCTTGACAGTTTTACGAGGACTCCAGTCAATGCTGACATGTGTGTTGAAGTCTTCAATGAGCTGCACAGCTCCCATCAGGTTACAGGGTTGGAACAAGGTCTGAAACTTGGGGTTGAACTGATGGTGAAGGGCGATGGAGCTTTGAGCAAAGGTTCCCAGCTCTTTCTGGGAAAACAGGACACAAAGATGATCTGAGTTCCAAACAATTAGCACTAGTAGCCCTTAGCCTCTGAGTTAAAAAGTGTCCTTCCTACTATAGGATAAAAACCGGTAAAAATCATCACAAAGGCTTTCACAATTAACATTATTCCATTAAGACTCTTTTGCTGAGTCCTCAGATATTCAAGGAGTGTGTTTGGGATATACTCATTTGCTCTTGTTTTATTCTTAGACTGAGTGTTCCTCAGCCTTTTGAATGTATGGTCCATCTCCCGGGCTAGAATTACGGTTCTCAAGAATGACAGCCATTACTTCTTAAATGTTTTGTCTTTTGGTTTCTCTAAATAACAAAGCACTTCTCATGACCCCTCTGAACACAGTAAGAGGTGAATACACCCTGTTGACTACCAAGGAAACTTGGAATACTAGCCACTATACTACTCAAACTCCAAAAACTTACCCAAGAAGCAAAGAATATCATCATTACCTGCCCAAAAGTTCAGGGGCAATTTTTATAGGGTTTAAATTTTCAAAATTAAAAGCCCTTCCTCCAAAATACTTCAAAATGTCATGAACAAAATCAATTTTATACACAAAACACTGATATTGAACCTAATTAATGGATAATGAATTCGGGAAAGTAGTACAAAAACCTATTAAAGATGAGGAAGAGGATCCAACTAAAAAGTCAGAGGAACAGCCTTAAGAAAACTGAATACACTCTGTCCTTTCAGGGGAATCAGTGGTTATGTTCTCTCAGCAAACACAGGAAGCCACAGAAACAGCTACCAAAACATGCAGGAGAGAAGAAAAAATGTAGATTATGGTGAGTGAATATCCGTGAGAAATGACTTGCCAAGCTAACTGCATACTCAAGTCTTTACAATCAGGGACATTTGGAACCTTACAAGAAATATCCTCGTGGTGCTGGCCTCCGAATTGAGATTGGGGTTGGAGGTGGCGAGGAGGTGAATTTGTGTCAAGAGCTGAACATGCTGGGGAGGGAAAGAAAATAATACAGTGACATGTTATGATGTTGTCATTTCAGGAACCCAGAAGACCCTACCAAGATGTCTGCAACCTTATCATATATGTTTTGCTTTCCAGAGACTCTAAGAACACCACTGCATCTTACTATGAATTTCTCAGATACGTTCCCCTTGAGCAAAATGACAGAGCCAGAGGAAGTTTAACCTCAAACCAGAAGGACTGAGATTAGAAAGAAGAAAAAACTACTCTGGCAGTAAGGCTATTAAATTCAGAATGGAGGGGCCGGCCCTGTGGCCGAGTGGTTAAGTTCGCGCGTTCCGCTGCGGCGGCCCAGGGTTCGGATCCTGGGCGCGGACATGGCACTGCTCATCAGGTCACATTGAGGTAGCGTCCCACATGCCACAACTAGAAGGACCCACAACTAAGATATACAACTATGTACGGGACGGGGGTTTGAGGAGATAAAGCAGAAAAAAAAAAAAGATTGGCAACAGTTGTTAGCTCAGGTGCCAATCTTTAAAAAAAAAAAAAGGAAAAAAATAAATAAATAAATTCAGAATAGATTACCAAGGATTCTTTGAAATCTATGATTCTGAATACTATCAAGGTCCTTACAAGCATTCTCGCCTGAGCCATGAGGACACAAACATGATGACCTTTCAAGGTCCCAACTGATGTGAAGATCCTGTGGTCCTATGGTTTCAGGGCGTATCAAGGCACCTATTTCTGACTTTAACAAAGCTGCTAATCTTTGGCTTCAGTGTCAGGCCATGGAATGATCCAATATTAACATTAACAAGAAGAGTCTTACCTGCTGCATCTGCTGCTGGAGTCTCTTCCTCTGTGCTGGGTCTAGAATCAGAGTCTGCTGAACTTTCTCACTCTGGGGCTTAACCCTCTCTACCTCCTGCTGCTGTTTGGCTGAAGATTTCTTCATCTTCACCTGTTCGAGCAGCTCCTTCACTGTGCGATGTTGCTCATTTAGCAAGTTGGCCAGTGGTTCCTCAAACCTATCCCCAACAGGGAGATGAGTGAATTTGAACATTTCCCTTGTCTGCAACAAGTCCAGTTCCTTCTAATGGTGGGCTAACAGAGTGGATAACTTCCATCTACTGCTAATCCTCAAATCCCACTGTAGCCAAGAGGCAGACTCCTAGCCTATCCAAATCGTTTCCCAAAGTTGTTACCACAGATTCGAAGAAGATGGTTTTGAATTGCCACCCCCGATTCTTCTACAATCAGTTCTCCAAGTGATATACAAATGAAGGAGAAATTAAACAAAAGTCCAGGAGCAGAGAAACATCTGGACAATAAAGCAGTCAGGGAGCTAATGGGAATTTGTCATTCTTGCGTCATACTGACATCCACATTAAGCTGCGACTTGTTTTTAATGGTGATACAGAATCTTCTCAAAGTACAACACTTGTTCTCTAATTTACCCAATACTCCCATCCCAGGTCTAGCTGCTCCCATTCTCCCACTCCTATCCATTCAGGCTGCCCTGCCTTCCTTTCTTAAAATGTCCGACTTTCTAGGATGAAGCAAAAAGGTAATACACTAAAATACATGGTAGTTTAGATAAATAATGAGAAGGTGGTTCAAGTACTACCCTCCCACTTTCCATGAAAATAGCTTCTTTTAGCCCTCTGATTTCCTCCTCCAAGTTTTCTAATCCCACCCTTCTACCCCTAGAGAGACTTGTCCAGGGCTGAAGAAAGACTCCAAATACCCAGCATGCTAGTTCTAAGGTAGAAGCAGAACAACACACTTAAGTGATTAGTCACTAGCTGATACCCATGCAATCAGGAGAAGACCTGCTCCAGGAGCTCTGGCTTGCAGGTTATCATATTTCAAAAAATCTTTTATACTGTAGCAATAGTTAAATGATAACTTTTTTCAATAGCCTCCGGGGATAAAGATTATGTTTCCATTTACAGTATTTACTGCACGTGTGCGTAGGCACACGGTAAAAACCTAAAGACATGGGACTGTCCTCTGTACAGTCTTTACTGAGAACTAAAAACTCCTGATTACCTGCGCCACTAGCAGAGAAACAGAACAGAAGGATAAAAAAGAGTAGATAACGCAAAAATAGCCTACAGCTGATTTTAACAAGCATTACTTGGATAGTTGGTAGGGGAAGCACAAACAACACACTTTCCTCACGATATTTAGTCAAAGATTAAACCAGGTTTGCATTTCCAACTGAAAGAGAAGCAGCAGCCCAGACAGATCAACTGAATACCAGAAAGTAACTGAAGTAGTTATATAATTCCAAAATTTTAAAAATTCATACACAGACTTGATTAGTGGAACTGAAATATATTTACAGATCAAATCCCATTATAATACATTCCCAGGAGGAATGGTTCCATTCTGCTATAACAGAACTTTGTTCTACGAACTATGGCTTGAAATAAGTGGGTCAAATACACACTCTTAGAAACCTTGAAAATGTTCTCGAAAAAAAAAAGTGAGGTGATAGAAGTGTTAACTTGGGGGAAATCTTTTCACAAGGTATAGATATATCAAATCATCACATTGTACACTTTCAGTATCTTACAACTGTATTTGTCAATTATACCTCAATAAAGCTGAAAAAAATGAAAATCTTGAGTTTTGTTGTAGTTATATTATGGTATTTATTAACAATGGAATATGACTGATATTTCTGGCTTTTGCAAATTGGTTAGTATACTCTGTCTTTTTCACTAAATTGCAAGTTCCCCGAAGGTCTCACTTTCAGATGGATCCCAAGTTCTCTAATTAGGTAACGCTGTTAATTAAAACACAGGGCTAATTAGACGCCATGGCTCTCTTTGCTTTGCTTTGTTCCACCCATGGCACAAACCATACCCTGACCTCTAGCCAGTCATGTAACAACTGTATGCCACTGTTCAGAATGGATAACAACAGATTAAAGTACAGATGGGTTATGAAAACCCATCACAAAAATAGGGGGAAAAATTAAAGCCTCTACTTTCTGGGGGGGAGCAACAGAAGTATCATCTTTATGTGAAGATGGCAGTACACGTATTTCAGACTTCAGAGCACTACAGCAGGTGCTTCATGGTTTGCTCAATTAATGCCTAGGCGATTAACAAACTTTAACATTTACCAGATGCTAATGGCGAAGAAGGAGAACAAAAGGGACATAACACATACTACAATTTGAGGCAGTTTCTGTGGCTGGCCACATGGAGTCCTACCCACCTCTCCAGCACCGCTCATCTGGAGAAGCTGCTATGGATGCCAGCTACTGTTTTTTCTCCCTTCCCAAACAGATACAGCTTGGTCTATAGCTGCACTGCCCCATAATAAGGAGACTTATTCACTTGATACCTAACACCTCCACAGGGCTCTGCATCCTTAGATCAGTAACAGCAGGTAGCTAGGGACGGTAACTTATTAAATGAAATATCTGAAAACCTTTTCAGACACACACTCATCCTCCATTCTAAGCCTCAAGGTCTTTGGGTGGCCTACCGTAGGACTTGAGGGGTGTTGAAGTTAGGCCGAGGCTCAGCCACACGCTCCTCTTCCTCTGGGCCATCATCTTCCATGTTGGAGAATCCCATCTCATCTTGGAACTGAGGGCAAAGGAAAAGGAGGATTTGCCTGAGGAATGGGCATGCGAAAGTCACTCCAGCAGTGAGAAGGGAAAGTGAAGACTACAGTTTACAGAACTTTAACAATGCTGCACCACGAAAGAGCTTGCATCAGAACCTTTCTCACTTCAGGGCTCCCACCATCCCACACATGAGATAACTATTAGGTCAGGAAAAAAGTCTCTTAATCAGCCAACTTGTAATGGTTAAGGACAGAGCACGGATAACTCAAAATGGTAAGAAATATCTTTCAAGAGACAAATTTATGCAAAAGGTAACTATCTATGCTCAGAATAATCTACAACTATTTTGCAATCTGTAAGCCCATACCAAATGATAACTGGGGAGGCCATCCAAAAGTTTGCAAGGAAAATTTTACTAAGAACAACCTACATATGGATAATTAAAGTTTATTTATTAGCAAAATTCTCCTGCCACTATATTCTCTCCTGGGTAGAATGAAAGGGGAATTGACTTGGTCAGAGCACCCTTCTAGAGGGAGGAGCCCTGGGACCAAAGGACAGAGCTTGCTGGAGAATCCACTTTTACCATCTGAGTTCTCGTTCAAGGATCATTACTTACAGTTTCAAACAACTCTTCCATCAGTTCATTCACTTCCTTTTCTGCAAAAAAGCCAAACAGTATGTTTTTGGCAGAAGCTAAGTTTCATTTTGCAACAAGGGAGAATTCCAAGACCACCTATTATGTTATTTTCAGCAAGGTATTTGACAAAATCCTCATATTTATCATTCTTTCATTCAAAAACATTTACTGAACACGAACTAAGCCTCAATCCATGTTCTAGATGCTTGGGATACAAGACACAACTAAACAGTCTTACCCTCATGAAGCTTAAATTCTAGTGGGAAGACACACATAAAATGTGAGCTAGATGATTTTACAATATGGTAAATTCATAGTTTGTTGGTCTAGCGTACTGAATGGAGTCAAGAGAGAAGTCTCCAGCAGTGTGTCATAAGACCCTGGCTTTGGACCTGAACTATTCAGCAACTCCATCAGTGACCCAGAAGACCTAGAAAACACACTTATCAATCTGTAAATGATATAAAACTGGAAGGGATTGCCACATCAACTGATGACAGATTCAAAATTCTATGTTTTTTCAAATTAATTGGATGGAACATAATGGGGATAAATTTAAAGTCATTTCATTTACTCATTGAATGGTACATTTCAGATATGAGTAATACATTTTGTATAAATTTATTTAAAAAAGAGAAACTGTAAACAACTATTGAGCTCTAATTAATGATATGCATGCTGAAATGTTTAGGAGTGAATTATACTGATACCTACAATTCACTTTGAAACGCATCAAAAAAACCCCCAAAACATGGATTCATAGATGAATAGGGAGATAGATGGATAGACGCATGATAAAGGATATATACCAAAAGTTAACTATAGAAACTAGATGGTGCGTATATGGGTGTGCACTGTACAATTCTTTCAACTTTTCTACGTGTTTTACTGTTTCATAATAAAATATAATGGGGAAATTTTTTTTTAAATACAAGCTAGAATCCAAAGGAGGGTACCTTGGGTGTGAAAGGTCTGGAAACTGCGGCATTTAAAGAACTGAAGAAACTTGGTTTGTTTGGCATAAGAAAGAAAAAACTTAGGAAAAGAAACATCTTTTACGATGCACACTTGGGAGTAAATTACATTTTTTGCAATAGAGGCCAATACAAATATTAACGGTAGATTTAGGTTCAAAAAGGAAAATGTTAATTGAAGAGGTGTTCAAGATCAGAACACACTATCTGCAGAATTGATGAGCTCCCTGTCACTCGAGGTATCCAAACAGAGACTAAAGGCCACATCAGAGAAGCTGAAACAAACTCCAGGGAGAAGAAAAAATGTGACCACGTGAAGCTTTTCAAATTCTGTGATTCTATGCTTTTTTATTTTAAATTTTTGTCATCCATGTAAGGATAAGTCCTCATAAAGGGATTACAATTAAATATGATAACATCAGACATAAGAAGACAAGGGGCAGGAACAAAATGAAAATCCTCTCCCAGTTTTCACTTATGATCACAGACCTCTATGACTAGAAAGGATGGCCCTTCATTCAGGCATCCCAGAAAAGTTCACTATTTGACTGGCAAGTGTTCCCAGAACTGTGCGAAATACCAGCTCTATGTTAATCAATAATACAAAGTCCATGAGAAAGTAACAAACAAAAGGGGAAGCAAGTGTATTCCAGGTCCAGAGCTGAATTGAAATGAGATCTACTTTTCTGCTTCAAGCAGAAAATGTTTCATTACCAGCACGTGACACTGTGGACCAGTCATTCCCTCTGGAAAGACCTGTCCCTTGGTTTCTGACACTTGACTATCCTGGTTTTCCTCTTACTTTCCTAGACTCTCCTTCAGTTTTCGCCAAGCCTAAATCCTCAAGCCTTTTCATTCTACACTTTCTCCTTGCTCCCTGTTCCTTTCCTTTCAACGTTTCCTCTAATCTTATTTGTCAAACGTACCAAAATAAACAGAAGATCTTCATAAAGAAAATGGCTCACTCCTCCCACCCTACTCCATACCATACACTAGGAGATTACAACCTCTTTTAGGCCACTAGCAAACCTTAAACACAACCTATCACAATCCCTACCACTTTGTATTATAACTTTTTCTGTTTGTGTCCCCCTACTAAGCTGACATCCTGCAGGGCAGAGGCCAGTCTTATTCATTGTGGTATCCTAAGTACAATCTGTGCCAAATATTGGACTCAATACATGACTGTGGAATTGTATAAATGAATGACTGATAGGCTTCCTGAACATATACATAAATTTAAAGAATTATAGAAATAAATGGGTAGAGGAAGCTTCAATGTCTTAACTTAAATGGGCTGCAAACTTCACCCTCAAAAGTCTACAAAGTAAACAAAGGCAGATTACGGAGCAGTCAAGAGCAGGACTCTAGTAAACACAGACTCACTGGTGATTCTCACTGCCCGGTCAGTGCGGAAGTCCTCTGTGTCTGGTTCATCAAGGTCTTCCAGGAAATTGTACTCAGGATCATCATCATCATCTGCTTCATCTAAGAAAAAACATGTTTCAGACACTTATTCCCAACTCTGAACTCAAATCTCTAGTGAAAACTTAAAGATTTTCAGCACTATAAGAATCTGTTCCGGGCCAGCCCGGCGGCACAGCGGTTAACTGCACACGTTCCTCTTTGGCAGCCCCAGGTTTGCATCCCAGGTGTGGACATGGCACCGCCTGGCAAGCCATGCTGTGGTAGGTGTCCCACATATAAAATGGAGAAAGATGGGCACAGATGTTAGCTCAGGGCCAGTCTCCTCAGCAAAAAGAGGATTGGCAGCAGATGTTAGCTCAGGGCTAATCTTCCTCAAAAAAAAAAGAATCTGTTCCAAGGGCTGGCCCTGCGGCTTAGTGGTTAAGTTCAACACGCTCCGCTTTGGTTCCTGGGCACAGACCTACACCACTCATGGGCAGCCATGTTGTGGGAGCAACCCACATACAAAATAGAGGAAGATTAGCACAGATGTTAGCTCAGGGCGAATCTTCCTCAGAAAAAAAAAAAAAGAATCTTTTCCAATAAAGTATATTCTTAAGTTTTTAAATAACTTATTCTTTTTTTCCACAGATCATTTCCCACGGCTAACTCTCATCCTACCTCTTCTTTCCAATAAGCCAAGTTCCTTCTTTCCTTCAAATAAGACTTAAATCTCTCAAAATGCAGCAAAAGCCAGAAAATTGAACATATAATTTATCTCAGTAATCCCACTTTCAGTAGTGTATCTCATGAAAATAATACTTTTGTAAAACTATTTACACAAAGGCACTGATAATGAAAAAAGGAATGACTCTAATTCCCAATAATCAGGGAATGACTATAATTATGATGTCCTAGTCTACAATAGTAAATACATAGAAAATGCAAACATGTAACCATTCTATAAATGTCCGATATATGCATGACAAAAGTGCGACACAATGTAACACACACATAATAATCATAAGTATAAAAAATTATATCCCTACAATAAGACTCAGAAATAACTAAAAATATACAAAAATAATAGATATTTGTTACATTAGGGCATAGGAATATGGGTGTTTTCCTCCCTCATAATTTTCTCTAATGTTGATGCTATGATATCTTTACGATTCCTCAATAAAAATTGTGAAAGAGGCATTGAATTATGGAATTGTTATATTAAGGTGATATTTTTCCCTAGACAACTTTAGATCAGTCCCATCTAAGAGAACTTTCTGCAAGGATAGAAATGTTCTACATATGCATTGTACAATAATGGTAGCCACTGGCCACATGCAGCGATTGAGAACTTGAAATGCGGCTAGTGCCACTGAGGAACTAAATTAAAACAAAAAACAAACAACTACTACAATGAGAATACAGTAGTCCTCCCTTATGCGCAAGGGATCCGTTCCAAGAACGCCAGTGGAAACTGTGGATAGTACCAAACCCTATATATGCTATGTTTTTTCCTATACATACATACCTACGATAAAGTTTAATTTATAAATTAGGCACAGCAAGAGATTAACAATAACTACTGATAAAATAGAACAATTATAACAATATACTGTAATAAAAGTTACCATAGATCTTAGCAACCTCAGCATATGATTTTTTTCCTTTACTTAAGTCAAGAACTTTCACCTTTTCACTTAAAGGACGCACTTTACAGCTTCTTTTTAGCATATCCAAATTGCCAGCATGACCACTCTTGTGCTTCGAGGCCATTATTAAGTAAAATCAGGGTTACTTGAACACAAGCACTGCAATACTGCTACAGTAGATCTGATAACAGAGCTGGCTACTAAGTGACTAACGGGCACGTAGCATATACAGTGTGGACATGCTGGACAAAGGGATGATTCAAGTTGCAGCAGGACAGAGCAGGTTGGCGCAGACCTGCACACTGCTCATCAAACTATGCTGTGGCGGCATCCCATATACAAAATAGAGGAAGACTGGCACAGGTGTTAGCTCAGGTACAATCTTCCTCAAGCAAAACAAAGGAAGATTGGCAACAGATGTTAGTTCAGGGCCAATCTTCCTCACCAAAAAAAAGAGAGAGAGAGAGAGAACACAAAGCCAATAACTAGGATAGGTGTGGATCCTCAGATCTACTAGCTGAATTTACTGAGTGCTGATAAGTAGGAAATGATGCTAGAAATAGATCCCAGTACCAATACCCAGTAGGTCACGCTACTCACAATGGAGCTGAATTTAAAATTTATGAATTATTTCTGGAATTTTCCATTTAATATTTTCAGATTGTGGTTGGTGTGGGTAACTGAAACTGTGGAAAGTGAAACCACAGATAAATGGACTACTGTAACTAAATTCCTCACTATCTAGCCACTAAACAGAGAGGGAGATGTCTACGTATTACAATGGAAAACATCTAAATTATATTGCTAAGTGAAAGAAGTTGCAAATGCAGAACAATATGTATAGTATGCTTCCTTTTGTGGAAAAAATATTATCTCAAATATGTACTTGATTGAACATACAGAAAATATCTAGGAAGTATTATTAAAGATTAAAGAATAGAACTCTCACTTTTCTCTCTGTACCCTTCCATAAATGTTTAATTTTTCATAAAAAATATCTTTCATTAAAAATAAAGATATATACACACACATTTTTGACCCACAATCATTGGAAAATCTGTACTGATTACCCCGAATATAACCTGATATTCTTTACTCAACACTTATACTCAGTTTATAATATATTAATTTGCATTGTTTATACATAGCTATTTAAATGTCAAGTCTCTTTCATCCATTTGTGGGTTTATCTCCCCAATAAAAATTCTTTAAATCTTTAGGAATGGAATCCTGTCTTCCTAATCTCTATACTATTTTCGATATAAGTCTCTTCAGAAACAGTGGTTTATAAACATTGCTGAACAATGAAAGCTCTGGGAAAAGCCTGTAACATATGGGTAGTGTGTGCAGGTTTGGACCCCAATCTGTTTGGGTGCAAAAAGTGCAAAAGAGCTTCTGCCCACACCACACAAATGGGTCAGCCAGTATTCGCGGATCGCTCATTTGGCAAACATGGTGAAAAGTCATTTAGGAAGGTCTTTTCTGAGTTCAGCTTAGCTTTTAATACCTTGGTCATAGAATCTGCCCTCTGGGTCTAATAACCTTTTTAACTGATTAACAACGTCAGCATCTACCCAGCTGATCTCAGTTTGGTGTACTCCTACAGTGCAGCCTCTTAATTATTTTTTGCAAATAAGACTTTTACTTTTAATAACATGTAGATCAGACAGTACTAGGAACATGTGAAAATAGCCACATAAAGCTACAAAAATAGATCAGCATATGGCAAAAGTTTGGTACTAGGATCTATATCTAGCATCATTTCCTATTTATCAGCACTCATTAAATTCAGCTAGTAGATCTGAGGATCCACACCTATCCTCGTCATTGGCTTTGTGGGGTGTTTTTTTTTTTTTTTTTTTGGTGAGGAAGACTGGTCCTGAACTAACACCTGTTGCCAATCTTCCTGTTTTGCTTGAGGAAGATGTTCCTGAGCTAACAGCTGTGCCAGTCTTCCTCTATTTCATATGTGGGATGCCACCACAGCATGGATTAATGAGCGGTGTGTAGGTCCTCACCAGGATCTGACCCTGTGAACCCTGGGCCACCAAAGCAGAGCATGTGAACTTAACCACTATACCATTGGGCCAGCCCCTGTGTTCTCTTTTTTAATCCGTCCTCATAAGAAAACAAAAAAAGCACTGAGTTTTAAAGAAAGAAGATTTTCACCCTCCCGATCAACCATTATTCCATTTCCTCAATCAACCCCTATCATACACTCTTACTTCTCCCAGACCAGTAGCTTACAATCTTTAGGATACATAAGAATGAGATCCCTAGACCATATCTATTAGAGATTCTGACTCAGTAGACACCGGGTGAGGCCCTGGAATCTGTATCTTTACTTAACAACACCCAACATACATCCTTTCACTCCCTGATTCTGACTCAAGTTCTAGAGACCATATTATGAGAAACATTGCCCTAAACTCCCCAAATCCTGATAGCTGACTGCCTGGCTTTTCCTCCTCAAGAGCTACCATCTTAGCTCTTTCAACCAAGGTGATGAAAATCAGGGGACCAAAGCTGCTGCCAATGATAAAGCTATGAGAAGCTGACTTAATTACTGTTTATATTTTGTCTCAGCTTAGGTCTAAGGGCAAAATGCAGAGCTTACTTATGAAGAGTCATATCCACTTTAAAAATGCTTTAATATACCGTGAGACTTCTTTGATTGAGACATGTTCCTAGAATTTTAAAATGGGTTTGAATCCTAGCAGTATAACAAATTGGTTCTGTAACACTAAGTGACACAATGAATTTCTCTGAGATTTCTACAAAATGGCAGATCTTATCTTTGTCCCTGTTCATTCCTATCTGCAGAGATTTTGAGCCTTGGTGTCATGGACCTTGAGGTAGGTTGGTAGAAAAAGGAAGTGTCAATAAATGAACTTCAAAAGATTTATAAATCCAAAAAAAATCACAGGAAAAAAATTTCATGTATGCAGATATGTACATTTTTCTGGGGAGTGGCTGTATAGTTTTCATCAGACTCTCAAAGGAGTGAGTAATGGAAAAGCCAGAAGCTTAAAGTCCTAACAGAAAAACTAATGGGATAATATATCAGTCGTTGATTATTAAGGAACTGATTCTCTAGTTTCTATGTCAACGACTCAGCTTCAAATTTCATCTTTCTCTCCTTCATACAAGTTTATGCATTTTGTTGCTTATTAGCACTTCTGCCATAGAGGGTGGGTGGAAAAGAAAAATGCTAAGATTCAAACCAATTTGCTTCTTGTTGTCTGTCTTTTTAAAATTCTTCCTATTGCCACATTAACGTGGAAAACCAAAAGGTAGCTTCATATTTGAAAACTCTCCAGAGATGCACATCAAACTATTATCAGTGATCACTCTGCGGCATGAAACTGTCATCAGGGAGAAGGGCTTTTTTTTTTTAAAGATTGGCACCTGAGCTAACACCTGGTGCCAATCTTTTTTTTTTCTTCTTCTCCTCCCCAAAGCCACCCCCTCCCCCCGTACATACTTGTATATTCTAGTTGTGAGTGCCTCTGGTTGTGCTATGTGGGATGTTGCCTCAGCATGGCTTGATGAGCAGTACCATGTCTGCGCCCAGGATCCGAACCGGCGAAACCTTGGGGCGCTGAAGCAGAGCACGCAAACTTAACCACTCGGCCATGGGGCCAGCCCCGGTGGGAGGAGCTTTAATAGTTTTCTTTATACGATATATTAGATTTCTTTACACCAAGCATGTCTTACTCTTAGAGTTCTAATAGAGAAAATAAGAGAAAACTCCTGGAAGGATATATCCTACAGAACCCACGTACATATTATGTCATGTCACTTTCACAGATCTGTCTCCTCTCACTGTCACTCTTGTCAAATATCTTTCAAAGGTCCATCTCAATTACCACTTCTTTCATATAGCTGTCTCTGATGATCCTAAACGAGAACTTTTTCTCTCTTCTAAAACCTTAGAACAGCATTTATGCCACTTTTATGACGTATCTGAGTTCATTCAACTTCATTCATCTGAAATGAACTGCAGGGGCCGGCCAGGTGGTGCAGTGGTTAAGTTTGCACATTCCACTTCAGTGGCCCAGGGTTCGCCGGTTGAGATCCCAGGTGCGGACACGGCACCATTTGTCAAGCCATGCTGTGGTAGGCGTCCCACATACAAAGCAGAGGAAGACGGGCACGGATGTCAGCTCAGGGCCAGTCTTCCTCAGCCAAAAGAAAGAGGAGGATTGGTGGCAGATGTTAGCTAAAGGCTAATATTCCTCAAAACAAAACACATCAAGTGTATTGCACATCTAACAATGGACCAGGCACCATTCACACATTTTACTCCATGACAAAATGCTTATGCTCCTGTATCTCTCATAGAGCCTAGCACAATGCCTTTGTAAAAGGAAAGTACTCAATAAATATTTGCCAAATGACATACAATATAATTATTAATAGCTTTATGAGGTACACTCAAGGACTTATTTTCTTTCATTCACTTATCCTGACTTATACCTAGCCTTACCTACCCAAACATTTACTCAGTCTATTTCCATCCAAACTATATGTGCCCTTATTTATCTTAAAGAACTATTCCTTTCAACACATAAAACTTATGGTAGTTCTTCTTAGGAGACAGGGAAAAGAATAAAGATGTTCTCTCTAGGTTGTCTATAATTAGATTTGATAGGACACGATCTGATCTAGAAATAGGAGCAATCAATTTGGCTACAGACAAAAGCGAGATAGTGGATGATTCTGTTCAGATAAAAATGCAAGTAAAACCTTGACCTTGGTTCAGTTATACATACATTTTTTTTTTTTAAAGTGTGAGTCTTCCACAACACAACTATTAGGAATATTCTGGTCACTCCCCATTGAAGAGAGTCAAAAGAAAACAACAATAATAACAACATTGCCCTGATTCCATCAAAAGAATGTGACATCATCTGGAAGCACTACAAACTAAGTCAATCTCTTATACCTCTAAATCTACAGAAATTTACTGCACAAAATGATGAATGAAGCCTGATTTCCACTACAGTACACTTTAAAAAAAAAAAATCACCAAAGACAACTTTAATCTTTATTTCACTGTATTAAAGTAAGAACTTTTACTTATATTCTAAAAGAAGTAAGAGTCACAGTAGGGATTCTTACACAATGCATGCCTGTAGTCAACATCGTTTTTTGTCTGTTCAATACTCCTTCCCCACTTCTGGAACCATTATCACCTCTTTTGGGTAACAGCCTACTCCAAGCACATTGTTCTATGAGGTGCTGCCAATCACAGGACTCCATGCTGAAACAGTCTCCTTATCAATCCCATGCAACATCAAGAGAGTGGGCATGTGATCAAACCAAGCCAATCAGATTTTTTCCCCTGGATTTTTCAAACTGGAGTCTGTAGAAGACAGTCCTTTTGATGTTGGGACAAAGCAAGAGTAAATGGTGTGCTTAGGACCATCGTTCCAGCCTTGTAGAAAAAGACAGGTTTGTCGATGGAGTTGACTGACAAAAAGAAGTAGAGCTGTCAGCTGGAGAGAGAGAAGGAGGACCTTAACAGGGCCTCAATTCCACTGCAGACTTTTCTGCCCTTCCCAAAGCCTGACCTTCAGGAAGCGGCAGTTAGGATTCTTTCACTTGCATCATAAAGAACCTTAACTAACACAATAGTCCTTAAGTGAGTCAGTGCACTCTCATGAAATTAGGGGAGGACTCTCAGCACTCAAAAGATTCTTAACCAAAAAAAAATTAACTATTGACTTAAATTGTCAGTTAAATACAACATTAAATTCAATTAACCAAAAACACCCCTTGAGTAAGCTTCTAATAACGAAAATTTTACCACAGAGATAATACAGTACATGATAAATGCAAACAAAACCACTTACCTTCATTGCCCACATCATCATTCATGAGTCCCCCCAGCCACATCTTCCAGTCCTCATCATCTGCTGTATTGGGGTCATACATGTCTGGGGTGATGTCTGGAGCTCGGAGCTCTGCCTCTAGTTGCCCCAGGGGGACATCTTTCAGAGGCATCTTAGAGCGGGTTCGAAATGCAATGAGACTGTCATCCATGGGCTAGACAATTGAGAAGGATAAAAACATGTCACAGAACACAGTGCTTCCAAATTCTCCAGACCTCATCACATCCCACGTGCTTCTCTTCTTAGCTAAAACCACAAGGTCTCTTCTCTAAACAATTTGGGCTTATTATTCTTTGTCTGAGGAACTTTAAGGACAATGACATCAGTTTTAAAACCAACATTTCAGGAACATTTATAACAGCTTTACTGAGATATAATTTACATACCATAAAATTCACCCATTTAAGGTGTATAATTGAGTGGATTTTACTATATTCAGAACTGTGTGACCATCACTACTATTTAATTCTAGAAGATTTTCATCACCCCAAAAAGATAGCCCATTCTCATTAACAATCACCCCCTATTCTATTTTCCCTAATCTACTCAATTCTACTCCCTAACCTATTTTCTATCTCTATGGATTTGCTTACATTGTACATTCTATATAAATGGAATTATACAATGCGTGATCTTTTGTCTCTGGCTTCTTTTACTTACCATGTTTTCAAAGTTCTTACATCTTACAGCATATATCAGTACTTCATTCCTTCTACTGCACAATAATACTCCACTATATGGATACACCACAGTTGGTTTACCTACTTAGTAGTTTATGAAAATTTGGGTTGTTTCCACTTTGGGGCTATTATGAACAATGCTGCTATGAACATTTTTGTACACATTTTCACAAGGATACATGTCTTCAGTTCTCTTGGAGTGGAATTGCTGGGTCATATGGTAATTATGTCTAACTTTTTGAGGAACCACCAAACCATTTTCCCAAGTGGCTGCACCATTTTATGTTCCACCAGCAATATATGAGAATTCTACATTTCTCCACATCCTTGCTAACACTTGTTAACATCCACCACAAAAAGATGTATTATATAATATATGTATTTTACATATATATATATATATATCATAGCCATCCTAGTAGGTGTGAAATGGTATCTCATTATAGTTTTGATTTGCATTTTCCTAATGAGTAATGATTTTGAGCATCTTTTCATGTGCTTATTGGCCATTTGTTTATCTTCTGTGGAGAAATGTCTATTCATATCCTTTGCCCATTTTTGAATTAGGTTGTCTTTTTTTTTAAGATTTTATTTTTCCTTTTTCTCCCCAAAGTCCTCTGGTACATAGTTGGATAATTTTAGTTGTGGGTCCCTCTAGTTGTGGCATGTGGGATGCCACATCAGCATGGCTTGATGAGTGGTGCCATGTCCGCGCCCACAATCCGAATCCGCGAGACTCTGGGCCGCCGAAGCAGAGTGCCCGAACTTAACCACTTGGCCATGGGGCCAGCCCCCAGGTTGTCTTTTGGTAGTTGAGTTACAAGAGTTCATTATATGTTATGGATTCAATTCCCTTGTCAGATATGTGATTTGCAATTATTTTCTCCCATTCCATGGATTGTCTTCACTTTTTTGACGGTATCCTTTGAAGCACAAAAGTGTTTCACTGATGAGGTCCAATGTATCTATCTTTTCTCCTGTTGCTTGTGTTTTTAGTGTTTTATCTAAGAAACCATTGCCTAATCAAAGGTCACAAAGATTTCCTCCTATGTTTTCTTCTAAAAGTTTTATCTCATATTTAGGTCAATTCACCTATTTTGAGTTAATTTTTGTGTGTGATATGAGGTAAGGGTCCAACTTTATATTTTTGCATGTGGATTTCTAGTTGTCCCAGCCCATGTGTTGAAGACTATTCTTTCCCCCATCAATTGGTCTTGGCATGCTTGTCAAAAATCAACTGACCATAAATGTAAGGGTTTATTTCTGGACTCTCAGTTCTGATCCATTGATCTATATGTCTATTCTTATGCCAGTACCAGAGTGTCTTGATTACTGTAACTCTGTAATAAGTTTTGAAATCAGAAAGTGTAGGGGCCGGCCCAATGGCACAGTGGTTATGTGTGCACGTTCTGCTTCGGCAGCCTGGGGCTCGCCGGTTTGGATCCCAGGTGTGGACATGGCACCACTTGGCAAGCCATGCTGCGGTAGGCGTCCCATATATAAAAAGTAGAGGAAGATGGGCATGGGTGTTAGCTCAGGGCCAGTATTCCTCAGCAAAAAAAGAGAAGGATGGGCAGCAGACGTTAGCTCAGGGCTAGTATTCCTCAAAAAAAAAAGAAAGTGTAGACCTCCAACTTTATTCTGTTTCAAGATTGTTTAGGCTTTCTGGGTCCCTAGCATTTCCATATGAATTTTAGGATAAGCTTGTCAATTTCTGTGAAAAAAGCACCTGGGATCTGGCTAGGGATTGTATTGAATCTGTATATCCATTTAGGAAGTTCTCCCCACACCACTGCAACAATCTCCTAACAGTTTTCTCTGTTTCCTCTCTTGCTCTCCTATAGCTCATTTCCCACACCTTTACCCAAAGGATTTCCCACACCTTAACCAAAGAGAAATTTTTAACATTCATCAGAAAATACCACAAAAAGCTTTCTGACATGTTAAAATCTAAACTCCTTATGATGGTTTTCTAAGACCCTCGTTATCTAGCTCTTGTCCAGCTTTCTGACCTCATCCCTACTACTCTCTCCCATGATTCCTACACTTCAGCTATTTTCTGTCCTTTGAACATGCCAAGAGTGTTCTCATCTTAGGGACTTTGAATGTGCTGTTCCTCTGTAGGGAAGACTCTTTTCCCAGATCTTTTAGATGTCTGGCTCGTTCTCTTTCAGATCTCACTCAATTGTCACTTCCTCAAGGAGGCCTTTTGGATCATCCTATGTAAAGCACTGATAGGCACCACCTTATTTCCTTGTTCTTATTACTTCACAGCACTTACCACTATCTGAAATTATTTATGTGCTTAGAGTCTCTCTCTCTCCAATGGACTATAAGCTCCAAGAGGAAAAACCTTTTCCATCTTGTACACTGTTATTCCCCAACTTCAATCATTCAGTATGTGTATGAATAAAGGGCCATATAAAACACTATTACCTCTCAACACTACTACTTATTCATTCCAAAGCAGAGTGATTGAATTAAATGACCGTTTCAGAGCTGTTCCATTCAATATTCTGTTTTTAAATTCAAGGACAGACATATTTTTCATTGACCTACAAGACTAGTGGGGAAAACTTGGAACATTAAAAAGAACTGGCTAAATGATGGAATTTAGAAAGTCATCATTTGACAATGACCATAGTGAAACTGGCCTAACACAAGGCTGACATAAGGGAAGCCATATTGTAGAAAAGAGACCATGTCGTAACTTTGAACGACCTCTGACTGACTAACCCAGCTGGAGTTGCATCCTCCAGGAGATCTACCTGCCCTATAGAGTTTATGACCCCTGCTAGTGCAGATACCTCCCAGCTGCGATAAGACAATAACTTTGTTCTTTTGAGTTCCTTAAGAATGTGATGACCCCCCAAACAGAATCTATGCTGATAGCTATCATCAGTGAAAACTGAAAGACCTGCTGTGGCGACTCCCAGTCTGTCACACCAGAGGGTCAACGTTCCTAACCCCCTCCCTTATAACCTACTGGCCTATACAACTGCTTCAAGATTCTGTGCCCCCTTAAGATGGTTCTTTTGGACTTTAGTCGGCCATCTTCCCTCTTGCTAGCACGCTGTAATAAAACGCCCTTTCTCTGCCACCATTTTGCCTCTTGACGATTGGCTTTTGTCTCACCGCAAGCAGACTGTGCCATTCGAGCAGTAACAATACGAATGACTGTTTCAAGCAATAAGCAATGGATGCTAAAATTAGTGGGCAAAAAGATGTTTGGCCTCAAAGTATATCCACATAAGATACATATTAATTAATTTAGAAATGAAAAAATAATTTTACAGTGAGGAAATCAAGTAAATACCATCTTAACCAAAATTAACATGACAAATGTCATGTGCCTCCTGATATATTCACCGAAAAAGACACATCAGTTCTGTGGTATTTGTGCCAAAAGTACATAACTTGAATCTAAGGATGAGGAAATATGAGAAAAATCGAAATTGAGGAACATTCTATAAAATAACTGGTCTACCTGCTTCAAAAATGTCAGGTTACAAAAGACAAAGACAGACTGAGGAACTGTTCCAGATTAAAAGAGACTAAGAGACAAGATAACTAAATATAACACACAATCCTGGATTGGATCCCAAATCAGGAAACAAACTTTTTTCTTTTGCTATAAAAAAACATTATTAGGACAAGTAGTAAAATCTAAATAAGGACTTTAATAGATTAGATATTATTACTGTATCCTTATTTTCATAACCAAATATCCTAATTTTTAGGAAATACTAAAGTAGGGCTACAAGAGCATCATGACTGTAACATACTCTAAAGTGATTCGGGAACAAAAAATATGTGTATAGGGACCTATGAGAAACAGGGAAAGAAGAACAAAGCAATTGTGGTAAAGGTTAATATTTGGGGGAATTGGGTCAAGTTTGTTCCTATAGCCCACATTTTAAAATGCTCTCACATACCTTATAGCTTCCTTAGGAGCTGCCATTCTTACAATAAAATAGCACAAACCAGAGTTACCAAAGATCTACAATTTCATGACTCTTTTTTTTTTTTTTTGACTCTTAGTTATTAAATCAGAATTTAATATCTTCCCCTCTCCCTCTCCAACCTGAGCAACAACTAAGAGTACTCCAATTAACTTTCTGAGAGATTTAGAGTTATAACGTTTACCTGGAAAGAATCCATGCAGACTGGACTGGAAGCCAGCTCCTCATCTACTGCATGCAACTTCTCCATGAAAGTGCTATCCTTGGTCTGTTTGGGCTTTGGTGGGGGCGGGGGCCCCATGGGCACTACCTCAGCACTGATGTGCCTGACGGCAGGTGTGGTGACTTTCTCAGCCTGATTAAAAGAGGCAACTACATTAACAAATGAAAGAGAGAGAGGGAGAGAAGAAAGAGAAAAAAAAGTGGGGAAAAAGAGGCAAGTTTTTCACACGCTGGTGATCTTTCTCTTCGCCTCTAGACAGAGGTAAGTAAAAACAAAGCCACTATCAAGTATTATTAATCTAATTAGGTTTTATCCTATTTCCAGTGAAGCCAATAGGATACCACCTACGTTACCAAAAGTGGGAAATACAATAAAAATGGCTTTAAGACAATACTAGAAAACAGGTATGAAAGAAGAGTAGAAGAAAAGAAAGAAACTCTGCTAGTCACTCATATTTGGCCCCTTAATGAGAACTCAGAAGCTCCTGCCCTATCACTGAGTTCCAGTTTTCTCTTAACTGTTCACTGACTTAAGAGACTTTAAAATCTGAACAGTTATAACCAGTCACAATCACCAGGGAGATAATGGCACGATTACTGATCTTGAATCATGTTTGGCAACGGGTGACAACTCAGAATCACCATGGATAAATAATTTACTTATACAGTTAAATAATCTACCTATACAGTTATCTCTAACTTATCTTCTTTGTATGATGCATATTTACCTCTGATAATATGCTACTCTCCTCATCTGTTTCAGTCATCTCAGAAGACTGCCTCAATCTGGATTTCTTTGCCCCACGTGGAGACGAAGCAGTGCTTTCAACATCGCTTTCCAATAAACTCTACAAAACAAATCCAGTTCACTTTTATATTTATGCCCCTACCTCATTCCACTGAGTTTGAAGTACCTCAAGAGAAGAATCACAAAATATCAACACGCAGTCAGAGTAGGAGAAAAATAAAATTTAAATAGAAGCTTAATATCCTGAAGGTGTGCAGAGAGATCAGATCACTATCCTCATCAGCACTGCCATTTTGTAAAATTGTAAGGCACTGGTTCAAAATCCTTTTACAAAGACGTTAAAGAACACATCAATAAATAGAGTATTACACAGTGATAAAAATGAACAAACTCTAGCTATAAGCAACAGTATAGATGAATCTCAAAGGACTAATGTTGAACCAAAAACAAAAAAAGCCAGACACAAAAGAATACTACATACACTATGGGTCCATTTATACAAGGTTTAGAAACAGTAAAAAATTGAACTATAGCATGCAGACCTGCATATTTAGGTGATATAATCATAAAGAAGAGCGAGGAAGTAATTACCAAAAAGTCAGGACAGTGGTTATCTTTAGCAGGCGAGAGGTGAATGTGATCAGGAAGAGCGCATGAGGAGTGTCCTGGCAATGTTATATTTAACGACTTTGAAGAAAGTTTCATGAGGAGGAGCTTTATAATTATCTAAGCTGTATATTTTTATTTTTATTCTATGCCAAGTTCTGTATGTTATTATGTGTATTATATTTCGTAACACAAGATGTGAAAAAAGTAAGGGAGTATGAAAAGGAGAAAACACCTCTCACAGTCCTGGATTTACACAAAGAAATGGGTAGAAAAAAGACCTGTGTCTCAATCCTCTCTACAGAATAGGTGACATTACTAAGGACACTCTGCCTTATTAAGCGAAATTTTTTTCTTTACTATCAACTAACACTCACAAGGGTAACCACTGACCTCTTCAGCAGTCTCATCTTCTTCTTCATCATCTGGCTGGTACTCTTCATCTGAGGAATCATCTTCTTCGAGGTGGATATCCACAAACTGAGGAGGCTACGTAAGTACAATTATAGAAAGAAATGAAGCAATAGGAAACACAAATCCTAGGCATTTGGAAAATAAGAGTAAGAAAGCAAAGCAGGAAAAAAAATTCCTAAGAGCTCAGTGAGCTGCTAAAGCAAGTAACAAGAGGCAGGGGTTAAAGAGATTCCTAGCATGAGAATCAAACCTAAGAGTAATGGAAGGGAAAAAACAAAGCTGGGATTAAAGCAAGAAGATAGGTCCAAAAAAAGTTAACCGATAGAAAGGAAGTACTTAGGTTTCAAAACTAAAGAAGTCTTTCTGGAAAAGAATAAGAATTCTCTCTTCCAAGTTTACCTTAATTTCATTGGCCTTCTTAATTGGCGAAATATTCCATGTTGGAATTACCTACCAATAAAGAACATAAATAATTAAGTTCTCTTAACAAAACAGACTTTCATTTTTACTTCCTCTTTACCATCACAAAGAGTCATCTACCCAACATGTAGCTGCAGTGCTCTAGGGATATTGATTATCCCTGAGGATATACTCTCAAATATTTGTCAGAGTATGACAGAAGGAAAGGAGAGAAGAATCTATTTCTGTCATTAGCAATTCTGCCTCAAACCTAGTAAGAACCCATATTATCCACAAATGGGACCGTGTGTCTTGCCTGCTTTATATCACAGCTTGGGTTCACATGGAATAATGAATGTGAAAACTATTTGTAAACGACAATAGTACACAAACATAAGATGCTATATTGATAGTAGCTTTTTGACTTCAGTCTTTTTTAATCAATTACATAATCTACCATAAGTATGCCTCCAAAAAGGCCAGCCATGAAAAGTTTTTATGGAAGGATTTAGGGGAGAAGTGTCAAGTTTTCCACAACTTATTTTCAAATAGTACAGGAAAACACAATAGACAGATATAGATATTGAGAGATATAAAGCAATAATGGCAACATTTTACAATTGTTAATTCTAGACAGAATCTGGATTCACTGTAAAATTCTTTCAACTTTTTGTATGTTTTAAAACAATAGAGTTTGGGGGGAAAGTTTTTTAAGGAATTTTTTAAAAGCTCTTACCTACTGCTCACAAACTGCCATTGGAGTGTATAATTTGACCATTTAACTGTGATTCAATCAAAATCATCTTATGAACAAAATCCAACAGGCCAGTAGGTTCTGCCTCTACAAACAGCCTTAGGTTCTCCACATCTCTGCAGCCCTGCTGTGTTCTGGCCACTTATCTAGGTCTGTGTAGCTAGTCCCACTACGGGGTAAAGGGAACAATGTGATTCAGGTCCACACCTTTTCCCATGTTTGTTTCTGAACCAATCAGTTTCCCTACTGCCAAACCCATTAGGAAGGTAAGGCAGCATCCAGAAGTGTGTTGGAGTCAGTCTATTATTAAGAAGCAAGAAACGCGGACTCTAACCCTTGCTCTCCCACATAAACTGTAGTGTTGGGTTGTCCAACTTCTCTATACCTATTCATGATTGGTAAGCATAATCCAGAGCCTGATTTTGATCCCCTTAGGTTTTTTTTCCAAATGAAATACGAAATTAATGTTAATTAAATTCTATATGTCAGGCAGACTTCATAGAACTTCCATCTCACTGACGGCTGCTTTCATCGTAGTGACCCCATGTTCATTTGTGATTACTCCTCGGAGAAAGATGAAATTTCACTTTATACAACCAGTTACTCAATTAGACAAGAAAACTTGATGTGGCTGTCAAAAAAAGCCAACGCAACCTTAGGCTACATTAAGAGAAATATGGTATCTGGAACACTGAGAGGATAACCTAACTTTAATCTGTACTACGTAAACCACATCTGGAGCAGCAGATTCTACTTTAGGCATATGTTTAAAAGGAGACGGACAAACTAGGCACATTCAGAAGAAAAGGATCAGACTGGTGAAGGTACTCAAAGCCTTGTTACATGAAAATAAATAAAAAATTGGGGGACATTAGCAAGAAAAGAATGTTACAAAAAGACATATGAGTTTTCTTCAACTAGACGAAAGGTCATGTGGAAAAAAACCAGACTTATTTCTGCTGCGGGGCTGCAAGGAACAGAACTGGACAGACGAAAACTACAATATGCATTTGGGGTCCATAAGGCAAATCTTCATTACTATCAGAGATAGAATGGACTCCCTCAGGACTATCAGCTGCCGTGTCACAGAAAGTAAGCACAAAGTGGACAAGTCCTTGTTAAGCAGGCTATAACATGGTTCCAAGAATCAAAGAGCTTGTTGTACCAGAAGACTTCAAGTGGCTCTCACATTTAGTGTGCAAAAGAATAAACTGTTGTGTTTTTAACAATGCATATTCCCAGGACCTAGCCATGAGTCCTGACTCCTCGGTCTGAGGTGAGCCCAAGAATGTGCATTTTTAATAAGCACTCCTGAGGGACCCCTCACCTGGGTGATCTTGATGCAAGTGTCCCTGGAACACACTTTGAAAAGTATCACTCTAAACACTTTGCCACATACCTTATCACGTGAATAGAAAAACTGACCTCACTCGTTGCTTTTCTAAACGGTCATCTATCTAGCGCGTCCCAGAAAGGAAATACTTCCACATCAACTAAAATAAAAATAAACTAGGATAATGATTTCATACATTAGGTCTCTACATGTCTTGTACAAAGATTTCTTTAAGGAGGTAAACCCAGACTACAATAAATCTTTCCTATATTTTTTGCTGCATAAGTAACTTGGAGTTTGATCTTTATTTACCAAGATAAATAAACAGTAAAGAAAAAAAACACCCACCACTCCTTTTTCCACCACTTCCTTCAGTTTAGACCGTGTCATTTTGGGCTCCTAAGCAGGGGAAAACAACAAGAAAACAGTCAATAAAAATCATCATGGGATTCTTGGGTTTTGAGAGGCTAACTTTGCCCCTTACTGTCAGACTATTTACAAACTCCCAGGTGACCTCCTACACTTAGCCAGTTTACAAGACAGTTACAGATAGCTCTCTTCCATGACATTAAAAGAATGACAATCAACTACTCACAAACATTGGCATATCTTCTGTCTCACTGATGGCTGCTTTCATCATTGCTACCACATGTTCATTTGTGATTACTTCCTGGAGAAAGATGAAATTTCACTTTATGCAACAAAGATGTGTCATCTAGATAATGCTCATCTCTCTGTAACTCTGCTAGACATATGTATAGGGTAAATGAGAGCTAGATATGCAAATGCCTTCAGATTGGGGTAAAGCAAGGCAACTGAAAGCAAAGAAGCAAGTTTGGGACAGAAGCACGAGCTTCTAACAAGGTAGCACAAACGGACCAATCTAATTAGCTGCTACTGGGAACAAGAATGGCTCACATAAAAAGAGATTCTGAAATAACCAAGAATATGCTTAAGGGAAACAGTAATAAACAACAAAGGCTTGTAAATAGCTGCTTTGCTACATTTCAAAGAATAGTATTTGCATATGTGCAAAGTTCTTTAAACTGTTAGCTGGGCATCTTTTCAGACATATCACCCCACAAGAGTAAATCCACTGTGAACCTTATCATCTTCCAATCTGCTAAACAATACAATAAACAATCAATCAGTGGAAGGAAGCAGAGGAATAGTTTATCTTCCCAATTAAGTTCTTCTTTAACATGTGTTCAGATTTCAAACTTGTACTGAGCACAAAGAGAAAGCTATCTTGACATGTAATATTTTTTGCCACAGGTAACTCAGAAAATTAGTAATTCACAAACCAAGAGTCAAGAACTTCTTGAGTATTCTTATTTGCTTTCCATGAAAAATCTCCATTTCAATTATACAGCTCACTCACATGAAGGATGTTTCGCACATTGACTGCTGTTAGGTTGTGCTGCTTGGCGCCATCCTCTAAGGTACGGTCGAGCATGTCATCTAGCTTCAGGTCATAAGCCAAAGTCCCTTCTTCTTGACCCCTTCCATCTCGTTTCCTCTTGGTACCCTTTTTCTTTTTTCGCCTTTTCTCACTTTCTTCATTGTCTTGCTCTTCTGCAAACAAACCAAGAACATGACCAGAATCTCTAAAACAACTGTTTCCAGAACTTAACCCAAAAAGTCAGCAGTAAAAGAAAAACCAAGCTGCCAGCTGTCAGACCCTGGAAATCAAAGACTGTGATGTGGTAGTGGTGGTAATGGTGGAGGTGGTGGTACTGTCACAGTGATAATATCCAACATTCACTGAATATTCATTTTATGTCAGGCATTCTTCTACACACCTTACACACAATAATTCATTTACTCCTCATAACAACACTATGAGGTAGGGACTATCATTTTTCCCACTGACCAGATGAAGACACTGAAGCAGAGAGATTAAGAAACTTTCCCAAGAGCTGGTAACGACAGAGCCATGTTTTGAAGCCAAGCACTCTAGCTCTAGAATCTGCAATCTTTTTTTTTCTGCTTTTTCTCCCCAAATCCCCCCAGCACACAGTTGTATACATTTTAGTTGTAGGTCCTTCTATTTGTGGCATGTGGGACGCCGCCTCAGCGTGGGCTGACGAGCGATCCCAAGTCCACAACCAGGATCCAAACCAGCAAAAACATGGGCCGCCAAAGTGGAGTGCGCGAACTTACCCACTTGGCCATGGGGCCAGCCCCCGTAGAATCTGTAGTCTTAATTATTACTTTATACTACCCAGATAATGCATCAAAAACTCTGGGTTTATGTCCTAGTTCTACAATTTAACTGGGTTACCTTGGCAATAGAGTCTCATTTTTTTCCTTTGTAAAACACAGGTATCTGCCCATCAGGGATGCCAAGCAGATTAAGTGAAATATATATCAAGGTGAGACCAATGAAATATTATACAAATGCAGCTTACCATTATTATTATTTTATTCAGTCTAGAAAAGAGAAAAACAAGGAGCAAACCAATAAAAAATCCACTCTGAACTATACAAAAAAGGGGGGGGCGGACGACAAAGTACCTCTATTTTGCAAGAAAGGAGCACATATATAACCAAACAAAAGGAAAAACTTCTTGATTGTTAGAATCTGGTAAGTCTTGAAGTAGTAGATTACCATCAACACCACAGTGAGGTCCCCACCTCTCTGATACTTTTGGCCTGCTACTGTCGAGAACAAGGGATTGGAGAAGATTAACACCAAGACAACCTTCCATTTAAAAAGATTTTATGACCTTCAACCCGAGCCCTGGTAGTATTTACTCAGTGAAAAATTCTTAGTAACTTCAAACAATTGCTTTTGCACTTGTGAATACATATCAAGAATGTGACAAATGTTTACAAGATTCAGTTTAATAATTCTTCTTCTTAAGGAAATAATTAGACATGCAAAGACTAGTAATCAAGTTATTCATTCTAATCTTAATTATTTTAGTGAAAACATGAAAAGTACCTAAAAGTCCAATATTAAATGAATGGTTAAATGAACACTGGTACATCTATACACGCGACTGTAGCCGAGCCATTAAAAATTGTCTCTTTAACCAAGAAGGGAGAGGGACAAGTAAAAAATGTCTACAAAGAGATTCTAATGACACGGAAATTTTTCTGATAACGATTTTTAAGAAAAAATAATTAGAATTCAAACATATACATCTTACATTCATGTAACCTAAACAAAAATGGGCTGCCTTGAGGTGTATCTCAACAAGGTGATAGATGTAAAACAAATATGAAATTTCAAAAGGTATCAAAAAAATGATAAAGCTCTTTATTACTGGTGTTTTGAGAAAGCAGCAAAAAGGGAATTACATAGCATAACATACAACAAAACTTTCTAAAAACCTTTGTAAACATATCTTTTCCCAAAGTTTTTCTTCTCACCTCATTTACCCCTTTTCTCAATAAACTCCAAAACTCTTTCTCTTCACCACCCTTAGATCTCCTTTCTTTGCCCTTCCCTTCTCTCTTGCATCCTTTCTCACAGAGACCAATCTAGCCAGTTCTTGGCTTCCAATGTCCACCTTTCCTTCTCATCTTATCAGCATTTTACCAATGACCTGGCAGTTGCAGAACAAGAAAAGGATTTCTGACACCTGAGGAAGTTTTGCTTCAGCTTTATACTCATATCCATCATGTTATTAGGAACACTGTTAACTGCAAAACTGATCCAGGAAAAAAAAAGTTTGAAAGACACAAATCAGAACTATTAATATTATAGTAGAAATAATAAAGTTTGTTATTAATTTAAAAAAGTAAAATCTCCTTCACAAAATTTAGATCTCCAAAATGAATCAAAATTCATAGAAATAAAGGCCAAAAAAGGAAACTTAGAATGGAAGCAGCTAAAATTCATAAAAGTTTATATAGATATAGTTGATGAGAAATCAAATTGACAAATCAAATAAAGTCTTCAAGACTGTTTTTCAAACTATATGTGATGAAGAACTAGTCTTGAACAACCCATCGCAGACACACACTTTTATAAAATAAAATAAGAATGTAGCCATGACGTCAAATGTTACAACATTTCTAAACTTTTACTCTCAGTTCCCATAAATTATTTTGTTTCAAACCAGTAACAAACAGTTCTCAAACTAGCACTGGTTCTCAGACCACACTTCAAGTAGCGCTTTAAAATATACACTGAAAAACGTTTAGTCCCCATAAAAATACAGTAAAACTGAACTATAAAAAATAATTTAAATGAATTGTGAAGAAAACATCACAAAATTAAAGTGGAAATAAAATTCATTGCAGAAAATATTTTTTCACGGAAAAATCAACAGTATAATTCCATTTAGAATGGTTATCTTATAGACTCAAAGCAATCACTGTGGGGTTAAACCATTTCAATTGGCTAAATTACATCACACATATTTCTCTGATTTTAATGCTGAATTTATTAGGGAATATTTATTTGTATGGAAAATCTAATACATTCAAATTCCAACACATTACACAGACTAAAAAAGAACAGACAATTCAACTATTTCTTATTCTGTTTTAGAACTAATCATTTACCTTACTTTTAAAATATTGGGATACCAGTGACTCTAAGAATTCTTCTTTTTTTTTTTCCTTCTTCTCCCCAAAGCTCCCTAGTACCTAGTTGTACACTCTAGTTGTAAGCGCTTCTAGTTCTGCTATGTGGGACACCACCTCAGCACGGCTTGATGAGCGGTGCCACGTCCACACCCAAGATCCAAACCAGCAAAGCCCTAGGCCACAGAAACAGAGCAAGCGAACTTAAGCACTCGGCCACAGGGCCGGCCCCTAAGAGCGCTAAAGAGTTGAAATAAAAAAGGAAGCCACTCTATAAAGATCAGACTCGAAAAAATAAAGAAGAAAATCTAATTTTGCCTTCCATGAGAAAGGTGGAAGGTGGCTAAAAACTAGATATTTCCTGAGAAGTAGATCTAATGATGTAACCAATAAATCGAAAGTAAAATGCACTTTAAATGCATTGTAAAGTAGGTGAAGTCAGTAAAAATATAAAAACAGATGCTTCACAGTCCTGTCAAAATCACACCAGGACAATATGTTATCAAATGAAACCTTCCCACCAAAAACAACTGTAAAACCACATAAAACTATATTAAAGTGGGATAAAATATATACAACAGTCTGAAGGCGCTGGAGAACAACCCTCCCCCACACACAGAAAGGATTTAAGGGGTCGTGATCCTTTAGAAAAAGGAAGCACATAAAAAAACCCAAGTTGAAAGCAGCAGTCTTGCATGGCTAAGAAGCCAGAGATTTGGGGCTGCCAAAGCAGCTGAAATTGAGGGATAAAATTCTGCAGAGGAAACCAAGAAAAAAATGAGCCAAAAAAGTCTCTGTTCAAACTTCTCTTAAGACTCTGCTTGACTCTTAGGCTGTGCACACACGAGATGAAACTCCAAGAAACTCAGCAGGAGAGAGAGTGGTGAGGAGGCTAAAGACCAAATGCAGAAATTTCTCACTCCACAGTGTTGGCAAGACAAGAGGTTATAGCTGAAATCTTGCAAAGGAGGGAAGGTCTCCATAAATACTACAAGCTTTCTTAGCAGTACTGAAACCCCAGAAGAACCACACACTAGGAATACAGGCCACAGTCTCGGAATAAGAAGAAAGTTGAAACAGACTAGCCTTAACATAGCATAAAACCAATGCTAAGCAGAATTTAAGTGATCCTCTAAAATTTCTGCCTGCCAGAAGAAAACATAACCCTTTAGATGAAGATAACACCAAACCCTCTAGAATTTTTCATCCACAATGGCCAGCATCCAATCAAAAATTATAACATGCTAAAAACAGAACCAAAATGCCAAAACAAGGGAGAGGGGGAAGAAGACAATTTTAAAAAAAACTACTGGTGAGTCAGATATTGGATAAAAGATTTTTAAATAATTATGATTAATACAATTCAAGAAAATAAAGAAAAAGGTAATTTCACCAAAGACATAGAACCCATTGTTCTAAACTTGTATTAAAAATTAACAGATGGGTTTAACAGATCAGACAAAGCAAAATAGAGAATTAGTGAACTGGACTACAGAACAGCAGAAACCGAAGCATAAAGAGAAAAAATAAAAAGAAAATACAGAAAAAAAATTATACATATGGGACAGGGTGAAAGATCTAACATACACGTAATTGGAATGCCAGAAGAAAAGGAGAATGGGACAGAAGTGATATCTAAAGAAATACTAACAAGAACTTTTTAAACTGACGGAAGATATCAAATCTCAGATTCAAGCAGACAAAAAGAGAAAACCAAACTAGACACATAATAGTCAAAAGCTGAAAAACAACCCAGAAGAATACTAAAAGCAGCCAAAGAAAAAAAGACACACTATCAAAGTGACGACAAAATTAACAGCTCACTTCGCAACAGAAACAATAGAAACCAGAATACAACAGAATACATACGTTTTAAAGTGCTAGGGGAAAAACTGCAACCTAAAATTCTATACCCAGTGAAAATAATCTTTAAAAATGAAGGCAAAACTAAGATTTTTCCAAACAAAAGCTGAGATAATTCACTGACAAGAGACCAGGTCCACAAGAAATACTAAAGGAAGTTCTTCAAGATGAAAACAATGATCCCAGATGAAAGCAAAGCAAAGAAGAACTTCAGGATGAATCAAGAGTATCAAAAAGGTTAATGATGTGATAAATATAAATGAATATTGACTGGTTAAAATAGTAACAATAGGGGCCGGCCCCACAGCCAAGCGGTTAAGTTTGTGCACTCCACTCCGGCAGCCCAGGGTTTCACCAGTTCAGATCCTGGGTGCAGACAAGGCACTGCTCAGCAGGCCATGCTGAGGTGGTGTCCCACATAGTACAACCAGAGGCACTCACAACTAGAATATACAACTATGTACGAGGAGGCTTTGGGGAGAAGAAGGAAAAAAAAAAAAAAGACTGGCAAGAGTTGTTAGCTCAGGTGCCCCCCCCAAAAACAAACAGTAACAATAATAATAATGTCTTGTGGGGGTTAAAACATGTGAAGAAGTAAAATATAACATCAATAGCACAAAAGGCAGGAACAGATTTATGGAGTGAAACTGTTGTAAAGTTCTTGCATTATCTGGGAAGTGGTAAAAGTACTAATTTAAGGTAGATTGTAATAATTTCAAAGATGCATATTGTTATTCTATAAGGTAACATGTAAAAGAAAAAATATAAAACTAAAAAGCTAATAAATGAAAATAAAAGTACTTAACCCAAAAGAAAGAGAAATAAAGGGAAAAAGAAGAGACAGGAAAATAGACCATATCAATTACATCAGAAGTTACATTAAATATAAACGAAGCATACAATCTAATTAAAAGGAAAGATAATCAGAGAAGGCGTTTTAAAAATTCTATATGCTACCTATAAGAGATACACTTTAATATAAAGATGCAAAGAAGGTTGAAAGCAAAAGAATATAAATATTTATCCCAAGTATACACTAATATCAGATAAGCAGACTTTAAGGCAAGAATATAGAGATAAACAAAAACATTTCACGCTAAACGAGTCAATTCAACAGAAAGAGATAATTCTAAATTTGTATGTAACTGATAATACAGCTTAAATATATAAAACAAAAGTTGACAAGAACAAAAAAGAAGAAAGATACAATCACAGTTGGAGATTTTAAGAAAGGTCAATCAGTAACAGCAGACAAAGAAATCAGTACAGACATAAAAGATCTGAACAACATAATTTACAAACTTAACCGTACAAGCATATATAGAACATTACACTTCACCTAAATGATATATTTAAAACACCCACAAAATATATATTCTTTTTTTTTCTTTTTTGCCAGGGAAGATTAGCCCAGAGCTAATAACTGTCCCAATCTTCTTCAACTTTATATGTGGGTCGCCACCACAGAATGGCTGACAAGTGGTGTAGGTCTGCACCTAGATGAACGTGGGTTGTCGAAGCAGGGTGTGCAGAACTTAACCACTATGCCACGGGGCCAGCCCTCCTGTTGTTTTTAAAGGCATGTGAAACAGACCATATGCTAAAAAAGTCTCAACAATCTTCAAAGGTCTGGAATCACACAGAATATGTTCTTTGACCACAATGGAATTAAAGTAGAAATAAATAAAGAAACATAACTAGGAAGACGCTCAAATGTTTGGAAATTAAGCAACATATCACTAAATAATCCATAGGTCAAAGAAGAAATCATAATGGAAATTAGAAATATATTAAGATGGGGCCGGCCCCGTGGCCAAATGGTTAAGTTTGTGCACTCTGCTTTGGCAGCCCAGGGTTTAGCTGGTTTGGATCCAGGGCGTGGACATGGCACCACTCATCAAGCCATGCTGAGGCGGCATCGCACATGCCACACCTAAGGACCCACAACTAAAAATACACAACTATGTACTGGGGGGCTTGGGGAGAAAAAGGAAAAATAAAATCTTAAGAAAAAAAAGAAAATATATTAAGATGAGTGAACACAAAAATATGACATATCAAAACTTGTAGAATACAGTTAAAGCAATGCTTAGAGGGCAAGTTATAACTTTAAATGTATATAGTAGAAAAGAAAAAAAGGACTGAAAATCTTACAAGAAGCTGGAAAAGAACAAATCAAACCCAAGGTAAGTTTCAGGAAGAAAATAATAAAGAAAAGAAATTAATGAAATTGAAAACAAAAATAGAAAAAACAGTAAAGAAAGCCTAAAGCTGGTTCTTGGGAAAGATTAATAAAATTGATAAACCTCTAGGCATAGTTATCAACAAAAAAGCCCCACACAGACTTCCAATCAGAAATTTTAAAAAGGACATCATTAAAAATCTTAGAAATCCCAAAATAAGAATATTATCAACAACGTTGTATCAACAAACTTGACAATTTAGAGAAAATGTACAAATTCCTTGAAAAACACAACTTACCAAAACTGACACAAAAAGAAACAAGAAATCTGAACAGTTCTATAATTATTTAAAAATTTAATCCATAATTTAAAAGTCTTTGACAAAGAAAACTCCAGGCCTAGATAGCTTCCTTGGTGAATTTTTAAAAGCATTTAAGAAACAATACCAGTCTCACATAAACTCCTCCAGAGAAGAGACAAGGATGGAAAACTTCCCAATTCATTCTATAAGGCCGGTAAAACCCTGATACTGACACACGAAAAAGACCTTCTAAGAATGGAAAACTAAAGCCAATATCTCTCATAAACAAAGGCACAAAAACCTTAAATAACATATTAGGAAACGGAATCCAACAGTATACAGAAAGTCTAATATATCATGACCAAATAGGTTTATCTCAGAAATGCAAGTTTGCTTTAACATTCAAAACCCAATCAATGTATGTTATGAGGCGTATGCAACTACAAACAGTTTTAAAATACGTAGAGTTAAAACTGTTAGAACTGAAAGGAAATATAGACAAATCCACAATTAAACTTGGAGACTTCAATATCCCTTTCAATTGATGAAATAAACCAAAAAAAAAGAACATCAGTAGAAACAGAGAAGACCTGAACAATGCTATCAACCAACTTGACCTAACTGACATTTACAGAACAGTGTGCCTCAAACAGAGTACATATTCTTTTCAAATATATATGGAGGAGCTACCAATAAAGATTATATTCTGGGCCATGAAATAAACTTCAATAAATATGAAAGGACTGACATCACACAAAGTATGGTCTGAACTCAAGGGAATTAAATTAGAAATCAGTAACAAAAAGATGGCTGGAAAATCTCCAAATATTTGGAAATGAAACAACACACTTCTAAATAACTCACAGGTCAAAGAAGATATCCCAAAGGAAATTAGAAAATACTGTCAACTGAAGTTAATGAAATACAACATATCAAAATTTGTGGGGCACAGCTAACACAGTATTTAAAGACAAAGTGATACATTAAATACTATTTGTAGAAAATGAGAAAAGTCTAAAATCAGTAATCTAAGCTTCCACTTTAAGAAACTAGAAAAAGACCAAATTAAACTCAACTCAAGTAGACAGAAGAAAATAAGAGATAACAGCAAAAATGAATGAATGAAACCAAAAGCTTCTCCTTTGAAAAGACCAAGATCAAAAAATCTCTAGCCTGAATGATTAAGAAAAAGACACAAGTTACAGTATCAGGAATAAAAGAAGGGACATCATTACAGATCCTACAGAATTAAGAAGATAACAAAGGGGGGCTAGCCCAGTAGCATAATGCTTAAGTTTGCACGCTTCACTTTGGTGGCCCAGAGTTCATGGGTTCAGATCCCAAGCATGGACCTACACACTGCTCATCAAGCCATGCTGTGGCGGCATCCCACACACAAAACAGAGGAAGACTACCACAGATGTTAGAACAGCAACAATCTTCCTTAAGCAAAAAGAGGGAGACTGGCCATAGGTGTTAGCTCAGGGCCAATCTTCCTCACCAAAAAAAAAAAAAAAGAGTATCATGAAAAACTTTATGCCAATAAATTTGAAAATTTGGATGGAACAGACAAATACCTTGACAGACTTCAATTGTCAAAGCTCACTCAAGAACAAATAGATAATTGAATAGCCTTATATATGTTAAAAGAAATCGAATTTACAGTTAAAAATGCCCTACAAAGAAAACTCCAGACCCACAGAGCTTCATTGGTGCATTCAACAAAACATTTAAGGAAAAAATAATGCCAATTCATACAAATTCTTCCAAAGGAAAAAAAAAAAAAAACACAGAAGAGGAGGGAACACCTCCAAACTCATTGTATGAGGTCAGCATTACCCTAACACCAAAACCAGACTACGGCATTACAAGAAAAGAAAACTACAGACCACAGACACAAAAATTCTTCACAAAATATTAGCAAATCAAATCCAGCAATATATAAAATGGGTAACATATTACAATCAAAAGGAGTGTTTACCCCAGAAATGCAAAATTGCTTTGAAATCAATCAACAGAATTCACCATATCAACAGACTAAAAGCAAAAACAAAAACAAAAGATAATCTCAATAAATGCAGAAAAAGCTTTTCACAAAACCCAACATCAATCCATGATAAAAACTCCCAGCAACTAGGAATAGCAGAAAACTTCCTCAATCTGATAAACCACCTACAGCTTAATGGGGAAACAATAAACGCATTTCCCCCAACAGATCAGGGACAAAGGAAAGATGGCAGTTGTCACCACTCCTCTTCAACACTGTACTAAAGGTCCTAGCCAGTGCACAGCAAGATGGGACTGACAGATGGAGAAGGAGAAAGAGGGAAAAGGAGACAGAAAAGATACAAGAAAAAGAATTAATTCACAGATGACATAAGTATCTAAGTAAGAAACTTCTAAAAAATCTACAGAAAAGCATACAGAGCTAATAAGTGAATTTATAGCAAGGTCACAAGATACACCAATACCAAAATCTACTATATTTCTACATATTAGCAATGAACAATTGGAAATTGAAAAGAAAATCTGACATTAGCATAAAAAAAGAAATACTTAGGTGTTTCATAAATCTAAGAAAATATGTGAAAAATGTATATGCTAAAAACCAGAAAATATTGCTGAGACAAATTTTAAAAGACCTAAATAGAGAGATACAGCTTGTTCATGGATTAGATTCAATATTGTTAAGATGGTAACTTTCCTAAATTGATCCACAGATTCAGTATCAATCAATATTCCAGCAGGTATTTTTGAGGGAAATAACAAGCCAATGCTAAAATTTATATAGAAATGCAAAGGATGTAGGACAGCCCAAAGATCCTGTTAAAAAAAACGAACACAGCTGGAAGACTCAGATTACCTGATTTCAAGACTTACTATAAAGTTATGGTAATCAAGGTGGCGTGGTATTGGTGAAAGGTCAGACACATAGATCAACAGAACAGAATAGAGAGTCCAGAAAAGACCCAAATATGGCCACGTGACTTTTTTTCACAGAGTTGCAAAGGTAATTTAATGGAGAAAGGAATCTTTTCAACAACTAGTGCTGAAACAACTGGACACCCATATGCAAAAAAAGAATTTCAAATATAACTCACACATTATACAAAAATTAACTCAAAATGGATCATATACCTCAATGTAACATGTAAAACTATGCAACTTCTAGAAGAAAACAGAAAAAAACCTTTGTGACCTTGGACTAGGCAAAGAGTTCCTTGATATGACACCAAAAGCATAATCCATAAAAGTAAAACCTGGAGTGGCTCCCCATGGCCAACGTCAAAACAATTTGAGCAAAAGAAATAATGATAGTATAGCACAATAACTCAAATAAAATAAATATACATGAGTCCATACTCACATAAGAATTGAATAAATAAATAAGTGAGGGAGAAGGGACAGCTCTTCTTTACAGAACAATGCCAATTAATAAATGCAGAAGTAATGAGAAAAACAGAAAATCACCATTAGAATAAGACAGTAATAATCATTGCAGGCGATCCACCAATGGATGCTAAGCTTAGTGGGCAAAAGTTTGAGGAGAAACAAGATATATGCATAATTTCAAAGTATCTCCTGCCAGATATGTAGTAATTACAAAAGAAACAAAGGCAAACAACAGAATAATGAACAAGTATTTCCACAAAAAAGAGCTACAAATGACCAATAAACACATGAAAATATGCTCTATATTCATTAGGGAAATGTAAGTTTAAACCACAAGGAAATATACCTACTAGAATAGAAAAAATTTAAGAGTCTGACAACTGGCAGGATGAGGATCAATTACAAATGCATCACACTGGCAAGGATGTGGATCAATTATAAATCTCATACAATGCTCGTGGGAATGCAAAATGGTACAGCCACTTTGGAAAACAGTTTAACAGTTTCTTATAAAGTCAAACATACATTTATCATACGACCCAGCAATGCCACTCCTACTTATATACTCAAGAAAAATGAAAACTTATGTCTATCAAAGACCCATATGTGAATGTTTCTAACAGCTTTAGTCATAACAGGCAAAAACAAGAAACAACTCAAGTGTCCATCAACTGGTCAACAGATAAACTGTGGTACATCTATGCAATAGAATACTACTCAACAATGAAAAGGAACAAATGTGAATGAATCTCAAAAGCATTACACTAAATGAAAGATAACAGATGCAAAAGGTTACATACTGTGTAACATCATATATAGAGCATTGTGGAAAATGCAAAACTGTAAGAATAGAAATGAGATCAGCAGTGGTTGCCAAAGGTTGAGAATGGAGGACTGCAAAGGGGAACAAGGAAACTCTGGGGGTGAGGGAAATGTTCCATATACTGATTGTGGTGGTAGTTACATAACTATATACATTTTTCAAAACTCACTGAACAAATTTCATTGTATGTAAATTATATCTCAATAAACCTGACATTAAAAAAGAATCAATCTTGCCAATTCTATAAGGTAAGTCTAATCTGTAGAGACAGAGAGCAGAGTAATATTTGCCTGGAGCAGAAGGTAGGGAGAAGAGATTGACTGAAAAGGGGTCAAGTAAACCTTTTGGAAGTCATGGAAACATTCTACATCTTGATTGTATTTGCTGTAACACAGCTGTATACATTTCCCAAATCTCATCAAACTATACACTTAGAATGAGGGCATTTTACTGTTTGCAATTTATGCCTCAATCAGGTTGATTTAAAGAAGAAATAATTACCTAAGGTATTTGTTGTTGTTGCATTATCTTATCTTTCCATCTCTTCTTTGGCCACAATTGTTTATATAAATAAAAAATTAAGTTCACTATCTTCAAAAAAAAAAAAAAAAGAATCAATCTAACTCTCCAACAGAATAAAGGAGAAAACCATAAGATCATCTTAACAGAGATTAAATAAAGCATTTGACAAAATTCAATATATGATAAAACTCTCTTGGGGCCAGCCCAGTGGGCAGCGGTTAAATGTGCACGTCGTGCTTCAGCGGTCCTGGGTTTACGGGTTCAGATCCCAGGTGTGGACACTGAACTGCTTGTCAAGCCATGCTGCTGGAGGCGTCCCACATATAAAGTGGAGGAAGATGGGCATGGATGTTAGTTCAGGGCCAGTCTTCCTCAGCAAAAAGAGGAGGACTGGCAGCAGATGTTAGCTCAGGGCTAATCTTCCTCAAAAAAACCCAGAACACTAGGAAAAGAAAATAATGTCCTTAATCTGATACAATATATCTATAAAAAGCCTACAACTATTGTCTTACATAATGGAGGAATACTGAATACCTTCCTCCAAGTTCAGAAACAAGACATGGATGTCCACTATCATTACTTCTAACTTATACAGTAATGAAGGTTCAGTATTTGCAATAAGAAAAAGAAATCCCAGGGGCCGGCCGCGTGGCTGAGTGGTTAAGTTCACACGCTCTGCTTTGGCGGCCCAGGGTTTTGCTGGTTCGGATCCTGGGTGTGGACATGGCATCACTCATCAAGCCATGCTGAGGTGGCATCCCACGTGCCACAACTAGAAGGACCGACAACTAAAAATATACAACTATGTACTGGGGGGCTTTGGGGAGAAAATGGAAAAAAAAAGAAATCACAGGTGTTCACTTTAAAACCATTTAAGTTGAATAAAGAAGTCTTTATTCACTTGCATGTGTTATATTTCACAATAAAAATTAAAATATTTAAAAAAATGTTTAAGGCCTAATTCTATGACTTAGCAATTCCACCCAACCAAAATTAAGTGCATATGTTCACCAAAAGATTTAGAGGAGAATGTTCACAGCAGCATCACCCAGAGTAGCCTACAACTGGAAAACTATCCAAACGCCCATTAGGTGTTGAACAGATAAAATGTAGAAGATCCAAACAATAGAATACTATACAGCAATGAAAATGAACAATCTACAAGTATATGCAGCAACGTGAACCAATTTCATAAACATAATGTTGAATGGAAAAAGGCAGTCATGAAACCTACATATGATTCCATTCATATAAAGTACAAAACAGGTGAACTAATCTATGCTGCTAGCAATCAGGATAATGGTTACCCATGGGTAGGGTGTTGGTAATAACTGAGAGAGAGGACTTCTGAGTACTGGTAATATTGTTTCTTGATCTGCTTGCTGGTTACATGGGTGTATTCAATCTTTGAAAATTCAGTGAACTTGGATATGTTAGGATATGTGCAGTTTTCTGCATATTGTACTTCAGTAAAGAGAGATTTTTAAATTAAAAAAAAAGAAAAGAAAAAGAAAGCCTACCCATTGGAATAAAGAGTCCACCATCCTCTATCTCTTCTTCAGCGTGGTGAGCTAGAGTCCTGAGTGGCTTTTCTTGAAAAGAGACAGAGACATCTGGCTGAGATGATTTCCTAGGCTGGGCCCCTGGTTTTGCAGAGTGGCTGCCTGATGGCAGTGAAGGCATCTCCCCTCCAGAATGCATTTGAGGTTTTCCTAGAAAAATCACAAATATTGCTCCACACTTTGGCCATTCTCAATCACACACTGTTGTAGAAATATGCATCTCAATATAAAGTCCTTTTTAGTTAGTTTACTTCATTAATGATGCACATTAATGTTAATACAGGCATTCCTCTCTCTTAAAGACAGTATCTTAGGAAAAATATCGAGATCAAAGCTCAGATCCAATTCACTTATCTGTACTGTCAGGAAATTGAACTAGATAATTGCTGAGGTCTTTCTAGTTCTAAAACACTTTGAGCTATGCATTTTTTTTCCTATGGAAAAATCAGATTTATAATTGGGGGGGTATATTCCTGATTATAAAGGGACATTTTATATAGATAACCATTAATACCACATTTAATCAATTATAAATGATAGACATTATAAAATGTCCTGAACTTTCTGACTTTGTAAATCAATTTTACAGAGCATTAGAGTAAAAATCACCATAAAATTACAAATATATGGTTCTGCAGTTCATTAGACAACTTTCTCCTTTCTCACCTCAACTCTTAACGAGTGCAAGCTTTCTTTTTTGGGGAGGAGGGTAATTAAAAAGGCAAACATTCATACATATCAAAAGCAAACCGAATCAAGTTGTCATCGGAAAAAGAATACATACAGGCTTGTGCATACGCAGACTATCTCTAGAATGCACACAGGGAACTGTTAAACAGTGACTGTTTCTGAGAAGAGAACGTGAGGAACAAGAGGACAGGGTGAAAGGCTCCCTAACTTCATTGCGTACTTTCTGTATTTACAAATTTTTTTCCATGTTTATCTTACTACATAGTCAAAAAACTTTTTTTCAAAAAGAGATCAAGTTATTTGTCACTGAGCTCCATTCAAAATAGATAGCCTTTATACTTTTTTGAACTGCTAGCTCATGAACATGAGCAGTTTCAACTGGCATAAACACGATTTTAAATTGGAGGACACTCTCGCCCAACAAAGAAAAAAAGCCTTTTTTAAAAATAAAGCATGAATCCATCCTTAACTGTATTTACTCTCAATCTTACTGCCCATGATTATTCCAAAATGTCAAAAAGCCTAAAGGGGGCTGGGCCAGTGGCACAGTGGTTAAGTTTGCACGTTCCACTTCGGGAGCCCAGGGTTCGCCGGTTCAGATCCTGGGTGCGGACATGGCACTGCTTGGCAAGTCATGCTGTGGTAGGCATCCCACATATAAAGAAGAAGATGGGCACCGATGTTAGCTCAGGGCCAGTTTTCCTCCACAAAAAGAGGATTGGAAGCAGATGTTAGCTCAGGGCTAATCTTCCTCCAAAAAAAAAAAAAAAGCCTAAAGGCTTTGGCTTTAACAGGGACTGTACAACAAGGAGTTGAATCCTAAATCCATCAAATCAAAATTCCTCTCAGCCTAGTTTCTTTTTTGTTTGTTTGTTTTGAGGAACATTAGCCCTGAGCTAACATCTGCTGCCAATCCTCCTCTTTTTGCTGCAGAAGACTGGCCCTGAGCTAACCCATCTTCCTCTACTTTCTATGTGGGACGCCTATCACAGCATGGCTTGATAAGCAGTGTGTAGGTACGCACCCGGGATCTGTAACAGCGAACCCGGGGCCACCAAAGCGGAACGTGCGCACTTAACCGCTGTGCCACCGGGCCGGCTCCTCAGCCTAATTTATTAGAAGAAGGAACTTTTAATCAAGAGCACAGCCTAGCTTTCCCATTTAATCAACAGTCTTTACTAATTTTTAGAATTAATGATGATGTCTAACATTTTAAAAGCTGAACTGACACAAATGACTTCTCAAACAAAAATACCAGAATCTTTACATCCAAGCGAAATGCAGAAGTTCACTTTGGGAGGTGGAGCTTCCACTGATACTCGTACTACCTAACGCATATTTGGAACTACTCTAAAACTGTTCCTACAGTTTATCAGCAGCCCCATACTCCACACAGAGAAAATGTGCCTTTTCTCTGCAACCTTTTTTTCTCTGACTCCATCACATTGCTTCTCAATTTAACTCCCCTTCAAAAAACCCCTCTGGATCCCACTCTTCCTTTCCTCTATCAATGTGCTAGATGCTGAAAGACAGAAAGAGAAGTCAAGAAGGGAAGAGAGAGAAGAAAAAGCCTAATTCAGAGTATATCTGTAACTTGTCTACTGCCAGCCTAAGAACTGCAAATTGATAACATGAAAATAATTAGGTGAGAACTGTATAAACCAACTAATTATAAGCTGAACTCTCCCTAAGTTAATCATTTTTAGAAGACATAGAAATAAAAAAAGCCTAAGTAGAAATTATGGTATGTAAATCAATTTTTTGTGTGTGTGTGAGGAAGACTGGCCCTGCGCTAACATCCGTTGCCAATCTTCCTCTTTTTGCTTGAGGAAGATTGTCACTGAGCTAACATCTGTGCCAATCTTCCTTTACTTTGTATGTGGGACAGTGCCACAGCATGGCTTGATGAGTGGGGTGTAGGTCCAAGCCCAGGATCCAAACCTGAGAACCCTGGGCCACTGAGGCAGAGTGTGTGAACTTAACAATTATGCCACCAGGCTGGCCCCGTAAATCAATTTTAAAACAATTAAAATTCTATTAGAATAAACACCGATACAGAGAAAAGTTTAACCACTAGCACCTGCAGTCTAGAAACATGATTTAACAGTATGTCAACTGTAACAAAATGCTGATACTTCAAAATAATCCAGATGTTTTTTCTGGGGTTTTCTTTCTACATAATCAGAAAACTGTTACTTAAAAGAAAGCAAACCAGGGGCTGGCCCCGTGGCTGAGTGGTTAAGTTTGCGCGCTCCGCTGCAGGCGGCCCAGTGTTTCGTTGGTTTGAATCCTGGGCGCGGACATGGCACTGCTCATCAGACCACGCTGAGGCAGCGTCCCACATGCCACAACTAGAAGAACCCACAACGAAGAATACACAACTATGTACCGGGGGGCTTTGGGGAGAAAAAGGAAAAAATAAAATCTTAAAAAAAAAAAAAAAAGAAAGCAAACCAAAGAGAATATGTACTAAACTTTAATAGAAATTAATCTGAGTAGTAAGATTATGGGTGATCTTTATTTTCTTCTTTAAAGTTTTCAGTATTTTCCAAAATGCACGTATATGAATTTTCAATCTTCCTTCTTTCTTCCTTTGTTTTGTATGTTACATTTCTATTTAGCAAAAAAAAGTTACTTGGGGGAAAAAAGGATTCTGGATAATCATAATGTACTTCTTTTACTGGTATTACTTGTATATACAGATAATTAAAGTGCAAAGTGGTAGAATCAACTTTCAATTATCCAGCTTATTGAAAGGGAGTAGTCTTACAGATAATCCTAAACCATTAATGTTTATTTTACTTATCTACACTTGGATATGTGTACACTGACCATTAAAAATATCTCTAGATCCCACTCCTCAATAGCTGAGTGACTTTGAACCCCTACTTAATTATCCACTCCTTCTCCAGAACTTTAATCTTGTCTTTTCCTCCACTTCCTCCTGTCTTCATGTCACAAATACAACCTAGCTTGAAGAAAAAAATTCAAGAATCTTGCTGCCTCCTCAAGCTATTTCCCACTGCAAAAATCATCACTGGTGCTTGCATCCCTCCGTCTTTAATTCCATCATCTGATGGCCTTCTCTCAAAAAACTCTCCTAAATCTACTCTCAAAGATCATCACATTTCAAGTGTAACCTTTTCTCAGGCATCATTATCCTTTTCTCTCCTATTCCCATCCTTTATAAGGTCTTAAGGAGATAACAGCAAGGCTCTGGGTAACATGGACCTACCCGTTCTATGTGAAGCCCTGCCACACTCCCACACAAACCCAGCACTTCTACATGTTTGCAGAATATACTAGTCTACTTCCACTCTTTCCCCACAATCTATCAAATCCTATCAATTTGTCAAGTTCCAATTTCAAAAATCCTAATTACCTGTACCACACACTCTAGCACTTAATCATATATTGTCTTAAACTGCTCCAAATGAATTAAGTGTTTATGTCTTGTCTTCCAAACTAGACTATATGAGCTTCCTGAGGTAGAAATATGCCTTATGCTTCTTATAGGAAAGAACGCTAAGGACTATCCATTATTAACTGGCTATCACCTATAGGAAAAGTTCATCCTGAGCATGAGAAACAAAGTCTTTTACAATCTAAACACAATGCACCACTCTGAAGTCATCTCTCACCACTTCTTCCAACATCTATGTCACCATCCTCTTCTGCCTCTGCGCACACTGTTCTTGGCCTATGCCACCCTATGCCACCATTCTGTCAAACTAACCCCTCCTTCAAGTCCTAAGGGTTGTGTCAACTCTGTAGAGCCTTACCCAATGTCCCAGGCAGTAGTCTTTCACTTTAAGCTTCTGCTCCTCCTCCACAAGCCCCACTTCCTGGATACCCACCAAATCACAAAAGCCATACACAGTTCATCCCTCTAGAATGAAAGGACAAGACAAAGGAAAGAAAAGGATACAGACGAGGATCTAGAGAATGGGACGGGAGAAGACAGTCTCCATCCATTCATAAAGTTCACTGCCGACCCTTATGAGCACCACAGTTCCAGTTCCACACCAATATCCCCTTTCAGAAACTGCAGAGTGCAATGACAACGGCAAAAGCAATGGCAAACTGGTACTGACAAGGAAAATGGAGCCTAAAGACCTTTCACATCTTACCTCCTTCTTCCTCAACTTCCTCACTAAGCTCTCCTGAAAAAGACTCCTTTGTGACAGGATGATCACCTCTGTCTTCTTGGGTAACTGGCCCAGGCCTGAGTGTAACCTTCTTCCCTCTCTTTGAGCCAGTGGCCTGGAGTTTTCCTCTACCAATGTGTACATTAAGGGGTTGGGAAGTGTCCAAGGAAGGCAGAGTGACTCCCTGAGAGGCGGCCACATCAACAGCCTCTAGAAGTGGTGCATTTGCGTCCTGGGTGAGCACCCTAGAGCTTGAAGATGGGTCCTCCATATCAAGCTGATTTCCTGCATCCTGCACAGACTGTACTTCGAGGCCAGCAGCTCTGCCATGATTTGGACCCCAGGATGGCGACACTGACCCCAGGTCTTTAACCTGTTCAGATGCTGGTTTAACAGCTGACTCTAGGTCTAAGTCATCTTCCTCCTGGCTGCCTTGATGCTGTGGGGACTCCGTCACTGCAGTTCTTCTCTTCTTACAGGGCAACATTTTAAAAGGCCCACTTCTGTTCCATCCTGAAAAGATAAAAGCAAGTTGTTATCAACTTCATATTAATTAATGATAACATTTCCTCAAATATCTTTTCACTTATTCATGTTCCATCATGAACACAGTACTTTACACCAAATGTACACTCTCCCATCAGGTGGGAGATGAGAGAGAGTGGTTAGAGGCCACAGCTCAAATCCTAAGTCTACTACTGATTAGTGTGTTATCTTGGTTGAGTGACTTAACCTCTCTTAACTTCAGTTTCCTCAACTATAAAAAATAATAATTGTTCATAACTCATACATTTGTTATAAGAATGAAATAGTAAGTGATTAGTAAGTGTTAGTCATTATTATTACCATCAGGGAGGTAGACTAGCATGATGCTGAGAGCAAACTGTGGAGTCAAACTGTCTGGATTTGTTTCCCAAGTCAGCTTCTCTCCAGTTTTGTGACCTTGCATAAGTTACTTAACCTGAATCTCAGTTTCTTCAGCTATAAAATGAAATAAAAATAGCACCTACGTCATTACATAATAATTTATTAGATCAATAAATGTTCGCTATTATTGTTTTCATAAACAGGTATTTCCATTAACAGAAGCAATCCAAAAGCAAAGCTTGGTTGTTTAAAAAGCTTAGTGATGTTAACAGAAATTTTGTGTTGAAAACAAGAGAGATTCCCACTGTTCTCTATATTATGTTACTTCTAGATTCTTGGCTTCAATTCCAGTTATCACATTTTAAGGGCGACACTAACCTAAACTGGAGAGTACCTTCTTTTATATTTTTAATAGCACCTGTTCATAAACTTCTTTTACAGTACTTATCACTTTTGTGACTGCCTCTTGTCTGTCTCCTTCCCATCTTCCTCCCCCTAAACCTATGTGCTTTTGAGGAAAAGGACTCTTTCTACTAGTACCCCTAGTACTCAGCAGTATCTGCCCTTTTGGAGATACTCAACAAATGTTCCCTAAACAAATGAACAAATAAAAGAGAGCATGAACTTCCTATTCTGTGCTTATTCTGTGCAGCTTCTGGACCAAAAGTTAAACATTATATGGAAAGTGACTGCATCTTTCCACCCAGAAAAAATTTTACTCTCAATAAAATAGGTCCAAGAATAGAATAAGTTGCCTTGTGTTACAGTGAATTCTTCACCACCAACGATGTCCAAGCAAAGTCTAAATGCCCATCCATCAGGACACTAGATGAAGGCTTGGACTAGAGGACTGCAAAATAAAGTTCTCTCTAATTTTAAGAGTCTGAACTATAAGGTCAGTTTTAAACCACCACAATTCAGTTTCTCCAGGACACTAGGAGAGATTCCTTTCCCACCCCAAATCAACTGATGTCCTTATCTTGGTTATTAAAGTTCAATAAACACGTTAAGATTCCGTTGATCCCTGTGAAGGAGGGTAGTGAGTAGGTAAGAAGTGCAGTAGTAGTAGTTTAGGGGAGCCCCATATTTCACAGAAGAATTACTGAGGTCCAGGAAAGAAAGAGAAAAGAAAGAGAAAGAAAGAAAAAAAGAAAGAAAGAAAGGCAAGCAGCAAGTAGAGCGCGAGGGATCGGCCCCAGGCACTTCAAACACAGCAGCAGCTCTAAAGAGGCCCCCGCTTTGGGAACTGGAGTCAGACCAACAGGGTGAATGAAGCGAATCCGGAGGCAGCCCCAGGGCGGGCCTCTCCTGGGAAAAGACTGCAAAAAGGGGTCCTCACTGGGCTTTTCACCTCGGCGCCGAGAGCTGGCCCAAGTCCCCACTCCCAGCTAGACACCTTCACACCCCTGCCTTCCGTCAATGCACCCCACGCCAGCGCTCAGACCCAACCCCCTCAGCCTGGACATCCTTTGCCCGGACACCCAGCTCCCACCTGCCTCTCCCCGCCCCAGGGCACGCAACGCAGGAGCCTCACCAGCCGACCCGATCCCGCGGAAACTCAGCTCCAGTACCACCGGAAGTCAGCCAACGGCAGCGACTGACGTGCGCGCCCCCGTTCGCGGTGCGCGGCGTCAGGGCGTCAAGGAGCATGCGCTAAGCTCTAGGCGCCATCTTGTTTTAGGGCGGAATGAAGCCACAGGGCTAGTAAGTCAATTGTTGGCAAAAAAATTTAAAGGCATTATCTCGCTTTCTCTGTCCGCGGAGCTATCCTGCTCAAAACAAAACTCGGGGATGAGATGCAGCGGTTTACTTCGACATTTGATCCTTCTAGCCGCGAGACACGCGGAATACGGAATCAAGGAAATGGAGAATTCATAAAATTTCGGAAAAAGGAATCCCTGGGTTACAAATAGTGAGGTTTCCTGAATAAAACTAAGGCAGTCTTGGACTCAATCCGTAGTAATTATTCATATCCATATAATACTCTGTATTTTACAAAATGCTTGTACTTACGTTACTATATATGACTTGATCTTCACAATAACCCCTATAGGACAATGGATATTATTACACCTTCTAATTTGCACAGGACAAATTTCTGGCTCAACTGGGTAGGTGATTTCACAAAGATACACAGCTGTCAAGGGGAATCAGGTATCCTAACTCAAGCTGCTAATGCGTTAATCCTGTGCCCAGGGAGGTGCCTGGGGCATAGTCAATGTTCAATAATTCAATACATGTGTTTTGAATGAATAAATGACTCCTAGAACCATGTTGTTTCCACTTTTCTAGAAGGACAGAATGTCAAGGCTGGAAAAATACATTCAATTCTCCCATTTTACAGGTGAGCCGGCAACAAATATTTATGTATTTAAATAATCTGTTTGACCTGATCCTATCTGTACACAGAATCCCACAGGATAAAGTATCCACAGCCAAAATGAAGGGTGAAATTGATGCAATCATGGAGATAACCGCCAACAGTCTGACTCTAACCTGAATCACCCCAGCTCTCCCAAATGCCAAGGAAGTCTCTAGAAGCTTGGAGTTTCCTTCGAGTCCTGCTTTTGCACCTACAGAATACACAGATCTGTTGGTTTGCGCGCTTTCTCACTCTCCTAAGCAGCCTTAAGCACTTGAAGCTTTTGGAAGAGAAATATTCAACACTGATTAACTTTGGCACTCTTCATTAATCTTTTATTTAAGAAAGCTTTAATTTACACACCATAAAATCCATCTGTTTTACTTGTACAATTAAATCATTTTCAGCAAATTTTCAGAGTTGTGCAACCATCACCGGGTTTGGTCTTTAATCAGAGCTTCTGATGTTTAAGTTTCCATAATAACCTTTAGTGGTTGCAGAAATGCCTAACATAACGGCAATTGATACTGAAATGCAGGCAGTACAGAATTTTGTTTTTTCAAAATCCTGAGCTCCCTCTCACACAGAACATTCTGCTTCTATATTAAGCCGAGGGAACCGAAATCACAGGATCTATAGTACCTCATATGATAATACGCCTACGTTCTCCTTACTCAGGCCTCGGAGTTTTCGCCTAACAGACCCAGAGCCCGTCAGTGGGCGGAGTCTGATTCTCGGGAAATCTCGGCGATGGGAGGGGTCCCCTCCCGGAGATCCTCCGGAAAGGGGCGAGGCCTGCCTTCCGGAACTTTTCGGACAGAGGCGGAGTCTTCTGCCGAGGGCCGTTCGGAAGAAGGCGGGGCCTACCTCGCATCAGGACCAGTCTGGCTGCACCTGCATCCTTAGCTCAGAGCATCCCTGGAGCATCTTAAGAAGCGACCGCAGCTGGCAACCAGGGACCAGACCGTCGCAGGAGGCGTCCGCCAGATACCTTCCCCCTCCCCTGACCTAGCGCTCTACAGCAGCGGCCTCAGTACTGACCGGGGGTTCCCAGAGTTGTCCGACCACTGCAAAAGCATTTATAGCAATAGCCTCTGACTACGACATGGCTGAGATCACCAATATCCGACCTAGCTTTGGTAAGTAGAGTCGGGCAAACTAAGCCTGGGGTGGTCGGAACCGTTGCAAAGCCAAGGGAGCCCAGCAGCTGGGCAGGGCCTTCAAGTGCCAGCCCCACTAGAATCGGGCCTGTGGTGGTGGGTGGTGGGTGGTGGGTGGTGGGTGGTGGGTGGTGGGTAGCAGGCAGTGGACAGAGTCTGAACTTGAGCTATGGGCTGCGGAGGCCGGCAAGGCCAGAGCCACACCGAGGGTGGGGAGGTCCAGGATGCTAAAACCTTGTATGGTGCACTGTCAGCGCTGCTGGAGGTGAGAAACAGCAAGCTTGCAGAGGACGTGAACCCCTCCTTCTGGGAAGAGAGGTGCGGTAGGCCGAGCCCTCCCCCTTGGGGCACGCAGGGCGGTGCCCCTTCCTCCCCCTCCCACTCCTCAAAGCTGCGGGGGAGGAAGGTGGCAAGGGGGATGGGCATCAAGATGGCAGCTTGGAGACTGTGGGCTGTGTGGCTGGCAGCCAGGGGAGGCGGCGGCCTCCAGGGAAAGAGAGGTGCGGGGGTGGGGAGCAAAAAGGAAGCCACTCCTTAAGCCGGTCGGCTGGATGCTGGGGCTGGAGGAAACGTGAGCCCTGCAAGTTCTATTCTGCATCGTAATGGTGGGGTCTGTCTGATGCTACCAAATGGCGCTTGGCGCTGCTGGGCTGGGGGATGACGTGATGTCTATTTCTGGGCCTCCTGGCAGCGCCTAGGCTCTTCTTCCCAGGCCTTTGTTCCCTGTTTCCCTGGGCTGGCTTTTCAAAAAGGGGGACTCACCCGCGCTGGAGCTGGCGGGGGCCCGATCCCGGCCGGAGGGGGAGGGGCGAGAGAGGCCGAGCCGGGGGGAGGCCGCTTTGTGTACCAGAGACAGCATTACGTCATCTCAGAGCGGCTGGTCCCCGACCCAGCCCTGTGGGCTTCAAGATCAGTTACACTCCCTGGAGCAGAGTGGAGTGAAAAATAGGGATGAAGATGGGAAAGAAGAGCTCGAGAAGCAAGTTTTTTTCCCTCTTTGGGGATTCCTCCAGAATGTGCTAGGGTAGCAAACTTCCTGTGCTATGCTTTCCTGGTCTAAAAATAAAAAAGAATTGCCCTGCTTCTCCCTCAGTTCTACTCGTTTGGATGGGAGAAGCCAGGGAAAGTTGCTCTCAGCCTAGGGTCCCTTCATATCCCTTAAGAGATTCTATCCCTCAGACAATCCAGGTTTGAGCATCCAGACTCTAGTGTTTAGGGTGGGGCCACAATTCAACTAGGAAATGGCTTTTCTCACTACCGCAGTAGGAGGCTCATGGAAATGAGTAGAACCCAATGTGCTCTATCCTTACTATATCAGGTGGAAGACAGCAGATCAGGAAAGTATCCAGACAACACATCACACCCATTAACTAGTGTTCCCACTGACTCCCCAAGGGTAAATCTCGACTGTATTTTTTTTCTTCCACTTCACCTTCTGCATCTCTATTCTTTGAGTCCTGAATTTCCAAAGTAGATGTCCCTTTTGTCATCACGAGCACCCCAAGTTTTTCTTCCTGCTCTTTCTTTTTCTTATGCCTTCTGTCCAACATATTCTTTTGCCTAATTCTTTGGAAAGTGAGACGGTGTGGAGCATAATACAGTGATTTCCTTTAGAAGAAATATTTGGAAGAGAGAAAAGAAATTGTATCAGCCTTTTACATACATTTTATTTAATCCTTACAAATACTCTCCCGTGCAGGCATTATGGTATATATTTGCCGGATGAGGAAACTGAGGCTCAGGGAGATAAAATAACTTGGCTAAAGTAAAACAAACTAGTGAGGGTAGTGCTAGAATTTAAACCAGCGTCCAGTTGATGCCGAAGTTCACTCTTGTTTCACTGTGTCACACTGGCCTGATTGACAGGGAAAGGCGATTTTAGTAAAGGAAGTGTCAGTAAGCAGGTCTGGTCAGAGGCGGAGAGAGTTGGGCATAGCCCAGATGTGTCTTGCAGGTCTTTAGACCTGTACAGAGGGTCTCCTACATAGAGAACTGCCACTTCCGACTTTTTCACATCTCATAGAGTCCTTCATTTCAAATGCCATAGCCCTTCGGAGATACACCAAGCCAACACTCAATTATCCATGACCTTGGAGGACAAAAGGAGCAAGCAACACAAGTCACTGCAATTTACAACTACTTTAAAACACTCTTTCAGCCATTAATTCCAACTTCCTTTTCCCACCAAGCTTTTGACTAAAGCAAGACAGGGGGTTCTGAGTTTCAACATTTCTGATTTTTCTAGTTCACTGCCTTGAGTGTAGGGGAGAAAGGCAGGGGTTAACAAATACGAAAATGAAGAAGAAGTAGAGCAAAAGTGGGAAACAAGATAGAGGAGAGCACTAGATAATCCACAAATGGATGCCTCTGTTTCTCTTCTTTTCCTTCTCTATCCTCCTGAAAGATGAGAATCCTTCATCTTCTCTGTTACCCACCCCCACTCCCATTTTCTAACAGTAAAAGCTGAGGCATTTTCAGGAGCACTAGGTTCCTTCAAGATCACCTCGTAAATCTGTGGTAGAGCCAAAAGGATCACTCAGATGTCTCCCAAGCTGGGCCTTTAGATCTACCCTTCGAATTATTCTTGAAAATATACCTGTCTTGGTAGTTCCCTACTTTCCTCTTCTCATAGAGACAAGCAATGTTCAGTTTCACTAATCACTAGCAAAGAATTTTCCAGAAATACCCTTATTGGTGAATGAACAACCACTTTTTCAGATTGTGCCCATTCTGATTGATGACTGAATCCAATCACTTGTTCAAACAAATATTTACTGAACTCCTTTTAGATGCAAGAGACTCAAGGATTCAAAGATGAACAGAATGTTACTTCTGCCTGTTCTCAGGGAGCTTACCACCAAGGCTGCCCGCGTTTTGTGAAACCTCTCCTAACAACTCTTATTTCACATAATATCTGAGACTAAACACTATTATTATTCAGTATGGCCATGGCCATAGCCATGGCCGTGGTCACCTTGACTTATTTTGTTAATGGCTTTACTCCTTGTCTATATTATTTTAAAATGTAACCCCTTCTTTTCTTACCTGGTCCCAGCTTTTGTAGAACCATGGGATGTTTGAGGCAGAAAGACCTTCAGAGACATTTAGTCCAATCCCCATTCAAGAAATCCTTTTAGAATAAGTCTGACCATTGGGGATCGAACCTTTGTTTAAAAGTTTGAATTGGAGATTCACTGCCTCATGAAGCAATCTCGGCCAGTGTGAGGCAGTTCTAATAATAATTTGATTCTTTTGTTGCGTCAAAATCTGTCTTCCTGTAACCTGTACGCATTCCTGCTAGACCTGCCCTCCAGAGTAAAATCAGATCAGAACTTCTTCCATCAAAATGCCTTAAATAATTGAAGAAATGTATTATTCTTAGACTTCAGCTCCAGTTCCTTCAATTTTTCCTCACATGATATGATTTCCAGGTCTTTTACTATCCTGATTATCCGTTATGTAGAGACATTCTGGTGTCAGGCAGAGCAGGGTTTAAACTCTTTGCTGCCATTTGCTACTATGTGGCCTAAAGGCAGATTTGAGTCCCCGGGTTCCTCAGCTGTAAAGTGGGAATATTAATAGCACCTATTCAATAAGTTCTTTGATTCAGAGAGAGAAAGCTCTAGCAAAATGCCCAGCAGGGACATAATAAATGTACACAAAAAATAGCAGTTTTTATTCTTGTCAGTGCTAGACAGAACATTCCATGTGCGTTGTGACCAGTGCAGATGAAATTATACTACCCCTCCTGTGATCTGGACACCTTACTCGTAGTATAAACAAACATTAGCCTGATTAGTCTGCAAGCTTGTCATCATCCAAACTACTAAGTTATTTTTGCTCAAATTTGTCAAGTAAGGTCTCCCGTTGCCTATCAATAGATTTTGAAAGCCAAATAGAATTTCACATGTATCCCTAATATCAGCAATCATATTGACCTCTCCTCTCTCTCCAGTCTGTGGGGGCTGTTTGGGATTCACTAATTCATTTGTTCACTGAAGACTTGTTATGTACCACATGGTTCTAGGACCTGGGGATACAGAGGTGGACAAAACAGACAGTCACTATTCTTACTAACTTATCTGGTGAGGGAAGACAGACGCATAAATATATGTTAGAGATCATCAGTCCTATGAAGAAAAATAAAGCAGGGTAATGGGGATATTATGTCACTTGAGGCGTCTCTGATAAGGTGAGGTTTGAACAGAGACCTGCAGTGAGTGAGGCAGTGAGCCAGGCAGACACGTGGTGGATGTTCCAGGAAGAATCTGGAATATGCTGGAATCACATTTATTTCCTCAGTTCTTCCTGTCCTACCCAACTATTCCCCTAAAAATAATGTAGAAAACTAGAGGCCTTATCTAGACCTTTAAGGCCTAAACCCAACTTGGTTTCAATGAACTTAAGTGGGAAAAAAAAAAATCCCAAACCTAATTATATAAGTCAGGGGTCCACCTTGTATGGGAAAAGACAAGACTAGAGGAAGGGAAGGAAAAACTCTTTTCTCTTTTAGTGCTGGGGATACAGAAATGAACAAAACAGACAAAATCATTGTCCTCTTAAAACTTACATTCTAGTGAAGATAGACAATAAATAGTAAAATTACATATTTGTGTGTGTGAGAGAGAGAGAGAGAATGACAAGATATATAGAGAAAAGGAACAGGGCTATAAAATAGGAGTCTTGGAGATGAAGAAAGTGGCACTGTTAACAAGGGTGGTCAGGGAAGACCTTATTAAGAAGGTGACATTTAAGCAAAGATCTGATATTTTCACAGTCCCTATTTCTTCCTACTTAAAATATTTGTATTTTAAATACTTGGGAGCTGAAATTTGGAACCTATTTTTAAGGTACTTATACCCAGAGTTCTTTTTACCACTCTTGAGCACCTTACTGAAACCATCCAAAGTCAGCACCACATCCTCCCAACCCGGCTGCCGGTCAGTCAGTCACCCCAGGCCCATTGCTTGCAAATCCTGTACTGGATGCTGTGGAATGTCCTCCTGAAACCAGACACAGCTTATGCCCTTGTGTAACAGTTGAGGTGAATGGGTTCCCATGTAAAAAGGTGACCTTATAACTCTTACAGGGCAGCTTTATGTGAAACACAAATCAATATGAGCAAACCAAGTCCACAAGTGCTCAGGGAAGGCCAAGAAAAGAACAGGGAGTCAGGTGGGGCACTTCGTGTAAGCCTTTCTGGAGAAGATAAATATTTCATCCAGGTTTGGTGGAAAGGAAGAGCCATGGATTGGTTGGAGAGGATAGGTGAAGGTGTCTCTAAGAGAAAGAAGCTCATAAGCCCAGATGAGCAAATTTTGCTTTGAAGGCTGGGTTACAGATTAGCTTGGCTCCAACAGAGGCACTAAGCAAGGGAGCTCTGGACAGGGGTTGAGGTCTACCTGCCTTGACACATCTCTGGTCTCTACCTTCAGATGTGTCACCAGTGGTGGCTGGCCTCATTGGGGCCTCTGTGCTGGTGGTGTGTGTCTCGGTGACTGTCTTTGTCTGGACATGCTGCCACCAGCAGGCAGAGAAGAAGCACAAGACTCCACCATACAAGTTTATTCACATGCTCAAAGGCATCAGCATATACCCAGAGACTCTTAGCAACAAAAAGAAAATCATCAAAGTGCGGAGAGACAAAGATGGCCCTGGGAGGGAAGGGGGACGCGGGAACCTGTTGGTGGATGCAGCAGAGGCTGGCCTGCTGGGCCAAGACAAGGGTCCCGGGGGACCTAGCTCTGGATCTTGTATAGACCAATTACCCATCAAAGTGGACTATGGGGAAGAACTGAGGAGCCCCATTGCGAGCCTGACCCCAGGGGAGAGCAAAACCACTTCTCCGTCATCTCCAGAGGAGGATGTCATGCTAGGATCCCTCACCTTCTCAGTGGACTATAACTTCCCGAAAAAAGCCCTGGTGGTGACAATCCAGGAGGCCCATGGGCTGCCAGTGATGGATGACCAGACCCAGGGCTCTGACCCCTACATCAAAATGACCATCCTTCCTGACAAGCGGCATCGGGTGAAGACCAGAGTGCTGAGGAAGACCCTGGACCCTGTGTTTGACGAGACCTTCACCTTCTATGGCATCCCGTACAGCCAGCTGCAGGACCTGGTGCTGCACTTCCTTGTCCTCAGCTTTGACCGCTTCTCTCGGGACGACGTTATCGGGGAGGTCATGGTGCCATTGGCTGGAGTGGACCCCAGCACAGGCAAGGTACAGCTGACCAGGGACATCATCAAAAGGAACATCCAGGTGAGGAGGAAGAGTGTGTTGGGGAGGGATGGTAGGTTGGGGGAGGTGAGATCTCAGGGGACAAATGGAAGGGGAAGCGGGTGAGAGGGATGGCAAAGAGGGGCTGTAGGAAGGAAGCTCTTGGCTATCAAGAAAAAGCTGTGGTCAAAGTAAGATGGAGGGCATGGCAGGTTAGGTCTCCTCCAAGAAGCAACTTCCTGAGGAAAGAAGGGCAGGTAGCTTCTGAAATTTCACCGAGTGGTTGGCATCCTGACGCTGCATCCAGCTTGCTTGGAGCAGGCTGGTCCACCAGTCCTAGGCCCTCATCGCATCAGGGACATGAGGCCCAATTTCTTCTCCAAAATAATGTGTGATCTTCCTCTAGTGAACTTATTTTCCACAGTTGAGAAACCATGAAAGTGGTTTGGTAATTTTCCCCTCAATTTCCCTTTCCCAACCCAAACCTAGGGGGTGTACATAGTGTGTCATATATGTCTTTTAATAACCATTTTATAAATGCAATTAAATGAATTGCTTCACCCTCGAGCCCCTCACCCAGGCCCAAACCTTTGCCACAGATCCTTCTCCCCTCTCCATTCCTCCTCTCCTTCCTCTTTGCCTTAGAAGGGGAATGAGAGCCCATCATCCTGCCTTCTCCCCATTGGGCCAGCATTTTCTCTTGAGTTGTAATTTCAGAGCCCCCATTGATTCATTTCTTCCACAACTGGGAGGCAGTGTATTTCCACAATTAGGACGCGGGCTCTGGAGTCGGACTGCCTGGCTTCACATTCCGGCTCACCACTTTCCAGCTGTGATGTGGGTGCATGAGTTACTTAACCTCGCTAAACTATTTCCCCATCTGTAAAATGGAGCTGATCCTGTTGCGTTCCTTACAGGGTTATGAAAATCAAATGAGATAATACACCTGGCATATTATTGCCCTTGCCGAGCTTTTACCTTAGTGGAGGAGAAAGACAAACCGTCTTGGCTATTACCGGATAGTGAGTGTGGGAGGTGCCATGAAAGAAGCTGTTGACATTTTAAACTTAGAGTTTCATTTATTTTTCAGGATGTAACATAAGTGGTTAATAACAAGGACTTTGAAGTCAGACCTGAGTTCGAATCCAGATTTCACCAGCTAACTGACCTTGAGCAAGCTGCTTAGCTTCTCTAAGTCTCAGTTTCTAATAGGAATTAAGATGCTGCATTTACATAGTCCCTAGCACAGTGAACCTTCAATAAATTGTAACCATTATTATTGTTACTATTATTTCTGTATTATTAATAAAGTTTGATCCCTGGGAGGTATATGTAGTTTGTAGATATTGACGTTTTCTTTTGACAAAGTGAAGAAAGACAAGGGAAGCCTGAATCAGTGGAGAAGGGGGTAGAAGGTTCAGAAAGGATATCAGGGCTACTGAGAACAACTGCGCATCTCCCAGAAAGAGCCCTGCCTGTAGGTGCCAGACTTCTCTCTTGATGCCTTTTCCACCTGCAAGCCCAGGCTGGACTCAGTAGGGAGGCAAGAGGCTCAGATCTGGACAGAAAAGGCTTCCACGCCAGCAGGGGTTGAGTGTGCGTTGAGCTCCTGGGTATAAGGTTTGTCCACTGAAGAAGCGCACTGTGCCAGGTTGGAGGGGGTGGAGGGGGCTGTTCCCCTTGGAGATACGTTCCTACCTTCTCTGCTGTGTACCAGGCACCTGTGCCACTGCAGCCAGCCCAGTCATGCCATTGCCTGAAGAACTGCTGCCACGTTACACACTTAGCTCTGCCTCACAGGGGCCAGGGAAGTCCAGACATTTTGAAGAATATTAGAGGCATTTGGTCAGGGCATAAACACTGGTCCAATGCCAGGATACAATGAGACATCCTGGAGTCCAGCACAGCAGGGGTTCTTGTATCTGCTGAGGTTGGAGTCAAAAGACATGGACAGAAACAGGCAGCAGTGCAGGTTCATGTCTCCCCATCCTTTCCCCTCTCACCCATTTCTTTTCCTTAGGGTTCTGCCAGCCCCCTCGCTGTTTCCTGACTCCCCTTTACAGCAGCTCCAGTACTCCACTCCCTCCTTCATTCACCTCTCCTCACCCAGACTCCTTGCCCAGAGTTGGGGATCCTTTCCAACATAGCCTACCCTGTAGCCCCAACCTTGGTAAAGCCACCAACTAGCTGGGCTCTTCCAGACGGCTCATGCACTCGTAGCCCACGGCTGAAAGTGGAGGATGGCTCTGTGCCAAGCTGCAGCTGGGACGAGACTGGCAAGGAAAGGGACTGATGTGGGCTGGAAACAAAACAGCCTCAAATCCAGGACACTGGGCAGGGAGCACAGACAATGGCATTTGCTAAACTGCCCGGGGATCTTGGCAAGAGCCAAGTTTCTTTCCACTTTATTAACTCCGTTTAGGAGGGATAAGCCAGGGCTGGGATCCTGAGCAACACGTCCTCTGGGAGAGGCCCCAGACAGGACGCCCAGAGCCTGTGCAGCCCTACAACAGAGCCTTCCAGCCTCCCAGACCTCCTAAGCCTGTTTTCCCCAACCAGTGCCTGTGGGCAGGGCTGTGTTCCATCCTGAGCCTTGGCTGTCATCTCCCCCCTGTCACTTGTCCCCATGATTCCCTAGCAGTGCAGACTCTAAATGTCTACCCCAAATCCTCCCTACTGTAGCTGAGTCTGCCCTTTCTGGATCACCCCTTGGCTCATCAGTTAGAGCTGCTCTGGAGTATTCCACACTGTCTGTAAAGAGCTTTTTCTGGTCTGTGTAAAGCATTCCCTTATAATATGAGCCAAATTATCTTCCTCCAAAGATTCCTGGGTGGAGACTTGGGAGAATTGCATTTCTCTAGACAACCCCGCCCCCACCCCTAACTGCATTTCCTGACCTTCAGCAGAAAATTCATCTCTTGTCCTTTCCATTATTATGGTGCGGTCCAGATGAAGAAGCCCAGGACTGGTCATCATTTCTGACTCTGTCCGTTTCACAGCCTAACTCTGGGCAAGAAGTTATCTTCTCTGGGCTTCAGTCTTCCTCGAGGCTGGATCATGAAGGCTAATGTGGTCACTTTGTGAGGGTACTCTCAGCTCTTATTAATATACAGAAAGCTATGAAACGCATTAAAAATTAACCCTTGAGGGGCCAGCCCGGTGGCGCAGTGGTTAAGTGTGCACGTTCCACTTCGGTGGCCTGGGATTTGCCGGTTCGGATCCCAGTTGCAGACATAGCACCGCTTGTCAAGCCATGCTGTGGTAGGCGTCCCATGTATAAAGTAGAGGGAGATGGGCACAGATGTTCGCTCAGGGCTAGTCTTCCTCAAAAAAAAAAAAAAAATTAACTCTTGAGTATTAGTGAAAGAAGGTCACCGTATAAATTCTACAATGCCCAAAATCTCTGGACTTTGGAACTAGACTTTTTTTTTGCATGGCAGCTTTTTTTTTTCAAATATTTTATTCAGATAGAAGTTAAAGTGAATTTACATTCCCATAATAAAAGCCCCACAAAGAGAAGGGAGGCAGTGCAGAGAGGGCTGGGGGATGAAGAAGAGACAGTGGGAAAGCAGTGATTTACAAGGTGGATAATAGAGAGTTGTTAGACTCCTAATTTCTTCAGGTCATTGTTTTCCAAACTGTTTCCTGTCTTTCTACTGCCAGATCTGGTGTTGATGATTTGGGACAGTGGTCATGGGAATGAGAGGATTCTGAAAATCTCAGATTTACAAGCGACCTTAGAGGTCACCCAGTGTAGCCAAAAGGGACTGAGAAGAGAAAAAGAAAAAGGAATGTCGATTTTCCAGGAACAATAAAGAAATAAGCAATAAAGAAAGTTGCTATGTATATATATTGAGGAGAAGACAAGGGGCATGTGGTTGAATGTTAAGGTTTTTGTTTCTTTTGTTTTCCCATGATTGTGATTTATGTGGAGGTGGCCCTTAGGACTTCCAGCCCCAATAAATGTTTATTGAGGACGCCTGAGTCCACCGAGTGCAGAGTGGCTAGCACATCATTCTGGAAGGGGCTCTGCTAGTTATAGGAAATAAACTTATCCCTCACCTAAGTGTTTCCTTCATCTGAACATCTTTAGGACCACTGCTTCTGTTTGTCTTTTCCATTGGAGGAAAACGGAGCCCACTGTCTGAGAGCAGAGCCTCCCAGCTCTGTCAGGCATGGATAAAAGCCTTTCTCCGCCTTGTCCGTCTGCTTGCCTGCCCCCAACAGGGTCTTTGCCTCACTAGGCCAAGGGGCTGGGAAACAGAGCTCACTCCCAGCCCTTGACAAAGAGCCCTTGAGAAAGAGCCATTGACAAGGCTACTTGGAATGGGAATTGGGTGGAAAGAGATGGGGAGGGGAGTGAGGGGACGTGAAATTCTGGCCTTCAATGCAGAATGGAATGGCATTCAGGTGGTGTTGTGGCTGCAGACTTGGACTTGGGCATCACAAAGGGGCAGCTGAATGGGGATGGGCTTTCCGCCCATGTGAAATGGCCAAAGGTGAAGGGAGGATCAGACGGAGAACAGTTGCCTGAGGAGTGATTTTAAGAGAGAAAATGATTAAAAGGGTAACCAGAAGTTGTCTGCTTTCCCAGAGAACTAGGGAAGGGGCATGGGGATTTAGATTAGGAAGATTTTGCTATAATGGGTGATTTAGGAAACAGAGTTTTAAACAAATAATAGGGAAACCTAAGCTATCTGGTAATCAATGTTACTTTTACAAATAAAACTCTGTTTTTTAAATGAAATTTCCCCTTTTCCCCACCTATCCTTCTTCTGTATATAAAGTTAGAATTGTATTTAAAGATTGCATATTTAATATTTAGATGCTAGTATTCAAGGATGGTTCCAGAAATAGATATCAATTCTAGTTAACATTTCATTATTCAGGGAAATGGAGGGGAGAGGAGGCCCAAATAATCCAAAAGTCCTTTCCAGATCAACACTGTTCACTGGAACTTTCTACAATGATGGAAATGTTCTGTATCTGCACTGCCCGATATGGTAGCCACTAGCCACCTGTGGCTACTGAGCACTTGAAATGCTGCTAGGGTGACTGAGGAACTGAATTTCTAATTTGATTTAATTTTAATGAATTAAAATTTAAATAGACACGTGTAGCTAGTGGCTACTGTATTGGATAACTCAGTTCTGGATATTTTGGAAGGCATATGATTTTCTCCTTCATGAGGGATTACTTTCCTGATGCCATTTGGCTGTGGTTAATAGTGAAAATGAGTTTGCATTCTCTGATTGTGTTCTGACTCATGTCACAAGGAAGGAGCCCAAAAGTATACTGGTTGGCAAGAGCAACCAGTCTCTGATTTTAAACTGGCTGAGAGTACTTCCCGTGGATATATTCAAGAGCAGATGATATGTACGTTATGGGAAAGGAAAAAATGTGAGGCTTTAATCTAGCAGAGAAAAACCATGGAAATCTTTTTAAAGTCTATTCTGTTTTGTATTTCAATTTCAAAAGCTAAAGGCTAAGTTTAACTTTTGGTTAGCCATGTTGTATGCCCTATGAAAGACCTTTCCAGATACTACTGGTATGGTATAGGGACTCAAGAAATTTTTTAAACCATGTGAAATATTATCACAGTTTCATTCCTTGAGATGAGGTAAGGCTTATCATCAAAGCACAAACTGCTAGGTTTTTCCCTGTTTTTCATTGACGAGCTACTTAAATCATTTACTGCTGCTGGTCTTTCCTGCACCAGACACACCTGAGCAGGTAGCGCACCAGCCTGTGAGCCTCTTGAGGGTAGGGTTCCTCATTGTCCGTCTTTTCAGCCCAGCTGCTAGCAGAGTGCATGGCACTTAGTAAATGCACACTAAGTCATTTTGCTGGGGACGTAGTGTATGTAAGGCTGGTGGTCAGTATGGTCTGCTTTTGCTCAATCTAAGGAGAATTCCTGGAGTAGGTGACATTTATTTGTGGCCATGAAGAATACAAGAAATAAGATCTGATAGTGGGGGAATGATTTTGTCCCAAATTTAAAATATGTCCTAAATTCCTCAAATTCCACCTCTTTCGTTTTCCTTATCCCAGCCTCATCCCCACTTTCTAAGCTAGAAACACAGGAAATCCTCCTCCATCTCTTCCCCCTCCCCTCTGTTTATATCTAGTTAGCCACCCAAACCTAGAAAATCTTGGCAGTTCTTCCTGAGATGCATCTTACCCCATGTCCATCTCCTCTGCTATAGCTCTGGTTCCAGGCTGCATCATTTCTTCCTTCGCCTGTTGCAGCAGCCTCTTCACAAGTTTTCTGACTGATCTCTCTCCACTTTAGTCTCTTCTCCAGCTTTCACTAGAATAATAATGTTATTAACATATGAACAACATTAGCAATCACTTTGTCCCTCCCATACCTATGGAGTTCCTCCTGCCTGTGTGCTGCTGCTGACTCTGCTGTTTGGTTAGAGTCCCCCACTGCCCTTCATGCTCGCCTGACCCACCTCTCCCGGTTCCCGGCCCATCCCCCCTGCCCAGCTCCCCAGCATCTGGCACACTCACTTCTCACCATTCTCTGAACACAGTGTACCATCTCAGGACCCAATGCCTTTGTACCAGCCATTCCTGCCACTCTGCCTGACATGCACATTGTCTCTCTGCACGTTGCCTCATGGTCTCTTACTCACCCTTCATGAAGTCAGCCCAGCCGTAAGCTGGCAGAGGCTTCCCCGAATCTCCCAGCAGTACTTAGTTCTTACTTCCCTGACAAGCACGTGTTCATTTGCATCTCTGTCTCTTCTGCATGATAAGCTCCTTGGGAGGAAGAACTGAGTCCTCTCAGCTCTAGATCCCCAGCACCTGGCTTGTAGTAAGTATCCAAATGTCATTTAAAATGTTAGAGGACTAGAGTTGTTTGTTTTTCCCCAAGCTTGAAATAGAGCCTAGAATAAAATATAAAGATGGGGAAACAAAGATGTGAGCATGGAGGAGGAAGCCGACTTGGCTAGAGAAGACAGTCTGAAGGGCGTACACTGAGGCTGGCAGAGCAGGTGTGGATATTCACCTTGTGACATGGAGGAACAGGCTCCAGAAAGTTCAGGGACTTGCCCAAGCCCAGGTGGTGAGTAAATGGCAAAGTTAAGACTCAGACCTGAGTTTCCTGCCTCCCACTCTACAGACTTCAAAACCTTTTTATCATAAAAACCAAATGAAAGAATAGGAGAGAATGCACTCCTGTAGTGTGTTCTGTGTGCCAGGCACTGTGGTGGTTTACAAATTTTAACTTATTTAATCCTATTAATAATCCTACGAGGTAGGTACTGTTTTTAATCTCCTTTTTTTTTTTGAGGAAGATTAGCTCTGAGCTAACATCTGCAGCCAATCCTCCTCTTTTCGCTGAGGAAGACTGGCCCTGAGCTAACATCCGTGCCCATCTTCCTCTACTTTATATTTGGGACACCTGCCACAGCATGGCTTGCCAAGTGGTGCCAGGTCTGCACCCGGGATCCAAACTGGCGAACCCCAGGCTGCCAAAGCAGAACGTGCAAACTTAACCACTGTGCCACCGGGCCGGACCCTTATCTCCATTTTATAGATGAAGAAACTGAAATGCAGAGATGTCAAGTAACTTGTCCCAGGGCTCACAGATAAGAAGTAGCAGTCAGGATTTGAGTGCAGGCCAGTCTGGCTTCAGAGTCTGTGATCTTAACGACGAGGCTGTGCTGCCTCTCCATGCAAATGATCTCATTTAGTATCAGGGTTTCAGTGAGAACATTTCCTTTTTTCCCTCTATTAAATGTGATGGTAACATGTTTGCGAGGACGACCACGTTCTACACAGCCTTCTCATCCCGGAGTGGCTTCTCCAGCCTCTCTTTCCACTCTTCTGCACACTTTCCATGCCCTGCCCTGCCCTGCCCCCTCTGCCAGGATTCTCATCTGCTGTTTCTTCTTCACAGAAGTGCATTAGCAGAGGGGAGCTCCAGGTGTCTCTGTCATATCAGCCTGTGGCGCAGAGAATGACAGTGGTGGTCCTCAAAGCCAGACACTTGCCGAAGATGGATATCACCGGTCTCTCAGGTAGCAGCTATTTACTCCAACTTCTCTCTCATTTCTGAATAACCCCCTCCCCCTTGCTACCTTGCCTGTGGCCCAGACACACCCCCACATTTCAGCACCCCTTGCATCTCTCACTTTCCACCTGTTCCTCAACCTTTCTACATTCTCTTCCTGATGAATATCTGGGTTATAGATTTCCCTAGCCAGGGAGGTGTTTTGGGTGAGCAAATGGGGTTTTTCCATTCGGCAAGGTATCCTAAATGATATGCGTGCTAGCGGCTGAGCCCTTGCTCCAGTTGAGACTTCTCAAAAAGATAGCAGGCATTTGTTAGTCCCTGTGCCCTTGGAAATGCTTCTTGGTGTCGTGGGTTTCTTCAAACCTGACTTGAGGAAGTTATTCTGTCTATTCCCACTTGGTTTCCTTGGCCCCTTGTCCAGGAAGGCAGACTCCCATATAATCCACGTGCATTTGTTGTGCAATTACTAAAGACTGTGTGGGGGTGGCTGTGAAAGAGATGAACAACGGAACCCCCTCCTTCCCAACTTGAGGCCGCCATTATATGGGAGAGGACTGTGTCACAGGCCCGTCTCCCTTTTTCTTGTGTCTTTGGGGGCCGCAGATCCTTATGTCAAGGTGAATGTCTACTACGGCAGAAAGCGCATCGCCAAGAAGAAAACCCACGTGAAGAAGTGCACTTTGAACCCAGTCTTCAATGAGTCTTTCATCTATGACATCCCCGCTGACCTCCTGCCTGACATCAGCATCGAGTTCCTTGTCATCGACTTCGATCGCACCACCAAGAACGAGGTGGTGGGGAGGCTGATCCTGGGGGCGCACAGTGTCACAGCCAGCGGTGCGGAACACTGGAGAGAGGTCTGCGAGAGCCCCCGCAAGCCTGTGGCCAAGTGGCACAGTCTGAGCGAGTACTAATCCTGTCCTCCTCGCCTCTAACCCCGGGGGCCAGGCTGGGCAGGGACGTGGCGGGGAGGGAGATGACAGAGAGAAGCGGACTCAAAACCTCATTTTAGTTGTAGAAGAAAATTTCTTACAAAACAAACCCCACAAGGAACACCCTACAAGACCACAGCTGCAGATGAGTTCTTAGCGATGATGATTTTTCTCCTTTGCAAGGCACTAGAAATTCTTTTCTTTTTATTAATGGGGGAAAAAAGAGAAGAAAAGACCTCTACAAGTCTATATATAACAATGTAACCTTATATTTGCATGTCTAATACAAACTGAAGAAATTAGCCTAACTGCCAATATCAAGTTACAGATTTTAATCCATGAAAATTGTGTTTTGTGCCGAATTGTATTTGCTGATTACCTGAAATTGGCCTCTTTTTATTGGGCTTCTCTGGAGAGTTACTCTCACTCCCCACCTCTGCGGAAGAATATTTTGCTCTTGTAAAACCTCATATTTTCATCATCCCCATCTTTTCTCCCTATCACCTCTTACATCTCTGCTCTTTGATTGAGCTCAAGGTCCAGAGGTCTGTGGTAAGCCAAGAAACAAAGGTAGAATGGATAAGGCAGGGTTTGTAGGAGAAGGGATATTTGAGAAATGTGGTATTTTTGCTGTCAGGGCTCCTGCTATGAAGGGGTAAAAGGCAGTCTCTGATTAATCTGTGATGAAGCACATGAACACATCAGACTTACTAGGTAGAATTTGGGTTTACAAAACTCAATGACTTCTCTAAAAAGAGCTTTGGAGACCTCAAACTGAGATATAGGATAGTCCCAATGAACGCATTCAGCTGATCCCAAACGCTGTGTGCAGGCCTGAGGACAAGGAGAGGAGAAACGAGATGACTGCCTTCCCCCTTTGCCGCTCTGTATGGGAGTGACAGCCATTTGTTGGTCGATGGGTTAGAAGTCATCAGAGGTCTGAAGGATTAAATTGGACTTTGTTTTTCCAGAATTGCTGACCCCTGAGAAGCTTGAGAGTCTTCTCAAGTAGCTTAGATGAAGTTAGTTTTGCTTCATAAGGAAAAGGGCCTTCATAAATTATTCTTTCTCCTTAAATTTTTCAATAAGCCCTCTTAAAAATAACTAAATGATTAAAATGAGTAAATGTGACTAAATGAGTAATAAAGGTAAATTGGATTTGTCCAGAACATCCTTTCCCTCAAAACGAAAATGCTTAATTTTTAGAACTTATGAGTCTCAAAACAAGGTGAAGGGATGGGGGAACCGCTGAGTTTAATGCTCCTGCTGCCAGTGGGAGATAGAAGTTGAGAGAGACTCGGCGTCTTGCTGAGATTAGAATTCACTTCTCCTTACTCCTAGTCCAGCTGTGTCTCTAACGCTGAGACTTTTCGGATGGCGGAGATTTCATCGACTATAAGTAAGCTTGCATAGGCAGTAGATATTTCTCTGAGCCTGAAGAGGAGCTCAGACAAGCAGCAGTGTGAACCAAGGCCTGAAAGATTAGCCAGGACGGAAGGTCCACATCCACTCAAGAACATCACTTTCTAGTTTGCTTCTGAGAAGGGAGTCGAAAAGCTGAGTCTCTATGGAGAGAGTGGCGATGTTGCCTTTGATGTTCCCTCAACTCTTGTGGATTTAAGACCAATCTGCTTCCCCGGTCCTTTTGTTGTTGTTTTAAGCCTGGATGCTTGACAATGCAGAGCAGTTCTGAGCGGGTACAAAGCCCACTCTCAGTTCTTGTCCCTGTCAGCCTCCACCCCCCATAATCTGACTCACCGTCTCACCATCAGTTGGATTCACCCCACCAGTCTCTATCCTATACTCCATGGAATGTAAATACTGTATCATACGTAGAAGAAAATAATTTTTGTTTTCTAAAAATGCATTTTGAGATAGTTTAATGTAAATCTGACAGGAGCATTCTGAAGCCCCATTAGGAAAAACTTTAAATGGTTCCTCTTCATCGCCTTAATGTCTAAAGATCAGAAATCGCTGAGCAACCCGCTTTTGTTTCCTTCCCAGAAACAAGGCAAAGCAACAGGTGGAGGTAGTCCGGTCTTTGCCCTGCTGTGTGTGCCTCTGTAGCTCCTCCTGACGGAAGTCTGGGAAAACAACCTCACCCCACCCCTCTCTCCCCCATCTCCTCTCTCCCCCATCTCCTCTCTCCCCCATCTCCTCTCTCCCCCATCTCCTTGTAGCTTTATTCCCTGCATTCTTTGGGTCCACTGAGCCGTGGGTGGCGAGGTGATGGGGTGGGAACCAGTAGTTCTGCAGCCCAGGAGCTGCCTTGGTGTCTTTCTCAGAAAAAGGCAAAGAGGCAGACGGTACAGGTTTCCTCCCTCCTACCTCAGGCCTGATCCATCATGCCCTTGACTTTGCTGTCCCAAAGTTTTCTAGCTGACTTTGGCTTTCACATTTGTTCTTCCCAGAGCTGACTGATAAGGGTGGAGGAGGCACGCCTCCTCCTAAGATTCAGTTGAAAGACAAGAGAGTCACATCCTAGCTTTTGCACAAGGCACTCATGGTCAGGAATAGGTTAGGGAATGGTCACTTCTGATTTTCCAAGAGTCAGTCCTTCTCTGCTGATATCTTGATTCCTTTGGGAAGACAAGAGTTTTTCTTAATAACAAAAGTCCCTTTATGAGTTATTTCTTCTTTCAGTTCTTGTCAGTGGAGCACAGCCAAGATGTACATGTTGATGAACAGTGCTCTAGATATGAAAACAGATAGAACTGGTTTGTGGGACAGGGGCGGCTTGCTCAGGAGAGGGAATAATGCGAGTCTTTTTTTCTTGGAAGGCATCTGTTATGGCCATGACAGTGACATTGCCCTCGCCGTGATCCTTCTCTGACGTGGTCGTCTTTCTTTACCTTGTGTCTTCTCTTGTAAAAATGAAACTCAAAAATAAAATAAGCGTGTCAAATTTGAAAAAAAGAAAAAACTGAAGAAGCTAACATGAATTGTGTGAAACTGCATAATGCTGTAACGCTAACCTACAATATGTAATGCAATCTTGTATGTTGAATTTGTTAATGCACCACACAAGTGCAAAATAAAGACTGATTCACATTAAATAGACACAGTGATGTCAGCATGATTCTCTTGGCAGCTGGATGATGATGATGAAGTTAATACTCAGACTCCAATGGGATGTTCTAGGGCGTGTTTTCCAAAGTATGGTCCCAGACCACCTGACTCAGAATCATCTGGGGCACTTGTTTAAAAATGCAGCTTCCAGGCTCCAGTCCTAGAGACTGTCATTTGATCGGTGACCTGGTTTGCTGCTTGTTCTACTCCTTTTTCTAATCTTTCTGTTTTCCTCTCAAAATGTAATATCTAAGACCATAAACACCAGAGGGAGAGATATGGTTTTTAGTGCTGAGAATTAGTCTGCCCCCTTAATTGGAAATATTTATTCCAGAAAGCAATGCTGAGACTGGTCAATTCTGTTATCTCATTCATTTGTTAGTCAACAAATATTTATTTACTGAGTGTCTACTGTATGCCACGTACTGGAAATACAATACATTGATAATCAAGAGTCCTGTTCTTGTAGAGCTTAGCAGAGGACAAGCAGTAGTCAAATAATCACACTAATAAATATATAATTAGAAACTGAGAAGTGCTCTTAAAGAAAAGGAACACAGGTTAATGCAACACTCTGGGGTCATATATGGGATGAAATAACCATTGCAACTGCTCTTTATGGCTTTCTCTGCATGCCTTAAGGTCAGGAATGATTCCCTTTTCCTATTTTCTGTTCTGTGTAAATTATCTGCCCTGTGCATAGATGCTAGAGGTGGAAAGAAAGGAAGCAAGAGAAAAAGTCTCTGCTCTTTTAAAGTTTTCAGTGATGGAACTAAAAAACATTTTTAAATTACTAAACTAATAAGCATATTATAAGAAAATTGGAAAATAGAAAAGAGGGGAAAAAAATCAGTTAGGATACCAAATCATTTTGTTGTCTTCTCTTATTTCCTGTGTATTTTTTCCCCTGATATATCCCTCAGGCTCATTGTAGAAAAAATGAAAAATAAAGTGTAAGTTCATAGAAACAGGAAAAAAATCCACCTACAGACAAACATTACTAAATTTGGGCACATCTCCTTCCAATTTGTTTGAACCATCTTATTGCAATCATGGCATGTATATCATTTTTCTAGGTGATAGTCTTAAAAAGTAACATGACAATGTAACGACAATGGTAAGAGTCATTGGCTCTTACCTTCACTGAGTCCTGGCACTCAGTTAGGATGCTTTTGGCTACAATTAATAGGAAACCCAATTCAAATTGGTTTAAACATTAAGAAAATGTATGGGTTCACCTAACCCGATGTCCAAAGCGGGGGCAGTCTTCAGAGTTGATTCTGGCGAAAGGTCGCTGATACTATCAGGCACCCAGGTTTTCTGTGGGCCCACTCTGACATTCAGTGTTAACTTAACCCTGAGGCTTTCGTGATGCTTAGAGAACCACTTCCAGGGCCCCATGCTTCCCCATTCACTTCCAGGGGAAAGAGGAGATTGCTACAGGACTTCTCCTGTAGCAAAAATAAGGTTGGCCATTCCCAGAAGCCTCTAGCTATTCTCTCCTCTAATCTTGCTGGCCCAAAATGTTTCACGTGGTCATTTCTGAACCAATCACAGGCAAGGAGGATAGGATTATCTTCAGGCCATTTAGGACTGCCCTGGAACTGAGTATGGGAAATGGGTGGATTCTTGAACAAAATGTCATTTCCTTTGGAAGGAGGAATGGATGCTGGGTGGGCAGCGAACAAAGGACACCACATTGTTTGCTATTGTACCTCTCAGTCCAAGGTATTTTCTCCTGTGACCTCCTTATAACAAACTCTCAGAAAGGAGTCGCCAACCTGCTAACCGCCTCACATTCTGATCTCATCCCTCCCCGACACCTGTGCTTTGAAAAAAAGCCTAGTGCTTGGTGTCTTCCTCAAATAATTCAAGAGCAACAGAAGTTTAGCCATAGGGCATATTTTTCAGAAAGCTGAGGACATTATTCTTAATGAGTATAACTTTTATAAGCTAGTAAACTGAGGAGTGTCCCAAGTGCCTAATACCACACTATGTTAAATACTACCTTCTGAGCACCGCTAAGAAATGCTCAAAACTCTGCTTGGCATTCAGGAACAAACTCCTAGAGGAGGTGTTAAGGCTCAGGAGGCCCAGGAATAGATGTGCTAACAGAAAAATCTGGATAAAAGCCTGGGAACTCATTAACTGCTCTTGTGTTCAAGCCTTTGGAGCTGGTAATTCACCTCAAATGTTATATTAAACCTCAATTTAATTGAATAGCTCTGAGAGGGCCATAAAAAGGGACTCACTTTCTTTTTAATAATAATAGCAACAATAGCTAACATGATTGAATGTTTACCAATGCTGGGCACTGTTTTAAGCACTTTATACCTTTAAAACTCATTTAATCCTTCCAACAACCCTGCTGGATATGTGCTATTATTATCCTCATTTAACAGATGAGAAAACTAAAGTCCAGAGAGTTTAAATGACTTGTTTCAAGTTACACAGCTCATAAGCAATGGAGCCTGGATGCATGTGCACTGTGGCAGTCTAACTCCAGAACCTATATTTTTCTACCATCGCTACCGGTGGAGACTTCAAAGAAAGATGCAAACAGAGCTTAATGGGAAGTAATGCAAATTAGAATGTGTTTATGATCTTGAGGCCAATGTCCTCAAGAATGTTTTAGGGCCAGCCCGGTGGTGCAGCGGTTAAGTGTGCATGTTCTGCTTCTTGGCGGCCCGGGGTTCACCGGTTTGGATCCCGGGTGCGGACATGGCACTGCATGGCACGCCATGCTGTGGTAGGCGTCCCATGTATAAAATAGAGGAAGATGGGCACGGATGTTAGCTCAGGGCCAGCCTTCCTCAGCAAAAAGAGGAGGATTGGCAGTAGTTAGCTCAGGGCTAATCTTCCTCAAAAAAAAAAAAGTTTGAGGGTCATTTGCAATAATAATATGAAACTGGACATTTTCATGATTTCATTCACTCACATCAAATCGGCCTCTTCTCAGGAATGTTTCCAAGTTAACACTTAATTGTTTACAAAGTAGTTGAAATTTTCACTTGTCCTTTACCCCATCTCACTCTCTCGTCATTTGATCCAAACCTCTGATGTGAGATTTTGCACATTAGAATTAGAGGCGCCCAAAGAACAGAACTGAGACTCCAGGAACTGTGTGCTTGTTTTTATTCACTGTTGAATTCCCAACACCCAACACAATACCTGGCAAGCATCAGGCACTCAATAAAGATTTGTTGACAGCAGACAGACAGGCAGGAACAAAATATTGTCCAGGAAGCAGACCTAGAGCAAACATGGAAAGACTTCGCCTCTTCTTCCTACTTATTCTGAGTCAGAGTTTCAAAAGAAGTTTGGTCTAGAGTTGTTTTGTTTTTGTTATTGTTTTTTGGGTGGTGGCAGTGGTGGGTGGGTATTAGCTGCAACTAGACCCATAGATTCTTTTGAGGAGTCTAAGGATATGAAAATAAGAGTGGCTATAATGTTTTGGGTGGGACTGTGCCAATTATTTCTGACTAAATTGATGTGCATGCATGCCTTCCCGGACCAGCAGAGATTTTATGTTGGATTACGCTGTGTTTGAGCACATATTTGGACTCACCTTCATATAAACCCCCAGTTTCTCTGCCTCCACTCCCTCACCTACACACTCCTCTGCAAGGAAACTAGGGAAAGCATCTGGCGGGGGATGTTTCTGGAGCGACTTTCTTCTGGCTCAGAGCAAACTGTAATAAACTCTAGCAATAACCAGCTCTGGGAAGGGCAGGAAATGACACATGTCCCCACCCCAGCAGCTTTTGTTAAAAAAACTGGGTGACTTAACAATACGATCATGTGTGCTGAGGAATGTACACTCTGAACCCAAAGCTGCTCATCACAGTTTTGGGGTTTTTTTTAAAGCAAGGTCTATTAGACAAAGCTAAAACATTTCAGTAATTTTGTCTCAAGGCCAAGTCATGTTTAAAAGTTGACTGGAAATTTCAGAATATCCCAAACATTAAGACCTAACAGTTCTTTGTTCTATCCGGTGGTTTCCTTCATAACAAGGCATGAGTTTATTTTTCTTGTCCCCACAGCTGAATCCCTTGTTTCCTTAGTTGTGAACTATTACAGCATCCTTCTTGTTGCTTACTCCCAGCTGCTCCCCAGCCCCACACCATTCTGTCCATAGCCACCAGAATTTCCCCCACCTGTTAACTACAACCTATCATTGCTTTACAGTCCTCCAGCGATCTCCCCAGACACTGCCACACCATCCAGCTCGGTGATTCCTGATCTAGGAACAGCTACACTCAGAAGCACCTGGGGAGGTTTTTGTTTTAATATAGATTCCTGGGTCCTATCAGAGATCAAATCAAAATTTCCAGGGGCTGAGAAAATGAAAAGCAAAACAACTCCCCAGCTGTTTCTGATCCCGAGCGACCAGGTATCTGGGAACCATGCACACCTCTGGCTGGCCTTCACAGCTTTCCACCCAATTAGTCCTGCCCTATTGGTCTCTTGCTATATCCCAGCTCTTACCCTTTAACCTCAAGCTTGCTTCTTGATGCTCATTCCATGTACAACACGATAGTCTTGACTTTCCCAGTCTCAAATCTTGGCTCAGTTGTCTTACAGACATGACTCTTAAGACTTTCCTCGTTTCACGTCACACTTTTCCTCCTCTCCAAACTACAATTTTGAGAAATCTTCATGGTCTAATTCCACCTATCAATTTAATCCTAGATCTTTCAATGTATTCTTTTAATAACTCAATGTAATGTCTTTGCTTTTATGTTGCCTACTTATTGCCCTGTCCTCCCAATTAATGATAACCCCCCAGGAGCAGAACCCATGTGTTAGAAGTCCTTAGTTAACTAACTCATTTTAGCCTAAGGAAGCTGGCCACACTCCAGCCCTGACCATGCGGACAGTGAAGGGAAACGGGTCTGCAGGGCTCTATAGATGGGTTGACCCGCTTATGCTGTCTGACCCCATTTCCTAAACTAAAATCCATCCTGGTTCCTCCAGGCCACACGTGGTCCTCTGCTCCTACATAGTGACACCAAGTGGGAGGCAAGTCAATTCAGTTCAACTCCTCAAAGGAGAATGTGCTTTCTGCAGACAAGAGCTAAGCCAGCTCTGGCTTTCTTTGTGGATATGGGTGCAGTCTAGACAAACAGGTGCATAGCACACCACTGAAACACAGTTAACCAATAAACCACGGAAGAATAGCAACAGACTCATCTCCCAACTTTCACTGAAAAAACTGTCAAAACTTCTGAGTAAAATAAAAATACAGTTGCCATTTTCTTAATTTATTTATTATAATTTATGCTATACCTAATTAATTCACAGCAATTCTTAGTGGGGAAAAAGGGGAGAAAGACAAAATTAATTCGTGCAGTGAGAACATTTAGAGCACAGGGTGATACTCTTTTTAGTCAGAGAACTAGGATTTCCAACTACTTCCCTGTATGGTAATACCACCTAAGTTTCAGTTCCAGCTGAGCTGCTGAAATGTGGGAAGAACAATTTGAAAATAAACTTTAATTTGAAGCTTGAGCAAATCCAGGATTACTGCAAATCTATTTTCAGTATTGAACCATCTTTTAAAGCCAAGTGCTTGTCAAAGTTAATAAGGACTCATAAAAAATAAGACTTCAAATTTTTCTACATCTCACCCTTCTCAAGATTGAGTTTGGAAAAAGTACAAGACTACGAGTATTTACCAGGAGCTTTAGCTCCCATTAGCTACTCGAGTCAGCTCCAGCCATACTAATTCCTTCCCTCTCTGAATTCCTACAACATTCCCAGTCTGAAGCACATAATCTACTACCTTAAGATTGACCTCCAGTTGTTTTGTATATGCAAATTCTACCAGAGCTCACGAGCAGGGATATTTTATATTTCCTCCATTGCCCATTTCAATGGTGGACCACACTGACAGTTACTGACCCACTCAATAAATGTTAAATAATGAAGACACAAAAATACATTCCCTTAATGTCCAAACTAAGTCCTCTCTACCAACACTGATGCCCATTTACAGTAGTGATGAAAAAGAAATGACTTTCACAGAAAAAATTATTCCTCATTCTCTCACATTTAGTACACAGACTTCAAACATTAACTCTTGATCAGGTGGCAAATGGGCTATCATTTTCAATGAGTTTTTCCTGTCTCTCCACCAAAGAGGTAACCTCTGAACGAAGGGGCATTCCATGGCCTGCTCCCCACCACTTGACAAGGGTGTTCTGTACATGCTGGGCATTCAATTTTTTTAAATCAGTATTTTCCAGAATATAAAATCTCATGGTATTAAATTTTTTTCTTAAAATGATCCTTTGCGATGATTCCAAACATTTCTACCCAGACATAGGTAAGTAAAGGAAAAGCCCAACAAGTTGTTTAAAAGTTTTGTATTGTGTCATACAAACCATCTTCATATACAAGTGCATAAGGGAAAAACTTTTCTCTCCCCTCTCCTCCCCAAACATCACAGTAGACCAATTTTTGCTAATATATCACGAAGTTAAGACATATATCCCTTTCTGAATTCTAAACAGCTAATTCTAAAGGCTAGCTTCTAAATTTTGCAATTTACCAATCTAGTATGGACATGAACAGTTCCAGTGCTTTTCAACTTGTCCCTGAATTTTTCTCTTCAAAGTTCCAGGCAGTAATTGATTTTAATGCCCTCAAATTGGATAAAGCTGACTACTTAGAGCTTATAAATTACATACACCATATGATCACTAAGAATAGAGCTATGACTTAGACATTTTATACCCCTCAAACTATTTAGCACCACGAATAGAATTCTTAATACTAATTAATGGGCTAATTAATCCAACAATCAAATATATGACAGTGATAGTCTTAAAAACACTAATTTGTTATTTTTCTTATATACAATACAAATTCCCTCCTGTCTTACAGATCTTTCCTTCTAGCAATGTTGTCTGCTGCCTTGACTATCTCAAATAATGATATAGCTGTCAACTTCCTGCTTGATGCTAATAACAATTCCGTAGGTCACTAGTAATGAGAAGTTAAGGCATTAAACTTAAAAGGCTCCAAGCTAGTTTAAATGTGGTGAAATACTGTTAAAACAGAATTGCACTGTATTTCTTTTCATGCTTCTCCAAAGTGCTTTGATTCCTGCAAGATTTTTGTCCTGCATAGATTCAAATTCTGGGCCTTTCACTTCTGGATGGCTTGAGTACCATAAAACTTGATTTATTTGGTAGCAAAAACATTTCCAGGAGTTTGAAAAGGGACCACTACTCAGCTAAGAGTTACAACCATCACTTTTCTTTAAACCTAGGACATATACCATTGATTATAAGGAAAAACATTAACAACCCTGTCCTTCTGCCTGTAATAAAAATGGAAAACAGTAAGTTGAGCTGTGCCCTTTTAAGAGGTGCTACACAGTCATGTTCTTAGAGTTTAAAGTGGACACAAACACTGCTTTAGTGACACACATTACTCTTAGCACTTTTGCACTTAATCTCCACATATAACAAGTTCAGATATCAAAACAATCCTGATTCTAGAAGAGAGAGCTTACCACCAATATTTAAAGCTGTTTCTTCCCAGGACAACAGTTTCTCAACTACGCACAGGTACTGAAGTGGTATTCTCTTAGGCTAAGCTTTGTTAAGGCTCAGACAACCCTGAGGTGAACTCAGCAATGTCTTTGTAAAGAAATCTTCAATGAGAAACTCAACATATGGGAATTTTAAAGCTTCAAGACTGGCTCATTAAACAGAAATACCAAGGGCTTTCTTAGAGCACTGAGTCTAGTGATTGTCAACATCAAGGAGGCACATACACAATTACTCAAACTCCTGATGTCTCTTCCATGTGGAAAATGCAGTCAGTCTGACAAAGGGTCTAAAAACCATTCTGCCAGGGCTATATCTTCAAAGGAGCACAGGGAAGCTCAGGGAAAGCACGAGGAAGCAATTATTGTAAATGTATTGATGCATGCATATCCAGGGAAAAGATAAACCTGTACAAGGCAATGGCTGTTCCAACCAGGGATTTAGATTAAACAAGAGTTTAGTAATCCAGTAAGAGTTCCCAAAGTGTTTACCTTTGAAGCTAAAGAAAGGCAAAGCCTGAAAGGAGGAGTAAAATAACCTCATAGGAGAAACCTTCATTACATTTGATATGCTTCTGTTTGTCTTATCCATCCCAGTGCATTTGGGTCAAATGTGCACTTCTTAGAAAAGCCAGGTTCGTACTGGGAACACTGTTCTGATCCTACCTTTTTCTAGCCAAGTTCCTGCAAACATACAGCCTGATCTCCCCAGATCTCATCACTCTACAATCTGCAACAGGAGTCAGTTCCACAGCTATTTGCTGAACGTTAACACCAATCTCTTTAGCATGGATTTCCCTACAGGGTTTTTGTTCTGTCTCTAGGAAGCACAGTGTGAATAGAAAAGACTGAGGTCCTTCTCTGGGATAGTCCCAGGAAACTGGAGTTGAAAGATAACATGGAGTAGTGCACGGCAAAAAATTCCTCTTGTGAGCTTAGTCAAACACATATGGCATACATATTCCCCTGGGTATAAACAATTTACATTAACTAATTAATATCAGCAACAGAACCCAAAACATGGGTGATCAAATTCTAATGAGACAATTTAAAAGTAGACAGTGCTCCACCGGGTTAATAAATCAGAATTAGCTAAGAGACAATATTTTAAATACCACATCATTGAAAACCTCTAGTAGGCATGTCCCCTTCATCAGTTACTTTTAAAATAACGGTCCTAACAGGAGAAAGAGCAAGCATCACGCTCACTAACGCAGGTTACTGGACTGCTCTGATCAGGCAGTGCAGGTCACAGATAAACACTCCACAGCTTCCCTTCAAGTTACAGAATCTTTCTTCTTCCGGAAGGGTGATTTCAGTCTCCTCCATACACTGTTTTTGGGTTTCGATTTTTTCTCCATGGCCAGTACTGCCTCCTTTTCTTTCCTACGTATCTCCCGCACAAGGGCATGGAATACATCATCAATGTAGTAGCGGTAGGCAGCAGAGGTCTCAAAAAAGGGACAGCTGAATTCCCGGGCCAAAGCCAATCCTTCTTCCTTGGTGACCTTTAAAAATGTACACATGAGAAAATTTATAGTGGTAACAGTGGAAAACAATTACAATTGTCCCCAAAAATGAAAGGGCTACCTTAAAAGGAAGACAGCTCCTCAACTCTGGAGGTGTTCAAGTAGAGTGTAGTGATTTTTGTAATGCTGGGTCGGGGGGAGAGGCTGGATTACATAACTTCTAAGATTTCTTCTGCCTTCAAATTATGTGATTCTATTTCTTGTCTATTTTAAAGATAACTTTTTGGGACAGGGAATAGTTACAGATATCAAATACGCCGTTTTTAAAGATACATGCACCCCTATGTTCCTTGCAGCATTATTCACAATAGCCAAGACTTGGAAGCAACCTAGGTGCCCATCAAGGGACAAACGGATAAAGAAGATGCGGTGTGTATATACACAATGGAATACTACTCAGCCATAAGAAGTGATGAAATCCGGCCATTTGTGATAACATGGATGGACCCTGAGGGTATTATGCTAAGTGAAATAAGTCAAGTCAGAGGAAGAAAGTCAAATACCATATGATCTCACTCATAAGTAGAAGATAAAAATGATGACGAACAAACACAGAGCAACAGAGATTGGATGGGTGGTAACCAGAGGGGAAGGGGGGAGACGGGAAGGGGGGAGGGAGGAGGGCGAAAGGGGTAACTAGGCACATGTGTATGGTGATGGATTGTAATTAGTCTTTGGGTGGTGAACATGATGTAATCTACACAGAATTTGAAATATATTATGATGTACACTTGAAAGTCAGACAATGTTATAATCCAATGTTACTGAAAAAAACGCCAAATATGCCATTTTCATTTTCTTCATACTTTTCATTTTACTTATTTACTTGCTTTTGAGGAAGATTAGCCCTGAGCTAACATCTGCCAGCAATCCTCTTTTTTTTTTTGCTGAGGAAGATTGACCTTGAGCTAACATCTGTGCCCATCTTCCTCTACTTTATATGTGGGATGCCTGCCACAGCATGGCTTGCTAAGAGGTGCATAGATCTGCATCCGGGATCTGAACTGGCGAACCCTGGACCGCCAAAGTGGAGCATGCAAACTTAACTGCTGCACCACTGGGCCAGCCCCCTCATACTTTTCCTTTTAAGAAAGGAAAACACAGGCAAAGAAATACATACTTAAACTATAATGCTAAAAACTATAAGGAACCTAAAAACTGATATAACCAATTATGGAAATACCATAATTTCTCTTAATTTGTACATTTAGATTCTTTTCCAATCTTCTGCTACCATAAATAACCTGGCAACAAATATTTTATACGTAAATCCCTGAATAGATTTTTCAAATGGGGATTAACTGAGAAGCATTATGAATTTAACTACTGTCCAACTACTTCCAAAAAGGTTTGCACCATTCATTGCTTTCAGGAGTAGTTATGAAATGTGCCCATTTCACTCCACCTTTAAGTTTACACCAAACAGCAAAATTTTAAACAATGTCACTAACTTGAAAGGTATCAGTTATTCCAAAATCCTCTGCAATTTCTCTTATTCTCCCCTTCCAGGGCTCATAATCCTCACCAACAGGAAGTACATCTTGAAGTCTAACCAAAGTTTCTCCTGACATAAACAGATTTATTTCTGAGGTTTTGGGAATTGAATATTCTATCATCTGTCACTTAATGGGTATTCTATTTGTCATGTGATTACTATCCTGTGGATTTTGTCCTGAAAACTGATTGCTAAAATCTAAATTTTATCCAAAATAACAAAAAAATTAGTAGATATAGGGAAATTTTCAAGGTTAGGGAGAAGCTAATTTTGAATTTTTATTTTAAGGCAAAGGACTCTATAAACAGAGAAACAAAAATGACTAATCCCACAAGATGACAGACAGCATTTTCAACTCTATCCTTACCTGTCTTAGCTGCTTTAGGTCAGACTTGTTTCCCACAAGAACCACAGGTGTATCATCAGTCCGACGAACTCGATAAATAAGCTGTTTAAACTCCCGAACTTCATGGAAACTTCGACGATCAGTGATAGAATAACAGATGATAAACCCTTCTCCTGCCCTCATATACTGATCTCGCATAGCTGTAAACTCTGCCTGGAGGGAAACAAGGTCATCAATGTATTGGTGCAACCTAGAACTACACACAGATGAGCAATCATTTCAGATTAAAGAAGAGAGATGCTGATTACCTGCTATCCTGAGTCAGAGTGCATGAAAAATTAAAAGAGATGAACTAGTGATCTTCTCTGCATAAGCCTTCCTGCCCCTTCACTAGAGGGAAAAGACTCTTACTCAGAGCATTCTAAGATTTAATACCTGTCCAGCCGTATCCAAAATGTCCAGATTGGCAGGCTCATCATCAATACGGATCCGGATTTTATAAGCATCTTCTACAGGAGGGAAGAAAGGTGTCTATAAACTCATAAACACAGGAATATGCAACCTTATTTTAAAATCTGTCTCATGGAAAAGCAGTTCTTTAAGTGCCCAAATTTTCTCAGGAAACATGCTAAATCCATTGAGATAAATAAATTAGGTCTTCAACTAAGGTTTTTATTATTTTTTTCACATAAGCGATGATGTATGTAAGTTTATCCACAGCTTAATAAGACTCCACCTACAATTCTAAGCTAAAAAAAGGATTCTGAGAGATCTTTTTTAAAATATTAGGCCAGAAAAGTAACTTTACCATTTATTAAACAGTTATTAGATGCCAGGCATTATACTAAGTAATTTATATACATTAACTCATTCACTAGTCATAATAATCCAGTGAAGTAGGCATTATTATCTTCATTTTAAACATGAAGAAAATTAAACTCTAAAACACTAAATGTGTTCCCCATATTACACAGTTAATTAATGATATAACCAGAATTAAAACCAAGGGCTGCTTGACTCAAAGCCTTACGTACTTAACCATATGCTATAATTCCTCCTAATTTTAATACTATAGAAAAGAGAAAAATCATAACTTACTTTACTATTTTCTAAATAATCCATATTGTCATAATTTCTCCTCTATGAAAGCAAATTTCTTTATGCATATTATTATAGTAACCTTGGAAAATACAGGAAAGTAAAAAAAAAAGAGAGAGAAAAAGCCCACTCAATATTTTCATCATTAGAACAACTGCTGCTTACATCCTGATGTATTTCCTGTTAACATTTTTTCTTGAACCCTTGCTTCTGACTCTTCCTCAAAGATGAAGGGCCCACTATATCAATGTTTCCCAAACTACAGGTCATGATCCATTAGGATTAGTGAGCTGTGAATGATTTTAATGGGTTTGGACCAGCATTAAAACAAACAAGCAGAAACCTAAACCAAAAGAGAAGAAACCAGAGTGCACCACAAACCATAAGCAGTGAGGTAACTATAGTTTGACGATATGTTAATTACCTACACATATGTGCACCTCTATACATACAGGCACACACATGCTTAAATGTGTACTGGTTACAATGTAAAGTTTCTCTTCTTGGAGTTAGTAGCCAAAGTTTGAAACAAAAAGCACTAGGTTATAAACCCAATGAGAGCAGACACCATCTTTTTCCTCACCACTGTACCCCCCAGGGCCTACCACAGTGCTTGGCACATAATAGAAACTCAAGAGACACAGTATTTGCTGTTGAATCAGATAATATTGTCAGGAGAGTAGCTGATTTGGAAAAAAAAAAATCAATAGATTCAAAAAAGTAACTCAGGAGACACAGTATATGAGTCTTACTTTAAAGAAGAGATATTTCTGGAGCTCTAAGTAAATTATCCTAAGCCCTAAATTGATTTTATTCCTAGAATTCCCACCATAGTTTGAATCTCTGAACAATGTTCTAAATTTAATACAGTAAATGAAAAACAAGACCTGTTTCTATTTCCCCTAATCCACAGAAGCATCTACTATATAAAATAACCACACCCAAAGCTGGGTTAGCACAGAACGCTCACTGGCTTTGTGGAAAACAGAGCAGCAGAGGCCTGACCCAATGGAAATCCTTTTTGGAGATTTGTTGAGAGAAAGTGTCACATCCTGAAAACACCAGCAGTATGGCAGACCTTCTGTGTCCTCCCCTTTCCCCACACCCATTTTTCTTTTATCCTGGGATACGACCCCTTAGAATCAAACCTGCTTCCTTATGGTTCAGGAAGGATGGTAACCTTCTTAGTCTTTGTAGAGAACAGCAATTAAAAATCTTTTAAAAGGCAAAACAAAACTACTTTTTACTTTAATAGTGTTTTGCCAACAATAAAGCGTTAAGGATTATAAAAGACACGAGGGAAGACTTTGCCATGTAATGAACCCAAGGTATAAGGAAGTAATGAAGGGCTCTGAGTAGAAAAAGTCCGGGCTCTGCAAGTCTGGGTTGTAAGAGTTCAGCAGGCTGGCTCTACTTGTTTTTCTGCTTCCTTTTGTGGAAGTTCAAACCAGCTGACTCATAGTTACAGAGTCAGTCTCAAGTCAGACCCTTAGAGAAGTGACAGCAAAAGGCTTCTGTTAAGTTGTCTTTAAACTTTTCCTTTAATCTGGCAATACAGTACACCAACCATAAGAATATGACAAAGAAAGTGTCCCATTAATGTTCAATAAAAGACAGACACTAAAGATGGCTTATGTACATATAAAGTTAAGGAGACATATAGGAAAAAGAAATAGTCATTTGTTTACCAACTGCTATGATACTCTTGTTGTTAAATAAATCCTGAATCAGACAGCAAAAGAGGCTCAAAATATAAATAGTTTAAAACTGTTTCAAAAATTGACACTAGAAGACTTTTATGGGGTTTCTTTGGAAACCTAAGTGATCATCTGACTTACCAATGGTGGGGTCATGATCTTCTGGGAATCGGTGGCTGATGAACTGCATGGTCATGGCTTCGAAACAAGAAATGAAAGTTAGAATCTACACAAAAGTGACCCACAGAGAGAATTTTCAGTATCAACATTGCATGATAACCAGTCTCCCAATTGGTTTGGGTGGAGGTCATTGTTTTGAGTACTTTTAGTCCTTCTTGTAAAATGGAAGAAAAATGTCACCTACCACTTTTCCCCACACCACCGGCGCCCAGCATCACTAGCTTGTATTCGCGTGAGAGTCCTGCAGGGCTGCTACAGCAGCTCCCACCTGGGCGACTTCCAGAATCCATTGTCCTCTTGGAGAAGCTTGGGCTGCCCCGAGGAAAAGGCACCTTGAGAAAGAAGAAAATATTTAATCCAGGTTGGAGACACCGTGACGACAGTCCGCAGCCAGTGCCCCACCTTCTCAGACTCGGGTCCGTGACGCCTGCTCCCTACTGCCGCCTTTCTGGCGGCCCTAACAAACCCCACATGCTCCCCTTCTCTGCAGGACACTTCAGTCCTGTAACACATCACAGGTTTCCCGAATTACTACTTTTTCCCGAGAGAAGAAGAAAGAAGAGACAAAGAAATTCAGAATTTCTTTTCAGACTGGGGCACCGGCACAGCAGGGAGAAAGCTGAGGTTTGGGGACCAAAGGAACTGCCCTGAGGCCGCAGGGGTCCTCTCACGCCCGCGGCACCCGGAGGTTCCGCCCCCTCCTTCTCCTCCGCGACAGCTCCCCTCCCCCAGCGCACCTCAGCCCGCCACCGAGCCCCCCTCCTCCTACCCGTCGGGACGTGACCGCCACGGCCGGTCAGAGCTCCCACTCCGTCCTCCTTCCCTCGCCGCGAGGCTCCGGCACTGACCTGCGACCCCTCCCGCAGCCGGGAAGATGGCGCCACCGGCCGGAGGGGCGGGGCCGCCCCGTGACGCCCGCCACCGGCCCCGCCCCTCCGGGGACGGCCGGCTCCCTCCAGGTCTCCAGACCCAGCCAGGCGACTCTTACAAAAGGCCCTTTGGTAGAGGCCCATACTCGGGGGATGCACACACACACAAAGAAGTTAAAACGTACATTATGAAACAACTATTTACACACAAGAAAGGAGGAAGTGATAAGGGACACATGGAGGACCGGTAAAGTGAGTAACAATTTACTCAAGGCTGTTTACTGTTTGTGATAAACTAATTTGGCCAAATCTAATGAGGAAACCAGGAAACGGGCACCTACCAAATCCTCCCCCAAAACAGGACTATCAATGATGTTCACCACTTAATAGCAGAAAGAGCAAATTTTATTAAACGAATAGCTACAATGACTTGGGCTCTTGAAAACAGGATCCGTTCTCAAAGACTAGATGTTACCAACATTCGAGTTAATTAATTAGAGTTCCGTATGTATTTTAAACATAAGTGAATAAAAGATATTTAAAAACTAGGTTGTTTTGTTTTAAACAAATGTACTACTCTCTGGACAGGAAATGCTAAAATTCAAAAGTTTTCAGGTGGCCTTGAATTAAATACAGAAATAAATGAAGGTACTATCACTATACTCCTCTATTTAGGCAGTAGACACAGGCACTAGAAGAAACTTTACACTGGGAAATTTTTCTGTTGAAACTTCTGTCCACTGTTCTTTTTGAAGAATGTTTTTCCAAATATAATTTGTATTTCTTTTAAAAATACGTTTCATTCACACATTCCTTTTAACCATGTTCAATAAAGGAGAGCTAGAATACGAAATTGGAAAACATCCAGCGTAATAATCCTTTGTTTTCATCTGGACTTTTAAGGGTTGACTTTGGAAAGTCATAAATCTCTCGGAACTGCCTGAAAACTTTTAGGTCCACATGTGCATTTTTCTGATGGGGTTATAATTTCATTATACTATGAGTAAAAAAGTTTATGAATTTTAGTGTAGGGTGGGTTGTGGAAGGAAAAACAGAAACCACAGGCAGAATATTTATACATTTATTTATAATGAAATTATGGTCTAAATATTTACAACATATAGGAAACCAGAGGATAAGTTTGTACAAAGCCAGCCTGCAAAGTATTCAAATGTGCAAAAATGACAGTTCAGTATCTCAAACTACTCCTGGTTCAGCAGACTAGCTCCTTCACTTTCACACATCAATATTTGATACAAAAAAGTTCTTTTGGCAAAACCTGTAATGCCAAGAAAAAGGACAAGTTGCAATTTCAGTCACTAAGTCCACCATCCTATTGCGAGCAGTCAAATCTCTCTATTTTAGCTGCAACCAGTTCTGAGAGAGACAGACCACTGTGTTTCGTTTCTGTGATGAGTTCTGACCAGCCTTTGAGCAGGTAGTTTTCTCTGACCCAGTTGAAGACAAGGAGCTTAGAAGAGCAATAAAAACAGCAATGGCTATCTGAGACAAGTGTGCCTGGAAGTGCCAGCTTTGGATCATCCCAATAAAAAGACACAATAAAAAAAATAACTTCATTTTCCTACCCAGGATCCAGCTATATCCAATAGTTTTAAATTAGTAAAACTGCATTTTCCAAAACAGAAAGAATCCAAAAATGAAATAGGGATGAGTTCTTAGTACTGAAAGGAAAAGGGTCTTAAAATCTTTTCCCCACTAATAAATAGTAAGGCTTTGTTTATAACCAGTTATTATCAAAATTCACCAAACAGTAATAAAATACAAATAAAACTTTATGTCAGAATAGGGGTGATTCATTTGGAAAAGGCTGGACCAGGTCAAATGTATACTGGAAGGACCCTGTTGGGATGCTTTGTTGAACAAGCACATTTCACCAACTGTTAAAAAGCTTCTGAGACAAATTTGTGATTCTAAGTAAATTTTAACAGATGCTATGCCACTGCAGAAATAAGGATGTTTTAAAAAGAATGGAACTCCTTTAAGAAAGAGGACACGGCATCCCTAACTTCTGCAAAGGTCCAAGATGTTCCCAGTACTGGCCCCAGAGTCTTCTTAAATCAAATGCATGCATTATTGCTAAAGAAGAGTCACCGAGGGTCAAAACTCTGTTCCACTCCTTCCTACGGGGCCATCCAGAATGGCATCTGTTGTTTAGCTCGTGGTTGTGATGAAGGGTATTGATATCCCAAACTCCAGCCCTGTGGAAAACTACTTGCATTTTTATGACCTCCGTGTTCCTCCTCTTCATCAGATGAATCTGCAGCATAAGCCACCAAGCCAAATCCCTTTTCTGTAGTTTTCATCTTCTTGACCGGATAATCTAGAATAGAGAAAAACAACCCCAACCCCATTCCCCACCAAGGAAAAAAAAAAAAGATAATACCATAAATTCGTTAATAAAAAAAAGATGTTAATTGTAAGTGGTTAGTTGGACACCATTTTGAGGTCACAGGGTCATGGTCACCCAAAAACGTTGAAGATCACACGAAAAACAGCACCAGCATCAGCAAATGTGAATCCACCAGAACCATGTAAGAAAACAGAGAAAGAAAAAAGAAACACAAAAAAAAAAAGAAAAAAGAAAAAAAAGGAAAGTTAGCAAGTGAGTCTCTGGAGGCTATTTCACCTTTTAAAGAGTTAAAAGAAAAGAAGTTAAGAAAAGAAAAAAACTTATTTTCTTCTGTTCGTTTTTATGACGACTATGGGCAAAGAACAAAAACAATCCCATGTACCTCTACAGGAATTAGAGTTCTGGGGTACGAGTAAGCAACATTTTTTATAACAGCCACAGGCTGACCATTCCCGACGAATAGAGCTATGAAGGGAGACAGGGCTCAGCTCCCAACACAAAGAAAAATCCGTATTTATTAAGTCTGTATCAGATTACCTCCAGGTATTCAGACAACAAAGACAACAAAATTTTGAAATGACCTACCAATCATTAGTATTTCCTAGGTTTTTAATGTCACTGATGCTACGTATAAAATATAAGTCGACTGACTCTTTTCTAGACACACGTCGGTTGAAAATATAAGGCTGTGTAACTATATGCTGTCCATATAAATAAAAAAAAGGTATTCTCATTAGCCAGTACATTATAGAGGTTGGATTAAACACGTGAATGAGTCAGACCTAAATGAACATCAGATTAGAAAACTAATAGCTTAAGACCAGTCTTAGCCACTCCCTTGTTCCCCCAGCTACACCTTACTCACCATGGCTCCCCGTTAAGGTCCCAGATCCATTCCTTTCATCAGACTCTGTTTTTATTCCAGTCACTGGAAAGGCTGGTGGAGGCATCAACTGCCTGTTAGAATAAAAAAAATGAAGTAGTCTTTCAGACAAATTCAATCAATCTTTAATTTCTCCAGTAGATAAGAAGTAGGATAAACAATACAGTCTACAGATAATCTTTCGAGTTTTTTAACCATTAATTTCAACTCTTTGCACCAGACCCCCTACCCTTCAAGCTATTATCAAGTTATAAGATCACAAGTCCTGTCCACAGAGCCAGGCCATGCCAAAAATAGAATGAACCGTAGTGGAAGTCAGCTCCCTCTTATGAAGTCTAATATTATAATATAGGAAAGGAGAATTCATTGGATGGCAGGCTGAACTCCCATTCAAGTACCCCCATCCATGATATTCTATGATTCTAAGTAGCAAAAATGGCTTGATTGTGTAACACTTCTGTTACTGCCTACCCTTAGGAAAATGGCCAAGAGGCAAACAATGAGAGTAAAGGAAGATGCCTGACTAAGCATGTTGTGAATTATCCAAAGCTGAATGTAACTCCTCCTAAGACTGTGAAAGGCAGATCGTTACATTTTCCATTACTGCATCAATTATAACAAACAGGGGCTTGTTTGATCCAAATGATTTCACTTTAGTTTTAGAACATGGAAGCTCATAGCAATGATCATTATTCCCACTAATGGTGCAAATATTTGAATATACTCATATAATTATGTTTCAATCAACTCACCTGTCCCTCTCTCGCTCTTTGCCTGAGGAACTTGCCGGCTTCGATCCTGCACCTTCAATCTCATTCTGACTGGAGAAGCCTGTACCTAAATTAGTCATATGAATGGGTCCATGCTATGAGCAGAAAAATACAGTGGCATTAGCAAATCTACAACTGCTGTATTGACTTTAGCTCCTTAATGTAACTGACAAGTGCCTCATCTTTCTGATACACTGCAGTAAGCTGCACTACATAGCTCTTTGGGATCTGGAGTATAACTATAGCTGAAGTAGAGATGATTTTTCTCTGGAGGACTTGGTCAGGGATGTTATGATTCATTATGCTATGTCTATTTTCAACTATCCATAATCGGTTGGAATAAACCTACTATAAACTACAAAAATGTTTCAAAGTTTATTTCAAAGAATGCTTCAAGGATTCTAGCAAAAAGTAAAGATGCTTTCCCAGTGAAATAAAACTGCATCAAAACTACACGCTTTAATAATCTTTAAAAAACTCTAGTGAATGACTGTGTTTATTATTATGTCTAAGCACAGAATCATTCCATTTCTGGCCGCCTTTTTTTGGAGGGGAAAAGAGAACAGTAAATTGAAAGCCAAGGTTTTCAATACAAACCATATATTGGTAGAATATTAGCTTTTGGTGAGATGTGTAGGGAAGTAAGAACTATCAGAGGCTTTCAAGAGTCTGTTGTATGAATGAGAGGAAGTGCAGAACTCTACAGAACTCCTTCCAGATGCTGGTCATAGGAGATTCTCTCTAGGTGAAAGCTTTGTATTTTCTTATCACTCTGACCCCAAAGACAAAACCCACCCAAAGGGAATCACTCTCGTTTCCAATTAATCCCCCAAGGATAAAAACCTAATCTAAATGGATTCCAGAAGGCAGAAATCCTAGCACTGGGAGGACAGTTGATATAGATGTGAATTTATCTTTCTTTAAAGGGAGAATATAGTAGGATAAGATGAGGAAAGTAAGACAGGGTATTTTATTTAACCTGGTATCCAAGAAGTCCAGATTCTCGTTCATCTGGTAGCTCCTCTGTGAATCGCCTCTTCTGTGCCTGGGGTTGAGTTGGGAGTGGGGGCTGGGGCTGGGGCGGGGGCTGGGGCTGGGGGCCAGCAGGCAAGGCAGTTTTGACAGGAGCAGCAGGAATAAAAGGCCCACTCATCGGACTCTGGGACCAAAACAAACCAAAGGGAAAAAGGTGTGAGAACGTCCAACTAATGAATAAGTAAACAATGATTACAATATACTCTAATGATCAGTATGTATCAGACGAATCTTTCATCCTCCAGTCCTTAGTTTCCTCTATACATAATTTGGTAACAGTATCGCCTAGCCTTCCCACCCTCATGGGAGGGAAACATGAAATTGACAATCTCTACAGTGCTTTGAACTCTCAGGAAAAACCGGTTGTGCATTTGGGCTCTTAGGAGCAAACACGACCATTAACAAACAATAAAAACTCCAGCCACTTACTTAGTTCAGAAGTTATCAAGCAAGAACATTCTCTTATTTAAAGCCCTTAAATCAATGTGATTAGCTCTTTTGGGGATCACAAATCCTGCTAATGTTTGTGGCAAAGGCAACTTCATCTACCACTTCCATGGATAAGCTGTTAAGTCAAAAGCAAGGCTGTCTAATGTTTCAAGAGGTTGTTCCAAAAAGGAATAAGGGGTGACCAAAAGACAATATATATTAGAGAAGACAAGCACTTCTAAAAGGAAAACTCTTATTACCAACAGCTAATACTTATGACTGCTTGGATCATTTTACTTAACCCTTGCAACTCTTTCAGATATTATCATTATGCCCATTTTATATCTAAAGAAAACCAAAGCCTGGATAGGTTAAGTTATATCCCAAGATCATACAGCTCAAAAATGGGAAAGCATGACAAACCCTGGCAGTCTATCTCTAAACCCCAACTCTTAACCACTCTGCTATATTGCTTCCAAATTACAAAACAGTGTGGCTCAAAGCTGGAGAACTATAGCTCTGCCTAAATATAAAAAGTAAAATAAGTATGACTAGGGACCACAAACAGAATTTAGTTCACCAGCCCTTCTTCATTTCACACTGTACAACCCTCTTCAGTGCTCACAGCCCACAGATAAGGAGGCTGGGCAATGGTTCGAGGCTGCAGTTTACTCTTGCATGGGTACACTATGAGAGGCCCACAGAAGGGCCTGCCATAAATCCATTACCATGCTCTCTGCCTTGTCTCTAAGGACTGTATATAATCTACCTAGATGACCCGGCCACCAACTGTTTTCCTAAAATTCTAATTTCTTTTATACTAGCTTTCATGATCCTTAAGTTTGGAAAGTTCACATCTCTTGGCCTAGGAACACCTGTACATAGTATAATATTTCTAAGACTAGTGTCTCAGTCCCAATCATTTAGAGGTGTGGAATAGGCCAGCGCCCTTGAGCCAGACACAGGCAAATGATGGCCCAGAGTACGGCCAACTATGATTCTGGCCTGCCACCTGTTTTTGTAAATCAAGTTCTACTGGAACACAGCCATTCATTTGGTATTGTCCACGGCTGCTTTTGTGCTCCGATAGAGTGCAGTAGTTATAGCAGACTGTACAGCCCACAAAGCCTAAAATATTTACCATCTAGCTCTTTATAGAAAGTTTACCAACTCCTGCTGCTATTCGGTGTCAAGACTTGTGAAACCAACCGTAAACTTCAGGATGAATACGCACATGTACACCCTATCTCAAGGAATTCAGGTGGTTTGGTGGTGGGAACACAGGAAGACAATATAAAATACCTCACATTACATATCATTTCTGAATACCACCACCACATTCCCACCCCTTGCCTGCCCCAGTTTTTCCTAATTCAAAGGCATCATGTTTCATATCCTTGCATCCTACCTGTCCAGTGCTAGCAGGAGGCTGCACTTGTGTTATCGGGTATTGTGTTGGCACAGGGGGGACTCCAGTAGGTAATGCTGGCAAGACTCCAGGTGCCAATGAAACAGCTGGTGGCACTATGCTTGGTACTCCATAAGGAGGTTGAACTGGCTGCTGAGGAGGGGGAACAACAGGGTAACCAGACTGATAGCCATTGGATGGATAATATGGTGGTTGAGGAGGGACACTACTTATAGCAGAGGGTTGTGTATAGCCTGAGGGGGAAGAAAAAAAGTGTTTAATCAGCTGCAGCAGAATGAGACATTTTAGCTGAATATTAAACTTAATCTCTAGGGAAGAATAACACTGAGGCATGAATTACCCTAAGTTGAAGGGAACATTATTAGTGCCCTGGCACAGTTAGGCTAGCCTCAAGTATATTTTATGCATAAATCTCACTACCAAAACATTTTTTAAACACTTCAAGATACACCCACCTGGTAAAGGTACAGCAGTATTAATCTGATTCACAAATCTAGAGTATTCACCATGAACCTGAAAGAGAAGGGACAAAATTAATATGAGACAGTCCCAATGCACTGAGTATTTATAAAGATCCAATTCTACAATTCAGGACCAAAGCAATTAGGAATTGAAATATTTCCATCGATGTTTCTATCAAATTCAGACTTGTTTGATCTAAATTTTAATATGGCACACCTATAAATTAAGCCAGGTTTCGGGAATCAGGAGCATGGACATCAGGAGCATCCTAAATCCTCCAAACTAGATCCAATTCTGGGGTACAAATCATTCAGAGTGCCACAGAAACTAAGCAGTTACGCAATTTCTAAGTTGTCAGTGTAACTGTTGAGAATTCATTCATTCTTTTATCTGCTGGGTGACTTGTTCTCAAGGAGCTCATGGTTTAATAACGGTTTAGCACGGCCCCTCTCCAGTTCTTCATTATTAGCATCTTACTAAGTCCATAACTTCAAGTAGCAACAAAGAAACAGATGGGGAATGGTCAGGGAAGTTATCTGGTATAAGAGATAGTAAATTAGGTTATCTCACAAAAGCAAAGTAAACAACAGCTTCCCAAAAGGGCACCATTAAATACCAAATAACACAAGGTTGAACATATTCAACTCCCAAACCTGATATCCTTTAGGTGATATATAAACAACCCTATGATTTAATTTTTGGTTATTTGATTACAGAATGAAAAGAATGAATAATCAAATAAGCAAGTATCCCAAAGGCAATGCTAACTGGTTTAAACTATTACAGCTCTAGCTTTACTTTAGCTAAAGCTAATATTAAAAAGAATTTGAAATGCCCATCATAAATGACTTGACCAGGATTAAAAGTAATATTTAAACAGCTGAAAACGTTAAGATTTTATGATACTAATGTAATATAGATTTCAAAATTGCATATTGAAACAGCGCCTGAAGAAATGCATACCAACTGTGACTCTGGCTAGGGGAGTTTGACTTCCTTATAGAGAATGGTAGTTGCTGTAATGGTGTAGTGGTTTGAGTAGTGTCCCCCTCAAAACTCACGTCTTCCCAGAACCTCAGAATGTGACCTTATATATTTTGGAAACAAGGTCTTTGCAGATGTAAGCAGTTAAGATGAGGTCATACTGGATTAGGGTGGCCCCTAAATCCAACAACTGGTACCCTTAGAAAAGGAGACAGACACAGAATTACAGGGAAGGCCAGATGAAGATGACAGCAGAGATTGAAGTCATGTTGATACAAGGCAAGGCAAGGACTGCAGGCAATCACAAGAAGCCAGGACACAGGCATGGGATGGCTGTTCCCTCACAGCCTCCAGAAGAAATCAACCCGGCCCACACCTTGATTTCGGACTTCTTGTTCCCCAAACTGTGAGAAAGTAAATTTTTGTTGTGTAAGTCACCCAAGTAGCAGTAAATTTGTATGGCAGCCTAGGAAACTAATATAGGTGGGAAAAATAGCTAAGACACAATCCAAAATGGCAGCAGCTCTTCTGAATGAGTATCAGACAGACAAATATAACTCACTGTTTGCAAGAGATTCTCACAGAGCTTCTTGGCAGCAGCCAGACCTTCTGGTTTGGGATGACTGCAAAGAAAAAAGAAACAAAAATTCAAAGAGGAGAAAAATAAAAGCTAAAGAATTCTACTTTCATTTTGCATGCAGTTTTATAAATTGAATATAGTCAATGCAGCACAAATCTAAGCTTCTGAAAATCACAAAATAGGAACACAAAATGTCAGAGAAGTCCTTTAAGATATAACTGGTATCATCACCACAAATATTTTCTTGGTCTTTTTCTGAATAGTGATACTTCTTGATATAAAGAGAAGATATTTTAAAATAGTGTCATAGGTTTAAACGAAAATTATTTTAGGCTCATCACAGCTCATTTTAGGATCACACACTTGCGTAAAACCCAAGGACTTGAATACTAAAAAGAGAGAATTCCACCTTCTACTTCAACAATTTTTAAATAGCTTTTTTTTTTCTTTTTGAGGAAGATTAGCCCTGAGCTAACACCTGCTGCCAATCCTCCACTTTTGGCTGAGGAAGACTGGCCCTGAGCTAACATCCGTGCCCATCTTCCTCTACTTTATATGTGGGACGCCTACCACACCATAGCTTGCCAAGCGGTGCCATGTCTGCACCTGGGATCCGAACCGGCAAACCCCAGGCTGCCAAAGTGGAATGTGCGAAGTTAACCACTGCGCTACCGGGCCAGCCCTAATTCAACAATTTTTATTAACTAATCATAAAGTGATTAAGTGTTTACCTTAGTTCCTTATGTTACTACTGATTAAGCCCATTTTCTCTTACTCCTGAATCATTCCTGCCTGTACTGGTAAGTTGAACAAGGATTCAAACGTCTTCAGCCCCATCCATTCATACCTGATGTAAATATACATAGGTTCAAAAGCTTCTCGGCCAGATGCTGGCTCAATGCAGCCTGAACCTTTGCCTCGTAGGAAGACTTTGGCACCTGTTTCAATCTGAATGTGCTGCAAATAGGAGCAGCCTGGACCTTCCACTTTCTCCTTCACATTAAAAGTGGGCACAGCATGTTCTAGACCCACGAACAACTTATCTTGAACATAATGCATCTGTAGAAGAACAGAATAGCCCAGATTAAACAGAGAACACGTAATTAAATCCTAATCTTGATATTAAGCAAAACACTTTAATCTTCCAGATACTTTTAATAGCTTCCAGAATAAGGACCCCTATAATTTCTACCAAGAGTCCATAGACATAAACACTACTAAGAAGCTTAATTTAAGCAAAAACTACATATTCCACGTACCTACCTACAACACTAACACCTTACTCTGTTCAGCAAAATCTATTTAAGAGAGAAAAACCCAAGATCAAACAATGAGTAAGCATACCCACTTCCCTCGACTAATTTACGTTAATAAGAAATCATGGCAAAGACAGTCTCCTGTAAAACTGGAGTGGAGTGTTGGGTAGTACAGTCAGCCCTGTGATACTCTCCAATAAGGGCTGCTCTCTCCAACCCCTTTTTCTAGGAGGATTGTATCAGCCGAGTCTTGCTTCATCAGACTCAGCCTTCTTAGTCCTCCAGCTGCCATCAAGTTTGCAAGTATAAATTCAGACCACTAACTTCAAAATGTACAATGTGCATACTCTTTGATCTATCAATCCTCTTCCTAGTGGATATCACTATAAAGAGATGTGCGCTCAGCTGTTCATTACATCTTGGAAACCTAAATGGTCCCTTAACAAGATAGCAACAGCGGGTAACTTTCAGATTGGAATTTCAGGATTTTATTATTTTCTTCATACTTTCTGTATTACTTGGCACACATCATTTTTACAGAAATGATAAAGCACTTAATAATCTCTCCACAAAACATACCCCTGACTGGAAGGGAGGCTTCTGGCTAACAGCTGGAGACAGCTGTGCAATAGGCGCTGGCTGGTGATAGACAGTGACTGTTGCCCCATTAAAAGTTGGACTCGTCCCTGTGGCAGCCTTGACCACCCCATTGGTGATGATTTCTTTGATTCGGTTTACAGCTCCTACGGAAAAACACAGATAGGAAGATACTATACCAAAGAATTGAATGAACTGATTAGTACCCAGTGATAAATGCAAGCCAACGCTCAAGCATTAACTCATTTTATAGATCACCCAAGTATTTCGCTCCCCATGCATATCCATGAGTAGTTCATAAATAAGAGGAAAACATTCAGGAACAGCCTGCTAATTTATTACATACAGGTCTCTACTTTGCCCTTCACAAAAAGCGATATGTGAGCCAAAAACATTACTTACTGTCCACTAACTCCCGTGTCTGGCCCTGAACGTGAAGATATAATGGACGATCCCTATAAAGAGAAATATAAAGATGATCTCAAACTGGTCCTAACCAAAAGAGCCAAATGGGTCTTCAAATGTAATTTGCAACGTTTAAAGTTTCCAAACAAGTAAAAGGGACTATATACGTAATAACAGCTATTGCTAGTTAATTTCTAAGACCATGGTTTTACAGCGGGTAAATAAATAAAATTTTCTGGTTATCCATTCATGTGAGCCTAAAGTTAACTGGCTCACTTATGGATCAAATCTGTTCTTATGGGCTCATGAACATTAATACCCAGTCAGAGGAGAAAACCAGTGTTTGAGAACAGAATTCCCTTTTGTTAGTTATCTAATAGGTTATGGGTAAATCGGCTCTTGGCTGCCCAAATTAATGGGTCCAGAGTGATGGTGGTGGGGCTGGCCCGGTGGCGCAGCAGTTAAGCGTGCATATTCCGCTTCTTGGCGGCCCAGGGTTCACCGGCTTGGATCCTGGGTGCGGACATGGCACTGCTTGGCAAAAAGCCACGCTGTGGTAGGCATCCCACGTATAAAATAGAGGAAGACTGGCAGTAGTTAGCTCAGGACTAATCTTCCTCAAAAAAAAAAAAAAGCGATGGTGGCATATAGATAAATTTCTTTAACGGCCTACACCAACTGAGAAGACTCTTTAGATTCTAAATGTAAAGTAGCTTAGATTCAGATTTTTTTTTTTAAAAGATTTTATTTTTTCCTTTTTCTCCCCAAAGCCCCCCAGTACAAAGTTGTATATTTCTCATTGTGGGTTCTTCTAGTTGTGGTATGTGGGATGCTGCCTCAGCCTGGTTTGATGAGCAGTGCCATGTCCGCGCCCAGGATCCGAACCAACGAAACACTGGGCCGCCTGCAGCGGAGTGCGCAAACTTAACCACTCGGCCACGGGGCCAGCCCCGCTTAGATTCAGATTTTGATTATAATAGAGAAAGTGATCAATAACCATACAGTAAATAAAAAGCTGTACGTAGAAAATAACTCTTTAAAGACAAAAATGTTCAAAACAGCAACTAGCACATACACAAAGTTGAAATACACTCTTGGTTTGGGGAGCAAATTTTGGCTCCTAATTATATTCGGTTTAAGCCAATGTTAAAAACGTTGCATTACCTCAAGTACCTTTCCTCAAAAACTAAATAATGGAAGCGATGAAACTAAATTGAGATGAAATCTTTACATGGATAACCTATAACCATCATAGAGGCATTAAGGAGCTTGATTAAAAAAATTTTTCTACAGGGAGATGACAACAAAACATGAGCCCATTTCTTGAAAGAAATATTTCCAGATATTCAGAAATATACTCATTAAATATTCAGAGTTCAGAAGTATACTCATTAAATGTTAACATTTGGGGCAGGCCCGGTGGCACAGCAGTTAAGTTCGTGCGTTCCGCTTCGGCAGCCTGGTGTTCACCGGTTCAGATCCCGGGTGTGGACCTACACACTGCTTGTTGAGCCAAGCTGTGGCAGGCATCCCACATGTAAAAAGTAGAGAAAGATGGCCACGGATGTTGGCTCAGGGCCAGTCTTCCTCAGAAAAAGAAGAGGATTAGCGGCAGATATTAGCTCAGGGCTAATCTTCCTCAAAAAAAAAAAGTTAATTATCATCTTCTTTTACACTTCATGTAATCTGTTTCCTCTAATAAAACCATTAATTGTGAAATAAAAAACCAAAGAACAATAGGATAAATAGCTGCCAACACTTCTTACATCTGTTGGAGATGTCCCAAATTCTGCAATAAAGCATATATACACACACACACATATATATATGAAGCTACTAACCAAACATTTACACATATGCTCTAAGAGTGAAAAATATGAAACATACGTCCAATCCTTCTTCAAGGCAGAGGACATGCATACATACCCTGGTCCTACTTTGGCCTTCTCCTCAGTTGTCATGAACCTCCCTCGAGTTGACACTGCAGCCCCACTAAGTCGGCTGATCTAAAAAGCAAACATCTTATTAAAACGATGATGTGGCAATTGACTGATTTCAATGACAGGTAACAGGATAGATTTTCCCTATTCATTCACTCCACCAATAAAGCAGGAGTGAGTTCTCGCCCCTATCTGAAATTTCAGTTCCATTGCTTCCTACTCAAACCAACCCAGGTCTCTTCACCTTCACTAAGATGTTCCTCTGCAATTAAATTAAACCCAATCCTGACTTTGGAGACTATGACCCACCCAAACCCACTAATAAATATCTGACTCTTGTTTGTCTGTTTAGAGGTCTTGTCCTCCCGAAACTACACCCACCCACCACCTTCCCCAAAGAGGCCCAACATCTTCACACCTCATCTTGGGTCTGTCCTCGAGTCAGCAAGTTCCTACACGTGAGAGGCACATCATTGATCTCTACTTCAGCGACCACCAGGTCATCCTTGCTTTTATTGCTAGTTAGGCCTTTGCCAGGGGCCTGAAGCTACAAAAAGAGAAATCAGATTAAAAAGTTTAGAAGACGAAATATCTTTTTTTTGTCTAATTTGTTGTCAAACGCCCTTTCCCATGTACCACCGCCTCCCTACCTTTCCTTTTACCTGTCTGCAAACATACTTGGAAATACTCCTTGGTCATTCTTCGTAAGTGAGATAACAAGCAAAGAAAACCTCACTAAAATGACACCCGGTAGTCAACTTACTTGAAGGCCATCATTAGATTTCTCTATAACCGTGGCTGTGTACGCATTTTTATGATCATATAATTACACGAACTCTATGGACCAGAACCTGCAATCCCCAAAGGGAAAGCTAAAGGGTCGAGTTATGACCCTTTACAACTCAATCAGCTAGCTGTATGTGTAGTAAAATACAGGGTAGAGCTAACACTCAGTGCAGAGTCCAAGAGGCCATACATCTCATTCAGGCAAGAGAAAGCCGCCTTTGTGCCAACACTATCGTCACAACACATCAAATTCAACTAATTCCATCCTTGCAACGATCTCAAAAACCCTTCAATTGTATCTAATTAACATCTTATTACTCCCTTTATTAAGGAAGAACAAACAGAATAGACAGACAGCCAGGTAAGATCCCAAAATCTGATCTAGTTTTTCTCAACTTAAACTACAGGCAATTCCAGATAGCTGGATTTGAGTGCTACCTGAAAAAAATCTTAATCTCAAAATGGCCTTCTTCCACCCTTAGCTACCCTGGACCAATGTCTAGCAAATCTGCTCAAGGAAGGTAAAACACAGTTTCTTTGTGCATTAGGTGCATTTTTAAAATGAGAAGGCAAACTAAATAGACTTGACATCATCTCCTTACTTCTGCTTAGCCCTTTACAGTACGCATTTACACATCTTATCTCACTGAATCCTTTCTTTTCTGAGGAAGATCAGCCCTGAGCTAACATCTGCTGCCAAGCCTCCTCTTTTTGCTGAGGAAGACTGGCCCTGAGCTAACATCCGTGCCCACCTTCCTCCACTTTATATGTGGGATGCCTGCCACAGCATGGCTTGATAGGTGGTGGCTAGGTCCGCACCGGGCATCTGAACCAGTGAACCCTGGGCCAGCGAAGTGGAGTGCACAAACTTAACTGCTGTGCCACTGGGCCAGCCCCACACTGAATCGTTATGGTCACCTTTAAAGTCATATATTAGTGTTGTCCTACAAAACTTTCTTTGATGACATAAGCATTCTCTATCTGGCAGCCCAACATGTGTGCCACTAGCCACATGTTCACTAAGCACTTGAAATGTGGCTAATGTGACTGAGAAACTAAATTTTAAATTTTACTTTTAATTCAATAGCCACATGTGGCTAGTATCCACTGTACCGGACTGCACAGGTAATTATTACTATCAATTCCATTACAGATGAGGACAGAGACTAAAGATGTCAAAGCCACACAAACAATCCCTGGGGATTCTGGGTTTCAAACCTAGGTATTCTGATTCTAAACCCAGCATTTATGTACCATGCTGCCTCCTGCTGAGTTTACTATTTTAGACTACCTTTTAGAGGAAAAGAGTAAGTCTAAGTGGTTAACACCAGTAGGAAGGGTTTTAATATTTAAGGAGCATTCCATCTCCATCAGTGTGCTTTTAATATTTCCTTGTAGACCTTAGAAACGGACACGTGACTCACACAACTTTGCAAACTACAAAACTACTATGAACAATGAACTTCCAATTCACTAAAAGTTCTCACTAATTCTGCAGAACTTGAATATTTAAGCATCCAGACAGGTTATGGCCTACTGATAAACATTCTGCTGATGTTGTCTACTAATGAACCGGAAGGCCTGTAAAGAACTTCGTTTTCTTTCTTTCAGCTCTGATGAGGTATAATCAACAAGAATTATACATATTTAAGGTGTATAACTTGATGTTTTGATACACGTACACACAGTGAATTGAACATATCCATCATCTCACATGAACTGCATTTTCAAACACAGGAACTTGTCACTTCATAGGTACCATGGAAGGCAAATTTTAACTTAAGCCAAAAGAATTTTTTTCAAATAATAATTACAATGGAATGGGCTGCCTTGGAACACAAGGAATCCTCTGAATCTACAGGCTTTCAAGGAAAAGCTGAACACCCAAGTGTCTGAGCTGACTCTGAAGTCAGATCTGTGCCTACCATTTATAGACCTTGGACAAGTTACTTTACATTCACGACCCTAATTTTCCTCATCTGTAAACTACTGACAATAATCCATTCCACAGCATTGCTGTAAGGATTTTAAGCGCAAAGCATGCATTCTAGCAGTAAAAACAGCCACTGTACTCATTATCCTGTAGGAAGATTCTTGCATTCTATGAAATGACCAAATAATTTCCTCAAATAATGTGAAAACAGCAAAACAACCCATATATAAATTATTCACTTTAGTTCATGTTTAATTGTACTTTAGTTAGGCAGTCACTAAAAATCTGAATCTATAGATTCTAATTAAAGTCCATGTTTTAAAGCTCGCTTGCTTTACCTGAACTTCTCTTTTGACTTCAGGGAGGTCATGTATCAAAAACGATTATTACACCATTGCTTTCAATGATTATATAGATAGAACCTGGGCTGAACTAAGAGACAAAATGAGCCATTTGGTCCAGAAATGTAATCAGTCCAATCAAAATTGCCTCCTAAAAACAACTGGGAAACTATCATCTGATATATTCCAAAACTAAGTGATGTTGAAGTTACTGTATCCCCCGTTTTCTCCTTCATTAACACAACGATTGTCAGATTACAGAATTACAAAATAACCTGAATTAAATGAGCAATTAGCAGAGTCCCTTTAACTCCAAATACCTTCTCAGCAGCATTCTGAGTTGGTTTCAGCTTTCCTTTGGCCATGAGCATGGCATTGATCTTGGCAGCCACAGCAGCCGCAGCATCCAAGGCTCCGGAGGGAGCAGCTGTGGAGCCCCCAGGGCTTCCCCCACTGCTGGTAACCTCCCCACCTGGGGCCGCCGGTGGGAGGAAGAGAAGGGGGGCTGGAGCTGGTTGGTCCCATTTGCTGCGGCGCCTACAGGAAGTAAAAGGAAAATATTGGGACCCAAAGCTTTTATTTATATTATTTTCCCTTAATACACCTTAGCACCCCATCTCCTTAAATAGATAATTCCTGCACTATTTCCCCAAATGTTCCCTTCTTTCAACCCTTTTCCAGAATCTACTTCCTTTCTACTCCACCATCTCTATCAGAAGACCCCACTCGTCCCTCATGACCTCGTTTTCGCCTTCGCCTTGGCTCGGCCTTCCGAAAGTCCCTGCTTTCCTCCGCCCTCTGATCCCCGTCGGCCGTTTTCAGGGCCCCAGGCCTGTCACCATCCTTCTCCCCAAAACTCCGGCCTTCCAGTATGTACACTTGCCACTGAAGCGCCCCGCCACCCATGCGCATCTTCCCATGGTCCCTCCGCACCCCCGCGCCCCATGCTCGCTGCGAGGCCCTCGCCGAGAAGCTTTACCCGCCGGCTCCAGGATGTGTCGCGCTCCCCGCGGACATGGCGACCGACTCTGCTCAACCACCCGCCAACTACCCCACTACCACCTTACCGTCACTTCCGCCCCCAACGCCCTTACGCACAGCCTCTTCCGGTCGTGAGGCAGGGCGCTTCCGGTGAGAACGTCTATTCCGATTGGACTCTCGTTGATTTCAAGGCGTCTGGCGTTCTCGGAGACAGGCAGGGTGTGATCTTCCTGCTTGCGCCTTGCCCTAGAGGAAGATGGCTGCTAAGTCTCATATCAAGGCGGAACGGCGCGAGGACAATCCATTTTTGTTATGGGCAAGTCGGTAGCCTAGAAGACAATACGCATGAGTCAGGGAGTTAAGCAGGTTTTTCCCCAAATTCAGCTACGTTCCTTTGGAGTCCCAGCCTCTGATCGGGGAGAGAGCTTTTCTGCGACTTTTGCCCACTTCAGGTTACAGTTACCTATTTAGGAAAAGGGAAATGATTCGTCCCAAAGGTCATTTGAAGAGTTTCTCTTTTTTTTTCATTCCTCTGCGCCAAGCACTGTTTGAAGAGCAGGGCATATAAGGATGTAAAGATAAATAAGCCGCGGGTCCTGCCTTTCTGGCACTCACACTGTGGCGGGGTAGGCACGCGGGCAAATACATATAATAGGGTTGTATAATAAGCAAAGGTGAAGAAGATGAAATGTTCAACTTGGTGGGGCTTTAGACGCAGGGATTTGAAAGAAACGAAGCTGAACAGGCTGGATGAGGGCTGGAGAAGTGGTGATCCAGAGTAAGTTATGAAACATCCTGCTTTGGGATCTACGTACTTCGAGTTGGACTGGCTAGAGTGTAGGGGCCAGATCACGAAAAGCCTTCGCCCTGAATGCTGAGGTGTGTTCGAGGTGCTTGTGAAAGCCAGCGATTTCCAACATATGGGGTTTCTGGTAGCTGCAAGGAGTATCTAGATCGAATAAATAAAACACGATGCTATTTTTCAAATAAGTTTACATTCTGATATGATTAATAGAATACAAATTCATTAAAAACCGAATTTATAGTGTTTTCCTTTCGGCATTTAATAAATTTCCATACAAATGCCACGTTTATCATAGAGGAAACGATGTGTGTATAAATATATATAAAATATATTTCTTCATTCTTTTCTGTTGCATTGATCTATTTGTTCCTTTGCTATACTGTTTTTATTACAATAATTCTACATTTTAATATTTTAATAGCTGTTAGGGCGAGGCAATTCTCATTCTTCTTCTGTATTTCCTTGCCTATTCTGACAAGTGTACTTTTCAAATGAATTTTAGATTAAGCAGCATTGTTTTTCTTTTGCTTCATCTCCCCAAAACACAACGCTGTTGGGATTCTGATTGAAAATACATTGTGTTTATTTTTTCCTTTTTTTAAAATTGAGATATAATTAATATACCATAAAAGTTACTCTTTTTAGAAGGTTACTTTAAGTGTACAGTTCACTGGGTTTTAGGGTATTCACAAGGTTGTGAACCATCACCATTATCTAATTCTAGATCATTTTCATTACCCCCAAAACAACCCTGCACCCATAGGCAGGCAGTTCCCATTTCCCCCTGCCACCAGCCACTGGCAAACTCTAATTTACTTTCTGTCTCTATGTATTTGTCTATTCTGGACATTTCGTATAAATGGAATCATAGACTATGTGACCTTTTGTATCTGGCTTCTTTCACTTAACATGTTGTAGCATCCATGTTGTAGCATGTATCAGTACTTCATTCCTTTTTATGGCCAAATAATATTCCATGGTATGGATATACCACAATTTGTTTCTAGATATTTGGATTGTTTCCACTTTTTGGCTGTTATGAATAATGCTGCTATGAACATTCGTGTACAGGTTTTTGTGGGAATACATATAGTTTCAGTTCTTTTGGGTATATAACTAGGAATGGAATTGCTGAGTCATATGGTAAATTTGTGTTTAACTTTTTGAGGAACCGCCAGACCATTTTCTAAAGTGGCTGCACCATTTTACATTCCCACCAGCACTGTATGAGTGTTTCTATTTCTCACATCCTCGACAACACTTGTTATCGTTCATCTTTTTGATTATGGCCTAGCCATCCTAGAGGGTGTGAAGTGTTATCACATCGTGATTTTTATTTGCATTTCTTTAATAACTAATGATATTGAGCATCTTTTCACGTGCTTATTTGACATTTCTCTATTTCCTTTGAAGAAATGCCTACTCAAATCCTTTGCCCACTTTTAAATTGGGTTGTCTTTTTATTGTCGAGTTGTAAGAGTTCATTATTTTTGGAGGATACAAGTCCCTTCAGATATGTGATTTGCAAATATTTTCACCCATTGTATGGGTTATCTTTTCACTTTCTTTTTTTTTATAAATTGAACTTTTTTTTTAAAGACTTTATGTTTGCTTTTCCTGCCCAAAGCCCCCCGGTACATAGTTGTGTATTTTTAGTTGTGGATCCTTCTAGTTGTGACATATGGGATGCCGCCTCAGCATGGCCTGATGAGTGGTGCCATGTCCGTGCCCAGGATTCGAACCAGCAAAACCCTGGTCCGCTGAAGCAGAGCGTGAGAACTTAACCACTTGGCCATGGGGCTGGCTCCTCCCTTTCTTGATAGTGTATTTTGAAGCACAAACATTTTAAATTTTTGATTAAGCATTTTCTTTATTTTTAAACTTGGAGAGTATTGACAAGTTCACCATAATGATTCTTCCCACACAGGAATGTTGTATGATTTTCCATTTTTTGGAGTCTTGTGTTATGGCTTTCAGTAAATCTTACAGTGTTTTTCATCTGGATTTTGCTTCCTTTCTTTTTGAGTACATTCATAGGTATTTAAAATTTTTGACTTCTATTTTGAAAGACATTTAAATTGTTTTTTTAAACAAGTTACTCTTGGTATAAAAGAAATCTGCTTTTTTTTAAAAAAAAAGATTTTATTTTTTCCTTTTTCTCTCCAAAGCTCCCGGAACACAGTTGTGCATTTTCAGTTGTGGGTCCTTTTATCTGTGGCATGTGGGGTGCCTCCTCAGCATGGCCTGAGGAGTGGTGCCATGTCTGCACCCAGGATTCGAACTGGCAAAACCCTAAGCCGCTGAAGCAGAGCTCGAGAACTTAACCACTCGGCCACATGGCCAGCCCCTCTACTTATTTTTATATATCTAGCCACCTTGCTAAACTCTAAATAGTTTTAATAATTTTGTAGCCAGATCTCATGGACTGATAAAATATTATAGTGGACAAAGGCACATACTGCCTATGTTCAAATCCCAAAATCACCACTGATTTACCTGTGTGACCTTGACTTCATTTCTTTAACTTCTCTGCCTCAATTTCCTTATCATTAAAAGGAATATAATAATAGTGCTTACCTCACAGAGTTGTTATGATGGCTATATGAATTAATATATAAAAAGTTCTAAAAATGCTATAGATATGTGTTTCCAATTATTATTTTCTAGATTTAAAGTATAAGTTACAAGGAATGTAAAATTAATCTCTTCATTGATAATGTTTGTACCATTTAATTTTTCTTGGGTTATTTTTTTTGCATTATCAAAGTAAATGGTGAAAAATAGTGGTGAGTGAACAGTGAACATTCCTATTTTGTTTCTGACTTTAATTCCACTTTCTTTTCATTTTACGTTGTTTTTTATTTTCAATTAAAAAAGCATAGTGTTGATTGCCTTAACATACAGTTTAGGTCCTAGGGGATCTTACTTTCTCTGCTCCTGTTGTCCTCCCACCACCCTTCGCAGAGGCAGCAGTGTCATGAATTTGTTGTGGGTTCTGCTTTTTGTGTTGTGGGTCCATGTTTTTATATTGTTACAACACTGTACAGATACATAAACGATATACAGTATAGTATTGTTTGTGTATGTTTTTTTCAATTGAGGTGAAATTCACATAACTTAAAATTAACCATTTTAAAGTACACAAGTGAGTGGCATTTAGTGCATTCACAGTGTTGTGCAACAATCACCTGTCTCCAGTTTCAAAACCGTTCCTCACCCCAGAAGAATACCCTGTGTGCAATAAGCAATCACTCCCCCTTCCTCCCTGTCCCCCATTCTCTGGTAACTGTCAATCTGCTTGGTGTCTCTGTGGATTTACCTACTTCATGTATTTCATAGTCATACAGTATGGGATCTTTTGTGGCTGTTTTCTTTCACTTAGCATAACGTTTTCGAGGCTCGTCCCAGTTGTAGCATGTATCAGTACTTCATTGCTTTATATGGCTGAATAATAATCCATTGGATGTATATACCACAATTTATTTATCCATTCATCAGTTGATGAACATTTGGGTTGTTTCCATCTCTTGGCTATTGCAAATAGTGCTGCTATGAACATTCATGAACAAGTTTTGTTTTGTTTTGTTTTTGAGGAAGATTAGCCCGAAGCTAACTACTGACAATCCTCCTCTTTTCACTGAGGAAGACTGGCCTTGAGCTAACAGCCGTGCCCATCTTCCTCTACTTTATATGTGGGACGCCTACCACAGCATGACTCGCCAAATGATGCCATGTCCACACCTGGGATCCGAACCGGCGAACCCTGGGCTGCTGAAGCAGAACGCGCGCTTAACCACTGCGCCACCAGGCCAGCCCCCAAGTTGTTTTTTTTTTTTTAAGATTTTATTTTTCCTTCTTTTGCCCAAAGCACCCCAGTACATAGGTGTACATTTTAGTTGTGGGTCCTTCTAGTTGTGGCATGTGGGACGCTGCCACAGCATGGCCCAATGAGCAGTGCTAGGTCCACACCCAGAATCTGAACTGGTGAAACCCTGAGCTGCTGAAGCAGAGCGTGTGAACTTAACCACTCGGCCACAGGGCCAGCCCATGAACAAGTATTTAAGTACCTGTTTTTAATTCTTTAGGGTTTATACCTAGGAGTAGAATTGCTGGGTCATATAGTAATTCTAGATCGAACTTTTGTGGAACCACCAACCCAAGCAGCTGCACCAATTTCCATGAGGGTCTCATGACCTGCCTCAGAGGAAGATCAGAAAGTCCCTCCTGCACCTGCTGTTTCTCAAATTCCTTCAGCTTAAAATATTCAACATGCCACAGTGCTGTCTTTTGTGGTAGTGTGTCCTGAACCCCATCACTGACATTCTGTTTATGAGTTTTGCATCTGTATTCATAGGTGACATCTCGGTACTTTAAAAAATCAAGTTGCAGGTTTATTCCAGTTTTGAAAAACTAATTGACAACCTTTTCATTTTTTCTCCTGTGCTCTAAAACACTTTGAATAATTTAGGAATTATTGTTTCCTTGAAGGTTGGACTGAACTTCCTTATAAAAGCATCTGGATCTGGAAGCTTTTTAGTGATAGATATTTGAAAACCTTTTCAATTTCTTATGTGGTTATTCATCTGATCCGGATTCTATTTTTTCTTGAGTTAATTTTAGTCATTTAAACTTTCATAAAAAATCATCCATTTTACCTAGAATTTTAAATGTTGTGCATAAAATTTCGCTAAAAGTCTCTTATTCTTTTAATCTCATTTGTACGGCTGTTTCTTTCTCTTCTCTCTTTTTTCTTTTCTCTTTATTTTCCTTAGCCTTGCCAGGGTCTCATCTGTTTGTTTACCTTTATGAAGAACCCAGGATGTAGTTTTATTCATCAATATGTTCATTGATTCATCAATAGCATATTAATTTGAGGTTTTGTTTTTATTAATTATCTTCTCCTTTTGGGATTTCTTTTGTTTGGTGTGTTTTCTAGTTTCTTAAGTCAAATGCTTAATTCATTTATTTACAATTCTCTTAGAAAGTCTGAATTTCCCCAATAACATTCTCTATTCATACTACCAAGTCTGGTTTTCTAAACTCCATTCAACGACACTTTGTTATATTGCTAATTGAAAAAGTCTCTCTAAAGTGAAAGAGGTTAGGCTGAGGTCATTTTTCCTTCCTGTTTCATGCAGGGTAAAGAAATTTACGTAAGAATCCCAATGACTGTGCATTTCCTAGTGCTCATCTGGGTATTATTAGGCCATCTACTACCAACTGTAAAGCAGTGACAGCTTGGAAATCATATCAAACTCATGTGACTGGGCCCATATGTAACCTCTCTCAGTATCCTCTCCTGCCCCCGGAGACTTGTCACTCTCTCGTTGTTTCAGTGGTGCTTTCTGTCTACAATTCAGTCTCTTCTTCTCCAGATCGTAGTGCTATACACCCCTGAATCCATTTAGATCAGCCCAAACTTGGAAAATGCTAGACTGGGTCTTGCTGTTTTGCCCCAATATCCTCACCCATAGCAGTGGGAGTTGTGACGGGGAAACAAGAGAAGATGGAGAGTGGGCTTTCACAAGGCCTCCAGCATACTCACCATCCCGCTTTGGGGTACCACCTTCTATCTCAAGCGCTTATTGAGTAATTTTTCCAAACAAAGGAATTTCCTATGAGGAATCCTGCTGTCACCTCTAAAAATAGCTTTATAATTTTTTTTCATATTCTTAGAAGGGGAAATCTGTCAAGAAAGAGAAGAATGGAGCAGCTGTTCAAAAAGAAGTAGGGCATATAGCCCCAGGTCCAACCTCTGTGAGGCCTGACTATACCAAGTGCTATGTCCTCGGGCAGCCAGGAGGAGTCCCAATGTAGCTTTATTTATTTATTTATTTATTTATTTTAAAAAAAGATTTTATTTTTTCCTTTTTCTCCCCAAAGCCCCCTGGTACATAGTTGTATATTCTTCGTTGTGGGTCCTTCTAGTTGTGGCACATGAGACGCCACCTCAGCGTGGTTTGATGAGCAGTGCCATGTCCGCGACCAGGATTCGAACACAACGAAACACTGGGCTGCCTGCAGCGGAGCACGCGAACTTAACCACTCGGCCACGGGGTCAGCCCCCCAATGTAGCTTTAAAATGCAATTCCTGTCGCCATCTCACTCACTTGAGCTCAGTCAGCCTTGGCTATTTGTACAAGTAGGAAAGAAACTGATAACTAAGAGTGGGTTTTCAAACGACACACTCTCAGTGGAACTGTGGAATTGGCAGGTATTGATTAAATCATTCGTGACTGAGAAGTCAGCGGTGACAGCCAAACTAGAAGACAGGGTGAAGCTCTGGAGGCCCTGTTAGCAAAATGGGGGGATACTACAGTGTGTTGATTATTCTTTAGAGCCTTAGGAAAAGCACAGTCCCAAAAGAGATCAACAGTTTGTTCCAGGTTTCTCTAATGAAAAGGCGTAGAAAAAAAAAAAAACAGTGCAGTTATGTAATCCTGTTAGAGAAAACTTTCTCCCTGCAGTCTGGAACTACTTAAGTCCAGGTTGAGGAAAATCAATGCTTTTCTTGTCAAATTTTAGGCCATACCAAATTCTTTGCCATACTAGATTTTTGTGACTAAAGTTAATGCACTGATTGGCCATGACTAGGCTCTTGACAATTGGAATGTGGATTTCTGGGAGAGCCAGAAGAGATGGGGAAACCCCTAACATCTGGGCTGCTCAAAAACACTTCTCAGGGCCGGCCTGGTGGTGCAGCGGTTAAGTTCTCACATTCCACTTCGGCAGCCCGGGGTTTGCAGGTTGGGATCCCGGGTGTGGACATGGCACCACTTGGCACACCATGCTGTGGTTGGCGTCCCACATATAAAGAAGAGGAAGATGGGCATGGATGTTAGCTCAGGGCCAGTCTTCCTCAGCAAAAAAAGAAGGATTGGCAGCAGATGTTAGCTCAGGGCAAATCTTCCTCAAAAAAAAAAGTTAACATTTGGGGAATCTGGGTAAAGGGGATACAAAAATTCCTTGTACTATTCTTGTAGTTTCCTCTCAGTCTGAAATTATGTCAAAATAAAAAAAAGAAAAAATACTAAAAGTAAAAAAAAGAAGAAAAAGAAAACGGCTGTAACAACAGTAAAACAACAAGAACAGCGACAATATGGCACCCTTAAAAGTGAAAAAGGGGAAGCAACCCACTAAAGTCCTGTGGGAACTGAACTGCCAGAAATACACCAAGTTGGATCCTGTGTCTGACTGAAATCAACATGGCAAGGCAGCTCAGCTTCTCCAGCAATTCTTAATCCCAACCACAAAGGATAACAGAAGAACCGTTTTAGTTCTTCTGTTCCATTAGAGGAAATTTTTGTCAATGACCATCTCAGGGATGATCTGAAAACCAATGGTAAAAGGAAAACTTCCCAATAAGCAAAAACTGATGTGATCAAATTTTCTGACCAAAGAACTCACTCCGCTTCTAAGGATGTGAGTCAGCAAACTGGTTCCGGGAATTCACTCTTGTGTCATATACATTGTCCCCCCGCCCGCCCTGGGCTAACCCTACAGTATCAGTGGAGGGCTTGCCTTACAAAGCTGGAGCGGTATGTTGAGGGCTGTGAAATAACCGTGATGACTGGACTGATATATAGAGCTGATCTGGAGGAGTCATTCTATTTTCTCCCTTTTAATTAAGAATTTCTTGTAGTTGCCTTGTGTTTTCCTCTAATATTGTACATCAGATGTCTGTGGGCTTGTTTTCTAAAAGGTGTAAGGTGTCAACGGATCATACCTGGAACCAATTACAATCAAACTAGAAAAGAATGGACGTCACTCAGGAATTATAGAGTGATTAAAGGGGCCCCATTACATTGCCTCTGAATGCAATAGTTAGACTTGGCTTTGGATAGTTTTTGTTTGTTGAGAGGGTGGGTGTATTTATGTTTTTTATGAATAGTGGATTGTGTTAGTGGAGGAGGAGTCTTTAGAAATATATGTTTGAAAAGAAGGGGCTATGTGCACGGTAGGCAGAGTAGTCTGTGCTAGCTATGCTTCATTGGCTGTCCCATGTGCAGCCTCTTCTGCAGAGCCTACCCCTCCCACAGTCTCTAGAAAGAACAGTCCTGCATATTTAATGACTTGGTGGCCACAGCTGATTAAACAAAGGGTACACACTTGACTAGACTCAGGACTGAAAAAATACTCTTTCACAAGGATTTTCAGAACCAGAGAACTATGGTTGGTTAATGGTAGCCACTGGTGCTAGGAGGTCATGCTGGTGTGTCAGGGCTGAGGTGTCTGTCTTAGGTTCTGCCCAAGAGGAGCAGGCAGAGTTGCTAATCTGCAAAGAGAAGCAGGAGAATGGAGCAGATGTGCTGAGAGAAGCAGGAACAGGGACCAACTGAAAAGCAAAAAGCATGAAACCTGCTTCCTGAGGGCTGCACTATTCTATCTTCCCATTACCTCACTTGAATCCATTCAGATCTACTAAAACTCTAAAAATGCAGTCTTAGCCCTAGTCTTTCATGCCAACATTCCCACCCACCGCAGCGAAAGAAGGAAAGAGAAGGCACAGATGGGCAGGCAAAAAGGTGAGGATTTTCCAAGGACTCTGGCATAATCAACATCATCCTGTCATTGGATATCTGTTTCATCACTAGAAGCAGCTCAAGGGGATTTCTGTTCCTTGCAATAAAAGAGACAGTGTAGGAAAGCCAAGAGGAAGGGAATGACTGAATGGAGCAGGATCTGTGAAGAGAATCGTTTAAGACACAGATGTAGAGATTGGTCTTGGCCAGGAAGATGGATACTTCTTCCTGAGAATTAAAAAAAAATCCCACAAACTTGGAAAAAAACCATGATATGAGTATTCTGTAGCCATGGCAACAAGTAGCCTTCAGAACCTATTTTAAACCAGTTGAATCAATCAACAACTTGCCTAAGTGAAAATCATCCAATCAGCGTCAGCCTTTCGCTTCTCAACGTCAAACAGTCTCCAGTGAACTGGCCTTGGAGTGCCAGCCAATCAAATACAGTCTCACCAGGGCTATCGTCTTCTAGAGATGATGTCTATCTACTCATGCCTCTGAAAATCTGCCAGTCCCTGAAGCCAAAACCGTAGAGGTAGAAGATTACAGTCTGCCCTGCTCAGAGATGATACCTCACCAACATAGCTCTGTCTTACGATAGTAAGCAATAAATTTAGTAAACATTTCTGGCTCCTTCTGCCCTAAAAAATACTATTCACTAATCTTACATCCCGTTCTGGCTTGAGACCCAGGATGCTTCTCATCACAAGTAACAGAAAAGATAACTCAAAATGGCTTAAACAATAATAAATGTATTCTCCCTCATAACTAGAAGTCCAAAGATAGCGTATGCTCAGCTTGTCTACTCTGCCTGCCTCCACAAGACTTTGTCCTTAGACTGGCTTCTTTTGTGGTGACAAGATGATTGCCAAAATCAACACATGCTTCTGAATTTAGATCCAATGGGAGAAAGAAATCCTCCCTGCCACTCACAGAATAAAAATCTTACCCCCACTTCAGTCTGATTGGACCAACCTGTGGACTAACAACACTCATCAGGGTAACGTCACATATTGATTAGCTTAAGCCTTGGCTCTTGAAAAAAAATTACCGTCAAGAGGGATGGTTATAGTGTGATTGACTTAAAATAATCAGCATCCACCCCTAGAGCTGGGGATGGAGTTAGCTTCCTCCAAGTCATCTGGACTCTGTAGTGGAGAAGTGGATACTGGAACAAAATTAGGTTCTTTAGAAAGGAGGAGGGGGACGTGGATGCTGTGAAAGCAACCAGCAGAGTTCACAGGGCTACTGGACCTTTTCTTCCATGGGTTTACCCATCACCACCTTCCACTGAAGGACTTCCAAGTCCAGATCTTCAAGACCAGATAGTCAACTGCCTATTGGATCACCACCCCTAGATGGTTCACACATTTTTCAGCCTGTATTTTCTAATGCTGTATATGGTGCTACCATACATCTATCCAGCCATCCATTCATGTAATCTCCATGCACTTAAGTCCCCGAGCCTATAAACTGGTGGTCATTCTTAATTCCTCCCTCTTCTTAACAGTTTTACATCCCCAGTCATTTGATTCTATGTCCTAAATATAACCCACACTCCTCCTCTCCTCTACTTCCTGACTGTCCCAGCCCATTTACAAAACTCTCCTAATTTATATTTCTCCTGCCATTTTCAGCCCCCTTGAGTGGTTCTTCACATTGTCAACAGATAGACAATCCTAAAAAATAAATCTGATTCTGTCACTGCGTAGATTAAAAGCTTTCAGTGGCTTCTCATTCTATAGGATAGAATCTAAGTTCCCTTGCCTGCTTCAGGTCCTCCATAACCTCATGATTGCCTCCCGCTCCCACGCTTCCTGGTCTTTTCCTTGGTACACACACTATTGTGCCAGCCATGCTGACGCTTGCATTTCCCCAGATGCATGCCCCCGTGTCTTTGATCGTACTGTTCCCATCACCTGAAATGCCCTTTCCCTGGACAAACATCTACTGATTTTTCAAGGTTCAGTTTAAAAATAATCTCTGTGACTATCTCAGGTAAAATTAAACAGTTCTTTCCTCAGATTTATCCCTAAGATTTTTGTTTTTATTTTTGAGGCCCTTCCATTTTTATTTTAATGTGGAAAATAAAAGAGATGGGTCACTCTCACTGACTTTGCAATTTTTCTGTAAATCTAAAACTATTCCAAAATGTAAAGATGAGAGAGAGAGACTGATGTGGAGCTTGCCCTTGAGCGTTGGAGCTGCCCATACCCCTTCCCGAGACTGGGGGATCTTCTCCAGGAGGTCTGGCAGGCGTGTGAGGGGCTGGAGATGTGGCTGTTTGGGTTGATATGAGGTTGGAGATTTGGATTAGGGCCAGGTCTCCTACTTCTGCCATTTTTGGTCCCCCAAGGGGCTAGTCTCTGTCTCTTCTGCCACAAATGCACAGCTTCCTTCTCTTTATGCTCTGCAGAAAGATGACTCTGTTCCTCCTGCCTCCTCCCCCAATTCCGCTTTGTCTGGGTTTGGAGAGCAGGGACGGGGATGTGGCCTGGGTAAATGTGGGCTGCCATGGATATTCAGGTGCCTGAGGGGAAGGCCTGGTCATTATAAATCCTTTTTATGTAAGGCAGACACGATAATCTACCACACAGGTCCTTGGACTCTAATTGAGATAGAAAATTGGGCTGGTAAAGTGTGGCTCCAGAGGAATAGGAACAAGAGGGATGGCAAAATCACTCTTGTTGGATCCAGTTCCTCCTCATTTCCCAGCAGCTGTGAATGAAGACCATCTAGAGAGGAGCCGTCCCTGTCCCTCTGTCCACATCCTGCTCCTGTTTCCCTTGGCAGCCTAGGAGCTTCCCAAGGGCAAGGACCGGCGCTTCTGGTACTCAGCGAGGGGGAAGAGACTATAGGTGGAAAGAAATACCAAAAGGGTTTTATGATGTAGCAGAAAGAGCCAGATTCTAGGAGTCAAGAGACTTTTATCTTAAATCCTGACTCTGCCACCATTTCCCTGGTGGCCTTAGACAAGTCACTTTCACTCCCTATAAAATGAGAAGTTGAACTAGATGATCTTAAAGATCCCATCCATCTTGAAAAAGTTTATTACATTTCATGAGGAGAGGGACCATATTTTATTTGTTTTTGTCTCCCCAGCATATGGCACAATGACTGGCACATAATTAGCGTTCTCAGGAAATGCTCTGATTAGAGTGAACGAATGAATGAACTACTAGAAAAAGGTAAGGGCCCAAAGCGAAGTTCTTAGACTTGGCCAGCTGGTGGCATCACCTCTCTGCATAACCATAAGGGGATGTTAGTCTCAGACCAAGGGAAATGATTTGGATTAGAAATGAGTAGAGGTAAAAAAAGGAATGATTAGAGGACCAGATATTTCAAATGGATAGCAGAACCCTGGAGTTCTGACCCAACTTCCTTTTTCCAAGCCAAGAGAAAATAAATCTAATGCATTAAACAGACATCTTCACTGCCAGATTGGCAAGGTGACGCCGGATGGGTGGAAGAGTAAACATGGCCCGGAGGCGGAGGAACTGGTACGAAGTCACACAGGAGCAGTCCAGGAGGTCAGGAGGTAGCCCATCTGACTCAGCTGAACTTGGACTGGCCACACTCCTTCTGCCACCCCTTTCACACCCATTCCTTGCTGAAAAACCCAAACATCCCGGCACCCAATCTGGATCTCTGGGTGTCTTCCATAGGGTTCATCAAACACACTGCTGATTGATTGTCCCGAGGGCCCCTCTCCTCCCCCAGCACTCCAAGGGAACTGAACACCAAACATCTCAGAGGGCAGGAAGGTGTTGAATATTTTGGAATCCTTGAAAAAGCCTCACTCTTTTATCTACCCACCTCCCACCTTCTCTTTTTCCCTATCACAGCAAATTCTGCAAAGCATAGGGATATGGGCATAAAAGGGGAGGACCCAATGAGGCATTTTTTCCAGTGAGGGCTGAGATCATGGGGAGACAGGATGAGGTGTGGTGAGGATGTATCTCAGGGTCCACAGCTCTGGAATGGGGTTTGGGGACTGGAGGAGAGAGTGGGGGTGCTGTTGACCTCTGACTCCACGGACTAGAGCAGGAAAGGGTGAAATGGCAGTGGGAGTGATAGAGGTTAGCAGGACTACTTCATGCTCGGGAGCAGGAACAGAACTGCGGGCATGCCCCAGGTCCACTCAGGTCTTCACGGGCCATGTTCCCAGTGAGGAGGGAACAGGAAGCTGTGACTTCCTCTCCCCTTTCCTCCCCGTCCTTAGCCTCAAGGTCACTTGTTGCTGCAATGAATTCCAACCTGTGTTTTAGTTGGCGCTGTTCCCTGGGCATGGTGATAATAGCTGCTCGGTACCCTGCTCCCTTTCACTACAGACACCCCAAACTTTTCCTTTGAGATAATAATCATTTATGAAAAACAGTAACATACAAAGTGCTTTTTCACATGTATTATCTCATCACACCAATCCTGTGACGCTGTGATATTATCTGAAAATTTTAAGCAACGAAACTGAGTCTCAGGGGAGTAAAGTAACTCACCCAAAGTCACACAGCTAGTGAGTAGCAGATCTGGGACTCCAGAACCTCTGCTCTCTCTCTCAGACATGCATTCTGGGTCCCTGCCTCTAGCCCCCTTCCAGGCCCCTTCCCCTGGCCCCAAGGAGCACTTTCTGCAGAGAAGGGGGCCCCTGCACACTGTTAGGAGTAGAGGGGGCTCCAGTTTAGTTCCTGTCATCCCTGAGATGGGGTATCTCTGGCCCTCTCCCCAGAGTGCAGGCTTGGTGCTGCTCTCCATAGTTAACTCCCCTTTCTCCCCTCCCTTTCTGCCACATAGAGCCCTTCCTACACACACACACACACACACACACACGCGCGCACACACACACACGCACACACGCACGCAGGCACACATTTATGTTTGGGCCCTCCCTTACCCTGCCCCACCCACCACCCAACAGGGAAGAGGCAGGTTGTCCCATCCACACCCCTCCCTCTGAGGTGTGGGCGTGGGCCAGGGCTCCTGGCAGCTTGAGGCCCTGAGAGAAGCACTCAGATCTAGAGGCTCCTGCTGAGAGCTGTAGGTGGCCCTGCCAGTCTGGCAGGCACTTGCTGGCCCCTCTGCCTGGCACCACTGACTTTGGATGCCCTGCGATGCCCACACCCAATACTTCTGCCCCGCTGCCTGCATTCCGGGGCAACACCTCTGGAGGCAGCGTGCTGAGTACTGATGATGCTGCGATGCCTGTTGAATTCCCAGCCCTGAGGGTTGTGGTTGCCCTGGCCTATGGGCTTGTGGGGGCTGTCGGCTTGCTGGGAAACTTGGCCGTGCTGTGGGTGCTGGGTAACTGTGCTCGGCGAGTTCCTTCCGACACTTTTGTCTTCAACCTGGCTCTGGCAGACCTGGGGATGGCACTTACTCTCCCCTTCTGGGCAGCTGAGTCAGCACTGGACCTCCACTGGCCCTTCGGAGGTGCCCTCTGCAAGATGGTCCTGACGGCCACTGTCCTCAACGTCTATGCCAGCATCTTCCTCATCACGGCGCTGAGTGTTGCCCGATACTGGGTGGTGGCCATGGCTACAGGACCAGGCACCCACCTATCACTCTTCTGGGCCCGTATGGCCACCCTGGCAGTGTGGATGGCAGCTGCCCTGGTGACAGTGCCCACGGCTGTCTTTGGGGCTGAGAGTGAGGTGTGTGGCGTGCGTCTGTGCCTAATGCGCTTCCCCAGCAAGTATTGGCTGGGAGCCTACCAGCTTCAGAGGGTGGTGCTGGCCTTCATGGTGCCCCTGGGCATCATCACCACCAGCTATCTGCTGTTGCTGGCCTTCCTGCGGCAGCGGCGACGGCGTCGGCAGGACAGCAGGGTTGTAGCCCGCTCTGTCCGCATCCTGGTGGCCTCCTTCTTCCTCTGCTGGTTCCCCAACCATGTGGTCACTCTCTGGGGCATCCTGGTGAAGTTTGACCTGGTACCCTGGGACAGCACTTTCTACATCATCCATTCCCAAGTCTCCCATGTCACCACCTGCCTGGCACACAGCAACATCTGCCTCAACCCTGTGCTGTACTGTCTCCTAAGGCGGGAGCCACGAAGGGCCCTGGCAGACACCTTCAGGGATCTGCGAGCAAGACTGTGGCCCCAGGGCCGAGGCTGGGTGGAACAGGTGGCCCTAAACGAGGTAGGCAGGAGGTGGGTTGGAAGTACCCCCTAGGAGAGTTGCCCTTTTACTATGCTGCTCACCAAATTAGACAAAAGGACACCTGAGTGATGGGTGCAAGCTAAACACTCTCCTCCTTCTGGGGTCTGCCAGGTGCAGGATGCTCACCTTATAGGGAGAAGGGGGCCTGCCTCTCTACCTGGCTGCGTTGCCTGAGGGAATGTCTGCTCCTTGATCTCACTGTGGGTGTGTGGTGGAGTGGGAGAGGCCTGGGCCCAGGTCACTCTGGGTATGACAAAGCTTGTCTCCATTTGGAGGTGGGAAAGAAGAGGATCTGAGAATAAACCTCTGGATCATTCACAAATTGTCTTGACCCTTAATCCCAGTTCCACCTCCAGTTAATGTGGACAAAAGGATTCTTTGCCCCATTTCTGCCTCCTGTGAGAATTCCCAGGAAATTTTCCCAAGGTTTCTAGACTCACGGATCAGAGGTCAGTACCTATCTCCCTCTGTCTGTCCCCTCCCCATCCCCTCACCTCAAACGGGGTGTGCTCTTGTCCTCCTCTGGTGCCAGGGCCCAAAATGCTCTCCTCTCCTGGCCATCTCCACCTTTTTACCATCTCAGTGGTTCCTACAGAAACTTGGTGCTTACAGACCTCAGCTGCAAAAGCTGTAGTCCCCTTGCTGGGAGAAGGCACATGGGGTCTTGTTGGATCCCTGGCATCAGCCAAGCCCCAAGTGTAGAACCCTGGTCCTGGCTGGGAGGACCTGTGTGTCTCTCTTTAAATCAAGATTTGGAGGGAAAAGTGAAGATAAGCCAAGGGTGTGAGTGGGGCATAGGGAGGTGAGAGATGGGGAAGGGAGTTGGGAGAAGAGGAGGCTGAAGGTGCAGCCAAAGAAGTGGACACCACAGAAAGTCTTCCTCTCCACCCCAAGTGCTTAGCTCAGAGTATCAGAGCTAAAGGTGTCAGAGCACCTGGATTCACATGCCAGCTCTGACACTAACTGGCTGAGGGACCTCAGTAAATTGCTTTACTTCTGTTTTCTCATCTGTAAAATGGGCTGTTGAGAACTCGGCAGTGCCTGAAATAGAGTATTAGCTGTTATTCTCACACATCATGTAAAATGGAGACAAAAAGGAAGAGGAGGAAATAAGGTGGCAGCTGGGAGACGGGGACAGGGAGCCAAAAAGGTCTTGTCTGGAATTATTGTTACACGCTCTAGAGTGAAATGAGTTTTACTTAAAGGAGTGAGTGAGGGGTTGGCCCCTCAAGCCCCTCTTGAAAGTGTGTTCTCCAGGGCAGGGGGCTCCCCTTTGGTTTCTGTGTCCGTAGAGACCCAGCAATGACAAAGCTTAGCGATTAGAATGGACTTTCTTGGGGGGCGGCCCCTGGCAAGGAGGGAGGTATAGAGGGAAGATGGGGTGAAGCTCCCACTCACATTGCCCTCCCGCTGCCCCAACGTGCCTTAGAGCCCAGAACAACTCAGGCCACTCAGGATCCCAGAGCAACAGCTGGGAGCTGCACCTGAGCGGTGAAGCCTCGGGCGGGGGTGGGGGGGGTGGGGGGGGTGGGGGGGGAGGGAGGTGGGGTGGCGGGCGGCCTGCAGGCGCCCTCTGCCCCAGCTCCATCCAGTTGCTGAGCAGAAGAGGCTCTAAACAACCACCCAATTCACAACACATTAAGCAATGTTAAAGACATTTAATTAGCCTCTTGATGTTTAATTTCCTTTTTTTTGATAATGTTTAAACTGGTTCCAAAACTCCAGGTCTGTACCCAGCCAATTCAGGATGGAAAATCCCCCCCAGCTAGGTATCCCTCTTGCCACCCCCTGCAGTTCCTCCGATGGCCTTGCTAGGCTCCGGATATTGGCTCCTCTGGGAGCATTTCTGCTTTATGGGACCCAGAGGTCAATATTGACAAAGTTTAAAGAGGTCCAAGTCAGAGATGAACCAATGCACGCAGATCTCCTCTTGGAGAGGGGTAGGAGAGGTGGGGGAGGGTGCAATGGAGGAGAGCTGGGCCTGGCAGGCTTGGAGCTCCTCTCGGACGGGAAAGAAGGCATTGTTGTGGCGAGAAGCTGGGCCCTGGCTTCCTGGAGCATGAAGCCAGAGAGCTTTGAAACGGCGGCAGAAGGGATAGAGTTTCCGAAAATGGGATTAGAGGGGACAATGGATAGAATGGTGAAAGATGTGAGGGGCTAATCTCAGAACAGCCATGTCAGAGAAATGTGTGACCTAAGTTTCAGGGCCAAGGATGAGGACAGGTTTTGGTCAAGGGGCAGCAGGAGGGACAGCACGGCTCTCCCACGTGCTGTGGGCTTCTCCACACCTGCACCGTGCGCTTCGTGTCTTCCCTGGATCTGTGTGAGAAAGCTGGGGAGCCTGCATTCCCCTTTCTTGGTGGTCTTCGGATGCTGATACCCCACTCCCACCCCCTGCACCGCCTTTACAGCTTCAGGTCCCAGCCGCTTCCAGCTGACAAGGCAGACAGCTGCTGAGCCGTGTGTCAGTGCGTTTGCAACTTGTTCTGGTATTTTTAGGCAAAGCAGCCGAGGAGGGGAAGTGGAGGACTGTTGCGAGGAGAGCTGGCCCCTTCCTGGCTCACCTCTCCGGGCCTGGCAACCTTTCTGCACCTAGGTTTCTCTGCAAAATGAGAACAAACTCCTACCTCACACGTCCCGTAATGGATGAGAAAGCACTTTGTAAAGGCCAGTGCTGGTGGACGAGAAGTACAGGGGTGCAGGGTGCTGGCTGCTCCCCCAAGCCTGCCCCCTCACGTGATTTCGATTCCTCTTTCCAGCTGAGGTCTTGAGCCCCATTCTTCTCTTCTTACCCCATGGGCTCCAACAGAGACATGTGTATGCATGCCAGCATTTATTCAACTCTAGACTCTCACCTCCTCCCTCCCCCCACAGCCCCAGAGTAGGGTATTAACCAGAAACAGGAAGCAAAATGAACCAAAACCAAGAACTGAAACCAACCTAATCTCTCACTACCTCTCCAAGAGGCAGAGAGCAAACGAGCAGCTCCTCTGAGGGGAACTGTCTTAAAGAGGTTACCCCAGGACCCTGACACTGGGAAGAACCAGGGCAGAGTGGGGCTGAGTCTGAAAATGAATGACAGGGGAGAGGCTAACAGGAACTGTGCCCAAAGGGAAGGAAGGGGGCAACAGGCTGATGCAGTTTCTGAGCATGGCATGCAAATGAGATGGAAACAAGTTTTCTAATATTGGAATCCCCAGCAGCCACTGGAACCAGCTCAGCGCCCCTTCATTCTCATCCTTGTATTCGTGAACATCGACGACAACAACAAAAAAGGCCTGCAGCAGGTTCTGTGGCTAGTGCCCCATCTTCAATGAGGCAGTCTGTCGTTCCTGTGAGAGGCAAAGACCTCTTCTGGAGGGACACGGGTCACTGCCCGGCTTTCCTCATTACCAGCACCCTCGGAACCAGCAGACATTAAGAGACAGCACATCATGGGGTTCCAGGTTCCAGGTCTTTAATTTTCCCTGCTTTGTGTTTTTTCCCTTCCTTTTTTTTTTTTTTTTTACAATCAAATTGGCAGAAAAACGGCTGGTGCTGGTGGGCACTGGGGGGTCCATTGAAAAATCCCCAAAATTCACACTGAGGTTTCAGGTCATGGTTGCTGAGGTGGGGGATGAGGTCAGGATTTGTGGAGATTTCCCGACTCTCCCTAGAACTTTTTTTCCAAATGGCTGGGGAAGAGGTCAGAAGAGATCCCCCATTACTATAGATGAGGAGAGAAGCCGTTGTTCCCCCATCCCTCAAGTTCTTCAGAGATGTGGAGATAGAAGGCTGTGATTTCTAACTGCCTACAATCTTCTCTTAAAAATATAAAACACGTGCAGTTGGCTTTGGTACAAAAAAGAAAATAACAACAACAAAAGAACATTCTGGTCCCTGTGGGTTTTTTTCCCTCCCCCAGCAACAAACTATTATGGCCACCTCAACCTCTATTCCATCAGCTCTAGGAAGCCAGGTTATCTCCCTGGGGTTTCCATGGAGGATGGAGAGAAGAGAGAACAGCAGGAAGAGGCTGAGGGAAGTGGGAGAGGGACATGGCCCTTCCCACAGCCCTTCTGGAAGGGCAATAGGCTCCTGTGGCTGCAGCCTCTCCTCAAAGATGGTTGTTGCTGGGGAGGGGTGTCAGGGCTAGAACCCTGCAGTTGCACGGCTAAGCCTGAATAAACCCCAGTAGTGTTAAAGGACAAGGCCCCCTGATCCCTATGGCTTGGTTCCCATGTCCCTGGTCCTCTAAATCTCCTCTCGCCCTCCATAACTAATAAACAATAAATAAATAAATTTTCCTAAAGTAGAGGGAAGAAGGCATGAAAGATTGGCATCTGTGGTGTAGCTTCTGGATGCCACCAGGGGGCACTATGGCCTAATTCGCCCAGCTTCCTAAATGGCCCCAGGTATCCAAGGATCCCAAGAGCTGGCAAGGACAATCAGCAGTTCTTTCAAATGTTCCCTTGTCATTGGCAGATTGGAGTCCCCAAGATTTTCCTCCCTCAGTAATGTTCTTCAGGGGGGCACAGGGCAGGGGGGAGGGGCCCCCTTAGCTCTCTGAAGCCACAGGCTCCCCGTCGCGGCTCTCAGTCTCTTCCGGGATGTCCTGCATTCGGGTGAAGTCTGAAGGGGGAAGGGCAAAGTTAGTGAGTGAGTAGAGGCTCCTGGGAGCAACTGCCCCCCTACACTAATGCCTACCCATCTGCGTACTGAAGAGCTCTGAAGGCTGCAAGGGACGGCAGAGGTGTCAGTGGCAGAGATCAGTGAGCCCGTGGGTGAGAGAAAAACCTCTGTCAACAAGGCCACACCTAGCCACACCTAGGTCCTTTTACACTTTGTAAGTATACAAAGATACAATTTGGTTAATAAAATACAAAATGTATTAAGATTATTATATGAAGTCACAGTAGCTTTTAGTTGTTTTGCATTTCCTGAACCAACTCTAAGAACTTAGAGATCTTTGAAATTGTTTTACTTTAAAAATCTATTTCTAGGGCTGGCCCCGTGGCCGAGTCTGTGCACTCTGCTTTGACGGCCCAGGGTTTCACTGGTTTGGATCCTGGGCGTGGACCTAGCACCTCTCATCAGGCCATGCTGAGGCGGTGTCCCACATAGCACAACCAGAGGCACTCACAACTAGAATATACAACTATGTACTGGAGGGCTTTGGGGAGAAGAAGGAAAAAAAAAAAAAAAGATTGGAAACAGATGTTAGCTCAGGTGCCAATCTTAAGGGAAAAAAAATCTATTTCTACTTGAAAAGGTTGGGAATCACTGGCTTTTTGGAAGAGGAAAGGACCCTACGTTCTCTGCTTCCTCGAGTTCTACCACTCATTCACCATCGGACAAAATGGGAAGTCCGTGCGTCCCTCCCAAGGGTTACTGTAGAACTCGGATTTTAGGGACCGTCCTCAATGTTCCTGTGTTCCAGGATACAGACTCCATTTGGAAACCCAAGGGTCTCTACCCAGGTTGTACCCCACTTCTATTCCATGTCTCTGCCTGGGTCTCACCTCGTGGACTATGGGGCGGAGACAGACGGCCACCACCTTCCTCCTCGCTGCCAGTGTCAGGGTCACTGCTATCTTGCAGCCGCTCCTCGGGGCTGCCCAGCTCCTGTCTCTCTCGATCCTCAAATGGTCGATGGACAGAGCGAATAGTCACAGGCAAATCCAGGCGATCGTGGCCTCGGCTGGGCTGTGGACAGCAGGCAGGAAAAGCAGCAGGCCAGGGAATGAGCAGTGTGAAGACTGCAGGCCCTGCTGGGCCCCAAGACGCGACTCTCCCAGTAGAGCCACCACTGACTGATTTCTTTCTGTACCCATCCAAATTTTTCAGTTCTCCAACCAGCATCATAATATCCTTCAAGTCTGTTGCCTGATTTCATTTCAGCTCAAATCCCCCATTCCTTTCAGGTTCTCTCATGGACCCTTATGTCCACCCCAGGTCAGCTCACTCCTCCAAGCCTCCTTACCTGTGGGGGGGTGAAACTCAAGTACAGGGCATCGCCGGCAGGGAGGCTCCGACGCCGAGGGTCCAGAGGCCTGCGGGCCCAGGGGGCCTCGGCTGGGAGCGGTTCAGTCTGGCCCAAGGCGGCCAGCTGCCTGCGAGCCTCCTCGGCCTCCCGCTCCAGCAGAGCCCGGGCCTGCTCGCTTTCCCGGAGCCGGGCTTCCAGGCTGCCGGCCTCGGTGGCCCGCTCTTCGCCTAGCCGCCGGCAGCGCCGCAGCTCCTCCTGCAGCAGCGTGTGTTGCCGCTGCAGTAATGCCAGTTCCGTGGCCTGCTTTTCAGGAGCCCCGGGGGCAACCCCGGCTCTGCCAGCATCCCCATCCCGAGAGTTGGCTCGAGACAGCTTCTCCCGCCGCTCAGGGCCCTCAGGGAACCGAGCTTCCATCAAAGTGTCCTGCTGGGCCACAGCCGCCTGGGGGTGGCATGGGGACAGACGGGTGTATCAGAACCCCGTTTCTTCTCCCCCTTCCCCTCCCTCCCCAGCGCCTAGGTCATGATTCCTGGAGAGCTCAAATTGGAGGAAGGCTTAGAAAGGCCTGTTAGGATGACTCTGCCCCACCAAAACGGGCAGCTTTGGTCTGGCTCCTCCCCTTGCCCCACTGACCTGTAGGCCATGTAGAAGTCCATAGAGATTGACCAATCGCTGCAACGCTTCCTGAGGACAGAGAAGAGGGTGGGAACAGGGCCCAAGCTTCAGGATGGGAGAACTGCCCAGAAGTTGAGTAAAGGTGGGTGTGGGGACAATAAGATTCCAGATACTTTGAAGTGTAGACTTTCCCCCACACCACTCCAAATTGGACTCCAATTTCTCAGACTGAGAAATCCTCCCTTCAGTTTCCTATACCATCAAATTCCCATCTCACCTCCTGGGGCGATCTCAGCTGATTTCCATTTCGATCCTGCAGAAATGGGCAAGGATGGGGAGTCAGCAAGCACACAAGTCCCTGATAGCTCTGTGTCAAGGATCTATAGGCCAGCTGCCCCTTTCCCACCCTCTAGCCAAGTCCTGACACCTTCTGAGGACCCACCTTCTGGCTGGAGTCTGAGTCAGCTCTGCAGAGCTCAATCGAGCCATTGAAGGTTCTGGCCTCACCATCTGTTGAGAAGGGGAAAAGGACGGGCTGGGCTCACTTCCCCAGGGCCCTGACACCACTCGGTCCCTGGTACTACCCCATTCCCTTTAATCCTGCCCACCCACTACCTTGGTCCCCTGCCCTGGCACTCACTGGCAGTGACCCCAGGACTCGTGTTACCGCCGCTGTCTGGATCCGTTGGCAGGGCTGGTTCTCGGGATGTTGAGAGCAGCTCTACTCCAGGCCCCACCAGCAGGTCCTTCAAGCTCTCCACTGAAAGGAAAGAGGAAGAGATGAGGACAGGAGCAAGAGAGAACCCTGTGGGGAATGGGAGGGGATGCCGTTCACCAATATACATGGAATATTGAGGCATTTAGGGAAATTCCCCCTGCACAGGCAGTGAGGTCTCACTCATACCCACAGACCAGGCAAAACAAAGGTCATTAATGGTGCCTAAGGGCCCGCACAAGTAGATGCTAATGAGAGGTGCCAAACAGGAGCAAGGACCACGCCTCTGCCCCTGCCTTCCCAGCACCTGGCAGCAAACAGGCGCTCAGGGGAGTTTGTGGATTATGGACTCGACCTCCCCCTTGTCTGTCTAGCCGTGTGGTCATATTCTGTGATGGTGAGTGGATGAGCCTGGACTCTTCCCTAGGAGCTCCCTCACCCTCACGGATGGCATCCTGCAGCAGCCGCTCGCCACGAGGGGACTCAAGGGACTCAGAGCGGAAAAGGCCCCTGGGCAGGGTGGGCAGGGGCATCCCACTGCCGCCATCCTCTTCCACCTGGAAATGGGTCATCTCGGCGAACAGCCCGACCTTCTCTTGCAGCAGCTCCACCAGTGCCCGGTCTTTCTGCTGCAGCTCCACTGTGGGTAAGGAACAGGTGAGCACACGGGAGGGCCTAGGGGCACCCAGAAGAGGCAGGAGCAGAGGGGCAGCCCCAGGGGTTAAGGTCCAGAGCTGGGCAGAGTGACAGGACTTAATTTTGGGTTTTTGGCATTTACGAAAAAGAAGAAATCTTTTTTGGGGGAAAAGTAACACATGCACTTTGGTTTTAAAAACCAACGTAAACAATTTGTGGCAGGGACTGTAGGTTGTTCACCAGTTTTCATTTTCCCCATCTTCCTTTAGAGAAGGAAGTACAAGGGCTTTTTTAGAGGATGCACACAAGTTTCATCTGGGCATGTGGCTGCCCAGTTAGACTACAGTTCCCAGACTGACTTGCAGCTAGACATTGCCACATGACTAAATTCTGGCCAATGGATGTGAGTGTCTTCCAGATCCGCCCTTAAAAGAAACGGGTATAAATTCTCCTTGTTCCTTTACTCCTCCCTGCCAGCTGGGGTACAGATGTAACAGCAGGAGCTGGAGTAGCCACTTTGGACATCGAGAGGGGGGATTTTCCTATTGAAGATGGCAGAGCTGCACGGCTACCCCACGCTTCCCACTTCTGGACTGTTACGTGGAGAGAAATAATCCTCTGCCTCATTTAAGCAACTGACTTTCATTGGTCTTTTGGTAGAGCAGTTAGATCACAGCCTAAGTAATATAAAGCCTTAAGAGTAAAAAAGTAATCAATCCTGTCTCAATCCTGGTCTTCCTAGTTCACCTTCCCAGAGGCAGCCACAGTAATAATAGCTTATCTTGCTAGAGATATTACACACACACACACACACAAAATACATATGACATACAGCTATCTCCATTATTTTGACACGAGTGGTGGCATACACCTTACCCTTGTTTTAAACTTCACTCTTTCGCTTAGTATATTTTAGTTATGGATCTATATCAGCGCTCATAGAGCCACCTCACTTTTTTAAATAATTCCATGGTATTCCATTGTGGATGTATCATACATTATTTAACAAGCTCTCTGGGCGGACTTACTCTTGATTCGCCGCAGGTAAGCCTCATCCTCCGTCTCAATCAGGGGGAAGTCATCCCTGGATGGGCATCTGGAGGGAGAACAGGTCGGGTGGGGTTGGGGGGAGGAAGCTGGGTTACAGACCAGGAATCAGTTTTCCCTCCTTCCCAAACACGCTGTTCGCTTCCCTGGTAGGGGCTCACCGGCCGCGTGCCCTGGCTTCATCTGCTCCTGACCCTCTCTTTTCTTAGCACCCATCATCTGTGTTTACTGGGAAGGATAAACTTCTCCAGAGGTCACTGCAGAGGCAGCACAGTGCAGAGGGACAACTACAGTTTTGGCATCAAGCAAACTGGGCTCAAATCCTGGCTCCCCCGTTTACCAGGTGCTAATCTACTTCCTCATCTGAAAAATGGGGATAACATCTTCCTCACAGGGTTTTGGTTAGTATTAGAGGAAATAATGTAACAGTGCTTTGAACACGGCAGAAGCTCAATAAATCAATTACAAAGAATAATATTAATTATGATTTCACAATTACAAATATTATACTATTAATAAAGAGGCCACTCATGGATCTACCGTGAATGGGACAGATATTTTGTATTGTTTTCCTAGAAAAGGCAATTTCATACTTTTGTATGCATTTCTGAAAAATTGATTCGAAAGTCTAAATTGCAGAAGTAAAAAAAAAAAAGTAGCTTTACATATTATAAAGTGCAGAAGAATCCATTCCTTGAAAGCTAAAAAATATCATAAACATCCTAATTGAGTTTATCTTTAGGCATAATCTTCAGGAATCCGTTTTCAACATTTTACACGCACGCATTTACTTGACTTTTTCACCACAGCAGATACACAGTTGACTGCCTCAGACCTAATGTGTGTCCAACAGAAGCCAAGGATTTGCTGCTTTAGCAACTGAACAGTTTCCTTCTTGCCTCTATTGTATGGAGGTTGTCTGAGACTTGCACCTCTTATTTCCAGTATCAATGCTTTCATTATCCTCTTTTTCATTCATTTTTAGAAGATGAAGGCAAAACACAATACAATCCAAGTAGCAGCCCAGTGCCTATGAACTGAGATGTTAATGCAGCTGAAACGGTACTGGTGGCTGGCAGGTAGGCCACCATGCGACAGAATTCCTTTGCTTGTTAGCTCATGCTGCATTTGAAAGGTGGTCAGAGTTGTCATCGCATAAAATACGACTTTACAGGAATGAGGACACAGATGACCTTTCCTGCCTTGTGCCATCTTCTCTCTCCCCCAGCCTCTGCCTCCACCTCTGAACCCTGGGTTCTGTTTGCCGAAGTGCCCGGGCCCGGGGCCCTAAACTGCAGGTGCCCTGAGGCCATATACACACTCACACTCGCACGCTCTGCTGAATGACGCGAATCCAGGTGCTCCGGTCATCTCGGGATGCCGTGTGGACCTCATACATCTCAGGGGGCCCCGAGCTGATCAGAAACATCCCTTTCTCCTGGTTGGCGATGTCCCGAACGATTAGATTCTGCAGCGGTACCACTGAGGGCTTGTCCTGCCAGTCAGGGGAGAAGGAGGATTAAGCCTGGGAATCCTGACCCTTGGATACTTGGGTCTTCAGTCCTTCTAGAATACTCAAAAGATTGAAGAGTCAGCCCACAATACCAGTGAAGAGCCCAGGCTCTGGTGGCAGCCAGAGAGGACTCAGAAATGTATGTGACCCTTGACAATTTAATTAACTTTAAGCTTTCCTTTCCTTATCTACAAGAGGATAATAATGGGCCTTGCTCACAGGTGTAACAGTGCCCACACAACACGGTAACAACACCTGTCAGCTATTCTTATTTCTCCTTATCGCGTTATAGTAACGGTTACAGTAACAGCTGTTTGACTCTGTGGAGGATTCCAGGGTTTTTTCGGGCTTAGGTAGGAAAGCAAGAAAGGCCTGCAACACTTGTCTGTTCTGAGAAAGGAAGAGGAAGAGGGTCTCACCAGGGTAGGGAAGATGTACTTCTGGTCCTTTTCCTGGAGAAACACCAGCACATCTGTCATCAGCAGCATCAGCACATCTGGCAGGGGGAGAAGGGCCGGAGAACAGTCAGCATTAGAGGGTCCGAGCAGCTATTCCCCTCTTTCCCAAGGACCAGGCCTACCCTGACAGCTTAGTGCTCCCGACGCCCCCTCTTCCTGGCCTCTCTTCCCTCTGGTTGCTTCCTCCACCTTTGCAGACCTCCCATGTCCCCAGTCTTACAGCTCAGAAATGAGAGGAAAAAAAGCACATGTGCTATCAGATGAAACAGCTTCATGGGCTGGAGGAGACCATAAGGGATCACCCATCGCCTTTGAAGAAAACCCTCTTCAGCCAACGGATGCAGGTTTAACGCGGGGTCTGCAGATCCCCGTGATATCCACTGCTGGCTTCAGGGGCTCTGTAAACCCTCTGAAGTTGCATAGGCAATTTAACATATTAATACAACACATGTGTATTTTTCTGGGTGAAAGGATCCCAGATTTTTGTGAGGGTAAAAAGGATTTCCAGAGTAGGAGGGGCCACCTTTTTTCAGCCTTTCAGTTCCATATCTAACAACAAACTAACACAAGACTTTTGTGGACATCTGACCTAAATTCCCCTGCCCCAGCATATTTCCACTTCTCATTTCGTGCTGGGTAGGGAGGGCGAAAGTTGGGTTCCTCATCCATCTCTCCCCAGTTGAACACACCCATCTCCTCCAACCCCAGCAGGCCCCTCCTTCCTTTTCCTTCTCTGCCCCACCTTCCAGGCTTTCAGATCCTATGAGGTCCAGCACTTTAAGACTGAGGGGGGAAACAAAAGTCGAGTCCATAAAACTCAGATGTCACAGTCAAGAAAACACAGTCACCCTTTGCCCTTGGAAATTTTACTAAACTGTGGGCACTCAGAAGGGGAGGGCTTTTGCTAAATGCTTCAGAAATAAAGCTCTCCAGCCTTGCTATTTTTAACCCCCCATGGTTTACATTTTTAGCTTCTGCGTGGGAGGGATGGGAAGAAGAGAAAGGGATGAAGGAAAGTGGCTGGTGGAGACTGAGGTACCCAAGTACGTGGAGTGGGGGTTTCATGACATGGGACAGAGGCTCTGGGCAGGCTCTGGCCTCAGATAGCACAGTTGACTTTTGTCCCTCATTCTTCACCCACAAAGCCAAGGCCTGCTACTCTCTTGCCTTGATTTAGGTAGGGAAGACTTGTCCAGTGCAACCTGGGAAAGGGAGTGGGAATTGTGCCCCTGACGCTCGCATGCCCTCTCTGCTCTTTTCGCTCCTCTCCACCCTGCCCATCCTTCCCTGGGCTCAGGCCCCTCCTGTGGGCCTTTCCCAGCTGTCTCCCCAAAGCTCCTGCCCATTCCCCAGTCCCGGTCCTGGCAGGTGGGATTCCAGCTGGAGGAACCAACTACCCTGATCTTGTCCTCCAATCCTGGAGTTTCTCTGTCCTCCTCATCAAAACTGGTAGTTCTCCAGGCACACAAGGACCAAAGAAATGAATAAATACTAATAAGGAAGTCCTTGTATGGTCCATGAAGTTAAATCCAGATTCAGACTTTAGCTGCAACAGAGACCACATTCTTTCCTCCCACTGGGTCTCACCCTGGGTGTAGGGCTGCATAAAAAGAGGTCCTAAGGGCTGGATGCTTCTCCCTCTCTATATCTGACAGCGGACTCTTGCCCGGCCTGCCAAGCTGACCACTGACCTTTGAAGCGCCCAGTTGCCGTCTTCCAGAGCAGGCAACCATCATGGATCAGCTTGCGCCGCAGAAGCTCCTCTCGGCCAAAAGGGCCCTTGCCAGGCACTGGGGTCTGGGCCCGAGGGTCCATGCGGTTGTAGATCTCCTGCAGGCGGGCACCTTTCTCCAGCTCATGCACATCCTGGTCCACATTGGATAGCAACTCCTTCATTAGCCCCAGTGCTGTCGTCAGGTCCTGGCGTTCCTCCTCCATCCCTGGTGCCAGGGTTGGCATGAAGGACGGGTGAGCCAGCTGCCCTCCAGCCCCAATTCCCACCGTGTCTCCATCCCACCTTCGGAGGCTGTCCTGGGTTCCACGTGTGCCCCCATACCTTCCCTTGGTTATCTTGAGCCTTTTCTCACCCCAGACAGCCCCCTCCCCACCCTGCTCCTGGGGCCCTCCCTCCCTCTCACCGTGGGAATGCTGCAAGATCCGGTTGATGAGCACCGGGTACTTGGTGATGCGCTGAGTCACCAGTAGGATGCACTCCTGGACCCCATGCCGCTTCAGCACAGCCGAGCGGGTCACTTTCTACAAGGGTAGAGGCAGGGCTCAGGGCTAGAGTGCGGCCAGAGGGGAGGGCAACAGAAAGAACGCTGGACTTGGAGCCTAAGCTCTGGTGCTGGCCCTAACTTGGCCATTTACCTCACGCTGGCTTAGGTGACTGCATCTGGAAAATGGGGATAAGGCCACAGGCTTATTGTAAGGACCAACCAGACAAGGCAGCAAAAAGCACTTGTTCTCCCACTATGAGGGGTTACGGTTGACAGGATCCGCGAGAGGACGGGTCCATGAGGGGTGGTGAACACCTGACCTCCGTGTGGGGGCAGCACACACGTGCTCCCCCGTGAGTGGGGAAGGCTGGGATTGGGCCCCTAGAGGAGGCTCTGAGTGTGGGCCCTGGACAGGTTTGCTCACCCGGATGAACTGCTGGAAGCGTTTGTCTCGGGCATATAACTCCTTATAGAGCTTTAAGGCCTTGGTGTGGCGGCTACAGAACTCCGAGTAGGTCTTACGCATCTGCTCTGCGCTGGGACCTGAGAACTAGAAGTCGAGGGAGCAAGGCTGGGTCAGCACATCCCTTAGACATACCTTATGCCCTAGACACCCTCCGGCATCCCGCCAAACAGGCTGGCTTCCTGCCTCTCCAGCCCTCCCTGGCTCCACCCCCTAGAGTTTGGAGGCAAGAAATGCCCACTCCAGTCACACCTCCTTCCATGAATGTTGCCCATGAATCCTGCCTTTTCACACCTGGCTGATGAGCAGGTCACCCAAACGATCGATGACAAAGTTCCGGGTGCTGCCAGGGCACAGGGCCTGGCGTCGGCGTTCTAACAGTTGGCTGAGGAATCGTGTATGGATGTCACTGAGCTCGTCCACGCAGGGGAACAGGCCCTGGACCACTGCAGGCTCCAGCTGTAGCTCTTCCAGCATCCCCGTGCGGAAGAGGCGGGTCATGATCTTCAGTGTCCGCACGTGGTGCAGTTCCGTCTGGATTAGCTCTGTGGGGACAACGGGACATTCGGCCTCCACCCTGGCTTGGCCACAATTGTTGGGGCCTAGGCTGGAGACCTCAGAGCTCATTTGAGGTTTTCAAGGTCCCTTCCAGGTTAACATTCTGCATTCTTATGCTCTTAGATCACTTTCTAATCATTTTTTATCTTTATGCCTTGCCATCTCAAGCTGTAAGCGGTTTTAGGGCAAGAACCACATGTCTTCTACATGTCCAGGTTTCCCACTGTCCCCAGCCCAGTGTTGGGCATGGCACAGGCAGAGAGTAAAGACTACGAATTGACTTGAAGAAAGGGATAAAGATAGGGCCTTGGAGACCAACAGTCCCAAAAGGTGGGGGACCCAGTAGCAAATTGTGGGACGCCAGGCAGGGTCCTGGAGGTCAGGGGGATAAGAAGGAAAGCGTCTTGAGCAGTGAGGGCTGGCAGAGGGGCACAGAACACAGGATCTAGTGAAGAAACAGGAGTCTAGAGGTGGTCTTCTTGGCTCACCGTAGATGACATCCTGCTGCTTCATCACTTCCTTTTTATGCTGCTGCAAGAAGCTGCTGTCCACAGCAAGGCTCCAGGAATCAGCTGCAAAGTCCTTCTCATCCATCTCAAAGTCACTCATCAGTTCGTTGTAGATGACCTCTGCACCTAGACATCCATGGGGGAAACAACTCAAAGCCAAATCCTCTTCCCCAGGTCCCGGGCCCTTCTCTAGATCCCTTCCCACCGGACCGTTCGCAGGCCTGCTCCCGCCAGCCCCTCAGCCCCAGGTGTCCCCCAGGCCCAGGCACGGTCACCTTCGTCGATGAGGGACTCCACCGACAGGGTTCGGTTCCGCATGTTGAGGGAGTCTGTGGACTGGGACAGAATCCGGCGCAGCCCCAGGGGAGACTCATCATTGAAGTGTCTGAGGGAAGTGGAGGCTGGCTGCATCACTCAACTCAGGCAACAGATCCCTTCCCGGCTGGGGAACTGAGGCCAGGATCTGAGAGGCAGTCACCCCAAATTCTCCTTACCTGTCTGTCTATAATTCTGAACTCAGGGATGGGAAGGACCTCTCAGCCCCCCCGGGCTCCACTGCCACACTCTCTGTCTACCTAGCTCTCCCTTCCCCAAGTAGAGGCTCACCCAGCAATGTTGGTGGTGGAAACACTCTTGGCTAAAGACAAGGAGGAGCGGCCACGGCGGGAGCCAAGCAGGGACTGCCTGAAGCTGTCGGAGGGATAGATGGCAGAGCTGGGCCGCTCCCGGGTGGTGGCTGTGGGGGATATGGAGCAGGCAGACATCAAACTGGTGGCGTCCCAAGATTCAGGCCTGCCAGGCTTCTCAACCAGAAGTGAGGCCTCCTCTTCCACCCCACCCTTAGCAGCCTCTTGTCAAAGAAAGGTGATAACAGCAATGCCACCTTATATCCTGAAATACTTTCAATGTTTACAAAGGGCTTTCCTTATCTCCTCTCTTCCCGCAATAAGCCTCTGAGCAACCTGAAGCTCAGAAAGGTTAAGAGATTTGTCTGGGGTGACTCAGCTAGTGGCTGAGCAGGGACTCAGAATCTGGCCTTTTTTACTAAGTACCATGCTCCTTCTGTTACACCAAAGCTGTCTGAACTAATACTTGACAGCTGCCGCCAACACTCCCAAGTACGGTGTAAATAATCGATAATAGTAATACAGGATGTGACCAGGCTCAGATGACTGGCCATCCAAGCCCTCATCCCCATTTGAATTCTCCTGTCCTGCCCCTAAGCCCGGGAGTCTGGAGATCCTTTATGGCCCCTCCCACTGCTTCCAAGTGAGGGGAAGAAAGTGCTGTGCCCAGGAATGACCTCAGGGGGGCAGCAGAGCCAAGGGCTGAGAGGCCTGGGTCGAGGGTCCTAGGGGGCTTCTGCACGCCCTCACTACTCACTCTTACTGCGAAGTGAAACAGACTGCAAGGCAGTGTTGTTCTTCAGCAGGGCAGCTTTCTGTTGCTGTGAGGCAGAGAGCAAGAAAGAGATACCAAGAATAGCTGTCACACAAGGGTCGCCCCCACAGGCATGGGGCAGGAGCTGGGCCGCTGGCCCCTTGGGAGAAAGCTGCTACGGTGGCCAAGGGCATCAGGGTAGCTGAGCCCAGTGCTGGAGGGATCTGTCTGCAGCGATAGGCCTGGCCCCCTCGGGGCCTGAGGCCTGGGGCTGAGGGTCTGGGCTGCCCCATGGTGAGGAGAGGGGTTGAGGAACACAGGGTAAGGAATGAATGGAAAAGCCATGTGGGTACCACACACTCACTACCCTCTCCCCCAGCCCTCTGCCCTCCCTGCCATCTCACCTTCTGCTTGACCTTGGTACAGTTGGCGAGGGTGTCTTTACAGCGGTTGTGGATAGTCACATTGCAGGCTGGGAGGGTGGGGTAGAGAGGGTAAAGGGAGGGCCGGGTGGTACAGGAGGGGACACACCCACATGCAGACACCCATCTCCCCCTGGCCACACAGTCTCAGAGACTCTCCCCCCTTCCCAGACTTCTTGACCATCACCGCACTCCAGACCCTCTCCTCCCGCCTCCCCCTTCCTTCAAGCAGGAAATGAAGTGAGGGGGTATAGGTGTCGACAGGAACTGAGCAATCAGGAGGGGTGGGCAATCCTGACTCAAAGATGACCTGCGAGGTGGACTAGAGGGAAGAAGGGGTTACTGGCTGCCAGAGATGAGCTCAAGAAGCACAAAGGTGGTTGAGAATGACAGATGGAAGAGAGGACGCCCACGGAACAGAAGATGGCACAGGAGCAGCTGGGATGGGGGCTAGGGGCAGAGAGGGGGGAATTAACATCCCCTGAGCATCTAGTCACTGTTCCACATTTACTCGATCCTAACAAGTCTTTGAGGTAGATTCAATTATCCTCATTTTACAGATGAGGACCCTGTCTCCTGGAGAGGTTAAATCGTCTGCCAGAGGTCATACAGCTAATGGTAGAACTAGGATTTAAACGCAGGTGTGCCTGAATCCAAAGGCTGTGCTCTTTCCGTTGAACCACACATATGCTCATGAACTCTGGCTGGGCCTGAACATCAGCGAAGGCTGATGGGTCCAGTGGTAGAGTGGGGACAGGCCCTGCCCTGCCCTGCCCTCCCAAGCCTGCCCGCCTGCCTTCTGCAGGCCTCAGCAACACTTGCTACCACTCCAGTCAGTCTGCCTCCTTCCTTCCAGGCCTGGGGAGGGCTGTTCCCCAACTAAGGCGAAGCCACAGCTCCCACACTCCATATGCTGCTCTCCCATCACCCACCCCACCTTGCCATGGGGTAGGAGAAAAGAGGAGAGGAGAGGAGAGGAGAGGAGGAGGAGCCAAGCCTAGGCTCAGAGACCACTGGCTGACCCTTTCCCCAACATGCCCTCAGCCCTTGGCCCTCTCCAGCTTCCCCTCTGCCGTCCAACAACACCGGAAACTCTGCTAAGTCCTTCAGACAATACCCAGCACCACACTCACTTCCACAAATACAAGGCGAGCAGGGTGGGGCAGAGGGGCAGACAGAAGTGGGGGCTGCAGCTGCCCCCACCCCTCTGAAGCTCCCTTCTACCCCCAGCACCCAGTGTCTCTGGATCAAACCTCCGCTTTCCACCTGCTCTCAAAATAGTGCTTGCTGCCCGCCTCCCCAGTTCCCCTGGCAACAAGCTTCCAGATTGGGAATTCTGTCAGGTCTCTAGAGGGATCTAGATTGGGGTTCCCTCCTCATCCTCAAAACTCTAAGTTGAGCAGTGAGAAAGTAGGGAGGCCCCACTGGTTCTTTCTGGGGGTGCCTGCCCCAAGTTCCATAGGGATTTAGAGGCTATGGCTTTTGTCCCACTATTCATTAGCAGGTCACAGTGGTCTTGCTCTAGGCAGAAGCAGCTCTTTGCCATAAATTGTGGGCAGTGGGGAGGGAGATGGGACACGACAGGAGCCCTCTGTCTGGGCATCCTGAAGAATTCCTTGCTTGTACTTCCTAAAAACAGGGCTACCCTCGATGTGGATGAAGGTCAGGAGATCTAAGCCCTGTCCCCCAACACACATGTTCCTGCTGTGGTCTCTCTTTCTCACTGTGGATCAGTCAGACTAAAACTGGAGATGGAGGGTGCTAATCCCATACTCTGCTTCAAAGTGCAGGGATTTAGAGATTTCAGCCTCCACCCAGTCAACAGAAAGCGAAGGGCAGGGGGACCCTGAAGTCCCAAATGTCCAGTTCTGCCCAGGAAGACAGGCAGAACCAGCTGCAAGGCCGGCAGCTTCCCACCCAGCTCCCCTATCTTCCCCTCCCGGCCCTCCCCCCCGCCCCCCCCTCCCCCCGCAACATTCCTGCTCCTTCTCCAATCAGTTCCCCTGACCCTCAGCAGCTGTTCAGGGAGCTGGGGGATGCCCAGTGGACGACAGCTGCAAGGGGAGCCATCCCTGCCTCCCCTCCCCCACATTCCCAGCTAGTCCTCCTTATGCCATATTCGGACCGCCACCACTCCTAGGTGTGAGCAAAGGGAGAAAAGGCTCAAGCATCTGGCGCTGGTATTTGGGCCTTGCTGGGGCTCCGAGAAGAGAGTGACCCTTATGGATCCAGGGCAAAAAGGACAGATGGAAAGGTTAGGGTCAGTGGGCACCGAGTCAGAGAGACATTCAGGGTCCAAACAACTTACTTGGGCAGATGAGGGCTTCCTTGGCTGTGATGCTCTTGTTACAGGCATAGCACATGGTCATGCCCGAAACGGAGATGGTGGTGAAGAGGTGCCCATTGGTATAGCGGGCATCCTTGGCTTCCTTCATCTTCTCCTTTTCCCGGGTCTGTGGAAGGGGAGAGAGACAGGAAGTGAGGCTGGAAGATGCCAGGGTTCCTGAGGGTCCGGAGAGACAGGTTGAGGGCAGAGGTGAGGGAATGATGCCCGCCTGGCGTTGCCGGAAAGACACCACTTCCTAAAGCAGAGCCTGTCTCAGGGTGTCGGAGGCAGCTGTCCAGGAGTGACCAGCCCAGCCCCGAGAGGGGCCTAGCTGGCCCCTGACCTACCTGGCCCCGGCGGCTGGGCTGCCTCCTGTTGCCACTCATCTCCCTGGCTCTAGACCTCCGCGTCCTCACTCCACCTTCCAGCCCTAGCTCTGCTCGCCCCCGAGCTGCTGTACTCTCCTCTCTGTGCCGGGGGAAGATGCGCAGAGAGGAGGGGAGAGCAGGCGAAGCAGAGGGTGCCAGCTCACCAGCGCTTTCAAATCTATGGGAGTTAGCTCCTCTTATAACCATGACAACCGGTGTTGGAGCCGCTGTCTCCGTGGCAGTCACAGTGGGGGGCAGGAGATCCCCTAATTAGATTGGCTGAAAGCGGCATAATGCCACCCCCAACCCAGAGGTCAGGATCCCAAACCTCTACCTCTTCCGCACACACTCAGCCAAGGTCACACGAGCTCTTTGCGGGAGGGAGCATGTCCCCCGCTAACCTCTAGGCAGCAGGAGCCTAGTTTTGATCTCGAGACTCTCCCCCAAAACCTTAGAGAGCTCCCTCTATTCCTCTCACCCGGTTAGTCTCTCCCATCCTAGGAAGTCCTTCCTGGCATCTACCCTCCACCCTCCAGCTGCAACATCAGTTCTTCCTGCTCCGGTCTCTGCCGAGATGGGGCACGCTGTGTGCCCTACCTCAAAACCTCAGAGGCTGGCATTTCCCACCTCAGCTTTTTCTTCTCCTGCTTCCCCCTGGTCTCTGCAGGTCAAGTCACTCTCCCTGACCTCTTTTCTGTCCCTCCTCAAGCCCCTGAGCTTCCCCAAAAGCCTGGGAAGGTGCCAAGATGGGATACCACTCTTCCCTCCTAATCCAGGGCCTTCCTTAGTGGTCACCTCAGATGCCCGGATTTTCCCTCCACTCTTGGAGGTTGAAGAGCAGGAATAGGAGCTGACAAGACCACTCCCTCCAAGTTTCCCTGTTTCTCAGAAACCAAAGAGCGGGATCCACATTGCTGAGGCTGAGGGTATGAACCTCAAGTTGGGGACAGTGGCTGGGGCCCTGGGACAGCGGATTAGAACTCAGGGGAGAGCCCTCTGCCTGGGCCTTGGTGGCCCAGTCCTGACTCTCAGCTCCAGCCACACGAGCAGCTGAGAGGCGGGGGAGGGGAAGAGATGCACCGGCCTGCTGCGTAGGGTAGAAAAGGGAAGTGTGTGGGGGCTGAGTCAACAGCACAGGGCCCAGAAGATACTGGGCCGCGTGCCCTAGGGTCTCAGGGCTTCCCAGTGGCCCAAGATCCTTCTCTCTCCTGCTTCCCCTGAGAAGCTCCTCACTGATGACGAGTGAGCCCAGAGGTTTTGAGGTCATTCTCCACCCTGATCATCCATTTTTCTCGTCTCCTCTCCTCTCCTCCTGCTTCTCCTCTTCCTGTCTCCTGCTCTCCTTCCTATCTCCTGGTCTCCCTCTTCCACTCCTCCACTTCTGCCTTTCCTTTCTCACCCTCATTTCTCCTCCACTGCCCCCGGCCTCTCCCTCCCCTCCTCCAGCTGGGCCTGGTTAAGGAAGCTGACTTACCTCTAATGTTCCAGGCCTCCCTTTTTCTATTCTGGTACCTCCCTATCTAGACCACTAGAAAACTCTCCCTTTGGTCTAACCTCCATCTATCTTGCTCCAAATTATAGCTCCTTAGATCAAATCTTCCTCTGTATAACAGCGCCATAGGACCTCAAAGACCAAGTCCGAGTGTCTCTTCTCAGTGCCCTACATGCTCCCTTCTCTCCTCCTCTCCTGCCCTCCCAGCCTTCTCCATGACACAAATTACAAGTTTGAGCACTTATTACGCTTGAATTAAAAGCAAGCAAACAAACGAACGTGAATATCATATTAAAAAGAGCAACATATCTGGATCAGGGTCAACTCCAGAGTTGGCAGTGCTGCAGATCTGCCCTAATGCTGCCACAGCTCCCCCCTCACCTACCCCTGCCCTCCAGCCTCAGGCCTCCAGGAGCACGCACCTGGGAAAGAGGTGGGAACGGAAGGGAGAGGACTGGGCAGCCAGAACGGCATCTCTAGTGGCCTTTCCCTCTCTGGCATCAACGCCCCAGAGACAACCCAGGCACTCTGGGCCCAGCCTCCTCTACCTCCCAACACTCACCCTCTCTCCAAGCGACCCCCTCTCTAGGTGGGCCAGCAGCGGGCAGCAGCCACAGCAGCAGCACATCCCAACACGGGCACTGCCCAGCAGCAAGCAGCCCTGGTACTGCCTAGCGCTATTGTCCTGGAGGCAGCCTGTGCCCGCCCCGGGGCTCGGCTGGTGAGGATAGAAGGACACAGGGCCTGCTCACCAGGGGTGCCTGCTCCAGAGATGGAGAGAATGGGCTTGTCTGGTTCTTTGTCCTACTCTTTTCAAGGTATTCATAAGATAATCACATCGGTCTCCCACTTACCCACCCACCAGCAGGACAGCCTTTCACCTCCATGCCCCGATCTGTCCACCCAGAAAAGGGCCCATTACTCCACGATCCACAACACCCACGCCCAGCACACAGAGGCCCTTCCTGCTTGGTTCAATCCTCTGCTGTCCAGCGTCTAGAATCATCCTTTCTCGCAAATCCTCATGGGAAGTCTTTCTTGCTACACAGCCTTCATGGACACCAGTGCTACATCAAGGATGAAGGAAATAAAGCACCTTGCATAATGGCTGGTATACGACAGGCACTCAATACAGGTTTGGAAAGGAAAAAAAGAAGGAAGGAGGGAGGGAAGGAGGGAAGAAAGGAAGGGTGGATGGATGGATGGACACCAAGACATGTGGACCAGCAGCACCCTCGCCCCTGCTCTAGGGACCCTGGCACTCCTTGTCAGAGCTTCAGAGCCTTTGGTCTCCTGGCCTCTTGTTTCTCCTTTTCTCCCTCCACCTGAAGGGCTCGCAGCGCTTCTTCTCCCCTTCTGCTTCCTTTGAGCTTAGACCCTGAGGTTTCCTCTGGAGGCCAGGAGAAGGCCAACCCAAACCTCCCTTCCATTGTCATCCCAGACCTTGGTCACTTTTGGGAAAGGAGGACGGGGCGAATGGCAGAGGGTACTGTGACTGGCAGCGCAAAAGCTCAAAGGCAGAGGCAGTCTCCCTACTTCTCTGCACTATGCCCTGCAGGCCGAGGAAGGAGGAAAAGGGTGATTTGCACGGACGAGGCAATGCCAAAGCCTACCTAGGAGAGTGAGAGCCTCTCCAAGCAATGTCTAAGCTCTCAGCACCCTTGACTCCTCCATTGGGTATGTCCAAACCCAGACCTAGAGGGAGTCACGTGGAGCTCAGAACCACCTCTGTTCCAGCTGCAACTGGCAGCAGCCCCTTCCCCAAGATGGTGAGGCCTCTGTCTAGGCCCTCTGTATGGTGACCAGGAGGCCCCTGGAGGGCTCCACTGGGATCCGAGTCATCTGTGGCTCAGCCCCTGGACAGCATGGCTTCAGAGTCAGAGGCTGAAAAGGGCACTGAGTCATGGGGGATGAACCACAGGCCGGGAAGTAAGGCGAGAGGGGGTTCCTAGCCACAAGACTGAGAAGAGGGCTTGGGATGGTCTCAGTCAGGCTCTGCTCCTTTAGGAGCTTCCAGGGCCAAGAGAAAGGCAAGAGGCTGAGGAGAAGGCAGCCAAACGGAAACACTAACGCCAAAGCCAGAAACACAACACAAAAAGACATCGCGGAACACACAAAGGCACTTATTAAATGCCTGCTTGATGAATGAAGATGAGATGCCGGACAATGGGGGTAGGCACATTAGGGAAGCAGAAGAGGGGCGCTGAGGGCCACAGGGAATAAAATCAGACTAGAGACCCTGAGATACAGGCCTCCTGGACCCCAGCCTGCCCCCCACCCGGCCACACCTGTCGGGTCAGGAGAGAGAGACAAGCAGAGAGCGAGGGGGGAGTGATGCAAACAGACGGGCATTTGTGCAGGCGAACAATAGCTGTGCCAGGACTCCCTGCCCTCCTGGCACAGGGCAGGCCGGCTGAGGCGGGAGGGGGGCAGCTGCTGCCTGCAACCCCACCCCCACCCTCCCCCAAGGAGCCATAAACAAACCCAGAAGGGTCCAGCCAGCTCCTCTCTGCCATTTCTCTTACCAGCTCCAGGAACCCTGACCAATGTGCTCACTCAAGCTCCTAGATGATACTTTAAACCACAGACTGAAGCTAAGAATGGAACTACTTCCTCACGTAGAGAGCAAGGGCCCCTACTGTGGTGACCACCATTCAAAACAGTAACCCAGATCATCCAGGGACAGACAGACACAGACACATACACACACACACACACACACCAATATACAGGTCATGTGCATTAATGGGATTCACACCTTCAGATCTGACCCCTCCCTGATTCCAAAGTCAGTGTCCCAGGGAAGCTAGAGGGACTGAGCTGAGAGCCTCTTTAAATCCAGCAGGTCCTTCCCTAGGCACCATCTAACACCCGGGAAGTCACTCACTGACTTCCCTAAGCTTTTGGCTCCCTTCCCCCGTTCTTGCTTCTCCCCTCTCCCTCAGCTCATTCCCTAACCTCCATGACCCCTAGAATCTTTTCCTATGCCCTCAAAAGCCTCAGCCTCTGGGAGACCCCCAATTCCTCAACTTTCCTCCCAAACTGCCAGCCCCCTCAGCTCACTCCTGGGCTCACCCAGCCCTCCTCTCTGGCTTCGGTTCCACTCCTAGTGCTGCACACAAAGCCAGCCACCTCTCCATTACTTGGAACAAAGAAATAGTCTCTTCTCCTCTCTCCCCACTCCACCTGCCCACCACACGCCAATGCTAGAGTCCAAGAGATTCCAAGGGGATCCCCCAGCCTCCAGAAGTATCCCTGGATCACTGGCCTCTGCTTGCTCCTAGGCAGGAAAGGACCCTTTGTTCTGAGAGAAGTGAAGGTTAGAGTTTGGGGAAGGAGGAGGGGAGAACAGGGAGCTAAAGAGAGAAAGGGGACCTATGGGGTTTGGGGCCTGTGGAGGTAGGAAGTAGAGCGGAGAGAATTGAGGGGGTGGAGAACTGAAGACAGTCTGGAAGAATAGAAATGGAGTGAAAAAAAGGAAGCATGAGGAGGGGGAGCCACACAGAAAGACTCTAGGAGGGTGGGAAGGAGAAAGGGGCAGGGTCTACTTAAATTTCTCCCTCTATAACAAGGTCCAGGGGAGTCAGGTGAGGAACGGGGAGGGGGCTGTGGGGGCAGACCTTAGCTCTGACCAATCACCCCAGATAGGTGGAAGGGGAGACCACCTTCCTCAAATAATCTCATTTCCAGCGGGGGCCCCCCTCTACTTCCCACCATGGTATAAAAAGAAAGGAGACAGCTGGTGTGCTTGGAGGAGGGGGAGAGAGGGGATCCAGGGTTTGTTGGCTAAGAACCAACTCCCCCTTTCTGTAACCACAGCTTTCCGGAGGTGGCCCTCCCCTTCCGACCAGCCAAACTGACAACTACCCTCCTCCAGTGGCCTCTTTGCCCTCTCAGATCCACCCATTCAGCCCCCCACACCCCACCCCTAGCCAGAGTCTCAACCACCACCAGGCCCAGGATAGAAAGAGCCGAGCTTTTGGATACCAAAAAAAAAAAAAACAAAAACAGGACACGGGGACCAGGTATCTGGTCCCCTAGCTCCTCCCAATAATGCAGAAAGGACCCCAGTACCTATCCTCCCGGAACGCCCCTCTACATGCGCTCTCCAGGTCTGCCCCCCACCAGCTCCCCCATGGCTTTCCTTTTTAGGGTGGAACCAAATTTCCGTGGTTTCAAAAAACCTCTCCGCCCCCCTTGGCTCTACTCCAGGGTCTCAGCTCAAACGGTTGAAAAATAAACAGACTTTCAGAGCTGGGGCCTGGCCCGGCGCAGGGTTGAGAAGAGCCTGTCTGCCACCCCACTGTTCCACCACACTTCAGCCACCTCTCCCCTGGCCTCTGTTTGTCTTAGGCCCTACTCAAATCTCCAGTTGCTTTCCTGTTAGCAGAATCTTATCCCAGCCGCTTAAGGAAAAGTTCCAGAATGGAACCTTCTCCCAACTTAGCCTCCAGACAGGTAGCCAGGCTGGGAGATGGGAGGAAAGCATAGGGAGGGATTTCCATCATCTCTAAGGGGACTGCTCCCTTGTCTGAAGATGCTGATGAGCACCCGCTGGGCACCCAGGGAAGGGCACTGGGGTCAGAGAGAAGCCACAGATTAAACCAGCCCTGGGCTGGGTCCTGGCCCTTCTGATAATGAGTAGAGTGTGGGTGCCCTGAGCAGCCGGGAGGTGCTGTGTGCATGTGTACTTCTTCCCAGCTCTCACTTAATCACCTACAAGTCAGCTTCATCATTTCCTGGGGTCTGGGGTGTGGAGAGGTCATGGCGTTTGGGAGTGGGCCTGGGTACAAAAACAGGGATAAAGGATACGTGGAAAGGAGTGGCCAAGAGGTCACGATGGAGGTGGGGGGCAAGGATAATTGCACACCCGGACTCTTGAAATGGTAAGCCAACGGCCCCAAGATGAAGAGAGAAGAGAGCTGGGGGAGGGGGAGGAGGGACAGGAGGCACAGTGCCGAGTGGGTCAGCCTAAGGGTTTCAGGTTGTGAGAACAAGGAGCTTGGAAAGCTGGTGGGGCAGATGGGGACGGGAGACCCTGTGTTCCAGGAACAGGGGTGCTCAGGACCCCTAAGGATGCAGGAAAGGATCCCAGCTACACAAAGACCTCTGCTACCTTCACCTGAGGGTGATGGCTTGGGGGGAAGTAAGCAGTCCCTCAGCCGTCTTGACCCCAGACACCCGCCCACCAGAGGAGAGAACTGAATCACAGCTGGAAAGTCCATTTGCGAGGAGAGGAGGAGCTGACTTTTGTCTCGGAGGGGTGGTGGTGGTGGCGGTGGTGGCGGTGGGAGGAAGCCGGGAAACCACCCCCTCCCACCCCCTCCGCCGGATGGCGGGGACAAAGGGGGAACGACCAAGCCAGCGACCGCTGGGTGGGGGGACGCCGAGCGCAATCCGGTGGGAGACGGGCGGAGGGGGTGCGGGCGAGCTTTCGCCGACCCCACCCTCGTCCGCACACCTCCCTCCTTCCCGAGCCATCCCTTACCGGAGCAACTTTCTTTCGCGCGGCCCAAAACACCCGGTCCCGTCAGATCGGAGGAGACCAAACCCCGGGGCCGCTCTCTCCCGGGATCCCGGCGGAGCATCTGCGCGGAGCAGGAGGCGCGGGTCGCTTCTCCTGCTCCCCAGCCCCCTCCCCACTCACTCTCAGTCCCCACCCACCCCGTCCCGCCGCCGGCCCAGCGGACGCTCCGCCCGATCTTGGCGCCCAGAAAGCAGGCGTGGAGCCCGGGGGTGCGCTGCGGAGGACGGGGGTCGAAGGGCACCCTGAGGACCGCGGGCGGAGGGAGAGGGGACTCAGAGCCCACCTTGCTCGCCAGCTCTTTGCTCCGGTCGATCCGCGCCCGCGTGAGAGATTCGATCCGAGACATAATCTGCGGGGGGAGCCCGGGAGGACGCGGCGCGGACCCAGGCGTCCAGTTATTGTGGGGGGGAGGGCGGGGGAGGGGTCCGCCCCGCACGCGTCGGTCTCGGGGACAGGAAGTCTGACTCCCCTCGCCCGGCACCCAGCGCCAGTTCCTCAAACCGAGTCTCCTCCCCCGCCTCGGCTCAGGAAGGGGAGGCGGGGCGGCGCGAGGGCGGGTGCCGGCGCGCGGGACGGGACGCCTCGGGCTGTGCAGGGCAGCTTGGACGAGCACCGGGTCGGCGCGCGGGTCGAGGGGGCCCCCGTGCCTGTTTCCCCTCCAGCGCCTCCGGGCGCCCTCTAGCTCCAGAGACCCGTCCCTTAGCCCCGCTTTTCCTAAAACCCACCCTGGGCCAGCCCGCAGCCCTTGCCCTCGCGCTCGCCCTCGCCCTCGCCACACCCCAGGTCTTCCCTCCCCACCCCCTCCCCCTGCGCGGGACTTCAGTCTTTAAAGACCCGCAGGCCGGAGGACTCCGTCCGCCCCCAGCTCTCCAGGGAATCCGGCACCAGTTCCTTCCTGGCCTTCGGGGGCCCATCAAAGCAGGCCGGAGCCGACTGACCCCTTTTACGATTGGGGGCAGGGGAGGGGAGAGGACGGGAAAATCAAAGAGGAACTAAAGCCTGGTCTTTAGAAGCGTGAAGGAGAAGAGTCATTCCCAGAGGTCGAAGAATCAGACAGGGAGAGGAGCGCATTCTCCCACAAGCCCCCACCACGCTGGGGCCTTCCTGACCGCAGTCTGCCCATCCCCCTCTCCAGCTCCGCCTCTGCCACCTACTTGGCGGGGCGGGGAGGAATTTGCCACCTTTACTGAAGGCTAAGAAGCTGAGGAAGTCCTTCCTTGTGTCTAATCCCAGTTCTCTCTGTTGCAAGTTAGGCCAGAGCCAAAAGACCAGAAACCAGTCTCCCCCAGTCAGGGGGCAGTTGGGGTAGGGCCAGTCTCTCCACAAGAAGGGGGTGGAATGCAGCATTCTTCTTTCTGGACTCTTTGCCCCAGCCTGAGCCAACCTCCACCCTTGGTGAGTTTCCTGCTATTGAGAAAATTCCTTCTCCACTCTAACTATAATCACTCACATTGCAGTTCGTTTCTGCCTCTCAGGGTCTCCCATTTCTCTGGTGGAAGCAGAAGCATGGAGAGCCCTGGGACAGAGCATCCTATGTTTGCAGGGTCCTGCCTGATTCTGGTCCTAAAAGGTGTGTGGGGGGGGGGGGGGGTCAAAGAAGGGGAAGAGAGGAGGCCCAGCCCAGGTCCAGCAGCTTCCTTTCCCGGGTTCAGCAGCAGGGCCAGGCTGCAGGTTTCAAGCCCAACTCAGCACTCTTGTAGGTGCCAATTTTAGCCTCTGCCACTATTTTGGGCTCTACCGCCTCACCACTGGCTGAGCTGCTTGGGCTCCTCACCCCCAACACCACCCCCACACTGCTCCTCTGGCTTCCCCTCTTGCCTAGCAACTCCTTCACCTCCTTCTTCACCCATTCCCCTGTTTAGGATCCTTATATAGCAAAGACCAGAAAAAAAGGAGAGCAAATAACCATGCCCTTTCTAGGCTAGATGGAAATTAGAAAGCAGAAAGGACTTTCCCAGAGCCATGGGGAGGCTGAGTCCTCCAGGCTTGCACCTGCAAGGCAGACCTAATGGAAGGCCCTAGGAATGTCCCCAAACCAGCAGTCCTGAGTCTTCCGGGCCCAGATCCCCAGACTTACCTCCCCGCAGTGGGCAGCCAAGACTGAGGAATGTACTAAATTTAAAAGCAGACAGCCAAAAACCAGAATTCTGGCCTCATGGCTCCACCCCTAGGGGGTCCAGAGACAAGGGATGGGCTGGGACCTCAGCTTTTCTCCCAGGATGGAATCTTAAAGGGCCAAACTCCAGTCTGGGTATCCAGTAAACCTGGGACCTAAACCCCTAGGTTTTTTGAGGGACCTCTCAGTCCCCAAAGACAACTTAAAAGGTCTTGATGTGGGGCCAGCCCCGTGGCTGAATGGTCAAGTTCACACGCTCCGCTTCGGTGGCCCAGGGTTTCACCAATTCGAATCCTGGGCGTGGACATGGCATCGCTCATCAAGCCATGCTGAGACAGCATCCCACATGCCACAACTAGAAGGACCTACAACTAAAAATACACAACTATGTACCAGGGGGCTCTGGGAGAAAAAGGAAAAATAAAATCTTTAAAGAAAGAAAAAGGTCTCTATGAAAGAAGAGGACCTAACCCTCCAACTCTTTTCTGTCTCCCACCCCCATCTTCAGTGTTTTTTCCATCCCATCTGCTGTTGGTGACCCTGCCCTCTTCTTCCTCTTAGGATGAGTAGCAAGGAAGAGGGCTGGGGGGTGGGTAAAGGAAACCATTCTACCTTTAAAAACACCTGGACTTTTAGTGAGCTAGGCCTGCAGCTTGACTTAAATTCCATTTTCTGTATCCTCTGGAAAATGAACCCTTTTCCTTGGCATCCCCTGCCCTTCGTCCAAACCACTCGCATCCCTCCTCCACTCCTAGGCAGTGATACCTCCCAGATTTTCAGAAATTATTTTTTCAGACACACGAAAACAAAAGCCAACTCTAATTTCTGCCAGAATCAAAAAGTAGCCACCACCTTCTTTAGCTCATTTAACTTGACAAATGTGTCCCCACATTTCAGGGGTGGGGAGTTGGCCCCAGGGAAGAAACTCATTGTTGGAGTCTTGGCCAGCAGGTGAACAGATAGAGCTATGGGGCTATGTGGGCCCAAGCACTACAGTGCCCAAGAGGAAGTTTGTTTTTCTTATTACTCTGGACATTGTGTATTCTGGGAGGGCATGATTAAGGCATAATTGACTCCAATGGCTATCCATCAGAAGATGGTGAGGGGCTGGCCGGGTAGTGCAGCAGTTAAGTGCGCACATTCCGCTTCCGCGGTGTGGGGTTCGCCGGTTCGGATCCTGGGTGTGGACATGGCACCACTTGGCAAGCCATGCTGTGATAGGCATCCCACGTATAAAGCAGAGGAAGATAGGCATGGATATTAGGTCAGCACCAGTCTTCCTCAGCAAAAAGAGGAGGATTGGCAGCAGATGTTAGCTCAGGGCTGATTTTCCTCAAAAAAAAAAAAAGATGGTGGAAGAAGGGAAGAGGGGGGATAAACGGTTATGTTAGGTTTACTGGCAGAGGCAGAGGCAACATTATATAGTCAAAGCTCTGGGTTTGCAGTTCCGCTCCACCTCTTACTAACTGTGGGATCTTGGGCAAGTAACTTAGCCTCTAAGTAATCTTGTCTATAAAATGGAGGTTAAAATAAAATACTTATCTTTGCCAGGGTGTTAGAAGAATTAAATGAGATGACCTCCGGAAAAGTGTTTGGCAACTCTACAATGCTAATCAAATAGGAAGGAATAAGCTACTTCCTTCTCTCACTGCTTGACTGAGCTTCTTGCCAACCCCACCCCCTGATGTTTACCTGCTCATGGCCCTTATCCTGAGCTGGGAGGAGGGGGCAGAAGAGATTTAGTGAGGCAGGTACACACATTCATGGGGGTGTAAGGAAGATGGACCAGAAGATGATGGAGAGGGAAGCAGGAGGACAGGACCAGAGACCCTGGTGAGGAATGGCCAAGTGGGACAATATCCTGACTTACTCTGGCTCTTTCCTTCTGCCTATCTGGACTTCACATTCTCTTTCACCCGGTTACTCAACCCCTCACCAAACCATTAGGCCAAGGGTGGGAAAATTCAGACCAAGTGGGATCTGGATGGCTCCCCTGGGTAGTACCAGCTTCTCCTACCATTCCCACTGTAGGAAAAGAGGGCGATTCCGCCAACAGGCTCACCTACCCTGAATTGAGAGACCCTGTGGGGAGATGGGACTCAGACCCGAGGTCTTGGTATTTGTTCTCTAAAGAGCTCTGTTCCCCACGAGAGAGAAGAAGCCTCACTGGGCCACCTGCCCCCCCACCCCCACCCCGCCCCGCCTTTAAGAGTCTCCAGCTGCTCTTGGCCTGGGTGAGAAGGTGCTAACCAGCTGGTTTCATCTCTGCCCACCCAGAGGAAGGGGAATCCTGGCTCAAAGGCTGGCAGAGAAGAGAGCCCTGGCACTGTGGGTGGGGCCGGGAGGTGCCCAGGCAACCTTACTTAGTGAGAATCCCATGGTTTTTCAAGGTGAATATGATGATGTCTTCTCTGGGGTTTCTCTCAATGCTCAGAAGCTGCCCTGGCTTGGAAAGTACATGCATACTTGGGAAGGCCATGAGAGCAAAAGAGGGGTGGCTCATTCTGCCAGTAAATGAAGAAAGTGGAAATGAATTCAAGCAGCAGGCAGAGCTCCCAGTTTCACCAGAGCCCAGGGGTTGGTAATAAGGAAGAAAGAAATGTGCCTTCACCTTCCTGAGGTCAGAGCTGCACATGGCCCCACACGTATGGCGTGCATGTGCTTCCATAATCATATACTTTCCTGGCTTCCACTCTGCCTGTGGTCTAATTTCAACTGCTTCAGCTGCTGTATCCACCCATAAAATTATGAGTGTAAAAGCACTTTGCAAACTCTAATATTCTCTGAAGAAGTAAAAAGTATTGCTGTAATTATTATCATTATAATGTCCAATGGTTAAGATTTCTGCTGCCCACCTCTTAGCTATGTGAGGCCTAAGGAGCAGGAGGGCCAGGCCACTCCTCAGCTTCTGAGGCTCCTCTCTTCCAGCTGTCTACAGCTGGCTGCTAAGCTGGAGCATGGGGAAAGCAGAGGAAAGGTGATTTACAGGGATATAGGGAGGGAGGCTGGGAGAGAGAACATGTGTTCCCCTAAAACTTGAACCACTGCCCTGAGTCTCTGTCTAGGGAAGAGGGGGAGGGGCGCAAGTAGTGGGGTGAGGAGGAGGAGAAGCGGGGAGGGCAGTGGGTCTCAGGCCTCCTGCTTCCCTGGCTGACTCTTACCTTGGCCTTCCCGGTCATGCCCAAGAGGAAGCTGAGGGTCCGTCGCAGGGAGGAGCCTGCCCAGGTTCCCGAGCCCCCTTCCAGTTGGCTACAGCTGCAGAAAGAAAAAGAAAAGGTGAAGAGATGGAGGCAGAGCTGGAAAAGAAAAACAACATACTCACAGAGAGATGGTAGATGAAGGTCCCATGACCAGGAGATAGAGAATGGAGATACAAGAGGGAAGACTCAGAGAAAGGGTGAGGAAGAAAGAGGAAGGAGCCGGAAAGAAAGACACTCCCACACACACCTCCTAGGACTTCCTGGATGTGGACACTACAGTTTCCCAGGACCCACTGTTTATGAGGAAAACTGCAGGCTCCTCCCAGATAAATACAGACTTCCCCTTCCTACCTAATCCAGGCCCAGTCTCCTCCTCTCATGCTGCTCCCCAACGGAAGTGATATGGGGTGGGGGCTCTCCAGTGGGGCATTTTCCCCTCGCAAAACAAGAACCCTGTGTACGACCCTCTCTGCTGTTTGGAAAGGGCCTCTGGGCCTAAAGCCAATAAGGACTGAATTTCCTGGGATTTCATCAGCCCCATCCCATGAGCTAATCCCAAACCCAGAGCCAGGAGGATGTGTCAGCTAGAGATTTTCAGGACCACAAATCAGAGCTTGATATCTTAAAGGGCCCATTACTAGCTCACACACCCACACTGTCTTAGAGGGCTGACCCACTCCAATCAGGCCTGGCTATAGGAGCCAAATAAACAGGTGCTGATTTTGCATGCTTATTTACGTAGTTATTGAAATCTCCCAGCCTCCATCCTGATTCCTGAACTATGCCTCCAGCCCCTGCCCTCTCCCCTCGGGGCTCTACAGTTCTTGCCCAGCTCTCCTTAGAGCCACTCCCCATTGGCCAGTTATCTGAGCCATCCAAGCTGATCCATGATCCTTTGTCACTGTCTCTCCGGAAGACTGTCCCAGAGCTCACCTTTGTGGCACTGACAACAGCAAGCAACTCCCATTCTCTTTTATTCAATTGACACCCTGGGGTCTAGATACTCCTTTTCTTTCCCTAATTTCTTCCGCATCCCATGGAGCTCCTGGGAACCTTCTGAGCCTTCCCTGGCCAATGAGAAGAGGGTAAATTCTATGCAGCTCAGAGAGAAGGATATTTGGAGGTCTTTGATCAGAAATGTTAACCAGAGCAATGTTTCAGGAAGCAGGGACCCTTGGGGCTACGAAATCCAGGGCCCAGTCCCTTTGCCCCTCCCTAATCTGGGCCTTTGAAGGGCTCCGAGTCCCCCAAACTCACCTTTGGCTGAGGTCAGCGGCAGACGACTGGGATAAATTCCCTGCCAAGACAAAGGGAGACGGGAAGTGTCCAGCTAAAGCCAGACAAAGGTGCTCAGGGCTGCCTCCCCCACCCGTTCCACCTGGATCAGGTTCCCAAGCTGCAGGTGCATGTGACGCCATTCCTGAGGGCGGGCGCTGGGGAATAGGGAGGGAGGGCGGGGTCTGAGCTGAGCAGAACTGAAGAATTTAGGAGCCAGGGAACTGAGCACCAGGGTTATGTGGAGACGAGGGGCTAGGCATGGATGTCTCCGTTCTGTTTCTGGTGAGTGGGGAGGGCAGAAGTTTCACAGTGAGCTCCCAATGCCTCATCTTGACAACAAGGTACATTGCGGGTAACTGTCCTCCATCTCTGGTGACAGGGGAAGCTGGAGAGCCTCACTCTGTCCTATGTCCTCCTTCATTGGAAAGGAGAGTCTCAGAATGCCAAAGGTCTGAATTCAGATCTCTCATGTGAATAAAGGCATTTTTGGGTTTCCAAGAGTGTGTGGTTAAACATAATCCAGGACCTCTGGACCCTAAACAGCTGGCTCGGAGGAGTGGTGGCGAGACAGAAAGGGGAAGGGGCATCACTGCTTTGCTCCCCACTTTTACTCACCAGCTGGATCTGAGCAGCCCAAGAAGCAATTGATGCCACTCATGGATACAGACTTGGAAAGCATGCCAGTGGCTGGGTGGTCCAAAGGGCCAGCAGATGGATGACAGGAACCCTGACCCTAGAATCATGTCAAGAATCCTCACACAAAGGTCAGGCCTCATCCGTCTTCCACCCACGCTCTTCACTTTTCCCACAGTGTGGCCCCCTCAAGGCCTCCAGTACCCATATCTGGGATATTCCATTTGAAGTAGCTGGGAAGTTATTCCTGCTATTTAGCATTCATCACTACTGCAATTCAAGCCCAGACTTCCTTAATATAGAAAATATCTTAGAAAAGATTTACCCTGAATAGTTTCCAGAGATGACAAACTCAAGCTATAGAGGCCAGGCAGGTAATGAAAAAAGAAATGAGGCAATCTGGGTTTAATACAATAGGGAATAGAAATATTCATAAACCACACAGCCAACCATTAGAAAATAATTTTTTTTTCCTTTTTCTCCCCAAAGCCCCCTGGTACACAGTTGTATATTTTTAGTTGTGAGTCCCTCTAGTTGTGGCATGTGGGACGCCGCCTCAGCATGGCCTGATGAGCAGTGCCATGTCTGTGCCCGGGATCTGAACCAGTGAAACCCTGGGCCGCCTAAGTGGAGCGCGAACTTAACCACTTGGCCACGGGGCCGGCGCCAGAAAATACATTTTTCTGAAGCCTACATGAAGCATTATAAAAACCGGCTACATACAGGCCATAAGGCAAATTTTAACACACTTCAAATAATCTGTATCATAGAGATCATAGGAAACAATCCAGAAGTTCCTTTCCAATAGACTAGATAAAGAATCTGTGATAGATTTATATATCAAAATACTATTCAAAAGTAAAAATGAACAAACCACAGCTTACCCAACAATATGGATAAATCTCACAAACACAATGTTGAGTCAAAGAATCAAGACACAAAAGATGTATATACTGTAGGATTACATTCATATAAAGTTTAAAACAAGCAAAACTCATTGATATTGTTTAGAGATGCATACAAAAATGGTAAATCTATAAGGAAAATTGATCTCAAAAGTCAAGAAAATGATCATCTCTGCCAGGAGAGAGAAGGTTCTCAATGTGGAGGGACACAGGGGCTTCTGGGTTTTGATGACACTTTTTCTTTTTTCTTCTTTTGAGGAAGATTAGCCCTGAGCTAACTGCTGCCAATCCTCCTCTTTTCACTGAGGAAGACTGTCCCTGAGCTAACATCTGTGCCCATCTTCCTCTGCTTTATATGTGGGATGCCTACCACAGCATGGCTTGTCAAGTGGTGCCATGTCCACACCTGGGATCCGAACCGGCGAACCCTGGGGTCACTGAAGCGTAATGTGTGCACTTAACCGCTGTGCCACCAGGCCGGCCTCAGACACTTTTTCTTACCTGGGGTGGTTACACAGCTGTTTGCTTCCTAATTATGCGTTACCTTGTTCATGTAAGTTTTATATACTTTTCTGTATGTATGTTTTATTTCAAAAATTTTTTAAGTTTTAAAAAAATCTTTATAGATTTAGAAATTTTAAAACACCATTCTAAATAAACTTTCTGGTCAAAGAAGAAATTATAATGGAAATGTAAACATACTTTATAATAACAATAATGAAAATACTACAGAACAAAACCTGTGAGAGATGGCCAAAGCAGTATTTCAAGGGTAATTTGTAGCCTTAAAATGTTTATATTGAAAAATTTAAAAAGCTGAAAATTAATGAGTTACGTCAACTTAAAAGGTTAGAAAAAGAACCACAGAAAAAATCCAAAGAAAACAGAAAGAAGGATACAATAAAGATAAAAAAACAGAAGTCAATTAAGTAGTAAACATAAAGTAGGATCAATAAAACCAAGAGTTGTTTTTTAAGAATAGGCAAATAGACAAACCTTTGATAAGAGTGATGAAGAGAGAGAAGGCACAAATAAAAGTAGAATGAAAAAGTAGACCTAACTACAGAAAGAGCAGTGATTAGAAAGATAAGAGAATACTACCTACAACTTAATGCCAAGAATTTTGAAAATGCAAACAAAATAGACAAATTCTTTAAAAATATATATATAACTTACCAAAACTGAATCTAGAAGAAATAGAAAGTCTGAGTTGTCCTATTAAAGAAACGGAATCAGTAATTAATCTTTCTATAAACAGAATAAAACACAGCAGGCCAAAACAGTTTTATAGGCAAGGAACAGATCTTTCAAGGAATAGATCACTGAAAACTCCTTCTATAAGGCAAGTATAACCTTGATTCTTTTTAAAAATTTTTTCATTTAATTTTTTAATTTTTAAAAATTTTATTGGAACACAGCCATGCCCATTTTTTTTCCCCTGAGGAAGATTAGCTCTGAGCTAACACCTGTTGCCAATCTGCAGCAATAGATAATTGATACCATAAGTGAAATCCAGCAGCAGCATGACGAAGTTGATTTATCCTAAGAAAACAAGGGTGGTTTAACATGAGAAAAATCTTTAAATGTAATTTACCTCAATATCATATCAAAGGAGAAAAACCGGAACCATCTCAGTAAAAACAGAAAAGCATAGAATAAAATTCAACACCCACCTATTGTAAAACTAAAACCTTGGCAATTAGGGATAGAGGAAATTGTCCCTAACCTGATAAAGAGGATCTTTCAAAAACTTACATCCAAAAGTCAATTTCAATAGTGAAACATAAGATGTACTCCCTCTAAAATCAGAAACAAGACAAAGATACCCATTATCACCATTTCTGTTCAACATGCAATAGAGCCCTAGCAAGCATAGTAGGGCAAGAAAAAGAAAGGAAAGGAATAAATATTGGAAAAGAAGAAACAAAGCTCATTTAAGGTTGATTTAATTGTCTAATTAGAAAAGAAAAAAATCCACAAATTGTTAAAACCAGAAAAACACTTAGTAAGATGAATGACTATAAGATCACTATACAAGGATTAATTCAATTCCATTTCTATAAACCAAAAATAATTATAAACTGTAATTATAATATAAGAAAGCATTTATAATAGCAACAAAAACTATAAGATACCTAGAAATAAATCTAATAGATTGACAAGACCTGTATAAGGAAAACTAACACTTTATTTTTTGTTTGTTTCTGCTGAGGAAGATTCGCCCTGAGCTAACATCTGATGCCAATCTTCCTCTTTTTGTATGTGAGCCACCACCACAGCATGGCCACTGACAGACGAATGGTGTAGGTCTGTGCCCAGGAACTGAACATGGGCTGCTGAAGTGAAGCACACGGAATGACTAGGCCACCAGGGTTGGCCCCTAATATTTTATTAAAAGACATATTTTCCTTTTAGAAAACTTAACTAAATAGCGAGAGATATTATTTTTCATGGATAGGAAGATTCAAGATTAGAAAGATGTCAATTCATCCTGAATTAATCTTTGAATTCAATACAATCTCAATCAAAATCCAGCAGGAGTTTTTGATTTTTAGAATTGATAAGCTGATTCCAAAATTCACATGAAAATGTAAAGGACCTAGAATAGCCAAGATAATCTTAAAGAAAAATAATAAAGTTGGAGGACTTACACTACTACATTCTTAAGACTTACAATAAAGCTACATTAATGAAGACAATGTAGTATTGGCATAAGGATAGACAAGTAGATCAATGGAACAGAGAACAGGGCCCAGAGATAAACTCACACAAATACAGTCACTTGATTTTCAACAAAGGTACCACGGCAATTCAATAGGGAAAGTCAGGTTTTTTAAGGGAGCAGCTGGATATCTACATGGGGGAAAAAACCCACAAAACCTTGATTTCTACCATACACAAGAATCTAGATAACTCATAGACCTAAACATGAAAGCTCAAACTATAAAGCTTCTAGAAGAAAACTTCAGAGAAAAGTCTCCACATTCTTGGGGTAGGCAAGATTTCTCAAACATGATCAAAAGCACTAACCATTAAAAATGTGATGAATTGGGCTTCATCTAAATTAAAAACTCATGCTTATTAAATACATTGTTAAAATAAAAAGGCAAGTCCAAGACTGGGAGAAAATATGCACAATACATATATCTGACAAAAAGACTTAAATCCAGAATATATAAAGAACCTCACCAATCAATAAGAAAAAGACAAGCTGTTTTAAAAACTGAGTAAGAGTCTTAGACAGACATTTCACAAAAGAAGATATTCGGATGGCCAATATGAATATGAAAACGGGGGCTGGTCCCATGGCTGAGTGGTTAAGTTCGCATGCTCTGTTTCGGCAGCCTAGGGTTTTGCCGGTTTGGATCCCGGCTTGGACATGGCACCACTTGTCAGGCCATGCTGAGGAGGCATCCCACACAGCACAGCAAGAAGGACCTACAACTAGAATATACAACTATGTACTGGGGGGCTTTGGGGAGAAGAAGAAGAAGACAAAAAAGAAGATTGGCAACAGATGTTAGCTCAGGTGCCAATCTTTAAAAAAAAAAAAAAGAGAGAGAATACGAAAAGGTACCCAACAAAACTTTTCAACAGGGACATGCAAATTAAAACCAGAATGAGGGGCTGGCCCCGTGGCCGAGTGGTTAAGTTCGCGCACTCCGCTGCAGGCGGCCCAGTGTTTCGTTGGTTCGAATCCTGGGTGCGGACATGGCACTGCTCATCAAGCCATGCTGAGGCAGCGTCCCACATACCACAACTAGAAGGACCCACAATGAGAATATACAATCCCGTACCGGGGGGCTTTGGGGAGAAAAAGGAAAAAAATAAAATCTTTAAAAAAAAAAAAAACCCAGAATGAGATACCTCTAAGACACTCACCAGAATGGCTGAAATTAAAAACTTGACAAAAGCAGTATACCATATCTAAGAATAAATCTAATATATACATCTAATCTAAGATCTGTATGGCAAAAATAATAAAACTTTATTAAAAGACATTAAATGGAGAGGTATACTATTTTCATGGATAGGAATAAGCAATATTATAAAGATGTCAACTCTCTCTAAATTAATCTTTAGATTCAATGCAACTCCAATAAAAATCTCAAAGTTCGTTTTTTGTTTTGGTTTTTTTTTGCTGAGGAAGATTGCCCTGAGTTGACATCTGTTGCCAATGTTCCTCTTTTTTGTTTGAAGAAGATTGCCCTGAGCTAACATCTGTGCCAGTCTTCCTCTATTTTGTTTGTTTTTGTTTTTGTTTTCTTCCCCAAGCCCCCTAGTACATAGTTGTATATTCTAGTTGTGAGTGCCTCTGGTTGTGCTACGTGGGACACCACCTCATCATGGCCTGATGAATGGTGCCATGTCTGCACCCAGGATCCAAACTGGTGAAACCTTGGGCCACTGAAGTGGAGTGTGCAAACTTAACCACTCAGCCATGGGGCTGGCCCCTTTTCCTCTATTTTGTATGTGGGTCACTTCCACAGCACAGCTTGACGAATGGTGTAGGTCCACACCCAGGAACCGAACCCAGGCCACCGAGTGGAGCATGACAAACTTAACCACTAGGCCACAGGGCTGGCCTTCAAAGTGTTTTGTTGTTTTTTGAGGAAGATTAGTCCTGAGCTAACATCTGCTGTCAATCCTCCTCTTTTTTGCTGAGGAAGACTGGCCCTAAGCTAACATCTGTGCCCATCTTCTTCTATTTTATATGTGGGATGCTTGCCACAGCATGGCTTGACAAGTGGTGTGGAGGTCTGCACCCAGGATCTGAACTGGTGAACCCCAGGCCGCCAAAGTGGAGCATGTGAACTTAACCGCTGTGCCACCAGGCCAGGCCCTCAAAGTTTTTTTAATGCATGTTTTGTATGTATGTTATACTTCAATAAATATGTTCATTTTTTTAAAAATTAAGAAAGTCTATTTAAAGACACCATGGGAGAGGGAAAAGACAAACCACATTTCTCCATCTTTGAGAAAAGATTACTGCAGCACATATAACAACAAATGATTAGTATTCAGAATATACAAAGAATGCATTCAAAACAATAAAGGAAAAACCCTCAAAGAACCCAACAGAAAAATGGGCAAAAGACATGAAGAGGCGGGGCTGGCCCGGTGGCGCAGTGGTTAAGTTTGCACGTTCTGCTTCTCAGCAGCCCCGGTTCACTAGTCTGGATCGCGGGTGTCGACATGGCACTGCTTGGCAGACAGGCTGTTGTAGGCGTCACACATATAAAGTAGAGGAAGATGGGCACAGATGTTAGCTCAGGGCCAGTCTTCCTCAGAAAAAGAGGAGGATTGGCAGTAGTTAGGTCAGGGCTAATCTTCCTCAAAAAAAAAAAAAAAAAGACATGAAGAGGAATTTCACAGAAGAGGAAACACAAATGACCAGCACACATATGAAAATACGCTCAATTGCATTTGTAATAGGATAATTCAAATTAAGACCACAATGAGATTTATAACCGCCAGATTGGCAAAATTAAGTCTGATGACTCCAAATGTTGAAAAGGACGTGGATCAATGGGAACTCATATTTATATACTGCTGATGGGAGTGGGAACAATTCGTCATTATCTTGTAAAATGAACATCTGCATACTCTACGACCCAACAATTCCACTCCAAAGTATATACCCTGGAGAAATTCCTGTGAATGTGCAGCAGAAGATGGATAAAGGGATATTCATAGTGACAATTCTTCATAATAGCAAAGAATGGATATTACCCAAATGTCCATCAACAGAAGAATGGAATGAAAATAAACTATAACTATTTGCAACAAATGGGTAAAAATTAGAAGCAGAATGTTGAATGAAAATGTAAGTTACAGAAAATTTTGTACAACATAACATCATTGTTTTTAAACTCAGAAATAAATAAAAGAAATAATATATTATTAGGTAATACATATATTTGTGTTAAAACTATAAAAAATATAAGTGAATGATAAAGAAAGTTCAAGATAGTGATTACCTCTGGTAGGAAGGCAAGAGAATAAGTGAAGAGAAGAAGACATAGGCAAAGATAAGTGTATTGGTAATGTTCTAGTTCTTGAGATGGGTGGTTGATTTACTGGGCATTCTTTCTTTTGCTTGAGGAAGATTAGCCCTGAGCTAACATCTGTGCCAATCTTCCTCTATTTTGTACGTGGGTCGCTGCCACAGCGTGGCTTGATGAGCAGTATGTAGGTCCCCACCCGGGATCTGAACCTGTGAACCTGGGCCCCCAAAGTGGAGCTCGCTGAACTTAACTACTACACCATCGGCCAGCTCTGGGCATTCATTTTTAAATATTATGTTTAAAAGGCAAAGGGAACAAAATACATCAGAGGGTATTAGCAACTCTGGCAAAGTGGAGTGAACAGGCCCCATTTAAGGACATCTGAATTTTAAAAAATGTAAGCACCATGCTGGCCAAACAAAATAAATTTTGGAACTAGACTTGGCTCATGGACCATCAGTCCCCAAGACCCAGTCTAGTTTAAAGAGTCTCAGACTTCTGTTCTGTGGACTTTGGTGGAGAACTTAACGCGTTACACGTTACTGCAGGAAGAACCAAAAAACCTCCAACATATAGACAAGGAGGAATTTAAGGGGATTGCTTAAATATTGGGTGGAAAGAGGAGAGGAATCAAAGCAGGAAGGCATAAAAAGAGAAAAAAGCACTAGGGAAAAGAGGGAAAGAAGAGCACGTATAATACCAAGAAAGGGAAAGTGGGGAGAAGAGAAAGGTGGAAGAGAGGGAAAGAAGTATGAAGGAATGCTGGAGAGAAGAGGAAAAAGAAGTGCTATTTCTCACGCTCCTCCTGGGTGCCAGCGCCTGTACTGGGCACTTTAACACCTTTTACCATCTAATAATCACAACTTTAAAAGATTGTTTTTATTATCCTGATTTTCAGAAAGATGAAATAAATTGTTCAGCTGGTAAATGAAGGATTTAGAGTCAGTTTGACTCCTAAATCCTGTTCTTTCTACCATATCACATTGACATGGGGGTGAGGGAAGACAGGCAGAGATCTTGATGGAGAAAAGGGGGCGATGGAATCAGACGGGGCTTGCTGTCTCCCTGACAGGCTGTAACAGCCCCTTGCTGTCAGCGTCTCTCCCAAACCACAGGCACTTGAACGACGAGGCGGGGGTGGGTAACCCTCGCCAGCTAGAGGATGAGCAGGAAGGGAGGCAACCTTTAGTCACCAGGCTTGAGACATTTCTGTGCACTCAGGGACTCTTAGCTAGTAGATCTAGTGGTGTCTCTAATGCCCTCATATCCTCAGTAGTCCCTAGGTCCTGACTTGAGATCCCCCCAGTTTTATGTGTCCTTAAGCCAGAAGGCTGGGCAATCTCTCTATCCTTTCTCATTTGATAATCCCACGATTATCTTGTTAGAGAACTATTGTCTTTCAAGGTACCAGATGCCTAGTTTCATCCCACAAATAATTTCAGCTCCAATTCTGAGAAACGTGGGGTCTACAGAAAGAAGTGGTTATAATAACTAGGGGAACAGGGGACTTTGAATGAGAGAGAAACAGAGATACCCACATCAATACAGAGACACAGACATGGAAAGGAAGGAACAGAGAGTCTTAGAGAAAGAGACAGAGGTGGGGGGGCTAGCCCCGTGGCCGAGCGGTTAAGTTCGCGCGCTCCGCTGCAGGCGGCCCAGTGTTTCGTTGGTTCGAGTCCTGGGTGCGGACATGACACTGCTCATCAGACCACGCTGGGGCGGCGTCCCACATGCCATAACTAGAATGACCCACAACAAAGAATATACAACTATGTACCGGGGGGCTTTGGGGAGAAAAAGGAAAAAATAAAAAAAAAAAATCTTTAATAAAAAAAAAGAGACAGAGGTGGGATACCAAGAGTGGGGGACAGAGCAGACAGACCAGGGGAAGCAGACAGAGGGGTGGGGTATAGACAACAGATTCCGCTTCAGTCAGATGGAGTCAGTGATGCCTGCGTACAGAGAGAGACCCAGCAGCTGGCAGAACAGAAGAGGCACAGAGTGGCAGCTGGACAGGCAAGGGGGCAGGAGAGGGGGAGGAAGTCGGTGGCCTCCACCGGGATTAGTCTGTCCATACCACGTGGGAGGATCGGCCACCTTGGTGCCGCAGTTCCAGAAAGGTGTCCAGTTCGTCTTGGCTCTGCAATAAGGGGGCCTCCTGGGGGCTCGTGCATCCCGATGCCTGCAGTTTGCTCCTGAAACACACATTGCCACCACTGCCCTCTGTATCCAGTGGCCAGTGACGGGCACAGGGAGGAACACCGCCTCAGCCCAGCCCTGTTGCTTGCCCCCAGCCCAGCCCTTCCTGTTGGCATAGGCTCAACCCAGACCCAAACTAACCTCCCTTTGCGGCTGTGCTCTGGCAGAACTGCAGAGCTGGCTGCAGGCAAGGGTGACCCCTGCTGGTCAAAGGACAGTACTGCCCTCCAGAAGAAAGCTGGGATTCAGGGGGAGGGAAAGGGCAAGCTGGATTCTCAGTCTTTGCCTGGTTTCTGATGCCAACCTTTGGCCCACTCAGCTGAATGGTGTGCCCAGGGCTCCCTTCTGTCTATACCCAAAGGGCAAGAAGTGATGCCTGATAATGAAAGGTGGCACCTGGAAGACTCTGAGATACAGTTGGCACCACATAAGGGGTACCCAGGGCATCTCTGCCTTGGACTAGCTGCTCTTAGGAAGGTGCCGTGAGCCCACCAGGCAAGGCTTCTCACCTGAGTTCCCACCCAAGCCAGTTCAGGGACAAGGCGCAGGGTCCTCTCTCTCCACCCGGTCCAGCCAGCTCTGCCCAGGAGGTAGAGAAGGTTCGTCTACTCACCGGAGCTAAGGGAACTCGTCTAAGGGGACCATTGCCAAAGCATGGAGACAGTGCCCTTCCATGACTAGCAGGCCCTCACATGACCAATCACACTGAACTCTTCATGCTGACCCCTGGACCTTCTCTTTCTGACTTCCTCTGTCTTTGGGGAAGTGGTCAGGGATTTTCCAGGAGACGGGGGAAGAGATGGGTCCCTCTCTTCCGGTCTGCTGAGCGTAAGCAGGCCTCTGAGCAAGAAGAGCTATTCCCCCATTGCAGGGCCATACTATGAGGTCCAAAACATCTTGGGTCTGCCTCAGGCTGGACCCAGCAGGTAGGCAGCAATTTGGGAAAGGGGCAGGTTCAATGCTCCAACCCTGGGACCACTTCTTTCAAGAAATCTCCCAAAGTTCTCTGGGCCTCAGTTTCTTCACCTGTAGAATGAGATTGGGCCGTGTGATCCCTGAGTCCCTTCCAGCTCTGGCACCTTTGTATGACTCTATGAAACCCAGTTGGAGATGGAGGCAATAAGACCAAGCGTCCTGATACTCACCCCAACTCCATACCTTACCCCCTCCACTCTGACCCCCGCCTGCCCTGGAGACAAGGTAGAAAGAAGGTGCTAGGACCACTAGGGAGAGCCACATTTTAAAAGGTAGGGTCCATCATCCCCAAGGGCCCACAATAGGCCTGCGTTCTGATTCTCTGGGGAAGAGACCTAGGGGACCAGGTCTCTTCAATTCCTGTCATTCCTTTCCAACCACTTTCTCCTGGGTCTAGGACTTGAGGGAAGGAGGGACAGGAGGTCCCCTGGTGGTTTACCTGCTCAGTGGATCCTGGAGCTCCCTGCCTGGCCCCCAACTATGTCTTTTGAAGGGGTCATAGTTGTGGCTATGGGCACGGAAAGCCCCCGACCTTCGGAGGGGCACAGCATGGAAGCCATCTCCCTCCTTTTTTCCCTCTTCCTCCTCCTCTTCCTCCAGCTGCTCTCTGGACTCCACCACAGACAGGCAGCGGCGAGTGTGGCCTTGGGGTACCGGCTCTCCACCTGTGAGGAACACCTCTGGGACGTCTCTGTTCATGGGAGGCACACACAGGCCAGTCTGAGTCAAGAAGACAGAGAAGGATGAGCAGGGTTCTAGAACTCTAGAAACGTGGAACTAGAAAGATGTCACAGTCAGCAGGGCCTAGAGTATCTAGTTACCCCTCCCTTTCCTGAGGCACTGAATTCGAGAATGGCTGGCTCAGGATCACACTGGAAATGGAGTGCAGAGCCAAGTCTAGAACTTGGGTTTTCTGACTTCTAGTCCAGTGTTCTTACCAGTACCTAATGACGTCCTCATTCACTCATTATTATTCCATTTACGGAGCATCTATGTGGCAGAAAGCCAAGCCAAGCAAAGAGAAATAGATATTGTGTCTGTCCTCGAGGAATTCAGTCTAGTGAGTGTGTGTGTGTGTGCACGTGTGCATATGTGCACACAGACAAAAGCACAAAACACAAATGACTGACTGGCCAGAGTATGCCAAAGGCGACAAGCGAAGTTTCAACAAAAGGCCTTGTGCTACCAAAGGAATGAGTGCATATAACCAGTTGGAGACTCAAAAAAGGGAAATAGAAGGAAGTAGAAAACCTTTGAGATGGGCCTGGAGGGGTGGAGTGGTTGGGATTTGGCCAAGTTAGAGAGGGAGGAGGCTAGGCAGATAAAGCAAGAGGGAGAAAAGGTTTAGGAATGAGAAAATATTGTGATTTCTTCCCTCTAGAACTCTGGTCATATGGGGAGTTAAGAAAGTGCTTATGACCTCTCCCCGGGAAGCAGAGAGAAGAGCTCCCAACCTCAGCCACATCGCAGTTCCTTCTCTCTCCTCCAAGGGGGCGTTGTCGTCACTGCCCAACACCCCCGGCTGCCATTAGGGCTTGCCTCAGCGTGTCTCAGAGTTAAGAACCCTCAGGTGCTCTTAAAGTTGAAAATGATAAGCCCCATTCCAGAAAGAAGTACCACATACCAGAGTATCAAGGTGCTGGAGGGGCAGGAAGGGGACTAACATTACTGCATACCCCTCTATACCTCATTCCTAGGCCCTGTCTCTCTGGACCTTCTGCTAGGATGAGTCTCCCAGGCTCCCCTTCTCCAGGGACCACCCAGCTAGTGAGATGTTGGGAGTTCTCAGGAGGACCAGGAAGCAGTGAGCCAGAATCCTGCCTCCTCCAAGGCTTTCTGTATTATTACTCTCCCCACACAGGAGAGTGCAGGTTGTTGGAAAGTTGCTCCTTCAATCTATTTTACCCTCTCTCATGGCAACCTGTCCACTGCCCCCACCCCACTCAGGACTACTGAGAAGCCACTTGAGCCCGTGTTGACCACATGCCTGTCCACCTCAGGGAAGGAGGGAGACAAGTGCTCAGGCCTCTGCAGACGGCATTCTGCTGCTCTGTCGGGTGGGTCTAAGGATAGAAAAGGAGAGGCCTGGGAAACCAGCCCAGGCCCTGTGCCGGTCCATGCTCATCACATCTGAAAGCAACATAGAAGGGACTCCTCAGCCAGCCACCAAGAGAGACCTTCTCTCCCCTGGTCTACAAACTTGGGCCTCGTGCCATCTGATGTGCTGTCTATAAATGGGATAGGCAGATCTGCAGGGAGCAGGACAGAGCCCGAGGGCCAGAGCATTCCTGCCAACCGGTGGTCTCCAAAGCTGAGATTTGGGGGGGCAGGGGGAATACTGACAACAAGTATTGTGAGAAGCAGTGGTGGAGGGAGGAATAGGAACTGGAGGTGCTCACTGGGAAAAGAGAGACAGGGACCGGGAACAGGACAGAAATTGAGGGGCGCAGAGGGGGCACTGCGCGGATCTTGTGTGCTCTGGCATTCGGTGACCTCACGAAAGAGGAAAGACTGCTTGAGCTACACCCCCTGTAGCCAGCTTCTCTCTGCTCTCCCTGCCCCAGTCCTGCCTGCAGTGCCGATTGGGCAAGACGAAAGGACTGCAGTGAAGTTCAGCCCTTTTCTTTCCCTCCAGCCCTGGAGGGGCCACTTGCTGGAGAGGGTACCCTGCTACTCGGGCCTGGTAGACATTTCTGATCCTGACATCTTTATGTTCTGAGATCTTCCCTCTTCTTCCTCCAGCTCAGACCAACTAGAATCTGGCCTCTTCTCAAAGATCTACCCTTTTCCCACCATCTCTGTCATTTCATTCATGGTGTCTGCCCTCTGTGAAAATGGAATCCACTGGGCTCCTTCTCCCTCAGATCTTCATTCCATTTCTCAGAAAGCTTTCCTAAACTCCACCCCTCCATGCTGTAACGTCAATAATTTTTATTCTATCCTTCAAAGAGGTGAGGTTTAGCAAGGCTTCCTCAACCCCCTCCCAGAAAGATTCCCTCCTCCGTTTTTTCGGAAATTCAAGCTGGGGCCCCCATGGTTGTGTCCTCCTCTTTGCTTCTCCTCTCATTAGCTCTCTCCCAGCTCCCCCCTCCCATATCCTCAGCCTCCTGAGCTCAGGAAACAGTGCAAGGGAGCAGCCAGTGCTGGGTCTCACACAATGGCTTTATTTAGCTCCCGAATGAGATCACATCATGTCACATCACTGCTTCCGCTGAACAGAGAGATAGGAGATTTGAAATAGGTCTGGGATCAGACGCTCGAGATGGGGGCAGGGGAGGAAAGCAAGAAGGGGCTCTAAGAAGTCCTTTAACTTATCTTCCTGCCTGTTGATCAGATGGTTTTCCCACCAACACAGACTATCAGTGTCTCCTGCCTCCTCCTCTGAGTGTGCAACCTCCACCTATGACACCAGTCATCGGAGATTTGTTAGACAATCTACTGGGCACTGAGATGGGAGCATATAATATTTTAATACAGAGACATCTGTTATTCAAAACTCTGAGACCATACTTTCTTTAGGATCTTATAGTGGCTTTGAGGTCTGTCAGATTTGCTAGCTCTGCCGCCTTCACAACCTCATGACCTTAGGAACTTGCTTAATGTTTTTCAGTTTTAGAATCATCTGTAAAATGGGAATGATAATACATACCCTTAAAGATGTTGAGAGACTTGGTGATGGCGTATGGATGCAACTAACGTTGTACTTGGCACAGATTAGGTACTTAATAAATGCTATTATTATTGTTGTTATTATTATTATCATTTAGAGGCAGAGAGAAGGCAGGGCAGACAGAAATGGAGAGCCGGAGAGAGGAAGACCCAAGACAGTAGTAGAGATAGACATTATATGATGATTGCCCCCTGTTCTCTCTTAAAAAAGAGAGAGAAAATAAATTACCTGTGGGCTGACACTAAAACAACTGAGATAGGGACTAATTATCCTAACTTCTGATGGAAAAGAGTGCTGAGGAAGCTGTCCTCTTCAAAGGGAAGGGAGGGACAGAGTGGCCTCTGGTCATTTAAAGCAGGGTTGGCAAACTACAGCCTGTGGGCCAAATCCATCCTGCTATCTTTTTACGTTTTTGTTTTTTTTTTTTACAGATTGGCACCTGAGCTAATGTTTGTTGCCAATCTTCTTTTTTTTCTTCTTCTTCTCCTCATAGCCCCCCAGTACATGGTTGCACATTCTAGTTGTAGATCCCTCTGGTTGTGCTATGTGGGACGCCGCCCCAGCATGGCCCGACAAGCGGCGCCATGTCTACGCCCGGGATCCGAACCAGCGAAACCCTGGGCCGCCAAAGTGAAGCGCGTGAACTTAACCATTGGGCTCCAGGGCCAGCCCCGTGCTATCTTTCTTAAACGGTCGGAAAAAAAAGCAAAAGAATACTACTACTTTGTGACACATAAAAATTATATGAAACTCAACTTTCAGTCGTTCATAAATGAAGGTTTTTTTGGAACACAGCCATGCTCATTCAGTTACATCTGTTCTATGACTGTTTTCACCTCATCACAGCAAAGTCGGTAGTTGCGACAGAGAACCACAAAGCCTAAAATATTTATTATTTAAGTCTTTGCAGACTCCTGATTTAGAGCAACTGGGTCTCAAAATCTCAGGAAGGAGGAAAAAGAGACCAAAGAGTGACATGAGGGCTCACTGCACACCCACCAGGCATTCTGCAACAAGCTCGGGGGCGGAGGGACAGTGAAGACCCCAACATAGCCATTTCCTAAAGAGCATCTGGAGTCTGCGGGCAAGAGAGTTAACCCATAATGAGTACCGACATCATCTTGAGGGATCCTCACCACCATTTCTTGAAATGGACATTATCTCTGTTTTATATATGAAGAAACAGGTAGCACAGAGAAGTAAAGAAACTTGCTCAAAGTCACAGGGCTGTAGGAAGTGGAGCTGAGTGTTCAAAGCAGATCATCCCACTATTGAGCCTGAGGACTTTTCTGAAACCAGAAGACAAGCTCCCAAAGCAAGCAAGTAGTTAGCTTGGAAAGAAATCTGGCAATATTGTTATTCACCCCCACCCCCACCCCATTCCCACCTTGCCCCCCAGCCAAAGAAAGGAAGTAGCTTCCAAAAGAAATTAGACGGAGGTTCCAAAGAAGTTCAGTTTGTGCTTTCTCTTCCCTCTGTTCTCTCAGAAGTCTGATGAGGTGATGGGGGGGCAGCCAGGGCTCTGCCTATGTTTGCTGCCAGCAAACACTGGGAGGAGGAGCTGCTGATAGCAACCATACAGCTCGGAAGGGGGACTGGGGCAATGCTGGAGGGTCCTTTCACAGCCTGGGGGGCTCCCTGGGTCTGGATCTGGGGTCCTAAATCTCCCAAACGGGGACAATAACGGGAAAGACCCGAAAGAACCAGGTAATAAAGAAATAAGAACGGGGAGGAAGGGAGAGGCCGGACGAGAGGGGCTGCTAGCTTCTCCTCCAGGTCTCCTCGCCCTGGGGAACGGGGTCATAGAAAACCCTTTGATGGTTCAAAATTTAACCTACCTGCCTCTTCTCCCCTAGAAAGTAAACCATTAATCCAACAGTGTCTTGTAAAGAGGGCTAAAGCAGGGCTTCTCTTAGCCGCAGATAAAGAAGACCCCAGTAACCCCAGTTCCTTCCTACGCCTGCTCCCCGGACACCCCATTCTATGGCAGGTCATAGCACCTGAGTCTCTAATACCTCCTGCCTCACCCTGACTTAGCTACATCATTGCTCTCTCTCTCAGTGTGAGATGCATGAGATTTTGCCATGTGCTGAACACTGGTGTCCTGGAACTCACTCTCCTTCTCTGACTTTCCTGTCAACTGCCAGAGAGTAGCATCACAATTCCAAAATCAAAGGAAAGGCAAGGGTACAGAGAGAGGATTCATTCAGCAAACATTGCTTTCGCACCCACCAGGTTTCAGGCCCAGAGAAGAGCACCCAGCAGGGTCTGTGCACAAAAACAACGGTGGGACGCGGTAAGTACAGGCAAAAGCCGCCTGCCCACACCAGCTTCCAGGCCCCCTCCTGAGAGGCGCCCACCTTCTTCCCAGGCCCACAGGGCAGAATGATCAATTTTGTTGTTAGTACTTAGTTCCAGAAGTTCAAAGCTAGAGAGTAGGGCACACCCAGCCCCCATATCGAAGCACACCTCAGGCATCTCAAACAGGCAATCAGGCATCTCAGACACCCACCCTAAACCACCCGCACCTCTTCCATATACTAGGCTCACAAGGCAGTCAGGAATTTGCTGCTTTGGGCTTCCAAGTATGAGCACCTTTTTTTTTTTTTAATTGGTTTGCAAACTGAACCTAGGAACCCAGCCTTCTTCCTTTGTGCTAGGCCCTTATGCTTATTCTATCAGGAGCTTGTTGGGACCCAGGGTAGCCCATGATGTGCGGGGGCTAGGGAAGAGGAGGGTAAGACCAGTCAGAGCTCTTCTACCTCCTTCCAGTTTCTTGGCATGTGTTCTGGGTGCTGTGCCAGAAGGGTGGGGCAAGAAAGGGTCTGAGGTTCAGAGGGACACACCTGAGAAGACTTTGGCCACTGTGTCACAGGGAATTAACCCATCAGATTCCAGGGGACAGCTATAAGTAGTGGGTGGAGTAGGAAAGCTCTAATCTGATGGATGGGGTAATCTGGAATCTGGGAGTCTCTGGCTCACAGGTATGAGTTGATGGCCCTTTAAATCTCACAATTGATCCCCAGGGATAAAGAGAACAATGTCAGGCACTACAGGAAGGGGACCCTGGATGAATTAGGATCTCAAGGTTTTAAAATTCCAGAGCCATCCTTCCTGTCCATACCTCCCGAGTAGGACAAAGAGACCAAAAGACAACAAAATGGACTTTGGTGTCAGATGGACTTGAGTTTGAACCCCAGTCCTACAGTTTACCTCTTAATTGACATGGGTTATTTAACTTCTCTAAACCACACCTGTAATGTAGGGATTATGGTATATCAACCCCATAGGATTGTGAGGATTAAGAATGTATAGAAAGGGTTTAAAATCACTTGTTGCACAAACAGTAAGTGTTATCTCTTGGCCATTATTGTGATTCCCTATTTGCATACTTACACACACTTAAAATGCCCCCTGAGTGAAAATGGGAGCTGAATGTGGGAGGCTGGTGGAGAAGCTACAAATTGTCCCGCCACTTCCTGGGGTGCTGAGGGGTTCTTGAAGATCTCTGCTTCTGGGGAATGCCCATTCACGAGGGAAGGACCCAGGGAAAGGGAAGAGGGAAACTCACCAGACCCGGAAGATATTCCAAAGATGGGGGACCTGTTCCTGTCCTCAGTTGGTGACTTCAATGTAGGAAAAAGTCCTGCTTCAGGTAGCCCCTCTAAGAATCCAGTCCAGCACCCAAGTGGGGGTGCCTCCCTCTCAGTGCTTTTAAGGGAACGGCTCATGGCCCAGAAGTTTGCATAGGAGACAGGGGGGACTCATTCCAGTCCTGACCAGCTGCCTCTTCAACCACTCCAGCCCTTCCCTTCCCCGCCCTACTTCAAACACCCCAGACGGTGCTGGGCCCAGACCTTTAACCCCTTGGGTGCCATTGCTGGTCCCGAGGATTCCTGGGTTCCCCGGTCCCCAGCATTCCCTCAACAAAGAGCAGCCCCCGGATTCAGGCTGGGGTGGGAACAGGTACAGGAAGCCAAGCCGGGGTAACCTGAGGGAGAGTGTGTGGAAACCCGACATCCCAGGGAACTTTCACCTTCCTTCCAGCGGGGACAGGGTGGTGCTGAGGAGGGGAGAAAGAGGACATCTCAGGGAAAGGCCCACAGCTGGAAACCTACTTAACAGCAAGGTCCTATTGGGGTCAGGGAGGTCCTTTGCCCTCTCTCAGATTTGGCATCAAGATGCTTGTTGGTCCCTTTAAGAGGCAGGTTACGGCAGGGGGAGGAGGAAAGATTGTATTTTCTGTGATGAAAGTGCAGGGAGGAGCAGCTACAAGGGCAGCTACGACTGAGGAGGCCCTGGCTTCAGCTAGCAGGAACAGGGGCACCAAGCAGCTCAGCACACACAGGCCTCCCTGCTTGTTGTGGATACCGGCACAGGATATCTGAACAGCCCCCTCACCCGCTTCCCCAATAACAGCTTCTGGGGGGTGCTGACTCACCCCCACTGTTCCCTGGGGCAGAGGACAGCGTGGGCAGACATTGGACTTCCTGAGGTAATGGGGGACCCTCCTCCTACAGGCCCTGTGGTCTGGTGGTAAAGGGTATGTTGGAGTTGGAAGACCCTAGCTGGCTTTGCCAACTCCCTAGTTATGAGGCCTTGCAGAAGTTCCTATTAGCCTGATTTTCTCATCTGTAAAATAGGGGTGTTAAATCAGCTACGTGCAAATAGTGGGACATAAACATTGAGCCTATACTAGTTATTCAATAAAGAGGCTAGCGGCCACTTGCTGTGTGACCTTGGCTAAGCCACTTGACTCTGCGCCTTTCCTGATCTATTAAATGAGAGGATTAAATTCGGTGATCTATGGTCTATCCTTGCTCTAGAATTCTGAGTGAGAGGAAGAGGGGAGTTGCTGCCAGACGTGGAAACGGTGTACCCTTTCCTACCTGGCTGGACCCCCAACCACACGATGAGTGACTGCAATTGCTTCTCACTTCACAAGAACGCGGGGAAACACTTGCTTCATTTTTCTGGTGTGGAGGTCCTCAGAAATCCTCTGATTAAACAATCTCGTGATTGTCCAGATGAGGACACAGGCTCTCAGAGGGAGTGTGACTCCCCTGAGCTCATTCAGCCATTTGGTGGCGGAGTTGGGGCCGGGACCCAGCACTGCTGCTTCTGTCTGTGGTCAGTGCTGCCTCCAGCACCCTGAGCTGCTCCTGCTCTCTGAAGGGATTAAGCTTTATAACTTCCTGAACCACTGGATTTCTTCCAGTTTCTTGGAAATTCAGATTCCTTTCCCATTGACTTTCTTCAGGTAGAGCCCCAAAACCCAGTACGTGAAGTGGGTGGACACTGGGCACCTGGCTCCTCCTGGTACCGTGGCTGGGTGTGTGGGTGTGCAGCTGCCAGCTGGAAGTTTGGACAATGTGGGAGGGATAGACGGTTGGTTTCCAGGGGGTGGAGGGGACCCGGAACACGTTGGCAGCTGGGTTACTATCTATATTGCCTTTTAGGGAGGAGCCGCTCAGTTTTTTTTTGAGGAAGATTGGTCCTGAGCTAACATCTGTTGCCAATCTTTCTCTTTTTTTTTTTTTTCTCCCCAGCACATAGTTGTATATCCTAGTTGCAGGTCATTCTAATTCTTCTATGTGGGATGCCTCCACAGCATGGCTTGATGAGTGGTGTGTAAGTCTGTGCCCAGGATCCAAACTGGCGAACCCTGGGCCGCCGAAGTAGAGTGTGTGAACTTAACCACTCGACCACGGGGCTGGCCCCTAAGCCCCTCAGTTTTGGTACCCAATTTCCAGGAAGGCTGTGGGACCGGTGCTTACGTTCCCTCTCCCTGACAGACCTCCAGACAACCCAAGATGAGGGTGTACACCTCCCCAGGGTGGTTTCCATTAGAGTGGAGAGCTGTGCTCTGATACTCATCCTCCCAATAAATTAACTCAAGAAGTTCAGAGGGCTCAATCCTAAGGCCAATTATTCCGGGTAAGTCTGTCTATAGATTTTAGAGGCTTTTATATTCTCCAACTCCACTACTTAAGGGAGGTTCAAATTCCACCCCTACCTCCAAGGAAGTTGACCTTTTGAGAGATGAAGCTTCTGGTTTTGGCCTTTTTTCAAGGTGCCTGTGACACTAAGTGCCTTCAGAATGCTTCTCTTGTCACCTGTGTCAGGCCTGGGTCCCCCTCCCCACCCGTCTCCTCCATAACAAGGGCCAGGACACAAAGTGCTGAGTCCTCCAAGGAAAGGTGGATTGCCCCAGCTTTCAGGAAAGGAGTCCCTCCCAGAATTCAGACTGAGGAAGAAATCCTCTGTTACCTTCCAGAGTTATGAAGTTTATCCTGTCCTCTAAACCAGAACTCCTCCTCCGCCAGGTTAACTCCTCATTCTGTTTTCAGTGGAGACTACACAGATGAAAAATGTGTGTTCCCTCCTCCAAAGACTAACATTTCATAGTCCTAGAGAGCAAGACAATACAGATCAAACCAGCTCCCTTTCCCTTCCCTACACTTGTTCTCAAGCCCAAGCTTCTGACCCATTGCTTTTGTGCCTATTCTCCTGAGCAAGTCCCAGGTCCCACCAGGAGTACAGTGAACAAGGGCAAATATATCCTCCTCGCCCTCTGACCTGGCCAGTCCCGGGGTCTCCGAGGTGCAGCCCCTGAAAGACCGATGTGAGCTGGCGGAGGGCTACTCCATTTGGATTCTCCCGTTGTCTCCATGTCCTTTTCATCCTTCCCGGGCCCCAGAGGCTCCAACTGCTGGGCGAAGGAAAGGTTAAACCGGTTGAGCAGCCCCCCCCCCCACCCGAGAGAATCTACACTGGGAAACTTGGTGGCAGGAACAAAGCGGGTGTTTGTTGGGTCTCCCTCCTGCCTGGGAGGCTGTTCTCGGACCACGGCATTCCTGGGTTGGACAGAGTCAGCTAAGAGCGGCTTCTCTCCACTGCTGCTATAGCAAAAACCACCGCCTTTCTACAGGCCCTACTTAGGTAATGGTTCAGGGGATCCAGGCTCTTCTGCCCAACCTGAGCTCAAAGCAGGGGCATTAAAAATAAATTCAAGCTCCAGAAAAGTTAGTTTAGAGGAAGGGCTAGAATCAGGGGTAAGAGATAGCTTTGCAAAAACAATCAGTAAATAAATCAGACCAAAAGTCTCCTGGGGTATGAGAATGGCCGCTCATCTGCAGACCTCTTTCCCACAGTCTCCTCCAGCTGTGCAGAGGAGCTGACAGGCCAGGGAGGCTTCCGGCAATGGGTGGGGACTGGCGAGGAGAGAGAGACAAATAGGGGATGGAAGCAAAGGGCTTCAAAAGGGGGCAGGTATCTCTGTGGGAACAGAACCCACAACCCCCACAGCAACTAGGCAGGAGTTCAGCTTGCCTGCCCAGGAGCCGGGGTGCTCAGGGCCTGAGCTCCGACAACAACCTGGGCTCACCCAGGTGACAGGAAAACAGACAAGTCATTGTGGCATTTGTTTTTATTAGAAAACCCCTTTTGGTAAGCGCTTCCCTAACCCAGAACAGAGACTGCGTAGCCTCCAAGAGTCCCACAGCTTTCATTTTATCTTCCACCCTCTTCTGACAGGGGAGGGCAGGCAATGGGGGTGGTGTCAGGTAGTCTCTGAAGTGCCCCCTCCTGGACCCCTGAAAGAGTTCACAGGCCAGCAATACACCCTGTGGCACTCAGTGGTGCACCTGAGGTCCCTCTAGGCTCAAGGCTGTTGCTGAAGGCGTTCCTGTTTGTATGGCTTCACGAATGGACCCACGGAGGCTCTCACAGACTCCCAGGCCTGGTCCCTCAGTCTGGCTGACAGCAGGGCAGGATCCAGAAGGCGGCCAGGGGCTAAGGGAGAAGCGACTGCATTTGAGATACCCTTTGGAGTCTGGAAAGCACCTGGATTTCTTGGGAAGGGAGGGCTGTGGAAGCTCCACTCAGTTCTTCTTGGTTTTGGGAGTGTCATATTTCCTCTTGCTGGAGTACCACAACAGCAGGGGGATGCCGATGGATGGGAGTGTCATGACCCCGAAGGCTGCCCAGTCCAGCTGTGGAAGACAACAGAGACCTTGCTTAGAAGTCTGGATTAGGGCACAGGAGAGGACCAAGAAGGAAGGGGTCCAATGAGATGTGGAGCAGCCCAGGCCAAATCTGAAGCAGGACCTAGGCAGGAAGGTTCCTCTCTGCCTACTCCTGACACAGAATTGCTCTCTAAAGACCAATCTGTCTTTCAAGCAGTGAAGCCAAAGGCCTCACCTGACCCAACTCAGCCTAGAAGAGAAGGTCCTCTCTCCTGGACAATCTTTGAGGAGGGAGATGCCCAGGTCTTGCCCTGACAGCCAGGCCTCCTGTGATCTAACCCCTGCTTATACTTCCAGCCCCCTCTCATTCTTCCACTTCACATTCTGCCCTCCAGCCTTGCTAAACCACTTGCCATTCCTGGACTGCACCATGCTTTTTCTCACTTCTGAGCTACTCCTTCTTCCTAGGACACCTGCCCTTCCTTATCTTCTTTTTTTTGCTGAGGAAGATTCACCCTGAGCTAACATCTGTACCAATCTTCCTCTATTTTGTATGTGGGTCACGGCCACAGCATGGCTGCTCACGAGTGGTGTAGGTCTGTGCTCGGGAACTAAACCCAGGCCACCAAAGCAAAGCATGCGGAACTTAACCACTAGGCCACTGGGCCGGCCCCCCTTACCTCCTCTTTGACTGGTTAAACTTCTCCTCCTCCAGAAAACCCTCCCTGACTCTCAAAGACCATCAGACGTTCCTGCTGAATGCTCCTCCAGCACCTTGGATATGATCTCTATCACAGCACTCTTTCTCCCCCTTGACTTGTTCTGAGTGCCCATAAGATCTCTAATAGAATAAACTGTGTCTGAGGATTCACCCTTGTTTTCCCAAAGCAAAGCACAGAACTGAGCACATAATTAGGAACCTCCTAAAGGAATTTCCTTATTCAGGACTTCAGGCAAATCTTAAAATTCTCTCCTAAGGCCAGCCCTGTGGTCCAGTGGTTAAATTCAGTGTGCTCCACTTCAGCAGCCTGGGTTCAGTTCCTGGGCACAGACCTACACCCCTCTGTTAGCAGTCATGCTGTGCTGGTGGCACACATACTAAAACATAGAGGCAGATTGGCATGGATGTTAGCTCAGGGCAAATCTTCCTCAGCAAAAAAAGAAATCTCTCTCCTACTCTAGACCGTGGCAAAGTTTCCACTTAAGCTTCCCAATGCTCTATGATTCTCTGAATCTAAGCAGATATTCTTTTTTTTAAAGATTGGCACCTGAGCTAACAATTGTTGCCAATCTTTTTTTCCTGCTTTTTCTCCCCAAATCCCCCCAGTATATAGTTGCATATTTTAGTTGTGGGTCCTTCTAGTTGTGGCATGTGGGACACCGCCTCAACATGGCCTAATGAGAGGTGCCATGTCCACACCCAGGATTTGAATCGGTGAAACCCTGGGCCACTGAAGCAGAGCACGTGAACTTAACCACTTGGTCACGGGGCTGGCCCCACAGATATTCTTTTAAACCTCAAAATAGACCCAAGATTCTATGATGGGGCTCTACTCGAGGCTGAGTAGAGAAAAAGGGCAGTTTTTTGGTTATGACAGTTGTGATCTCATTGCCAAAAATCTCTAATCATGGTTAAATCAGGATATTTGATGGCTGTCTGTATCAGACACCACAGAACAGATATGGCAAGAACCAACCAACTAAACAAATCTTGCAAGAAGACCAAGAGGTCCCAAGCCAAAAGAGTGTTCTCATCCCAGGGGAATGATAAGTAAGAACATCGCAAAGCTTACAAAATGGGGGGAGAATCTCCTGTCAAATTCCCGCTGAGCCAGGATTCCTCCCTGTCCAGGTGCACTGGTGAAGCCAATCTGAAAAGAAAAGGGCATTAAGGCAAGTCCACATTCTTCTCATCTGAGAAGGGGCAGTTCCAACCAACCCAAGTCTAAGCACTAGATTCTTGGAGCTTCAAATAGATGAGGACAAGCTTTTGAACCAGAGAGAGTTGGGTGACTCTTAGTGTGTTATAAAGAGTAAATCAGGAGCCAGGAGACCTGAGAAACCCGTGAGGACCATACTAGACGAGGTAGGCCAGGTATGCAGCTGAAATTAAGCCAAATCCTTCTATCTTAGCCTCAGACACTGCAGAGAGCTGCTCACCACCACTGGCCCCTCTGCGGGGCCCGTGTGTAACGGAATGACTTGCCCTCGGCAATCATTTGCTTATTCCTCAAGTGGAAATACTCTTCTATACCTCACAGGTTGACATGAGGCTCAAACGAAATAATGAGAAGGATTCTGGAAGGTATAAAGCCCTACCCAAATGTACATTACTAGAGGAGGGGCGGAGTCTGGCCCACATTCCTTGGTCTTGGAGAGGTGGCCAAGAGTTTGCAGCACACCGCAAACAACTTTGTTCTAAAGCGGCGGTTGAGCCGTTGACTTTGTCTTTAACCCATCAAGTACCAGGTAGAACCAAAGAGTCCTAAAGTTGGTTCTGAAAGCAGAAATGACACAAGATGAGAAAATGTAACTACGATTACAAGAATATGATTCCATGTGGTTTATAAAAAAAGAAAATTCAGACAGTGTCCTGAACATTAGAGAATCTTCGATTTCTCTTAGTTCTATGGTGGACTCCATTGAGTCCCTTCCCTACCGTGCACTCACTAAGCAGCCTACAGCCCATGCAAACGGTCCTGTCAGGCCCTTTATAAAGGCACGACCTAAGCTTCCTGAGGGCTGGGACAGTGTCTTAATGTTCTTGGTATTCCCTAGAGTTTAGCACATTGCAGGAGCTCAGTAAATGCCTGTTGACCTTTACATCAATCAATCAAAAGACAGTTTATCACTGAGCTTCTATTATATATGGCAACAGAGAGAAATCTAAGAGAAAATTCTGGCCTCAAGGAGTTTATAATTAAATTGGGAGGTGGTGGTAGGGGAAAGACCTATACACAAGAAAAAGAACTACTAAAGACAGAAAATAATTAAATGTCCAAGTGGCACAGACTATAAGAGCTACAGAAGTTCAGATGCAGTCAATGAATGTTGACTGAAAGAATGAGTAGGAAGGAGCAACACGAAGTGTAAAAGCCAAAGACAAGAAGGAGATGCAGCTCAAACTGGGTCTTGAGAAGGCTTCGGATAATGAAGTGGAGGGGGGGTACTTCAAACAGAGAAAAAGGCAAAGTGGAAAGAATTAGCACAGAGTCGGGAGGGAGTGCAGGAAGGAGCTTGGCCTAATTAGGACGGAGGGTCTTTGTGGGGAGGGTGGGCGAGAAAGCTGGAGAGGCAGAGAACAGCTAGACTACCGGAGGAGATGCGATGTGAGGCAGACAAGTCTGTCCTTGACGCAATAAGCAGGAGCAAGACAGAGAAACAGAAGAGACTGGGAACAATCTGACAGTGGCACAGAAAATGGACTGGAAGGGCAAGGACAGCAATAAACTGGACAGCAAAGGACACATTCCAGATTACAAACACAGCAGAAGGAACGAAGAGGAAGGGAAGGCTACAGTACTCCCCTCCCATCCATTTTCATTACTTTATTCTGGGACTTTATAATTTGAAACATACTTCCTTCCTAAGGACAATATCCCAAGTTTCTGGTCCTTCTTATCTTCCTCAGAATTTAGCGGCTGCCTTGGAAATTTTCTGAAGAGTTTTCAAAGGCAGGCAGATCTGAGCCCCATCCAGCAAAGGGTTTGGGCCACTCACCACAACAGGCCCGTCCTCCTGGGCCAGGTAAGTAATAGTTGCTGAGGTGAAGTTGAAATAACCAGCCTTGAGAGGGCGCAGGACCACGGTGTGGGAGACATTGCTGGCACTGACCCAAGAGTTAAGGATGGGAAAAAGATGAAGCTGAAGTTGTAAGAACCTTTCAACTTGTGGACTAAACGCACCATTCACAAAAGAGTTGCCAGCAGATGTGGTGACCTCACACCTGCAAAAATAACAAATACAGACTTTTTCCTAGCCCTGAAGCGTGTGGCATAACATAATGTCTTCCTAGCCAAGTGTTAAGGGGTCTATGATGTACTCAATATCGAGGTTTTTTCATGTTGTACTCAATATCGAGATTTTTGGGGGTTTTTTTTGAGGAAGATTAGCCCTCTTCTTCTACTTTATATGTGGGATGCTGCCACAGCATGGCTTGATAAGCAGTGCGTAGGTCTGCGCCTGGGCTGCAAACTGGCAAACCCCAGGCTGCCAAAGTGGAGCACATGAACCTAACCACCATGCCACTGGGCTGGCCCCTCTAGGTTTTTGAAGTAAACTTTCAAAGCAATATGTGTTATGGATGAAAAATTAGTCACTTAAGCTTACAGAAGAGCTTTCATTGACTATAAGTGAAGGAGGTTGTCGAAAATATAAAATAAAAACAAAAACAAGAAACACAAAGAGAACACTTACCCTCACCAGAAAATCTAAATATACTTTAATTCACAAGGAGGAGAAAAAAGTAATCTAATTCAAAACACTGAGGAAATAAGTGGTAGATCTCAATAAAGACTCAATGAATAAGAGCCTTTTTTTTCTTTTTGTGAGGAAGATTGGCCCTGAGCTAACATTTGTTGCCCATCTTCCTCCTTTTTTTAATTTTCCCAAAGCCCCAGTACATAGTTGTATATCCTAGTTGTTAGTCCTTCTAGTTCTTCTATGTGGGATGCCACCACAGCATGGCTTGATGAGTGGTGCTAGGTCCATGCCCAGGATCTGAACTGGTGAACCCCGGGCCAGTGAAGGTGAGCACGTGAACTTAACCACTTGGCCACAGGGCCAGTGCCAAATAAGAAGAGTCTTTAAGAGGTCACCCAGGTCCTCCACGCTAGCATCCAACTGAATTTCTTTTAAAAGCACCTTAAAAGTCCTTGTCTGGTCACAAACATCTTTCTAAGTGTCTACATCTTCCCAATACAGTATGTCTTAGAGCCTTATAACCTGAACTTCAGGAACATCCTTCTTCAGGTCTACCTTAAATCACAATTTTCCCCAGTCTCTCTTGCCCCCTTTTATCCTGAGAGGTGACAGAAGAACAGCCATGCACACCCAGGTGGCTGGAAGTGACGCTGCTCTTCTGCTGGCAACATTCCCTCCCCACACCACCAGGCTCCATCAGCCAGTGTCAAGAGGATACGGGGCAATCCGGTCCCATTTGACATTGAGCATTCCAGAGACGATGCCAAAGTCCTCTGGAGGGAAGGAATCATCAGATAACTCCACATCTAATGCAGCACTAGAAAACAGAGGAAACAAAAAAGGTTAGTAAGTAATGGATATAAAATTAAAGCAATCAGCAATTAAATCTGCCTGCTTGTCCTAAAAAAATCAGAGCTACAGAAGACAGATACAAGTCACACAGTAACTTGGGCTTGTTGCACTGAAGAATCTAGGTCAAGGACTGGATTCCATAGCTCAGAAGCCACCAAAACACTCAAGTAGCTAGGAAGGAATGGGCCCAAATCCATTCTTGCCTCAATTTCTTCATGTGAATGTGTGTGTGTGTGTGTGTGTGTGTGTGTGTGTGTAAGGAGGGGAAGAGAAGCCAGATGCACTTGGAAGAGAAAAGTAACGGAATAAAATGAAAAAAAGGCACCAAAAATGCTTAGAGGCTAACGAAAGAAAGGAAGCCGAAACTTTAACCCCCTGAGGTAACACAGAACATACATATTTTGCCTCCTCATCTTCCTCTCCCTGTTTCACTACAATTCTTGCTTCTTCCCTGCTCTAAAACTCTTTCAACTCAGAAATGTGAAAGATGGTTTGTTGCAGCTTAGGTAGCAAGATCCTCCTCTTCCAAAAGTGGGTCCAGCTGTCTATCACTCACTCATGATATCTGTCTCTCAAAGATAAAACACTGCTGGTCCCTGTTCCCAGCTGGGAAATCTAAGAATCCTGAAAAGGGCCCCCTGCAGCTCCAGGGCCTCCTCACCTTGAACCAACATTGTAGATGTTGTACTGTAAGGTCAGGTCTCGCCCCTCCACGGCATATCTGTTCAGCAGCGATTTGGAGGCCAAAAGCCTGGCTCCTTCCTCTGCTTGAGTGACAGCAAATAGAGCCAACACTGCAAACGCCAGCAGCCTCATCTTTGGAGAAAAAAGCAAAATGAGCGATCAACCCAAGCATACAAATATCACTAGAATCTTCCTGACAGCCCTCCCCTACAAAGTTTATCCAAGCTCTTCTGATCTTATCAAAGCAGCAGCCCCTTCCACAGAGGAGTCCGTAAGCCACCAGAGCTGACCCATTCAAGAGACTCTCCTACCATCTCCTCCGCTCTGCACTCTCGAAAATCGGTCTAAGCACCAGCGTATCAGTTGCCCTCTTCCTGTCAGGGGCCCAGGGCGCTCCCCAACTGGTGGGGTCTTATGAGAGGACAACAAGTGGCCAGAAGAGGGCCTTCCTTAGGGTGCCCGAATTCAGCCGATCTCGGATCTGCAGCAGCCTCTAGCTTTCCCAGGCTGCTGCCTTCCCGCTGCTCCTCTCCTCCTCCGCCCAGCTCTACTGGGATCGCCCCGCGCGCTCGCGGGGTCCTCCCCAACGCCCCGGTACCCCACCCTCCATTCTTGCCCCGGAATTCTTCCTCGCCCCCCACATCCCTTTCTAGGTCCCTCCGGGGGCTCCATCCGTTCTGCCCCCTCCCCCGTCTTGTCAAGATTACACGTCTTCCCGCTGGCGCGCCCTCTCCCGTACCCGCCGTCCCCGAGATAACCCTCAGCCGCTGGGTGATGTGCGGACACGAGACGCCCCTGCTCCCGCTCGCATCTCCAGAGCCTTTGGACTCACCGTGGATACCCCAAGGGCCTTTCGGCGGCCACCACGACCGGAAGAGAACGTCAGCACCCGAAAGACCGGAAATAAGCTCTGGCCGGAAACCTTGGGAGTCTGCCCGATGCCTTCTGGGATTTGTAGTTCTTGAACAAGCCCCACCTTTCCCTTTGTAGTGCCCGCCCGCCTCTTCGACGCGAGAGGTCCTAAAACCGCCTTGTCTGTGCGGCCTCCAAGGTTTTCTTATTCTGCCCTCTTCCGTGGCTTTTCAAGCTGGGTTGCCGTTACTGTATGTGATCGGCACCTGATTAGGTGCTTTGCAGAACTGGCAAACCTAGAGATTTGGATCATCTATTTGGAGTGTACTGTCGAGTTAGGAATTAGGGAAAAGCTATTTCTCTCAGGGCTACCAGCATTCTTGCTATTCCCAGGTGAGAAATTTAGTCATCCTCTAGATCCAGTAAGTCACCAAACGCTGAGCTTTATTTAGAAGCCCTTTGAGGTGCTGAAAAACTAGATCCTTTCCTCTGCGTTCCCCGTGTAACTGCTTTATTTCATACTCCTTACTATATGCTCTTTTTACTGCAGTAGTCTCCCTATCTTAGGTCTTTCCCTGCACTTTTCAATCAGCTACTAGACAAACTTCCCAAAACAGCATTTTGAACAGTAGACTCTAAGTTCAGAGGATGGACCGAAAATTTAGGCAGTCATGAATTTAACTGTCAGTTCTGTCACTTACTAGTTAGGTAACCTTGAGGCAAGTGTTACTTGTATAAAGCCTTGGTTCCCAAATCTATAAAATGAGATAATTATAGTACTCTCAAAATATTGGGGGATTGGGCCAGCCTGGTGGCGCAGCAGTTAAGTGCGCACGTTCCACTTTGGGCAGCCCAGGGTTCTAATCCCAGGTGTGGACACGGCACTGCTTGGCAAGCCATGCTGTGGCAGGTGTCCCACATATAAAGTAGAGGAAGATGGGCACAGATGTTAGCTCAGGGCCAGTCTTCCTCAGCAAAAAGAGGAGGATTGGCAGCAGATGTTAGCTCAGGGCTAATCTTCCTAAAAAAAAAAAAATATATATATATATATATATATTGGGAGATCAGTTAAGATAATCTATGTAAAATTCTTAGCATATGGCCTGGCACGTGTGTGTGCTCAATAAATGGTATCTGTCAATATTACTATTATTCTCTATCTCCATCGTACCGTTCCTTCCTCCAGTATGCATTTACTGATCACCTAATTTGTACTTGTCACTGTCTAGGTACTGAGAATACAGTGATGAACAGGACAGATAAGGTTTTTGCTTTGGGTTACATTCTTGTGAAATAATACACATTCATCACCTGTATTTGTTTTAGTATCTGTCCTTCCATTCCCTACCTCCCAGACTCGAGCTCCTTGAGGACAGGTTGTCTGTTTTTCATTGCTTAGTGTCATGGCTGAGCACACAGAGGGTACTCCAGGAATGAATAATCACCACTATGCTACACATCACCTCCAATCTGCTCCTCCTTCAGGCCTTTGTGTGTGGTTTCCCTGAAATGCTCTACAGCCTCTCTTTCCTTATCCAAATCCAACCCATCCTTCAGGCCCGGTCCTGGTCTCATCCCCTCTGGGAAGCCTTCCTTGGCTTTGCCAGACTACGTTGCTCTTTTACAGCTCCACAGTTTATCGTGTCTTCTTCTAATTGTTTCTGGTCTGCAAAACTACTTTATTGATTAGGTGTAGTTCTCTAGTGTACACTTATCCAAGGGCCCTACAGCGATGCTGAGCGCACAGGAGGTACTCAAGAAACACCTGCTCACTGCAGGACTTTTCATTTCTTTCCAAAGCATTGTTTTCTATAGCAACTTCTCCAGGATTGGAAAGATGCGAAGTGTGAGTGTTCTTGTTTCTCAGACTCAGCTGAACCCAAAAGGAACATCTTCAGCACGCACAGTCTAGACACGTACAAAACAGCCACTCTGGATTCAGAAGAGAAACGTCTTCATTCTTACTTTGCCCGTTTATGCATTGACACTTCTCCTGCCCTTACTCCATCCAGTTGGGTCACTTGTTCGTTCACTGATACATTTAGCATTGAATTGTTGAGCACCTATTATGTGTGAAGCACTGTGATAGTCACTGTGGGAGATACAAAGGTAGAGCATGGTGTTAGCCCTCACGCAGTTTAGAAGCTAATGGTGGGAATGAGATATACTTGCGACTACAGTAAAAAGGCAAATGGGATGTCAAGCGCTCCTCAAAAAAACAAAAAAATTCAGTGGCTTCCCTTTGTCAATGGAAGTAAATCCAATTTCTTTGTCTGACAGTGAAGACCTTTCACTGTAGTCCCTTCTCCCCTCTGCTTTAGCCAGACAGACCACTCCCTCTTGCCCACTTTCTCACTTTAGGACTTTCGATCAGTGCAAGTTATTGAAGTTCAAAGAATCTTTGTTGACTACGTACTATCACTAACCCTCTGCTAGTTCCCGGGTAAACAAATATGTATGAGACATAACACTTGCCTTGGAAGAGTTTGTAACCTGCTGGATTTGGGGGTAGGGGGAGGGATAGATAAGCAGAGTATTTTGACACCGTCCTAAGTGCTCTGAAAGAGGTTAGCATGTGGTTTCCCAGTCTGTGGTTTGTCTTTTCATTCTCTTAATTTTGTCTCTTTGATAAATAAGAGTTCTTCATTTAATTATAACGTCCTCTTAAAAAGCAGTTAGCACTGCCTGAGAAATACTGCCCCTTGGTGCTTTGGGTAGCACATGTGGAGTTTGGACATTTGGGAAGGAAAGACACCCAAGCTAAGACAAAATATGACACTTACACTTAATATAGTCAATGAAAAACATTGTTCACCAAAGTTCCCTATATCCAAGTGAATCTGCCTAGCAAATCCCTTGCAATTAATATAAATTGTGTTTTTCTTTCTCTAGAACCGGAGAGAACACAGGAAAACGTTGTGACAATAGACCTTCTCACCCTTGGGACCCTGACATATCTCACTGTGGATCAGAAAGTCTCAGACAAGGCATGGACTGTTAAAGACACATCATCTCTGTTTACAGTCTCCCTATTGGAATCTATTCTGCCTAGAGGAGAGATTTTGGGAGTCAATTGCTAGGGGAAATGTTTCTGTTGAAAGACTTTCAAAAGAATAAAATGGCTTCCTGCCATCCTCAAGGGTACCCCAGACCAAGAGATTGAGTAGAACTTTGTTAGAAGTGCTGGGAACTGTGTGCCAGGAACAGAGGCATGCATAGCCAGTGTAAGGCTACCTAGGGCAGCTACTGGGCCTCCTGGGTGGTGTCACTGGTTTCATGCCCTATTTCTTGATGTTTAAGATAAAGCCCAAGCTGCTTACTGACCTCTCTTTTGGGATCTGCAACATGAGGGCAACTAAGATAGCGTGTGGCTAAGCTGCAAAGGAAGTAGCAAGCTGCTTGTTGGCTGGTGGCTAGGCAGGCACTTAGAAGTAGAGCCTTGGGGCCGGCCCCATGGCCGAGTGGTTAAGTTCGCGCGCTCAGCTTCAGGAGCCCAGGGTTTTGCCGGTTTGGATCCTGGGTGGAGACATGGCACTGCTCATCAAGCCATGCGGAGGTGGCGTCCCACATGCCACAACTAGAAGGACCCACAACTAAAAATATGCAACTATGTATCGGGGGGCTTTGGGGAGAAAAAGGAAAAGTAAAATCTTTAAAAAAAGAAAAATTGTGGTGAATACACACAACATTAAATTTACCATTTTAACCATTTTGAGTGTGCAGTTCAGTGGCATTAAGTACATCACATTGTGTGCAACCATCACCACCATCCATCTCCAGGACTTTTTCATTTTCCTAAATTGAAACTCCATATCTATGAAACGCTAACTCCCTATTCTCTCCTCCCCCAGCCCCTGGCAACCACCATTCTACTTTCTGTCTTTATGAATTTGACTACTCTAGGTACCTCATATAAGTAGAATCATACAATACATTCATTTTTTTTTTTTTAAGATTTTATTTTTCCTTTTTCTCCCCAAAGCCCCCCGGTACATAGTTGTGTATTTTCAGTTGTGGGTCCTTCTAGTTGTGGCATGTGGGACACCACCTCAGCATGGCTTGATGAGCGGTGCCATTTTCATGCCCAGTATTTGAACTGGCACGGATTCGGCCAGGATTCAGAAGCAGAGCTCGAGAACTTAACCACTCGGCCACGGGGCCGGGCCCTCATTTTTAATTTATATAAATAATACATGCTTATATTCTCATTGAGCAAAATCAAACAATACTGATATAGCAGGTATAAATGTCAGGATGCAAATTTAGATGTCCAAGAAATGTGAACTTCCTTATTTTTCTAAAATCAAACCTAATTTCCATTTCCAACCCATTTTCCATCAGGTAGCAAGAACTGAACGTTAAGGCAGGGACTCCTCAGCCATTTTCTCCAGAGGTGCCTCTAATTTTCTAGAGGGCTCTTGATGTGCCAGAGGCATGGGGCATGGGGGAGGGGACTTCTCGTGCTTGGTCATCAATACTTTTTCTCTCTGGCATCTACTAAGATTTCCAGATCCTGTCTGCTCTCAGGCTGTGAGTTCTCTCAGAGCACAGCTGCCACCCCTCGGCCTATCCCGAGGCCTCCCCAGGCATGGCGCCTCACTCCCTTTCCCTCCCTCCACTTTTCACACCTCATTGGAGCCACAGGGAACTCAGTTGGGCTCTCCAAAGCCCTTCACCTCTTCCTTGCTACTCAAAGTCACTCCCGAATCCTGCAAACCAGGCTAGAACCTGGGGTGAGCAGGGATCTTAAAGGATGTCTCAGACTCCCTACCTGGGCACATCCCAGTTGACCGCTCTTTGGCTCCAGCCCCAAGCTGGGATGTGGAGAAACTCTGGTGCAGTCCATTGCATGCTTTGGGACCAGGCACGAGACTCTTCTTGCTCTTGGATTCACCAACCTATTTGGGTTGTTTCTTTGCTCCCCTCCCCTAAACCCACAACAGAGTTAAGTCAGAGCACAATGCAGGGAGGCTGCCAGAGCCTCAGAGCTCTTCTCAGGGGTTTATCCATGGAGGACTACGATCCTCTCTCCAGTTCTCTCCTCTTTCTTTTCTTCCTCCCCAATCTGGGCAGACTCTATCTAGCTGAGATCAGTTGGGTGAAGGGATAGACGTGATGGAAAACTGGCTCTAACTTCTCTATATTCATTTAACAAAAATTTACAGATCCCTCTCCTTTGTGCCAGACACAGATCTAGGCCCTAGGGCAGTAGTAGTGGACAAAACAGACAAAACTCCCTGCCTTTCTCTCAAAACAGACAAAACTCCCTGCCTTTTTCTCCTAAGGAAACACTGTCGAATAGAACTTTCAGTGCTAATGGAAAGGTTCTCTAATATCTCCACTGTCTAATATGGTAGCCACCAGCCACATGAGGCTATTGAGCACTTGAAATGTGACTGGTCAGACCATGCAGCTGAATTTTTTAGTTTTATTTCACTTTAACTAATTTCAACTTAAGTTGGAATGGCCACACTTGGCTAGTGTATTGAACAGCATGGTTCTTGTGTATTCTGACACATCTCTGGCCTTTGGCTTTTGTATTAAGAAAAGCCCATGGTTTTGATATTCAGAAAGCCTTTCCTCTGCTTTTCTTCTGAAACAACACTTCTCCTCATCACTGGGAGAACTGAGGGTCTGGGGCACAGGATATAGGACAGCTCCCAGCGATTTCCAGAAAATGCCCAGCTCTTGACTGATTCCACTGAATGCCTGAACCCAGGGAAGACACCTTCCTTGTGGTAGATGCTTCTGAGTGTACAAAGCACAGGGTGCTCCCCTTCCTTCCCACAGTCTCCCAACTCATTAAGCTGGAAGGAAGCTGAATTCCCACTTTGAGGGCTCAAAGAGATCCAACAGTAGGAGAGTGTGGTATGAAGGACTTCTGTGTCCCCCGCAGTCCCTTCACCCTTATGTTCCTCCTCCGCCCTCATCTCTAGTAAAGAGGAGCTATTTGAGCATAAGAGCACATCATCCTGGTGCTCTGAGAGACGGTCTCTATGAGCAAGAGAGCAGCTTGTTGGTTGGTTGGTTTGTAGATGCCACACTGAGGAAGACAGGACTTGATTCATTGTGAGGCCCCCAGGAAGGAGTTAGAAAGAGTGATCTCCTCCACCTTCCCACAAGGGGCAGCAGCAGGAAGAAGTAGGGCCCCAGAGGAAGGATTGAAGGTAAATAAGGAAAAGGGAAGGGCCCTTTGTGTAAAATGGGCTTCCAAGTATCTGCTCCAGGCTGACTCCAGAAGTTATCCTTTGGGAGAAAGTGAATATATGTAAGTCCCACCTCCCAGGCCAGAAGTCTGTGTGTGTTAATGACCAGCTACTAGTGGGTCTGTTTTCTTTCGGATAATGAACTGTGCCCACCATTCTTTCTCCCAGACACTAGGGAATAGATAACTGGCAGCATTGGCGAGCTCCAGCTCTGGGCTCCTGCTCAGCTACTGCAGCCGCCAGCCTGCAGTAAGATGAGTTGTTGCCAAGTCTGTCTCCTCACTAGATTGTGAGCATCCAGAGGGCAGAGACAACCTCGAGTTTGTTGAATGGCTACCCTAAAAAATAGTCGTTGAGCAGAACTGAGCTGTGGTGGGAGAACAGCACTGCTGCTGACCATGAAGCAGCCAGGTTTGGCTGGAAACAGACAGGAGGCTGGGGAAAAAAAGGCCAGATTACAAGAGCCAAGAACATTGCCTAGCATACAGTAGGTGGTCAATAAGTGCCCCACACACTATTTTTTATTTTGAAAAACTTCAAACCCATAGAAACTTGAAAGAATGGTTCCATTAATACCTGTAAACCTTTCACTTAGATTTACCAGCTGCTAACATTTTGCCCATTTGCTTTATTCTGTCTGCATAAATTAATGTGTATATATTATTCATATATACTACACATTCACATATACATATTTTTAACCACTTGAGAGTAAATTTACATATCATGACACTCCACCCCTGTGTACTTCAGCATGTATCTCCCAAGGACAAGCACATTCTTTTCCAGAACCGCAATAACATTATCATACCCAGGAAGTTTTGACATTGATATAATACTATTTTCTGATACACAGTCCATATTCAATTTTCCCCAAAATTCCCTTTATGACTTTAAAAAAAATAAAACCTAGGATCCTATCAAGGATCATGGATTGCAGCGTTGCATTTGATCAATAAATGTGTGCAGACTAAACCAAATGATCTTCTCCCAGGGAGAGTGTGGAGAGAGAAGAGAAATGTGTGGAAGACAGAACCGTGGCTACTGCCTCCCCACACTGAGAGGATGGGAGGAGAAAGGGGAGAGAAGGCTCAGACAGAGCTCAGGCTCTTGAAACAGACACTGAAGGGTCCATTATAAGTCCTTGGATCCCTTGAAAATTCAGACAGACCCGATCACCTGAAGTGATGGTGGACTATTTTCTGTTTCGTGCCAAATTTCTCGCCAGCACGTGCAAATTCCAAGAAGGATTCCAGAATCTACATCTGCCATATCTTGATGCCCTTTGGAGTTTTGTCCCATTTTCAGAATTTGACCACAGCCTCTCTTTTTAATGCCAGTCTTCTTTCTATTAGCCCTGATGGGGTTGGGGGGAGGGAGTGGAGCATATCCAGCCTCCTCTTGCTGAAAAGTGAAGAAGGAGGTGTGTGTGTGTGTGTGCACGCGTGAGCCCTCTCACACCCCTCAGAGGCGCCCTCCTTGAACCTGTGGGCATGAGACCCCTCCCTCCTATTGCTATGACAACCACTTCTGTGAGAACATGGGGACTAAAGAATTGTGAGTGTGTGGTGAGGGAGGGAGGGGACACCCCAGAGTCTCATCACATTAGTGATCATAGAACTGTATGGTAATGAAGAAGAAAGATAATGTGTCTTTATCTTCAACTCTCAAGGTAAGAGGGCGGGATGGGTCACAGGCAGGAGCCAGGGCAGGGAGGTATCTGAAGTTCTGCTTGGTGGGAGCTGCTCCACTCCTAACTGACCTCTCCTTCTTCTCCCCCTAGGAGACCAAAGAAGCCTGGGGAGCCTCAGGGGCAGAAAGTCCCTCCTTGAACAACTTTGATGTATCCTTGACATCCATCTACAGCGTCACTGATGACCTAGGCTACCAAGGGAGCCAGGACTTGACCAGCGTGAGTACCCCACTCTGCACCCTCCCTCCTCTGGGGGCTTGCACACCTTGCTCTACCACCATATGGGCATTTTAGCTCACTGACCTCCCCTAAGATGTCCCATATCTTCCATATCTTCTCTACAGCCTTCCAATTCCCATTCTTACTAAATGTGGCTCAAATTTACTCCTTCCAGAAAAAAAATCAACAATAATAGTAACCACAGCTTATATTTATTGACCACGTACTACATGCCATTGTTAGAAGAACTTATATCTGATTTAAACCTCATAACAATCCTATAAGGTAGATACTATTATTATCCCCATTTTTTGGGTGAAGAAACTGTGGCATAGGCCAGTTAAAAACTCTCCCAAGATCACAGAAGTAAGAAGCAGAGATGACAGAGTTTGAGCTCAGTGTGTCTAACTCGAGACCTCACACACAGAACTGCCTCCCAGTTAGCTACCCCATTTTTATTAGTCCTCCATGATATCCTTTCAACATTTATGTGCTGTTAAACACACTTGATATATGAACTTTTTATTTGTTTATTTGACGGAGGGTTTAAATGCCAGCCGTGTTTTTTTTACTGAGCTATAATTGACACACAATAAACTGCACATATTTAAAGTAAGCAATTTGATGTTTTGATATATATATATATATATATATACTCGTGAAACCATCACTACAATCTAGATAAGACACATGTCCATCATTCCCAAATATGAACAACCACGATTTCTAGAACAGATAAATTAGAGAGTTATTTTATGCCTTCTAAAATGAGTCTTTATTTAACCGAAGAATTTGCATTAGGATCCTTTCAAGATGATGAGCTCTCTTCTAATGCATTCCGAATATGCTGTGCATCCTTTGCAGATACTGCTTCGTAACTTCTCTTTAGTAATTTTAAGTGAGTGTCTGTTCCAAGTGAGGCAGTCTTTCATCATTTGTGCTGTCCACTCTGTACTCACACACAGGTGGGTGCTTGGCTTCAGCTTTCCCTCTGATCTCAGTCCTTCTCTGCCTTACTTCCCCCACTCAGACGCAAAGTCCCATATATAACGGGATGGGTCAGTGGAGAGCACACTTCATTCCTTGCTCTCGGACTCCCCAAGGAAGAAGATCCCAAACTTGCTCAGTCCAAGAGGCCAAAGCGGAACAAAGCTGCCATTGTCCGGATGAGGAGAAACAAGGTGAAGGAGGAAGATGAGGATGAGGACGACGAGGCAGAGGAGTCCTCTGCTTCTCTGCGATCTCCTAGGATGAGACGGAAGCAATACCCATACTCAAGAACCTGCCAACTGAGGCAAAAGGAGCACTTGAACACCTTGGAAAGTAGCTCGAGCATACTCACTCTCAAGACCCAGTCGTCCCGCTGGAGTTTGGCCGAGTTGCGTCAATACTTGTGTAGCTGCTGCCGCAGGAGGAAGAAGTCGGTGGAGGAAAAGAAGGCTTTGGACCCCGAAAAAAGGAGGGACCCAAAGGAGAATGGCCCAGTCCCGGGCTCTGTTAGTGAGCAACGGGTGCAAGGGGCTCCTGGGGGCACGCCTGGGGAAGATTTGGGCAGAAGCCAGGAGAACAGAGAGTGTAATCCCTCAGCTTGTAAATAAAGCAAACTTTATTTTTGTGAATGGTATGTATGAGCCTGATGATTCCAGGTTTTTATCTTTCTTTCTTGATTTTTTTTCAGTAGATATATCAGTTTAAGGCCACATCCCATATTTATGTTGCCATTTCACTTTTCTCATCCTGAGTAAAGGACAAAAGGGGTCCTTTCCCCCCGGAGCCCCCAACCCCTCCCCCTTCCTCACATACACAATAATAATTCAGAAGGAATTCAGAGATCAGGAACTATAACTGTCTTAGGTCAGGTTCCCTAGAAGCTGAGCTTGAGATGGCGGTTCTTGTGCAAGCAATTTATAGAGAGAGTGCTCTCAGGAGAAGGAATGGGAGAGAGGGAAGCCGGAGAGGGCAGGGGAAGAAAGCCAAGCAAGGATGCGGTCTCTGTGAGAGTCGGCCTCAGCCTGATCCTGGGAGCTCTAGAGGATGAGCGACATCACAAAATTGGTCGCACTGTTGAGGCAAGGGATTGGCCTTTTGTAAGTCCACGTCACTCAATTATTTTTGGCTGCCCAAGGTTAGGGGATGGTGTAACTTCTCCAGCAAAACAGCCCCCTGTTGACTGAGGGCCATTCTCTGGGGAACGGGCTATCTGTGAGCTGTTAGCATCACCCCTAAGTGGCTGAGAATGGGTGTATGGCCCGGTAAAGGGAATCTGGGCAGGGCACCACGACGGCAACTAGTATAATTCACTGAGATTTGTTGTAGTTCCCAGAATATATTTAATTTTTGTAAATGTTCCACGTGTGCTTGAAAAGTGTGTTACAGTAAAGTGCATCAAAATAAGCACACAAATGGGGAGAAAGGACAGCTCTTCCTTACAGAAGAACTGCAACTAGCAATTCTTGAAGGAATGAGGGAAATAGAAAACCTCCATTAAAACACCAGTGTCATAATTGTTGCAGCAAGGCTCAACAGTGGATGGTGAAATTAGTGGGTGAAAATTTGAAGAGAAAGGATATTTGCATAGTCTCAAAGTATCTCCCTCAAGATAAATTAATTATATAGGTAAAAATAATAATTTTACAGAGGAAAACCCAGCAGACACCATACGCTTATAACTAAGTCATCAAAGTTGACATTACCAATAATAAACCATATCGACATTGTGTACCCTGATACGATGAGCTGAGAAGGTTCATCTTCTGTGGCATGCTTGTCAAAATGTACCACCTCTATCTAAGGGTAAGAAAATATCAGACAAATCCAAATTGAGGGACATTGTACAAAATAATTGACAAGTACTCCTCAAAAGTGCCAAGGCTCTGAAAGACTTTGGAAAGACTGAGGGCACCGTGACAATATTAAAGGAAACTAAGGAGAGATGATAATTAAGTGCGATGTGATGGATTGGATCCTGCAACAGAAAAAAGCCATTAGTGGACAAAGCGGTAAAATTCAAATAAAGTCTGTAGTTGACCTACTATCATTATATCAACGTTAATTAGTTTTGATAATTGTACTATGGTTATGCAAGATATTAACCAAAGGAGAAGCTGGGTGAAGAATGTATGGGAACTGTCTGTACTATTTTTGCAACTTTTCCGTAAGTCAAAATAAAACATAAATTAAATAAATGCTCAGTTTGAGAAATTATAGTAACCACTGCTCCAGGTCAAGACATAGAACATAATCAATACTCCTGAATTATCTCCTGTGTCCTCCTGGACCTAATCACAACTTCTTACCCCCCATAGAGGTCATCACTATGGTGACTTTTATGGTAATCACTTCCTTGCTTGGCATTACAGATTTTCCTTCTAGATAACCATCCTTAAAAAGTAAAATTTACGGGCCAGCCCAGTGGTGCAGTGGTTAAGTTCGCACGTTCCACTTCAGTGGCCCAGGGTTTGCTGGTTCAGATCCCAGGTGCGGACCTAACACAGCTTGTCAAGCCATGCTGTGGTAGGCGTCCCACATATAAGGTAGAGGAAGATGGGCGTGGATGTTAGCTCAGGGCCACTCTTCATCAGCAAAAAGAGGAGGATTGGCAGCAGATGTTAGCTCAGGGCTAATCTTCCTCAAAAAAAAAAAGTAAAGTTTAATTTTGCCCATTTTAGAATTTTATATATGTGAAATCATACATATATTCTTTTGTATCTCTCTGTTAGCTTTGTTATGTTTATTTTTTATTTCATTAATTTAAAAATTCTTTTATTGTGGTAAAATATACGACATAAAATTTACTATCTTAACCTTTTTTTTCCCTAAAGATTAGCACCTGAGCTAAGATCTGTTGCCAACCTTTTTTTTCCTTTTTCTCCCCAAAGCCCCCCAGTACATAGTTGCATATTTTAGCTGTAGGTCCTTCTAGTTGTGGCATGTGGGACGCCACCTCAGCGTGGCCAGATGAGTGGTGCCATGTCGTTCCCAGGATCTGAACTGGTGAAACCCTGGGCCACCAAATCAGAGCACAGCAACTTAACCACTTGGCCGTGGGGCCGGCCCCCTGTCTGAACCATTTCTAAGTGCATAGTTCGGTGACATTAAATACATTCATGTTGTTGTACGACCATCACCATCATCCCTCTCCAGAATACTTTTCATCCTGTAAAACTGAAATTCTATGCCCATTAAACAATAACTCTCCATTTTTCCCTCCCCCCACCCCTTGGCAAACACCATTATACTTTCTGTCTTTATAATTTTGACTACTCTAAGTACCTCATTCAATATACAGTATTTGTCTTTTTTGTGACTAGCTTATTTCGCTTATCACGTTCTTAAGGTTCATCCATGTTGCAGCATATTGCAGAATTTCCCTCCTTTTCTAAGGCTAAATAATATTCCATTGTATGTATACAACACATTTTGCTTATTCATTGGGCCATCAGTGGACACTTGGGTTGCTTCTCCATTTTAGCTATTGTGACTAATGCTGCTACAAACACAGGTGTACAAATATCTCTTTAAGACCTTGCTTTCAATTCTTTTGGGTGTATACTCAGAAATGGAATTGCTGGATCATATGGTAGTTCTATTTTTAATTTTTTTGTGGAAACGCCACCATACTTCTTTCCACAGCCGTTGAACCAATTTACTTTCCTACTGATTGTGCATAGGGTTCCAATTTTTCCACATCTTCACCAATATTTTTCTGTTGTTTTCATAGTAACCATAGTAATGGGTGTGAGGTGGTAACTCATTGTAGTTTTTTTTTTTTTTTTGAGGAAGATTAGCCCTGAGCTAACGTCTGCTGCCAATCCTCCTCTTTTTGCTGAGGAATGTTGGCCCTGAGCTAACATCCGTGCCCATCCTCCTCTACTTTATATGTGGGATGCCTGCCACAGCATGGCTTTCCAAGTGGTGCCATGTCCGCACCTAGGATCTGAACCAGCGAGCCCCGGGCCGCTGAAGCGGAACATGTGCACTTAATCGCTGTGTCACCAGGCCTGCCCCCATTGTAGTTTTGATTTGCATTTCCCCAATGATTAGTCATCTTTTCTTGTGCTTGTTAGCCATTTGTATATTTTCTTTAGAGAAATATCTATTCAAGTCCTTTGCCCATTTTTGAATCAGGTTGTATGTTTTATCATTGTTGAGTTTTAGGTGTTCTCTGTATATTCTGGATATTAATCCCTTATCAGATACATGATTCGTTGTGTTTCTTTTTTATTTCATTAGTTTTTGCTTTTCTATTTATTTTTCCATCCTTCTACAGTCTTTGGTTACTTAACTCATTACTTTTTACCCTTTTTTCTTTTCTTTTCTTTCTTTTTCTTTTTGGGGTGAGGAAGATTGGCCCTGAGCCAACATCTGTTGCCAATCTTCCTTTTTTCACTTGAGGAAGATTGTCCCTGAGCTAACATCTGTGCCAATATTCCTCTATTTTGTATATGGGATGCTGCCACAGCATGGCTTGATGAGTCGTGCATAGGTCTGTGCCCAGGACCCAAACCTGTGAACCGTGGGCCACTGAAGCAGAGCGCACAAACTTAAGCACCATGCCACTGGGCCAGCCTACTTTCTTCTTTTCTAATATATGCTTTAAGGCTACAAACTTTCCTCTACATACTGCTTTAACTGCATTCCATCAGTTTTGACAGGTAATTTTTTGATAGTTTAGCTTAAAAATATTTTATAATTTACATTATTATTTATGTTTTGACCTATGGTTTACTTAGTAGTATATTTCCTTATTTTCAAAAATCTTCTTGAGTTCTGGAAAACCACATTATGATTGGAGATCATACTTTGTATTATTTCTGTTCTTTAAAATTCATTGAAAATTGCTGTATTTCTCAGTATACATTTAAGTTTTGTAAATATTCCCTGTATGCTTGGAAAATATATATAGTCTATACTTTATTGGATGCAGCATTACATACATTGTATTTCACAAAACCTAAGATGCGTCTTGTGTTTGTTTGCTAGCGCTGCCTTAACACAGCACCACGAACCAGGTGGCTTAAACAGCAGAAATTTGTGGCCTCATAGTTCTGGAGGTTGGAAGTCCAAGGCCAAGGTGCTGGCAGGGCTGGTTCCTTCTGAGGGCTGGAGGAAGAACCTGTGCCAGGCCTCTCCCTCACATTGGGTGTTTGCTGGTCATCTTTGGTGTTTCTTGGCTTGTACAAGCATCACCCCAATCTCTGCTTTCATCTTCACATGACATTCTCCCTGTGTGCCTGTCTGTGTCCAAATTTTCCCTTTTTATAAGGGCACCAGCCTGATTGGATTAAGGGCCCACCCTACCCCAGTGTGACCTCATCTTAGCTAATTGCATCTGCAACAGCCCTCTTTCTAGATAAGGTCACATTCTGAGGTACTGGGGGTTAGGACTTCGACACACAAATTTTAGAGGGATGTGATCCAACCCATAACACACTGTTACTTTATTTATCACCCAAGTTTTTAAATGCTGCCAATTAAATTATGATTCAATTCCAGGACACCAACAGCTACATGTATTTTAAAAATCCTCCTTTCAGAGATGTTAAAATGTGAAAAAAATCTGTATCTTAGAATTAATGATATGTGTTAATTTCTGTTGATATTTTTCCCTGCCTATTCTATCAACTACAGAGAGAAGTGCATTCAAATCTATGACTGAGAGTTTTTCTAAGTCTCTTTGCAGTGCTCTCATTTTTTCTCTTTTTATATATTGAGGCCATGTTATTAGATGCATACTTAGGATTATTATATTTTCCTGGTGAATGTTACCTTTTATCGTTATGAATTAATCCTCTTTATCTCTTAGTGTTACTTTCTGCCTGAAATTCTATCTGGTCTGTTATTAACACAGCTATCCTAGTTTCCTTCGGGTTTGTATTTCTAGTTTGTCTTTTTCCAGACTTTTACTTTCAATCCTTCTGTTTTCCTATGTTCTATAAACGTCTTGTGGTCAACATATAGTTAGGTTGTTGCCCTTACCCTCAGCCCAACCCATGGGGAATTCAGAATGTTTCATTTAAAAGGGAGTGATGGAAGCCAGCCCCTTGCCACGCCCCTCTGGGACACCAGCTTCTCTTCTGAGGCTGGGCCATATCCCTCTTCCCCCATCGCTCTGCAGGCAGGGATGACCCAGGAGGTGGCGAGGTCTCTGCAAGGAAGGCTGTTCCTCCCCATGTGGCAGCTGGCCTGGGAGCCACCCACCATGGGCCCTGTGAATGCCTCTTCCAGCCCCTGGGTGTCTTAGCCCCTGCTCAGCCTCCGGGACGGCTCAGTGCCCTCACCTCCTTTCACAAGAAGCCACCAGTGGACTAGGGCCTCCTGGGCTTGGCCTCGGGGTCCTGAGTCTATGTGCTGAGGGATCCCAGGCTGGGGTGTGGATTGGGCTGTCCTGCAGGCTCACATTATGGCCTCCCGTGTATGGGATCTTCAGGTCCTTGGAGTTAGATTTCTATTTTATTCATCCAGCCTGACAATCTTTGACTTTTTTTTTTAAGATTTTACTTTTCCTTTTTCTCCCCAAAGCCCCCTGGTACACAGTTGTATATTTTTAGTTGTGGGTCCTTCTAGTTGTGGTATGTGGGATGCCGCCTCAGCATGACTTGATGAGTGTTGCCATGTTTGCGCCCAGGATCCGAACCGGTGAAACCCCGAGCCACCGAAGCAGAGCGCGCGAACTTAACCACTCAGACAAGGGCCGGCCCCAATCTTTGACTTTTAATTGAAGCATTTAATCCATTTACATTTAATAAAATTACTTATATATTAGGATTTAAACATAATATGTGCACATACTATGCTCTGTATATTCTATTTTTTCTCGTTTTGTCTTAAACTCTTTATTTTTATTTATTTTTTGGAGGAAGATTAGCCCTGAGCTAACTGCTGCCAATCCTCCTCTTTTCACTGAGGGAGACTGGCCCTGAGCTAACATCCGTGCCCATCTTCCTCTACTTTATATGTGGGATGCCTGCCACAGTGTGGCTTGATGGTACGTAGGTCCACACCTGGGATCCAAACCTGAGAACCCTGGGCCACTGAAGTGGAACGTGTGAACTTAACTGCTATGCCACTGGGCCGGCCCCTTAAACTTTTCATTTTGAACAATTTTAGATTTATAGGAAAATTGTGAACATAGTAAAGAGAGTTCCTATATACCCTACACCCAGTTTCCCCTATCATTAACATCTTACATTAGTACATTAGTTACAATTAATGAACCGCTACTGATACACTATTATTAACTAAAGTCTATATTCAGATTTCTTAATAGAAGGTATTACTCTTTATTTATTTGTTTCTTTTTAAGGAAGATTAGCCCTGAGCTAACATCTGCTGCCAATCCTCTTCTTTTTGCTGAGGAAGACTGGCCCTGAGCTAACATCCGTGCTCATCTTCCTCTGCTTTACATGTGGGACGCCTACCACAGCATGGCTTTCCAAGCAGTGCCATGTCCGCACCTGGGATCCGAACTGGTGAACCCCGGGCCGCTGAAGCAGAACATGCGAACTTAACGGCTGCGCCACCAGGCTGGCCCCACTTATTCAGATTTCTTTAGTTTTTACTTAATATACTTCTTCTGTTCCAGGATCCCATCCAGGACGCTACATTACATTTAGTTGTCAGGTCTCCTTAGGCTCCTCTTGACTGTGACAGTTTTTAGACTCTCTTTGCTTGATGACCTTGACAGTTTTGAGGAGTACTGGTTAGGTATTTTGTAGAATGTCCCTCTATTGGGACTTGTCTGGTGTTTTTCTCATGATTAGAGCGGGGTTATGAGTTTCAGGGAGGAAGAAAACAGAGGTAAAATGCTGCTTTCATCACGTCATCACAAGAGTACATACTGTCAACGTGATTTATAATTGACCTTGATAGCCTGGTGGAGGTAGCATTCCTGCGCTCTAAAGTCACTCCCCGCCCTGCTCCCTTTCCACATTGTACTCTCTTGGGAAGAAGGACATGTGCGGCCCACACTTGAGGAGTGGGGAGTATATTCCATATCCTTGAGGGCAGAATATTTACATAAATTATTTGGAATTTTTCTGCACAGATTCGTCTCTTCTCACCCATTTATTTACTTGTTCAACTATCTATTTGTATCAGTACAGATTCACGGACATTTACTTTATACTTTGGGTTATAATCCTATATACTTTATCTTCTTGCTCAAATTGTTCTGCCTTTGGTCATTGGGAGCTCTTTCCGTTGGCTCCTGTGTCCCTTTGACACACCTCCATCCCTGTGGGTTTTTTTTTTTTTATCACTTCCTTACTTTCTGGCATTACAAGATGCTCCTTGCACATCTTGTATATTTCCAGCCCCAGTGCTAGAATCCAAGGAGATGAGGTTCCTTTTAATGAAGATGGCATTAGAAACCACAACCTAGGCACCAGGTGTGCTGTTGCCACTAGGTGTTCTTACCCTTTCATATATTCCTCTCCCAGCCCTGACCTAAGGGGGAGTGTGTGTGTGGGGGCGGAGCTGATATCTTATGGTCTCAGGATGGGGAATGGAAGAATGCAATTCTTCCCATTCCTAAACCATGGGTTACAAATATTCCCATGACCAGTTATCTCTTAACCTTCAATGTTTTATAATACCTGTGGTAACTGAACCCAACTTCAAATGCCTCTAGACGCCATTTTATAAAAACCCTGTAAAACCAGGAGGTTGTCTTCAGCCAGCCTCATCTCCCCCAGAAAACAAACACCAAGACACCCTCACAACAAAGACCACGCCATTTATTTACAAAGGCCAGTGTGGGAGTTGGGGGAGGTAGGGAGGGAAAGTCACAGACATCCTCTCTGGATTGCTTGGGACCCTTTCCCACTTGGAGAAAATTCTGTTCCTCTTGCCTCCATGGGTCCTCCAAGCAGCTCGGCTAAGTAGCAGAGAGAGGAGGTGACATGAGCCTTCTCTGTGCTCCAACAGAGCCATGTCCAATTCCAGATCAAAGGCATCATTGCCACCCTCTCCTTTCCCTCCTCAAATAGAACTTTCTGGCCTGGAGGGAATTAATGAAGAATTCAAAAGGCAGGGACTAGGATGCCAAAGGCCAGGGACCCTGAAGGGAAAGACCCCTCTACTATTTCCTGAAAGCAATGAGGGGAGGGGTGATAAGGGTGCTGGTCACAGCCCTGGCAGCTTCAGAAGGGGTTCCCACACTACCCTTGGGTAACCAAGCATCCTTGGGTTACTTAGGACCTAGCTCTCTGGGCTGTGTGTATTCCTGCCCTAGACTGGCCCCTTTGCTTACTTCTCTCTGGTGGGAGAGAGCTCTGAACTAGAGATCAAGAAAGAATCCACTCTCCTACTCAGCTCACATGCAGGTGCACGCGTGTGTGCGTGCATGCACCCACCCACCCACACACATACCCACTGCTGAGAAAGACCCCAATCCCCTTCACGTCTTTTGAGGGGGGGGCTCAAATCACTGGTACTTGGGGACACAGGCAGGTCCTGGGCTCATGGAAATGTGTGAGTGTGTATATAAGCATGTGTTTGAGGAAACGGAGCCAGTATGACCCCTTGGAGCCATATCACTTAGCTTCATCGAGCCCCTTTCTTCAACTCAAGTTCCATTAGCATCTCTAAGTGTCCTCTGTTAGGCCTGAGCCTGGACTCCCCTGCCTAAAAGAGCTCTTAGTGCCTTCACACTAACAGTCAATTCCAACTTTCAAGCTGTTTACTCAGGCTGTTTTCCCCATTCCCTTCCTCCAGAGAACCGCAGTCCCTTCTCTGCTGCACCAGTCTCCATCGGGCTGGTCCAAGGCTTGTTAATTCCCTGTCCAGAGGACTGTGTCTCATATTCCCCTTCAGACAAGGAGAACAGGCATCTTCCTCCTCCTGGAAGTCCCAACAGACCCCATGAAAAAGTGCTGAACGAAGTGACCAGAATAGGGGGTGAGGAGGAAAATCACAGCCTGCCCCCCCCTCCTCCTTCAGAGAATGAGATCCTAGCGTTGGTTAAGTGGAGGCGGGAGGGGATGAGGGGAGAGAGTTACCCAAAGCAAACATAAGACAAGCAAAACCCTAGTGGGACAGATGGAAGATCGTGTTCCAGTAAACCAGAGAGCCGGCTCCTCCTTCAACTCTGCACTGCCACCGACAAGTATGAAGATTGCAAAAGGTGGTTTGGGGCATGGAGGTGGGGCCAATCAACAAAACTGTGAAAATGGTGTCAATAGCTCTGTTCAAGCAGGACCAGGAGAGAAGATTCTGTAAGAGATGAGAAGTAAAGCCAAAATTCTCAGACAGAGCTGCGGGGTTGGGGCCCATGCCTCTAAAGTCACCCTGCGGTCTGGACAGGACAAGGGAGAAGACGGAAGGGATGACAAGCCGCAGCGGGTGGGGGCTGAAAGAGGAACCAAATGCTGGCATCCAGGGAAGGGAGAGGCAGGAGGCATGGGCCCGGGGATTAGGAGAGCTGAGAGCCCAGGAGTCTCTCGATAGCTGCGTTGATGTCCCCTCCCGTGGCAATCAGGGCCTGCAGGTTGGCCTCACGATTGATGAAGCCCATGGAGTTGAGCTGCTCCAGCTGCTGCTGAAATCGCACTTCTGGCGTCTGCACCTGGAGGGGACAGGTCTTGTGAAGTGGGCACAGGACCAACCTTGGGAGGCCTATCTGGATCTGGGGGTTTATAATGGAGAGAAGAAGACCAGTAGGTCTTCTCAAGCATCCTCAAAGTCAGCCAGTGGGGCAGGGAGGGGTGAGCTGCAAACAGGAGCTGAGGAGCCTGCGTCCCAAGTCACTAAACGACTGTGTAATAATAAGGTGGGGGTGTCTTTCTTAAAATTTCAAAGTAACAGGCCTAGATCTGCCTATATTCCTAACTACTTTCTATCAATACTCCAGAGATGTTAACAGGCACTCCAAAAGCCAAATGCTCTGTGGTTGATAAGACGCATGTTGAACACTACTTCCAAACCCCCTCCCAGCAGTCATCACACATGTAGCCATAGTAAAAGGTCAGAGAAGGGCTCCAGGGAAGAAAGTACCTGTTCAATTTTGTTTAACCAATCAACAAAGACAGTTATTTACAAATGAGAAGGCCTGTAATTTTTGACACTCCTATAAACATCTCCAGGGAATGTTTTCCCAAGGGATGTTTAAGAAGCACTAGCCCAGATCAGGAACAGAGGACTCAAAAGCTGGAAGGAGGCCAGCAATCTCAGGCCACCTGGCCGCTGATGGGGGACAGCGCGATCCAGAGAAGGAAAGGACCTGCCAAGGGCCACAGAGCAAGTGAGTCACGGAGGCCCCCGACATGCGGTACAAAAGCCCTCGCCAGGGCTTGGTGTCCTACTCCTCAGGCCACAGAGTGGAAGCTGGACTGGGCCTTGGCGATCACGTGGTCCAGCTCTCTCAGGGCCATGCACAAAGCTGGGCACTTCCTTTTCTGTCGAAAGGCTTTTCCCTGATGAGTCATGGAGGCCAGCGAGAGGGTGAGGGGCTCACCCGAGGTCATCCCTGCTCCTCCCCAAAGCCTCTGGCCTTGACTTGTGGCCCAGGGCTCCAGTCACCTCACCTCCCAGAACCCTCCTCTCCAGTCGCAGAGACAGAGGCTGCTTTAATCATCAAAACAATCCTTTGATATAAGCAGAAGTGGTATAACATAGTGGTTAAAGTGTAAATTCTGGAGCTAGCATGCCACGGTTTGAATCTTGCCTCCACTACTTCCTAGCTATGTGACTCTGAGCAAGACACTTAACCTCTCTGGGCCTTAGTTTTCCCCTTTTGTAACACAGAAATAATAGTAATAGCTTCCTCACAAGACTGTTGTGAGGAATAAAGTAAATGAACTCACACACAGAAGGCACATAGAACAACTCCAGCACATGGTAAGTGCTACTTCTATTCTCATCCGCTTTTTACAGCTATGGAAACTGAACTTTGGGAAGACTGGTAACTTGCCCAAGGCTAGAGAGTGGCAGACTAGGATCTAAAGCCAGGTCTGGCTGACACCAAAGCCTGCTCTGCTTTCTCCATTCCACAGGGCTTGACACCACCAGGATGGAAGTGGTGGGCCCACTGCCAGCCCCGCTGCCCCACGTACCTGTGAGTTTCCACTTCCAGCCAAAAGCTGGATCATCTGTTGCATGAGCTGCTGCTGAGCACTGGAAGCCCCTGTTGGAGAAGATGTGGCTGGCGGGGCTGGCGAGGAGGTGGGGGCCTCAGGTGCAGACCCAGTGTTGCTGCCTGCCGAGGGTGCTGGGGTCCGGGACATACCAAAGGAGCCAAGGCTGCAGGCAGGAGAGACCAAGAGGTGGGAGATGGCCTCTGAGAAAGGGATGGGAACATGAGATCCAGAAAGAAAAGTGGTTGGAAGAAACAGGAAAACAGACCCTCAGAGACACAATGGCTGCTCAGAGAGTGGCAGAGGGAGGGGTCAAAGGGGAGGAGTAGCCAGAACTTTGCTGCCCACCTGCCCCCAACCCTCACCTGGGTACCAGCCCAGGGGCCTCGGTCTGCAAGGTCTGCAGTCCCTGCTGGATCTGCAGCAAAGCCTGCATGGCGCGGGGATTGGTAAGGATGGAGAGCGACTCCGGGTTCTGCATCTGGTGGGAAACGAGCAGAGAAAGGTACCCGGAGATGGCAGGAGACAAGAGGGCAGCCTAAACCCTGAGTCCAGGGCCGAGCTCTGTCCCCTCCCTTAAGTTCCATGTATTGGGTGCAGGGTCCATCCATTGCCCTCCACCTCTGCCCCTCCAGACTGCTCACTCACCTGCTGCAGGAAGACTGGGAGCTGCAGGCGGAGCTGCTCCTGCAGCTGGGGGTTCCCCGCGAAGAGTGGCACGTTCACCATCATCTGCCAGGGTGAAGGGAGTAGGGGGAGGCCTGGGCCTACCCACCCTGAGAATTCCCCCACAGCCTCAGTCTCCCTCGGCACCCCTACCACTGTAGGAAATCTGGCCAGCTTTTCCAAGGATCTCAAAGTATCCTGAAGGCCTAAGTGGGACAGTGAGAGGAAATGGAACTATACTTCGGGCAATGATGAGTTTCAGGAGCCAGGCTGCTCAGTGCTGGGTCTGATGATGATGACAGCTAACATTTCCAAGTGCACAGGGCTTACTACCTGCCATGCCACGTTCCTGCACTTCGTATGTACTCATTCATTTAATCCTCACCACTCTATGAGGCAGCAACTACTGTTATTACCGTCTCACAGATGAGGAACTGGGAGGTTAAAGAACTTGCTGAGCTTACACAGTGGGGAAGTGGCAGAGATGGGAAACAAACCCAGGCAGTCTGGCTCCAGAGTGTTCTGACCACAAGCAACTGCCCCCAACATTTCCCGGTGTGCCAGTTCCATACCTGAGCAGCAAAGTCGGGGTTCTGCGCAAGCGTCTGCATCATGCTGCGCATGTAGGGGGCTGAGATCACATTCTGCATCAGCTGCGGGTTCTCAGAGATCTGCTGGAGGAGGGCCTGCATTTCCGGGCTGTTGAACATCCCTAGGACAAGGAGAAAAAAACAAACAAAACAGGAGAAAAGGGGTCCAGATGGAAACCAACTGCCTCACTTCAATCTACCTTACTTCAGACCCCAAAAGGTTACAAAACTCAGAAAAACAACAGTAAAATGGGCACCTAAGCACCTGGACCTGGGTCCACGTCTCTCCTGACTCCAAGGTCATTTTACTCTGCCTTGGCCTGGCCCCTTTCCCATCAACTCTGCTAAGGACAAGGCAGTTGGAAACTGGGTCTGACTCCTGCCCCTCTGGACTGTTCCAACCACAAGCTCGGATAACGTCAGAGTTGGAAAGGACTTAACTAAAGATCACCTAGATCAATGGTTTTCAAACTTGTCTTAGCGCCAGAGACCTTCTCCTCAAACCAAATCTCACTCAGACACCAAGTATGTCAATGGTCTGGGTGGAGCTGGGGCAGGAAGCCTGGAACCTCCCCTGTTTGGTGCTCCCTCATCCCGGAGATGGTCCAGACCCCCCAGGACTCAGAAGTACAATTTTAAAACCATGGATCAGGTTCAAGTCCCTTATTTTATAAATAAGGGAACTAAAGCACATAGAGGGGAAGGGATTTTCCCAACCAAGATGTCCCCAAGGGTACAAAGAAATCAGGGCATCTACCAAAGACATCCCCAGGGTCATATGTACAGTCATAGTCCAGATAAATGGAGCATCCCCCAGGGTTGTGCAGTGTGTAATCTGTACTTCTGTACGTGGCAGCTCTGCACATCCCTCTCCTCTAGCCTCACATCTGCCTGTCCCCAGGTCTGCCCTGATTCCTCTCCCACACCCCCCTCCCCAGTCTGACCCATTTACACTGGATAGTGCCAGCAGTGCTGAATGAGCTTAGGAGGTGGGGCCTGATTTATTCATGAGCCATTACTTAAGTCACTCCCAGGGACATCAGGACACAGCTAGAACCACCCTCACCCTCTGAGGGGTGGAGCCACTACCCCAGGCTGCAGAGCCCCCTCTGTGGCTTCAATACAGTCTCACCTCTGTCTTCAATATTCTGGAGCTGTGTGAACCCCATTCAGTCCTGGGGCAGAGGGACTGCCCTGGTGACCCCACTAAGCTCCTTCCACCCTAGGACATACCTGACCCCAGGCTAGCCGCATTGATCCCAAAGGGGTTCGAGACTGTCGGGTGCACCTGGCTGGTCCCCGATCCTCCGGTGCCCTCCCCACCGGACCCGGGGGCCTGGGAGGTGGGGGGCGAGGGGCTCCAGGGGTTAGGGAGGGGCTCTCGATTCTCAGTCCGCAGAGGCTGGGAGGACGAGCTGTCGGAGTTCCCGGCCAGGGAAGAGAAGGGATTGTTGCCAAACTGGGAGGAGGGAAAGGTTTTGGGTTAAGGACTGAAACAAATCAGGGACAAGGGCTAGGCCCTTTCTTTCCTCTCACCTAACAGCCTCCCCTTCCCCAGGAAAGGGAGAGAGAGCTAAGACCTTGGAAGGGACAGAGAGCTAAGACCTTGGAGATCCTCAGCTCAATTTTTGGCCCCACAAGGGGCAGCTCCACCCTTGTCCTACAGGGTGGGAACTGGCTGAGGTTAATGACTGGACAACTGAACTGCTCAGATAACTGGAAGCTTTCCATCTCCCCTGGTGCCTCTAAATATTCAGTCTCTAGTTTTCCTCTGTGCCCCACAGTACTTTACACATACCTTTCCCAGTGTGTAGTGAGGGATTTATTTTCCTCAGTTCTTAAAGGGCAGAGACAATGTCTGGTTCGCCTTTGTATCCCCTCCCATCGCTGACACTAGTGGGTGCTCAATAAGTAACGGCCGGCTTGATGGGACCTGGTTCTCTACTTCAATCCTTGTCTGCCTCTAGCTTCCCCTTTTCTAGCCACCTTGGCCCAATACTAACTCCCCAGAACCCTCTACCTCCCTCCCCAGGTCCCTTGAGTGGCATCCCATCCATCTAGGTGCACCAATGGAGCCCCTTAGTGGAGCACATCTCTGGCTGAGCATGCCCTCCCCAGCTCTTCTCCTCCTGCCCCTCCCTCCCCCTAGCTTATCTCCTCAGACTGGCTGCTGCAGCTAAGCAGTCCCCCTCAGCACCAGGCTTCCCACTGTGTCACCCAGGATCATCTCAATGTCTGTGCCCCATGATCTGGTGTAATGCCCAAGGTGGCACCTGAACCTCTTCCATCTGGATCTGCCAGCACCCGGGAAAGAGCTCTGTCCAGGGGGTGCTTGCTGAGGGAGTCTCAGACTCTATTTCCTTTGCTCAGCCTCCTTCCCCTGAGTTCCTAAGTGGTCCTGACCTAAGCAGGAGGTACGTGAGCAGCCTCAGCCCATCCCCACCATGGGGTTTCACATCCAGTCACTTTTCCTGTTTATTCAAAGTGGGTCATGGGGACCTGGGCTGACCAAGGACTCTCCTGCTCTGAGCTGTGGTTCCTTTGCCCTACGAGATGCCTGTTCAGATCACGGGGCTTGCAGGCCAGGACTCATGCACCACAATTTCAGTCTTTGACCCTGTTTCAGATTCCCTGTTCTCATAACTTGCCTTGCACCCAACCCCACCTAATTCTGGACCTCGCTTTGCTCTTCCCGGTGCACCCTAAGGACCGAATCACTTTTCCTCAGCTCCCTATAGGGGTACCAGCTGCCAGTGATTGAGCACCTACTGTGTGTCTGACATATTCATTCTCATGTTTACAATATCCATTTAACACACTAGTTCTCAAAGTGTGGTCCTAGGACTCCTGCAAGGTTTTAAACTACTTTTATAATTCTAAGATGTTATTTGCCTTTTCTCTCTCATTCTCTCATGAGTATTCAGTGGAGTTTTCCAAAGGCTACACAACGTGTGACACCGCAACAAACTTAAGGCAGAAGCGGATCTGAGAATCCTGCTGTCTGGTAGTAAGCCAGACATTAAAGAGACCTGCAAAAATATCAAACAAGGCCATTCTTTCCTCTAAAGTTTTGTTCTGGAAAATAAAGTTATTTTTCAAAACAATGCTATTTATGTTCATGTGTATTGGATTTATTGTTATTTTTAAATGAGTTAATAAGCAAATATTTTTTTTTTTTAAAGATTTTATTTTTTCCTTTTTCTCCCCAAAGCCCCCCGGTACATAGTTGTATATTCTTTGTTGTGGGTCCTTCTAGTTGTGGCATGTGGGACGCTGCCTCAGCATGGCTTGATGAGCAGTGTCATGTCCGCGCCCAGGATTCGAACCAACGAAACACTGGGCCGCCTGCAGCGGAGCGTGCGAACTTAACCGCTCGGCCACGGGGCCAGCCCCAATAAGTAAATATTTTTAAAAATTTGTTTTAACTTCAGATACAGTGAATATCGATAGATCTAACCCATAAAAACAAAAGCTCTTTAGGGCCCTCAGTAATTTTTAAGGGTATAAAGGGATCTTGAGACCAAAATGATTAAGAAGCATTGCTATAATATATTGTCTCCATTTTGAAAATGAGGAAGCTAAGAGTTAGAGAGGTTAAGCAACACGCTTAAAATCACCACTATAGGGGCCAGCCCCGTCGCCAAGTGGTTAAGTTCACGCACTCCACTTCAGCAGCCCAGGGTTTCACTGGTTCCCATCCTGGGTGTGGACATGGCACTGCTCGTTGGGCCATGTTGAGGCGGCATCCCATATGCCACAACTAGAAGGACCCACAACTAAAAATATACAACTATGTACCAGGGGGCTTTGGGGAGAAAAAGGAAAAAATAAAATCTTTAAAAAAAAAATCACCACTACAAAATGGTGGAACAGGTTTTTGAACCCAGGTTTTTTGACGCCACATGCTATGTTCTTTTATCTAAACCAGTGGTTCTCACACCTTCATGTGCATCAGAGTTAGCTGGAGTGCTTGTTAGAAGCCTTTCTCAACTACTTGATGATGATGTTGAAGAATAAGGCGGGGGATTCACTCTACCAGATGCCCAGACTTCATTAAGACAATATGGTACCATCACAGGGATAGACAAACAGACCAGTGGGACTGAGTAGAGTCAGCCAGACACACACTCATTCGTGGAGAGCTGGTGTAGGACAGAGACAGCACGAACAAGGAATCGATTGGGATAGCACGGAATATGGCGTCACTCAGAATATGGCGCCTTTTCCTTTCCACAAGGGAAAAGCCATGTGAGAGCCCACCGTCCCACCTGGGCGCTGGTTAGGGGGTGTGCTCAGTTTGTGAAAATCCATCAAGCTGTACACTTATATGTGCACCTTTCTGTCACTACATTATTCTTCAATCAAAAATGTTTTTTAAAAGCAAGTTAAAAATTAAATGAACAGTATGATACCACTTCTAAATGTTGAAAAATATGCAAAACAATACTACTGATTATTTATGGATACATACACAGGTAATAAAAGAATCTAAATGCGAAACAACAACGTCAGAGTGGTAGTTAGCCCTGGAGAAGGAGGGAGGTATAAGATGGGGGAGGCTGCCATGCTATCTGTAATGTGCTGTTTGCAAATATTAAATATGTTTAGGGAAAAAAGCAAAATGCTAACTATATTTGTTACTTCTGGGATAGAAAAGAGGTGGGTGGGAGACAGAAATAGAAGGATCCCTTTTGTATATCTTTCCATTTTTTTAATACCCTTTTGTTTATTTGTGTACCTTTTGAATTTTGAAATATGTGAATGTATAATGTATTCAATGTAAATTAAATTTTAAAAAAGAACCAAAAAAGGCACTGAAACTATATGGTAACATGTTAGGGCAACATGGGTACAAAAGAATGCTATATTTTTATCTCTACTTTTTGTCCATTTGGAAAGAATTCATAAAGCATTTTTAAAAGTGCATATTCCCAGGGCCTGATCCCAGAGATTGATTCAGTAAGCAGCTCAAAGGTGGGGATCAGGAATCTCACTATTAACAACCTCCCCAGGTGATTCTGATGCAGGTGATCCATGGACCACACTTGAGATACACTGTGCTAGGCTCAGCTGTTTGACCTGAGACCTGCCTCACAACCTTTGAGCCCCTGGTGCAAGAAGTTTGTTAGAACAATGTCAAACCCCTTGGACACTATGCCTTATCCACTTCCCTGGGGACCTCCGCTGCCTTCTGTCCTATTGCCTCAGTCCCACGCCAAGTTCGACCATCCCTGGCTCTGCACTATAAGAACCGCTCTCAAGCCATGGCCCTCTCTCGGGAGGCTGGGGAAGGAAAGAGGAGCGGGCAGCACCCCAGGCTTGCCCTGGGTCTGGGGGTAGGGAATCCCGAGCCCAGACAGCCCTCCCACTGCCCCTGCCCCTGGCCCCACCTGTTCCCGGGCAGCACTGAACATGGGCTCCTGGATATCCGTGTACATGCGGCGGAGGGCATTGTACCCTCCGGGGATGCTCTCCAGGTTGCTCAGGGCCCGGTCCTGGTTCCGCATCATCTCCTGCATCATGGCTGGATTCCGAGCAAGCTCCATCGTCTGGTGGAGAAGGGAGAGACAGAATCGGCCCTGGAACCAGGGGAGTACCAAGCTTGGAAAAAGGTGGGCCCTGAGGAAGGGGTCTGCATCAGGGCCAGGGCCCAGGAACTGCCCCACAGCGGCAGGGAGTAGGGTCAACTGGACTTCCTTCCTCCACTGTCTGCCATCTTGGCTCCAACCTTGCCTCCCTGTGTATATTCTGGTTGGCTTTTTCTAGTGGGGAACAACGATCCCAGTTAGGGTGAGGGCAAAAGCTTCCTCTCTCAGGTTCAGGGGGTCCTCAGAAGTGTCAGGGAGCACAAGGAAACTGAGCAAGAAAGAACAGAAAAAAGGCGAGGCAGAAGAGAAAATTAACATCAACATACTACATACAAGCACTGGGCTAAGCAATTTACAGAGATCAAGTCATTTAATCCCCACAATAACCATCCCTGGTAGGTATTTCCGTCACTATTCTGCAGATGACAAAATAGGCTCAGACTCACAGCCTGGGCAACACACAGCCAGGTAGTAGCAAAGCCAGGTTTCAAAGCCAGGTTGGTCTGTCTGATCAAGACCATACTGCGGTTCCTGGTAAATGACCACAAGTTGGGAAGGGAAAGGATTCAAGCTGGGACAATGCTACCAACAGCCTCTAATCCACAGCCCCAGGTCTTTGGCCTGACTGAATCCTGACGAACACTGAGGATGGGGGTTTTCTCTTTGGAGCCAGTGGCTCACCCTCAATAAAGGGTAGCCTGTGTCAACCCCAGGGGACAGACAGCAGTGCATGATAGAAAAAATGGGCATAGCTACTTCTTGTCCTCATCCAACTTGGAATGCCTCCTGTCCTTCTTCCCAAATTTGCTCCACACTTGCCTCTTTTAAGATACCTTTATGTCTAAGACAAGACTCTGATCTCTTATCTTATAATTCATCCACTCCATAAGTATTGAGTGACTACTATGCAACAGGCACTGTTCTAGACAGTAAACAAAACACTTGCAAATCCTTGCTCTTATGGAACTTATCTTCTAGTAAATCTAGCACTAGACTAGATTGTCTATCCTTTTGCCCCGGTGGATTGGGCCATGGGATGGAGCTCCCAAAAACCAACACAAAACTGCCTCCCCTGGGTCTCCCTCACCCACCCAGCCCTGCCCAGCCACAATACTCCTTGAAGACCCTACTGTCTTTTACTCCTAAGCCTTTGCACTTGCTGTCCCTCGGCCTTGAATACTCTTCTTATTTCCTCCGGTTCATTCTTCCTTCTTTGGGTCTCAGCTTGGGTGACACTTCCTCTAGGAGGCCTCCTGTGAGCCCCAGGGTAGAGTCAGGGGCCCTTTTCTGTGTTCCTAGGGGACCCTGTGACTATTTCTATGATAGCATCAACCCCACTGCATTATAATTGCCTGCTTACTTGTCCCACTTCCCTTTGATACAAGTTGTTCCTGGAAAGTATTCTTTTCATCACTGTACCCCCAGTGTACAAAACATGGCTGCTGAATGAATGAATGAACAACTCACGGGAGGACAAGGTGGGAAAAGGCCAGGCAGGGCAAGGCAGGGGGCCAGGTGTCCTCCACCTCCCCACCCCTCCGACCTTCTCTCAGACTCACCTGCCTCATGAGCTCGGGGTTGTTGAGCATGTGGCTGATCTCAGGGTTCCGCTCCATCAGCTGCTGCATCTGAGGGTTGGCCATGATCATGTGACGCATCAGGTCAGGGTTAGACATCATGTCCTGGACCAGGGGGTTCTCCATGATCTGTGACAGCATCTCGGGATTGGACATCAGTTGCCTCTGCATCTGCTGTTGCAGCTCCATGAAGTTGGCAGAGCCCAGGCCCAGGCTGCCCAGGCCCAAGATGCCTCCAAAGCCAGCTGTGGGGAGGGGGCAGGGTCATAGTCTGCTGCAAGAGCCCTTCCCTCACCTGGCCAGAGGCACTGAATTCCAATTTCCATGATAGGCCCCCTCTGCTTCTCACATGTACCTTTCCCAATATCATTCCCACAGCCCCAGACCTGATCCACTGCTGGCAAAGAGATGTGAGCCTACTAGACTGAGACCTCTTTGATGGCAGAGGCTGAGAGCTGGGCATAATACTGAGCACAGAGAGGACAACTAGTGATGGCCTGTTGAATGAATAAATAAATATTTCCCAACTAGCTACTGTTGGACCCACTTTTTCCCCAAACTCCAATATCCTCACCCAGGGTTCCCCACATTCCCAGCCCCATTTCTCCCCTCACTGTCAACATTTAGCCATGCTCCTTTCCTCTGAGAAGCCCTCAGAGACTGGTTTCTTCCCCTGCTTGGTTCAAGTACCAGTGTCTGGAACCCTATGTCCAGGGGTCCCCTATTCCCATCAGACCAGGAAGAGGGACCTGTTTCTGCCTCCTCTTGGCTCTCCCCCACTCCCTAGCCCAAAACAGGACTGTGCCCTCCTCCCTAAGGGCTTACAGAGTATGGATGCAGTAGCACTGGGAGGTGCCTCCCCAGCCCCTGGGGAGGGACCTCCCCCACTGCTCCTCCGGCTTCCACTGCCAGCATCTGAAGTGGCACTGCCAGAGGTGGAGGGCTGGGCAGGGGTGGCGGGTGAAGCAGGTGTGGTGGAGGGTGCTGAGGCAGGGTCTGGAGTGGAGGGGGAAGAAGCAGTGGCAGCAGCTGGATCTTGAGCCCTGAGGACAGAGAAAGAAAAGTCCTAGTTGAAGTGATCACAAGAAGGGGGAAGACAAGGACCTTGAGTCTGCTGGGCAGCTACTGCCCTAACCCAGGCCACCTCCTACGCAACCCTGAAGGGGGGTGGGGTGGTGCTGGGGAATAGTTAGTAAACCAGACAGAGGGAGGGAGGAGCTAGTACCATCTGTCTTCAGGGCATTCTAGGAGAGGTAAGTCAGGTTCCCTTCCCCTGCAGGGGAGACCACAGGGCTGCCTGGCAACCCATCCAAGAGCCACCTTCCTAGGCCTTGACATAGGCCCTTAAAGTACAGCTGAGTGATAGGTGAGAAAGTATCAGTTGGGGAAAAAAGGCCCAGTCAGAAGTTGGACGTGCTCCTCTCCTGCACTTACTTCTGAGGGGTTTTGATGACCAGATGAACAGTGAGCCCATCCTTGATCCCATGCTGGTTCAGTGTGTCCCCATCCTTGAGGATCTTGCCTGCGAAGATCAGGACCAGCTGATCCTGCTGAGCCTTAAACCTCCTGGAGATTTCCTCTTTGAACTGTGATCAAGAGTCAGAGGTCACTGCGGAGGCTGCCTGGGCTCCGCCCACCAGACACTCGGCCTCTTCTCCAAAAGCCTCTGCATTCCCTTGCTCCCAACTCTAGTCCTGGGAAGTCGTTTCTGCAGTCTCAACACCATCCCTCCAGCTGCAATAAGCAGCTCCTTTGTCAGCCAAGGAGATGGACCAGTGAGAGGCTCTCCTCTCAGCTCTACCCCAGGGTGTCTCACCCTAAAAAGCCCTTGCTGTTCTCTGCCACTCCCTCTTCAGTCCCTCCACCGGGTTCCCTGTGAGGGTACTGCCTGGACAGCTCTCTGCATCCCAGCTCCTTCAACAGCCTTGGACCCAGGCCTTGTCTCCCTTCAACATTCTCTTCTCAGGCTCCAAATCTCTCTCCTCCCTTTATTCCCAGCGTTCTTGTAACAACTACAATAAACAGATCACTAACTGTTCACGAGTTAAGTCTAAGTACCATGAGAGACATATTAATTATTATCTCCATTTTAAAGATGAGAAAACTGAGGATCAGTGCAGTTAGGTAACTTGCCCTGGGCACACTGGAACTCAGTTCTTGACGCCAAAGCAGAGGCTCTGAATCAAACACACTGCCTCTCAGTTAGGGATGATTGAGAATTCAACTTTGCAGGAAAAAGGATTTAAATTCTGGACTGTAGTCATTTTATGGGGTTGGGGGGGGCGTCAGCGATGGCACTAAAGACTGGCTTGGGGAGAGTTAGACTCCTCAAATCTATCAGCCCCTCCCAAAACAAAACAAAACATACAGTCTAAGTAAAAACAGTGCACTTGCTAAGCAAAGGCAGCTTCCAGATCCCTCCCTTCCAACCAGAGGGCCTATCTCAAGCCCCGCCTATGTGAAATTCTGGAGCAGCCACAGGCGGGTGGTGAACACAGGCAATATCCCCTCATTCACTCATTCAACATATTTTTATTGAGCATCTACTGCACACTGTGTAAATCCCAGAGGGGCTGAGAACCAAATGTAACCACCTCGATGGGAAACAGCAGGAAGGATCTAGGCAGAGGGAATCCTCCCCCCACCGCCCGGGCGTCAGGGAACGCACGGGCGTTCTCAGAGCCACACAGTGGGTGCTCGGAGCTCTCCGCCTGCGCCCCTCGCCCGCTCTCCAGGCTCAGCACCTTGCCCGGCCCCAACTCTGCCTCGGACCCCACCAGTAACCGGGACGCACACTCCCCTGAAACCCAGGGTCCTTCCCCCTTTCCCGTGCAAGGTGTCTCCTCCCCACTCTCCACCACGCCCCCAGCCCAGGCCACAAGGCAAACCCCGGCCTGCCTTCCCCAACACGCGCCACGCTCCCCCAGATTACCCTCGCAGGACGCCCCCAACCCTCCTCTCCTTCCCTCCCGCTCCTCCGAGTGCCTGCTGGGCCCCCGCCCTCCTCTCCCTGGCTCTCCCGGACACCCCACCATCTCGGAGCCACCCCCACTCTCTTCGCAGACCCCTCCTCCGCGCTCCCCCCCCCCACCCCCGCCACCCGTACTACCTCCTTGACCGAGGCTCGATCGCAGATCACAATTTCCTCCTTGTCTTTGGGGGTCTTGACGGTGACCCGAATGGGGGGCCTCGTCTCGGCCCCGCTCGGCTCCGCCATGCCGCCGCCGCCACCCGGCCGCCCGCCAGCCCGCCCCGGCTCCTCCTCCTCCCCGCCCGCCCGGCCGGCCCGGCTCGGCTCCGGCGCCTCCAACCCTCCCCTCTCCCCTCCCCTCCCCACCTCTCCCCTCCCCAAGGCTTCGTCGCCCCCTCCGGACCAGCCGCAGCCACAGCGCCCCGGGCGGACTGGGGGGGGCACTGCAGCGGGGGCCGCGCAGGGCTGAGCCCGGGGTCCGGCAGCCCGGACAGGGCCTCGCTGGGCGGTGGCCCCTGGAGGGGCTCTGGGCGGGGCGAGGCGTGTCCTTCACTGTGGGGGCGGGGGTCGAGCTCCCCGCGAGACACCACCGCACATCCTAGCCAGCCCGAGCCGCGCTGAGGTCCCCTTCTGTCCAAAGCTGCCCCCGCCCCCTCCGCGGGTAACTCCCGCTCCGGGACAAAGGACTTTCTGTGTCGCCGCTTTATCACCGTTCCCTGTGATAACTGGTCTTTCTCGGGAAGCCCAAATCCTTTCCAAGTCTGGGGCCTCTCCCGACTTGGAGCTTGGATTTTACCACTTCTGGACGTCCACCTAAGATCTCACCTGTAGGACTGACTCTATTCCCCCAAGGGTCGTGGCCTGAATAAGGTCCATTAAGCACGGTTCCAGAAACCTGGGTTTTGCCCGCTTGGCCTTTCTGAGCGTTGGTTTCCTCAACAGTATTTTTCTCCTCATCTCACAGAATTGCGCATAACATAGAAAATTGCTTTGAAAAGTAACCAAACGTAGGCCTGACAAATACAAGGATTTTCTTTTTTTAATTACTGAATCGTGGATTGCCAAGCAGACATGATGACTTTTCCCTTCCTGAGGGAGTTAAATGTCCTTCCAGTACAACCCCTTTCCTTTCACTCCCGCTCTTTTCCCCCATAACCGCGTGGTCTCGCTGGAAAAGCGAGCCATAGTTCCCAGAGTGCCTCGCGAGGCTACAAGGAACTACAATTCCCAGTGCCCCCCGCGGTGGGGCGGTGTTGAGTCAGAACCACGCAAGCCAGGCCAGGAAACTACAACTCCCAGGGCGCTCCAGAGCAGGGCAGCTGGACTACGGGAAGCGGCAGGCGGAGGCCCGCAGGAGAAAACTCAGGGATCTGGGTACAAAAGTCCGAGGTTAGGAGCCGCAGGCATGCTGCGTCCCAAGGCTTTAACCCAGGTGCTGAGCCAAGCCAACACTGGAGGTGTCCAGAGCACCCTGTGAGTGCGGACCGAGGATCCGAGCGCGAGCACTGGAGGGGGGCGGCGCGAGGCTCTCCAAGGGAGGGGTCGGGTAGGATCTCCGGGAAGGGAGGAGGTGGCAGAGGAGGCAGCAGCTAGGGGACGGCGGAGAAAGCCCCTCTCGAAAAGGGACACAGACGTGGTGGGTGCTCGGGGCACATTCCAGGACACCCTCAGCCCAGACCCTTGCTTTCTAGAAGCGCTAGTGACGGGAGTTGGGACGGAAACCGAGGCATTTTACTCCCGTCTCGACCACGTCGGTGTTTCTTGCCGTCCCTTGCCAGGCTGCTGAATAACGAGGGATCTCTGCTGGCCTACTCCGGTTACGGGGATACGGACGCCCGGGTCACCGCAGCCATCGCTAGTAACATCTGGGCCGCCTATGACCGGAACGGGAACCAAGCGTTTAATGAAGACAATCTCAAATTCATCCTCATGGACTGCATGGTATGGAGAGGGAGCTGCTTCCTCTGTCGTGGAAGGGGAACCCGAGGGGGCGAACTGGACCCCATCCTGGATGGTTGGAGGGGCAGGGACAGGATCTCTGGAAGATTACTAAGAGTTGGTCTGCAGCAGCACTTATAATAGGCAGGACCCTATGCATCAAGTGGTGGTGAGGAAGGAGCCCTGGACCCGAGGTCTGACTGGGGTTCTGGTCTCAGCCAGCCACTTAACGTTTGTGGAACCTTGGGTAAGTCACTTAACCTCTCTGAGCTTCCATAGCACATCTCTAAAGTGGAAACAACACTCCCACCCCGACCCGGGCTGCCCAGGGTTCTTGTGAAGATAAATGAAAGAGTGGATATAAACTGTCTAATGATGTGCAGACACAAAGTGTTGTCATTGCAAATTCACAGACTCACAGAAGCGTGGCAGAGTCCCCAGACCCTTGGCCAATCCCTTCAGTTTACAGAGAAAGGAGATGAAGTCCAGAAAGGGGAAGTGGCCATTAGGCTGTGAACTTCTTGGAAACAGAAACTGTCTCACTCACCTTTGTATGTGTTCAGTCAACAGATTTTTAGGTCCCTGCAATGTTCTCAAGACTGGGGGAAAAAATAGCAAATAGGACAGACAAAAACTATAGCCCTAATGGAGCTTGGTCTTAGATATACTTTAAAATAAGTAAAATATGTATGTTTTGTAAAATAAGTGTGTAAACATGTTTTTAAAAATAAGTAAAATATGTTATTTAAAAAAGTAGTATGTTAGGTATTGAAAATGTTATGGAGGAAAATAGAGGGGCATATGTGTTAGGGACAATCTGACTGCAAAGGTGACATTTCATCACAGATCTGAAAGAAGTTGGCAAGCCATGTGGCTATCTAGGGGAAGAACATTTCTGACAGAGAGAACACCAAGTGCAAAGGCCCTGAGGCAGAATGATGCCTGGTCAAAGATCAACAAGGTTGATGTGGCTGAGGTGGCATGAGAATGGAGGAGGTTAGTAGGAGCAGAGGCCAGAGAGGCAGGGAGTATAGCACCTGGCTCCCAGCACCCAGTGGATACCTAGTGAAAATTTGCTGAGCCGAATTGAAAAGGCCCCACGAGTGAACTCTCCAGGAAAGAATTCCACTGTCTCAGCTGCCTACCTCTTCCTCACCCCCTGCCCAACCAAGGATGCCATTTCAGTTCAACTGACGACTCCTGGGTGCCTAGCCTAGGGCTGGTGCTATAGGGCAATAGCTTTCAAACGTTTTGATCCCAACCCAGCCCTAAGGATTACATTTTGTCAGAGCCCAGTGCACACATACACCCACTAAAACAAAAGTTTCATGAAAAAGTACTTCGCTTACTATGTGCAGTGCTCCTCATTTCTCTTCTTTTCATGCTGATCAGCCTTCTTAATTGATCTCCTAACCCTGGGGTCAGACTTGCAGTTTGAAAAGCATTACCGTGGGAAAAGAGGAGAAATACAAGTTGGGTTACTGCTCCCAAGCCCCTTACAGTGTCTTTGGGGTGAACCCATAATAATAACATCACCCATTTGGACAGCCCTTTGCAGATGCAAGACTCCTTCATGTTCACCAGCACCCTCACCAACTGGGGTGAGGTGGGGTTACAGAAAAAGAGAAACCAAGTTCCTGCGAGATTAAGTTTCCCAGGGTAACTTGGTTAGTGGGTGGCTATGCTGAGGCTGGAATTGGAGCTCAGGACCCCATGTCCAGGGCTGTGGCCAAAGCCCAGAAGCTCTTGCCGTGCCCAGGCCATGGAAGGAAGATATAGTCTCTCTCAAGAGGAGCCCTTGGGGGAAAGAGCGGGCTAAAGGTGCCAAGCAGAAAGTCACATCCCATGATATCACCCCCACCAGGAGGGCCGCGTAGCCATCACCCGAGTGGCCAACCTTCTGCTGTGTATGTATGCCAAGGAGACTGTTGGCTTCGGAATGCTCAAGGCCAAGGTGTGTATGTGCCCATCCCTCCACAGCCCTGGGCTCAGCCTTTGTGCTCCATCACTGTGTCCATTCCCATACCCACCACCTTCTGGAGTCCTTCTCATGTCACCCAATCAGTGTCTGGTGTGGGCTAACTCCCAAGAGCAGGCGTGGGCTAGGGGTGGGTGCTCAGCATTGGGTGTAGACCTGGATTTGGGATCCCTCTAGTGCAGGCTGTGTGTGGGACTGATTTCTGCTCTCCCTCTTGCAGGCCCAGGCCTTGGTGCAGTATCTGGAGGAGCCCCTCACCCAAGTAGCAGCATCGTAATGGGCATTGGTGGAAGCTGGAGTCAGAAAAGAGAGATGACCATTTGGAGGGGCAGGGCCCCCTGGGGAAACCTTCCTGGACTGTGGAGGGAGGGTAGGACTTTGTTTTTTCCAAGAATAAACTTCAACTCCTGTCTTGTGTCTTGGCTGCTTTCTTGGGTGGGAGGAATCAGAGGAGATAGGAAGGAGCAGGGGATGCTTATAGGATTCTTCATGTTCTGCAAGGATGGATTTCCACCCACTGGTTTCACTATGACCTCCAACAACCAAATGGTTTGGGGCAGTGGTGCCTCAGCTCCCTTGGCTTCTCCGGTGGTGTAAGCTCACCTGGCCCCTGCCACTCAGAGCTGAATCTTACCCACGTGGTAGCAAAACCTTGGGAGTGAGCTCAGAGGAGCAAGGGGCTGGTGGGAGGTCATGTTGAACATAGAGAATATAGGGCCCTGGGCATTCAGGGTCCTTTAGTCCTGACTGTCAGGGGGAGCTTTTTCTACTCTTGGGGTTGGGAGGGCGCCCCCTAGCTGCCTGCAAGGGACCACCCCTTTCATCTTCTCCCAGATATTCCTATGTTCACATAGACCCTCTCCAGATCTTGAAGCCCTTTGGAGATGGATGGCTTTGCTGTAAGGCCTCAGGTTCTGGAGAGGGAGCAAAAGAAACCCTGAAGACCTCTCAGAGGCTTTCATCTCCAGATCCTGCCCCTACACTCAGACCCCTCACCCCATCTGGCTGTTTCTGCCCCAGGTCTCCCCCTACCCAGTGTCCTTAGTGCAGGTCTGGATGGGGAGCTACCAGCCCCTTCCCAGTGCCATAGGAAGGGACCCATCTCAGGGAAGAGGTAGGTTGCAAATTCCAGCTCCACCCAGGGTGAGGCATACTGCCCGTCCCAGGCCCTGGGCTGTCGGGGAGGGGCAGAAGTTGCTGTGCCAGAGATGCAGCTCCCCCAGAGCTCTGCACGGCAGCAGGGTGACTGGCATCCCGTCAGCCCCAGGCCCTCGCCCCAACAGCCCTTCCTCTGGTTCTCCGAGATACCAGCTCTGAGGGCTCTGAAGGGAAACAGGAAGTCAAGTAGATTTCTGTTCCCTGAGAGGCTCTTTCTCACTCACTGGTGGCTGGGCCCACCTGGCCACAGGTCTCAGGTGCCTAGCCAGGCGTGTTCAGTCCTCATCTAGCTCTCTGAAGGTCCTGTCCTGCTATCAGCCCCTGGAGCCTGCTCACCTGCTTGCAGGAGGAGCCCAGGCAGAGAGCAGACACCCAACCTGTCTAACCTGTCTGACGTCATCGTCTCTCCACCCACCTGGGCCCCAGGTCTCCAGCCGCCCCGCTCTTCCTGTTCTCAGCTTCCGTCCTCTCAGCTTCCCTGCAGCACTCCCACCTGCCAGAGCTGAGCCTCCCTAGGCCCTGCCTAGCCTTAAGTCAGCCCCCAATCCCTCTGGCTGCAGAAGTTTCTTTACCTCCAATGAGAGTAGGGGCGGATCCAGGTCTCTTGAGAACTGAGGGTTGAGGGCGTTGCGCTAACGCATAGACACAGCACCTCTGCCCTTGAAGACACTTGTACCCTCCATGCGGAGCCAAGATGGGGAACGGAAACGAGGAAGATTATAACTTTGTCTTCAAGGGTGAGTTGGGTTCCATAAAGAGAGTGGAAGCCTGAGAGAGACCCAGAAAGAGACCAACAGAGCCAGGGGTGGCCCCTTCCTGTTTTCTCTCTCTTACCAGGATGCACCCCTACCCCCCACCCCAGGGCTCATCATTCCTTTGGATAAGAAAGAAGGCTGCAGGGAGTGGGGGAGGGTCTGGTTACTGGGGCGAAAGCCCTGGAGCTGCTGGAATGCTCTCCTGTTGTAAATAATGATGGTGATCACTTCTTAATAGTGTTGAGTTAGGCTCCTCTGCCTCATTCCAAACAGAAGCCCAAATCCCTGGGAATAGGCAGCCACTGCAGCACAAGAGATGGAGGTCAGAGAGGACTTCTCTCCTGAGAAGAGGGGAAACAAGCAGACTTAAAAGGAAGAAAGTCATCTTTCTGGGCAGATGTATAGGAAAGGAAAGATTTATTTCATCACGGGGCTGGGTGAAGACATAGGGAAGCTGTAATGATTTGGGAGCAGGGTCTAATAGGATCCGAAGGACTCTTCGTGGCCTTGTCTGCTGTCCCTTGGCAGACCCCTTGGGCCCAAATACCAAGCGCTAGGTTCCACTTGGCTGTTCCTGGAAGTGTGTGTTTCTTTCCTGCTCCTTTATCTCAGCCGCGGTGCTTGGCCCCTCTATTGTCCCCCCTCCCCCCCCGCCACGCCCACCTCCACGCCTCCTTCAGGGCAGGGTGGGCCGGCGGAGCTCTGATTCCCTCTCCAGCCACCGCACCCCATGCCTCTCCCAGCCTCAGCCCCACCCTCTCGCAGGCTGGGACTCTCAGGCATCTGGGTTGAGGAACCTGTACTGTACTCCCGGCATCCTTCCCAGGAAGGGGAGGCTGGAGAAGGGTTAGCAGTAGTCTGGGGCAGTACTGCTACTAGTGACTGCCGTTTATTGAGCCCTTAGCATGTGCCAGCCACTAGCTCATTAATCACAACTCCAGAAGTTATCTTCTGCTCTGAAAGCATCACGATCAGGAGCCAGACTGAGTTCAGATCTCAGCTGTTCCACTTACTCGTTATTGCAGGTTGGGGTCTCCAGAAGCAGACCCTGAGAAGTTCAGGGTGTAAGATGTTTATTATGGATCAACACCAGTGAAAGGAAGGGAGAGGAAACAGGACTGGGCAGCGGGAGAAGCAAACTGCAGCACAGGATCACAAAGCCTCGGCCAAGGGCGGGCAGCCCCGTGATCCCCTCACCTTGCACTGGAGGCGGGCTGCCCAGGAAAGGCACGACCTCAGATACAGCTGCTGTCTGCACCAGAGGCGGGTGCTGAAGGAGCTGACAGCTGGAAGCCGCCTGCTGACTGCACTCCCTGCAGCTGGGGACCAGTCCTTCCTTGAAGCCAGATCTGGGCAGCACACCTCTGTGTTTACCACGCTGGCTGTGTTACCTTGTGCAAGTCATTTAACCCCCCAAGTGCCACCGTTTCCTTTTCTGTAAAAATGGGATGAGAATAGTAATGGTACTTGCTTCATGGCATTGAGGATTAAATGAATTAATATGGGTAAAGCCTTTACCCAGAGTAGGCACGTACTAGGTACTCAGTCAGTGTTAACAATTAATATCTTCATTTTACAGATGAGGATGAGACAGAGTAAGTAGCTTATGAAAGGTCACAGAGTCAGTATGCAAACCCAAGTCTGTCTGACTCCAAAGCCCTCGCCCTGAGCACCATTTGGGCCTGAGGAGAGGGCATGGAGCCCACGCACCAGAGGGATGGGATGGGGATGAAGTTCCCAGTAGGCGAGAGGCAGGAACGCACACACATGTGCAAATCCTGTTACCCACACACACCCATAAGTTTCCTAGCTCTTTCCTGCCCTACACAAATAAGGACTTTTTAAAGTTGGAGGAGGCCTTTATAGACTTTATAAACAAGGAAACTGAGACCCAGAAAAGGTGAGCCACTTGTTCAGGGTCACATGGCTAGTCAGAGCCTGAGTCGGGATCAGAGACCCCAGAGTATGTGGCTCCCAGGGCGCCAGCCCGCTTCTCCAGAACCACCCTGGGTGGCCTCTAATCCTGGATGCTCAGCTCAGTGTCAGTGCAATTTGTGGGTCATACTTACATCAGCCCTGGACACTGTACCCCAGCCCCCAGCTCACCCATGGTGGACACTGCCCACCAGCCCAAAGGCTCCTCATAGCCCCTCTGATGGATCCTTGTCCCTGGAAACCTGGAGGTAAAATCACTGGCCCAGTAACAGCAGTCATAACAGTAAGTAACAGTTTTGCACGCTCACTATATCCTGGGCAATATCTCATTTACTTCTTACAATGACCCATAAGATAGTCACTATCGTTATTCCCATTTTTCATATGCAGAAGAAAGTCAGAGAGGTTAAATAACTTGCTGAAGGACACATGGCTGGTCCAACACCCAGCCCCATGGTCTTAATCATGCAAGACTGCCCCTCCTTTATGGGACAACTGGATCCTAACTTCTTATACGCATATCTCCATACCTTGCCCCCACCCATAGACATGTCACCTGCCAGCTTTCTTCTCACCCACACCTGTTCACATCTCTGCTCCCATGCAAACACTCACACCAAACCTCCCTCTTGTCCTCCCACCTCATATACATAGAGACATGCTCAATGTTCTCATACATTCTCCCTAGTCCAGAAATATGCATCCTCTCCGCCAGGCCTTCCATCATCCCTGTCCACATTCACACACTCTGCTAACCACTCCACACAACCCCTGAACAGTGACATCCACAAACTGCCCACAGACATCACTCTATCACTGGAAACCCAGGCTGACTCTCTGCAGCCTGTCCCAACAGACCAGGCCCAGAACACTTAAAGAGTCCCTTAGCCCATTTCAAACTTATGGATGCATCAAGCAGGGTTGCAGACCCCATTCTCTGCCAGGAGACCTGGCTCCCTCCTCAGTTTTCTGAGCTTAGCTCCCCTTTTCTGACCAACAGACCCTCCACGCTCAGGTGGGCTTGGGGCCGCTCTGGTCCAAGCTCAGCCCTTATCTCTCCACTCCTTCAGTGGTGCTGATCGGCGAGTCAGGAGTGGGGAAGACCAATCTGCTATCCCGATTCACACGCAATGAGTTCAGCCACGACAGCCGTACCACCATCGGGGTTGAGTTCTCCACCCGCACTGTCATGCTGGGCACCGCTGCTGTCAAGGCTCAGATCTGGGACACGGCTGGCCTGGAGCGATATCGAGCCATCACCTCGGCGTGAGCCTGGGGCTGGGGGGCTGCAGAGGGCTGGGGGTGCTTGGGAAGTCAGGATGCACCTCTGGAGGAGAGGTAGAGGAAGAGAAAGAGGCAAGCGCACTTAGCAGTATGCTCCCTAAATGGGATCACAGGACACCATGGCTGGTTGAGGAGACACAAGTATTGTGAGCCACAAAGAGTCTAGACAGGATATAGTGATGCTGACTACTGGGACCAAAACAAGAGTCATTGCCACCACTTAGAAGTCTTTGTTGGGGCCGGCTTGGTTAGGTAGTTGTTAAGTTTGCACACTCTGCTTTGGCAGCCCAGGGTTCGTGGATTCGGATCCTGGGGGAGGACCTACACACCAGTCATCAAGCCATGCTGTGGCAGCATCCCACATACAAAATAGAGGAAGATTGGCACAGATGTTAGCTCAGGGACAATCTTCCTCACTAAATAAATAAATAAATAAATAAATAAATAAAGTCTTTGCTCTGTGCCCAGGGAGGTACAAGGCACTTTACACTGGGCATTTTATGTAATCCTCAAAATACCACAGGAGTAAGGTGCTACTGTTAATCCAGTTTAAATACAAGAAGGTTGGGGTTCAAGCAGGTGAAACTAGGGTGGAGCTGGGATAAGGGCAGGCTCCCGGATCTAGTGTGCCCCTCACTTCTGCACAGTGCTTTGACATCTAACCACAGAAGGGAAGGGCAGGCCCCCTCAGCTGCGTATTTTTTCTTAAATTAATTTATTTATTCATTTGAGGAAGATCACCCCTGAGCTATCACCTGCTGCCAATCCTCCTCTTTTTGCTGAGGAAGACTGGCCCTGAGCTAACATCAATGCCCATCTTCCTCTACTTTATATGTGGGATGCCTGCCACAGCAAGGCTTGCCAAGCAGTGCCATGTCCGCACCTGGGATCCGAACCGACGAACCCTGGGCCACTGAAGTGGAACGTGCCCACTTAACTGCTGCACCACCAAGCCGGCCCCTCAGCTGCGTTTTACAAAGACTCAGAGGATGCAGAGAAAATTAGGCCTCCTGACATCATGTGCAGAGGTCTCCCAGTCAGTATCAGGCCAAATGTGAGAAAGGTGGTGTGTGTGTGTGTGGTGGGGGACAGCACCTGCTAGGGGCAGGAAGCAGGAGTCAGGAGCTTAGTTACCCACCAGCACGACATGCTCATCACTCTTGGACAGGTCACCTGACCTCTTGCGAGCCTCAGTGGGCTCATCAGTAAAATGGGAGTAATTAGATGTCACCAGTCCAAAGAAGCCCCATCTAACTCCAGGAGTGAAGCTGGATGCTTGCAAGGATGCCTCGGATGGTCAAGTCAGGGATTGCTGCACGGGGTAGGCATTTAGCTAGTTCCAGAAAGATGGCCACAAGGGAGAAGAGGGCACTGTGGGTCAAGGAGCCATGTGAGGAAGATCTTGAAGGTGGGGCATCCAGGAAGCAGATTTGACCGCAGCCCTCAGATGCACTGGTGGATAGCAGGGGCTAAAATCAGAACAAAGGACCTGAGGAGGCAGATGGGCTATGGAGGAAGAGGGGAGCCAGGACCAGAATGCCTGGAGGGCTCTCAGCATGAGGCATGGGAGCCGAGGGCTGCCCTGTCTGGGTTTGGATCCCTGGACCTCAGTATTCCTATTTCCCCATCGCTGGTACTCATCTCTGGCTTTTTGGCTTGAGGCTTTGCTCTGAGGCTCAGCCTGTCCTCCCTGACCTCCCCTCTGTCCAACCCTCTACCCATGCCCTGGCCCCCCTCCCCAGGTACTATCGTGGTGCAGTGGGGGCCCTACTGGTATTTGACCTAACCAAGCACCAGACCTATGCTGTGGTGGAGCGCTGGCTGAAGGAACTCTACGACCATGCCGAGGCCACTATCGTCGTCATGCTGGTGGGCAACAAGAGTGACCTCAGCCAGGCCCGGGAGGTGCCCACTGAAGAAGCCCGCATGTTTGCCGGTGAGAGCCCGCCACGACCTAGTCTGACCCTCCAACCCGGCCCATGAAATCCCAGTGCCTGCCCCCTAGCCCTGCTCCCACCCTGGGGCCCCAACCTGGACTTCCTCCATAGGGTCCCCTACCCCCATCCCCTCTTCCTCAGGATCTCCAGCCCTTCCCTTCTGTGACCCTGTGTCCCTCGTTATGTCCCACCACTCGCCCTGAGACTGTCTTTAGGGGCAATTATTTATAGCTGCTTTTAAGACGGCCCCACCCCTGCAAGCAGGGAGGCTCCCCTTGACCATCTCTGTTCACATTTTCCCCAGGAGTTTTCTGGGGTTTAGAGGTAGCAAGATGTAGTGGTTAAGGGTGCAGGCTCCGGGGTCCCACAGCCCAGCCTCACATCTCTTTGGCCAGTTACTAGACATGGGACACTGAGCAAGTTCTTTAGTCGTTATCTCTGTGTTTCGGGGCTTCAGTTTCCTCTTGTATAAAAAAGGGATAATATTCAAACCTACCTCATGGTTGTTCTAAGGAATAAATGAGCTACACATGCCCAGGGTTTAGCACATAGCAAACATACACAGTAAACATTAAGTAAATGTTATTATTATTATTGCCTTTGACCCCTACCATTAATGGTGTGTTTCCTTTTCTGTCAGAAAACAATGGGCTGCTATTCCTGGAGACCTCAGCCCTGGACTCCACCAATGTTGAGCTGGCCTTTGAGACGGTCCTCAAAGGTCAGAGCCCCTGCCTCAGTTTGGCACCCCTATTCCATCCCTGGGCAGCGGTAGGAATGCAGACACCCAACCCTCACCCTAGTTGATTCCTCAGCCCCTTTGTGGGCCCCCAGCCTCCTCAGAGCGTCCCAGCATCGGCTCAGACCCTCCTAGTGCCCCCTACTCAGCCCGGAGCTTAGGGAAGGAAGCAGAAGGCCACACTTCCCGGGGAGCTGAGTGTTAGTCCTTCTCCACTCAGGTAAGTAGAAGGAACCCGGGTGCCCAAACTCAGCTTCCTTCCAGCAAAACCTCCTTCTTCCTGTAAGTGCAGCCACCCCCAGGACTAAGACAGGGGCATGCAGTGTGTGTGTGGGGAGCATGGGCTCTAAATCTTCTGACCTGATCACTGCCCTCTGCCCTCTGCCCTCTCAGAGATCTTTGCAAAGGTGTCCAAGCAGAGGCAGAACAGCACCCGGACCAATGCCATCACCCTAGGCAGTGCCCAGGCTGGGCAGGAGCCGGGCCCTGGCGAGAAGAGGGCCTGTTGCATCAGCCTCTGACCTTGTCTAGCACCAACCCTGCCCACTGGCTTTCTGGTGCCCCCCAACCCCACGCCAGAGGCAGGACCTTTCCCTGCCCTGTGGTTCCAGATGTCAGGGTGGCCAGTCCCCTGTTCACAGCTCCCCAGAGCTCTAAGGGCTTCATGCCCCACCCCCCATATCTCTATTATCTGTCCACCACCTTACAGACTAGGGCCCTCAAATAAAGCTGTTTTGTATCAATGCCTGGCCATCATTCTGCCTCCCATCTGTGCCTCTTCCTTAACTCTGGCCCCTCCTCTGAGTCCCTATTCCCCTTCCCCTCCCCCTCCCTCCATCCCCCCCACCATACCCACTGCCCCCCAGGGCCAGCTGCCTCTGGTGTCTTCTGGTCTGGGGACGGTGCCAAGGGGGCGGGGGGTGCCCGCCCTTCCCTCTGCCAACCCCCAGGGCAGGTGGGGGAGGGAGGACAGCATGGCGGAGAGGGGGTATCTGGAAGGCGAGACAAAGGAAACCATCGGCGGGCACCATCTGGTGCCCAAGGCCATGGTGCCAAGAACTGAGGTCACTCCAATGCCAGGGGTGAGGGGAGGAGGCAGGGGGAGATGTTAGAGAGAAGGGGGAGTCAGGGCCAGCCCTGTCTGTGTGTGCTGGGGAACGGGTTTAAAGCCTGGGCGGTGGAAGGTCCAAGTCTTCCATCCAGTTTTCTGCCTGATCCAAAAAGAGTGGGTGTGGTGTAGGGACAGAATGAATCTGGTGGGGATGAGTGGGGAGGGTCTGTCTCCCAGCTCTCTGCCCCTTCTCCATCGAGCCCAGGAGCTGGCTGTCCAGACAAGTCTCGTCACCCTGCCTCGCCTTCTCCTGTTCTGCAGGGCAGGGTGAAAGGAGGTCCGACTACACCCCAAGGAATAGATAGCAGTAAATGGGGAGAAAAGAGGGGGGATTGAGCGCTTGGAGACTCCAGGAGGGAGCTGTCAAAGTGGACAGGAGCCATCCACTTCTGACAAGGTGAGCAGGGACATCAGGACACTAGAGAAAACCCCCAGCTACAGTCCCCACAGCGGCCCCTCCCACTCACCCCAAGGTGGTTCAGACCTACATGCAGAGAAAGAAGCCAGAGCCTTAAGTAATAATACTTTTAATAAAATTAAGTTCTTAATAGCACATTTAATACATTAACCCTCCCCCTTCTTGGTTTCTCTGCATTTTGTGCAACATCACTTTGACTTGATTATTCATGGGTCTGGTTTGTTTCCCGCCTTTATTCTGCTTTTGAAATATTTTTGTTGGTGGATTTGTAAGTGTCTTCACTAGATGCCTCAAATTAAGTCTGACCACAATCCTACTCTACTTTCTACAGTGGAGAGACCATCCCTCCTGCCCCAGGGCTGTCTCCCCCCACCCACCCTACCCCACCCGCACCCTCGAGTGGGGAAGGGGAAGCCCTCCCCACCCCAGACGCTACCTTCCCAAACTAGCGGGGTTTCTAGGACAAAAAGAGCAGGGGGAATCTGTCCCTAGGTGGGGCGAGAAGAGTAAATTGGGGAGAGGGAGATGTGTTTGGGGTCTAGGGCCAGGGAGGGGCATGACAGAGTCATTGGTGTCACAGAGCAGGCTCCTCTTGTTGAAAAGAGAGCCAAGGGGCATCCATACCCCCTTGGATAGGGGGAGGGACCCAACCTGATTGCAAGTTGGGGTTGGTAGAAGGCAAGTGCTTAAAAAATTAGTTGATTTCTCACACGCAAAAGCCAAGCTCCCCAATTTCCTGTGGGGAGGGTGATGTGCCCCAGGCCAGGACACACTAGATGACCCCTACCTGCACACTCACAGATGGAGGTGGACCGGGGCAGAGGGTCAGGGTCGGGGTCACCCAAAGTCCCTGCTGCCACCCCCTGCCTTTGTACCCCTGGGGGCCCCATTCTCCTAGGCCTTCAAGGAGTGTCTTTACTCCCCTCCCAGTGGATGGGAAGTCCTTCTTGGAAGCAAACTTCTATGAGACAATAAAGCACTTTGCAAACCTGTAAAGCACTGTGCAGCTTTAAAGGAGAAAGATTATTGTTATTCCCACTGCTACCATGGAGGCCAAACGCTAAGTGGAATACTGGGTGGGAACAGGGTTGGGGGACAGACCCCCTCAGTCCCACTGAAGCTCTGAGAAGGTGCGAAGTGTGTGCATGTGTGTGTGTTTGTGGAATGACCTACCAGGCTCTTGAATCAATCTGTAGTGAAGTGGATTGAGGACACACTTCAAAAAGGACTTCCTCAGTTAGGCCTGGAAGAAGTTGGCTCAGGAGGGTTGGAGCTGGGTGATCTCCATCCTTCCAGAGAGCCCCAAGAGAGGACATATCACTTTGGAGTGCATAAGGGCTGCCCAACAGAGACAGAGGGATGGACAGGATGGCCAGGCCCCCAGGTCCTGGGGTGCAGGCAACCGTGCTCACCCTCTTCTGCTGTCCAGAGCCCAGCCTCCACCTGGTAGAAATGATCAATGTCCATCCTTTCAAACACCCTGGGAACTCAGCCCCTCATCTATTTGTCCTACAATTTAAAAATTCAAGGATTCTCAGAATCAACCCCAGCAGACCGGAAGCTCCCAACCTTAACTAGCAACCTGCTCCCACCCTGGTATTTGAAGATGGGGTGACTCAGGGTGGACTCAGCCACTTCCCTCCTTTAGTTTCCTTTTCGGTACGACTTTTATACATTCTACTGGACCCAGAGGCCCTCAATGCTACTAAACTTTAAGCTATCTGAATATCGTCTACTAAGTAACTAGTAATTCTTTCTCTTTTTCTCTAGGATTATATGAAATAAATTTGAATTATTATTATTATTATTAATAATTATTATTTTGTAGTATTCTTTTCTTTTAAACCCCTCGGTTTCTTTCTTTTTCTTCTCTCTCTCTCATTTTTGGTTAAAAAAAAAACAAACAAAACTATTTCTCTTAAATCTCACATCTCTCTGAGGGTTCCCGTAGGCCTGCTAGGCCTCAGTTCTGGACTCCCCCCCACCCCACTCGCCCCTGGGACAGGGCAGAGGAAGGAGGGGCACCCCAGGATCCTCAGTACTCAATCCTACTGCTTCTTCCTTTCTCGTTAATCCCTTTCTTTGTTTGGCTCTGCCGGCTCCCCCGAGGGGGAGGGGGAGAGGGGAGGGGGTGCCCACGGAGTGAAATCCGATCTACTTGCAGGGCCCCAGAGGGACCAGGTTCCCCTAGCCGGTCTCCACCATCCATCCCAGGATGCTCCCCTCCGAAAAGCAAATGACATTCCTCCCCAAAAAAAAGTGGGGGAAAAAAGGAACGTAAACCCGAACATATATTAAAAACACTTTTTTTAAGATTTAACTCTGAATACAAATGTATTTTTTTCTTCTTCTCTCCCTACATATATTCTAAACCTTCTAAAGTTTTTTTATTTTTTTTAAGGATCACTTTATCATAAAATAAAATATCCTTTTCATATAATAAATTACCTAATAAAAAGTCTTTTTTTTTCATATTAGCCCAGGTTCTTTGCTACATTTATACGGTAATAAACGCCTTTATTAAAATAGAATATTAAATTATAAAGAACTGCTTTTTTTTTTTTTGCTATTTTTGTTTTCTCTCCTCTGTGTTGGTCGCCTCTCTCGCTCCCTCTCGCGCTCTTTCTCTCCTCTATTTTGTCTCTCACAATGTGTGTTTTGCGTTTGTTTCTAGGTTTGGCTCAATCAGTAAGGGTGGGATTGAATTTTCCGAGCCCCCTAGCATAACAGTCTTCTGCCTTTGTGATAAGGAGTGGAGAGGGGGAGGGGGATCGACAGACAGACATCCCATCTTCCCACCCCCCTCCCCACCCCCCTCGGCGACCGAGGGTGCCCATTTGGTTTGGTTTCTATTGTACAGACATCTCAGGATGGCTCACATTGGCGGGAAGGAGGGAAGTTGTCACAGACCAGCTTTCCTGGCTGTGACCTCCTTCCTCTCCCCTCCCTGGCTGGTGGTCTGGAGGGGAAGGCTGAGGAGAGGTGAGTTAATTCACAACAGGAGGAAGGAGAGGAGGAAATCCCCTCTGTACCCCCATCCCTGCACCCCCTCTCCATCCAGGAAGAATGGGACTCTCGAGCTTAAGTGCTCAGAGATCACTTAGAGCAGTCCCACTCCACTATATACAAGAATCTCCTGGGACACCCGGGGACTCCCATCCCCCATGCTCTCCTGGCCCGGCCAGCGGAACCAGGAGGGTGGGAGGCTGGTGGCAGCCTCGAGTGAGCAGCAGGGAAGCAGCAAAGGGGTTGCAAGGCCCGTACAATACTTGATTCTTGGAACAGGCCCTGCCGCACCCCAGTCCTGCTTGGCCCTGGACTGACCCCTCTCTAAAGACTTGGTCTCTCTCCTTAACCACAATGAATAGGACAGAGACTTCATGATTTGCTCGCTAATAAGGGTTCGGGTCAGATCCAGTGAGGGGCACAGGGGGCGGGGTTCTGCAGAGGAGGAGGAGCAGCCCTTGCCACCAGCAGCCTCTCCTCCTGCCTCAGACCCTTTCCTGCTCCTTGAAACAGCAAACACACTACCTCGGCTCTCCCCTCCTACCGCCAGAAAATCCAGCCCAAGAACTGCTCCCCACATGTAATGCCCAAAGATGATAAAGGTGGAGGTTTGACCCTTTATGTACCCCAGTATTAGTCCCCTCCTCAAATTTTCTGAGAATGGGGATACATTCCATCAAGAATTTGAGGTGTTTCTTTGGAGGAGTGGGGGAGAGGGCCTCCAGATGCCAAAAGAGGAATTAGGGGGGACTACCAAAATGTTCTTCCCCCTACTTCTCCCCAGGAGGATGGTGTCCCCAAAGCTGGGCCGGAAGGGGCAGGAAGAAGGGGGGAGAAAGGAAGAAACAGAAAGAGCAAGACAGGGCTGGGAATGACAGCACCAAGGGGAAGCAAAGAGAAGAGCTGGGGAAAGAGCAAAGGAGAAAGGAGAAACCAAGGGAGGAAAGATGGGGGAGGGAGCAAAGGGAAAGCTGGAGGGGCAGACAGGGGCACCCCATCCAGATTCCCCTAGCCCAGCTTTGTAGGGACAGATGAGTTCTGAGCCTTTTCTCGATTGACATGCTTCTCCCCTTCCCCCAAGAAAATCTATGCAGACTTTTGAAAGGGCCCCAACCCCCTTATACCGTTAGAAACCCAGGAACAGATTCCCAAACAGGATATGGTGGTGGAGGGGTCTAAAGGGACATGTTAGGAGGTCAGAGGTCAGGACCAGAGGGCTTGGGGAGTGGAAAGAGTGCCTCTAGATACAGATGGTAACTCCCCCTCTCCCTTTCCCCATCTCCTTCGCAGAGGAAGAGGTGGTGTGATGCACAGATGGGGAGGGGGACAGGGGGGTCAGGATGCCTTGGAGGCCACCTCTGGCAAAACAAAAGTTTCTTTTAGCTGCTTCCAGATTGAAGGGTGTGTTGAGGTATCAGAGTTGTAACTCTAGGAAAATTTCCAGTCTGGCCCCCTCCCAACCTTTCCAGGACAGGGTGACCAGAGGCTCTGAAAGTGGCCCACCCTCCGGCCACCATCGCCTCCCCTCCCCCTCCCCAGCGAGCGAGTATCTCTAAGCACCTTGCCCCTCAAATCACTGATTTCCAAAAGGCCCTAGTGGAAAACAGCTCCAGGGCAGGACCCTGGGGAGTGGCCCCAGGAGGCATGGGGCAGGGGGCTTAGGAGAATATTCGGATGGCTTGCGTGGCTGTGATGTGGCAGACGGGACACTCCGGGTCCGTCCTCTCGCAGATGCGTACTGCACACTCCATGCAGAACAGGTTGTGTCCACAGGGCACGAGGGCGGCAGTCACCTCACTCTCGAAGCACACCATGCAATCCCGCCCGCCGCCTGGGCTCCGCAGGCCACCCCCGCCAAGTTTAGAGAAGCCCTGGAGGGGTTCTCCCGGCGGGCGTCTCGGGAGTCCTGCCAGTTCGGGCCCTGCTGAGGTGGCAGGGGAGCGATGCGCTCCTGGCGGCCCGGCGCGGGCCTTGGCGGAAGAGGAAGAGGAGGAGGCGGAGGAGAAGAGCACCGAGGTGGGCGTGGCGTTCTCCTGGCCCGCCCAGAGCGGGGGGCTAGTCTCAGCCACACCGTAGTAAACGTCCTGCTTGCCCACGCCATAGCCCGGAAACAGGTACCCGCCGTAACCAAAGTCCCCGCCCTGCTCGCCCAGGCGCGGGGCCTCAAAGCCAGAGTCCACTCCGCACTCGCCGATGCAGCCCAGGCTGTTCTGCCGGAAGGTGGAGAGGGGCTTGCAGCCCGGCGGATGCACTCGCCAGGCCTCCGAGTAGCGGCTATCAAGCGCGGCGTCGGGGCTCCCCGCCAGGAAGTCGTTTTCATTGTTGTACTCGAGGATCTTGCCCGTGCGCACGGCGATGTGCGTCTCGATCTCCTCGCGCGCACGCTCCACGTTGCCCGGGGCACCCGTGATCTCGAACACGGGGTCGCGGTCGCGGCTCGGCGTGATAATGTACGTGTTGGTCTGCTGCTGGATGCGCTTGATGGTTGCCCCCTTGGGGCCCACCACCAGCCCCACTACGCGGTAGGGCACTCGCACACGAATGGTCACTTGGCCTGGCAGAGCAGGCGCCACGCCGAAGGCGGCGCCCGACTTGTTGCGGGAGGCGCGGATCATGGAGAAGTGCTCGGCTGCCGAGATGATTTCCCGTCGGGCTGTGGCCACGTCCTCTCGCCGCCCAGTCACCATGAACACTGGCTCCTCACCCCGCACAGGCGTCTTGATGTAGGTGTTGGTCTTGGCCCTCAGAGCCTTAATCTTGCAGCCTGGGATAGGGTGGGGAAGGGGAGAGAAAAAGAAACTCACAGGATAGGAAGGTTTGAGCCGAGACCAATAAGCTCCTGATCTTTACTCAGATACCCAGCCTCCCAGGAACCCCTCAGTCTACTCTTTGAACCCTGCCCCCCAATACACCCTGACTTCAACAACCCACTCATGTATCTCAGATCTACTCAATGTCTCTATCAACCACAGATTTCAAAACGTACCAAGGTTCCCTCGAATTCCATTCAGGACCCTCCAAGTTCATTCACTCCTTGAAACCCCTAAATAATCACTGACCCTCCTGGGCAAGCTGCTAACCTCAGATCTACTCACTAACTCTTCCCCAACCACGTGCTGTTCATTCAACTTCTCTATGGATTCTTGGCTACTCACAAACTTCCAAATCACTTAATCACCCCTACCAGTCTGTCACTGACCTTGATCTTTCCACGGAACTCTAATGCACTCAGTAACCCCACAATCCACTCCTCACTTGAACTCCATTCATTAAAAGTGTTCTCCAATCTACTCAGGGACCCCTGACCCCCATCTGCTGGATGATTCCCCCCTCCATGCCTTCTGCCCAGTAGTGTCTCCCAAATTCATGGCAAGTTTGCAGCAACTAGTGGAGGTGGAAGACTAGCAGGGGTCTGAGAATCAGAGCTTCAAGAGGGAAAGCAGGAGTATGAAAGGAAAGATAATGATGTGTGAGGGACAGCACCCGACCTTATGGACACTCCTGCCACCCTGTTCCCTGGGGGCAGGAGAGCTGAGATGGGTTTGGGGCTGAGTAGGGTGAGGGAGAAGGTATTCTGGACCTACACTCCTGCTTTGAAGAAGGAGTGGGTTAAAGCTGGGAGGTTGGGGAGAGAGGCAGGAAGAGAAAGAAGAAAGCTGAGACAAAGAGAGACAAAGAGAGAGAAGGGGAAAGAGAAGAGTGAGGGAGGCTGGGATGACCAAACCATCTCTAAGGGTGGCAGACCTGGATGGCTGACTGGACAAGACTCTGTCCTCTTTTCCCACGTTCCCTCTCCCTGCCCTGAGCTTCACAGAGCCTCAGAGACTCACGCTTTCTCAAAGCACACATGCCACATGTATGTCAGTTTGCACACACTCGAACCTAGGAGCACTGTGTGCCTTTACCTAAACAATACTTGTGGTGCAAGCCTAATGTACACTTTCACACACACACACGCACACGCACGCGCGAGCACAGATTCCCTGCGTTTCAACCCTTCATAATCCCATTCTTCCCTCCCCATCATCCCCAGCACACAAATAGTACATTCCTATACACGCCCACAACTTTTGCCCCCATTCACATATAGACATGTTCACACCCTCTCCAGGTACCCTATCATCATTCCCTTTCTCACTCCCCCACCACACTACCTATCCCCTCAAAAACCAACACCAGCAGTCCTAGTTTTCTGACTCTGCCCCAACCCTCCAACCACAGGCCTGAGGTGAGCTCATTTTTTTCTCTCCTTCCTCCACTCCAGATGGCTTCTTCTCCAACTCCACCAGATTTGCAGGTGGGAGGAGAGAGTGGGTTGGGGGCAGCTCTCCTCACCTTCAAGAGACCTCAGGAAGGAGAATTCGCTCCTCCCTTTTTTGTCTTCAGACCTCTTGGCAGTTGAGAAGTCCTACCTGTTGTCAGGCCCACATCCCTGCTGCTTTAATGTCAGTAAAAGACTGTTCTATTTGTGAGGCATGGAGGGCTGAGGAACAGTGAAGTCCTCTCTCCTACAACTTCTGCTCACATGGCGTCTGATAGGCACCTGGGTTCTGGCTCTAAGTTTGGGGTCCATAAATTTAAGTGAGAGCTAGGTATCTTTGGGGGTTGGGGTGGGGAGGACAAGCCCGGGCATAAGAGGAAGGAAAAAAGCTAGAGGCCTGGAGGTGCAGAACTGATGGTACACCTCAGCCTGGCTTTCAAAACCCTGAAGAAGTATCTTTTGAAGGGAAGACCCACTGGGCTTCATCTTCTTAGAGGTCAAATAGAGGAGCACTGACACTGCAGCAGGAGGAGGGAGGTTAGACAAGAGGGAGTACTTCCATATACTTAAGGAATGAGGAGGAGGTTTATCTTCTCTGAATAGGAGAAATCCCCCTACTTTTATGAGAGACAGGCCCATCTGATGCAGAGGCAGAAGAGGAAAGAATGACTCCATGAAATTCTGGGGCCTCCCAAGATCACCCCCACATCCAAGAAAAGATACAAGTGTCACCACCCAATTCCAGGGCTCTGGGTCCCTAGTTTCTGGCAACAAGAGGAAATCCAACTTTTTAAACCAGAAATCTCAAGAGATGGAGTGCCCCAGGGGGATGAGTGCTGTGCAGGGGAGTGGCATCTTCCCCTCCTCCATTCTGGATCTCCCTGCACAGTCCCCCAGCCCCCAGCACTCCGGGTGGAAGAGGTGGGATGTGGAGTAAGGGCCCCCCTGGCTTGCCTCCCCTCTTCCCCTGCCAGCAGCCGGCCTCCTCCCTCACTCCCAGCCGGAATGCAGCTCCTCTATTGTTCCCCACGGTGGGACAGCTCCTCCCCGGCTCCTCCCCCACCCCACACCTCCCCAGCCCAGCCCCCTTGCAATTGCCAAATCCCACCCCCCCACACTCCCCTTTGGGAAACTGGGAGAAGGAAGGGTCCCCAAGATACCGTCTGCTCAGTCTGGACCCTCACCAACACTCCCACCCCCACCCACCCAGGGATGCTGGAGCAGAGGAGGGTGTGGTATCAGACATACTACACTGGATTAATTCTACACCCCCTGTCCCCCAACAACACACCCAGACGCACACCCTCCACCAAATCTCCAGGTAAAGGTTTCTTACCCCCCCAGCATGCCCCCTCGCACGCTGTCCTACTCTCTCACGACCAGAGACCCCTTTCCAGGCCTCTGGCCCCTGGCCGTGGCCAGCCCAGAACAAAAGCCTGAGAGGGAGGAGGAGAGGTCCACGCCAGGACGTGGCACTTCGTTGGAGGCACCCCTTCCAAAACCCCATAGACCGTTCAACTTTGGTGTGTGGGTGACCACAGGACTCCCTCCTCCCAGCAGCCCCCTCCCCACCTCTCCCCCAGGCTGGGACCCTCCCATGAGCCACACCCCCTTCCATTCCTACACTTAGCCCAACAAAGAGACAGATAGTCGAGCTTCCCGGGCCAAGTCTCCCCCAAAGTCTGTAACTTCAGGCGGCTGGGGGTCCCAGGGGTGCCCCCTCCCCAACCCACTATCGGATACCAGAATAGGGGCTTCTGAGTAACTCTTTGCACATTCCGCCAGTTTTTCTGGCTAGGAGTGGACGCCCCCTCCGGACAGCCTCCCTGGATTAGGAGACCGAGTCTCCCTCCCTTTTCCCTCTCTCTATGAGAGGATATTTCTTTGTCTAAGGGCAGAGCCCTGGGGGAGGAAGGATCCGGAGAACAGTCCCGACTTGGGGGTAGCAGGGAACTTTGTGGCACTTGGAAATCAGGGTAGGGGGCGGGTCCCCCTTTGTGGGGAAGGGACGGAGCCAGCGGCGGGCATGGAGAGAGGAAATGAACTTTCCGTGCTAGGGATGGGGTGCCCCCCACTTCAGTCCTTCTCCGCGGTCCAGGCGCCCGCTTACCTTGCCTGCCCACGATCTCGGCCACGTGCTCGGAGGTGGGCACGGGTACACACTCGGTGGTGTTGCTGCTGCCCTTCAGGCGCAGCTCGGCCTCTTTGTAGAGAGCGCAGAGCTTGGCGTCGTTGGCCCCTTTGGGGGCGGTGGGGGGCTGGGGCGTCTGCGCCGCGGGGGCCGCCGTCGGGGCGGCCGGGGGCGCCGCGGGCGGCGGCGGCGGGGCCGGCTGCGGGGGGGCGGCCGGCTGCGCGGGGGCGCCGCCCCCCCCACCTCCCCCGTCCTCGCCCGCCGTGGGGGCGGGGGGCTCCCCCAAACCCAGGAGGCAGAGTTGATCGAGAGCCAGCTGAAGGGCGCGCTCGTCTTCCAGCAGCCCTCGGTCCTTAGCGCTTCCCCCGAAACATCCTAGTTCTCCAAAGCCCCCATTTCTTTCCATTATTCCAGATACCACTAGACTAGGCATGGCGAAACAAAAGCTGGGGGAGAGAGAGAGAGGGAGAGAGAGAGAGGTGGTGGAAGGGAAAAGAGGAGAGAGGAGGGGAGGGGAGGGGAGAGGAGGGGGGTGTGTGGGGAGGGGGAACAAAGAACTGGGGAGGGGGGAAGAAAGCGAGATAGAAAGATAGACCCTCCTCCTAAGCCCCCCTCCCCAAACACCCTGTAACCCGACTCCCCTCGCCCCAGCCCCCGGGGTGGGGGTGGGGGGAAAGAGAAGCAAAACCAAGAAGGCAGATCTCCTCTCCTCTCCTCTCCCGGGGTGACGGGGGGCGGGGGGCTGCGGGATCTCTGCCCCCACCCCTCCCGCCTCGCACCCGGGAGTCTCTAGACCCCGCCGTCCAGACGCCCCCCTTAGGCTCCCGCACCGAGCCCCAGTCCAGGAGCGGCGCTCAGTGGCCCCCAATAGAGCCCAGCCCCTTCCAGCGCTCAAACTCTTTTGTTTTAAATGAACTGGATGGAGCAGCATGGAACTGACGGGAGGGGGGCGCGCCGGGGGCGCCCGGGGCATGCCGGGAGTTGTAGTTTCCCGCCCTCGGGGGCGCGGGGACGAATTCCTTGACCCGAGGAGGATAGGGATGTGCCTTCGGTCTTTAACCACGGCTCGGAGGCAAAGCTGGGGGTGGGATGGAAGTCGAGGTCCCTAATTTTTCCAAGGGGCGGGTACGGGAGAGGAGTCAGTGTACAGAAATGGAAGGGTTTGAAAAAAGGGTAATGGAGCGCGCCTCCCTCCCAAAACGGGCTCCCTCCAGATCCGGGCCAGTCTTGGGTCCCTCTTTCTTATGGTAATGAGGGGGGGGCGAGAGGGCGGGGAGCAGTCCCGGCTGGGTCACTGCGGCTTTCTCTGTCTCTACCCTCTTCCCCCTCCTTGGCGCGCTCCCTCTCCGCTCTCCCCCTCCCGCTCTTCCAGAGTCGATCCCGGCTCGGGGCCGCGGGGAGAGGTTCTCCGCAGAGCAGACAAAGCCCACAGCCGCGATGCGGGGAGAACCCGGTTCTGCGCGCTGTGGGGGCCAGGATGGGGTGCCGGGCTGGAGGGTGGGACCCCCTGGCAAAAGACGGGGTCCGCTCATCCTCAAGCGGCAAGCCATCCCCCCTCATCCCCTCCCGCCCCCCAGTCTCGGAGATCTGAGAGGCACCGACTGGGAGGTGAGTTAGTTCACGTCCTTCTGATCAGTGGAGGGGAGCTGGGAGGGCTGGGGAGTGGTTAGGTGAGCAGGATGAGGGGGTGCAGGGAGAGGAGAGAAGTGGGGGGCAGAGAGTGAGGAGGCAGAGGAAGTATTAAAGGCATGACGTGACCTAACAGTTTCGGGTGAGAGGCATGGGCTTTGGGTGCGGCAGAAGGAGGGAGGAGAGACGGGATCCACTGGGACCCAGACTGCCTTCAGGCCTGGGCCATGCATACAGCTCGGGAGCGATCTGTTCTTTAACCTCCACCATCGTTCCACTTTGCCTCACCCGCTTCTCCCCCATTGAAAATCCATTAATTCAGTTCCTTTGACTCTGGAAATGGGTAAAAGTAAAAATAACTTTTGAAGGCATGAATCGGACAGTTGGATACTTTTAGAAGGAGTTTGGTGAAGTTGGAGTGTAATGCAATCCTTTCTTCTCCTTTTTCCCCATATCTTCAGCAATTATTTTTTGTGACCCTTTTTATGTTTCGGTCTTTCCCAAGAGGAGAAAGGATGGCACTGCAGCTTGAGGGCTTGAGATCAGACTTTAAGAAGAACTTCCCAAAAAGAGTTTTATAAGAATGGGTGGGTGAGCTACAGTGGTAAGATGTCCTTTTCTGGAGTGCCTTAGAAACCGAAAATCTGAGCTGGTTTCTGAGGTAAAGTCCTGCTTGAAGGCAGGGGAACGATGAGATGACCTCATAGACCTGGCACTGTGAGGCTGTGAGGGCTGAGCTGTGAAGTCCAGTTCCCTAAACTGATTCTTGGAAAGAATAAATTTGCACACCAATGGGAGGGTGGGAGCCAGAATGGAGGATCTCCGGAGGGGTTGGGGGTTGGCACACTGTGGGGCTCTAGCTCCTTTGCTAGGCAGAAGATCAGGGAAGGGGAGCCATGACTGAGGAACCCCAGAAGGCCCTGGAGTTGGGGAGGGGTGACCCCTGGATCGGGGATTTAACGTAAGATTAGCAACAAACATTGTGGGATTGAGCGCTACGGCCACTGAGCAAGACGGGGAGAGGAAGAATTGGAAAGACAAGGCCCTGTGGAGTGGGCTGTTCCCTGCTCTTGTCCCCTCTCCTTCTGCCCCAGGAGCCTGGACTAGGGGAACTGTGGTACTGGGGATCATGGGGCTCTCGTCGGGGTAAGGTTCCTACTCTGAACCAGCAGATTGGTTTTCACGTTAATAGAAATAGCAAACAGTTGCACAGGACTTATTGTGTGCCAGGCATTTTTGTCACCAGCTGGTCTGAACCTTCCTGTCCCCACCGAAATGAGACTCCCCCTGGACACCCACCCCTGAATTTGCCCTGCTTCCACTTTCCTCCCCACTAAGCTAATTAAAGCAGGAGGTTAATGACCAAAGAAGCCTTGGGGATTTGGCCAAGGAGGAAAACAAAGGACAGAAACAAGTGTGTGTGAGCGGGGAGGGGGACAGCTGCTGAATGGGAAGGGGTAGACTGAGGGCTGGGGTAGGGGAGGCTGCGGTTCCTGCTGGACCCACCTTCCTGATCCAACAAGCACAAATCAGCCCCCTGGGTGTGTTAATGCACCACATGTCCACCCTCGGTGTCCCACTGCGACTCCAAACAAATCTCCAAGGCCCGAGAGGCAAGCAGGAACCTGGCACCTGGAGGGCAGGATGTGTGTGAGCACTTAGGTCTGTGGTGTGGCTGGACACACAGGAGTGTATGCCTGCAGACTGTAGGGGGTGGGTCCACCGCCGCGGGGACTACCAGAGTGCCGGGCAGCGGAGGAGCCCGAGGGTGGGCACCTTGAGGAGCCAGGTTCTCAGGGCTGGAGTTTTTTAATTTTGTTTTTGTTTATTGTTTTTTTAAAGATTGGCACCTGAGCTAACATCTGTTGCCAATCTTTCTTTCTTTTTTTTAAATTATTATTATTCTCCGGAGCCTCCCAGTCCACAGTTGTATATTGTAGTTGTGGTCCTTCTGGTTGTGCCATGTGGGATGCCGCCTCAGCATGGCCTGACGAGTGGTGCCATGTCTGGGCCTAGGATCTGAACCATTGAGACCCTGGGCTGCTGAAGCAGAGCATGCAAACCCAACCACTCGGCCCCGGGACCGGGCTTTGATGAGTCCTTCCCTCGCTCCCAGAGGCTGGTGGCCTCTTTTGTGGAGGGGACTCCCTGCCTCCACTGACACTTGTGTCAGCCCAGCTAGGTTTCTGTCCCTGGACCCTCCTTTCTTTCCCTTCCCCTGCCTGCCCAGTCCAGAATTATGGTGATGAGGGCCAAAGGCGGTACATAAACAATTTTGCCTTGAAATAGATGGCTGTGCCCCCCGCCCCATCACTCTCTGCCTTATGACCAGAAAGGTGTATAGGTGGCAACTCATATCTCTCCCCTTTGGGACCTTGGAGGACAAGACTGTGTCTCTCATCTTTGTCATTGTCCCCCACCCTGGGCTCCCAGTGCCCAGCACATGGCCCTGCCCGAAGCAGAAGCTCAGGAAGGGTGTGCAGAGTGTAACTGCATGTTCGAAACTTCAAGGTGTAAGAGGAAGGAGCAGGCCTCAGGGCCAAACATGCTGCTGGTTACTTCTGCAAGCATTTCCTGCTGAGCCTCAGTTTCCTCATCTCTCAAATGGAAATAATAAGCCCAGTCCTTAGCACAGTGCCTGACTCCTCTTAGGTGGTCAGTCAATGTTCGTTTTCCAGCTCAGGCTGATCTCTCCTTGCCGTTGACTTTAGCTAGACTGTGGTTTTCATTAATTAATTTTAATTAATTAACTCAGCTAACTACCTCCTATTGAGCACTTAGGATGTGTTAGGCACTGGAGGAGATCCTGACCCACCATGAATCACTTGAAGTCAGTTCTAGACCTAGACTTGCAGAAATGAGATCATCCCAAACAAACAGCAGATAATTCCAAAAATAATTCCTGTTGTGCACTGGAACGCAGGTGAACCCTGTCTCACACACACACACACACACACACCGGCCAGGCTCCTGGCCTCAGACCTGAGGAACAAAGGACCCTGTGGAGTTTTTGAGTTGGCTGCATGTGCAGTGTGTATCTATGTGCAAGTGTATCTGTGTGTGTGCATGTGTGTGTGTGTACACAAGCCTGGCTGCAGGGCAGGAAAGGTGACCCAGTCGAGAGTGGGGTGGCCCAGGGTTCATGTGGAGGCTAGAGGACAGGAGTGGGGGGTGATCCCGACGGTGCTTGTCTGTGTGTCGAGCTGTGTCCCCTCTCTCCTTGGAGCAAGACTGGGCACCTATTGTCACTGTCTGTTCACCACAAACCAAGGGATGGGGGCACATACTTAACACCTGCTCCTCCCCTGTCCTATTCTCAGAGTCCCGGGCGAGGGAGGGAGACACAGGAGGCCGCACGAAGCCTGCCTTTCCAAGCTGGCTGGCCCTTACGAGGTGAGGTTATCTCATCCATCTCCTGTCCTCTCAGGATGCCTCCTCCATCTGTCCTAGTCAGCCGAGCCTCCTCTCTTGTGCTGTGCGGGGGGGTTCCATTTTCTTTTCTTTTCTTTCTTTCTTTCTTTTTTTTTTCTTGAGGAAGATTAGCCCTGAGCTAACTACTGCCACTCCTGCTCTTTTTGCTGAGGAAGACTGGCCCTGAGCTAACATCTGTGCCCATCTTCCTCTACTTTATCCGTGGGACGCCTACCTTAGCATGGCTTTTTGCCAAGTGGTGCCATGTTCGCACCCGGGATCCGAACCGGCAAACCCCGGGCCACCAAGAAGCAGAATGTGCAAACTTAACCGCTGCGCCACCGGGCCGGCCCCTCCATTTTCTTTTCTTAATACCTCTCCCTTAAGGGAAGTCCACCTTGCCATCTAAAAATCATCCTTCCTGCTGAGAGTGCGGCCAGTTTTCTCTCTGTTGCTGGAATACACTCAACTCATTAATTTCAATCAATGAGAGTGTATTGGGTAAAATTCTGTAGGACACACAAAGGAAACAGCAGACTTGATCTCTACCCTCAGCAAGACACAGAAACTAGCCTCCATGACCCGAAGAACACAGCCAAACAGGATTCAATGGGAGGGCAAAACAGTCTTTGGGACTTAGAGGGCCGCAGAGGTTGGAGGAGAGAGATCACTATGGGTCCTCGCGGACTCCATCTCCAAGGGCTTTGAAGGCCCACCCTGAGGTTTGGGCCTGGACAGACAAACACCTCTGCTCCTCCCCTGGGACCACTCCAGCACTCCCCCTACCAGGTCCCCTGCACTGTCTGGTTTCCCCAGGGAGAGCAGCTCAGAGGGGCTGGGATGGAGCGGGGGGCCCCCCAGGACAGCTGGCTGACAGAGCCCTTCTGGGACTCAGGGCCAGACCCAGGCGTCCAGGAGGCGGGTGATACCGGAGCTGTGACAGTTGGTCCCCAGATTCCTCACCCAGTGGCGCCAGCTCTGGTTTCGGGCTGGGGCGAGGGAGGGGGACGGGCGCCTGGTGCCAGCCAGGGCTGGGTGCTCTCTTGGGGCAGGGAGGGGAGACAGTAAACATGCCCTTGGTAGGTTGTCGAGGAGCGATTTTTCCAGTGCCCTCCCTGTGCCAGGCTCCGTGCTAGACACTAACAGGGGATACTGAAGCACAAGACACAGTCTGGCACAGATGAATTAATGGATATAAAAGACATACTGTACAGCATGTCATAGCTGGAATAGAAGTTGAATGAATGAATGAATGAATGAATGAATAGCTTCGTCAATTACCTAATGGCCTCATTTTACAGAGAAGGAGCCTGAGGCCCAGAGGACCCAGGTCCTGTGACGCTCTTGTGCCTTCTGTTCCATCATGCTTCCTTTTTTAGGAAACGGAAGAGGAATTCAGAGAGAGGGGTGGGAAGGGACTTACCATTTCCTGAGTGCCTGTTTATTGTCAGGTTCTCTTCTTGGCCTTTACAGACTTGATCTCATGTAATTCTCTTCACAACTCTGTGAGGCTGGAATTGTTATTTCTGCTTAACACGAGAGGCTCAGAGAGGTTAAGTAACTTTCTCAGGTCACACAGCTGGTAAGTGGACACTCCAGTGTTCAAAGTCAGATCTGTCTGACTCTAGAGCCTATGACCTCAGGTAAACAGTGACACCCAGTGAATGCCTGGAGGCTGAGGAGGGAGCAATCACTGAAGCTGGAGCAGTCTGGAGAGGCTTTCTGGATGAAGTGGATCTGAAGGAGTCCCTGAAGGATGAGTCAGGTTCATTCGAAGGGAGAGACCTGGAGGGATGACAGGACCTTGGTGCCAGAGGTCCCCAGGGAGGCTTCCTGGTTGCGCAGGTGGCCACCAGCTTGGATCCTCAGCATCAGGGGGACAGATGGAGGAAAAGCATCTTTGAACTGTGACCACAAGGTGGTGCTGCAGACCAACTACTGGGAGCGGCTCCAGTCGGCTTGGACATCAGGGCCCAGATGTTTCTTCCCTGCTCAGCTAGGGCTCCATGCCCAGCTCTGCCTGCTCCGGTGTCATCTCAAGCTTCCACCTTGCCCTTTTCTGGAGGGGAATCCAGTGCGTGAGAGACAACGAGGCTACCAGTCTATTCCTGACTCAGGACGGAAACACAGGTGGCTGAGACCTGGGCATCCCCATGGTCTGACCAGCTCCCCAGGTCATCCTGAGCCCCCTCCAGGTGCTTAAGACTGCCTTCATGTCCAGCTGCCCTCCTAAGTCCCTGGGAGACACTGTTCAGGAGACAGGCTAAGGAAACAGGTATTTGAGTCCAACTGACCTGGGTCTGAAGGGGAATAATAATACCTACCTAATAAAGAGTTTAAATTTTTCAACCAATAAATTTATATTGAACATTTGCTGTGCCAGGTACTGTCCTAGGCACTGAGGCTACACCATTGAACAAGACAGACAAAGTCCCTATTCTCACGGAGTCGATATTCTGTGGAGGAGGGAAGGCAGACAGTAAACAAGTAGATCATGTAATTTTTAGTAGTGGTAATCACTATGAAGAAAAATAAAGCAGGATGGGGGGAAAAGGTGTGAGGTGGGGGCTAGCCTGGTGGCGCAGTGGTTAAGTTCACATGTTCTGCTTTGGTGGCCTGGGGTTCGCCAGTTCCGATCCTGGGTGCGGACACAGCACCGCTTGTCAAGCCATGCTCTGGCAGGCATCCCCCATGTAAAGTAGAGGAAGATGGGCACGGATGTTAGCTCAGGGCCAGTCTTCCTCAGCAAAAAGAGGAGGATTGGCAGCAGATGTTAGCCCAGGGCTAATCTTCCTCAAAAAAAAAAAAAAAGGTGTGATGTGGCTAATTTAGACGAGATGGTCATTTTGTGAGAATTGAACTGGATGTGTGTAAAGCATGTATATAAAGCATGGTTCCTGGCCTTGTGTTAGCTGTTGTTACTATTATTTTGTTCGGGTTGTTTCTGCCTCTCTCCATCCCCATGTGCCTCCTTCCTCTGTACCACATTCTCCGTGCCTTTTCCCAGCAGCCCCCACGGGGAAAACAGGTGCTGGCTTGGAACCAGGAGCCCTGAGTTTTTAGTCCTGGCTCCGCCTGCAAGAGTCCAAAGCCGCTCCTCCCCCAGCTTCCCCTGCTTCCGGTAAATGACATCACCATCCATTTGGTTGCTCAAGCCAGAAATCTGGAGCCATCTCTGATTCCTGCCTTTTCCCTAACTTCCTCCCGTCTAGTCCATCAACCAGTCCGCTCAACTACACCTCAAAACATTTGCCAAATGCACGACTTCCCTCCTCTGCGGCTCCCCTTCTGATCCGAGCCAACATCCTCCTGCCTGCAGTAGCCTTTAACTGGTCTCCCGCCTCCGCTCTTGTCTCCCTGTCCTCTCCAACCCATTCTCCACACAGTGGCCAGAGGGATCATTTTAAAAAAACAAGTCTGATCAGGAAACTCTCCTTAAAGCCCTGCGTTAGCTCCCCATTGCCCGTAGAATCAAGACTAAACTCCTTAGTGTGGTTTAGAATGTCTTCACGTTCTGGCCCCTGCCCGCCTGTCCGGCTGATCCTGCCCTCCCTTCCATTCTCCACTCCAGCCACATGGGCCTTCTTCCAGGGCTTTGAGCACACCATGTTCTGCTCATCACCCAGGTCTGGCCTGTGCTGTCCCATCTGCTGTTCTCTCACCCTTCCCCTGACTCACGCTGGTTCATCTTGCAAGATTCAACGCAGATGTCACTTTCCCTGGGAAATCCCGCTGGTTGTTTTTGGGTGTCCCTACCATTCATCTCACTACAATTAGACTGTCTTTTGACGTTTCTGTCTCCCCAGTATGCTGGGAGCTCTCTGAGGACAGGGATGATCTAGTCCACTCCTAGTATTCCCAGTACCTGGCATAGTGCCTGGTACACAGTAGGTCCTCAATCAGTGTTTGCTGTTTGGAAGCTGGGCATGCTCATCTGTACTTTCCTCTAGAACAGCCTCTCCCCAACCCCCCCCCCCACAACCCCACCAAATATTCAACTTCTCCCTCTGCTTTTCCATCGTACCTCCTACCCTCCACACCCAGCTCCATCTCTCCCCTCCCCTCCTAACCCCACACCTGGACTCTCACAGATCTCCCTCATCTGATCTCGGAAGGGGTGCTGTCTGCATGATGCTTGGAATACACTGTCACTGGGTTCCTCTTCTATCTGGCACCTAGTCTGAACTCATCCCCAGCAGGAACTCAGCAATGGTGCTAATTCACTGATATGACTTCTGACCAGTGGCTCAGAAGGGATCTCTTAAGCATGTAAGCCCCTCCCCTCAGTCACTGCTGGTAAATGAGTCTTGCAGGTAGTATTTCCTCGAAAGTGCAAGGAAACATACATGGATCACATGCTCCTGCCAGGCCCTCTCCACTCACTAGGGCTTTGCAAGTGCTAACCTCTCTGCCTCAAACCCTGTCTCCCCCATTCATCTGGGCTATCTCCCACTCATCCTCCAGAGCTGAGCTTTGGAGTCGTGTCCTCTGAGGGGCCTTCCTGACCGTGCTGATGGACGTCAGTGCTCCTTCTGGGTCTGCTGTGGCACCCACTACTCACCCCATTGTTAGTAGTTAGCCTGCAGTGCTGTCAAAGCCAGTTTACATGTTCTGCATACTATACCAGACAGAAAGCTCCCCCAAGACAAGGGATGTGTCTCTCCAAAGCCCAGCATAGAGGAGGCACTCAATAAAAATTTGTTGAGTGAGGGGCCAGCCCAGTGGTACAGTGGTTAAGTTCACATGTTCTGCTTCGGTGGCCCAGGGTTCACCGGTTCAGATCCCAGGTGTGGACCTGTGCACCACTTGTCAAGCCATGCTGTGGCAGGTGTCCCACATATAAAGTAGAGGAAGATGGGCACAGATGTTAGCTCAAGGCCGGTCTTCCTCAGCAAAAAGAGGAAGATTGGCGGCAGATGTTAGCTCAGGGCTAATCTTTCAAAAACAAAAATTTGTTGTATGAATGATTAATTGAATAAATAAAAGGAAGAAAATTACCATGTGATACTGAACAAGGCACTCCCCGTCTTTGGGCCTCAGTTCCTCTTTTGTAAAGTGGGGACAGGAGAGTGTGGAACAGTGATGTGCTTGTACATGTTTAATAACCAGGGGTAAAAAGCCCTGGTTTGTGACAATTGCCAGTTTCCCTGGTGTAACTTCTCTCACCATGGCTGATTTCACTGTGAACAATGGGCTGTCACCAGCAGGTGCAAGCTACCTCCAGCTCACCACTGCAGGTGGCGTGGCTTGGGCCGGAGGGCCTCCAAGGCCCTTTCTCACTCCCACAGCCTTGCACCCGGCCTCCTCTCAGGAGCCTGGGGGAGGTCAGGTTGCTCCCCACTCTCATTACCTCCCCAGCACCTCCAATTATTTCCTGTTTCCAGTTCCAGGTCATAGCCCGGCTGTCTGATGCCCCTTATTGCCAGTACTCCAGGGGCACTTCCATGCCCTTCCAGGTGGGTAACTGTACATGTCTCTCCAGGCAGCCTCTGCAGATGACTCAAGGCCTGTTGGCTGGCCCGAGCCCTGGCATCAGGCCTGTGAGACGGACTGTCTACTCTGTTCTCCCTGTGTTTCTGTGCCCCATCTTCCCACACTGACCGGGGTTCCCTCAGAGCAGGGGCTGTGTCCACTCTCAGTTTTCTCTTGCTTGACCCCCTATCTCTGGCCCTGCTGGTCCCTCCATCCTTCTCCAAACTCTTTTTTCCCTCCCAGGCTTTGCTCCTACTCCCTGGGCACTCCTTTTTGTTCTCCATTGCCCACCTCTCCTCCTCTGTCCACAGCCAGTGGTTTCCACGCCTGCAGTTTTCTTCACCTGGAACACACTTTTTTCTCCCTTTCTGCCTGGCTATTCAAGTGGGAGCCCGTAGTGTGGACGTCCTCCAAACCTGGGCTCCAGGTGGGCGGGTGGTGCTGCTGCCTCCTACCTGTGAGCCTTATGCAAATTACTTAAACGTCTCTGAACCTGTTTTCCCATCTATAAGATGAAGATAATAGTAGCAATTACCTCATGGAATTGTTGTGCGATTAGTGGAGAGAGGCATGTAAAGTTCTGACATAGCGTCTAGTACACAGAAAGTGCTTAATAAACGTTGGTTATTATTATTCAGGACTCAGTCATCCCTTCCTCAGGGAGTCCTGCTCCAAAACCACAGTAGGTGCCCGGTGGTTCTCTGCCTCGTGGCATCCAGAGCTGTCCCTTTTGAGGCACTCAAAGCAATTTAATTGCTTGTTCCATGAGGACAAGAGCCATTTGGGGCACAAAGATGATCTATATCTGTGAATGAATGAATGAATGATGTGGGTGACTGTCTCCTCTGAGAGGACACATAGCCAGTGCCTTGTGCCCCTCAGGACTAGCCTGGATACGCCCACGCATAAGGAGAAGGTGGGGCTGGTCCCCCTGGGCCAGCAGGTGGCGCCAGTGCCTGCCAGTCTGTGCCTGTGGCCACCTCCCTTGCCCTTGCTGGTCTCACACCCCAGCGCTGAGGAGTCTGAGGGCTGGAGTGGTGGGGTTCTGAGGCATGACGGGGCTCCCTGCCCCAGGAAGCCGGGGCTGACGCTTACCGACAGATGTTTTCCTAGGGGGTGCCCAGCCTTACTTGTCAGGGAAGGGAGTGTGGGCTGCTGGGGAAAGGGGCCTGCCTGAGGGGCTAGGGGCGCAGACCACAGAGTGGGGACAAGGCTGATGGTGCCTTGGGGACATGAAATGAGAGGCAGTTCAATCAATGAGTCAAAAGCTGAGATCTAGGAACCAGACACGGTGTGGGAGACAATGTGGTGAAATCAATCAGCAAAAGAGGAAAAGGAGGCCCGGTTTCTATGACAATGGTAGTGTTTGTGGCAAGCCGGGGACTCCTGGGTCCCCAGGGCCTGTGAGCAGTGATTCACAACAGGAAAGTGGAGGCTGCAGAGGGACTGGGTGCTGGGGTCCGGATGTCTTGTGGCTCCTTCTCGGTACTCAACGCACACTCCCTAGCCCCAGCCCCTGGGCCTATGCTCCACCAGGCACGGGGAGGGAGACTGAGCCCTGACAAGGGGCAGGCCCTCTGCTCCTCACTGTACGTGCACATCTCACTTAGTGCTCACGGCGCCCCTCCAGAATTACTGCTATCCCATTTTATAGAAGAAGAAACTGTCACCCTAGCCCAGGGTGACACAGGTAGGACATGAGCAGCAGAACCAGGATTAGAACCCAGGCTAGTCTGATTCTAACCATGCTTGTGAAAATCAAGAAAGCAGAAAAAGAAGAACAGGGACATGAAAGTTAGTGTGGCTAAAACCCAAGAGGAGCCCCTCCCTCTCCCTTAGCCCCCCTGCCTGCCCTGCCCTGTGTGAGCCCAACACTGACAAGGAGCGAGGCTGGCAAAATCCATGGCCTGATGTGGGCCCGGAACTGTGCATCCAGCCTGCATCTCACTCTCCTCTAGGCCCAAGAAAGCAGGCCCCAATTCTGGTCCACCCTGCATCCCCCATCACTTTCCCTGTGCCCTGGTCCTGGGGCAGGAGTGTGTATGAGAGAGAGATATCATCATGTCTGCCCCCCACTCTCCACTCCCAGCCCCTGCTAGAGCCTGGGAGTTCCCAGCCTCCCCGAGTCGCTGTCAGGACAGTTTCATTCTTGTTTAGCCGTGGGTCTCCCCGCAATTTCAGTATGAAAGGGGCATCCCCATCCCATCCCTGGGCCCTGGTGGCACACAGGAGGGAAGCCCAGCTCTTCACCATCTCTTCCACTGCAGCAGAAGGGATGGAGGTTGGAAGGGCCTTGGAAATCTTCCAGGCCAGTCCAGTCCACTTGTTTTGCAGGTGAAGAAACTGAGGCCCACAGAAGGGAAGCAATTTCCCCTAGGTCACAGAGTGAGTTAGAACCTCTGTCTCCTGACTCTAAGGTCTGTGACCCCAGAGAGAATCTTCTTGAATTTCGCACTGGGTTCTTGGGACACACTCAGGCAGATGAGCAGAGGGAGAGACAGCAGATTAAATGGGATAACCTAGCATAATGTAGCACCTGGAAAGAAGGCGCACAGTTCATGCCCCACCTATCTACCATGTTGCGTCAGGAATAATGCAGATGAGATCACTGGAAAGACTTATCACATATGTTTGTCAGGGGTACAAGATCTGGGGTCAGAGAGGACTGCGTGATCCTGGGAAAATCACTTCCTCTCTCTGAGCCCCAGTGATAATGTGGGGTACACTACCTCCAGGGTTGCGGGGAGGATGGATGGGATGGTGGGCAAGTACTCATGAATTCTGGGGTGACATGAAGGTTCCTGGTTGTCAGGGAGGGCAGGTCATATCTAGTGGCACTGGGAGACGGTGCTGCCCTGCAGTGCGGAGGCAGAGGATGAGCCAAGGTGCTTGGCCCTCGATCCTTGGGAGAGCAAAGGAGGAACATGAACTTTTGCCATGCTCAATACAAGCAGCACTTCTCTTCCCTGGGAGTCGGGGAAGGTGGGCAGCAGGTTCCGGCGGACCCTGGGGTTGCCCAGAGGCTGTGGGAAGCTGAGCACTAATTAGCTCTCTCTCCCTAATTGGACTTAATTGCCTCCTTGTGATCAGCAATTAGGAGGCTGCATCAATTAGCACAGAGAGGGTGACAGCTCAGCTGGGGCTGGTCAGGGGTCCCTTGGGGGGGGGGGCAGACAAGTGAAGGATGGCTCTGTGGGGAAGTTGCCCCATTGCCCAGCTCCTCACCACCCAGGCCCTTTGGTCCCTGTGAGGGAGGGGGCTGGGAGCCTCCAGGCCTCCCACCTGGACTGTGGCTTCTCTGACCTCAGTTTACCCACTCTTACTGGCTTTCCGACTTTTCTGCCCAGAGTAGACGTGGGATCTAGGCCTGGCTCCACCACTGGCTCCCTTGCAACTTCGGGGTTTACATTTATGGGATCAAGGTTGAGAGTGTGGGCTTTGAAGCCAGGTCTATCGGGGTTGAATCTCAGCCCTACCACTGATCGGTCGTGTGAGCTTGAACCAACTGTGCTTCGTTTTCTCACCTGTCAAATGGAGCTGATACTAACAGGCCCTCCACACAGGGTAATGACGAGGAGCAGGTGGATAAGGCACCTGCACCATTTAGAACAGCGCCTGGCATCGAAAGCGCTCAGTGAGTGTTAGCTGTTACTAGAATTCCCACTCGAAACCTCAGCTTCTTCGTCTATAAAATGACAGATTGCAGTGGTATTTACTGAAAAATGCCTGGGTTCCACTCCAAGCCAATTATTGCATCAAAATATCCGAGGCTTTGGGCATTGGCAGTTTTGAAAGCCCCCTTCCCAAAGTGATTTTGATGCCCAGTGAGGGTTGAGACAAACTCGATGTGTGGTCTTCAAGGGTCCCTCCAGCCCTGACCCCTGAAAACTCTCCAGTAAGACCCTCCCCCGCCCCCCGGGCACAGTGGCTCCCTGTCCTGTACCACACAGGACACTCTGCCCAGCCCCAGAGGTGCCGCAGTTTGTAAAAGAGCCCATTACCCCCTGTGTGGCTGGAAGTAGGTCCCTCCCCACTCACTTAGACTGAGCCCTCTATAAAATGAGAATAATGACCTTGCCATGCTCCCCTCCCACGGCTGCCCGGAGATAATGTTTCACTAGCGATAGGACCTGCTATTACAGGTAGGCAATTATATTGTTCCTTCCCTCAATAAACATTTATTGAGGGCCCAGCATATACCCCATCTCCTTTACCCTCAGTGCCAATGGAGTTATAAGCTCCTGGAGAGATCCGTCCTGAAGCATCAGACAAGTCAGGTCCTTGGGCCAATATCTTTTTTTAGCTCCTGCTGGGTATCAAATGAGCCAATGAATGGAAAGAACCGTGAACAGGCCCTGACACATAGTGAGTGCTCTATAAACAGTAGCTGTTGTTACTACTGGCATTGTGTCTATGCCCTGGGCTGGGTGGAGAGACAGGCCTAGTTGCAGAGCACACATGGAGCTCCAATGAAGGAAGGCAGTGAGGGGCACATGGGGAGATGGTGAGGTGAGAATTAAGTGTTGAAGAGTGGGGTGTGTGGAAAAAGTAGAGGGACAAGCTGAGTACTCTGAGAGTGCTAGTTCACGACGGAGGTATGGCGAGATGCTCAGCTCAGGTGAGAAGAGAGCACCTTCTGTGTCCCCAGCATTATCCTGGGTGCTGGGAATACAGGAGAGAGCCAGACCCACCCAGCCTTGACCCTCAAAGATTCCCCTAATGGGAGAAGACAGAGGCATACACAGTGTCACTATAGTGTGGTAAGAGATGTTGGGGGCTTAGCGGGACACCTAACTCAGACTTAGTGGCACTTTTAGCTGAGCCCAGAGGATGAGTAGGAGTTGGTCAGAGCATAAATCATGTGCCAGGTCCAGGAAGGTTAGCTTAGAAGAAATGAGAGACGTCGGGATTGCTGGAACCTAGAGGGCAAGTGATGAGGCTGGAGGTACAAGCAAAGCCTGTGTCATGGAGGGCTTTACGAGCCAGCTCAAGGAATTTGGACTTTATCCCGAATACCGTTGGGATGCACTGTTAGTTTGAGTTTCATGTGAATGTGCCAAGGTTTACACTTTGGAAAGATGGCTGTGGTTTAGGGAGGAGAAAGGATCTGAGCAGAGGCGAGGGTGGAGGCAGGGAGACTGGGAGCCTCCTGCAGTTACTAGGCAAGGGCTGACGGTGATCAGAACCAGGGAGCTGGAGGCAGTGTGGAGAAGGAAGAGAGATTCTAGAGGTAGGATCCACAGGACTTGGGGGCTCACTGGCCAAGGGAGACAGAGGTGGTGACGCTGAGGAAGGAGCAGCAGAGTGGAGTTGGGGTGGTGCTAGGAGACATAAAGAACTCCATCTAGGACATCCAAGGAGGGACGGCAAATATGAAAGCTTGGGAATCATCCTTGGCCTGGGAATGCTTGGAGTCCTCTTCCAAGAACTCTCAGGAGTGGAAGGGCTGCTCACCCTTGGCCCAGGGCCACGCTCTCCCTTTCCCTGGCCTCTCCGGGACAGGCTGGGAATTCCTGGCCAAAAGACCCCCTGTCACGGCTGCTTGCCTGGATCTTTCCCAGCCCAGAGGGAGGGATGTGCCCATGCCCCTGCTCTAGGACACATGTTTCTCAGGAGGGAGCAGTGGAGGCAGTTGTGTTCAGGGAGCCCCACCCCTACTCCCACCTCCCAGCCTTTGGCCTCAGTTGTGGCCCTGGGGAACGGGTTCCAAGGAGGCGGCCGGGGCAAGCTCTCTGGGCCTGGGTACATAGGGAACGGGGTGTGGTGGCCACACTGCTGTTTCAGTAGTGGTGGTGTGAATGAATCCTTCTACTACCACCCTTAACTTGAGCGTGTAAGTGTTTGGAAGTCAAATTCTCCCCCACTCTGAGGTGTTCCGCAGTGGACGATCACCACGCCCTCTCTGCCCGGCCCCAGCAGCACACTTCTCCATTTCCAGAACCCCCATGGCGCCTCTCTGCCTCCTTCAGTCCACTCTTTGCCCTCCCTCATTAAACTTGTTTTCTGTGAGAATGTGATTTGAATTAACTCTTGGGAGAAAAATTACAGAAACCCGGAAAGGGGGGCCATGGGGAGGGGTCAGTGAGTCATGTTTCCATGTGTATTTTAGAACTTTCCAATGGGAGTTTGGAAAACAACACTCTTTTGGTTGCCAACTTGGACCTGGCTCTCCAGGGGTCCCTCGTTCTGTTTCTATAGGTCTTAACGCTGCACCTGGCCCACCCTTCGGGTCCGCTTTGTTTCCTGAGTCCCCTGCCCCTTCTCCCTCTGGGCGCCTCATGCTGTCCTAGGGGTCCTGACAAGTCCCTCCTGGGGTGGAGCTTCAGTCTCTCTGGTGTGATTTCACAGTGAGAGCCCTCCATCTACTCCCATTTCAGGGTGGACCCATGGGGCCTGCTGCCACTCTTGCCAACTCTCCGACCCTTGAGAACCTCCGTCAACACCAGGCAGCCTGGGCTCCAGGAACCCCCTCTCTGCCCCAGCAGCTTCCTCCTTGTGCGTGTCTCTCCCATTTCTGCACCCCAATTTCCAGAGTGCCTGTGGCCGAGGGTGAGAATCTATCAGCCCCCAGGGAGAAGCCCTGTGGAGGTGGGTAAGGAAGAGACCCTGTGTGTTCCTCCTGTGTGCTGGACACATCTTGTGACCTGGGAAGGAGTGTCAGGATCCGTACTCTGCATATGGAAACTGAGGCTCAGCCAGGGGAATGGATGGGAAGTCTGAAGATGGTGGAGGAGGGGAGGTGGGTAAGGCAGCCCATGGCCCTAGCCAACTCCTCCTTGCAGGTCCTGAGCCCTTCTACCCTCCCCGAAAGCTCCTGTCTGCTTCCTCGGGGGTCCTGGACTAGCTGTCCATTTCCCTTGTCCCCTCCCAGCTTCTGACTAACCCTTCCTGGCGGCAGTTGCATGTCCTGCCCCCACTGTGCCCATGCCAGGGACAGCCCACATCACATGGGCCACATCTGGCTCCATTTGAGCACACCCGCCCCTCCCCTCCTCTGTACCTTCCCATCTTCTTCCCAGGGGCCAGAGCAGGGAGAACCCCTGAGGACCCCCTTCCCTGGGTCCAACAGCCCCCCTCACCTGCCCCTCTACAGCCTCTAACGGAGTCATTCTTTTCCCTCCTTGCAGCTTCCTCATCCTCTCTTCCAGCCTCCATCTCCTGGACATTTTGACTCCATCTCTCAGCATCCCTTCCCTCACCATATCCCGACTCCCTGGACCACTCCCTTTCCAGCCCCCAATGAACAGTGGATTGGGAAGGGAGCATTTTGCAAAGTTGGAGCCCCCAGAGCTGTCCCAGGGTCGGGGGAAGGCCTGGCAGCGTAGGGATTAAATTCCCCCTGGCCCAGCCTTCTGGCCTGTTGCCAGCTTGGGTAGGTGGGGTGAGTAGAGGTGACCCCAAGATACGTATGCCTGGAGGGATATAGCTGAGCCTGCAGGGTGGGGATGGAGGGCTGAGGGGAGCCGTATGGCTCACTCTTTCTAAGCTGTCTTTTGTGAGGGATGGGGAGGAGCCTGGAAGGCCCTCTAGCTACTGGCCTGCCTCCTCCTTCCTCCCTGCTTAGCAACAGTCGCTGGGTAAATATTTGCCCCACCAGGATCGGGGCTGGAGTGCTGGCGTCAGCCCGGGCAGCTGCCCCTTGCCTCAATTCCTCGGCCTCTCCTCTGCCCAGCTTCCCACTCCTAGACCCCCTGGCCTAGACTCCAGATGTGATCCCTGCCCCTCCTCACCTCAAAGCTCAGTTCTTCCTCCCTCACGGTAGACTTCCTCCCCAACCTCCTCCCTTTACCTGCTCTTGTCTCTCCTGTCATCCTCTCCCCACTTACCCTCTGTGCTGACCTCTCTGGTCCATCTTCCACCCCTGATCCACTAAGATACCTGAGTGAGGCCCCACCCCTAAGCCAGACAGGTCCCCGGACTCTCCCCTACCACATCCCACTGAGAGCACAGCCTGGCTATGGCTCCTGGTACGTCGACGGTGCTCACTGAGCCCCAGGACCTCAGCTCTCTATTCCAACAGGAAGTATGCCCCAGCACCTAAGCCTTAGCTCAGCTCCCCGAAGCTCCAGGGGGAAAGGTGGGAGGGAGCATGGATGTTTTCATGGACACCCTGTCTGTACTCCATCCCCAGGCCAGGAAGCTCGGCTTCAGGAAGTCAGCACCGTTTTTACCTCCTCTGGGGGTAGGATTGAGGGGACCATGGCCAAGAGGAAACAGATGCCCCCTTGGCCCCTCCCTGGGCAGCCTGTGAGCACGCCAGCCTCAGCCTGTGCATCCTGTCCCCCTTCCCCGCCCCATCCCTCTTCCACTGCTTTCCCCATTACCTGTCACTGTGATGAGCCCCTTAGGAGTTGAGGGCCAAAGTGAGGAGGGCTCTCAGGGTGCCCTGTAAGCTTTAGACTTACTGGGCAAAGAGGGCCAATGGGGTGCTGCTCTAGGGTAGGCCTGTGGGCTGGCCTAAGGATGTTGGGAAGGGGAATCTGGGGAGTTGGACCAAGGCAAGTCTAGAAATGAGGGCATTGGCCTGCTTGATGCCCTGAGACTCCTCCCAGCTCTGAAGTTCTGGCTTCTAGGCAATGAATGATGAAGCACTGGCCCAAGGCAGTCCCTTCCCCGGCCCACAGGGCCTCCCTCCAGGAGCTCCTGATCTGGCAGAGCCTGCCCATCCACCTGCCCCACCTGGCAGCCCTGGCCACTTCTCCAGAAAGTGCTCCTTGCTCTGCCCCACCCATCAGGAAATTCCCTGCAGATTAACCACCATCCTCCTGGAGAGAGTTCACATTCCCAGTTGAGCCCCCTGGCCTGAGTGCCAGAGGGTAGATTTTAAAGGGAACCCTGAGGGGCCAGTCTGGTGGCACAGCGGTTAAGTTCGCATGTTCCACTTTGGTGGCCCGAGGTTGGCCAGTTCAGATCCCAGTGCAGACCTATGCACCGCTTGGCAAGCCATGCTGTGGCAGTCATTCCACATATAAAGTAGAGGAAGATGGGCATGGATGTTAGCTCAGGGCCAGTCTTCCTCAGCAAAAAGAAGAGGATTGGCAGCAGATGTTAGCTCAGGGCTAATCTCCCTCAAAAAAAAATAAAATAAAATAAAGGAGGAGCTTGGGGGCCGCAGGTCCTGGGGACCTGGGGACAGGGCTAACGAAGGTGAAGCTTCAGGACCTCTTAGTTGCACAGGCCATTCTAAGACCCTGAGAGGAGTCTGCCCATGTTTCCACATGGTCATATATCAGTGTAAATTTGCAAAAGATATTTTCATATTTTTTAAAGAGGGCCTCCCCACAAAAACTGGATGAACGTATAGCGAGACTAACTGTCCCGGTTTTAGCACTGAAAGTTCCTTGTCATAGGAAACTCCTCAGTGCTCTGCAAACTGGGACAGTTGGCCCCTCTAGCTTCAGGCCGCACGAACGTTTGGTCAGCACCGGGAGGAAGGGAGGGTGAAAGGGAACCCTTTTCTGCCTCACTTCCTGGAAGTGTGTAGGGGTGTGGGGCTTGGGGACCCTCTTCTCCAGCCCCAGTGTTGGAGTTGTGGCGCTTCTGTTTGTTTCCTTGGTAACAGAGAGAGGAAACCCTCATTTAGGAGGCCGGGGAGGCCCCAGCAACCGCACACACACAGACACACACAAGACTCCCAGGCAGCCGCCCACACGCAAGCGCCTGCGTCAGCACCAGCAGTCAGTGGGCCGCCTCAGGGCGGGGGCGGGGGGGCGGGACAACACTGCCAGAGCCAGTCAGACTACCAGCCCGTCTGATCTGTCCTTGGACCCGCCCGTCCACAGGGCCCCACCCCCGTCTCTGGTGCCCCGCCCCTCCCCTCCCCACCCCTACCCTCTCCTCCCTCACTCGCGCCAGGTGGGGAGGAGCCAGAGCTGGGGAATGGGGAGGGGAGAAGGAGATGTCACAGCTGAATTTCTGCCTGACTGGCTCTAGTCCGGCATGTCTTGTGACAGTATCGCGTATTGTGACAGTTCTTCGAGGCTGAGACTCACAAGGGGGACGATTACCTTGGCCTGGTTGGCTGGGGGAGGGGGTGTGGAATGTTGGAAGGCGCTCCTGGGCAGACTCTAGGATTTTGCTATTGGATGGGCCTCCTTGGGGTCTTGGCTGAAGAGGGGTGGGGTGTAGTTCACTTGCAGGCAGACGCCTGGGATTGGGGCCTGCTTCTGTCACTTGTCAGCTATGTAGCGTTGAGTATGTCTGTTAACCTGCCCACACCCCGATCTCCTCATCTGTGTGATGGGGATGACGCTGCTTGCTCTGTGCACCTCAAGGAGATTGGAGAGGGTTAAGGTAGTAATCTTGATTGTGAAAGGGTTGTTGCCAGGGACACCTGTCTTGGTGCGAGGTGTGAGGGGTTCATTCTTTACCCATTATCCAGCTGCCCCTTCCGGCCTGGCTGGAGCCGTGAGGGAAGATAAGTGGGCTCTGGCTCAGCAGCCAGCCTCCCCACATCATAGTAACATCAATGCCAGTCCCTTGAGGTGGGTTAGTCCTGTAAGATCTGTCCAGAGTGATGTTTTATCCCCTGTGGTAGCTTGAGATGGGGTCAGAGCACTATCTTGGGGGTTCTGGGCAGGCCTGGCTGTGTGACCTTGGGCAATTCTTTCCTCCTCTGGCCTCAGAAGCCCACTTGTAAAAAGAGGAGCTTATTCCACAGAGCCCCGAGGGCCTCCTCAGGCAGGGGCAAGGGATCGGCAGGGAGAGGCCCCCAAATCTCCCTACTTGAGAGATCCTGCCTCTGTTGTTTAGTATATTGGGCTTTTTGGGTGAGATTTCATCCAAATAAAGGGTCTCTGCCTTTACGGATGGCTGTCAATCACTCACTCCCAGCCTTCCGCTGCTAATGGCTGTGAGCCTTGGCCATCCTTCCTTGCTGAGTCTGGGCAGGAAGAAGGCAGTCTACTCATCTGTGCTACCTGAGGCCAATTACTCAAGCTCTCAGAGTCTTGGGTTCTTGGCATATAAAATACGGATAATAATACCTGCCTCATAAGGCTGAGGTGAAGATTAAATGGGATCACCTCCACAACAGCCCCTAGACTGGTGCCTGGTACATGGCAGCCACTTAAAGAACAGGCAAGTCCTTCCTCTGTCAAGGTTATACGAATCACCTGTGCATGAGTGACTCAGCAGTTCAACAGATGTTTTGCACCAGACCCTGTGATCAAAGGATGAATAGGACAGGGACCCTCCCTCAAGAACTCACTATGAAGGATTCCCAAGCCATGGTCTTGAATCTCCAAATTACCCCCACTCCCTAGACCTTCCTCAAAAGAATCACCCCTTCCCACTCCTATGGGGGAGCATAACTACTTCCCCAATTGTCTGGGACCCATTTGAATCCTCTCCCACTCCCACCTGTCCAGGATTATAGCCTGATGGTAAGATCTTGGCCTTCAGAGTCAGGCCAACCCGTATTAAGGTTCCAGTTCTAGGGGCCGGCCCCGTGGCTAACTGGTTAAGTTCGCACGCTGTGCTTCAGCGGCCCAGGGTTTTGCCGGTTTGAATCCTGAGTGTGGACATGGCACCACTCATCAGGTCATGCTGAGGCGGCGTCCCACGTACCACAACTAGAAGGACCCACAACTAAAATATATATAATACTATGTACTGGGGGGCTTTGGGGAGAAAAAGGAGAAATAAAATCTTAAAAAAAAAAAGAAAGATTCCAGCTCTAGGGGCCAGCCCTGGTGGCCTAACAGTTAAGTTCAGTGCACTCCACTATGGTGGCCTGAGTTCAGTTCCGGAGCACAGACTGCTCTGTTAGCGGCCATGCTGTGCTGGCAGCCTACATACTGAAAAATAGAGGAAGATTGGCATGGATGTTAGCTCAGAGTGAATCTTCCTCAGCAAAAAAAAAAAAAAAAAAAAAAAAAACCAGTCCTGCTACTAACCTTGTGTCCCTTAGTGGCTATAGGCCAGGGATGCTGTAAAACATCCCACAGGGCAGAGAACCTCCCCCACGACAAAGGATCATCTGACCCCAAATGTCAGTAGTGCCAAAGTTGAGAAACTCTGCCTTAAACGAATGCCTTAACCTCCCAGGGCTTCAGTTTCCTCATCTGTAAAACAGGGCTAATGTACCTTGTAGAGCTATTGTGTAGGTTCAACAAGGTAATGTAACTACCTAGTGCCTAATAATTGTAGGTACTCCATAAATATACCCCACGTGAGTGGTCATTAGCATGCCTCTGGAATCCCTCCTGGTTTCATGCTTCTGCTGAGCCCACTCCGTTTAGCTTGCCTCTTGCTAAGGCCAGGACCTCTGACTCCTTCCTGGCTGGTCTCAATGCCTCCCTTCTCTCCTCTTGACCCTAGCTTTATCAAGCAGCCAGAATCCTCTCCCTCAGACTCCAGCCCAGCTCCCAGTCCCCGCCTCCATCTCCCGCTTCTCCCGCCATGCCCTTCTTCCTACACTTTCCCGCCTCACCTCCAGCGGCTCCCTGCTCCCCTCAGCAGTCCAGGCTGCACACCCTCCTCAGCTCTTCCCACTTCAGCACCTCTGCACAGACTTCCTCCCGGCCCCAGTCCACCCCAGAACCTCCCATGCTTCCGCCAAAGTGGCATAAGGCAGTGAAGCAAGTCCTGGCTTTGGACCAGGCTGCTGGTCCGAGTTCTGAGCTCAGCCTCTGACTTACTGTCTATTTAGTTTAGGGAAGGTCACCCTCACGTGTTAAACAGGGAAATAATCTCCAACCTATGAGGTGGTTTTGGGGACCAAGTTGAGAATGTATGTGAAAACATACAACCACAAAGAGCATAAAAGTGTAGGTTATTCAGTTTGTTGAGCACTGTCCCGCTTTATATTTTTATTTTCATAGTGCTTACCACCTTCTAACAAACTGTAATTTTGTCTTTTGCTTATTTATTTATTTATTTTGAGGAAGATTAGCCCTGAGCTAAAATCTGCTGCCAATCCTCCTCTTTTTGCTAAGGAAGACTGGCCCTGAGCTAACATCCGTGCCCATCTTCCTCTACTTCATATGTGGGACGCCTACCACAGCATGGCTTGACAAGCGGTGCCATGTCCGCATCTGGGATCTGAACCGGCGAACCCTGGGCCATGGAAGCGGAACGTGCGCACTTAACTGCTGCGCCACCGGGCCGGCTCCCATGTCTTTTATTTATTGACTGTCTCCCTCCACTAGGATGTCAGCTCCATGAGGATAGGGATTTTGTCTGTTTTATTCACTGCTGTATCCCTAGTGTCTAGAGCAGGGCCTGGCACACAGTAGGTGTTCAAGAAACATTTGTTGGAGGAGGCCCAGGATGCTACGGGAACAGAGGAGGGCCCCTCCTCCAAGGTCATTGGTCTTCAAGACAAGTGCCCCTTCCACTGCCCAAACCACCCCTTGAACTCAACCACTCTATTCTGATATCACTCATTAATGCTCCAGCTCCCGGGCTTCTGGAATCCATCTGGAATTCATTGTCCAGTTGAGAGTCCTATGCTGCTCTTTAACCACTTGTGTTTGATTTTGCCTTTCCCTCTGTCTTGACTACCAGTGGGCAGCTCCCTTGAGAGCAAGCACGGTAGCTTGATCCCCATGTCTTTGATAGCCACTCTGCCCATGTTACAGATGAGGAAACGGACTCCCCGAGGATTCAGTATCTATCATCACACAGCAAGTGAGAGGGAGGATTGGAACCTGGTCTCCGCCCAGGCACAACTCCCCCCACCCTCACCCCCAGCAGGCTCTGCTCCTCTGGATCTGGCCTCCCCTGCTCTTTCCTGCTGCTTCTAGGACTGGTGATCTATGCCCTGGCAGGGGGAGAGTAGACAGACGGCATTTGGGGTCCAGAGTTAGGACTGAATATTCAGGATAAAGGCCCACTTTGAAGTTCAGGTTTAGGATTGAGGCCATTGTGGTGGTGGGGGAGGAGACACTTTGGAAAGAGCCTAGAGTGAAATTTAGGGTGAGATCTCCCTCCTTTCTCTTGCCTCTTTTCCACAAAGATGGGGAGGTCCGGGATAGGAAGGGTTAAGTGTGGTTTTGTTTCCCCAGCCAGGAGGGGAAGCCAGGCCAGGGGTGGGGGGAGGAGAGAAAGAAGAGAGAATGGATGGGGCAGAGGGGGGGCTCAGTGTGTGTGTGTGGGAAGAATGGGTGGGGCCGGGGAGGGCTCAGTGCCAGGGGGTGCTGAGGCAAAGGGAACAGCACCAGCCCTGTCCCTCACGTTTCACTGGCTCACCCACCCCGCCTCTGTTTCTGGTTTGGGGAACAGAAGAGGGAGACACAGAACAAGACTTTTTATTTTGTCTGGGAAGCTGAGGGTGGGTACCACGCCCTGGGGGGAGAGGGCTGCAGGGAGGAGAAGCCACATCCTGGGTCCCTCACCTGGTTGCATCCTGGATATTCTGCACACTGCCCAGTCACCCTTACAGAGATGGGAACCTAAGCATCTCCTCCCTGGGTCCCCTCCCTGAACACTCAAGAGTCCTTGCTTTAATCCCATTCCAGCCCCTTGTCCCCTCTGAGGCCTGGCTCCAGAACCCAGAACAGAGGACCTGTCCAGCTCTGCTTCTCTTGCGTATTACAGAAACCCTGATATCCTGGAGCTGTAGGAGTTAACAACATAATTTAATTTCCCAGGTTCCTCACCAGAGAATAAGCTGTGGGAGGCACAGGGGCAGGGCATGAAAGCACATGGGTTCTGGAGCCTCAGCACTGCCACCTCTTAGAGAGGATGAGGTGGCTGGAGGGGCCAGGACCAGGATTAGGGGAGGAGAGTGGAAGGCTGATCAAAGGGGTCCTTGGCGAGGCCTGAGCATGGAGGCTCCAGAGCCTGGGGTACAGAAGCCTGGGTGATCTTATTTTGTGAGAGGGCCTGGCCCCTCCCTAGAGCCAGTGGCAAAGCAGACCTGGCCAGAGAGGAATGTAGAGATAAGTAAGGGGCTGGCCTTTGTGGCCAGCAAGGGTGTGAGGTCTTTGCCGTCCCTTCCCCTACCTCTCCCTTTCTGGCTGAAGCCGGGATGGAGACCCAACATTGGCTGTCCAGCCCCCTGCCCTGCTCCCCCTTTCAGGCCCCTCTGGGAACCACAAAAATCTGGGACCTGGTGTCCTGGCAACGTGATGAATGCATGCACAGCTCTGGTATCTGTTTTAAATTATCCATTAAAATAAGTACAGTCCTGGAAAAAAATAAGTACAGTCCTGGAGTTGGCGGGGTGGGGTAAGGAGTGGAAAGGGACTGAATGGGGAGGAACGTAGGCAGCCTCTTTTCCAATTGCTTGCATCTGAAGGAAGGGGCAGAGGCTGGGGAGTGGGGGGCAGTGACCGGGGCCTTTTCTTGGCCTTCTCTGGGGTCTTGTGGCTTGTTGCTTGGGTCTAAGACCCAATGGTTGGTTTTGAAGGGAAATAAATTGGGGCAGAAGATAGGAAAAGAGGGACTCCAAACTCCTGGTCCTCACCCCAAAATTGAGGGTGTAAAGAAACTCAGGATCTAGAACTTTGCTGCAGGCCACCCCAACCCCCCAAGGAACCCAGGCATTCCTTCCCCACCCCACCCTGGCGTTCTGAGATGCAGCTTTGCATGGGCTGCCCACATGTGGAGGGGGGTAGGGGTGACTCACTATTACTATGGGGAGGAAAGGGGGAGCCAGTGGTGGAAGGAGAGTGAGTCACCCTGAGGGGCACCAGCCTCAGCCCTCCCCCTGCTTTCCTGGATCTGCCTGCCTCGCACTGTCCCCTGTTTTACACCCACTATTCCTCTTCCTCCCTGCCCTTTGCCCACTCACTCTCACCCCTCGGCTCTGCCCTCTACTCTAGAAGGCCTGAGGCAGTGGGGGCAAGCTTGAGGCTGGGATCGCTGAGCAGGCGGGAACGAAGACTCGAGGCTCGGCGAAGCCCCAGGCACGTGGGGGTGCGCGGGAGAAGGTGGGACCGGACCTTGCCACCGCTAGGCGGTCCTCTCCCCTCCTCACCACTCCCACCCCCACCCCTGTGGGTATGCGCCGGCCCCTTTAAGAGCCGTGGCCCCTCCTCCCATTCCCTAGACCTATTAGAGCCTTTGCACGGACACCGGTGACTCACAGTGTTCGCGGGAGCGCCGCATCCACGCCAGCCAGCCCAGATCCCGAGGTCCGACAGTGCCCGGCCCAGATCCCCACGCCTGCCAGGAGCAAGCCGAGAGCCAGCCGGCCGGTGCGCTCCGACCCCGAGCAGTCTCTGTCCTTTGGCCTGAGCCCCGCGCCCTTCCTGGGACCCCTGCCCCGCGGGCAGCGCTGCCACCCTGCCGGCCATGGAGACTCCGTCCCAGCGGCGCGCCACCCGCAGCGGGGCGCAGGCCAGCTCCACCCCGCTGTCGCCCACCCGTATCACCCGGCTGCAGGAGAAGGAGGACCTGCAGGAGCTCAATGACCGCTTGGCGGTCTACATCGACCGTGTGCGCTCGCTGGAGACGGAGAATGCGGGTCTGCGCCTTCGCATCACCGAGTCGGAGGAGGTGGTCAGCCGCGAGGTGTCCGGCATTAAGGCCGCCTACGAGGCCGAGCTTGGGGATGCCCGCAAGACCCTCGACTCGGTGGCCAAGGAGCGCGCCCGCCTGCAGCTGGAGCTGAGCAAAGTGCGCGAGGAGTTTAAGGAGCTCAAGGCACGGTGAGTGCGCCCAGGTGGCGAGCCGGGAGGGCAGGAAGTCCCGTTGCCCCTCCTCGGGTCCAGGCGGCTGATAACTTTGCCAGATAGTGTTCTCTCTCCTCGGAACTGCCCCCAGCAGGTGCCTGGCAGTGCCAAGAGAAATTGTCAAGACAGGACAGAGAAGGGAGGGGTCTCTGGGAGAGGTTGGGGTATATAAGGAATGGTGGGGCACTCAGGGCCGCGCAGGGGCTGATGGCAGACGCACCTTCTGTCAGAGTGGGATTTGTCAGCCATTTGGGTCCTGGGGGAGGGGCTTGGCAAAGCAGAACTGGCCCTGCCAGGTCTAAGAAATCTGGGCACCCAGGACACATTGCAGTGGGTGAAAGGGTCCTGTTAGTACTTTCTTGGCAGTCTTGGCACTATGCCACCTTTGCCAGACTGGGTCTGAACATATGACACCCACTAAGACAGAGCTCCCAGCTCTCCAGTGGTGCTGGAGAGAGGTCACCAAGACAGGGGGACATCCTTTTTCCCCTTCAGGAGCATGGCAGTGGCCCCGTTGGCATGACCCTTTCTGGGGTTCTTTCTAAGAGTTGGGAAGCTCTCCCTCACTCCCTGCATGTCTGGGACCTTCCCTGAGCTCTGACAGGCCCACCAAACAACTCCAGGAGAGTGGCTCTCCCGCAGCTCCCACAGCCCTTGGCCTGCTTGGCCCAGGAATGCAAAGGAGGGAGGGGGACGGAGGGCAGAGGCTCCCTGCTCAGGAAGTTGTGTTATGCCCAGGTCTGGCGGCTGCCCACCCTGGCCCTCTGCCTGGTGTCTTCGAGGGTTGGGGGCTCTGTTCCTGCCTGCCTCCCTCCTTGAGGTTAGCCACTTTCACTTTCCCAGCCTAGCCAAGCCGTCCTTGCTCAGGCCCATCCTCTCAGCCGCTGATGTATTTTGATCTTTGCCTTATTAAACTGCTGGAATACAGTAACATTTTTGAAATCCAGCCGTTGAAAGCTTCAGGCCCCTCCTACCTCACCCATCCCAGCCCCACCCAACCCCACCCTACCTGACTCCACCCTCTTTTTTAAAAAGGCCTTTGGAGCCTGGATGTTTATGCCCTCTTCTTCCAGCCCCCAAGAATTTAGATTCCTTCTCTGTATCCCCTTTTCTCTATGAAGACCCCAGCCAAAGGACACTAAAGGTGCCTGGAGATCCGCGGGGCGGGGAGAAACCTATGGTTTGATGTCCTCTCTCCCTTTATGTCATCTTCTCCAAACTCATGCTCTTCTCAGAATCTCCCTGTCTCTGTGCTCTTTCCACCCCTTCACTAGCCCTCAGCCCCAGGCCCGGTGGGTGTGGCATATCCATCCCCTTGGGAAGAGGAGACGGAAATTGTGTAGGGAGACGGGTTTATTTCTATTGATAAGGATCACTCCTGTCTTTTCCACTGGTGATACGAACAACTTAGTTAGCCGGACAGAAAGGAGGCAAGCTAGGGGAACTCCAGAGAATTAGTTAGTGTTCTAAACTAGTCCACTCAACTACCAAAGCCTCCCTTGCAGATCCCTGTGAAGGGCATTCTTAGCAGATCTTTTTCTGGGGAAGACATTGATCAGGGACCAGGACGAGTGGAGTCTATGGTCTCTTGCTAACCCGGCCACGCCAGTCTGTCTCCTCTGCCTCCTGGTGCAGCTGTCCAGGCCTGGGACACCAGGCGGGCGTGTGCACACGTGGGGCAGGGGCGGGGGTGGTGTGTGTACTTGTTATATTTAGCCACCTGCCTCTGCTCCCCCTCTGATCCTGGCTGGGGAGGCTGGGCTTCCGGAAAAGGGGGGTGGGTTTGCACACCTGGATCCCAGGCTGACGGGAGGTGGGGTGGAGAGAAAGGGGCTCAGATGGGGTTGTCTGTCCCCTTCTATGTCCCCAATGGGAGGAGCTAGGATTTGTTGCTCCCTTTTGTGTCGGCTGTGCTCAGGGTGAAGTGGAAAAGTGAGTAGAACAAAGTTTGGGAGAGAAGGAAGGCATTGTCCTAACTCCTCCCGCTAAAGCCAGAGAGAAGGTGTTTTCTGGTTTAATGTTTAATTAGAGCTCAGAGTTCAGGGCCAGGCTTTCGGTTGGGATGCACAGCTGTCTGTGAGATCCTGTGGCAGTCCCTGGCCCAGCCAAGTACCTTGACCACACCCAGGGGTTTGGGACACCCTCTTGTTGGGCTGGGTTATAGGCTCCAAGCAGAACTCCCCGCTCCCCTGGCCCCCCAAACACACATACATGCATTCTCTCTATTCTGGAGCCTGAAGGATTTGGACACCCAAGTGCAGGGAGACTGAGGAGGTTGAAAGCACCAGGGGAGGCCTGCCTGGGGTCCAGGCTTGGGCTGGGCCTCACCCCAGGCAGGACAGCTGGGTGGATGACTCAGAGCTGCCCCCTCCCTCCCACCCTGGTGGCTTTACAAGAGACAGCAGGAGACAGGGTGGAGACAGTAGCAGCAGATGTCTTGAAGGGACGGATGGGGGCCTGGATGTCTGCATCTTCTGCCCCCCACTCCCTACTGCATCCTGGGATCCTTTCCTGCCTCCTTCCTTAGGACCACTGGTGGTGGTCTGGAGCCAGAGCTCGGGACTGTAGTATGCACAAGTGGTTCTAGAGTTGAGTCCAGAGTTATGGGCTTGCTCTGCAGGATGGGGTCAGGGTCTGTGCCTTGCCATGCGGAACTGGTGGAGGAAGACTGAGTCAGAAGTGGGGAGATCCCAGTCCCACAAAGCAGAAGCGCCTCTTCCCCCCCCAGATGAGGCCGGGGAGCTCGACAACTTCCTGGATTGCCCGCCTAATGCAGCCCCAGTGGGGATAGGCCGGGATGTTCATTCAATAGGGGATAGGCAGGCCCAGGTTCATTCAAGCTCTCATCAGGATAAGAACAACCAAGGCCAGAGAGGTACAGAGACTTGTCCTATGTCACACAGCAGGAGAATGACAGGCCAGGACTTGAGCACAGGCCTTCTGTCTTCCAGTTGAGCGCTTGTACCGTTAAACTTCACTTCTCTAGCTTAGGGGGCAGGTAGGAGCATCCAGAGGGCAGGGTAGGGTGGCCGAGGCTCACTCCTGCAGCCTAGAGATTCTGCCCTGGGACCAGCGACACCTTAGTGCTTTGCTGTCCTGCAAGAGCCTGTTAACACTTGATCAAGAGTCTTTGCGCCAGCCTGTACCTGGAAAGGCCCAAGACTCTGCCAGGCCATGGATCATGGGGCAGGGTTCTGGGAGGCTGGTGACTCCTGTCTCAGGACTTGTCATGGTAATTGTCTACCTGGATCCAAAGGAGGCTGTGCCCTTTGGCAGATACATAAGGATAATGGAAATGGAGGCCTTTGAGGATACCTGGGCCCCAGTCCTCACCTGAGGGAGCCTCCTGGTGTTATCTCTCCTCCCCACGCCACATGCTGAAGTTCACATTCTGATTTGGAGAGAAAGAAGAACTTGCCACCACACCTGGGGGCTGAGCAGTATGTCAGGAGCCACAGAGAAACAAAAGAGACAATAATTCCTACAAGGACCCCGATTGCCTTGCCTCCCACAATTGATGGCCCTGGCGGGCACTTCCCCTGGCCTCCTGGAGTCTGAGACTTATGCTTACATGGGATATGTCCATTTCCAGTGATTCAGTAGCTCAGTGTCAGGGCTGGAGCCAGGGACAGCTGGGGGGACAGCTGGTAGGAGATGCCTTCACCTACCAACTGTGCCCTCCGCTCTCCTCCCCCTCACCTCCCTCCTCCCCAGCCCCTGACCACCTCTAGCAGCTGTGGCAGCCAAGACCAGGTCTGGCTCAGAGGCCTAGACACTAGGGCAGTTCATCCCATTGTCACTTCCTTGGGCCCCCAGCGTCCTGAAGGTGACACATGCCAAGCTCTAATATTCTTGGAGATATCTAGAGGGAGGTTCTTTAGGGAGGTTGCAGGGTCTCCTATCCCTTAATAAGAGGCAAGTTTGGTTTACTAACAAAATGACAGGTAGTGTGAGGTAGTGGTAACAGCCCTGGCCCTCGGTGTCCTTTAGTTCTCGGCTTGGTCCTATCACTAAATTGCTGTGTGACCTTGAGCAAATCATCTCCCCTCTCTGGTTTTCCCTAGCTATAAAAGAAAGGGGTTAGAGCAGAAGGTCTCCAGAGATCCCTCAGGTTCCAAAGTAGTACAATGACCCACCAAGTGAGAAAACAGTCCTCTAAAATGCCAAGCTATAAATATTAAAATCAAATATAATTAATAGCCAGTGCTACTCTCAATAGAAATATTTCCCACAAGCTGTGGAATTAGAAGTATTAACACCTGTCTCTATTTCTCAAAGAAAGTTCGCTAGAAAAGGTTAATTATTATGACATTATACTCTTGCCTTCTGCTTTGTTTTTATTGCTAGTAGGAAAGGACACTTGGTTATCAATGCCTGTCCCTTCACGACAGTGGAAAGGGCTGTGCTGTGCAGAAGGAGGGGAGAGTCCCACTGACCTGTGTTGGGGGTAGAAGGGAGGCCCTGGAAAGGCAGGACTATTCCCTTAGAGCTGGCCAGGATTAGACAGCGTGTGCCTGGAGCCAGAGGGAGGAGCAGGGTGACCTTGAACTGCGCCCATTCTGGCTCCCCCAACCTGAGGTTGGGCTGTGAGGAAGTCTTGCCCCTTAACAGTCCCTTAAGGAAGGGGACAGAATCTAGGAGGGAGGTGGGGTTGTCGGGGAGGGGGAGGGGGTGCTCCCTGTCCCTTTGTGGGAGAGGAAGCCTGAATCCTGCCTGTCGAAGCCAGGAATAATTCTGGCTGGGATCCCAGTCCCGGCAGAGGAGCTGAGTCACGCTAGAGGGCAGAGTGGAGAGTGGACAGGAGACCCCGAGCTTGTCCAGTCAGAGAAGAAAAGGCTGAAGGGTGGCCTTTTATTGAGAACTACCATGGGTGTTCTTAGTAGCGGCAAGAAGGATGAGGGTGTGAATCATATGGGGGACGAATGGGGGGGGGCACAGGACACATGAGTCCCTTTAGGACTGGCTCAGGGGAGCTAGAGACCCTTCATATCAAGGGGTCTGGTTTCTGGGCAGTTGAGTGGAGGCTGTTTGGGATTGCCAGGGCTCCCCCTTCCTCCCGGAGCTCCAACGCTGCCCCCCTCTGCCGGCTGGGAGAGAGAGTTGCATCTTCCTAGGCTGGAGCTGGAATGCAGTGGGACCAGAACTCCTAGGTCCTCCCCCACTACCTTTCCTGGTCGTGGGGTGCGGCTCCAACCCCCTCCTGCTGTTGTCAGAGTTAATAGCCATGAACCACCAGATGGAGGGTTAATATGTCCTAAGAAGAGACTTTGTGTTGGCTTGTTGTGAGGATCCCCTAAATGTCCCTCCTTTTGGCCAGTGGCCTCCCTCCTTCCCCTTCCCAGAACATTCTACCTCTTCCTAGGCCATCCCTCACCCTCCACGCCTCCATTTCTTTTCGTCTGTTCCCAGGCTTCACTCCTGCATTTTTGTGACAACACAGGAATGAATTCTGGAGAGACAGGCCAAGAAGAAGGAAAGTGGAGTTTGGCAGGGGACCTTGAGGGAGCGGTTGGTCAGGAAGCCAGCCGCCTGTTATCCGGGACCCCAGTGCCCTGGCCTGTGGCGGCAGGCTTCTCCTGCCTCTGTACAATGCCACGTTGATACGCCCAGCAGCTGTGACTCAGGCCTGGGGCCCTGCCAGGCCCAGCGCTCTGCTGGAGTTACGTCTGAACATGTCAACAGGCCTCCTGTCCCCCATCTCAGCACCAGTTCCCCCACCCCAATCCTCCCTCTGCCTGGAATTAAGACCTACCTTTGTCTGGGGGGGAGGACCGCTGGGAGGGAGCTTGGCGGCTCTGGAAGGGGATCTAAGGGACCTCAGACCCTGGGCATATGTGGTGGGTGTCATGCCCAAGAGAGGCATGCGGAAGCAGAGCCCTGCCTGCAGCGGCTGTATGTGCCTGTGTGGGGAGGTTGGGGGTGAGGGGTCCACACTGGGGGACCTACCATGTGCTTTCCGCGTGTAAGACATTCAGAACGTCACAGGGTGGGGTTTGAGGAAGGCTCAAGGGGCTTCTAAGTCCCTGGAATACCTGCCCCCTCAGTTCCTCTCTTCAAGGTCTCCTTTCCAGAGACGGATGGTGCCTCGAATGCCAGAATGGGGAAGCTAGATGTCCCAGGCTTCCCGCATCCTGCCCTTACCTGAGAGTGATGGCAGCCCCACAGACCAGCCCAGAAACCAAGCACTGGTTACTTTCGGGGGTGGGGGAAGTCAAACCTCATGGCTTCCACCCAGGGTGGGAGTAGTGATGTTTGAGGGCTGTTTCACTAGGTCTCTGTGTCTTTCCTGACTGGGGTGTCTCCCAGCAAGCGAGGCAGAGGTAGAGCCGTCTCCCAGGCTTTCTTCCTGGGTGTCTCTGTGCTGCTTTCTGCACCCGCTGCATGCACAATGCCATTTTCTGTGTTCTGTCCCTGTCTGCTGTGTGTCCTCAGATGACCAGGGGCAGGTTTTCAGTGTCTGCGCCTGCCCTTCTCCAGGCCTTGGTATTCCCATCTGTAAAAGTACGGGATTTGGACCAGGAGGAGGTCCCTCTAGCAGCCTTGGGCATATGAACCTCCTAGTCTCAGGGCATTCGGGGGACATAGAGAAAAAGCCACCAAGACACTTGCAACATAAGTGGAAAGAGAACAAGCCAGCAGGTGAAACAATGGCTGAAGGCAGCAGGGAAGGGCTGAGGTGGGGCTCAAGCGAGGTGGGGGGTGGATTTGGATGGATGGAGGGAGGGAGGGAAGGAGGATATATTACACAGGGAGGAGTTGCTGGAACAAAAAGAAGGGTGGTAGGAACGTGCAGGCTGGCTTGGGGTAGCCGCAGGAGACGCCCCACCGCCCGCCCGGAAGTCAGCCTGGGCAGAGGTCTAGCCTCCTGGGACTGTCGCCAAGCCAGGAGGGCAGGGACTCCCTGCTCCCCACTCCACCCTGCCCTGCCCTGCCCAGCCACAGGGGGCGCTCTTTCCTGTGAGGCAGGAAATGCCCCCGGGGGCTTAGAGACCTTTGCTGCCCTGTCTCCCCTCCCCCTCCCAGGGTCTCGCCCAGCGATGGGGAACTCCGTGAGCTGGTGAGGCTGAGGGGCTGAGCCACTAAGGGGTGGCCAGCAAGGGGACTTGGGCGGGCTGAGGGAACCCCTGCAGGGCTAGGCTAGCTCCTCAAGTGCCCCCTTGACCATCTTCCCCTCCTACTTCTTATTTTTAGCTCCAGCCTGATGTCTCTGCTGCCGTTGTCTCTTCCTCAGCCTGGGGGAGGAAATGGGGGCCTCTCCCTCTGGGCCTAGCAAGTTGCCCCCCACAATGGGGCCCAAAACGGCCTGAGGCCAGCCCTGGTTTCCATATCTGGCATCGGAGCTGGGCTGAGGAGGGTGACTCAGCGGGTGGGTCAGCGCCTGGCCCAGTGCCCACCCAGCCCCTTTTCTGTGCCGGGCCCCTATCTTCCCCCGAAAGCAACGCCCAGAGTCCTGGCCTGCAGTGGCCCTGGAGCAGGGCTTCTCTCACCCGCCAGCCTCAGCCTAACACTGCCAGTCTTGGGCCAGGCCAGCCAGCTCCCAGCTCTCATTTCTACTGACTCTTTTCCTCTCTGCTGCCCTGCCCTCCCCCACCCCACTCTCTTCCCTCCTTCTGAAATCAGATTTGCCAGCTGTGGGGAGAGTTAGAAACAGGATGCCCAGCCCCTGTGGCCTTACGAGGCCGCTGGGATGGAGCCGTTCCTGTGCTTGAGGAACCTGGCAGATGCAAGGGAGAGAGCTGGCCCCCACTGGCGTGGCACGGGCTGGGGCAGGACATGGGCAAAGCCAGGGTCTCCCCTGTGAGCACTAGAGGATTTCCCGACCCCTGCCCGGGAATTGTCTGCCTGAGGATGAGTCACCTGCTGAACCCCTGGTTCCCACCCTTCCCAGCTCCCCTTGCCTGCCCCACCCTGTCCATCCTGCCAACCCAGTGTGGGATGGTAGTCGGCACGTGCCCAGCTTTCCTACTGCCAACCCCCAATGGACTTGGGCACGGGCAGCACCAGTACCCTCGGGCTGAACGCCTGGCCAGTGCGGGCTGGGGTCCTAGCTAGGTCTGAAGACCCCCAACTAGGGAGGAAATGGCTTTTGGAGCTGGTGGGCAGGCAAGGCTGGGGAGGAGGTAGGAGAAGTGCTGGGCTCTGCAACCACCCCCCCCCCCACCCCCTACCCCCGGCCATTTCTTGGGTTATGCGTGTGGCTTCCTGGCCACAGAGCTCCTGAGGTCTGAGTCATGAGCCCATGGGTGATATTGGCCTCTTCCCCACATATGGGAGCTCCCTGCCTGACAGAAAACCACAGAGGCTCTTCTCGCTTCCCCCTCTTTGCTCGTGGTTTCCCTCATCTGCAGGGTGTGTCTCTGTCCTTTAATCGCATCTCTTTCCAGCGCTAATCAAAGCCTCTAGGAAGGAAAGGGAAATAGCCCCTTTTATTTCTTTGGAGGCCATGATAGCGGGGCAGGTGCTGAAGCAGGAGAGCACTGCCACCAGCTTGGCTACGGACCTGCTGCGGGACCCTGGACGTAGCTCTAGACGCCTCATTCTCCTCAATCATGTATAATAGCACCTGTCTCATAGGCAAGCTGTGAAGATTAAGTGAGTTAACATGGTAATGTTTAGAGCAGTGCCTGGTACATAATCAGCTCTATGTAAGTGTTTGCTGTCATTATAGTATTATTATTATTATTATCACCACCCCACCTTTGAGAGCAGTAGGAAGTGAAGAGGTCAGACTGAAGGAGAAACTCCTGGAGTTGTCAGACTGTAAGCTCCCGGAGGGCAAGGACATGCGCCCTGTTTTCCTCAGTCAGCGTCAGCCTGGCGCTGCCATGGGAAGGCTAGTTCCAAGGAGAACTCCTGGAGTTCCTCTCCTGGTGTCTGAGGAGGCCAGGGAAGCAGGACTGGGGAAGAGATGCCCTTGAGATGTCTCCTGAAGGCATCGCATCGCTCCTTCCTGCTTCTCCCAGCTCAGGCTGGCTGGGTCGGGGGAGCCCTCTTCCTCCTCTGGCTTCTCCGTCCTCCAGACCTGTGGCTGAGAAAGGCAGTGAGGTGGACGAGAGGAGGAGTCCTGATCTGCAGCCAGAATTGACTGTGACCCCATCCCTGCTGCTGCTTGTAGTGCTTGACACCAGGCCATTCACCTTCCTCTTCTGTGCCTCAGTTTCCTCATGTGTAAGAGGAGGAAGTGAGCTGAACCCACTCTAAGCTCCTAGTTCTCTAAGTTCCGAGGGCCTCCTGGTGCCGGCCAGCTGCAGCCGTTAGCCTGCGGGGTAGGGAGGCCTCTTCTGGGAAGCCCCTGCCAGCCTTGGAGTCGGCCCAAGGAGCTCGGAATCTAAGTCGGCCGCGTCGCTTCACTTTACCAGCGGTTTTTCTTCTTTTTCTCTCCTCCCTCTGCAGCCGCCTCAGCTTCGGAAAAGTTCTGAAGTCATGGAAAGTTGGGGCTGTGCTCCCAGCCAGGGGCTGGGCCGGATGGCAGCCAAAACCTGAGCTGGGTTTTGACTTTATTTTTAGCTTTTCTGGCTGAGACGGAGGAGGGGAGACATCCTCCAGTTCTGGAAGGGCCTCTTTTCACAGGAGACAGACACTGTTGCATTAAACAGCTTGTTCTGAGGTGTGGCCAGAAGCCTGGACAGAGCAAGCACGCAGGCTGGGGCGCTGCCTCCAGGTCTTCCGGTCCTGCCCCTGCCCTTGTGGGCGGCACTCGGGGGAGCCCAGTTGGAGGGGAGGTGACTCCTGTTTGGAATCTCCTAAGCTGGTGGCAAGAGAACACAGCCTTGGGCGGCCCCTCCCTCCAGAGCTTCCTCTAGTCTAGTCTTCTCCATCCCGCGTCACAGTGAATCGTTGGGTCTTTTGGAGCTTAGGGCTTCTGTGGCAGGAGAAAAATCTTGGCAGGGCCACTTTTTTCCTTTTCAGGATGGATTTTTCCCCCCGTCCACATTTGGTTTTCCTTCATTCCTTCTGCCGTGGTGGGCTCTGTGCTTAAGGGTTGATGAGTTACAGACAGCAGCCAGGACCAGGCCCCTTGGATCTTTCCCTCCACTCCCTGGTCTGCTGCTTTCTCTCACCCTATAGTGGTGAAGGGATCTTAACATCTGGAAAGTTCTTGGGTGACCTGGAGGTTTTTAAGAAAACAGAACTCCTCTGTTTCTCTAGTTCACTATCCAGCAAAAAGAATCAGGGGCCCAGAAAGGGGAGGGAGGTGGCAGAGGGAACCCCTGTTGGGTTGATTCTAGCTAAAGCTTTACCCAGTTTGAGGAGTGAGGAGGTTCAAGGCTGGAGCCCAGATGGACCCGGAGGCCACATCTGGAGCCTGATGCTGAGGCTGTGGTTAACGGGTGGACTCAGCCTTCTCTCAGGCTCTGACAAGACCCAGAGGGAGTGAGGCTGGAACCCCCGTGCTCTGCCCAGATCAGGGACCTGGACCAGGTCTGAGAAAGGGGAGGGTCAATCCTGTGCCTGGTTGTCCTCATCCCAGGTCTCCCTGAGCTTTAACAAGACTCCCTCCCCACAGTCCCCAGTGTGTAAAAGGGACTAGGAGAGGTGACCAACATTTTGGGGGCTCAAACTGAGAAGCATTAGGGATGCATGGACCCCAGGGCTGGGAGCCTGGCTGTCTGGGTCCCCACAAAGAGAGAGGCTTGGCTGAATGGCAGGTGGGTGGAGTCAAAGAGGAGAAGGTTAAAGCCCTGCGTGGGCAGGGGCAGGAGACAAAGGTGGCCCTGTCTCTTTGGGAAGGAATGGGAGGGGAAAGAGGGAAAAGCATTCATCTCCTGGGATCCAGCTTTGCCCTTGGCCCCAGGCACGTTCCTGAGCACTGAGTCATGGGAAGGGTGGAGAAGCAGGAAGTGGGTTTTGGGGACTTTGGGGGAAGTGGGAGTCCAGCCCCAGAGGCAAACAATGCAAAGAACCTAAAGCCAAGGATGCCCCCTCCTGGCAGGTTGAGGGACAGCAGTGCCAGGCCCCAGACTGACCTCCAGGGAAGCAACTTGCCTATCTCCCTGGGAGACCTGGTTTTCTCTAGGGACACGGACTCCTCCTCTTAAACCCACTCTTCTCTCTCTTCTTTAGCAATACCAAGAAGGAGGGAGACCTGATGGCCGCGCAGGCCCGGCTCAAGGACCTGGAAGCTCTGCTCAACTCCAAGGAGGCAGCGCTGAGCACTGCTCTCAGCGAGAAGCGCACCCTGGAGGGCGAGCTGCACGATCTGCGGGGGCAGGTGGCCAAGGTGAGGCCACCTTCCAGGGCCCGCCCATGACGCCACCTGACACACACACCCTGGCCCCAGACAAATGCACACTCACTCTTCCACCCCAGTCGCCTTCAGGAGGTGTCTGGTCTGACCTGTCGTCACGTGGCATCAGAGCCATGTGCCTGTCCTAGCATCATTTCACCCATCCAGACCATATTTCATCTTCCTTTGCTGCCTGTGGTATCTCGCACAGTGAATTTAAAATAATCCACAAGTCATTGCCACTGAACTCACGTTATAAGCTAGGGAACAGAATCAAAGAAGCCAGCTTGTTCCCAATGTCACAGCCTCATCTGCTCATGGCAGGGCCAGGACTAGAGTCAATTGGCAAGCTTCCCTCCTGGGCCCTCTCCCCTCCCAGGTCCTGCCACTGCAGCACACTGTGGAGAGACCGGGAGATGCCAGCAGGTTGACTACAAACCTAAGGCTGGACCATTCCCCTCCCAGGTCTCCGACCTCCAGCTCCACCCTCCCCCCAGCCCTTCCCAGTCGCACTGGCCAGCCTCTACTTTGGAAGATGAGAATCTAAGGAAGGTGCTCCCCTGCTCAAACTTCTTCAGAGCTTCTTTTTTGTGGCAGATAAGGGCATCTCTTCATGATCCAACCCCTGCCTTCCAGTCTAGCCACCTCTCCCATCACTCCACTCGCCGACCCTGTCCTTCAGGCTTCAGCGGTACTGATCCTCCTGAAGATCCTGAAGAACACATGTGTGCCTTCAGACCGCTGGGCCTTTGCACTTGCTCTTCTCTGCCCTGTGGTTACAACAGTGTCCCTCCCCAGACCCCACTACCTGTCCCTCAGGTCTCAGCCTCTTGCAGAGGCCTTCCCAGAACCCCCTGAGCCACCCCAGGCACACTTTAGTTCCCTCCCTCATGTTTCCTCTATACTTGGGACTACCTCCTTCATAGCAATTGGCAGGTTGTGCCAGAGAGGGAGGGTGCTATCTTTTTTTCTTAGCACAGTACCGACCTAGAGTAGTTCCTGTGAGTGAGTAGGTATCATCACCTCTGTGGGCATCCAAGGCTCTCATCACTCCCCTGGACCTGGTTCCGCACATGTAAAGGGGTGCGCTGGGAACAGCCCATTGCTCAGCTTCCTTCCAGCTCTGATGCTCTGTGACCCCTCTCCCTGACCTCTGCCCCTTTTCTGTCAGCTTGAGGCAGCCCTGGGTGAGGCCAAGAAGCAACTTCAGGATGAGATGCTGCGGCGGGTGGATGCTGAGAACAGGCTGCAGACCCTGAAGGAGGAACTGGACTTCCAGAAGAACATCTACAGCGAGGTGGGGATTGTGCCCTGCAGGCCAGAGGACTGGGGCTGGGTGGTGACAGACACCAGAGTTGGGGCTGGTGAAAGTGGGGCTGACAGTGGCTCATGGGGTTAGGACTGGGCAGGAAGCTCAGCCACCTGGGTCTTGGCCTCTGAGGATTAGTTCTGATTTCGGTTTCTGTGTCCCACTCTTCCAGGAGCTGCGTGAGACCAAGCGCCGCCATGAGACCCGGCTGGTGGAGATCGACAACGGCAAACAGCGCGAGTTTGAGAGCCGGCTGGCGGATGCCCTGCAGGAGCTGCGGGCCCAGCACGAGGACCAGGTGGAACAGTACAAGAAGGAGCTGGAGAAGACCTATTCTGCCAAGGTGCCTGCTCTTCCCCGGCTCCCTCGCTGCCTCTGCCCCCAGCATCCCTACCCCTACCCACCCTGGAATGTTCCGGGGGGATCAGGCAGATGGTGGTGGGGAGCTCAGGGTGCTCAGGACCTGAAGCTGCAACAATGGTGGCCTTCTCAGTTCCCTCCCTCTCGGTCTTGCAGCCCTAACCCTGTGTCCTCCCCTCCAGCTGGATAACGCCAGGCAGGCAGCTGAGAGGAACAGCAACCTGGTGGGGGCTGCCCACGAGGAGCTGCAGCAGTCCCGCATTCGCATCGACAGCCTCTCGGCCCAGCTCAGCCAGCTCCAGAAGCAGGTGAGGCCCCACCCCTTCTGTCACTGGGCAATAGTCTGGGCAAGACGTAAGGTGGAAGGAGGGGGTGGGGGCTTCCTGAGGAGGGGAGGCGGGGAGTGAGGAGTGAAACATGCCCCCAGGACCACAGACTGAGTAAGGGACCTAGCATTTGGAGTCAGATGACATGTTGGCTATTGCAGGACTGCCTCTCATCTGGCCGGTATTACCTTCACTTCTCAGAGCCTTGGTTTCCCATTTGAAAATGGAGATCATTTTTATCCTCCCTAACTCACAGATCTGCCACGACACGCAACGTGAGGTGTTAAAAGCATCAGTATTATTCTAGCAGGCTGTGCCATTTGTGACAGGAGGAAATAGGTTCTAGCCTCAGAATTAGAGATTTCAGTTAGATATTGGGAAGGACTTCCTAGTTGCTAGCCAAGGCGATGTTGAGGAGGGTGGCTGAGTGTCCCCCACGCCATCCACAATCCTCCCTCTCCATACTCGGGGCCCTCGGGAGTTTACCAGACCCCTGCCTCCCTCACCCAGCTGGCAGCCAAGGAGGCGAAGCTGCGGGACCTGGAAGACTCGCTGGCCCGCGAGCGGGACACCAGCCGGCGGCTGCTGGCAGAGAAGGAGCGGGAGATGGCGGAAATGCGGGCAAGGATGCAGCAGCAGCTGGACGAGTACCAGGAGCTGCTAGACATCAAGCTGGCACTGGACATGGAGATCCACGCCTACCGCAAGCTCCTGGAGGGCGAGGAGGAGAGGTGGGCTGGGGAGGAGTCCGGGAGGGGCTGGCGACCACCTCTGGCCCGCAACCGGCCTTGACCAGGCCCCCCACCTTGTCTCCCCTCCCCAGGCTGCGCCTGTCCCCCAGCCCCACCTCGCAGCGTAGCCGTGGCCGTGCCTCCTCCCACTCGTCCCAGACTCAGGGTGGGAGCAGCATCACCAAAAAGCGCAAGCTGGATTCCACCGAGAGCCGCAGCAGCTTCTCACAGCACGCGCGCACCAGCGGGCGCGTGGCAGTGGAGGAGGTGGACGAGGAGGGCAAGTTTGTGCGGCTGCGCAACAAGTCCAATGAGGTAGGCCCCCCGGTCAGGTCAAAGGGAATACGGCCAGGTTAGGGAGAAAAGCTGAAAGGTGAAGGGATAGTTTGGAGAGAAGAGTGTTCCTCTACTCAGAGGCAGACCCGGGTGAGTGTGTGTCTCCTCCACACTCTAGTTCCGCCCTGGCTCCAGGACTCATTGCAGGCTGTGAGACCCTAGGCAAATTACCTCTCAGAGCATTAGTTTCCTAGTCTGTAAAATGGGGATGAATAATGGTCCCCAACTCTTTGAGTTGTTGGGAAGATGAAAGTATCAAATGTGTCCGGCACAGCATAAGTGCCCACGGATCGTAGCTGTTATCCTTGAGGGAGAGGGCAGGGAGGGGGAGTGGAGGGAGAGGCCTCTGGTTGCGGTCTGCCTGAGCCCTTGAGCAAGACAAACCCAAGAGCCTGAAGGAGCCTCCCCCACCTTCACCTTCCCTCCTTTCCTGGCAGGACCAGTCCATGGGCAATTGGCAGATCAAGCGCCAGAATGGAGATGATCCCTTGCTGACCTACCGCTTCCCACCAAAGTTCACCCTGAAGGCTGGGCAGGTGGTGACGGTGAGTGGCAGGGTGTTTGGGACTCTGGGGCGGCCTTGAGTGGGGATGGGTTGGCCTGAGGATGGGAACGTTGGAGTGAATGCCCTTCTCTATTCCTCCCTCCCCAGATCTGGGCTGCAGGAGCTGGGGCCACCCACAGCCCCCCTAGTGACTTGGTGTGGAAGGCGCAGAACACCTGGGGTTGCGGAAACAGCCTGCGCACGGCTCTTATCAACTCCACTGGGGAAGTGAGTATGCTGCAGGCTGGCCTCTTGCTTGACAAGGCTCCCCTGGGGGCCAAAATTGGAGCCGGCTGCCCCCAACCCCAGGAAGCCAATTCAAGGCCACCTACCCCTAGCTCGCCAGGGCAGTCCCAGGCCCCAACTCTCCACCCAGTGGGCAGACCACAAGATGCCTCCCCCAGCAGCATGAGGAGTGGAAATTAGACAGCGAGGATTGTTAAAGGCAGACCATAATCCTACCCAGAGAGCTTGACAGTGTCCCTCTGGGGTAGAAACAAGTTCTTTAGCTCCAACACCACAGAGGACAGAGAAAGCAGCAGGCTGGACAAAGGGCTGGCCACCAGAAAGGTTCTTAGGTGGTCACTGTGGGTGGATATGCTGCACACCCCTCCCCTGCCCCTGGCCCCCTAACCCTTGGGCCTGGTCCCGTGTCCCTGGCAGGAGGTGGCCATGCGCAAGCTGGTGCGCTCAGTGACTGTGGTCGAGGATGACGAGGATGAGGATGGAGATGATCTGATCCATCACCACCACGTGAGTGGCAGCCGTCGCTGAGGCCAAGCCCACCCTGGGGCACCCAGCCAGGCCTGGGGACAGCCTCTCCCCGGCTTTGCCATGCCAAAGATCTTTTCATTAAAGAATGTTTTGGAACTTCACTCGCTGCCCTGGCTTTTCTTCTCTCTCCTCCCTATACCTTGAACAGGGAACCCACGTGTCTGGGTGCCCTACTCTGGTAAGGAAAGGAGTGGGCACTTTCTGATGCCATGGAGTATTCCTATGGGAGCAGTGGACAAGGGTCTGGATTTGTCTCCCGGGAAGGGGAAGGGAGGACAGATGTGGGGCACCCAGCCCTGCCTCTCTCCCCCCATTTCTGTTGCATGCACTTTCTTTCTTGTCCCTTCCCCATTCCTCTTGCATGCACGTCTTCTCATGTCCCCCATTTTTCCGGCAAGAATCTTCTCTCTCATTCCTGCCCTCCCCAATTTATTTTGCATGCCTGCTGCCCTACAAGCTTGCCTGCTCTCTCTTAAACTTCGAGTAGCTAGGACAGAATCAAAGCCACAGTTCCAGTGCGCTGTCCCCAAGTCTTCCTGACCCTTCTCCCCTTTCATATCTTACTGCCCACCCCCCAGCCCCAGCCTCCCAGGCCCTATCACCCATCCACCCTCTGGTTCCTTGAGGATGGAACCCCACCATCCTGCCTGGTGGCTGGGAGTCTGCAGGAGCGAGCCTGGGTGTTAGGCCTGAGTGGTCAGTCCCAGGCTCGCCGTCCCGCCTGAGCCTTGTCTCCCTCCTCAGGGCTCCCACTGCAGCAGCTCGGGGGACCCCGCTGAGTACAACCTGCGCTCACGCACCGTGCTGTGTGGGACGTGTGGGCAGCCTGCCGACAAGGCGTCTGCCAGCAGCTCGGGAGCCCAGGTGGGCGGATCCATCTCCTCTGGATCTTCTGCCTCCAGTGTCACAGTCACTCGCAGCTACCGCAGTGTGGGGGGCAGTGGGGGTGGCAGCTTCGGGGACAACCTGGTCACCCGCTCCTACCTCCTGGGCAACTCCAGCCCCCGAACCCAGGTGAGTTGTCCCTTTGCCTCCACACTCTACAAACAGAGGACCCTGGTCCTTGAGGGTTAGGACAAGGTGGCCTTGTTGGGGGGAGAGCCTTCTCTTCCGCAGCCCGGGGGAGTGGGACCCTCCTCCCCGCAGCCCAATATCCTAGACAGTCCACCCCTGCGTCCTGCCCCTCCCGTCTGAGCCCCAGACTGGAGGGCAGGGGCAGGCTGAGGGTCAGGGGAGGGAACATGCGGAGCCAGGCACTGCCACTCACACCTCTGCCCTTCTCTCTTCTCTCTTAGAACCAGAACTGCAGCATCATGTAATCTGGGACCTGCCAGGCAGGGGTTGGGGCTGAGGCCTCAGGCTTCCTCCTCACCTCATGCCCACCCCCACCCCGCACCTCATGGGAGGGGGCCTGAAGCCAAAGAAAAATACCCCTTTGTTTTTTTCTTCTATGTTTTGTTTTTTTTTCTAAGAGAAGTTATTTTCTACAGTGGTTTTATACTGAAGGAAAAACACAAGCAAAAAAAAAAAAAAAAGCTTCTATCTCAGTCTCCCCCTCCTTTCCCCTGCTTCCAGGGAACTCCATATCTGCCTTAAAACCAAAGAGGGCTTCCTCCAGGAGCCAAGGGAAAGGGATGCTTTTACAGAGCCTAGTTTCTGCCTTTCTGCCCTGCCTGCTGCCCGCACCCCGGGGACCCTGTGACATGGTGCCTGAGAGGCAGGTGTGGAGTCTTCTCTGCCAGCCTCCGAGGGAGGAGGGCTGAGCCAGGCCCCCGCGCTGGTCCCCCGTCCTCCCACTACACCTGGCTGAGACTCCTCAGCCTGCCCTGCCCCCAGTCCCACCCCTGCCCCAGCCCCGGGGTGACTTGACTCCCAGGTACCAGCTGCGCTTGCTTTTTCTGTATTTTATTTAGACAAGAGATGGGAATGAGGTGGGAGGTAGAAGAAGGGGGAAGAAAGGTTAGTTGGAGCCTACCTTCACCCAGCTTTCGAGCTGGGGGTGGGCTCTGCCCAGTCACTGGAGGGCCAGGTCAAGTGGGTGCAGAGGAGGAGGGAGAGGGAGGTCCAGTAGAAAGGGTGAGAGCCTGCTGGGGCCCATCCCAGAGGAGCAGGGTGAGCAGGGGTGGAGGGTGTGTGGCAGCGGTTTTTGGCAAACACTAAAGAGCCCCTTGCCTCCCCGTTTCCCGTCTGCACCCCTCTCTCCTTCCCGAATCAATACACTAGTTGTTTCTATCCCTGTCTACTGTGGTGTCTGTCTTTGTTGGTGGGCGTCACCGTGTGTTCCGAGGGCCAGAGACACACACAGATGTCGTGGTCACTCGCATCCTCATGCTCATGGCTGCCCAGCCTCGCCCCTGCTCTGGGGGAGACGAGACAAAGCCCTCAGAGCACTCCAGGTCCACATCTGGCCACCTGGTGGTGGCTGATGGGAGAGGCTTTGACATGACCAATGTGTGCCCACGGCAGGGCTCTCTCCTTGTGATGTCCCTCGGAGAGGTAGAGCCGGAAGGGGGGCATTTCCTTCTTCACTTCTTCATCCAACCAGCACTTATCGAAGGCCTTCTACATGCTGGACCCTGAGCTTGGCATGAGTACTAAGACATACGACACGGACCCAGTCTGAGGGTGGTGACATCTCAGGACCTGGGGCAAGGATAAATGGTGGGGAGGGAGCAGAAGCTAGTGAGGGCAGCAGCATAGGAGTGGGACTGACTTTGCAAGCAAGCAGTTGGTGTCCCTTTGTGCCACACTCTGCTCAGCTCGGAGATAGGGAAATGAGCAAGACAATATGTTCAGAGTCCTCAGGGGATGTGCACTCCTGTGGGGGTCTGAAAACGTGGACTGCTGTGGCCAGAGGGACGTGTCAGGCAGAGTGGGAGCCTCAGAGAGGGAAACGGCTGATAATCCGGGAGAATGAGGAGCCCAGACTGAGGGAAAGGGCCCCAAACAGGAAAAATGAGCTACAGAAACCAACCCGTCTCTGGCCCTTTATAGATTCCAAAACATCTTTGCACTATTTCATTTGACCCTCACACCGTCTTGAGAGGTGGATATTGTCCCTTTGCCCCTGGAAATGGGGCTCAGACTTAACTTGCCCAAGGCCACATAGCTAGTAGGTGGCAGAGATCCCAAGGTGGCTGCACACCTCTGCGCCTGTGACATCATGTTCAGCTTCTGAACAAAAAATAGTGATGATAAAGTATGTTTATGTTCCTGGGGGGCAGAGGAGTGGAGCCTACAGTCAAAAGTCAGTGAGAAAAAGAGCACGTCTGGGATTATAGGAAACCAGATTGGAAAAGGCAAAATGGTGAGAGGAGAGAAGCCTCGGAAGTCATGCTGGAAACCCCTAATATCCCCTGGACTGAGACCGGGGGCCTCTGGGAAAGGGATGCTGAGAGGAGAGGGTGTGGGCTGGAGGAAGAGGTCCTTGCCTGGGGTGGGCAGCTTCGAAGAGGGAAACTCTTCCTCTCCCAGCCCAGGGAGAAAGCACCGCGGGCCCCAGTGGGAATGGGGTCTTGACCTGCAGCGAACGAGTCCCATGAGGGCCAAGTGCACTTCCCAAGCCGGGCACCTGGGGGCGCCAGAGCCCTACCCACGGCCGCCAAGTCGTCCGCGCACCCTGGGCTGGGGTCTCTCGCAGCTCAGCTGAACCGGGTGGATGGCGCGGGCTCTGAACACAGGAGGCCGTGCGGGCACTGTGGCCGGGGGAACACCAGCAGGAGCAGGAGAGGTCCCTGCTCTTGAGGAGGGCTGAGACGCGTAAGGCAAGTCCGCAACAACTGCGGCAAAACAGCCTTGCGGTGGAATTGGTGGCCCCGGACTCGCGCAGCTAGAGCGTCTGCACGTGTGGTTGCCTCACATGATGCTCGCAACACAACTCGGCGCTCAGCAGGCCGGGTATTTAAAAACAAAAAATTTTCTGTTAGAATGTAACGCATACTGTGTAGTAAACCTAAAAACACGGCTAAGTACAGAGAAGAAAAAAAAAAAAGTCATCGGTTTTCAGTTACCCAGAAGCAACCACTTCTTTCCAGATTTTTTTCCTGAGCATGTACTTCACATAGTTAAGATCTCACTAGGTCTTAAATTTTGATTCTGCTTTTCGCAGTTAGCATGCATAAGCACTTTCCAATGTTGTTTCAAAGTCTATAAACATTCTTTTAAAATAACATTGATTCTTTTTCTGTTTGTTCATGTAATACTTGGCCATTACAGAGAGGGTAGAAAAAGAAAAAGAAAAAAATACTAATCATCTGTACTTCCACTACTCAGCAATAACTGCTATGAACATTATGGTGGGAGGCCTTCAAGCATTTTTTGTTTCAATTTTCCTTTTTTTTTTTTTTTGAAGATTAGCCCTGAGCTAACATCTGCTGCCAATCCTCCTCTTTTTGCTGAGGAAGACTGGCCCTGAGCTACCATCCGTGCCCATCTTACTCTACTTTATATGTGGGACACCTGCCACAACATGGCTTGACAAGCTCTGAACAGGGAACCGCCAGCTGCCAAAGCAGAACGGGTGAACTTAACCACTGTGCCACCCAGCCGGCCCATTCAATTTTCAAATATATACATATATTTATAATTTTCTGCTGGCTGTTACAAATAACGCTTCCTGGAATATACAACTTTGCACACATCTGTGGGCATTTCCATGAAATAAATTCCAGGAAGAGTACTAGCTGAGTCAAAGGTCAACACATCATAAAGGCCAATGATAAAATTCCCAAGCGTTATCCAGAGAAATTGGACCCTTCCCGTTCTCGGCAAACAGGGAGCTCACGTCTCCCCAAACTCCACCCAACACCAGGAGTTTTGTCGGTTTTGATCTTTGTCAACTTGATGGGAAGACAATTATAGTTCACTACTGTTTCAAAGTCCTTTCTTTTTTTTTCCGTTTTCTTTTTATTAGGTGCTACATAATACACTGCATAATCTTCTAGCAGGGGTAGATGAGCATAACTAAATTATTTTTCATCAACCAGGAAAATGCTTCCTTAATCACTGTTCTCCAGACCCTTTGACACATAGTAACTATTAACTCCAGAGACACACCTATTTCTTTCCATCAAACTGCACTAAAATGAATAATGGGCAACGCTTTTTTCCTTGCCCCCGTTAGTGAACCTGTGGATTCGCTCAGTAGCCACTCCAGGGATGAGCAAGCACACGGCCATGACTACCATACCAGGGAGAATCTTGAACCACATGGCTGGACGCTTACCTGGGCCCTTAAAGTGCATTTCTTTGATGAGAAGTTGAAATTCTTTTTCATTCACGTGTATTGGTTATTTGCATTTCTTCTGGTGTGAATAACAGGTTTCTATTCTTTTTGCTCATTTTTTTATTGGCAAAATTATCTTTTTCATATTGGTTCTTAAGATTAAGGGAGAAAGCTCTCCCTCCCGATTGTATCTATCTATAGCTATTAAACTGTGTGTTTTGCAAAGATTTTATAAGGGATATTTATTATATGAACATTTTTTAATGGCTGAATGTATATACTACACTTCATTTGATCGATCCCCTCTGGCCATTTGGATTAATTCTCAGTTTTATATTGTAAACAATGCTGCAGTGAATACCTTTTCTTTAAATAATTCAGGTAATTTCTTAGGATGGAATCCCGATGATTCCCCTGCTGACTGGTCTTACTTTATTTTATTTATTTATTTATTTTAAAAGACTGGGCCAGCCCCCCCAGAAATAAAACCACACATCTATGGACAGCTTATCTTTGACAAAGGAGCTGAGGGCATACAATGGAGAAAAGAAAGTCTTTTCAACAAATGGTGCTGGGAAAACTGGAAAGCCACATGTAAAAGAATGAAAATTGACCATTCTTTTTCACCATTCACCAAAATAAACTCAAAATGGATCAAAGACCTAAAGGTGAGACCTGAAACCATAAGGCTTCTGGAAGAAAACGTAGGCAGTACAGTCTTTGACATCAGTATTAAAAGGATCTTTTTGGACACCATGCCTTCTCAGAGAAGGGAAACAATAGAAAGAATAAACAAATGGGACTTCATCAGACTAAAGAGCTTCTTCAAGGCAAATGAAAACAGGATTGAAACAAAAAAACAACCCACTAACTGGGAAAAAATATTTGCAAGTCATATATCTGACAAAGGCTTAATATCCATAATATATAAAGAACTCTCGCAACTCAACAACAAAACATCAAACAACCCAATCAAAAAATGGGCTGGAGACATGAACAGACATTTCTCCAAAGAAGATATACTGATGGCCAATAGGCACATGAAAAGATGCTCATCATCGCTGATCATCAGGGAAATGCAAATCAAAACTACACTAAGATATCACCTTACACCCGTTAGAATGACAAAAATATCTAAAACTAATAGTAACAAATGTTGGAGAGGTTGTGGAGAGAATGGAACCCTCATACACTGCTGGTGGGAATGCAAACTAGTGCAGCCACTATGGAAAACAGTATGGAGACTCCTCAAAAAATTAAAAATAGAACTACCATACGATCCAGCCATCCCACTACTGGGTATTTATCCAAAGAGCTTGAAGTCAGCAATCCCAAAAGTCCTATGCACCCCAATGTTCATTGCAGCATTATTTACAATAGCCAAGACATGGAAGCAACCTAAGTGCCCATCAACAGATGAATGGATAAAGAAGATGTGGTATATATATACAATGGAATACTACTCAGCTGTAAAACAGAACAAAATCATTCCATTTGCAATAACATGGATGGACCTTGAGGGAATTATGTTAAGTGAAATAAGCCAGCGAGAGAAGGATAATCTGTGTATGACTTCACTCATATGAGGAATTTAAAATTATGGACTAAGAACAGTTTAGTGGATATCAGGGGAAAGGTGGGGTGGGGGGTGGGCACAAAGGGTGAAGTGGTGCACCTACAACACGAATGACAAACATTAATGTACAACTGAAATTTCACAAGATTGTAACCTATCATTAACTCAGTTAATAAAAAAAAAAAAAGACTGGGCCGGCCGCATGGCGGAGTGGTTGAGTTCGCACGCTCTGCTTCGGCAGCCCAGGGTTTCACTGGTTTGACTCCTGGGCGTGGACATGGCACCGCTCATTAGGCCATGTTGAAGTGGCATCCCACATGCCACAACTGGAAGGACCCACAACTAAAAAATATACAACTGTGTACTGGGGGGATTTGGGGAGAAAAAGCAGAAAAAAAAAAGAAGAAGAAGAAGATTGGCAACAGTTGTTAGCTCAGGTGCCAATCTTTAAAGAAAAAATAATAAATAAATAAATAAAAAGATTGGCACCTGAGCTAACATCTGTTGCCAATCTTTTTTTTACTTTCTTCTTCTCCCCAAAGCCCCCCAGTACACAGCTGTATATTCTAGTTGCAGGTCCTTCTGGTTGTGCTACGTGGGACGCCACCTCAACACGGCCTGATGAGTGGTGCTAGGTCTGCGCCCAGGATCTGAACCGGCAAACCCTGGGCCGCTGAAGCAGAGCACAAGAACTTAACCACTCGGCCACGGGGCTGGCCCCTAGTCTTACTTTAAATTCATGACCACACCTCCCTAGTACTGCCTCCCTTACTACTCCTGTCCTAGCCCAGTCACCTCCTTTCTTCAGGTGACTATTTCATACCTTCTCCTCTCTCTTCAAATTTCCCCTCCTCACTCTCAGCTGCTGACCTGCTTCCTTCTTCATCCCCCAAAGACTGCTCTTGTCAAGGTCCCCATGCCCTGTGCATTGCTAACCCAGCGGTCACTTCTCAGTCCTCATCCTCTTTGACCTTGTCCGTCACAGATGATCCCTCTCTGGTCCTTCTCAGCCTACACTGCTGATTCCTCCTCTTCTTCCTGACCTCCGACAGATGCAGTGCCCCAGGGCTCAACTCTTTTCTTTTCTGTCTAAACTTAGGCCCTGACAGACTTCCTCCAGGCTCCTGGCTTTAAATACCATCCATACATTGGTGACTCTCAAGTTATACCTTCAGTTTATTCCTTTGCCCTGAACTCCAGACCTGAATACCCACTTTATGGACTGATGGCATCTCAAAGTTAACATGTCCACAACTGATATTCTGACTCCCCTCCCCCGCCCCACCCCATTGCTCTGCCTATAATCTTCCCCATCTTAGCTAATAACCCTGCTTCTTTTCAGTTGCTCAGGCCAAAAACCCTGGAGTTCCTCCTTAACTCCTCTGATCCTCTCGTACTCTCTCATCCTCTTGTATATTCAATCCATTAGCAAATCCTGTCAGCTCCATCTCTAAACTACATCTGGAATCCAGTCCATTCTTACCACCACCACCACTGCCACCGCCACCACCACCAGCATGTCTTGTCTGGATTATGGCATTCGTTTCCTGACTAGTCTCCTGCCCTTGCTCCATACTGTTTATTCTTCACACAGCAGCAGTATGACCTTTAACAGTTTGGTCATTCCTCTGCTCAAAACCCTCCAGAGCCTTCCCAAAGCACTCAATGTAAAAGCCAAAGTCCCCACAATAGCATGCAAAGCCAGGTATGACAACCCCTCCACCGCATCTCTCACCACTCTCCCTCGTGCCCACTCCTCTCAAGTCACAGTGACCACCTGGATATTCCTAGACTAAACCAAGCACATGCCTGCCTCAGGACATTTGCACTGGTGGTTCCCTCTGCCTGCACCACTTTTCCCATCAAATATCTGCATCCTCATTCCCTCACTTTTTTCAGGTTTCTATTCAAATGTCACCATCTAGTAAAGCCTTCCCCAACCAAATTTTATAAAATAGCATCCTCCTCCCCATCCTGAGCCCTGTCACTTCCGAAACACCCTTCTTGCTTAATTTTTCTCCAGGGCACTTAACACCTCTGGACAGATTTCATTTGTGTATTTGTTCATTTTCTGTCTTCCATGCCAGAACACAGACACCCGAGGGCAGGTATTTGTGTCTGTTTCATTCATGCTGAGTCCCCGGTACCTAGTGCAGTCCCTGACAACCTGGCAGGTACTTTGTAAGTATTTGTAAATGCGTAGACTCAGAAATGGAACCGTTCAGTGTGAGCACTTTTGCAGAAACTGAGACATGCTGCCAAATTGCTTCCAAAAAGATGGAACCAGTTTGCATTTTGACCACTAGGGGGCAGGCTATTAGTCTTCCCATTTTAAGGGCGGCAACTGAGCCCCAGCGAGGAGAGAGGTTTACCTGAAGACACCCAGCTGGCTGGTGCTGGAGCCCAGGACTCCTGACTCCCAGGAAATACTGCGGCAACTCAGAATACTGTGGGGGCACCGAGGAGGGCTTTACGGAGGAAGGGGTCCTTTTGGGGTGGGCGTGGAAGGATGGGAAGAATTTTATCAGGTAGAAAAGAGAAGAAATACTACTCCAGGTAGGAGATATAGTCGAAGCTGAAACTTGAGGAAAGGCAGGGTCCAGGTGGACTGGGGTAGAGCCTTCCCACACTGAAGAGATGGAAGGGGGCCTAGGACACCAGCCAAGGAGGCTGAAATTAATGCCTTGGGCACTGGAGAGCCGAAAGGATTTTTGAGTGAAGTAGTGATATGAGAACTGAAATTTTCTGCTGGCTCGCTGTCTGTCTGCTGCCTTTCAGTTTCCATTTCTTCGTCCCTCTCCTTATCTGTGTCCTGTGTCCTTCCCTTGGCCGCTGCTGGCCCCTCCCTGGCCAGAGGTAACTGGCTAAATCATTTTCCTTTTCCATGTCACCACCCTGACTGCCTATCAGGGAGTAGGAGAGGGAGGGGATGAGCCAGGACCCTCCCCAGTGCCTCAGTTCCCCCCTGTCCTGCCCCCAGAGGGGTGGAGGAAAGGAGACGTAGAAAGGCAGTTGGGAGGGGAAGCTGCCCCCTGCCCCCGACCCCCTAGAGTGACTCTGAGGTGCTGGCCTCCCCTCCCCCTCTGGGGCCAGCCCTCAGGCCTTGCAATCGTTGGGCTGATTCTCCGTGCTTAGTACCAGTCAGTGCCAGCTGGCAGCTCTCACCGGAGACTGAGGTGGCACGAATATGGGGGAGGGGGGAGGAAGTGGGCAGGGGCCCAAGGGGAAGAGGGGCCAGGATCCGAGGAGGTGGTAGTCAGAAAGCTGGGTGGCCAACATGGGGGTCACATGGGATGAGGGAAAGACTAGACTGAGGAGTCTGGGGGCTTCCAGGGGAGCAGAGGAGGTATCTGGCCCCAACCCTGGTTCTTCTGCCCCTGGCAAACCTAATCCTCTACACTCACCCCCTTAAGCTGCCCCTAGCTAATTTGTTTTGGTCCCTTTAAGAGCTGCCTGGGAACTGGGGCACTGGAGGGGGCTGGCAGGGCCCACACCCCCTCCCCCTGCCATGCCATGTCTGCTCCGCCCCTTGCCTGGTACACACTCTGCTGGAAGTCTTGGACGCCTGGGTTAGGGTCTCCACTGCTGGGCTGGGGGTAAGGCTTGAAAGTGGTGGGTAAGAGGGACCGTGGTCCCTGGGGTGGGATGGGGGGCGGGGGATGCCAGTTTCCTAGCACTATGGACATGGTGTGTCTGTGTGCCAACTTCAGTGGATACCACAGGGGGCCCTGGCTGGGTGGTCCTCCAGTCTCAGACTGGGGGGAGGGCAGCTCCAGGGACCTTGAGGGGCAGAGTCTAGGGGGCAGGGTGCTTGGGTCTTCTCACCCTCCACTCCCTCATCTCATTTTTCTGGGACCCTCACTTGCTAAACTCCACCAGCCATTCCCTGTCTCTCCTGCAATTAAAGACATAGGACCCTGACACCCCATCTTGCAAGGTGGGGAAACTGAGGCTAGGCAAACCAGAGGAAATGGAGCTGTGTGTGTGCTGCGGCGGAAGAAATGGAGATTAGGCTGCAGAAAGTTTCTTCCTCCTTCTCCAGCCCAGGCGACCTGGGTGCCCAGCTCACCCCAGCAAGTTTCTAACTACAGTCCTGGCCACCACCTAAGACTAGGTCCCTGCCCCCTCATCAGAACAACCTAGCTCCTTCCTGGAAGTTTTGATTTCCATATGTCAAGGCCAGGAGAGGCTCCCTGAAGCCCAGCTGGGTAATCCGGCATGAAGAGGAGCTAGGGGAAGCTTGTAGGCTCCCCCTACTTTACTCCCTTGGATCATTTCAGAAATGTAGCCCCTATCCAATTCTGCCACAGAGACTGGGCCCAATTCCCCGAAATGGGAAGGAGATGGGGGCAGGGACCCAAGGACATCCCCTGGGTGTGAAGTCCCTGCTCTCCAACCTTCTTTCTTCCTGTTACAGCACTAGTTCAGTTTCCTCTAGTCCCTGCCACCTTGATTCCAAATCACTGCTTCCCCTCCTACCATGTCTCCCAGGGCTGGGGGAGAAGAGTCTGAACAAGTAGGGGCCCTGTGAGTCCCTAAGGCCTAGATGCTGAGGGCAGCGAGGATGGAGTGTCAGGAAGTGGTGAGGGGTGTCATAGCAGCCCTGCTCAGAGTCCACTTCTGCTTTCAGCACCATGACCATGACCTCCTTGCCCCACCCCAGACGGAAATGCTCATCCGCCACCCCAGCCCAGACCTAAAAGGGAACCAGATTTGGCCTATGGAGCCCTCTGCCCAGGGCTGGCACCAGCACACTCATTTCCTTCCTTCTAAAAATACTATTAAGTCAAGAGAGGAGCTAAGTTTCTCCAACGTAGGCTGGAAAGCCATTATTTTACCTATGTGAATCAGAGAGGGCAAGTGCCCTGCCCAAGATCACAGAGCAAGTTACAGGCAGCCAGGCCTGGGACCCAGGGCTTTTGCTCCGCAGCCCCATGGTGTCTTTTTCACAGACTTCCCACAAACTGAGAAGCCAGCCTCGAAGGGGCTTTTCCAACTCCTGATTTTACCAATGAAGAAGCTGAAGGCCAGCAGTTACTGGAGGGAGCTCTGGTAACCAGGGTTGCTCAGGATCAGGGCTGGGAGAAAACAGGAGGGCCAGCTCCCAAAGCTTGTACACAGACCCCTGCTTGCCTCTGCTCCCTCACAGGTGGGAAGGAATCCAGCTCAGGCTTGTCTCTTTTTTTATTCCCTATCTAGTCTAGATCTTTGGAAAGTCCTTCCTGGAGTCTGCCCTCCACGTTCCTCTTACAGCACAAACCTTCACCTCTTGACAGGTCTCAGGGGGTTAGCCAAAGAAGGCTTCTGGGGGAACCATCTTCTTGGTAAGGTGGTTTAGGAATAATCACCCATTCTTCCCATGGAAGTCAGGATATTAATGGAAGACAGCTTCTTAGGCTTCTTGACAGAGAAGAGACCTTGTCTCTTGGCTTATTTGCATAGATATTTGTATGTTCACTTACATCCTTATTGACAAACTCAATTTGCATGAGGTCAGGCTGGCCGGCATCCATGTGTGATCCGCCTACATATACACAGTTCCCAGGAAAGAGGGAAACCCAGAGACACTGACCATAAAACAGAATTGGCCCCAGCTGAACCTTGAACCCAGCTAGGGGACATCTGCACCGAGGTGCCTGCCTGACAGTGGGCAAGGGAGCTGAGAAAGGACGCTGGGGGCTAGTGTGCCCCCTCCCCGCCTCCCTCCACAGCTGGAGCCCCGCCTCCTCCACACATGTAGATCCAGGAGCCGCAGAAGGTGGGGCACAGGGGGACATGGGTAGGAGGAGGAAGAATATGGGGAGATTCTAGTCCCTCCCACTTAGTGATGCGGTCGCCATGGTGACTGAGGACCAGTGAGGTGGGATGGGGTTGGGGATGAGGGGCGGGGGTGTGGCAGGGACGAAGGCACTGGGAGACAGAACGGCCGGCATTCCAGGGGGAGGGAAACGCGGCGGCATCCCCAAGCTCCAGGTAAGGGAGTGAGGAGAGCTGACAGTTCTGAGAGGAGAGGGCGGGCCATTGTCTGGCGCTGGCTCTGCCCTGAGGAGGGGGCAGACAGACGGGGTCGGGCCATTGTGTGCAATACTCAGCTCAGCCTTCCAGCACTAGTCAGGCTGGAAGAGAAACCCTCGGAGGCACTGGGTAAGGAGTAGGGGGATTGGGCTGGGCAGGTGGCAAGAAGGCTGGGAGGCAGTGGAGGTGGGAAGAGGTGAGGGGATGCTGGGGCAGTAGAGGCTTGGGGACATCACTAGTGCCTTAGACACAGTAGGCACTTAACACATCTAAGTTGATTGGATTTGCTTGTGATCATAAACAGATGGGAGCGAGGGGCAGGGAGGTGGAGCTAAGGGAGGCGAGCCAGGAAGCTCGGGTTCCCCAGGACTGCGCTCTTCTGAGGCTGCCCCTGAGGCTGGAAGGGAGATGGGGTAGGGGAAACTGGACCTACTGGGCATTGGCGAAGCCAAGAGTGGCTTCTCTCCAGGCTCCAGGAGCCCCTCCCTCAGTGAGGTATCCATGCTCCCTAGGGGTGCAGAAGAGACAGAGCCCCTTGGGTGAGCATGGGGTAGGGATGAGGAGCGACATCTCCATCTCCCCTCCCACCTCCACCTCCACATCTAGATCTCTAGTCTGGGCCAGAGAGCCTGGCAGGAAGGGGCTACTGATTGATGTGGTCTAGGGGCCATGGGGGAGGAGTCCCCGTAGGAGATGGACCCTGGGGCAGGGGAGCAAGGCTGAACTTGGCATAGTTGTCATGGGGAGTCCCCAGGGTGGGCTGCAGGGCTTGGGGAGAAAGGAGTTGGGGAGCCCTCACACTGGGGCTATGAAATGGCCTGGTCCTTGAACATCTGACCCCTTCCCATGGCCACCTCACCCGAACTGCTGCCTGACTCCAACCCCAGCCCAGACACTTTTCCTCCCTGGCCTTGGTTTCTGCATTTGTACAATGTGGGAGGGAGTGGAACCCTGTCAGCTCTGAGCTTCCTGGATGCTGTGGGCAGGACATGCTACATCATTTGCGGGGCCCAGTGCAAAATGAAAATGTGGGGCCCCTTGTTCAAAAATGATCAAGACTTTTAAGACGGCAGCAGGGGAGTATTAGACAAAGTGTGGGTCCTTCTGAGCGTGGAGCCCTGTGTGACTGTTCAGGTCATGTGCCCATGAAGCAGTCCTGGCTGTGGGCTCTGCCAGCTGCAGCAAGGGAGATGGCAGCGTGACTTTGGATCTGACTTCAGAAGCTCTGGTGCGAGATGGGCAGTGGCAGGCGGCAGGTGCCCTTCCTCCCCATCCGGCTCCTCCACGGCCCTGGACCAGGAGGCCCTTGTGGAGGCAGGGGGTAGAACCTGTACTGGACAGCCTTTCTTCTGAGAGGTTTCTGTTCCCTCTTGAGACAGGAATCATCCCAGAGATACTGTTTCTTCGCCCAGAGGAGCTACAGCGTGCCACCCCCCACCCTCCACGGGTGCCTTCTCCATTCAGGTGGCTCACAGCTGAGTTTCCTGGACCGAGGCAGGAGTGGGGACTGCAGGAGCAGGACTTTGGAGAGACAGGGTAGCTAAGGCGTTAGCTTTTTAATGAAGCAGATATAAGTTTAGCTTAGCTTCTAGCTGTGTAACCTCCCTGAGCCTCACTTTCCTTATCTGTAAAATGGGAATATGGTGATGCCTATCTGCTAAAATTGTTGGGTAGACCAAAGCCTGATTATGCAAACTATTCATCTTGGCTGGAGGGGCTGGGGAAAGGGAGACCTGGGGCCAGAAGAACTCTTGGGTCTCTGGAGAAGGAGCAACTAGGAGCAGGGCATTGAATCAAACTCTGCCAGAGAGGCAGGAACAGGGCAACGGGCATGGAGGGTGGGGCTGGAACTTCCTCCCCCACCTTACCCCCCATCAGAACTCCTCCCAATGACCTAGATAAGCCAATCTGTTCAAGCAGAGAGGTTTGGGCAGGGGAGGTGTCCAAATCCAAGCTGGGGGTTGGGGAGACAGAGAAGGTGGGGTCCAGGTAGGAGTTTCCCCTGATTCTGAGAGGCCAGAAGACTTTTTCTGGGTGGCTTGGCCCATGGCTTCTCCCAAGCATCTGACAAGGAGCCTCTGTGAGTCTGGGGCAGTCTTAAGGCAAGTCTTGACAGAAATAGTTGTCAGGAGGGTCTGGCTGAGACCAACCCCCGGGGAAACTGAGGGAAATGGGAGCAGAGGGAGAAGGAAAGAAGGCTGAGCAGGCTCTGACAAGGAATTCTTCTAAGGAGTAGCCTGGGCTGAACCATCACCCGGTAGGCTGGTGCTGTGGCAAGAGGGATGGAAGTTATACTACAGGAAGGACTTCCTGACCATGAGGAACGTGTGTTTAAGAAGGAGGTGGGTTATTTATTGGAGTCGGATTAGCCCTTGGATGGCTGTGCTCTTTAACCAGCAGTCAGCTGGTCTCAGCCTGAGTGGGCAGGAAACTACCCACTTTATAGGTCACGAAGCCCTTGGCACTAGATACCTCATTAACCCTGCATTATGAAGTTCCCCCTGGGGCCTTCAGGGAGGGGTGCGCAGCCACTACTGGGGGGATTGGGTGCCTCAGCAGTATGTTCCAGAAGTATGAGCTCAAATGGGAAATTTTCTGGGCCTCCCGCTGGCCTGATGCTGCCCTAAGAGTGATGGAGATTAGCCTATAGGAGGCACTTCCTCAGCAAAGCCATGGATAAGAGCCTAAGGCAATTGTTTTATTTTTTAAAGACTATGGCCCAGCTGGAAGTGGGAGGTTTGAAGGTTAGACCACTGCAGGGATTTCCCAGTAGGTAGGAGTGGAGAGACCCTACCTCGTGCGTAAGTGAAAAGAGGAATACGGAAGACAGTGTCATGTCTCCTATCAGGGGAATCTTGAGCAAGAGGAGAAACCACCACTAGCCTGGTTAGACTGGATGTGATGTGACAGAGGGACAGGGGAATGGCTGAAATAACCTAGAAACTTTCTGGCCTTTAAAACTTTCTGGATAGAGGGAGGCGGGAGGAGAGGGAAAGAGAGAGGTGTGTCTCCTTTTATTCCCCTCCCAATCCACCAACTTCCGCCCAAGCCAGGGATCTGTCAGAACTCGAGAGGTGGAAATTCTGGTTTCCCTTGCCCAGAGCTCCCAGTACTGGCTTTGGCACTATGGGTACCTGGAGGGCCGCACTCCCAGCCCAGCCAGGTTGAGCCTCCTGTCCCCTGCCTCTGGGGCCTGGGAATCCCCCTCCTTCTTTCTCTTGGATGGCACCTTCGCTCGGCAGTCCGGACAACTGGGTTCCAGACTGTGGCTGGCCCAAGGGTACGTGAGATGAAATGAGTGGCTGGGGGTTGGCGGTCCTGGGAGAAGATTATGCAGAGACCCAGGGAGACAGACAGCAGAGGCGTGAGACCAGAGGGAGACGGGGTAGCTGCAGAGGCTGGGAGACTGCCAGCCACCCCCTGCCCTGGGCCACTCCCCAGGCAATGCTGATGGCCTAGTGCTGAGAGTCTCAAAGAAGAGGGCCAAGGAGGCCTGAGCATCAAAGATCAGAGCCCAGCTGGGGCTGGGGGCAAGGTCAGAGCAGGCCGATCCAGACTTGGTCTGCTGGCTTGGGTCATCAGAGGGCAGGGGTGAATATGAGGCACAGGGTATCAAGAGATCTCAAAGTGCCAGGAGAGTCAGAGCAATCTATATTTTGAGTCAGGAATCTGCTCCCCCAGAAAGTCTCCTGCCCAGGGCCAGGTAATGGTTTGGGCTCTGGGATATGGGAAGGAGGAAGGCAAGGAGTAGATAGCAAGAAGGACTTCCCTGAGAGTCAGAAAAAAAAAGGCAGAGCAGGGCTATTGGTGAAAAGAGATCCGAAGGGCAGGATGGAACAGCTGGACTCCTACTCAGAGGCGAGAGTGAGGCAGCAGGCTGAGGCCTGTGAGATGATAGAAGTGAGACTCTGAGGGCCCTCCAAGAGGGAACCGTGCCCTCTCCTAACACCCTCACCTCCTCCCCCACCACCCTCCCCCCATATACACTTCTGCTGCTGGGACTCTCTGATTGGTCCCCAGGGGGGATGTGGTAAGACTGCTCACTCAGAGAGTGCCCGGTGCCTGTTTCCCCAGAGACGTCTGGTGACAGCCTCTGGCTGAGCATGGCCCTTCCAGTCCTGGGCCTGGACCCCTGGAGCCTCCTGGGCCTTTTCCTCTTCCAACTGCTCCTGCTGCTGCTGCCGCCGCCGACTGCAGGGGGTAGTGGGCAGGGGCCCATGCCCAGGGTCAAATACTACGCAGGTAAGTGTCTGATGGCCAGGAAGTATGGGGATGGAAACACTGAGCTGGCGGGGTGGGGGGCCACGGTATGCCAGGGAGAGATAGGGGGCCTCAGAGAGAAAATCAGCCAGAAATAGAAATTTAGAAACAGGAGTGAATGCTGAAACCCGCCTGGGACAAAGACTGAGGACAGGGGGCCACAGGGCTGGGGCACCGCTCCTTCTGGTTCTCCAAAGTTGTTGATTTTTCTTTCCCTCTTTAAATGTCACTGTCATCAAGCTGGGCACCTCAAACCTCTAACTGCTTTAACACCCCCAGGTGTCCCCAAACTAAGGCCCATGCTAGAAGATCATCTGTGGACCTAGTGACCTAGGACACACCAGGCCTGTGCCAACCACAGAGATCACGGTGGACTATGCCATATCTAGTCCCATGGACACCAGGAATACGAGAAGTTAGGGTGGCCTGGCTGGGGTATGGGCCCAGGGACCCTGTAGGCACAGCTTGGCTGGTTTCTTTCTGAGGCTGTGGGGGCTGCTGGCCCTCTTACCTCCAGGGAGAAGATTCAGGGAAGGACACGGACACTCTAGGAGTTGCAGGGGCTTAGTCTCCTGGGCACTGCTGTGTCTTTAGCATCTTTCTGGGGCAACCTGGTCAAGGCAATGCACGTTGCCCATTGATGGAGAGGACTCCTCTGTGTTGGGTGGTGGCATTACCAACATAAACAAGACTCAGCCCCTGCCCTTAAGGTGCTCAGAGTCCTGATGGGGAAGTAGATAAGTAATCAGACAAGCATGCTACAGGGTGATCAGCTCAGCAACTGAGGGGTGTATAGAGTTCTGGGGGAGGCTGGCCCTTCCAGCACCTAGCCACATGTGATTCCCCAACTCCTCCTTTGGGTCCTGTTTAAGATTCTCTGAGCCTCCAAAGGTAACAATTAGCTAGTCAGTTCTCTAACTAGAGAGGATTTGAGAAGCCCCTTGCCGAAGTGCCAGTGGCACAGACACACACACCACTACCAGCCCTACACCAAAGTGATGGAGAAGACCTAGGGGAGCCCCCTAGGCTCGCCTCCCCTGCCCAGGGGACACCCAGGCATGAACACTGAAGAAAAACGTTTCCTTTCTGTTCACCCTATGGCAGTGATTTAGGTGTGGAAATTTCCTGCAGTAGAGGAGGGGAAGGAAGTGGGGTTGGTGAGTGGAACCCCTACACCCACAGCACCTCTGACACTGTCTAGGTTTCCTGCTGTGGCTGCCAACACCTTCCTGTCTGTCTATCTGCCTTCTGCTCCCCCTGCCAGTGAGGGACAACTTGTCCTCCCCCACCACAGCCCCTCAGCCCTAGAAGAGCATCCATTGTGCCTTACTTTATTTCCTGTCCCTTTGTGTGTCCCTTGGGTGCAGGCCACCCACCCCTAGCCCCAGGCTGTCATTACCCTGTTTCTGGCTGCCTCTCCTCTCTCTTGTGGCCTCAACATACAGAGCTCCTATGGCTGCCAGCAGGGAGGGGCAAAGTGGGGGAGCCGCTGATGAACAGTGAATCCAGCTGCCAAGGTCTGAGGAACAGACTCTGCCAATCTTTCCCCTTCCCCTACTTTTGTCTCATAAGTCAGCTGCCTTCCCACCAGCTCCTCATCACTCATCCCTTCTCAACACCTCTCAACAGGGGACGGACGCAGGGCTCTTAGCCTCTTCCACCAGAAGGGTCTCCAGGATTTCGACACTCTGCTCTTGAGTGGTGACGGAGGCACTCTCTACGTGGGGACTCGAGAGGCCATTCTGGCCTTGAATATCCAGGATCCAGGGGTGCCAAGGCTGAAGAACATGGTGAGTAGGCTAGGGATAAAGGGCATGGGCTGGGAGTGAGGAGGGGACCAGTGGCTGCCCGATACCTGGGCTGCCTACGCATGAATAACTGCCAGATTGCTGTTATCTATAATCAGCAATAATCAGCAATTCTTGTTATATATACATATATATACGGTCCACATAACAGACAAAAAACATTATAGTGGCCTTGCTGTTCGCTGGTATCATGAATACTGGTTGAATAAAATTAACTGCTAAAATGGCTGATATGGAAATCACTGACATATGAGAGAAACATTGACTCAAATTATATCAATAATGTGATATCCACCCACTGGTAGAAATAACTGAAGCTTCTGTGTTAAATTATAGTTATATGGGAACAACCTGGGGGAGAAGGAGGGAAAAAAGAGGGGGAGGGGGCTAGCAACTACTGAGCATCCCCACGGTTTGTGTTTCTCACTGTGGTCTGTGGATCACCTGCACGAATGAGATGCCAGTTAAAAATGCAGATTCTCTGAGGCATGACCCAGGAACTGACATTTTTAACAATTTCCCCAGGAAATGTGTTGTTTGACAACTGCTGCTCTGCATACCATGCATTGCATTAGGTGCTTTACATGTGTACCTAGTTGTGCCCTCCAGAAGCCTGTGCAATTGGCATCAAGATCACTCAACCAGTAAGTGGCCAAGCCTAGATTCAAACTCAGGTCTGTCTGATTCCATAGGCCATGTTCTACCATGGAGCTGTGTCCTAATGAATATCAGTGTCATCAGAGTAATAGCCATGGTCACAAATTGATGTTATTATAGCCCATGAGCATGTCACTAACTACCATGCCTATTGGTGATTTCACACTAGAGCCAAGGAGGGGATGGCAGGTCAAAGTTAGAGCTAAAGACCTTATTTCCCTTTGTCTCCCTGTTCCCAACTCCCCACTTCAGATACCCTGGCCAGCCAGTGACAGAAAAAAGAGTGAATGTGCCTTTAAGAAGAAGAGCAATGAGGTAAGTGGAGGTGAGGGTACAGGGGCTCTGGGTAGAGAACCCTGGCATCCCCAGCCCATCACTGGATGGTCTTAGGTGGGGCAGACAGTGGAGGATGCTTGTTTGCAATGATTACCACCTGCATCCTGTTCTATAAAGATGTACAGGGACTGCCTCAGCACTGCCCAGCCCCGCGAGGAACCGAAGGGGCAGCCTCTGAGGGCCCAGGAGTTTGGGGCAAGTGGCCTGAAGGCCTGACTTCTCTATCTCCCCCAGACACAGTGTTTCAACTTTATTCGTGTCCTGGTCTCTTTCAATGCCACCCATCTCTACGCCTGCGGCACCTTCGCCTTCAGCCCTGCTTGTACCTTCATTGTGAGTTATCTGGCACCCAGCTCTCAGGCCCCATGCATCCCTCTTCACATCTACTCCCAGCCCATCCTCTGCAGCTCTGGAAAACTCTGGCCTTCCAGACGCAGGACCCTCGTGAGCTTCCCAGCCCCAGACCAGTTTCACTCTATGTCCCTTTCCCTTCCTCCCTCACAACCCCAAATTTCCTGGACATGAGACTCTGGCGTTCTGGCCCCCCAGCCTCTACCCCCCTCTAGGAACTCCAAGATTCCTACCTGCTGCCCATCTTGGAGGACAAGGTTGTGGAGGGAAAAGGCCAAAGCCCCTTTGACCCAGCCCATAAACACACAGCTGTCTTGGCAGGTGAGTATCAAGTTCCTGGGTCCATCCCAACATCCGCTTTCCCAGGTCACTCTGTGACATATGGAATCTGACACAGTTTCCTGCAAGGAAGGGCACAGAGGGAGGGGAAGCCAGGAGCCTCAGAGCACAAGATCCGAGGGAGAATCAGGCACCCCAACCAGGAGCTCCTGCTGAAGCTGCCACAAAGGAGGTGGAGAGAGATGGATGTGGAGAGATACACAGTGGCAGGAGGGTCTAGGAGGGGTCTCGGGAAGAGAAGCCTGAGATTCAGTCATTTGTTCAACAAATACGCACTGTGTGAACACCTCCTCTGGTGTGCCAGACATTGTGCTAGGAACGGTAGGGGTTACAAAGAAGAAATCATGGCCCTGTGCCCTCCGGGACACAAACCATGACAGACTTCCCACCCTGGCTTCGTGGAGGAGGTGGCCTTCAGCTTTTGAGTAGGACCTTGAAAGATGGGGAGGGAAGGTGTTCCAGGAAGAGAAGAGTAGGACCCAAGGTGTAAAAGCAGAAAACATGGCCACCTTTCCGGAACAATGAGTGATTCTATTCGGCAAGTGGTGGCAGCTGGGTGTGTGAGGGAGTAGCCAGAGAAAGGCTGGAAAAGTGCCAAAACACAGAAGGCCACAAGGGCTGGCCATTCTCTGTGGGCAGAAGGACCTAAGGAGGGTGCTCAGTGGGGGACTGTGAGCTGGGCTTTGGGGCTCCACAGGAAGGCGTAGAACAAATAAAGGGGGCCAGAGACTGATGCAAATGCTGGCCACAGTCAGAGGCAGGTCTGGGGAGGGCAGGGGCATCCTCCGGGTGATAAGGTCTCCCCACCTCTCCCCTGCTATAGATGGGATGCTCTATTCCGGCACCATGAACAACTTCCTGGGCAGTGAGCCCATCCTGATCCGAACGCTGGGATCCCAGCCTGTCCTCAAGACCGACAATTTCCTCCGCTGGCTGCAACGTAAGGACCTGAGGCCCAGCCAGCACAGGTCTGGCCCCCTTCCCAGAGTCCGGGAGACCTGGCACTGTGAACTGCTGCTAATTTACACAACTCTCATTTGTTGAGGGCATACTACGTGCAAGGCAGTACTGTTTGGCGCTTCGGGTATAGCAGGGAAGAAGACAAAACTCCCGGCATCTTACCTTAAGAAATTAAGGAAGTACCAGTCGCTCCCCCCGTCCCCCATGGCTAGCCCTCGGCTAGCTGTGGGACCCCAGGGCATCCAGGTGCTCAATCCCTATGCCTATCTGCCCCGCCCTTGCAGCGGACGCCTCCTTCGTGGCAGCCATCCCTTCGACCCAAGTCGTCTATTTCTTCTTCGAGGAGACAGCCAGCGAGTTTGAGTTCTTCGAGAAACTCCACACATCCCGGGTGGCCAGAGTCTGCAAGGTGGGCAGCCTGGGTGGGAGGCGGGGTTGGCCCTACAGGAGCCAGTGGGGAGACGGCAGAGGCGGGGCTAAGCACATAGGGCCCAATGGGAGTGGAGAGAGGCGGGCAGGGGGCGGGGACACGCGGGGCAGACGGGCGCCCCCTGACTCCGCCGACGCCCCTAGAATGACGTGGGCGGCGAAAAGCTGCTGCAGAAGAAGTGGACCACTTTCCTGAAGGCCCAGCTGCTTTGTGCTCAGCCCGGGCAGCTGCCCTTCAACGTCATCCGCCACGCCGTCTTGCTGCCCGCCAATTCCTCTACCGAGTCCCGCGTCTACGCAGTCTTCACCTCTCAGTGGTGAGCAGCGGGGCGGGAACGCGGGATCTGGGGCCAGCACCCATGTTGCCCTGGCTCGCCCAGGAGGGACAGGAACCCACATGAGCCGAGCACATACTCTGCACTCCACGTTGGAAAGCGTTTGGTCGTCACCACCTTCCAGGAATTTGACTCATGCCCTTAATGTAGATGGGAAAAATAAAGCTCAGGGAGGTTCTTATTAGTTTATATCCTGCCTGATTCCAAAAAGGATAGGAGGCAGCTTACAAAAGGCAGATATTAAAATAAAACCGATATGAAAATGGGAATAAGAGGAGAATAAGAGAAGTCAGGCATAGGATCAGCACATTACAAATGTTTGTCATTTATACAGTTCCTGAATGCCAGTCACAGATTTAGCTCTGAGCTTCCTAATGGCCTGAGTAAAGAGGGAAACCCCATTAGCACCATAAGATAAAAATAAAGTCATTGCTTGGAAACTGAGAAAGGTTAACTGATTTGCTGTGGCCTGGCCCCACGGTGTTTGGGTACCTGCTGACAATGTGTCAGGTACCAAAGATATCTGGTGTAAGCAGGGTCTCATATATAGGACACCGGGAAATGAGAACATGGTGTGTGCCACAGTCAGGTTAAAGAGACAGACCTGTCTCTACAGACCAGGGCTGAAGGAATAAAAATAGTCTTGTCGTCAGGCTCTGGTTGGTTCTCTGATGATCAGGAATCCATGGGACCCAAGGAAGGGGTCTACATCTGGAGCCCGTTGGGAGCTGGTTACATTGCCCCTCCCATGGGTACAGCCCAGACTGGGCAGGACAGGCAGGAGCCGCCCCAGGGCCTGAGCTCCAATTAATTCTCATTAAGGATAATCACACTTCAGATCCTAAGATAGGTCAGAGTCAGGGGCTCTGCTAGCCCTTATCACCACTGCTGAGGGAAGGAGAGGCCCCTGGAGACTGGTCCAGCCCTCCACACTCCTGCCTTCCTGGGGTTTCTCACCAAGGGTGGGCCAGGGCTGGAGGGGGGCCTTCCGGGTATAGCAATGTCCCTTCTGGCTGTCTCCAGGCAGATCAGCGGGACCAGGAGCTCTGCTGTTTGTGCCTTCTCTCTCGAGAACATCAAGCGTGTCTTTGAGGGGAAGTACAAGGAGTTGAACAAAGAGACTTCACGCTGGACTACTTACGGGGTCCCCGATATCACTCCGCGGCCAGGCAGCGTGAGTACCATCCCCAACACTGAGCAAAGCCCATACACAGAGACATACGCATAATGCCAATGTCGAAGCACTTATCAAGGCATAATAAATGCCCAATAAATGTTAGTGCTCCCCCGTCCCCCATCAGTCCTGCCCGCTCATGTATATATACCTGGTCCAGCTGCCCGGATTCCACAGGTGTCCAATCCCATCGTACACACGGCCGTCCCCATGCCCCCTAGCTCAGCGTGCACCAAATACCTGGGTATATCAGCGTGGGCTGGGCCAAGCACTGTCTTGGCCGTCTTCACTTTCATTTTTTATTTAACTTTTGTTTTGTTTTTTGACCATTTACAGAATCACATAGCTCTACATAGTTGGTTTCCAAAAAATAGCCTTATTCCCTGTCCTCCACTTTTCCCTTTCTAGAGACCATCACCTTCAACTCTTTTAGCTGGTTCTTTTGGTATTTATCTCCAAATCTCTAAATAACATACTTTTGTTGCTACTTTTTTTCCTAAGATTTTATTTTTTTCCTTTTTCTCCCTAAAGCCCCCCAGTAGGTAGTTGTATATTCTTCGTTGTGGGTCCTTCTAGTTGTGGCATGTGGGACGCCGCCTCAGCGTGGTTTGATAAGCAGTGCCATGTCTGCGCCCAGGATTCGAACCTACAAAATACTGGGCTGCCTGCAGCGGAGCGCGTGAACTTAACCACTGAGCCACTGGGCCAGCCCCTGTTGCTACTTCTTGATGTTTAGTTTTAGGCAGTATCTATTGAATTCTCATTCTGCAAGGTGAGGATTTAACTGTGTTCCCCCACTTCCACCCTCGCCCAGTGATATGATGGAGCCAGGGGACAGCAACTAGCAAGAACTCATTTTCATATCTCTTTCCAAATTCGTGTCCAGTGTTACTACATTGGTAGTTTAAAATCAGCCATGGTGGGAGTATATACCACAGAAACCAGCAAACACTACAAATCAGGGCTCCCCCAGCCCCCACCTCAGAGCTGCCTTACCAACACAGCACCACACCCACCCCTCATCTCCCAACATAGTTTTACAGTAATTTGATTAGATCAATATTTATATTATGACTCTTACTATTCACAGCTGAGCCAGGTAGTAAGCCATGATTACTTTGCCTTTTTGCATAATTTTTTTCCCCTGAGGTTAGTAATTATCTTGATTCTTTTTTCTTTTTTACTTGCTTTGTTTTCTAAGCTCTTATCTTTAATTCAACCCCAAACTCTTCCTCAATTATCTGAATCTCTTCTGAAGACAGATCCATTAGGTGTTCTAACAGGTTCATATTCCTGGAGATCCTTCCCATCTGCTGCCTTCTGGACTGGAGGCCCTCTACATCCGGGCCACAGCTGCCATCCTGGAATTTCCCTTCCTCATCATTCTGGACATTTCCTTTGACTCTTTCTTGTGATGATCTCGTGTTTCTTGCATCTCGTGGCTTCCTCTTTTTTTTTTTTTCCTATCTTATTTTAGTGGAAGCTAACCTCTGTAGATTCCTGGAAAAGGATCCATGGCAGGTAAAATTTTTTGAGACCTTGCGGGCCTGGAAATGTCTTTATTCTGCTTTCACATTTGGCTAGGTGTATGTAATTCTGGACTCAAATAATCTTCCTTGAAACTTTGAAGGCTTGCTCTGTTATCTTCTGGCTTCCAGTGCTGCTGTTCAGAAGTCCAAAGCTGTTCTGACCCCAACTCTTTGAGTGTCACCTGTTTTTTTCTCATTGGAACCTTGTAGTGCCTTTTCTTTGTCCCTGGTTGTTCTGAAATTTCACAGTATTGTACTTTGAAGGGACCCTGTTCATTTATTGTGCTGGACATTCAGGATGCCCCTTCAGCCTGGAAATTTAGTTCCTTCCATTCTAGGAAGTTTCCTTGAACTATTTCCATTTCATTCAACAAATATTTTTGAGGCCATGTGCCCCTCTTCTAGACACTGGACAAAAGTCCCCTTCCTCATCCAGCTGACATTCTAATGTTAGGATGTTTTCTCACTTCTTTCTGGACCTCCTGGACTGGTCCTCTAACTTTTTAAATCCTTTCCTATTTTCCAAGTCTTTGGTTTTGTTCTATTTTCCGGGAGAGTGTCTCAATTTTATCTTCTGAGCCTTCTATCAGATTTTTAATTTCTGCTAAAATATTTAATTTCCTAGGTTTTTAAAGCTTTGAATATCTCTTTTATAAAGATGTCCTATCATAGAGGATTTCAAATGTATAAAAAGTAGAAAGAATGGTATAATGGACTTCCGTATACCCATCAGGCAGTTTCAACTCATAACCAATCAAACTTGGTTCCGCTATACCCTTCCCCTTCCCCCCTTATTATTGTGAAGGAAATTTTGGATATCCTATCATTTCACCTGTGTTCGTTTCCTAGGGCTGCCATAAGAAATCACCACAAACTTGGTAGCTTAAAACAACAGAAATTTATTCTCTCACAGGTCTAGAAGCCAAGAGTTCAAAAGCAAGGTGACAGCAGGGTTGGTTCCCTTTGGCACCTCTGAGGGGGAATTTCTTCTAAGCCTCTCTCTAAGCTTCTGGTTGGCTGCTGGCAATCCTTGGTGTTCCTTAGCTTGTAGACACATCACTCCCGTCTCTGTCTCTGTCATCATTTTGCCTTCTTCTCTGTATGTCTCCCCCACTTCTAAGGACACTTGTCATCGGATTTAGATCTCATCTTGAGATTTTTAATTATATCTGCAAAGACCCTTTTTGCAAACAAAGTCACATTCACAGGTTCTAGATGGACATATCCTTTGGGGAGGCCACCATTCCACTCACTATATTATCTATAAATATTTTAGCGTGTATCTCCAAAAGAGAAAGCCTTTAAGAAAATAGCCACAGTGCTGTGATCAGACCTAAAAAATTAGTCATGATACCTAATCTAATATGCATTGAGTGTTCAAATTTCTAATAATCTCATAAGAGTTTTTTTTTTAATATAGTTTGTTTATTTGAATCAAAATCCAAATAAGGTCTATAAATTTGTGCTGGTTGTTCAAGTCTCTTTTAATCTGTATGTCCCCTTTCCATCTTCTTTTTTTCTCTTGCAATTTATTTGTCATGTAGAGTTTTCCACAGTCTGGATCTTGATGATTTTGCATCTGTGTGCTGGAGTTAAAGTATTTTCTGTAAATTGGTTGGTTGTTGGATCTAGAGACTTGATCAGATTAAAGTCTGATTTTGAGGGGCAAGACTACTGCATGATAGTGTGGTCTTCTTTCAGGACATAAGCAGTGTCTGGCTGCCCTCTTTGAAGTAAGGAATCCTCTTTTGTAGCATTCTGTTCTTGTTTCATGGGTACGCTGTCTTCACTTATCTCTCTTAAGATAGTAATGATACTTTTCCGTAAAGTTTTCTTTCTCTGAGTCATTTCTTTTTCCTCTTAGGTTTTTGTTTGTTTGTTTTTTCTATTTGTTTGTTTTGGTCTCTTTCATGTTCATGGTTTTACTCACCTGTCTGGTAGTCCTTGGGATCTACTCATATTTAGGAATGAGGGACCACAAAGCTGTTTGGAAACTCTGCACCCGTGGGTATGACTTGGCAACTTGAGCTCCATTGTAGCTCCGCTGAGGATGGTCTGGCTGGGCTGTTTTGTTGGGGACCTTCAATGTCAATATGTTTAAGTCTTTCCTCGTGGACCTTTAGTAGTCAGTTTTCCCAGAGCAGACTCTTCTAGTCTTCTGCTTGGAGGGAGATGGTCTGGCTCCGGTGTCTTGGAGCCATGGGGGAAGAGCGCTGGGTGTGGGGAAGGGTCACAGCGTGTACTGTGCCTACTTGCACTTAATCCCTTGCTTTCATGATAGCGTCCCTCTCCTCCCCAACTGTGCCTGCTGTCCTCCATCCAGAGACCCTCTGTCTTACCCTCTCCAGAGAATAAACCTCCAGTCTTGGGCCAAGGTGTGGAAGGGACAGTCATCCAGCTGCATGGAGCTGGGAAGCGATCTGCCTGCTTCTTAAACAGACTTTCAAACAGTCTTCTTTACTCAGCCTCTCTTTTACCTCACTTCCAGAGGTGACTGGGGCTGCTAATTCATGAACTTTAGGAATTCTGTCGTATAAATCCGATAGTTTTGGGCTACCCCAGGACTGACTTAAGAAGATTCTTTGATTTTCTTTTCCTGTCAAGTCTTTTACTATTTGTTCATTTGCTTCCCAGCTTCCAAACTGTGGCTGCTTTTGCCTCCTCTCCTGTTCTCCGCATCCCTAAGCTTTATGCCTTTAAAAAAAAAATCCCTTTGGGAGGAAGCGAGAGTAGGTACATCTGCTCATTCTGGCACCAAAATGAGGTGTAGATGTTACTACCCCACTTTTCAGATGAGGAAATTGAAGCTCATAGAGGTGGGGTAACTTGTCTGAGGACACAGCTTGTAGGTGACAGAGTGGGGACTGGCCCTAAGACAGTGTTCTTGGCAGTGGAGGACAAGGATCCTGATTAATGATCAGGACACAGGTGTCCCGGAGCCACAGCATGCTGGTGTTGGCAGGGCCTTTTGAGAACAGCCGGTCCAACCCCCTCATTTTATGGGTGAGAAAAAGGAGGCCCAGAATGAAGAAGGGACTCTGCCAGAGTCACGCAACAAGTTCATGCAAAACCATGATGAGAAACACTCCCTGCTGCACCACCCCTTTCTGTGACATCTTTCATTCAATCACTGACTTAGCAAACATTTCTTGGGCACCAACTGTGTGCCTGGTCCTGTGCTGTGTCTGGGGCTACAGACATGAGTAAAACATGGTCTTGGCCTGCAAGAGGCTCTCACCCTGCTTCTTGCTGGCTGCCAGGTGTCCTTGATGAAGGGGAGGAGGAGGAGGAAAGTGATAACAGCTAACATTTATTAATACTTTCTTCGTGCCAAGCACCATTCTAATTACTTTTCACGTATTAGTGCATTTCATTCTTACAGCAGGCCCTTGATGTATTGGTAATATGCCCGTTTCACTGTTAAGGAACCTCAGGATGCAGAAGCTGGAATTCAAAGCCAGGCAGCTCCAGAGTCTGAGCATTAGCCACCATCCTGAGATGAGGACTGCCATGAGGGAGGGAGGCAAAGGAGATGAGCAGAGGGGGAGGGAGGGAGGGAGGGGACAGTGGGTGAGCTTAAGGGAAGGAGAAAGCTGACCTGATCTGCCTCCTTCCCCCTTCAGTGCTCGGTGGGCCCCTCCTCGGATAAAGCCTTGACCTTCATGAAGGACCATTTCCTGATGGATGAGCAGGTGGTAGGGACACCCCTGCTGGTGAAGTCTGGTGTGGAGTACACACGACTTGCAGTGGAGACAGCCCAGGACATCCATGGGCACAGCCACGTGGTCATGTACCTGGGCACCAGTGAGTGAAGGGCTCCAGGACATCCCTCAGGGGACTAGATCAGGGACTGCAACTAGAGCAGGTTGAGGAGGGAAGCTTCGAGATCATCCACTCATGCTTTCATTCAACAAATGTTTTCTGAGCACCTACTATGTGCCTGACACCCTGCTAGGCTCTGAAAATACAGTGGGGGAACAAAACAGCTCAATCCCTATCCTTTCTGAGCTTTCAGGTTGGTAGGGGCCTTAGCAAGAGCCATTTATCTTATGGCGGAAGCCATGTTAGAGAGGGGAAGAGTGAGTGGGTAGAGGGGAGCTGGAAACAGCAAGTGTAGAGATCACTCCTTCAGGAAGCTTGGCTGTGAAGGGGAAGAGGTAGGGGAGTGACTGGAGGAGCGTGTGGGACCCAGCCAGCGTTCTTTTTTTAAAGATGGGAAAGATGTCAGGATCCAGTAGAGAGGGAGATGGTGAAGAGATGGGCAGGCCAGGGGATAGTTGGCAGTGAAGTTGCAGAGGAAGCAGGAAGCCAGAGTCCAGGGCACAGGTGGACACAGGTGGCTGTGAGTGGAGGAGGGACAGCACCTCTGCTGGGATAGGGTGAAGGAATAGAAAAGGGTAAGCCCGGGTGGGTGTCTAGACTGGGTGGGGGGAGGGCGCAGGCAGGAAGCAGAGGGAGCTCTTATCTTAAGTGAAGGCTTTTGTGTTCTTTATGAAGTAGGAGGACACAAGGTCTTGAGCTGGGGATGAGGGGTGGAAAGGTGGGAGGTTTGAGGAGAGAGGGGTAGATTCAAAGAGTCGTTGTGGAAAGAAGGAGAGAGAGTCAGCGGGGGAAAGTGGAAGATTGTCAAGCATATAGATTGAGGGCTTGGCTAAGGTGGATGACCTTGAGTTTTAGTGGAAGAAACCTGCCAGGTTCATTCATTCTTTTAGGACATGTTGCTAGGCACTGTATCAGCTGTGCGTATACTGGGTGTACAGTAAATAACAAAACAGACAAAAAGCTCAGTCCTTGTGGAGTACATGGAGACAGACAATAAACATACTGAGTGAGTCAATTACTTAGGATGTTATAAGATTAGAAAATTAATGAAGTGTAAAGGGGTGTCAGGGATGCCAGCCAGGGAGGCTGCAGTTTTTAAAAGGGTGATCAGGGAAGACCTCACTGAAGTGCCTTTGAGTAGAGACACTTAATGGAGGTGAGGGAGGCTGGTGATATGATTTTCTACAGAAGTGCCCAGCTATCCACTGTTCCATGTCCATGGAAAAAGTGGACGTCTGGGTCGCTCCAGGAGTGGAGTTTTATCAGGCAGTTGCGAAGGAAGGACAGAGGGGCAAGGGATTTCACGCTGTTTACAAGGGAGCTCCATCTCCATGGCATAGAGGGAAATGGTCTGACCTGTTTGTGTCCAGTGCACGTTACACTTCAGAAGCAACTTTCTGACAGCTGGGGAGGCCATCTGGAGTCAGAGAGGGAGCAGGGGAGGGGTCTGTGGATGAGGTGAGACAGTCTCAGCTCTCTCTCTCTTCACAGGCACAGGGTCCCTCCACAAGGCTGTGGTGAGTGGGGACAGCGGTGCTCATCTGGTGGAGGAGATCCAGCTGTTCCCTGATCCTGAACCTGTCCGAAACCTGCAGCTGGCCCCCACCCAGGTGGGAAGGGACCTTTTGATGGGGTGGGCCTTGGGTGCTGGGTCCTTACTAGGTGTGACGGGGGTGCCCTGACATTCTCCATCTCTCTTCCAGGCTGCAGTGTTTGCAGGCTTCTCAGGAGGCGTCTGGAGGGTTCCCCGAGCCAACTGTAGTGTCTATGAGAGCTGCGTGGACTGTGTTCTTGCCAGGGACCCCCACTGTGCCTGGGACCCTGAGTCCCGAATCTGCCACCTGCTGCCCACCCCTATCCCGTGAGTGCCAGTCCTGGATGGTGGCCAAAGGTGGCCCTCCAGGACCCTTCTTACCCAGCTTATGCTCCCGTTCCTCCTCTCTCCAGGGTTTACTGACACATTCCCTCTAAGATTCCCCCCTCCTGTGGTGGGTCCCTCCTGGAATGGAGTTGCACCAGCAGCTCTGAAGCTGCTGCAGCTGTCCTGGGTTTCTCTTCCTCTCCTTTCTGTTCTACCTTGTCTCCCCGGCTCACCTTCTTCCCCACTGCTCTTCCCTCTCTTTCTTCCTCCTCTTCCCGCTTGTGTCTGTTTCAAAGGATGATTTTTGCTTTCCCTGCCTTCTCAGGAAGTCCTGGAAGCAGGACATGGAGCGAGGGAACCCAGACTGGGCATGTGCCAATGGCCCCATGCCCAGGAGCCACCGGCCTCAGAGCCGCCCCCAAATCAGTGAGTGTGGGACCAGGGGAGGTGCAAAAGCTGGGGAGGACTTGTGGGCAGGGGTGGGCATTCCTGCCTCAATTTCTCCCCCAGCACCTGCCTGGCTTGAGACCTGGACACCCAGAGTTAGGATGGATTTGAGATCTGGCTGTAGGGAGGAGGGATAGGAATTCTAAGCTGGGATTCAGGATTGAGGGTGAAGTTGGTTTTGGTGTCAGAGTTGGAGTCAGATGGATTGGCGATTAGTTTGGGGTCCAGACAGGAGATAGGAAGGGGGTCAGAGGTGAGTCTGGGAGTTGAAATGGGAGTTGCAGATGGGAGTAGGGGTCCAAATGTAGGGCAGAGACTCCCTCCTGCCTTCCTTTTCCCTTTCCCTAACCTTTGCCCCTTTCCTTCACCTACAGTTAAAGAAGTCCTGGCTGTCCCGAACTCCATCCTGGAGCTCCCCTGTCCCCACCTCTCAGCCCTGGCCTCTTACCACTGGAGTCATGGGAGAGCAGCAGTCCCAGAAGCCTCTTCCACAGTCTACAATGGCTCCCTCTTGCTGCTTCTGCGGGATGGGGTGGGGGGCCTCTATCAGTGCTGGGCCACTGAGAATGACTTCTCATACCCCGTGGTCTCCTACTGGGTAGACAGCCAGGACCAGTCCCTGGCCCTGGATCCTGAACTGGCGGGCATTCCCCGGGAGCGCGTAGAGGCCCCACTGACCAGGGTCGGTGGTGGGGCCGCCCTGGCTGCCCAGCGGTCCTACTGGCCCCACTTCCTCACAGTCACTGTGCTCCTTGCCTTAGTGCTTTCAGGAGCCCTCATCATCCTCCTCACCTCCCCACTGGGGGCACTCCGAGCCCGGGGCAAGGTCCAGGGCTGTGGGACCCTGCCCTCCAGGGAGAAGGCCCCATTGAGCAGGGAGCGGCACCTCCAACCGTCTAAGGAATGCAGGACCTCTACCAGTGATGTGGACGCTGACAACAACCACCTGGGCACTGAGGTGGCTTAAACTCTGGGCACAGATGAGGGCTGTTGGTAGGGCAGGGTGCCTGGCCACACTGGCTGGGGGACCTGGAGCAGTGCAGCCCTGACTAGGGTGGGAGGAGCACAAAAGACCACCTTCCTCCCCCAAGAGGAGCTTCTCCTGCTGCTCTGTGTCGTCAACAGCACTCAGTGGGCCGGGCGCAGCTGCCTGATTCCCCGATGGCACTCCTCTCTACCAAACACATGGGCTTTCCAATGGGGTTGCCCCAGACCTGGACCTAGGTTATGATGGGAGGACCTAGAGAGGAACCTTCAGTTCTGGCCATTCCGGGACCCTCTAGAAACATAGTCCTCCAGGAAACTCAAATACCTGACTGTTCCAGGACCCTATGGTGATAAACACCAAAACATCTAAACAACCATAAGATAGCACACTGCTCCTGGAGACGCCACTCTGAAAGCAGCTGCCACCTTGGACACCAACACTCCCTCTCCGAGGGGTCTCTAGGGTTTTGTCGGGAGCTGCCTCCTCCTGCTCCTCTTATGAACCATGCACCGCTGAATCCTAGGAGGTCTTTCCTGAAGGCTGACCTCCCTTCTTGCTTCAGTTGGGGCAGATTTTGATCCCTTCTGGCCTGGCTGGAATGGCAAGGGTAATCTGAGCCTTGTTCACTCCTTCACCCTGGCTGACCCCTTGACCTCTCTCCTCTCCCCTTTCCCTTGTTTTGAAATTCAAAAATTGCTTGTCACATACAGATTATTTTTTATTAAAAAGACAAAGTTTATGACTGGTCCCGTCTTTGTAGGAGCAGTCCGAGGACATCAGTAGGGAGAACGACTAGTTTTCTGGGGTGATTTTTCTCTCAAACTCCAGACCACTTCCTCTACCCTGCTGGCTCCCCCAACAGAACCAGCCCCACAGCCCTTTCCTCCACTCCAGGCAGTGCTAAAGAGTGACTCAGACTTTGCCTTTCGGGCCAACACACGTCCGTGTTGACCAGCCTCAGTTTGTGTCTGCCAGCCAGGCAACACCATCCATCACTGACTCCCTGCCACGGCCCAGTGGTTTCTGTGCCCAGCTTTCCCACACTTCTCGTGACTGCAGCTCAGCCCCCCTTCCCCACAGTAGCAGTTGGTTTTAATTTGTGGTGGGCTGAATTTATAGATAGACTGTACAGCCAGCCCATTCTGGCCACATCCTTCCCAATATCTGACAGACAGTACTCTGTCTGTGCCCCATACCACCTTCCCCTTCTCCTTCCTGTTCCAAAAGCATGTGTCCCTCCTCCAACCGAGGCTAACCATTGTATTTGCCCCCTCCTCTCTGCCAGGATCCCCAGCATCACCCCCTCACTTTACTACTCTCCCATCTTTAATCTGCCTTCTCCCACCCACAGGTGTGCTAGGTGTGTTCTCTGTATGAAAAAAACGAAACAATAACCCTTCCCGCAACCGCACCCTTTCAGTCTACCCCCTCCACTCCGACTTGTTATCTCTTTCCCGTTGCCACCAAACAACAAAGAAGGTCTGTTCTGGCTGCCTCCCCCACGCCACCCCCAATGGCACCTTCACCCTCTTTTTTTTTTTTGTGAGGAAGATTAGCCCTGAGCTAACATCTGTGCCCATCTTCTTGTATTTTATATGTGGGACGCCTACCACAGCATGGCTTGATGAGAGGTGCTAGGTCCGCACCCGGGATCTGAACTAGCGAACCCTGGGCCACTGAAGCAGAGCACGCGAACTTAACTGCTGTACCACCAGGCCAGCCCCACCTTTACCCTCTTTAACCCCTCATGGTCTGGCTTTTCCCCCAAACTCTCTGCTCAAATGACTCTCCAAGATTTCGCATAAACCCCTAACTGACTTTGACTTCCATGCATCTTTCACACCTTGACCATGTTCTTCTTCTCACAACTCTCTTCTACAATGGCTTCTTTAAAAATTTTTCTTTTAATTGTAGCAAAAAGCACTTAATATAAAATTTACCCTCTTAACCATTTAAAGCATACACTTCAGTAATGTTAACTATATTCACATTGTTGTGTAACAGATCTCTGGAACTTTGTCATCTTGCAAAACTGAAAGTCTATGCCCATGGGACAACTCCCCATTCCCCCTGCTCCCAGCCCTTGGCAACCACTATTCCACTTCCTGTCTATGAATTTGACTACTCTAGGGACTTCACAGAGCAGGGTCATACATATTTGCCCTTTTGTGACTGCCTTATTTCTCTGACCATAATGTCCTCAAGGTTTATCCCTGTTGTTGCATGGGGCAGGATTTCCTTCCTTTTTTGAGGCTGAATAATATTCCATTGTATGTATATACCACAATTTCTTTATCCTTTCATCTATTGATGGACACTGGGTTGTTTTCGCTTCTTGGCTATTGTGAATAATGCTGCAATGAACATTGGTGTGCAAAGATCTCTTCAAGATCCTGTCTGCTGTGGCTGCTTTTTTTTTTCGAGGAAGATTATAGCCCTGAGCTAACATCTGCTGCCAATCCTCCTCTTTTTGCTGAGGAAGATTGGCCCTGACGTCCGTGCCCATCTTCCTCTATTTTATATGTGGGACGCCTGCCACAGCATGGCTTGACAAGCAGTGTGTAGGTCTACACCCGGGATCTGAACCAGCAAACCCTGGGCCACTGAAGTGGAACATGTGAACTTAATCCCTGTGCCATCAGGCTGGCCCCTTGCTGTGGCTTCCATATTCGAGTTCTTTGGCTTCTTTAGTTATTTCTTTCTCCCCTGCTGGCTCCTTTTCTTCCTCACATTACCCAATGCACTTTTACCCCCAGCATGACTTGCACTGTTCAAAGCACCCTTTTCAGACTTCCTCTCTTGTGGCTCCCTGATGATCTCTCGGGCAAGGGCTGTAGGGCAGTGTGGGGTCATGAAAAGGGCACTGGACCAGATTGGGCTCCTGGGACCTTCATCTGCTGTTAATAGACTAAGACAGCCTTTCCTGCTTGCACGTTGATTTCTCCATCTCTCAGAAGGAAGGAATGCACAGGAAGCTCTTCTGGCTTTAAGCATTATGGGTCCCTTGCTGTCAAATGTACCGCTCCAGAGCAGAGCTTTCTCCTGTGCTCCAGGCAGTACAAGGACAAGCTTGCTGGACATCTTGATCCAGGTAACCCAGAGGCTCCTGGAACCACACCCTTTCTCTGCCTCCCCCCACTGTCACTCCGGAATGTACTCTTTCCTCATCTCCCGTTAAGGTACAATTTAGAGGCTATCTCCTCTGTACCCTCTTCCCAGCCTGCCCCAGTCCTGGCTGTTTATTCTTCCCTACGATTTCCCCAGCACTCACTGTATCCCTCACGAGGTACTTAGACCAACCTTAAGAATGTAAAATCTAGAAGAGATGGCAAATGTGTTACCCCTGCTGGACTGTCAACACCCTGGGGACAAGAGGTGTCTCAGCCTCATCTCCACAGCCTACAGCACGAGGCATTATGTGATAGTGAAAGGAGGCACTTGCGGAATGCTTACCGTTTATGAGAGCACAGCCTTGGTCAGTCTCATCCTGTGTGACTGCTCTGCAGCCCTTGGCATTGGTCACATTCCTTCTTGTATTGAGGGCCTAGCATTATTCTAGGCCTTGGAGACACAGAGATGAATAGACATCCTGCGTAAAGGAACTAATCATGAGGTTCCTGTGGGCATGCTATTTCTTCCACCTAGAGCATCATTCTCTCAGTGGATTCTTCTCCAACCTCCCATGCAGAGTTATTGCCCTATGCACACCTCACTACAACCCTTTGTATACAATGCTGCTGCTTCATTGTGTTTCTGTGTGCCTGGCATATGGCAGGCACTCTCTCAATGCTGAAATACATTCATTTATTAAACAAATATTTACTGAGCACCTACTATGTGACAGGCACTGTTAGGTTCTGAGAGCACATCAGTAAACAAAACAGACACAATTCATGCTGTCATGGAGCATACATTCTTGTGTGGGAGAGAGATAATAGATATATAAATAAGTAAAATAGGTAGGGTACATTAGATGGTGATGTGCTATGGAGGAAAAAAAATTGAATTGGAGAAACGTTGAGAGTTGGAAGAGTGTCTACAATTTCCAGTAGGGGATTCAGAGTGGGTCTCCCCAAAAGGAAACTCTGTACTAACTAAGCAGTCACTCCCTATTCTCTCTCCCCCGAGTCCTAGGCAATTACCAGCCCACTAATCTGCTTTCTGTCTCTGTGGAGTTGTCTTTTCTGCATATTTCGTATAAATGGAGGGGCCGCCCCGTGGCTGAGTGGTTAAAGTTCCGGCGCTCCAATCCAGTGGCCCGGGTTCACAGGGTTGGGATCCCAGGTGCAGACCTACTCCACTGATCAGCCATGCTGTGGAGGCATCCCACATACAAAGTAGAGGAGGAGTGCCACAGATATTAGTTCACAGCAAATCTTCCTTACCAAAAAAAGAGAGAATTGATTTATAAATGAAATTACACAACATGTGACCTTTGTGTCTGGCTTATTTCACTCAGCATAATGGTTTCTAGTCATCCATGTTGTGTATCAATACTTCATTCCCTTTTATCACTGGATAATATTCCATTGTATGGATATACCACAATTTGTTTCCACTTTTTGGCTATTGTGAGTAGTGCTGCTATGAACATTAGTGCACAAGTTTTTCTTTGAAAACCTGTTTTCAATTCCTTTGGGTATATTCAGGCTTGGTCATATGGTAATTTTCTTTAACTTATTGAGGAATCATCAACTTGTTTTCCACAGCAGCTACACCATTTTACATTCCCACCCATGATATCTGAGGATTCCATTTCTCTACATCCTTGCTAACACTTGTTACTTTCTGGGGTTTTGTTTGTTTGTTTTAATTAAAGCCATCCTAGTGGGTGTTGTCGATGAAAATAATCTGATAAGGATTTTAGGCTGGTTAATTTTAAAACTGCAGATGAGAAGCAGGCTCTGAGGAGCAGAGTTTGCTTGCCCTTTGATAAGAGACATTTGCATTTGTGAAGGAAGGGGGGATGGCCTTATCTTTGGAAACTCTTAATGGGGAATGCAAGGACTTAAGTTGGTTACTGTCTGGCAACCTCATGTAATTGATTTAGGGTGGTGGCTTCTGGCCTTTACTTAATCCGATTTGATTCTTATCTAAAAGTTGCAGGACCACCCAATGGCCAGACCCCACCTGCACTGATACCATTTTAACTTTTTTACATGTTCTTTCCTTTGTCTTGTAAAGAGATGGCTCACAAACCTATGCCTTAAATTTAGCCTTACTCTCCACCCATGTTTGCAGCAGTAGTGGGGGCAGCAGAAGCTCCTCCTGCCCGTGGGTCCTGTCCCACGCAGCAGCTCTGCCTGCCCATGGGTCCTGTCCCCATGCTATTCCACACTATTCTCTAAATAAAAGAGCACTACTGCCAGATCTTGAGAGTCCAAGAAATCTTTCTTTCGACTCCTCGGCTCACCGACCCCGCATCATAATCCATAACCAATCTATAAATGAAAACTTGGGAGAGTTTATTCTGAGCTAAAATCTGAGGACCATGGCCCGGGGCCTTTCTTCCCGAAGGAAGAAAGGGCACCAAGGAAGTGAGGTATACAGAGTGGTTATATACCCCCAAACAGGCTGTTTCACATATGATTGAAATGTCCCTCCCACAATAGTCATAAGATTGCCCTGTTGGCACAGCGCTTGATGGACACAGCAGGTAGTGGGTCTGCTGTCTTGGCTGGTGTAGCAGGAGGCAAGTCTATTGTCTCCAGCTGGGCGGTCACAGGTGAGCGCAGCAATCAGTTTCTAGCCTAAGGAAAGATGCTTAATCCTTAAGGAAATGCCAACGTTGGGAGGGGGAGGAAAGTTGAACCTTTATCTCAAGGGCCTTTGCTCTTGCCATATGGAATATTTAAAGCAGATATACAATGCATGCTCAACGGCTGGCCTCGGTCAGGCCGTTTTGGAAGGACAAGGTCAGGGCGAGTTAGGTTTACACCAAATGGCTTCCTCATATTCTCCAATATATCCTATTGCTTGCCATTTTTATTTGTCAGTGTGAAGTGGGATCTCACTATGGTTTTGACTTGCATTTCCCTAATGACTAATGATAGTTGAACATCTTTTCATGTGCTTGCTGGCCATTTATTATCTTTTTTGGAGAAATGTCCTTTGCCGATTTTTCAAATTGAGTTGTCTTTCTGTCATTATGTTGGTAGAAATATCTATTTTTTTTAAGATTTTTATTTTTTTTCCTTTTTCTCCCCAAAGCCCCTGAGTACACAGTTGTATATTCTTCATTGTGGGTCCTTCTAGTTGTGGCATGTGGGACCCCGCCTCAGCGTGGTTTGACGAGCAGTGCCATGTTCGTGCCCAGGATTCGGGCCAATGAAACACTGGGCTGCCTGCAGTGGAGCGCGCGAACTTAACCACTCGGCCACGGGGCCAGGCCCTAGAAATATCTATTTTGAAACAAATTGACTCTCCACCCCAGACCTCTAGTCCCTCATTTAAAGAGCTCTTCCTCTTTTAAATCCATGTACTACGGCCAATAGTTTCATAGCCGGAAGAGACTCTTAATGTCATTTATTCCACTCCCAGGATGTCCCCTATTCCTGCAATTTTTTGAGTTCCCAAACCACAAAATTAGTTGTCTAACCTTAGTCCTTCCTGCAGGACACTGGTCTCTACTGTTTTGGCTCTATAAATGAGAAAAGTTACGCAAAAATTACAGATTAGATTTCCATTTAAAGATTCTAATAGATCTGAAACACAACGTGACCCATTTAGAATCGCATCTTCAAGAAGCAGCCCCAAACTGGATTTCCGCGCACTGGGAAAGACACGCAAGCGCCGTAGAGCTGGGGGCAAGGCGAAGCTAAAGAAGGCGTGGCTTCTGCCCAAATTCAAGATGGCCCCCAGGGCAGTCTCTCCTTGTTCCGGGGTCGGGGGAAGAGGCTCAAAGAACGCCATTGGTGGAGTTGCCCACCGCTCATCCCCGCCCCTGCAGGGGGCGGGAGTGACAGCTTCCCAATTTCCGGTTCCGGCAGTACCGGGGTCCCCGGCGAGATGGAGGAAGATGCGACCCGAAGCCAGAAGTCGCGGGGAACACAGGATAGAGTGGGAGCTGCGGCCTAGAGGTCCGGGCGTGGAGTTCACCTCAGACGCGGCGGAACCGCCCTGACCTGAGAAGGTAAGAGACCACCAGCTTTGGGTGCCTGAGGACTAAGGTCTCCGAGGACCTGGAGCTGTCAAGGAGGCAGCGGGTGTCTGCAGTGCTCGACCGCAGTTCCATGAGAGCCCGCCACGCAGTTCTGGGGATGAAGGACGACTCCAACAAGGCATCTCGTCCTGTTGGAGGAGCATGAGTTCGCTGACAGCGAAAGAAGCATGACGAGAGGCATGGCGAGGGGCATGTCCGAGGACCCAGAGGCCGCTGTGCGGGGGTCAGGACAGAAGCTGCACAAAGCGGGTGTCATGTGGAGTAGGTGGAGAGGATTGTCATGTGGTGTCTGTGATGAGGGATCACGTGGGTACCTATGGAAGACCAGAGGAAGGCTGGGTGGGAATCTCATCATGTCCGAGGGAGAAGATTATCTCAAAGGAGGAGTCGGAGGCATAGGGAGGGACCTCCCCTAAGGAAATGTATATTCATTAGGACAGGTAGGCAAGCGTGTAAATATATTCACGATCATGTCGTAGATCGCTCCCAGGTTGCAGAGCCTTGATGCAGATGCAGAAGGGAAAACAGAGGAACAGAAGGAGGAAGAAGAGATCTTGTTTCCAGAGGAGAAGTGGGGACCAAACCCCATGGTGTCTTGTCAGGAGTTGCAGAAGGTGATTTGATTTGGTGAGGTGGTTCCCTGAAAAGATCTGAATGAGTCTAGTAGTCATCATTGGGCCCAGTTCTGGTGACAAGTCAGGATGGAGTCAGAGGGCTCCTAACCTAGTCTCAGTGGTCCTGGGCTCCTAGAGTAGTTGTTATCATTGTTATAATATTGACAATTCTTAACATTTAAAGCTGTGCTTTCCAAACTCAGATACACATATTAGTCATTCAGAGATCTTGTTAAAATGCTGGCTCTTATTCAGCAGATCTAAGGGGATCCTGAAATTCTGTATTTCTAACAGGCTCCCAGGTGATGCCCATGCTGCTGGTCTGTGCACCAGTCTGAGTAGCAAAGATTTAGAGCAGCACTGTCCAATAGAGCTTTCTGCAGTGGTAGTAATGCTTTGCTGTTAACAAAATGCTTTCACACGTCTTAGCTCATCTGAGTTGCACCACGCTATTATATAGCCATGGCAGTCTTGATTAGCCCCATCTTACAGATGAGGAAGCTGAATTTCGGTGAAGTGACTTGGTTCCAATCCTACTAGTAAGTAATGGAAGTGGAACTCAAACTTGATTCTTCTGACTACCAGTAGTCTTTTCATTGCATGACCTTACTTTCCAGGTGATACTGCCTTGTCCTGAACCAGAATCTTATCTCAGAACCTAGTGAAGAGTCTGGTGTGATTTTTCTGGTATAGGGAGAGTGAAGGTGGAGAGGAGGTATACCCAGCCCACCAGTTTCTCCCTTTACACTGATGGCCTCAGTAGCGGGGGCTTTGCCTCTGACATCTCATTTGATGACTTCAGGACATCCTGGATCATCTGTTGGGTCCCCATAGGAAGGGGGACTTCAACCTTTTGTGCCTGAGCAGTGTTAAAAGATGGGGGAAAACTCAGAATTGGAGCCATGCTTATAATTAATGGTCTGGGAAAGAGTCATAAAGAAGGTGGGAGAAGGGAAGGCTGAAGGAAGTTTGCAAACAGGCAGTGTCTGCAAAGAGGATTTCCCAGAGGGTGAAACAAGGGGCACTGGTTTTGATATTTCAGCAGGAAGTTGGGAGGTTATATAACAAAGAGCAAGTTGAGATCCCACCTTTTAGGAGCATCCCCACCTTTTAAAGGGGTAAAGAGAGTGGGTACAACGCCCTCTCCCCCTTCACCTGTAGAGGCTTATCCCTCTGAGGCATGACCCTTAGTGGCTTCTCCTGTCACCATGGCAATGGTAGGAGTTACCTGCTTTAGTCCTTTAGTGTCTCCCCTTCCTTCTGGGAATTTAAAATAGATTGGCACATGTAAGAGATGGAGGAAAGTAGGGAAGTGGGGCACTGGGTCCTGCCTTATGCCCATGCTGCTGGTCTGTGCACCAGTCTGAGTAGCAAAGATTTAGAGCAGCACTGTCCAATAGAGCTTTCTGCAGTGGTAGTAATGCTTTGCTGTTAACAAAATGCTTTCACACGTCTTAGCTCATCTGAGTTGCACCACGCTATTATATAGCCATGGCAGTCTTGATTAGCCCCATCTTACAGATGAGGAAGCTGAATTTCGGTGAAGTGACTTGGTTCCAATCCTACTAGTAAGTAATGGAAGTGGAACTCAAACTTGATTCTTCTGACTACCAGTAGTCTTTTCATTGCATGACCTTACTTTCCAGGTGATACTGCCTTGTCCTGAACCAGAATCTTATCTCAGAACCTAGTGAAGAGTCTGGTGTGATTTTTCTGGTATAGGGAGAGTGAAAGTGGAGAGGAGGTATACCCAGCCCACCAGTTTCTCCCTTTACACTGATGGGTTTCTCATCAGGAGATGTTGGTATTTTGTGATTCAGCTGGACAAGTTGAGAGCGTGCCAGTGAAGCCAGGTCCTGGAACAGAATCCTTTTTTGCTCTGTCCCTCTGCCCTGCTTCACATGCGGTTTGCATGAGCCCAGCAGGAGGCCTTCCTGCTTGAGCCCTGCTGTATTTATTTGTCCTGTGACAACAATGTGCCCGCCCAGCCACACAGCTCGGTCACTCCAGAAGCACTCTGGGAAAGCAGAGGCAGCTTTTGATTTTTCTGAAACAAAGCTGAGAGAAGTCCCTGGGCATCTGCAGGACCAGGAGTTTATGCTTAACCCTTGGGTGACTGGCAGTCATGAGGGCGTAAATTCTGCCTCCCACAGGTGGCAATGATTTGGCTTTAGACTGAACAGAGTGATTGTGTTGGAACTCCTCAACTTCCATGAGGGAGAAGGCGTGGAGGAGTAGAGGAGAAATCTTGGCTCATATCCTGCCACCACCAGTGACCAGCTGCATGACCTTGGGCTTTTTCCTTTTAACCTATCTGACCCTCCATCTCCTCGTTTAGCAGAAGTGTCTAACTGTACATAGGTTAAGTTTTAAGGATTAAATGAGGTAATAGGTATTCAGTAAAGCCTAGTGTCTATCTCTCCTCATCTCTCAGTGGTAGTGGAAACATGACCTTGGGACCCTGGATGACAAACATCCTGGGGCAGGGGAGACAGTGACTACCTTCTCTTGAAGAGTCTCAAAGGAGAAGATTGCCCTGCTGGACTTGGTGGGTGTCTTAGGCTGAGGTTGGGGAGGAAGGGCCACTTTTGCCCACAGCAAGGGGCACATCAGTGTTCCAGGGGTTCTCCTAGAACCCCACCTCTAGCTCATTTCCCACAGCCTAGATTCTCCATTCTGGCCAACCCAGTTGTTTCAAGCCATTGTTCTCTTTCTTTCACTGTCTCCATGTGTTCCTCCTTCATTCATGCTGCTTTGTCCTCCTCCAGGAAGCCTGTCTTGGTTACATGTACCTCACCTTGAAGCTGAGGTTTTCCCTCAGTTTGCATGTACTCAGTTTGCCCTGCAGGTGGCCCATCCTTTAATGAAAGTGATACAGTCCAGCTCAGGGGATTCCGAAAAGCTAACCTTGCTTCCCTGCTGACTTCCATGGCAAACCAAGAAGCTGCTTAGGCTAGTTGGGACCTTTGGCTGGGGACAGCGGTTGAAGATGGACTCTGATTAGACACTTGATATGAGGTCTGCCAAGGCACTGGCATCAGGACTGCTTGTGTAAAACATTTCAGCCCTCTAGAGTGGTCCCTTTGATGTGGCCATCTCCTTTCCCAGCCCTTAGGGATATCTCTCAGAGCCTGGGGAGCCCCTGACTTCGTACGTCCTGGAATTTAACTTCCCACTTTCCCCTTCCGGCTGAAAGCGTCTAGTACCTTACACAGGAGCACTTAGATCGTCACTAAGAATATGTCCAATAAGAATATGTCCAATATATGATGTCCTCTCGTTTGCCAGTTCTTAAGTTGGAAGCTCCTGATTTTACACAGTTATTGCATTAGTAAGATTATTAGTTTTGTTTAAACTTTAGGTGATGGATACACTTAACATGAGGGCCACATGTACATTAATTTGCCCTAGTTTCTTTGTCTCCATATCTTACATCCATTCCCCAGAGGGATACTGTGTCTCCTTGAATAGACTGTGAAGTTCTTGAAGGCAGAGTCTGTATCTTCTGTGTCACTTGAATCTCCCTTCATTATATAACGCTGAGGTCATGATTTATCATGTTATGTTCTCTACCCTGTAGTTATCAAGATTCTTTAGGGAAACTGCTTAGCTCTCAGGTGGTTCTTTTCCTTCTCTAGAGTGAGTTATCTAATAACCAAAGAGGACTCTGACCTTTGGCTTGTTCCTAACTTTCTAACTCCTTTCATTGGAGGGCGGGGGTGAGGGGAGTGGGGGGGGTCCTATGGTGTGAAAGCCCCACTTAGCATCTTTGCCACACTTTCTCCTAATGCAGACTGGAGAAAATATAAGTGAAGTGGGTGTGGGTCAGGGGAGCTCAGAGGGGCCAGCATGGGAAACCAGAAATAAAGTAAGGTGAGTCAGCTGGTAAATGGTGATAACACAGGTACCCTGCTGAGGGTGAAAGGTCAAAGGTAGTGGCTCCTCAGTGGGCCCAGGAGCATCAAAAATGGAGCACTTCCCTTCAGCCTTTAGGAACCTCCTAAATGTCACTTAGTGACATCGCATTAGCCCACTTAAAGGCCTTGCATCTTGCCAGGTGATCAGTTTGTCCACAGCATCCTGAGCTCTGCCTGGGTGAGCCAGAGGAGAAGGAGAATGGGCCATGACACCAGGGCCCAGGCAGAGGCAGAGAGACCAGAATAGAGACCGGATGGGCTGGGGGTAGGGAACCGAGGTGGGAGTGGAGTTGGGGGAGTTGCCGAGGAACAATTTCTGGAATTGGGAAGGACTGATAAAGGTGAGAGAGGGGCAGTATCGTGATCTGTGAAGGAAGACTCAGGCGGGGGTTGGCAGAGCCAGACTGGGTAAAGTCTAAGCTTTGGGGAGGTGAATCCCCCAGGAGATGAGGCCTGAGAATGAAGTTTCAGAGCCTGACCAGGAAGGGAAAGTGTGAAGTTCTGACCTCCTTCCTCACATCCCTCCACCCTGCTCAACTCCTCAGGTCTTCAGGCACAATGGAGGACAAACGCAACATCCAGATCATCGAGTGGGAACACCTGGACAAGAAGAAGTTCTACGTGTTTGGTGTGGCAATGACGATGATGATCCGTGTCAGCGTCTACCCATTCACCCTCATCCGCACTCGGCTGCAGGTTCAGAAAGGCAAGAGCCTCTACCATGGTACCTTTGACGCCTTCATCAAGATCCTGCGAGCAGATGGTGTGACTGGCCTCTACCGGGGGTTCCTGGTCAACACCTTCACCCTCATCTCTGGCCAGTGCTATGTCACCACTTACGAGCTCACCCGGAAATTTGTAGCTGACTACAGCCAGAGCAACACAGTCAAATCTCTGGTGGCCGGTGGCTCAGCCTCTCTTGTGGCTCAGAGCATCACAGTGCCCATTGACGTGGTCTCCCAGCACTTGATGATGCAGCGCAAGGGTGAGAAAATGGGCCGCTTCCAAGTGCGAGGGAACGCAGAGGGACAAGGGGTAGTTGCCTTTGGCCAAACCAAGGACATCATCAGGCAGATCCTGCGGGCTGATGGGCTTCGAGGCTTCTACCGAGGCTATGTGGCTTCACTGCTTACCTACATCCCAAACAGTGCCGTCTGGTGGCCCTTCTATCACTTCTATGCAGGTAAGCAGGGCCTGGGAGAGTGGGGTGGAGGGTGGGTCTACTAATGGGGCTGAGATACTGTTGCTCTGTGCATGTTGGAGTGGGAGAGTTAATGAGAGAATGGGCATTTATTCAGCAAACATTTAAATCTAAGAGGATTCAAAGATGAGTAAGACGTGGTTCTTGCCTTCAAGGAGCTTATACAGGCATGTGTTGCTTAATGATGGAGATGTGTTCTGAGAAATGTGTCATCAGGCGATTTCATCGTTGTGCAAACATAGAGTGTACTTACACAAACCTAAGTGGTATGGTCTACTACACACCTAGGCTATAAGGTATTAATCTTATGGGACCATGATCCCATTATATGCAGTTCATCATTGACTGAAATGTCGTTATACGGTGCATGACTGTTTTATAGTGGAGGGAATCAGACAAGTAAAGTAGATGACTGTGGAACATAGAGATGTTCTGGGTGCATTGGGATCAACTAAGGTTAGTGGATTATTGGCAGAGAATTGGAAGGTGGGGAATGACAAAATTCATGGGATATTTGGGATTTGAAGATGAAATTGATGGATTACAGTGAGCTTTTGAGTTGGATGCCTTTCCTCAGCATTGTTAAATTCAAGATGTGATATAACCTTGAAGCTCTCCGCTCCTATAATGTATTTTTGTTCATAAGAAATTTTATTGCTTTTTAAGTATTTCCCAGAAATGGAATTACTAGGTCAAAAGATAACATTTTTGAGGGCCTCAATAAACGTATTGCCAGGTTTCCTTCTGAAAGGGCAGAGTACATCACCAAGAGCAGGACCTGAGTGTGCCTGCTGCCCTCTGACATCCACAGTTTTGGGTGACTACCAAACTCCAGTTAGGGCACAGTCTATGCCAGTAATCTCCCTAATCCCTGCTGCTGGCTCTTAACCATTGACAGTGGGCATTCTGTCCCATCCCATTTGGAACTTTTTTTTTGGTGAGGAAGATTGGCCCTGAGCTACCATCTGTTGCCAATCTTCCTCTTTGCTTGAGGAAGATGGTCCCTGAGCTAACATCTGTGCCAGTCTTCCTCTACTTTGCATATGGGATGCTGCCACAGCATGGTTTGATGAGCAGTGTGCAGGTCCAAGCCTAGAATCCGAACCGGTGAACCCCAGGCCACCAAAGCGGAGTGTGTGAACTTAACCACTATGCCACTGGGCCAGCCCCTGGAACTTTTCTAACCAAATTTTGTAATGACTTCCTAACCTATAATCATTTGTCTCTATGGCACTGTACTTTTCTGGTTCTTCCATTTTCTGATTGTACCTTTTTTTTTTTTTTTTTTTTTTTTTTGATAGCTCTTTCTTCTTCTGTTTAACACAGTCTTTCATCTAGAGTATTTGGTAAAATTCACATACCTAGACTCCAGCCTGGCCCTTTGTATCAGATTCTTTGGGAATGGATCCTAGCAATCTTCATGTTAAAATAGTTGCCCAGTAAACATTTGTTGAATGAATGATGGAGAAGGAAAGATATGGGCTCTTTCTCCAACCCTCTTGCCTTTGTTTTTTCATCCTCTCCCTAAGCCCCAGGAAAATGGCATGTGTGCTTGATTAGAATTGGAATCCGCATCCTGCTGTAGCTTGCAGGCCTGGGGGCCAGTGCAGACAGGCCCAAGGAGGCTGCTAGTGCCAGTCCAGATGCTACCTTCTAATGGTTGCAAAATGCTTGCTTCTTGGGAAAAACAGGACACTCGTGAGGCAGAGCTGCCAGTTTACATTGTTTCTGTTTGCATGCTGATCCTAGGGAAGAAAGTGGTTAGAAATGGGAGGAGAGGTAGTTCTGGTAGGGCTTAAGGAATTCTACCATGCGGCTGCAACTCAGAAGCCCTCACTTCTGCCCTGCCAACCCCCCACCTTCCTACTTGTCCCCTAGTCTTTAGTTGCCTAGCTACAAATTACCAAAACTAGGAACATGAGAAAAACATTCTTAAAGGTATTATGGTGACTGAATCTTAGAGAGAAAACTGAGAGGGGATCTTTGAGATGATGAATCTATTTTACATGCAGCCTTACTCAGAGTAAAAGCCAAACTCCTTGCAATGCTATCAAGGCCCTAAATGATTTATCTCTTGGACCTCATCTACTGTTCTTTCCCTCACTCATTCTGCTCCAGGCATACTGGCCTTGCCGCCCCTTGAAGACTTCAGATGTGCTCCTGCCTCAGGGCCTTTGCATAGGATGTTACCTCTGCTTGGAAAATTCTTTCCACAGATCCATATGGCTTGCATTCTCCTTTAGGTCTTTGCTCAAACTTCACCTTCCTGGAGAGGGTGTCCACGACTACCTTATTTAAAATGGCAACCTCTTCACTCCCTACTCTTGGCATTCCCTATCCCCCTTTCCTGCTTTATTTTTATCTATAGCTAGCACATATCTCCTTCTGACATAGCTATATATTTTGCTTTTTATTTGTTTACTGCCTGTCTTCCCCCATTAAAATGTAAATTTCATAAAGGCAGGGATTTCAGGCTGCTTTATTCAGTTATATCCTCAGAACCCAGGGTGACTGGCTTGTGGTAGATAAATCTTTGTTGAATAAATGAATGAATTCTTGTTTTTCATCTCCAGAGCAGGTAAAGCAAAAAAAATTCAGTTGCAGGTGAACTTCCCAGCAATACTGGGAATGGGTGGATCTGGGTACTGTTCCATCTTCTTCATGAGCATTTTGAAAAGTGAGTTTTTCTTTCTTGATATGGCCTGGAGAAAAGTTCTCACTATAGGATATGACTCTCTCTCTCTCTTTTTTTTTTGCTTGAGGAAGATTCGCCCTGAGCTAATGTCTGTGCCAGTCTTCCTCCACTTTATATGTAGGTTGCCACCACAGCATGGCTGATGAGTGGTGTATGTCCATGCCTGGGATCAGAACCTGCGAACTCAGGCCACTGAAGTGGAGCGTGCCAAACTTAACCACTATGCCACAGGGCTGGCTCCTGACTTTCTCTTTTAATTCTAGTTGTTTTTATTTTATTATTTATTTATTTATTTGTCTATTTTATTTTATTTCATTTTTTTGAGGAAGATTAGCCCTGAGCTAACATCTGCTGCCAATCCTCCTCTTTTTGCTGAGGAAGACTAGGCCTGAACTAACATCTGTGCCCATCTCCCTCTACTTTGTATGTGGGACGCCTACCACAGCATGGCTTGCCAAGCGGTACCATGTCCGCACCCAGGATCCAAACTGGTGAATCCCAGGCCACCAGAGCAGAATGTGCACACTTAACCGCTATGCCACTGGCCTGGCCCTTGTTTTTATTTTTAAAAACATTCACATGGTTCAAAATTCAGAGGTTGGGAAAAGGTATGCAGTGAAAAGGCTCGTCATCCACCATAGTCACCCAGGCCCTTCCTTAGAGACAATCAGTGTTACCAGTTGTTCAGTGCATATATAAGAACATATGGGCCGGCCAAGGAAAAAAAAGAAGATTGGCAACAGATGTTAGCTCAGGTGCAATCTTTAAAAAAAAGAAGAAAATATGTAGTGTGTGTTTTTCTAGTCTGTGAATTGGGAGGAGTAGAGCACAGGCATAAGGTTTTTACATCAGGAAGGATTTCTGTCCCTCAGATGAAAGGAGTCAGCAAGCAAAGAAGATTTGAAATCCCCTTCTCCAGAGGAATCTTTTTTTTTAAGATTTTTTTGTTTTATTATAATTATTATTTTTTTTATTTTTCCTTTTTCTCCCAAATCCCCCCCGTACATAGTTGTATATTTTTTTTCAGTTGTGGGTCCTTCTAGTTGTGGCATGTGGGACGCCACCTCAGCATGGCCTGAGAAGTGGTGCCATGTCCACGCCCAGGATCCGAACCAGCGAAACCCTGGGCCACCGAAGCCCAGTGCGTGAACTCAAGCACTCGGCCACGGGGCCGGCCCCTAAGATTTTTTTAATTTATTTTTTCCTTTTTCCTCCCCAAAGCCCCCTGTACATAGTTGTATATTTTTAGTTGTGGGTCGTTCCAGCTTTGGCATGTGGGATACCACCCCGGCGTGGCCTGACGAGCGGTGCCATGTCCATGCCCAGGATCCGAACTGGCAAAACCCTTGGTGGCTGAAGCGGAGCGCTTGAACCTAACCACTTGGTCACGGGCCGGCCCCCTCCAGAGGAATCTTATCCTATTCAAAATGGGTGATATAACCAACACGACTTCTGGAAGGGGCCTGAGATTTATAATTTTTTGTTAGTTCAGATGGAAGCAAAGAAAAGAAAAGATGGGAGTTACAGGTTATGAAGGGGCTAAGGATGGAGGGTTTGTCATCGTTGGGCCAACTGGTAGAAACAGCGTGAGGGTGGATGGGGTGGTACCTCATGTCTTGAGGCATTGTCTTTCCCTTGATTCCAGAGCAGCTCTCGTACCTCTGTCCTAAGGAGTGCCCTCACATTGTCTTTCAAGCCATCTCGGGGCCCCTGGCTGCAGCCACTGCTTCCATCCTCACCAATCCCATGGATGTCATCCGAACCCGAGTACAGGTAAGACCAGCCTCCTTCTCCACCCTCCTCCCAGAGAAGCCATTAGAAGCATGATCTTCAGGCCCTCCAGCTTCCCCTGATGTCTTGTGTCATGGCCCGCTAGTCCAGCCAGCCTTATCCTGGTCATCCAAGCCTTTCCTTGTGGTTACACCTTACCATCTGCAGAAACCAGCTGAACACTTCGAAGCACCTAGAATGTTTGTCTCATCCTGTCTGCTACTTTGCATGCCTCTACTCCTTTACTTGCCCAGGCCTCTAGGAATTCTTACTGGTTTCTTCCAGCCTTTCATTCTATTAGCATAGCTTATCAACCACCTTTTCCTTACCTTGCAGGTTTGTGGTTATTAGACATATTGATTTCAGTTAATTTCAGAAGTCTGCCAGGTTTCTCCACTAGTCTATGATCTCTCTACAGACAGTGAGAGTGACTGTTCTGGAATAGGTTTCACAGATTGTACTGTGTGGACTCAGCAAAAACACTGATAAAGCCCTTGGTAGTGCTGTCCGGAAATTATAATCCCTGTCTTCAGTCAGCTCAAAGACAATTTCACAGCACCTAGTCTGAGGAAATAGAATCTGAATGATGATATGTAACACACAAATGGTAGGTTTTGGCTGTATAAAGCTTTAGGTGGAGAGAATGGGGGGTTTTAATGTCTGATTTGGGTAGCTTAAGAGGAAAGCTGTCCAAGAGAGTGGGGTCATTGGGTTATGGTGAGGAGGGGCAGGAAGGAAAATAACTTTTTTAACAGGTTGGGGGTGAAGTCAGCTTCCCTGATACCAGGATGGAGGTGGCTGGTAAATCTAGGTATATGTGTCCCTAGGAAAGGATGCCCCCTCCCCCATGCCATACCACACACATTTGAAAATGAATAAATTGACATCTGATTGGTTTGCAAATAATAAAGTGCACAGGTTTCATCCTCATTCTCTCCTGAGCTTTGTCCTGGGTCTCCCACAAGGAGATCCAAGAGAAAGGACAGGTCTACTTTGAGGAGCTCCCAGGCTGGAGACAAAGTGTATGTGAGGACCCAGAGGCATAGCTGAAATAGCCCTTGACAAGGCCGTGGATAGTGGGAGGGTTAGGGGAGCAGAGGGGGTCGGATGAGAGTACTGGAGCGGAAGAGGGAGTGTGGAGGAGGGTGCTCAAGGAGGCAGGGAGGAAGAGGAAGATGTTCATAGCCATAGAAGGGATTACCTTGTGAAGGTCGTACAGTACAGGGGGAGGTATAACAAGGAGTGCCTCTGTCCTGCGTTGGCTGAGGGTCTGAGTGGGGCGTCTCTAAAGGTATAGCTTGGTGTCAGGGTATGAAAGGGTTGGTGGTGGAGATGGGCAGGACTGTTAAAAAAGAAAAGAGAAGAGATTCCTGCCTTAGCCAGGCTTCCAGTGTGATAGGGAAGACAGGTCACGGGGTGCGTGGGAGATGACAGGGTCAGAGGGGAGGACTCTAGCCCTGGGGGTTCAGAGGGATTGAGATGATCAGAATCAAAATCACAGGCTGGCAGAGCTGCAGAGGACCTTAGAGGTGATTTAATCCAGCCTCCCTGAGACCAGAGAGAAGCGCCCAGTCTAAAGACTCATAGCTATGTAGTTTATCAAATGATATTCATAACAGCTAACATTCATTGAACACTGTCTGCCAGGCACTGTTCTTAGCATTTACAAGTAGTCTTGTGTTTACTGCTCAGAAAGACCACGTGGGGTAGGTGCTATTGTCACTGTTTTATATTTGAGGAAACTGAGGTGCAAAGAGTTAAGTAAATCACCTGAGGTTATGCTGTTAGTCAACTGGGGAGCACAATTCAAACCCAGGCAGTCTGGCACCAGAGCCCATACTAACTCACTGTGCCACACTGTCCCTCAGAAGCAGAATCCAGCTCTGTCACTCCCAAATCTGGTTCTTCCCACCGTAGCCTAAGGCAGTGGGAGACCCAGCAGAGGGGCTTTGCCTGCAGACCACGGCCCTCCACTGTGTTGACTTTTCCAGGTTGAGGGCAAGAACTCCATCATCCTGACCTTCAGACAGCTGATGGCAGAAGAGGGGCCTTGGGGCCTCATGAAGGGCCTCTCAGCCAGAATCATCTCAGCCACGCCCTCCACCATTGTCATTGTGGTGGGCTACGAGAGCCTCAAGAAACTCAGCCTCCGACCTGAGCTGGTGGACTCGAGACACTGGTAACCGGTAGCGGAAGAGAAGCCTGCTGTTTGCCACACTACTCTGGGTCAGGGGCATATTGGGAAGGACAGTCCCTTCTCCAAGTGCTCCCACCACCTACCTAGCCCTGCCCTGGGCCAGGTGGCCTGTCTGGGACAGGGACAGAGACTTTGAACTGCTCTTGCTGAAGAGGCTCCGTGCCTGGATCCCTGCCCCCATTAGTTTTAATTTTCTTGCCAAACTGGGCTCCCTCACTCAGTCCCTGTACTCAGTCCTGCCCCAAGGACACCTACCCACCCCGCCAATCCCACCCCACCCATCCCTGCTCACCCTTCTCCTGGCTTCCTCTCCATCTGTGTCCCTGAGATCCCGAGAAGAGCTGTATATAGAGCTTGCTTACTACCTTCCTCTTGGGCTTTCAGCCCAGATTCCAGGCAGCTGCCATCAGCCCTTTCCTGCTTCATCTCTTAGGCTTGCTTATTTTTATTTTGGGGCTGAGCTGCCCACCAGACTACCTGCTTTTTCCTGCCACGGGGGGCAAGGTCCCAGGCACTTTTGCACAGGGAGTAGGAGCAGCAAAAACCTCTGGTTCTCCAGAGCACTTGTCCTCTCTTTGGAGAGTTATTAGGTTGGGGAGAAATGTTGATAATTTGTTTAGTGTGTGTATTTTTTTTAACATCTGTGAACCAGGCTACTGTCTTAGTCCTGCTAAAGCACCAATCCTGCAGTCAGAGCCCACCCCTTCCTCAGATAGATGGAAAAATGTAATGTAGCTTTTCCTTCAACCCCAGAGCCCTGTCCCTTCCATGTTCCTTCAGTCCCAGCAGCCCCAGGACATATAAGCTGGTGGCTTCCCCTGGCCCAGGTGACTCCAGTGGTGGGCACAGTTCTAAGCAGATCAGGCTGTCTGGGGCACACTGGACTTGGAGCACCACTGTGAAAAGTCAGGTTGAGAGAGTAGTTGTTTTGGAAAGTGACAAGTGGGTATGTGTGCTCCAGTGCCTCTCCCCAGACCAGCTGAGCCAAGCCTAGGAGAGGGCAGTGGAGGTTCTCAGCCCCAGGCAGGCATGACATGCCCACATATACCCCAATCACTTGGACTCCCAAAAACAGATGTTGTCTCACGATGGGAATCTCTGAGATGTGGAACTGTTTGTGTTTTTCTTATCCCTGATGTGAAGAGTCGTCCGGGTCATGGTACCTTCTGGAGGGATGCTTGCTTGGAAGAGAGTAAAGAGCAGGTCAGAAAGTCACCCAATACCAGGACCACTACATTTACCAGCCTGATACTGCCGAGATTATCTCTTGACGTCTCAGGAGCTAGATGATGAGCACTCCTTCCCTGCCTCATCCCGTCCCCCCTCCACTGAGGCTGCGTTGCAGGTGGAGAGAGGTGCAGCAGACGGAATGAGAAGAAGGCATATCAAACCCTGCACTGCTACTTAAGACCTTTGGGCTGGAGGATCCTTCAAACCTTCCTGTTGGTCCCACCCCCTGGGAAAGGCCATGGTGCCAATTTGAAAGGTGCTAGCTACCTGAAGCCTTGATATTTCTTATGGCTGCCCCACATTCTATAACCTTGGCCAGATCAGAATCTGAAAACCACGTTTGTCTACCTTCACCGCCACCACTGCCTGTTTTGGTCTCTTATGTTGGAGGGTTATTTTCCCTTTCACCTATCTTTATTTTTGTTTGTCCTTCTTGCACTTTGTCAAGAGTCCTCCAATTTGTCTCCATCAACAGTCATCCAAAGGGTTGGCCTCACAGATCATTCTGAATCTTCCTGCCCCTCAGTCACCCCTTTACCCTGAGAAACCCCACATAATGGATGCCAGGGGCCCCACCTCTCATCCTGGTGAGAGCTTTGGCCATTGGTTTCTCAGCTCTACACCTCCTCCTCCCTGGAGACTTCAACCTTCCCCTGTGTGGCAAGGGGTACAGTATGATGGACAGGAGGTAGACTCCTGCCTTTCATGTCTTAGGATATTTCTCCCTCCCAGACTCCTTTCATTCTGTTTTTTCTTGTACAGTATTTCACAAACCTTTCACCCATTTTCTCTCTCTCTCACACACACACACACACACAGACACAGTTTTAAAGGATGATGTGCTTATCATGAAGGGGACCCCTGGCCCCTACTTTCCCATCTCATAGTTCAGGGACTGGGATTGGGTTTGATTAAAATATGTCTTGGTGAGGAGGGGCCCATGGGCTTCCGTTTTCCCAGGACCACAGACGAAACCAGCTGGAAATTATGAAGTACTGGTTCGGAGAATAAACTGGAAGAAACTTTTGGGAGACTGGGCACGACAGGAAACCTGATGGGAGTATTGAGGGACAGGGGAATGAAAATGCAGGTGCAGTTAACATTGGATAAGGGTGGACTCTTGTGAACACTAGCAGCGAACATCCACTGTTGCACTGTACGAAGTCCTTGGCGTCTAATTAAAAGTTTTTATTGAGCCGGTGAGCTCTGGCTTACGCTTATTTTGCCCGCTTGCCGAGGGAGTACTTAGGTGTACTGCAGCGCTGGTTTTATCTTTGCACAGCCCTCTGCCTCGCGCCGCTTCTCTCCCCGCGCCGGCGGCTGGGTGATAGACGTTCCGCTGCTTCCAATCGGAGGCGCCCAGTGCCGGGAGTGGCCAATCGTGGGCCTTGGTGGGCGGGGCGGCCGGGCCAGTTAGATTTGGCGGTTCGACTTCAACATGGCTGAAGCGAGCGGCGTTAATGTAGGCAGCGGCTGTGAGGAAAAAGGGCCTGAGGGGCTGTCCCTGGAACCTGTGCCCCCCGGCACTACCATTTCGAGGGTGAAGCTTCTCGACACGATGGTGGACACTTTTCTCCAGAAGCTGATCGCCGCCGGGAGGTAAGGTGGAAGAAGTGAGGCTGAGGGCAAACCTCAGGCGGTGAGGCGGAGGAGAGGCAAAGGGGAGAGGTTTGTCCCGCCAGCGTCTAAATCACGCGAGAGCAGGACAGCGAAACAGCCCAGTCACGTGGGTCTCGGGGTTCCAAGGTTGTTGACCGCCGGGCAGCCTTGAATCAGGCTACAGTCAATTCCTGAGCCTCGGGAAGTCACGTGATGTTTACCAACACAGGTACCGTGTGGCCGAGATGGCCACCTGGCTGCTTCTAATTCCAGTCCGTCTCGTTTTGACCAGAACTTCAGCTGGTCGAGAGGAAAGATGCGGGCTTTGTGATTAGATCAGGGTTCGAGTCCTGGCCCAACAGAACGTGAGCAAGCCCCAACCACGCTGTGCCTCGGTTCCCCCATCAAAATGGTAGCGGTAGTACCTTTCTCCAGGGGTCGTTTTGAGAATTGAGTCAGTACACGGAAGGCGCTTATCAAAATCTCATCATGATGAAACTTTGGCTCCCTTCTAGGAATCTGCTTAATTCTACAAATCCTAACACGTGGCAGAACGGTGCCTGCCACATAGCATCAGAATGTTACTGCTATGGGCGTAATAATGCCTTCACGGAGTGGCCGTTGAGGATTAAATGTTTTACCATAGAAAGAAATGCTTTTCCTATCTTGATTTCTATTTTATACGAAGAATATTGTAACAGTATTGGACCCATTCAAGGAAGAGTTTTGCCCATGATCCTACCACCCCAGCACATTAATGCTGAAACACTGTTATCAGAGCTTCAGGGGGTTTGCCCTCTGCCTGTTCTCCGTCCACCTCTCTCTACCCCCACGACCCCTGTTCTTTGACCTCGTCGAGACTCCGATCTTCTCCCAATCTCCTTCCCTCTTGGTTTTAGTATTTTACCTTTCCTGCATAGACCTTAGGATCCATGTCTTCATTCATTGATTTCCTCAGCAAATATCTGAGTGCCTGCTCTGTGCCAGGCACTGGGGATATGTAAAGCAGACAAGGCCCCTGTCTTGGGGCTTACATTCAGTGGGTAGATACAGGCAGTAAACAAAATAATAGTAGAGCTTGGTAAGATAATGAGCAGGTGATGTAATAGCAACATGGGGGAAAGGAAAACACTAGCTGGAGTTAGGGGAGTCCACTCTGAGGAACACTGAGATGAAGCTTGAGGAATGAGAAGGAGCTGACTCTCTAAAGAACTAGAGAAAAAGCTTATAGGCAGAGGGGACAGCTTATGCAAAGGCCCTGAGATGGTCAGATTGTTCTAGGAACTGGCAGAGGCCTTGCCTTCATAAAGTGACCAGAGGGAGAGTAAAATCAGAGGAGGCTGGAAAGGCAGGTGACAGCCTTATGCAGGGCCTAGTTTCCATAGTAATGAACTTGATAAAGTAATTCGTAATTATTTTTATGGACCATTTATGACACACCATATTATATGTCCAGGCAAGGTCCCTCCTTTGACTAATCGATTATTTTTCCCTAAGTCATTCTTGCCCTCCCATCCCCTCCTCTAGGCCCTGCTTTCTGCTGGCTATATGTCCTCCATTTATTCATTTATTTATGTGCAAATATTTATTCACCATCTACAGTGTTTCAGGCTCTGTTCTAGGAGCTGGAGATACAGCAATGATCAAGACACAAAGGTCCCTGCTGTTGTGGAGTAGACATTATGGTGCCATGAGGGAAAATAAATCAGGGTAAAGGAATGGAGAGCAATGGGGAGAGGAGTCTGGGTTAGTGTGAGTGCAAGAAACTGACATGAATATGTTTCTGTCTTTGTAAAATATGTTGTTTTATCTGTGTATGTTTTAAGTTTATATGAATAGTTGTGCTACATATGTCTTTCTTCACTCAACACCATTTTTTTTAAAAAAGGTGTAACTATGTACTATAATGCATATGGGTCAGAGGTTTTCATTTCTGCCTGTCGTTCTGTGATATGCGTCCAGCACTTACTCATTCCCTATCGTGGACACCTGGTTGCCTCCAGCTCCCTCCTCCACAAATCATGCCAGGGTGAATATCCCTGTACATCCCCTCATGGACTAGTGCTCGAATTTTTCTGAGGTATCTGACAGAGAAAGATTGCTGAATCCAGGGGTTTGCACGTACCTATGTTTTGTCAGATTGCTCTCCAGAAAAGCTGTTCCTGTCTTTGAGTATCCACCATTCTAATATTTGCCGTTCTGAAGGTGTGAAAGGGGTATCTCATTATTGCTTTAATTTGCGTGTCCCTGATTCCTCATAGGTTTGGGCATTTCCTCATATTCTTATTAGTCATTTGGCTTCCTCTTCTGTAAACTGGCTACTCATTTCCTCCAGCGTTTTTTTTCAGACCCATTTTTTTTTTAATTGGGGTTTTTATCCTGCTCATTTCCTGGAGTTCTTGGTGTGTTCCAGAAATCAATCCCTTGTCAGTTTTAGACTGAGGAAGGAAATATCTTTCTCTGTCTGTTAGGTGTTAACTTTGTCTATAATGTCCTTTGAGGAACAGAAGTCTAATTAAATAAAAAATAACACAAATTTTAGTTGTGTACACTTTAACCCGGGAGGATGAAGCAGAAAGAGAAATGCAGTCATCTCAGGGAACCCCCTCGCAAGCTGTGTGGATCCTCCTGACTCTCCTTTTCTTAGCCTCTGGACTCAGCATCCCTCAAACAGTCATAATGCAGTCGCGCGCCGTATAACGACAGGCTGCATATACGATGGTGGTCCCGTAAGATTAGTGCCATATGGGCTAGGTGTGCAGTAGGCTATACCATCTAGGTTTGTGTAAGTGCACTCTATGATGTTCACACAATGACAGAATCGCTTAACGACACATTTCTCAAAATCCTCGTCAATACATGACTATAAGTTATCATCTAATCAATTTATTTTTTAAGATCCTTAATTTTCATGTAATTCATTTTTTTTCACCTTATGGTTTGTGCTTTTGGAGTCTTGTTTATAGAGCCTGTATGTCTTGATTAAGGTTTAAGCTGGTGGTCTCAGCCAATCTTATTTTTCTAGTTTTCCCAATCATTGTCAACTAAATGGTTTATTTGTCCCCATTGCTTTATGGAGCCCTCTTTATCATATGGCGGGTCCCTGTACCTCCTGTGTCTCTGGGTCTCTTCTGCCCCGCTGATCTATTTGCCTGTCCTTGTGCCAGGGCATACAGGTTCTTAATACCAGGCCTTGTAGGAACGTTTAAGTCTGGCACAGCGAGTCCCCCTCTTTTCCCTTTTAAAATTGGCCCAGCTGTTTGAGGACCTTGATTTTTCCTTGTAAACTTTAGAATGGATTTTTCTGGTTTCTTGAAACATTCAGCTATGATTTCGGTTGGGATTGTACTGAATTTATAGGTTATTTTGGGGAGAACTGGCTGTCTCTACAGTGGACTGTCTCTACAATGCCTTCTCCAGCCACAAACGTGATATAATCGATCCATTTGGTCAGGCTGTCTTTTATGTCTTTTAGTAGAGTTTTAAGGTTCTTTAAGGACTCACACATTCTTTATTAGGTTACTGCCTAATACTTTATAGTTTTGTTACTATTGTGAATGTTCTATTTTCCATTTTCACTTAAAATTAGTTACTGATGGGACCGGGCCAGTGGCACAGTGGTTAAGTTCACACTTCTGCTTTGGTGGCCCGGGGTTCACCAGTTCGGATCCTGGGTGTGTACATGGCACTGCTTGGCACGCCACGCTGTGGTAGGCGTCCCACATATAAAGTAGAGAAAGATGGGCACAGATGTTAGCTCAGGGCCTGTCTTCCTCAGCAAAAAGAGGAGGATTGGCAGTAGATGTTAGCTCAGGGCTAATCTTCCTCAAAAAAAAAAAAGTTACTGATGGCTTAGAGGAATTATTAATTTTTGTAAGATAATTTTGTATCTAGCGATCTTGCTCCACTCTTCTTAAAGTATAACTTCACTCTAAGTGCACCAGTCATAAGTGTACAGCTTGATAACATTTTACAAAATGAGCACACCTGTGTAACCAGCACCCAGCTCAGGAGACAGAACTCAAGGAGGTGCTTGCATGCCCCCTTCTCATCTTTGCCTTAAGCTGAAAGGGAAACCACTTTCCTGACTTCTGTTACCATAGATTAGTTTTGCTTGTTTTTTTTTTTTTTAACTTTATTACATGAAATCTTATACTAGGGTGTTATCTTTTATGTCTGGTTTCTTTTCCTCTGCTTTCCTTTTGCCTTTGTGAGATTCATCTGTATTGTTATCAGGAACTTCTAGTATTAAACGGTAGGAGTGACATAATCATCTTTGTCCTTTTCCTCATCTAAAGCTCCCCATAATGTTTCCTGAAGTCTCTCCATAATGTTGACTCTAGGTTTCTGGTACGTGTCTTTGGCAAGTTAAGAAAGTCCTTGTCTCTTTCTAGTTTTCTGAGAGTTTTTAAAAAAATCATAATTAGGTGTTGAATTTCATCAAATGTTTTCTTCTCCTATAAGGATGATCTTGTCCTTTTTCTTCAGTTCATTAATGTTGATGGTCTACATTGGTAGATTTTATGGAAGGTAAACTATTTTTTCATTTTTAGAATAAATCTACTTGATTATGATGCTTTATTTTTTTTTAAAAAAGATTGGCCCTGAGCTAACATCTGTTGCCCATCTTTTTTCTTCTTCTTCTTCTTCTCCTCCCCAAAGGCCCCAGTACATGGTTGTGTATGCTAGTTGTAGGTCCTTCTGGTTCTACTGTGTGGGACGCTGCCTCAGCATGACTTGGTGAGTGGTGCTAGGTCTGTGCCCAGGATCCTAACCCGCAAAACCCTGCACCGGTGAAGCGGAGCCCATGAACTTAACTACTCGGCCACAGGGCCGGCCCCTATGAGGCATTTTAAAAGTACAGTTAGATTTAGTTAGATCTGTGTTCATATGCTCATAAATGAAATGAGCCTATAATTTTTTTTTCTTTTGCTGTCCTTATCTGCCTATAGAATCAAGGATATATTAGTCATATAGAAGAGTTGGACAGTACTCCCTCTTCTGGAACAATTTATATAAGATCGGGATTATCTATTCCTTAAAAGTTTGGAAGAGCTCATTTAGGCTTAGAACTTTTGGGGGTTAATGAGGAACTGCCAGTATTACGTTAAACAGCAATGATGCCAGTAGTGTTTGTAGTAGTAGTAGTCTCCATAGTGTTTGTTGCAGGTTTTTGGGTAGATAACTGTTTCTTTAATGGTTACAAGTCTGTTCAGATTTTATTTCTTCTTGTGACAGATTTGCCATTTTACAGATGTGCCCTCAAAAATTTCTTTTTTATCTGTTATATTTTATTAACTTATAACTTCAAAATATTTTAAATTATTTAAATTTTTATTATTTCCCCTTTTTCCGTTTTGTGTTGTTTCTCTTTTTTGGACTTTGTATAGCCAGAGTTCTCTCTATGTTATTAATCTTTTTAAAGAATAAGGTTTTTTAAAAAAATTCTGTGTTGCACTGTTGTTGTTGGTCTCTATATCTTTGGAATCTATCCTTATCTGTATTAATTCTTTGTTTTTTATTTCTTTACATTTGGTTTATTACTCTCTTCCCAAATTCTTGAGTTGAACATTTCACTCTTTCAGTCTTTTTTGTTTTCTGAAAAGTATGTTTAAAACTATAAATTTTCATGTAATTACTGCTTTTTTCTGGGTTCTATAAATTCTGGTATCTAAGATTTTCATAGGCATTTGTTTTTTAATTGAGATATAATTCATATATCATAACATTCACCTGTTAAAACATACAATTAGTATATTCACAAAGTAGTGAAACCATTACCACAGTCTAATCCCAGAACATTCTCATCACCCCAGAAAGAAACGTGTATTCATTAGCAGTCACTACCGTTCCTCAAACCCACCTCCCAGCTCCTAGTAAGCACCAATCTACTTTCTGTTTCTATGGATTTGCCTATTCTGGACGTTTCACATAAATGGAACCATACAATATGTGGCCTTATGTGTCTGGCCTCTTATACTTAGCATAATGATTTCAGGGTTCATCCATGTTGTAGCATGTATCAGTACCTCACTCCTTTTTATGACTGAATAATATTCATTGTATGGATATACCAAATTTGTTATCCATTCGTCAGTTGATGGACATTTGGGGTGGTTTTCACTTTTTTGTTTACTATGAATAATGCTGCCATGAATATCTGTGAACAAGTTTTTCAGTCCTCTTGGGCATATACCTAGGAGTGAAATTGCTGGATCATATAGTAACTCTGTTTAACTTTTTGAGGAATTACCAAACTCTTTTCCAAAGCAGCTATACCATTTTACATTCCCGCCAGCAGTTTATGAGGGTTCTGATTTCTTCACAACCTTGCCAACACTTTTTATTGTCTGTCTTTTTTATTCTAGCCAATAGCCATCCTAGTGGGTATGAAGTGGTATCTCATGGTGGCTTGGATTTGCATTTTCCTGTTGACTAATGATGCTGAGCATATTTCATGTGCTTATTGACCATTTGTATATCTTCTTTGGAGAAATGTCTATTCAAATACTATGCTCATTTTTTAATTGGATTATTCATGTTTTTATTGTTAACTTGTAAGAGTTCTAATTTTGAGAAGTCCAATTTAGATTATTTATTAATTAATATTTATTTATTTAGAAAAAATTGCAAAGAATTTTATCTTTGGTTGCTTGTGCTTTTAGTGTCATATCTAAGAAACCATTGTCTAATTCAAGGTCATAAAGATTTATGCCTATGTTTTCTTCTATGAGTTTTACAGTTTTAGCTCTTACATTTAGGTCTTTAATCCATTTTGAGTTAATTTTTTTATATGGGATGAGAAGGGATCCAGCTTCATTCTTTTACATATGGACATAGTCATTTAATTTTATGTGCTTTGTTATTTTCCTTATGATTTCCTCTTTAACCCAATGATTATTTAGTAGTATGTTATTTGGTTTCTAGACATGTAATTTTTTAAAAAGTTATCCTTTTGTTGTGATTTCTAATTTTATTGTGTTATGGTCAGATAACACAGTCTGTATGATGCTGATTTTTTTGGAATTTTTGACACTATGTAGCCAGGTATATGGGCAATTTTGTGAATGTTCCATGTGTACTCAAAAAGAATGTGCAATTTCTGTTTCTTGGGTGTAAAATTCTATACTTATTTACTAGGTTGAGCTTTTAAATTTTATTATTAAAATCTTTTATATGGTCATTTAAAAAATCTACTTGATTGAGCCATCCATTTCTTTTTTAAAATCTCCAGTCACAGTTGTTTATATCTATTTCTCCTCATAATCTTTGTTGCATTTTATACGCAGGGGTTATTATTTTTATTAGGTGCAAGGAAGTTTATTATTCCAAGAGAAATGGAAATCCATTGATGTTTTTAAGTCATGACTGGTCCTTTTTTTGCAAGTTTAGGAGACTGTCCATTGGCTTAAAAATCACTATTTGTGGGGCTGGCCCCGTGGCCGAGCGGTTAAGTTCACACGCTCCGCTGCAGATGGCCCAGTGTTTCGTTGGTTCGAATCCTGGGCGCGGACATGGCACTGCTCAACAAACCACGCTGAGGCAGCGTCCCACATGCCATAACTAGAAGGACCCACAACGAAGAATACACAACTATGTACCGGGGGGGCTTTGGGGAGAAAAAGGAAAAAATAAAATCTTTAAAAAAAAAAAATCACTATTTGTAATGCTCTGAATACAGTGACTGATTTTTTTTTTTTTTTTGCAAGGATGGATTCACCCTGCGCTAACATCTGTTGCCAATCTTCCTCTTTTTTTTTTTTCATCTCCCCAAAGTCCCAGTGCATGGTTGTGCATGGTTGTACGTCCTAGTTGTAAGTCGTTCTAGTTCTTCTATGTGAGCTGCCGATAGAGCACGGCAAATGACAGGCAGGTGGTGTGGTCCCGCGACTGGGAAGTAAAACCAGGCTGCCAAAGGGGTGAAAGTGCTGAACCTTAACCACTAGGCCATCAGGGCTGTCTCTGCAGTGACTAATCTTTAAAAGGTACTCTGACTGCTGTGCAGAGAATAGATTGTTGGTAGGGCTGTCTTAAGGTCTTTCTAGGCTCTAGACTCTGATTTTTTTTGAGACCCCAGCCCACATCATGTCGAATGTATTTAAAAAGCATCTGGTATCTCCACTGAGGTAGTGATTATGCAAGGTTACATACGTGATAAAATTACAAAGATGTACACGCACAAATGAATATATGTAAAACTGTTGAAATCTAAATGAGCTGTATGGATTGTACCAAGGCCAACTTCTTGTTTTTGATATTGTACTATAGTTGTATAAGGTGTTAACATTCAGAAGGGTACATTTCTTTGCAACTTCATACAAATCTATAATTATTTTAAAATAAGAAGTTTAGGGGCTGGCCCCCATGGCTGAGTGGGTACGTTCGCATGCTCTGCTTCGGTGTCCCAGGGTTTCACCACTGCGGATCCTGGGGGTAGACATGGCACTACTCATCAGGCCATGCTGAGGTGGCGTCCCACATGCCACAACTAGAAGGACCCACAACTAAAACATGCAGCTATCTTCTGGGGGGGGATTTGGGGAGAAAAAGCAAAAAAAAAAATTGAAAAAATTAAAATAAGTTTAAAAAGTTTATGTACAAAAGATATTCATCATAGCACAATGTTCAGTGGAAAATAATTGAAAACCACTTAAAGTATCCAAGATTTGAAGAATGGTGGTTACATGAGTATAACAACAATATCTAATAAAATACCATGTAGGTATTTAAAATTTGATTTTGAATAATACTGACTCATGGGAAAATATCATGTTATAATGGTATATTTAAAAATTAGGTTATGAGGGGGAAAGCATCCACATTCCACATTAAATATGTTTTATTTAATTATATTAAAATTGCAGTTGACTAGTTGACGTAATGTTACATTTTATATTTATTTATGATAACGATTATTGGCTCAATTTTGAGATTTTATTTTTGGAGCCATTCCGTTTTTTTAAGTCTAAAGCATTTTCTGTCCTTGAAAAGCTTGTCAACCCAAAGCCCTGTGCCTGGGGTGCTAAATGCACGGTAGGGGCCACAGTGGTACAGGTGAGAGACCTTGTGCAGAAAAGAAACCTGCGCAGATGTGAGCTGATAGGAGGGGCAGATGAGGCAAAGGGGAACTCCAGGAAGATGCTGACTCTTCGTGACGGTGGTTGGGTGGAGGGTGGTGCCATCTGCTTAGATGAGGAAGAAACACTCCCCACTAAGAGTTGGGGGAGAGGAACAGGTCTGGGGTTGGAAATCAAGACATCTCTTTGGACAAGTTCAGTTGGAGTTGCAAGGCAGCCACTCTTCTGTTTCTCGACTCCTTTGTTCCCTCATTCTTCCAACCCACTGACTGGCAAGAGCCCAAGTTCGGTATTCTGTCTGCACTCCTCTGCCCCTGCATTCAGCCTGCTGAGCAGCACTGTAGAGTCTCACCCATGGTGGGAAATGTGCTTCCACAAAGTCATGGTCTTGGACTTCAGCTGGGCCCTCAGTGAGCCCATGATCCTCATGCCCCCAGCCAGTTCTCTTTCCCTTCTCCACAGCAGCTATTTTAAATCTTCATCATGTCCCTCAGGTCCTTTCCCTGCCGCCTATACCCTCTCAGTGAAAATGACCCCAATACCTGGTTCATAGAGAAAATTGAGGCCACCAGGCAGGAGTTTCTACATCTGTAAATTTGGCTGAGAAATACCCAGTCCTGCATCCTCCTAGCCACCTCCCCATCAATTTCCTTTCCTTTGTATCCAAGGCTGTGGCTTCAGATTTCTGCATTTCCAGGGTCTAGTTCCCCATCTCCGGTTTTTTTCCTCAGCTTGGGGCCGTTTGCCACCATTTCCTTAAAACTATTCCTTTCAAGGTCATAACTCTTTCTTGCTAAATACTGTAGATATTTTTTCATCTTTGACCTACTTGCTTTCCTTGTAGCATTTGATGCTATTAACCACTTCTGTGTCCTTGAAATTTCTCCCTTGGCTTCCGACACCATTCTTTGCCCCTTTACCTCGCCAGCTGCTCCTTCTTGGGCTCCTCTTCCTCCACTTGTCCCTTAAATGTGTGACCATTGTGCTTTCCTTACTTCACCTCCCCAGTGAATCGTCACATCCCATTTGATATCTTGCTGCTGCTGAGAGCCCTTTGTTGGCTGTCCATTGCCCTTTACCGTGGCCTCCAAGGCCCTGCATACTCTAGCCCCTGCCTGCCTCTTGTGCCCCCCTCCAACCAAACTCAGTTGTACTGACCTCATTTCGTAGAATGTCAGGAGTTTTCCTGCCTCAGGACATTTGCACTTGATGTTTGCTCCACCAGGAATAGTTTTCCTCCATCTCTTCCCTAACTTTCTCTAAAGCCACCTTTCTCTTCTGATTATTGTTTCTTATAACATCTTATTTTATTGCTTCATAGCACTTATCACAGTATATAGAGCTATTGTCTGCCTCTTTACTTATTTGTGGTCTATCTTTCCAACATAAAACATAAGGCCCTTGAGGAAGGATCTTTTCTGTCTTGTTCACCACTCTCTACTCATTGCTTGTCACAGTGCCTGGCATGTAGGCGAAGACACTCAATAAATAGTTTTGGAATAAATGAGAATTCCCTAAGCCGTATCTCTCTTCTGAGCTTCAGACCTCTATCTCCAACAGTCTACCATTAGAAATCTCCACTTGGTGTCCCACAGAACCATCAAGCTCAGCATGGCAGAAACAGGATTTCTTCTCCCTCTGTGGTCCCTAACTCGCTTGAAGATACCACTGTCTGCCCATTCTCCAGGCCAGAGATTTAGGAGTCCTCACTGACCCTTCCTTCCCTCTCACTTCCAGTTAACCACCCATCCCAGTTGGTTCCAGCCTCTTTCCTGAGTCTCCTCCTTTCCATCCCTGTGCCAGTGCTTTAGTTCAGGCCACCGTCTCTCACTGGATTGTTGCACGAGCCTCCAAACTGACCCTCCAGCCTCTGTCTTGCCCCCTCCCTCCAGTCCACAGCTCAGATTTGAACATGTCCTCCTCCCGCTTAAAATGTTTAATTCGCTCAGGGTTGCTTCCAGAATCAAATGTGAGCTCCTTAGCTCAGCATACAAGGCCATTCACTCCTTGGCCCCTCCCTATCTCTCCAGTGTGGTCAGGGCCATGGGTGTACAACACATGCACACTTGCATGCAAGCGCAAACACACATATGCACATAAGCTCTTCTGTGTTGAGCACTGCCACTGTCCCCCCATCCTTGCTACCTGCTGTTTCCACATACTGCTTCTCCTTGCTAGTACCTCCTTCCCCTCATTTGGTTAAATAGGAATATATAGCTGGTTTCCACATAGAAAGGGCTCGATAAATGTCACATATGCATACAGACTTTTTTAAGGTTGGCACCTGAGCTAACATCTGTTGCCAATCTTCTTCTTCCCCTCACCCTCCCCTCCCCTCCCTCTACCTCCCCTCTCCTCCCCTCCCCCTCCTCCCCAAAGCCCCGCAGTACATAGTTGTATATTCTAGTTGTAGGTCCTTCTGGTTGTGCTCTGTGGGACACTGCCTCAGCATGGCTTGATAGGCGGTGCCATCTGTGCCCAGGGTCTGAACTGGCAAAACCGTGGGCCACTGAAGTGGAGCGCGCAACTTAACCACTCGGCTACGGGCTGACCCCTAAATACAGACTTTTAAGATGTGTGCAAGTACTTCACCCTTTCCCAAGTCATTAGCTTAAAAGTCCTCAATCCCAAAGAGCAAGTACTTATGCCAGGGACAGGAGTCTTTACATAGTAACAGCTAGTTTATTCATATGTCAGTTATTTAAAGGGATATTTTAAATCCGAGATGGATTTTCCCCACAACTCACTGTATTTTTCATGTAAATATTAGCTTGACTAGGAGGACAAGTTTGTGACGCACCCCAGAGTAAGTGGCAGATGACTGGCCTCGCTGGGCTCTCAGATCCCACAGACCCACACCCTGCTGTCTTCAGTTAGCACATCTTCCTTTCGTCGGATTGGCTGAGACAAAGATGCCCAAATCTGTTCTCTCTTGGGCTTCAGGACATAGAAACATGGGCCTGTTGGAGCTTACCATTTGCGACGTCTGCCTTGTCCTCTGAAAATGAAGGATTCTTTTCTGTCCTCATAGCCTCCTGGGCCTCCTGAGAAACAACCATTCTGCTGTTTAGCTAAAGCAAGCAGGTGAGGCTATCCCTTTTCTGTGTTTTGTACCAAATCAGGACCCGCCAAGAGAGGCAGTTGGTTAGAGGTGGTGTTGGTGGGGCCCCAACTGAAGACCAGTTAGTACTGTTCAGATGAAAGCTCGGTCTGCCACAGCTCCCCACGGCACCCCAGCAGCTGTGCCATATGTGGTGGCAGTCCAGGGGGGTTGAGGGAGTGAGAGACTGTTGACAGTTTTTCAGTCCATAGATGCTGGCCTGGGCCCAATGCCCGTCCTGGTCCCGTCTTCCTGCCTGGGCCGAGCTGTGCAGAATATGATTTGTGTAAATTGACTTAAAGTCTACATTTGACAGCAACCAAGGAAAGAGAGCTAATTGCATTTGTACGTGAACTGGTAGTTTTAAACTAGTGGCAAAGACCGTTGGTGTTCGTAGGAAAGTTCTTCACAGGAAAGTGAGTGATTTAATATATAAAATATTCTGACTAAGTAAATGCCTCAGAAATATCTCATCCTCTTTGAATGTGCAGCTGACACCTGCTACTGGTAGTGACTTGTTTCTGAAGTGTGGGATGACTCTCAGACTGTGGTGTGCGGCTTCAGCCCCATCGTGCTGATTCTCTTTTCTTCATCTGTTTCCAGACCGTCCTCCTCCCTCTGTCCCCACCATGTCTGCCTTGCTTGAGTCTGCCGTCATCTCAGCTGTGCCTCCTGAGTCCGCCCTCACACAGCAGCCTAGGGGAGCTTCCTAAGTGCACATCTGATCCTGTCCCATCCCTGTTTAAAACCCTTTTCTAGCTCCTCCTGTTGTGATACAGTCCAGACTCCGTGTGTCTGACCCTTCCCTGCCTGCCCCACCAGACTGCAGGCTGTGTGTCGTGGAGGCCAAGGACACCTGCTTCAGAGCCACATGGCTCCACCATGTCCCAGCTGTGTGACCTTGGACAAACTGTTCTCTGCCTCAGATTCCTCATCTGAAAAATGGGGATGATGATACTAGAACTTCCCTCATAGAGTTATGGTGAGGATTAAGTGAGTTACTCCATGGAGAGTGCTTGAGCCTGGTTCTATCAGTGCTAGCCAACATTTCCTGTTGTCACGTCTTCCCACATAGGCCCGCACACGCGCTGCTCTTCAGCTGCCCCTCCTGGGCCTTCTCCTGTCCTCTGGCCAACTCCTGCTTCTCTCTTAGGTCTCAGATGTTGCTTCCTCCAGGGAGTCTTCCCTGAGTCCCCTGCCAGGCCCCCCATCCTAGGCTAATCCATCCCCATTTTCCCAGGGATTGATCTGTCTTTCCTTCTAAACTGTACTCCCTTTGAGGGCAGGGTTTGTACTACTGAGCTCAGCATGGCACATGGTCAGTGCTCAGTGTTTGTCAAATGAATAAATTCATACACTTATCCTGATGGTATTTTTTATCTTCATGCTAATATTTATTAAATCATTAGTTTTTTTTCTTCTTTTTTTTTCTTTTTAAATTTCCCATTGTTAAGGAGGAGCTTGTTTTGTGTATTTTTTAAGATTTTATTTTTCCTTTTTCTCCCCAAAGCCCCCTGGTACATAGTTGTATATTTTTAGTTGTTGGGCCTTCTAGTTGTGGCATGTGGGATGCCACCTCAGCGTGGCCTGGTGAACGGTGCCATGTCTGCGCCCAGGATCTGAACGGGCGAAACCCTGGGCCGCCGAAGCGCAGTGTGTTAACTTAACCACTCGGCCACGGGGCTGGCCCCTCCCGTCTTTCTTTTTCAGAAAAAGTATCCCATTTCAGATTGTCACTATTAAGTTTCTGACAGTTCCCATAGAATTCAAGCAATAAAAGGTGAAATTAGCCCAAGAGACCTAATAAGCTAAAGACATAATTAAGATGAATTTTTAAGATAACTGGTTTTTTTTGAGGAAGATTGGCTCTGAGCTAACATCTGTTGCCAATCTTCCTCTTCTTGCTTGAGGAAGATTGTTGCTGAGCCAACATCTATGCCAATCTTCCTCTATTTTGTATGTGGGATGCCACCACAGCATGGCTTGATGAGTGGTGCATAAGTCCTCCCCCAGGGTACAAACCTGCAAACCCCAGGCCACCAAAGTGGAGAGCGCAAACTTAACCACTACACCACTGGGCCAACCCCAAAAGATAACTTTCTAATACAGTCTTCATCATAAATCACTGACCTCTTATCTTCATCAAGGAACATTTCTGTTTGGTTTTCTTCCCCTCTCCCTTTCTCAGTCCTAAAGCCTTAGCCCAGTTTACCCAGATATCAAACAGAGAAACATTTCTTAATGAAATGGGGCAGCTGTATAGGTGGTGGGTGGGGGGCGGAGAGCATGAATTTCTGTCACAATGATCCCCAACTTCTATCCCCAGCTTCTGTTGGTCTTGGTCTCACGCTTCTCTGCCCTCCATTCCTTTATTGGGACTGAAGCACCAGTTCCCGCCCGCCCTCTGGTGGACAGTGTGTGAAACAGGCAGCAAGCGGGTCACCATGGAGGAGGAAGGCCAGCCAGGGCTCTGTTAGGGCGAGTACACCGCTCATGTCTGCTGGTCTGTGCCTCTCATCTTTCCATTCCTGCACAAATTGTCTGCATATATAAACTGGAACATTGACAAGCCACCAGAGATTGACTCTGGGCTTAAATACTTTGAAGTTATTTTTTTTTAAGTTAAACTTATGTGAGAACGCAATTTACAGTGAGTTTTTAGTGCAATAAATGAAGTGCTTTTTCAGTGAGTTCAAAAACAGTGAAGATGTCTCAGATACTTCATAATAAATGTTTAAGAGAAAAAAGTAGGTTAAAATCAGTTAAGAGAGTCATTTCTGTTTTGAAACTCAGAAAATGCAGTTTTTAACGGTACTTTCATTGATGGTAAATGGAGCCCTTTTTGGGAGACCCCAGGTTAGTCTTTTCTCTGTAGTGGGGCCACAGAGGAGAATGGGTTCTTCCTGCAGCTGGGTTGGTTTCTGCACATACAGTTGCAACCAAGATGCATTCACTAAGCACTTACCTTCTGCAGGGGAGGAGACTTCTCAGCCCTGGAAAGCCAAGTTACTGACTCTGTTCTACAGTTTGAGGGGGCGGTGAGACTGTTCTTTTGAGAACAGTAATAATAATTGTAGCTAACATGGAGCAGTTCAGTGTGTTAGCCACTGTACCAAGTACTTTATATATGTAACCTCATTTCATCCTCACAGTAATTTTGTAAGTTATAGATACAGTTATTATCCCCATTTGACAGAGAAGGAAACGGAGGCTTCTAAACATAAAGAAGTTGTCTAAGATCACTCAGCCAATGAGTGGTAGAGGTAGGATTTGAACCCAGGCAAAAGGACAGGCAGTCTGTCCTCAGAGCCAGTGCACTTACCCAGCACATAGCTGGGTGTCCCCTTGGAAGGCCAAGGCCAGGAGACCATTCTAGCAGAGGGCAAAGCGGAACTTGACAGACAGGTCATTGGGCATGCTTTTGGGGGAGGACTCCTCTGCCCAAGTGGCCCAGGCCCTGGTACCCTGTTCAGGGTAGGGGAGGTGGCTGGGAGTGGGGCAGGCCTGGGGCCAGGCAGCCCAGGCCTCAACTCCACCCCAGTCGCCTGGGCTGCAGCATGTCTTGTGTGCTGCTGTGCACCTAACACTGTTCTGAGCTCCCTGGAGCTCCCAGCAACATTGCAGACAGCGTCCCTATCCATGAGGATATTACAGTTTACATGAGAAGATACAATTCAACAGTTGGGGGTGGCGGGTCGGGGGGGATGTCCATGAGTGTTTTCTAAAATGCATCACTTTTCCAGCTTCTCCCTGAGTGTATTTTTTCACGAAATCCACACAGGCATTCAAACCGTTCCCAAGTCTGCATTGGCTCTCAAGAGGGGAATTACCAGGGGGTGCAGGGGAGGGGAATTGGATGAAGGCAGGCAAAAGGTACAAACTTCCAGTTATAAGATAAGTACTAGGGATGTAATGTACAACATGATGACTATAGTTAACACTGCTGTAAGGCTTCTTTGAAAGCTGTTAAGAGAGTAGATCTTAAGAGTTCTCCTTACAAGGAGAAAAAATTTCTTATCTTTTTTTTTTGTATCTATATGAGACAATGGATGTTAACTTATTGTGGTAATCATTTCACGATATATGTCAGTTAAATCATTTTGCTGTACACCTTAAACTTATACAGCACTGTCTGTCAATTATATCTCAATAAAACGGGGGAGAAAAAAAAGGAATCACTTTCCTCCTGTCCTCACTGACATTGACACCCAATCTGGCTGCCTGCCTGCCTTGTCCTCGCAGCATATTTCCCCATCTTGTGTATTTGTATGAATGTACATATTTCTGGAGTCCTTCACTTTTATTGACTTCTCAGACCCCGAAGGGGGCACCAGAAGAGTTCGTGAGCAGCACTGGTGGGCAGAATTGGCCTCTGCCCTGCCCTGGGCCCTCTCCACTGCCAGCTGCCTGAACTGAGGAGAGATGCGCACAGCTCACACCCTCTGCCCGTTGAATGGGCTGGGAGGAGAAACAGGATCTCCTGTGTCCGAGCCAAACCCGTTTTAAGCCACAATTGCCTGGTTTCAGTTCCAGCCCCGCTTGGTCAGGTGTCATGTGTCCCTCCACATTCCTCCATGTAGCCACAGACTGCGTGGCTAGTGGGGCCAGCAGCAAAGCAATAAGATGTCTGGGGCTCTGCTGAGGGTTGAAAGGATGCCCATCACGTGTTCTTTGTATTGTCCTTTTGGTACTTAGGTTTAGCCTCCCAGGGGTACTAATATCAAATGTGCACCACGGGGAGAGACTGTCACCCTTACCCAGAGGTGTGCTGGTGATGCTTACCGTGGTTCTCCAAAGATAAAACACCCCTGCTTTATGGTGTTTGCCAATTTCCAAGGTGTAAATACTCCTAAGCTCACCAACAGAATGTCACTAAATACAGAGTTGAGACAAAATGAGCAGCACGCCTTTATGTATATTTCCACAGATAGAGAAAATAGATATAAACGACCTCAGGAGCAGAGTAAAATGTGGTAGAATGATTAGGAAGTCATATGTTTTGAGTAGTTAGTGCCTTTGTTTTTAATATAGTTTAATTTTAAGTTTATATAATTTAATTTTCAATAATGGCTGTATTTAACAACTGGCTCACAGATTTCATGAAAATTTAACAGTTGTGCTTTGCAAGCTTCTGTGAGCTGGCTCCAGCACACCACTGCTCTTTTCTTCACCTGTTTTAAAAAACATTGGGGGTAGGAATTAGGGAGGAAGCCTAGAGAGCCATGAGAAAGGGGGGACCCAGGGTGGATTTCCTCGGTGGGGGTGAGGGCTATGCATTGGGTTCCAGGTATCCGCTCCTCTGTCCAGTGGCCCACCCGCCTGACCCACCCAGCTGAGGAGCATCCGCACCCATGATGAAGCATAAACATGAGCTTTCGTGTATTTGAGGACTCCTCCTTGGCTCAGACACTTTCTGCAGGTCACTTGAACATCACCGAGGCCTATGCTGATGCCCCCCACTGCAACCTAAAGATGATCTCCATGATGCACTCTCAGGCCCATAAGCCCAGCTCTTTCCTTCAGAGCACTCTCCACAAATGGTCATCACCACATTCACCTGTGAGTTTCTGTGTTCGCTGCCATCCCTTTACTGGAAGCTCCAGGAGGGCGTGACACTCTCATTCCCGTGGAACGTCCAGCACGTGGTGGGCGACCAGCACAAGCAGGCACTCAGTGAATATTTGTGGAAGGGGAAGGGCCTGAGAGAGCAGGCAGAGAGACAGGCAAGAAAACAAGGAGGAGGGAGAGGAAACAGTCAAAAGAGTTCATTTAGCTTATTTGAGTTTCTTTGTCCAAGAGGAACAAGGCTTTGGGAGTTACTGGGTACCCCTTGATCTTTCCAGCTACAAGGGATGTATCAGTGAGGTGCTCTCAGCTGCCAGTGACAGAGACCTGATTTTAAATGGCTTGAACAATAAGAAAAATCCATTACCTCAATAACAAGAAGCCCCAGAGTAGGGTGGCTTCAGGTTGGTATTTTCAGCAGCTTGACATTGTCTTCAGAGACCCCGGTTCTTTCAATCTTTCTGCTGTGCCTCCTTAGGGTATAAACTCTGCCCTCAAGATGCCAGGGCCCCCACAGTTCCTGTGAGCCTGAGGCATCACCTGGATATGGTCATATTCTACAGAAAGGGCATCAGTTCTTTCCTGTGTGGCCCTTTTTTAGGAGGAAGGAAACCTCTCCCAGAGGTCACGTGCCCTGTCCTAATCCAGCCCTGCAAAGGGACTGGAATGACCAGAAGTTCTCAAAGTGTGGTGCCCAGACCAGCAGCGTCAGCATCACTGGGAGCTTGTTAGAAACTGTGGGATTGGCAGCGATCTCGGTTTTACAAGCCCTTCTGTGATTTGATGCTCGGTAAAATTTAAGAACTGTGGCAGAACACTTCCTCTTTAAGGGAGAAACACCTGTACTCAACTGGGGCTCTGCTGAGAGGAATTGAGAGACTGGTGGGGACTGGTGGGGTTGAGCTGTCCGTAGTAACTGGAGCTGCAGATGAGACATTTGCGTTCACTGCCTTTAGCCAGCGCCACAAAGCAGACAAGGCTCAGAGCCCTGTGATGAGAGGCAGTGGGTGCCCAGGCAAGAGCTGATGACTGGTTGACCCTCCTCACCTTTGCCTTCTCTCCTTCCTGCCAGCTACCAGAGATTCACTGACTGTTACAAGCGCTTCTACCAGTTGCAGCCTGAGATGACACAGCGAATCTATGACAAGTTTATAACTCAGCTGCAGACATCTATCCGCGTGAGTGGCAAGAAGCCCAGCAGGTCCTGGCTTGGGTCCTGCCTCCAGATTGTCAGCCCCCTGAAGGCAGGGACCCTATTCTCTGCCATTCTCTATCCTCAGTCCCCAGAACTGTCCTCTGTGCCCAGCAGGCTGCAGTGGCAATTATCCCTTCCCTCCAAATGACGTGGGTATCCTAAATGTCCCTTCTCTCGTCGACCTGGACTAGAATTGTGTGTTTGTATGTCGTCTGCCTCGCCAGACCTTGTGAGCTCAGTGAGGGCAGGCCTGGGTCTTACTTCTCTTTGTATCTCCAGCACCTGGTGCAGTGCCTGGCGCAGAGTAGGCATTGAACACACTGTTGAATTCAGTGGAACTGCATACTACAGGGAATACAGGAAAGGACAGGATTCCATTCATGTCTTTAAATAACTGCACTTTCTCCAGAGAGTTGCATTTGGATGCTGTTACACCCAGGACGGGCTCGCTAAGCATCAGCGTGTATGAGTGGTATCAGCAAAGGGCACACTGGGTGCGGGGAGAACAGCAAGGGCTGCTGCTTTCAGAGATGATGGCAGGAGGAGAGGCTTGCCACAGGCTCCACTATTTTCTATTTTATACTTTATCCTTTTAATTATAAAAATCACATCTTATGGAAAAGTTGGAATTTTTTTTTAAGATTTTATTTTTTCTTTTTCTCCCCAAAGCACCTCGGTACATAGTTGTGTATTTCTAGTTGTGGGTCCTTCTAGTTGTGGCATGTGGGATGCCACCTCAGCGTGGCTTGATGAGTGGTGCTATGTCTGCGCCCAGGATTCGAACCAGCAAAACCCCAGGCTGCTGAAGCGGAGCGTGCAAACTTAACCAGTCTGGCCCCTGGAATGTTTGTATAAAGACACAGAACAGAAGTTAGCCAAAATCTTACTAAGTGCTGGTAACAGTGTAGCATATTTCCACTGTGGGCTTGTCTAGAATCCTTATAGCCCTTTCCTCCTTTCTCTTCAGGAAGAAATCTCTGAAATCAAAGCAGAAGGGAACCTGGAAGCTGTCTTGAATGCCTTGGATACAATTGTGGAAGAAGGCAAAGACCGCAAGGAGCCGGCCTGGTGAGAAGGGGGTGATGCCCCCCAGCCCATGGGAGGGCTCAGGGGGAAAGATGGACCCATATGCATGAGACTCTGGGCTCGCGGCACCTAAGGGAGGACCCTATGACAGGGACAGGTGGAGAGGACAAGCACCAAGCAGTAACCCAAAACAGTAAAACCATAGTCCCTCTTGGGGAGGAGCACCCCGGGGCAAATGGAAGTTGTCCAGGGGTTTGAAGGAGACTGAGGGAAACCTTCCCTGAGGAGCTCATTTCAGGACCCTCTCGCATGTGAGAGCAAGGGTAGAGGGAGCGGGAAGAGGCAGAATGGCAGGTTTGGAATCTTGTGTCGGTTAGGCTGGTCTAGGCATCTGGGTTTTATTCATTTGTTTGTTCAACAAATATTTAGGGAGCACCTATTATAGGCCCAATACTGTGTTAGATGCCAGAGATTCAGCAGTGATCAAGACACAAAAGACCTGCTCTCTTGGAGCTGACATTTCAGTGGCAGCACTGCTGCCTGGTGTGTCCTGTACAGGACGGGGAAGGGGGCCCTGGGGCGAGGAGTGGGCCTGAGCTCCTGCCTCCTACCACTCTCCCCCGCCTGAACAGGATCCTAGGCCAGAGGGAGTAAATAATCTTTTTTGTGCCTTCCAATTTTTTTATGCTTTGTGACCTTAGTACTTAAGAGAATTAAGTCTTATGACTGAAAAAGAATTCTTTAGAGAACCTATAGTGGCTTCCGCCCCACTGCCCGTCAGAACTGACCTATCTCCTCACTCTGGGCATTCAGAAACCCCCCATAATCTTGCCTCTCCTATCTTTCCTTACCCTGGCACATTAGCCAACACTTACTGTGGCCTCTCTGGGTCTGAGCCCGCTCTCAGGCAGCCACTCCATCCGGGAGGGCTCATCCTGCTGCCACCCTCCCCGCGCCTCTCCAGCTCACAGTCTGATGGAGTGGATGCACCAGCAGGGCACATCATCACAAGGACAGAGGCAGGGGCTGAAAAGTCACCTCTAGCCTTGAAGTGTTAGAGATGGGGGAAGTGTATGTGGACGAGAGGAGGAGAATGGGAGGGATAGTGGAGAAGGCTAAGATTTGGGTGGGGTGAGAGGAGAGAGGTGGATTCCTGAGCACTGAAGCTAAGGGACAGGAGGTTAACATTCCCATCAGGAGCAGGAGCCATGTGACTGGGTCTTGGGGGGTGAGAGGGACCGTAGGAGAGGCCTTGAAAGCCAGCCCAGCTTGAGAGTGGAGGTGGGAATTCCCTGATTGGGTTTGTAAGTGGAACCCTCACTCCACACATGTCCCCTCCTTCCCCACCCCCTGTGCCCCGTCCTGCCCTCCAGGCGCCCTAGCGGGATCCCAGAGAAGGACCTGCAGCGCACCATGGTGCCCTACTTCCTGCAGCAACGGGACGCCCTGCAGCGCCGGGTGCAGAAACAGGAGGCCGAGAACAGACAGCTGGCAGATGCCGTCCTGGCTGGGCGCAGGCAGGTGGAGGAGCTGCAGCTGCAGGGCCAGGCCCGGCAGCAGGCCTGGCAGGTGAGTGTCCCAGCCCTGCCCTCAGGCGTGTGTTCGCCTGCTGTAGCAGAGGAGAAAACAGGTCCAGAGAGGGCAAGTGACTTGCCTAAGGGGACAGCTCCTCCTCTTTGACTCGTGTCAGTCATGGTTAAGCCTCTGTAGCCATGGTGGCTCTACTCCATGTGACCACTGCCCAGTATCTTTAAAATCTGTACATTAGAATGACTTCTAGAGCCTTCAGCACATCTAAAACATACCCTCCATGCAACAAATCTGTGTCCTTTGAAGGTGAACTTAATTTTGAAAGTGGCCCAAAGTCGTTTGGGGCCAAGTTGGTGAATAAGGGCGAAGAGGGTGATCAGGCTGGATGACACCCTGGCAAGTCTGGCTGCAAAGTGATGAGATGGATTTTTCTTCCTGGCTCAAAATGTGGTTCCCAAAGACAGTTTCTAGTGGGGCTTGAGTGGTGGCACCCGTCGGCTTCTCTCCATCATTCAGATGTCCAACTTATGTCTACTTAGAGCCACTTGACATCCCCCTTCCTGGGGCAGACCCTCCTGTTCCTAAGGGGAACAGGTCCCTAAATCCAGGTTCCCAGGCCCCCCTGGTCTTCTCTTCCCAAGACCAGTCAGCTGCAGTGTGAAGGCCTGGCCCTGGCCTCAGCAAGGCCCCGAGCCTCGGAGAGCCAGCAGCAGGAGAAAGCCTGGTGGCTTACTCCGCTCCCTCTTGTCCTCACTCCCTCCAGCCTCCCCAGATAACAGACTGGCCCGGGGGACCGAGCAGCAGCATCATGTGGTCATGACCAGGTCCTCAGCCTCGTGCTGTCTCGTGGGCCAGCTCAGAGTTGTGTCTTGGGCACTCTTGGGGCCACCCTGCTGAGTCCTCAGGCAAGGTACTGCTCTGCCATTGCCACTCCATCACCATGCAGCTGTGGGTCTCTCCCGTGTCTGGGCCCTAGCTTCCAAATTGGCCAAATAATGATCCCCAGGGCCTTGCCACCCTGACATTCACTGCTTCTATTTTAAGAGAGGGATGAAGCCCCCTGCTCTTATGGCCACACCTCACGCATGGCAGCTACAGATCCTAACTGTCATTTGAAGGAGGTCAGCTGGATTGAGTAGTCAATGCTGAGCCCCGTGTGGGAGTTTGAGAGAGCTCTTTTTCACCACAATTTCCATGTCTGTAGCCCAGCTGAAAGTCCACTTAATTTCAAGGAAGTTTCTCTGCTAGACATCTCTGGTGGGGTCAGAGGATCAGGGGAACACTTTGGGGGCCCTTATTGAAGATGGGCTGTGCCCTGGGGAGGCCCAGCCTTGGTGGCCATGGCACCCAGCCTGCCATAAACTCCTGCTGAGTGGGGTAGCCTTCCTAACATGACTTTGTCCTCACACGCCCTGCTGAGCCTGTGTCGAGCTAGACCCCTTCTGTATTGTTCAGGGGGAAACCCAGGCCTGGTGTCAAGGACAGTGGAGGGAAAGGGTTTGGATTTTCTCATCTCTGAGTTTGTTCTCTCCCATTGATGTCAGGCTCTCCATGGAGAACAGAAGGAGCTGGTGGCCGTGCTGAGGGAGCCTGAGTGAGGAGGAGACAGCCAGGCCTGGGAGCAGAGGGCAGTCAAGGTCGAGGACCTGTGGCCCAGCATGCTGGGCTTGGGCAAGCTGCCTCTGAGAACAGCTGAAATGGTGCCCAGTCCCTAAGCAGTGATGGAATTTGCTGGAGGATGAGGCCTGAGCAGTCGCCCCTGCCACCGTGCCTTTGGGGCTCCCTTGAGGTCATGCACACACACTACCTTCAGATTTCTCCATGTTTTCTTCTAACTTGAGGATTCTTGACCAGCTCCCACCCTGGCAATCAGGGAGCATGCTTTCTCTCATCTTGGGTTGGGCCAACCCCCGTCTCCCAGCACACATACACACTCTCATACTCTCTCTCCCTGCCACTCTCTCTCTTTCTCTCCCCTTGCCCCACTCTGCTGGTTCCTGGCCGTTCCTGAGCCCTCCCTGGGACCTAGCTTTGGGAATCTGTTTTCAATCTCCACTGATTGCCCCCTTGCTGGCCAGCCCGAGGGCCTTGCCATGTTCTCCCCACATCTGTAAATAAACTTCCTCCACTACACTGTAATCTGTGAGGATGCTTCCTCCGCCTAAGCCTCTCCCAGGCCTCTGCTGGGCCAAGACCCCCTCCTGGGCTCAGAGTGCTGGCTCCAGCCGAGGCCTCGGTTGCAGAGCTCTGAGAGCCTCCAGGCTGGGGTGGGTTGGTGGGGGGTGTATCTGACCATCATGTGCAGAAGGACAGCAAAGCCCCTTGTCACAGAAACCAGGTCCCCTGGGTTCCCTGAGGCCAGGACAAGTTGCCGGGGGGGTGTCACTGTGTGTAACCCAGCCCATCCTTTTCTTGCCGTTTGGATTGATTCTGAGAAAGGCTCCAGGGTGGGCCTCCCTCAGTGTTTGCGCGTGGTGAATGCTCACACACATGGCAGGTGGCCCCTCCAAAGAGCTGTACACTTGGTCCACTTCTCCTCACGGCACACTCTGCCCCAGCTAGGGCCAGCAGGGCAGCAGGAGGGGCTGAGCCGATGGCAGGATGTGTGCTTCCTCCAGACTGGAGGGTGAAGGCGGGTGGTACGGGTGGGGGCAAAACTTTTTTCCCTGGTGAGGACCTCACCCTGACTCTGTTGGCAGAGGCTTGGTTGGGTCTGTCCAGGAGCACTGAGAATACTCAGGATGGGATCAGGTGGCCCCTGCTCACCAGCTCCCTCTCCCCTGCATTGAGCCCCCGGGCTCGGTCTCTCTGCCTGGAGCTGCAGCAAGCATCCGACCCCCTCTGCCCAGCTGCAGGCCGTGGGGTGGGCAGCGAGGGCTCTCTGTTTGTCAGGTCTCCACCAGGTGAGAGGGTGGTGAGTGAGGACGCAGGTCAGACAGGGGCAGGTGCCAGGACACCCTCCCTCCTCCTCTCCAGGCTGAGCAGAAGTGGCTCTCGGGTGTGGGATGGGGTTTTTCAGGCTGGATGTTCTGTCACTTGGAGGACAGGTCCCAAGGTTGTTGACACTGGGGAGGCTGCGAGGGCAGGAAGAGAATCAGAGCGTCAGGAGCCCAGAGGTGCTCCCCAGCTCCCTGTTCCTCACAGGCCCCGCCTCTGCCACCTGCAAGGGGCACAGGGAAGGAAGTCCCCACCTCAGCGCCCACCTGGCCTGCCCCAGACAGTGTGGCTGTCCTTGTCTCACATCTGGCCCCACCTCTGTGGGCTTTTGGCTCTTGGCCCTGTGCTGCCCCCACACCAGGCCTGCCATTGACGTCTGGCTGGGGCAGGGCCCCGGCAGGGTGAATGAGGGCATCGCCAGGCACTCCCTTCCTGGGGTTTGGCTCCTGCCTGCTGGGCTGACAGTGGAAATCACAGTCTGAGAGAGCTATAGTGCAGCTCTGCTCGAATCTATTTTAGATCTCTGGGCCCCCCTTTCTGTCTAGGCCCTCCTTTCCCTCCTGGCCTGTCCAGCTGGTGCCCAAACTGAGGCTGGGGCTGGGTCTCCATGGAAGAGTGAGTAGGGGCTGGGGGACCTGGGGCGGCCTCCTTGGGGACGGCACGGCGGCCATGTCCAGAGCCTGGCAGTCTCAGCCCCTCCTCCATCACTCCCAGGGGCCTGCCTGGCAGCCGCACCTCCAACCACAACATCCTTTGGGGTTTGGCCTACAGAGCCGGATGACCCCCAAATAGCCCTGGCAGATTCTCCCGTGACCAGCCCATACTGTCGTCAGGCGCCCCCTCCTTTGTCTCACAGGCACAGCCCAGAGAGTATAAATGGTGCTGGAGACTGGGAGAGGCAGCCCAGCTGAGTCCCGAACAGCAGCACCAACACACCATGCGGCCTCTCCCGCTCCTCGCCCTACTGGCCCTGGCCGCACTCTGCCTTGCTGGCTGGGCAGGTGAGTGCCCCCAAGTCCACCCCAGCCAGTGGGAGCTGCGAGGGGAAAGCGCCATGGCCTTACCTCTCCTCACCCCTTCCACTGGCAGTCCCTTTGGGAGTCTAACCACCCTGCTGCAGGCTCAATCCATTTGCCCCCAGTTCTGTCCTTGTGGAGGGAGAGGAGGGAAGAGCAAGCTGCTAGAGAGGCAGGGGAGGAGAGGGAGGGCCCTAGGGATGAGCAGAGTGAACCAGGCTCCTTTCCTTTGCAGATGCAAAGCCCAGCCGTGCAGAGTCTGGCAGAGGTGCAGGTAGGTCGCGGGGCCTAATCGGGGCTGTGTGCCACATCTCCCAGTGGTGCTGCCCAGCACCCCCTCTCACCCTGGTCTCCTCAGTCCCAACCCCCACCCCCCACCCCCATGAGCTCCTGTCTGACTGTCAGGAAGGCCAGGCTGCTCCCCACCTTGTCTCCCCAAACTCGGAGCCTGCGCCTCACTGCTCTTGAACATTAGTAACAATGAGACCATTACTGAGCCAGCTGATCCCTGCCCCTCTGCTCCACAGCCTTCGTGTCCAAGCAAGAGGGCAGTGAGGTGGTGAAGAGATTCAGGCGCTACCTGGATCATTGGCTGGGGTGAGAGAGGGAGGCGCTGGGCCAGGACTCTGCATCTCCAGAATGGGCTGGGAGGAGTGGCCTCGCTGGGCTGCTGCGGGAGGACAGGGTGGTCCCCCTGCCGAGGACTCAGGAGCCCCATGTGCAGTGGGAGGAGAGGGTGGGCATTTTGCATGGAGGCTGATACCACTCTCTTGGGCTCTCAGAGCCCCAGCCCCCTACCCGGATCCTCTGGAGCCCAGGAGGGAGGTGTGTGAGCTCAACCCAGACTGTGACGAGCTGGCTGACCACATCGGCTTCCAGGAGGCCTATCGGCGCTTCTACGGCACGGCCTAGAGCTCACAGCCCTGCTGGCAGCCCCCAGCTCCTCTCCAGGACCCCTCCCCTCGCTCTGACCTCCCTGCCCCGCACGATGGAGTCCTATCGTCCCTAGCTGCTCCAGAATAAACTCCAGAAGAGGAATTGTTGGGGCTATGATTCTTTGTCCATCTATGGGGGGGGGGGTGGTTTGAAGAGGACGTTTTTACCTTTTTCAGTCCCAGAAAGTGCTTCCCAAAGTCTGTTGTTGATTGATTGATTTATTTGTACCTGCATCATTCCAGAAGCATTAAAGCTGGCTTCCTAAACTCTAACTAGGGATTCCCCCTCTAGCCCAGCACCCCCTCCCCCACCTCAACCCACTGCACCATGTGTGACACATCCAAATAGACCCATACCCCAAAGGCCTGGGCACCTTGAGTATATAGTTGTGACCAGGACTGACAGACTCATCTCTGTAGGCAAACAGCTGCCAGCAGATGGTACTGCCTGGTTTGGGGGGTGGGGGTCCATAGTGGGCCTCCTGGCCTGGTTAACAAGCATTCAGGGTAGGCCTAGGTTAGTCGTGTTAGTTCTTCCCTGGGCTGAGCAGAGACTTCCAGGGACACCAGAAATGGGACCAGATGAAAGGGCCCCAACACCTCCCCATCCCAACCTCCGATGGGGGGTGGGGCAGCACCAGCCTGGACACGAGCACCTCCCCTCTCAGCCCTCAGCACTTCCCCCAGCCCCATCAAGAGCACCCTCGCTGACCCTCCTGCTCTCTGCTGCCCCCACTCCCCCAGCCCCTCTCCCCTCTCCTGTGCCTTCTCTCCTCTGCACTCTCTCCTCAGCCACTCTTCGTTCCAGGCTCAGATGTGCCCCCACCTTATCAGGCCTGGTTCTGGGCTCCTCTCCAGCACCAGGGCAGCCTTTGCCTTCCTCCAGGGCAAGCTCAGAAATGGGGCCTCACTGTTGTCTGGCCTTTGTATCTCCCTCCAATGGGCCACCATGTACTGGGGCCCCAAAATAGGGAGGCTGTGAAGGCGGCAATGATGAGCAGGTTCCCGACCACCGCCAAGCCCAGCGTGGCCACTGTGCCCACCAGGCCCAGGGGGGGTTCCTGAGTGGCCAGCCAGGCTCGGCGAGATCCCATATCAGCCAGTACTGCCTCCAGCTGGAAGTGGGTGCCCAGCACTGCACAGATGTGGAATAGCTGGTGGCTGTGGCCTGTGGGGGGGGGGGGGGGGAGGTGGGCAGGTCAGGGCACATACCCCATTCCCAGGGTTGCCCTGACTCACCCTGTGACCCATGGCAAGTCACCACATCCTTTGGGCCTCATACTCCCTTAAAATTGGGACTAAGAAAGCCTGATTTCCAGAGTTATTAGAAGGAGTGAATGAACTGATATGCTTAAAGCTGCTAGCATATGTGCTACCAGTTTTGCTGTTATCTGAGAAGTGGAGGGTGGGCCTCGACCCTGAGGACCCTTCCAGCAACACTCTCCTCTGGCTGTGATGCTCCATTTACCCAGTTCACTTGCTGTGCTCTGGGAAGCTGTCTCCCCTCTCCCCTTTCCGGGCCAGGCCAGGCCTGCTCTCACCGATGTAGTCAAAGCGTCCTGGTGCCAGCCGCTCAGGCAGGTGGGAGGCAAACAGGAAGCCAGTAAGCAGCGCGCAGAAGAGATGGTAGCCATGGCTGGTGCTCAGCGCCTCCTGCCCGCAGCTGTGGCCCCTGCCCCAGCACAGGCCCAGCTGGCAAAGGAAAAGCAGGGCTGGTGGGAAGGGTCTTCCAGAGTGGACACAGATGTGTCTGGGACCTGGCATGGATGTGGAGGGCTGGGTGCTGGGCCTGGAGGGTGGGCAGGGGCTGAGGTCAGGCATGGGGGGAGGGGGGCAGGACTGGAAGTGGGCACTGTGAGATCAGGACCAGAAAGCAGGAGACTGGGCGGGGGCCCCCAGCACCCTTACCCGATAGAAGAGCGGGAGGTTGTCGAACAGGAAGGGATAGGTGAAGGCAGCTGTGCGGAGGATTTTACTGAGCCCAGGGCTTTCTAGCTCGGGGAACCTGGGAGAGAAAGGCTGGTCACCATCCTTGTGCGGGGGTGGGGGTCAGTCAGAGGAGGGCAGGGGACCTTGGGCCAAGATGGAATGTCAATGTAGCTTAGTAGCTACTAACACTCTTAGGGCACATGATCCCTCTGTAAATGACCACATCTGTAAAATGCGGATAAAGACACCTGCCTCTTAGGTGGCTGTGAGAATTAAAGGAGACAGCGCACATCTGGTGCTAGCGCACAGGGTCTGGCACGCACTAAGTCCTCAATAAATGGTCCCGTAGTTACTAACGCTGAAGAGCAGTGAGGGGCAGGCACAAGATCGCTGGCCTCCCATTCTGGCTGTCCGTGTGTTTGGGGATGCCGTGTCCCTCTGCCTTCCCCTTCACCACTGGCCAAGAACCCACCGGGAGTAGCAGGAGAGGCTGGTGCACAGGAAGGAATTGAGTGCGGCGGCGGGCACAAATAGCTGGTGCAGGCGGCCGTGCAGCCAGGAGGCCGGCATGGAGTAAGCGGCATAGGGGAAGGCGCAGCCTGGTTGGGGAGAGGCGCGGGGCGGGAGCTGAGGCCCGAAAGGCGCCCTGCGGGCGGAGCCCTCCCCGCCCTCCCGTGCCACACCCCCACGCCCTCCCCGGAACGCCCCCACCCCCGCGCACCGGCCTCTAGTGGGGCTCACCCAAGCTGTAGAGGCTGAGTGCGCCGTAGTCCAGGAAGTAGCAGATGTGACGCGCGCGGGGCGACATGGAGCTGAAGGTGTGCGCGCAGCACGACGCGAAGGGGTAGAGGCAGGCGGGCAGCAGGAAGACCAGCAGCGGCCAGTGGTATGGCTCCGCTCGGAAGCCCGGGCCCCCCGCGAGCTCCAGAAGGCGCCACAGGAAGTACCTGCAGCGGGCATGTGCTCAAGCCGCCGCGGAACCCCGCGACCCCCGCTGCGGCCCGCAGTCCTAGAGGGTCCCTGCCCGCCTGAGTACCCTCTCTGAGCTCAAGGCCGTGGCCTGGGACAGAGCCTCCCTCACCAGGTAGGCAGGAAGTGAGTCCAGATGTTGACCGTCTCGTTGGTCATCTGGAAGGAGCTGAGGACACAGTCCAAGGCCGAGCTGGAGGGGCGTCGGTAGCCAGACATGATGCCGTCTTCCCAGAACACCTAGGGAGTGGTGGGTGGGGGAGAGAGGAGGGGAGTCACTGTGCTGGACCCTTCCTCTCCATGAGAGATCTTCCAAAGCAGGGTTGAAGAGAATGGGGTGGAGGAGTGGATGTCACAGTGACCCTAAAGCCAAACTAAATCCGATTCCCATCTCACCACACCTTCCAATACCCAGAGACCAGACGAGAAACAGAAGAGCTGGAGTAAGGGGACAAGATCTGATGGGGACGGGGGGTTGGACAGACACAGACAGGACACTCCAGGGAAGGGGACTCTGGATGGAGGGGCATTCTTGGCTCTAGGGAGTGGGTCACAAGTCTGTTCCTTAGAGAACAGAGGAAGAGTCTCACACTGGAACCTGAGGGATAAGAATCAACCTGTGGGAGGGACTTCCCCAGTTGCTAAAGGAGAAGAACCTCTGCCTCAGTCAGTCCCCTGGAGAGTAGGAGTTGGTGGGTCGAGCCCCTCACCCGGGGGACCTGGTGGATTCGAAGGAGTTGGGGCAGCTTGAGACTGAGCATGGTGGCCCGACACCTCCACGATGACCTAGAGACAAAGTGGGGGGAAGGGGTGGGTCAGGTATCTGCCATCATCCACAGGCCCCATTTCTCCCAGGTCCAGGCTGGCCCTGGTCACGGAGTCCCAGGGTGGGTTGTGTGCCTGTGCATGTATGTGGGTGGTAGCTGGCCGCCAAACTGCTCCTTCAGGCTAGGGGAGGCAGGCCCAGCTTCCCCAGTCATCATATCACACAACCCCAACCCCTCCCCATCCTAGCCCTGGGGCATGCGGTTCCCGCCTTGAGAGGGGCTGGTCAGCCTCAGCCCAGCATGGAGTGGAAGGTCCTCCCCCGCTGGAAGGCTGCCTCAGTTAGTAACCCCAGACTCTGGATCCAGGCCCTCAACCCCCAATTTCTGTCTCAGGAGAACCCTGACTCAAGGAGGTCAGCGCAAAGAGAGCCCAAATTCACCCTCCCCCACACACCACCAGAAAGCCCCTGGGCCCACAGGGCCTGGGCTGAACACAGAAAACTCATGGCGCTCACGGAGAATTCCTGGAGAGGCCGGATGCCGACCAGTGGGGCAAGGAATTAGGGGCATTCCTGGCTCTTCTTTGAGGACTACACTTGTGCCCCTGGGGGGCATTCGGGGTCCCTGTCCCTCCTGAGCCCCATGCCCCTCAGCCCCAGACCTGTGCGCTGCCTCCGGGTGGCCACGGCTCTGCTGCCCGCCCGCCTCTCAGGCTGCCTCTCCCAGGCACATTCCTTGGCACAAGTGGAGGGGCTGGGCCAGCTAGGCGAGTGGAACCACCCCAGGAGGAGGGAGAATAGGACACTCCCCCAACCTCCCCTGGCCAAAACTTTCCAGCAACTCTACAGCCTGGCCCCACCCCTTTTCCTGCTGCCAGCTTCTCCCGTCTGTTGTGTTTGTGCTGTACACTCTAGGCTCACACCACCAGTCAGTCCCCAAGCCTCTGCTCCTGTTAGTCAACAGTTTGGGAGCCCCTGAGCTGGATGCTGGGGTCCTTGCCGGGCACAAAGCACACCTGGTCCCTCACGCCAGCACCCTGGCTGAACATTAACACCGATGAGGCCTCCCAGGGTATCCCCTGCCCCCTCCCAGGCACAGGATTGGGTGGTCTCACCTGAGTGCTGCCCAGCTACCTGGGGGAGGGGTAGGGAGAGGAAGCTGTCCCTTCCCTTAGCAGTAGGTTTAGAGGTCTCTGGAGTAGTGTGCACTGTAGCCATGGAAACAGGGGAGGGGGCTGGAGCAGGCGCTTTACGTCTAGTTCCCCAGAACGGGTGTCAAAGCCCCAGGTGAACTTCCTTACCCAGAGCTTGACGGGTGCTCCTAAGCCAGTGGGTCAGTGGGCCCGGGGCTCCAAGGGTGGAGTCCCAGGCTCCTGCCAGCCAAGCCGACGGGAAGGAGAGTGGCAAGAAGGCAGGCCAGCCCTGGGCGGGGAGTGGGAGACAAAGGGGAGCCAGGGAACAATCCCAGCCTTGTCCAGCCTCCAGGGAGCAGCACAGGGTGGCCCAGCCCCATTAGCAGGCAGCTCACTCAGCCTCCTGCACACAGCCAGCCCCTCCAGCTTGACCCAACCCCACCGAGATCAGACTAGCCAGAAGGGGCTGGGGCCCTAGCCAGGAGGCAGCCAGGGAGACGTGGAGCACCCTCCCGGACCATGCTGCACCATGGTTCCAGGTTCTCCCGAGTTGAGGATGGCTCTGCCTTATGCTGGGCAGAGGAATCCAAATCCGGACTTTGGATTTCAGAAACCCCCTCTCACAATGCTTCACTGCCTCTCAGGACCGTGCTGGGCAGAGGCCAGAGCAAATGTCTTTGTACACGGTTCAACCGTGAGGGATGTGCCAAGCTCATTCACTCCCACAAAGCACACTTGAGGTGCCAACCCTTGCAGAGGGACAGGGATCGAGGACTCAGAGGCTGGTTTCAAGGCTCATCCCCACCTCTCCCTTGAGGAAGTTTCCCCCTGATTCAGAAGACCCAGGTGAAGACAGTAAACCATCCCCAGGCAGCATTGGTGCCTTCAAAATATTGTTTTCATCTATCACCCTCGCGAAGTCACCAGCTCAGTTCACAGGGTCAATGAACTTAATGTCTATCACAGAACCATCTCTGGAGCTTTCACTTGAATCACCAGCTTTTTGCTTTGATGGATCCACCTCGAAGAAACTTTTCCAAAGTGCCATTACAGCACATAATCTCCAATGTCCCAATAAAATTGTACAGAAAGGCACCAGGTGACAGGGAGTGGGCTTCGGGGGGTCTTTATTAAGTGATGCTTTAGTCTCAGTCTCTGCCAGGGACTGGGAGTGGGGGTGACTCCACTCCCCTTAGGTTGTCCCAGACTTGCTGTCTTAGAGGAAGGAGGTAAGAAGCCTGCTCTCCTTTGAGAACAGCCTGGGAAGCTAGGTTGCGGCGGGGACAGCAGAGCTGAGACCCCCCACCCCCAGCCTGAGCTACAAGTCCAGCCGGAGGGGAGGGGCCAGGGCAATCCTGGCCAAAGCCTCCCACACACAGCTCTGCTCTGGCTGCTCCATTCACTGCCCTGAGCTATTCATGATCTCTGCTCCCTCATATTCACCTTGACACTCCCAAAGCTAGCCCACCTGGCCTTTAGTCCTGGGGAAGGGCAAAAGTAGGGAAGCCCATCAGGACAGAGGGCCCCTGACCAGGCAGCTTCAAGGGGCCTCTCTTTTCCACTGCCCACCCAAACACAGGCCCCTTCCTAGAGTAAGGGGGGGTGGTGGCTTCAGACTGTACCCCACTCTCCTCTTACTGGCCTCCCACTCTGTCCCAGCATAGCAGCCAAGAGCACAAAGCGCAGTGACTGTGACTGTGGGGCCGGTGGGCACAGGAACCCTCACTGGCATACAGACCAGACTGCCTGCAGCCATGGGTGGAGACTGCTCCCTGCCCCGGAAGCTAGACAGAAAGGAGACAGAAAGCAGAAGTGGGGCAACTGGGTGTGCGGCCCCTGCAGCAGGAGGGGATGCAAGCCCTGGCCCTGTTATCAGTACAGGCAGCTCCAGGCCCTTCTTCTTTAAGAGTCCCCAAGGCTGCAGAGCTGCCCAGCCCCCACAAAGGGAGATGAGAGGATGGGTGGTTCTCGAGGAGGGGAAGGGTCTGCAGAGAACCACCCAGATATCTGGTGTTACCCAATTCTTCCCCCAGGGCTGGGGAGTCCAAACTCCTGGCCCCAAACACTTTGCGTCTTGGATGAGGAAGAAGGGCCCCTTCTGCTGTCACTTCCCCTCAGAGGTCCAGGAACCACTCCGATGAAATGCAGACACCCATGCCTGCAACCCGCCCCTGGGGACAGCAGGGAGGTTGAGGCAGGAAGGCTGGCTAGGGGCCCATAGGCCTCTCCCGCTCCAAGCACTTTCCTCTCTTTCCTGACGTCGTCTTGGCAACAGGGGGACCCCGCCCTCCCAGCCGACTCCTGGGCCCTCCCTGCAGCCTGTGTGCAGCTGGGCTTCCTTCCTGTGTGCGTGCGTGAGTCTGCGTGTGGTGGGGTGACTACAGGTGGTGGTCCTGGCTGCCAGGGAGGGCAGGAGAGATCTGGAGTCAGCCCCACTGCAGGGCCTGGGGGGTCAGTCTCAACCAATCTCCTTCCACTGCTTGTAGAAGTCCAGAACATTCTTGATGTCCACACTGGCGTGTGCAGCGGCCTGCAGGGCTGCCTGTGGAATGGGGAGAGGACAGATGGGAGAGGGCCTGACCTCCTGAACTATGGGACAAGTCATTGAGGGGAGAGGGAAGGGGTAAAGGAAGAGGAAAAGGGCAACTGTATAGAGGGCTGAGGAGGAGTCTAATCCAGCACCTCTTCCCCATTCCACACCACCCCCACCACCCCATGACCCACCTGCATAGGGCCTGAGAGCGCACTGGGGTTGTCCAGCGGAAGGCCTGTGATGATGGTCACCATGCCACTTGGATCCTCCTCACCTGCCCCCTGTGCCAGAGTCAGTTGTTTGCAGCTGTCAAGGATCTTATAGAGAGTCCTGGTGGGGAGGAGGGGGTGGGTGGGCCAAGCCCCAGTATTAGCATAGCCTGAACAGCAGGATCTCCAAGGAACAGGGGGAGCCGGGGCAGGGAGGGCGCTAGGAGAGAGCAAGCCCAACCATCTCAGGGCCACAGGGGCTCCAGTGCTGGAGCAACTTTTTACTCCCTCCAAGGTGAGGCCTGCAGGAGACCCCTGGCAGGCTGTGTGTGGAGCCCAGGCTGATCCTGCTACCTGTTAGAGAACTCTCTGGCCCTGTCCCACTCTCCCAGGGAGTGCTCATGGAAGAGCAAAGCAGGCAGCCTTTCTGAGGTTCTAGGAGTGGGGGCTGAAACTGTACCAGGCATCTGCATCCTGTCTCTTCAGCTTATGCCGCTCAAAGCTCTTTCCCACCTCTTTCTGCCAGCGAATGTACCTGCAAAGGAGACAGGAGAGTGGAGGTGGGGGGCAGAGGAGGGGGAGGGCACCTCATACAAAGCAGACCATTGTGGCTCAGGGGGCCCAGTTTTACAGGAGCAGGTAAGGAGATGTGTCTCTCCCATTGCAGGTCAGTTTGGAGCCATTTCGAAGCAGCTTCCTGGCCACTGAGCCCAGCTCGCTTTTCCTCCTGATAACATCGATTCTTCAGTTCCTCCCGGGGGAGGTGCTGGGAGGGGAGAAGCAGCAGATGCTTTTCAAGTCAGGGCTTCTGGAGACAAGGCCCAAACAAGTAGGCTCTGTGCAGCTTCCTGGCCAGGCAAGGGCAGTTGCAGAGGAGGGGGCGAGCCAGCTAGCAGGGCAAGGAGGGAGGAGTGTCCCTCTCCTTACCCCCACTGCCTAGTCCTCCTCCTGTCCCAAAGGCCAGAAGGGTCGGTCTGTGCTGGACTGAGCACTTGTATGCTGCCACCTGCTCGTCCCTGGATGGCTTCAATGGGAGGTGGGACAGCCCCGGGCAGCCCCGAGGAAGGCACCCCTACCCTGGTAAACCCCACCACCGGTCCCAACGCTAAAGCGGGAGAAACTCCAGCAAAGGAGCTCACAGCCTGGCCTTGGGGGGTCTGCTCCCCTCTCCCACTGATGCTCATCTCATGTTTGCCCCAGAGGCAAGTGGACAACAGGTCAGTGCTCCCCGACAGGGCTCCTAGCTCCTCTGACCACCCTCTATTTCTGTACCTAAGATCCTGACTTCTAATTACATCTTCAGGCTCCCTCCTTGGCAGTGAGCGAACTGTGAGCAGGGACTGCAAGTGTGTGTCTTACCCACAGGGAGCAAGGAACACATAAGCATCCGTTGTCTGGGAAACAGACACAGGACTCTGCACAGGTCCAGCCAGGCCTGCACTCACCTGTTTCCTTTTTTAAACTCTGCCTCTAGGTATCGGATCCCATCCCGGGCCCCTGGGTGTTCCTTCTTCAGCAAATCCAGGCCATCGATCACTGGTGAGCAAGGTGGGAGCAGAGAAGGACAAAACAGACGAGCTCAGACTGCTGTGACATGGGACTCTGCAGGAAGTATCTGAGCTCGCTCCAGTACACACTGCAGGAAAAGAAGGGACTGTGGCTCCCTACGGGGCTTCCAAAGTTCTCTGAAAGTGTGACCTTCTGCCAGCAATGTACATGGCAATTTACCAAGTGCTTTCACTTGGATTTTCTCATGTGTTTCTCCTAGCTGTCTTGTGAGTCAGGGTTTAACAGACTGTTATGCCCATTTCACAGATGAAGTGACTGAAGTTCACAGAGGTGGCAGGACTTGACCAAGGCCACTGTGTGTAACCTGAGCCCCAAATAACGGTCTCTTAGTCCTAAGCCCAGAGTCTCTTTTAGCTGCACTCTATCTGTCCCCCACCTCCCCAATATGCTTACCTGTCCTTGGGATGATCACAATGAAGCGGCCACTGGTGGCCAGCTGGCGGATGACAGGGAGGTGGTGGCAGAGGGCCTGGGTGTCAGGGACGAGGTAGGGAGACATTGCTGACTGGGCCTTGGGCTGCTGCAGGCTCCCTTCCAGCTGAGAGACCTCCAGCTGATGAGAGAAGGCAGAGTGGGTAGAGCTGCGTGGGGCCCCTGCAGCCTGGGTGGGGGTGCGGGAGGGAGAATGGTACTCAAGGTGGCTCTTATGGGGCTCCTCCTGCTGCCAAGGGGGGACAGGGGACTCCACCAATAGCCTTGGTGGAAAAGTAGACAGAAACAAGGGTTAAGGTAAAGAGAAAGAGAAAGAAAAGAGAAGGAACTGAAGGCAGAAAGGGGGAATTAAGGCTCAGTGAAGAATGAGCAATAGGGAGGGCGAGCTAGGAGGCCAGGAAGGTAATCTGGGTGCAGTGAAGGGCCACAGACAGGGCCGGGGGTTGCAGCTGGAGGGGTGAGGATCTGCCAAGGCGCTTTAGGCAATAACCAGATCAAGAGCAGAAGGAGCACTTGGGTCCTGATGTCCTACCTGAAGTCGTAGCTGGGCCATGTCTCTCATTAGTCTGTTTCGCCGGGCTTCTTCCTGTGCCTAGGAGGGAAAACACCGGGTGTAAAGCTTGAGATAAGGAGTTGAGGGTATACCCTTTCTCTAGCGATCAAGACCAAGAGGAATTCCTGGGGTCATATAAAGTCAGTCATACAGCCTCATATAAAGTCAGCTCTATCGTTCCTGCTAAATGAGGGCAAGGGAGGCATGAGAGAAAAATAATCCCCTGATGCAATCTGAACAAATTCCATTACCAGTCCACGGAAGCTCACACAGTTCCAGCACCATGGGAAAGAGGGAGCAGACAGCCATGCGCTGTCATGGCGCAGGAGAGCACCTGGCTGTGCCTGCACGTTTCCCAGCTAAGCCCCCTCAGTCTCTACTCCTTAAACACTGCCTGTGTCTCAGGGTTGATCTCTGCTCCTTTGCTCTTCTCCATCTGTTCTTCCTCCCAAAAGATGCCATCCATGCACCCCCTCACCTTCTATCACCATCCACATACCAACTTCTTCCAAGTCTGCAGCTTTAGCCCAGACCTGACCACCCAAGTTCCAGACCCACATTTTCAACTGCCTACTCGACAGCCCCATCTGCTCCTCAAAACTGCCTCTCTTCCTCTTGTGCTCCCCAACTTGGTAAATAAACCACCATCTGCTTAAGTCAGAAAGCTGAGTAGGCTCGACTTTTCCCTCTCTCTCAGCCCCAGAAGTTATCGGCTTCCCAGTCCTGTTAACTGTACCTCCTACAAATCATTCAGATCCTTCCACCTGCCTCCATCTCCACTGCGTAACCCTAGCCAAAGGCTGTACCTCCCACCTTGACTATTATAACCATCTCTTTACTGGTCTCTGCCTCTGACCCAATCCATCTTCTCTGCCTGCACCCAAGGCAGTCTTTCAAAAACCATCTGATTCCAGCATGGTCCTGACCAAAAGTCCTGTGATAGTTTTCCTTCGTCTTCTGGATGAAGTCCAAATTCCTTAATATGATCTAAAAGATGAGGTTAAGGATGAGGACTTGTCCTAAAAGATATGGGGAGCCACTGAAGGCTCTTTGATGAGCACAGTGGCATCATCAGTGTGCTGCTTTAAAATATTAATATGGAATGTATAATCTCATTCTAATCATAAGAAGACACCAGACAAAGCCAGACTGAGGGACACTTCACAAAATAACTGACCAATACTGTTTAGAGGTGTCAAGGTCATGAAAGACAAGGGAAGACTGAGGAACTGTCACAGATTGGAGGAGACTAAGAAGACACAACAACCAAATGTAATGTGGGATCCTGGAAGATAAAATAGACATTAGTGGAAAAACTAGTGAAATCTGAAGGAAATCCAAGAAATCCATAGTTAAGAATACTGTACCAACCCAAATTTCTTAGTTTTTATAATTTTACTATGGTTATGCAAGATCCACCCCACTCCCCTGCAGAGTCCTGCACAACAAAGATGGTGCTGCCCTAAATGCTGAGAGGGTCCCCTTCGAGAAACACTGGCAGGGGAAGGAAAGAAGGGAGGCAGAAGCCAGCACCTGCATGCAGCCACTTTCTCACACGCCCTGTTGGCAGACTGGTCAGGGGAGCGCTGTTGACAAACTCCCCTCCTCTCACTGTAGAAGTCAAGCCCAGTAATTTTACTTTTAGGCTAAAATTGGAATTGGGAAACCCCATGTTCCAGAGAGGGGGATGGGGACACTTGGATGAGTCCCCTAGAGAACCAGTGCAGGTGTGTGTGGATCCACCTGGATCCAGGAGGAGGAGAGCCGCATTAATCGAAGGCTCTGGTGTCGCCGGTCCAGCAGTTCAGAGATGTGGGCCTGTGTGGTCCTCAGAAAAACCTGAGGTCCCAGCAGGAAAGGGGGTCCCAAAACCAGGCAGACACCAGAGCCCCAGAGAGTAGGAGCAGTGGCTCCCGGTGCCCAGCTGGCCTGTAGAGACGCTAAGCCCCCACAGCAGCTTAGAACAAGGACATGAGCCCAGGCTCTGCCGTTGACAACAGCTCCTGGGTTATTCTGCATCTTCTCAACTATAACACGAGGATGCAAGCACCAGCCTCACAGGGCTGCCGCAAGGGTTAAATGAGATGTCAGATGCAAACATGGGTTTGCACATAGAAAGCTCCCAATAAATGACAGAAGATGGCAAGATGACGATGATGACAATGACCATGCTGCTGCTGCTGCTAGAGGATAAACCCCTTGGGGTGGAAACCTGTGACCCAGGCAGAGCAGGAGGCAGCCCCAGCAGGCTATGTGGCTTGTGTCCAGCTTGGCCTGTGTGTCCAGCACCTCATGAGAGGGGCTTTCAGGTACTCCCTGCCCCTGAGAAGGAGTCTTCGGGAGCTTTAGGCTGGAGGAAATGCCTGGAAAAACTCTAACATTTTTTGAAGCTGTGTAACTTCCCCATAATTATTTGTGTAACCCCCCATGTTTTCCCCTATGGAACAGCAATAAATGCCTTAAAACAAAAGGTTTGTTTTTAACAAAATGTGCTTGCTTTTAAGACAGCCAGGAAGGGAGTTGCTGGGGAGCCAGTGTCCCTCCCCAGCTAAGCAGAATGTCCACACGAAGGAGGCCTAAGAGAGGTGGGGACGCCTGGGGCCGGGTAAAGGAAGGTCATGGGGAAGGGCGCCGGCTTGCGATAAAGAACCCCGAGGCTTGAGGAGACATGGGGGCCATGCTGCCTGTGCCACACTCCACCCCAAGTGTACTGCTGCCGCTCAGCTCGAGGAGGACAACACGCCCAGGGCTGCGCAGGCCCCACTGCGGAACCCAGATGGTTGCTCATCAAGTATCAGCCCCAGAAGAGAAAGGATTCTCTTGTTCGCTGCTGTAACTGCAGTGCCTAGAATACTGATGGGTCCAGCACAGAGCAGACTCTCAATAAATATTTGTGGAATGAATTACTGAATGGAAAAGAGGCAACCCAGGCCACTTCCTACTCTTTGGAGCCTCTGAGGGATGGGACCAAGTCTGGGATGGGAGGGTTCCTGCATGGTGTCTGATACCAAGATCCCTCCACTCCCCTCCATTCCTTAGTGTTCCTCCCCCTAAAAGAGAAGGGCAAGGAGCACTTGCTGAGCACACACACTCCATCAGACAACATGCAAGGGGCTGATATGCACTATCATTCCATCATCACAACCACCCCATAAAGCTGACTCTGCTACTCCCTCATATCTGATAAGGAAACAGGCTTAGCAACGTTAAGTGACTTGCTTAATTCAGACTGGGAGGTGACACAGATGGCCCTCAACCCCTAGGCAGTCTGGATACAGGTCTGGTGCCATGCTGCCTCTGTTCAAAGGTCTTCTCACTCCCTGTCTATTAGCCCATCCCTCAGTTCCCTCCCGGGCCTCCTCTCTCCGGAGGGTCGGTTTCCTCAACCCCACTCACCACATCCTTCAGTCAAGGGCCACCAGTCTGTCCGAGTCTCTCACCCTGGTTTCTCAGTGAGCCCCAGGGAAGCAGAGTGGACAGGGAGGGGAAGGCCTGACTCACCATGCGGAACTGTGCCTGGGCCTGCTGCAGCAGGCTCTCCTGCTCAGACTGGGCGATGCTGACGAAGATGCCGACCTCCGGATTGAACTGAAGGATGCTGCCTTGCAGGCGGGCAATGAAGTGGCCAAAGCTGCGGATGCAGCAGATGCGCACGACTGACTGTGAGGAGACACAGGAGCCCAGCCTGGCTGAGCAGGGCCCTCTAAGCCCACCCCGCCCACCAGGGCTCCCTCCCTCCAGCTCCCTGCTGTCCCAGCCTCCTCAGCAACAGGAGCTCCTTGGACAGACTTGCGGGCGGTGGGGTGCGAAGGAGGAGCACAGGGCCCAGAACCTCTAACCGCCAGGAGTAAGCAAGTAGGCAAGGAGACTCCCAGGCGGACTAGAGAACCAGGAGTTGGGGCCAGGAAGAAAGAAACAAGGGGACTGGGCTGCAGTGAGGAGACCTGGATTCTAAGCCGCCTCTCCTCCCGTCTTAGTTCCTCATGTGGAAAATGAGGAGACTGAACTAGATCAACATTTCCAACTTATTTTTTGGTCAGCAAAACCCTTCTTCCCCATCAAACAAAAATCTTATCTAGAACCCTAAAATATAAAACAGACTAAAGGCAAACTGCTCTGGCTGGAAAGGGACCAACCAAGGGGGTGTGTGTCAGGGAGGGGGCTGGGACGTCTGTTTGCTTGGCTTCCCTCTGCTGCCCCCACGTGGCCTGTGTGATGACAGAGATTCAAGGGTGACAGTCACTGAACTAAGTGGGCAGCACATTCCCTTCCAGCTCTAACTTTCCGTGATGTTCAGCTCAGAGGACGCAGGGTCCAGAGTAGAAAAGAGACTGATAAAGATTTCAAAGCCCTAATAATTCACTTGTTCTGTCTTCTATAAAAGGTGAAAAAAGAAGGAAGAGGCTTGTTCTACAACAGGAGACACTACCAACAGCAGCCCTGTGGAAGGACATCCTGCCAAGAGGGAAAGAAAGCTTAAATGGCTCACTGAACGAAGCAGCACTCACCGCCTGCAGCCCCAAGGACACTACTCTCCCTGTCTGGACAGAGGGCTGCCTGCCTGCCCCCTCCAACCCCGGGCCCCTGATTTGCTGCTGTGTCTGACTAACGACAGAGCTTGTGGCGTGAGAAATGATATCCTCACCTCCTCTAAGGTGCTCAGCAAGGGCCGATCCGTGTCAAAGTTAAAACGTCTGTGGGCAGCCCGGAGGGGAGGCAGGTTACGAAGTGCCATGTCCTCTGGGAGCAGCAGGCTAGAGAGGAGGTCAGGCAGTTCACAACCTTCAAGAAGATCCTGGACCTCGGGACACAGGGCCAGGCCTGGGGAGAAAGAAGACACATGAGACCACCTGCCCTTTAGGAGCCCCCAGTCAGAAGGACACAGCCCTTCCCTTTGGGAATTCCCAAGCTGATGAGATAGGACATACCCCTAGGACAGAGGTGGGGAGACATGGAGAGAGGAGAGGAGAGAGACGGATACACAAGGGCCGTCAAGCAGAGGTCTAGGAGACCAAGCTGGAGGGGTTAGAAGAGCAGAGCAGGTTGGGAGAACAAGGACAGCTCAGACTGGGAAGCTTCCTGACAGCAGGGACAATTAGGCTGGAAGTGAGAGGGGGGCTCTGGAGGAAGGAATGAATAGCCCTTGGGGGAGTCTCAGAGGTAGGAGAAGGTAGAGATTTCCAGTTGGAAGGTGGTAGGAGGGCATGAGCCAGACAGATGGAACGCTGGAGGTCAAGGTCGATTCCCAATGACCAAGGCATCAGCGTGACACCAGTGACTAGGGCTGGCTCCAGGCTCCCCTCACTGCTCTTGTTCACTCCACTGCCTTCCCCAGGGAGCACACTCCCTGGCAGAACAGGCCACCTGCCCACAGTGAGGCAGTGTTGGGGTAGGAAACCGGAGAGGCCAAGACCACAATGACTGCTGTGTCAGGGAGGTTGGGCAGTGAATCCCATTAACCTCCTTACCCCAAGGACCGGGTGACCAGGAAGGGGGGAATGGGCTTTGTGGGGCCAATAAGGGAGAGGGGAAGGTAGGGGAGCGCCAGGGACTCACTCACCAGTCTCTTGAAGTTCGCCAGCAGCTGGCAACAGATTCAGCAACACAGACAGGCGGTTCCACAGACTTTGAGAGCTCTGGGGAGCGAGGGAAGAGGAGGCCTTCAGTTGGGGCAGTGTTGGAAAATGGCAGTGAGCAAGAAAAGCACTACACTTGGGGGGTCTGGGGCTATGGTCACAGGCCTAGAGGGATTTGAGAGAAAAATTAACAAAAGAGGCCAAGGTGGGGCTAGTGGAGGACTTGGAAAACAGGGAGCTGGTTCCATGAGGAATGAAGAAGGGGGACCATGGAGCCTTGCTGAACTTCATCACCAGCTGAAGGCTTCAAGAAAAAAGTAGATTACAGGAAGGACTTTCTGGATTTTGGTAGAGGGAAAAGCTAGAGCATTGGAGACGGCTTCTCCCTGTCTAGCACAAACCTTCTTTCAGCCCTCCACATGCCCATACTGGCACACCTCTCCAGGGAAGTGACCCGGCATCTCCATCTTTACCACAGCTCCCTGGATGACTAACAATGACTAACTAGCTGTCATCAGACACAACCACACACCCAAGGGCGTGCCTGGCTCTGATCCAAACTCTCTCATCCAGGGAAGAGGGCGACCTGCTGGGAAAGGGGTCTCTCACAGCAGGGCAGGTGTGCTACTGGAATGAAGCAACACTGAATGAAAGCCTTAGGGCACTAGAGGCTCCAGATTGAGACTCTGAACCAAAGAAGGCTGCCACCACCCTACTAAGTGTCCGTGCAGCCAGCCTCTGACGCCACTTGCTCTGGCTGCAGGACTCTCCTGCCCAGAACACCTTTGCCTTGTCTGAAGCCCCGCCATTTGCTAGATCCCATCTCTTCCATCACTACTCAGTGTTCTCTTCTTTCTCTGGGCTCTGGTATTTACCTATTGAGGTTGGCTCTCAAACACATACTTCCACCATTACTCATAACAGAAGGCAGTATGTCTGGCTTTGGGGATACAAAGCAGAATGAGCAGCTCTCTCACTTTCCCAGTCTGCAGAATATGTATCCCAGCCCAGGGCACAGGCTCTTTGAGGGCAAAGGTCATGCCTAATCATTTTCCTGTGAAAAGCATAAGGACCCAGCACAAAGCAGATGCTCGACAATAACTTTTGTCCCCATCTGAGGGGATTCCTGGGCCCCATCCTGGCCAACACCCTCCCCCAACAACCTGGGGCCTGACAAAGGGCAGTGCGGGTGGAGTGGCACACCTGTGCACACACGATGATGAGGTCAGGGTTGGTCCGCAGCCAGTCCAGGAAGACTTTCACGGCAGGAAGCAGGCCTTCGGCCATCAGGACCTGCAGCTTCTCTTGGATGCTGCGCTCATTCCGACAGGAGCGCCCACTGGACTCACTCCCCTCCGACTCAGAGCCTTCTTCAGAAGCTGGGGGTAGGTAACAGAGAACTGGGATGAACCAACAGGCACGTAGCAATAGGCTTCAGCTCTGTGGGGGAGCATACCCGACCTGCGTGGACTCTTCTTAAGAATTCTGATATGAAAGATGGGGAATTCACTTACAGACCCCTGCCTCATTCTCCCAGGCCCACTAACTGGTTGCTTTTAAGCCAAGAGCCTGGTGCCTTTTTAAATATTATTCTTTCAGACTCAAGCTACAGGCTGAAGCTGGTCTACAGCTATTCACTTAACCAATATTTATAAAGTGCGTACTCTGTGCTAGAAGGCAGGGCAGACAGTCAGAAGAGAGCTGTAGGGGAGGGAGAAGAGGGGTAGAGAATGAGAAGAACTACTTCTAACTCCTAGCTCTTCAACTTTCCAGGTTAGAACACTGAGCAAGTCACTACAGTTCTGACATCAGCTTCCTCATTTCTTTTATTCATTCAATACTTCCTAAGTCCCACCCCTGTGGCAGGCACAGTGTTAGGTACTGAGGATACAGCAACAGGCAAAACATAGACTGTCCTGCCCTCAAGAGGCTCACAGTCTAGTTGAGGAGACAGACAACTTCATTTGAGTGGAAAAGGGCTAGAAGCTGTGGAGGTGCAGAGGCTACAGGAGCCCACAGGAAGGACATCTAAGTAAGCCTTGGAGGAGTCCCAGACCAAGTGACTCTGAAGCTAAAATCTAGAGGGCAAGTAAGAATTAGCCAAGCAACAGGTTCAGGGCAAGGGAGGAAAAAGTATGTTCCAAACTGAGGGAACACCATGCACAGAAACTTGGAAGTAAGACAGCATTTAGAAAGGGGATGATAACTCTTTCACAGGACTTTGTGAAATTAAATAAGACAACACCTGAAAAAAGTCCAGCCTAGTGCTTGGCATAGAGTAGGCTCAACAAATGCTCGCCATTACTGACTGTGAGCTCCCTTTGCAGGAGGACCCTTGGGACGTAAGTCTCACTCTAATCCACCTGTCCTGGTGGGTGCTGGTTTTTCTAGCCTCCAGGAGCTCTGGTGGGACCTGGGATGGCACCAATGGAGGAAGCTGCAGCTGCAGGTGTCAGTGGGGAGGAAAGCCCCAATGCTGACAAAGCAGGGTGGAGCAGGAGAGAAGTTAAGTCCACGAAATAGGCTGGGAGCTGGGAAAGAGGAAGTGAGCAGGAGAGGGGATTCTCAGGGAAAAACTCCTGGGCTACACTAGTCAGAGGGCCACAGGCAAGGCAGCAAGGGTGGGGATGAGAGGTCCTCACACAGAGAGGAAAGTGGCCTCTCATGGGTAAGTGCTGATGGCATGGAGATGTAGACAAGAGCAGGATGATGAGGAGAGGCCCAAATACCTGGCTCTGAGGGCTTCTCCACATCCCCATTGATACAGGGCTTGTGGCTGGCCAAGGCGTGAGGTTCGGTGGTGGGCTGGAGGAGCAGGTTGCTGAAGGTGGGGGCCAGTCGGAAACAGCGCTTGGTCTGGAACATCTGGGTGGACATGGCTTGTAGATTGCTGGCAATACTAGCCTCACTGGGGCCCAGTGGACCATTGAGGGATTCAGGGGCCTCTGACCTGGCCCGAGGGTGTTCCAAGGCTGGGGACCGTGTCCCTTCGTCATCCTCCATATCTTCCAGGTCTGATCGGGACTCTTGGCTGTTCATTTCTGAGTCTGTCTCAGCATCAAAGGCGGTTCCTCCCCCTTCAAGACTCTTGTCAGAGCCAGTGTCTGAGCCCTCGCTGGCCCGGGCTGAGTCATGGCTTGAGTCTGATTCAAAGCCTTCGCTCAGGTCACTGTCATCACCAGCTTTGGGGGGATGACGGCGGCGGCGGAGGCAGGAGAGACGGGAGATCTTCCGGCTCTTTCTGACCTCGCCTGCTTGAGGTGCTGCAGGAGGAGGCTCAGGACCAGGCTCCTCCTCCTTCTCCAAGGGTTCCTTGGACTCTGGTTCATCTGTAGAAAGAGGAGGGTGAGGTGGGGCCTAGAGACAAATTGGAGCCCAGAGGCTAGAAAGTGCTCTTCAACACCACCTCCCCCTCCACAACTGTGTTCCCCTTCCTTGATGCCCACACCCCATGCTAACCTTTCCATAGTCACAACCTCCCCCAATCCTGCACCTGTGCCATCGCTCTGGAATGCTGGAACAGGATTCTCGCCTTCTTCCAGCTCAGCCTGCAGCCGTATGTTGACATGATTGACGAGATGGGAGAAGAGGGCCAGGGTGAAGGCAATGGCTGCACTGTACTGCTTGGATCCTAAAGTCAGGAAAACCAGGCATTAGGGGCCTAGGGCCCTGAAGAGGAGTAGGCATCATCAATTCCAATCCCATCTTACCTGTTCTCAACCCCTCCAAGGCTCCAACTACCTTTCAGAGCCTCTTCTAAGGTAAAAAAAGATTTCTCAGGCCTCTGCACTATTATGGCAGCTCACCTTGCTTCCTCATGTAAGCTCATGTATCCTCTTGTCCCATCTCATCCTCCCTGGCTTTCACGCCTTCACACAGGCTCCTCCCCATACCCCAAGGAGCAAGGTCTGAATTCTGTGTATCATTAGCTAAGTATCCTCACCATCATGTCTGCCTGGGTCCTGGCTAGGGATGGGGCGGGGGGGTGTGGAGGGAGGGGAGATGGGGAAGGGCATATGCTGGTGCCTTTATTCATTCACCAGGAGCTCCCTTAGGGTAGGGTTGCTTGTCCCTCACTCTTCCACAGCCAAGCAGACATACAGATAGTGAAGGGACTGCTTGTGGAAGAAACTTTATGAATAAGGAGCTGCAGCAAAGGGTAGTGAGGATCCCAGAATCCAGTGGGGGATAAAAGAAGGACATATGGACAGTTACCTGCTCTTTTCAAGCTGTGCACACCCATAAGGCAGATGATGACCATCTGGAAGATGAGAAGATCCGGGAGGAAAGCATATCCACTGTCATACTCTTCCTCATCCTCACTGGCCAGGCTGAGGTTGGGTGAGGAGGGCAGGTAGAAGAGACAGAGGTTGAAGTCCTCCAGGACTGACTGGCAAAGTGATGTCAGCTCTGAGTCCACGGAGCTATGGAGGGGCAGGAGTAACAGGGAGGTCAGTGATGGTGGCTGAGGCAGGCAAAAAGAGTTGGGAATACAGGATTCAGAGAAAAGACTAAGCGAGCCTGCAGAGGAGACTTCACAGAGAGCAGCAGAGGGACTCAGTGCTGGGCTAACCTCCAAAGCAGACAAAAAACAGAGGAAGGACAGACACCCAGGGGAAGACATGTGGGTGGGCTTCCCATTCAGTCACTCCTCCAACATTGAGTGAGCACCGATTCTGTGCCAAAGGGTGAGCTGCCCAGGGGAAAATGGGCACAGAACCCTATGGTGAAACACTGAAGGATGCCTACAAAAGACTAACTGACTAAGGAATTTCCAGCTGAGAGGCAGAATTCAATAGCCTGCTCCCTCCTCTTGAGGTCCCCCTCTGTCAAGGAGCCATCATGGATAGGGCTCACAGGACAGTTCTTGCTCATGTTCTCTTCCACTCACCTGCTTTTGGGCTGCAGGAGGCTTTGCAGATACATAAAGTTCACCAGCAACCTCTTAATGTCTTTACATCTGAAATGAGAGGAGCCCAAGGTAAATGGTGAATGGCTCCAGAGTCCCTATGGTTCTGCCATACCAACTGCAGAGAGACCCCCTCCTCCCCACAGGCCCCACTTACCGCTTCTTGCTGGGAGAGAGTTTCCGAGTCTCACACTTCTTCAGCTGGTGGTACATTTTGGCTGCCTTGTCATAGAGCCGCTTGAGGTTCCCATAGGCCCCCTCAAAGGACACTTCTGACTGGATGCTAAAGGAGATACAGAGGTGAGCTACTGAGTCTTGGCAGGGGCAGAGGGGGAGGGGGAAATGTCGCTCTGCCAGGGCTTTAGGAAAGAAGGTTTCTTGTAATTACAGGCTGCCCCCAGCCTCCCCTTCCATGTATGTACTCAGAGTGAAAGCTATCTTTCCTAATAAAACACACACAAACCAGCTTCCAGATTAATCAGAGTAAAGATGAAGTCTGCATCTCCTCTATATCTGGAAATGGGACCATTAATCCTACTTTATGTTTCAAAACTTAACTTAGCTACCATCCCTGAAATACATTATCCTTCATTTTTTTTTAAAGCATAGAGTATTTAATAATAGGTAGCATTTAATAAGCATTTATTATGTGCAAGGATATTTACATACACCATTTCAGTTAATCCTCACAACACTCATTCCAATGCGAATACGTGCTGAGCAGCCCACTGTGTCAGGCACTGTACCCTAATATTGCCCACAGTTACGATGAGGGGACACAGCCCAAGAGAACAAGAATACTGCAAAAGTCACGCAGCTAACACGTGGTAGAGCTGCGTCTGCCTCACTGAAGACTGACCTCAACAGGACACCATACTTTTCTTGATGTCTTTTTTTTTAAACATCTTTTAATTATAAAAAGCAAGGTATAGAAAAGGAGAAGTAGGTGTTTGTGGTGAATTAAAGAGAGCCACTGATTCCTTGATATACCTTCCACTGAGAAGTGGGTTCTGTCCCCTCCTCTTAAATCTTGGCTGGGGGTGGAAGACTATGCAACTGCTTTGACCAATATAGTAGAAGTGATTCTGCCAGTTTCCAGCCCTTAAGAGACTGGCAGATTCTACTTCCAAGTTTCTTGGGTCATTATTCACTGTTGGAGCCTCAAGCCACTACGTAAGAAACTGCCCACCCTGAGGAAGACATCACATGGAGAGGCCCTGAGACGAGAGGGAGAGGGGTCTAGATGAGTCAACCCTCCAGATATACCAGAGCTCCACATCAGCTGAATACCAAGGACTGACCCTAGACAATGCCACTGGGACGAGAAGTGCCCAACTGAGTCCTACCCAAATGCCGAACTCAGACACCACAGATACAACTGTTCAAGCAGAGTACCTAGGACCTTAGTGGACACCTCCCAAACCTGGAGGTACTTAGCTCTCTTTGGAAGTGGCTCACCCTAAATCATGATTATGAGTGTGATGAAGGATTCAGGACAAGTAAGGGGGGCATTCTCTGGATGGCATGAGAGAAATGGCAAAGACGCAATGGCGGGTCATAAACCTGGTGATCATTTTTAAGAACAAATACAGTGGAACAGGAGGCCAGTCTGTACTGATCTAGAAAAGGAGAAGGGGCACCACACGAGCAAATACTGTTGATACAAGGAAGAAGTTTCCTTGACCAGGTGAACCAAGGTCACGACACATGGAATTACAAAGCACAATTAGGCGTTTTACTTTACACTTTAGTATTTGACCTTTGAAGCTATGAAGACCACCTTATTCCTTTTGCTTTGAAGGCCAACTCACTATATAACCTCTTCTGAGAATGATTTAGCTTCTCAAGTAGACTTTGGCCCTGACTAGGTGGCAAGAGGAAGTTTCTCGGTTTTCCTGGCTGTTTATTTCTTGTTATAACTTAACCAACAACATTCTGGTTTACCTATGAGCCTCATGTGCATTTGGCTATGGTGACTTAGTAACTGAAGCCTAACAAACTTTGGATGCCCTGAAAAAACTGTTTATTCTAAGAGCTAAGTATCAGATCCAGAGAAGCAGTGACCCATCCTGCTTCTAAGCGGGTCCTCCCATGCTGTCATCTCTGTCACCTCAAAACACTGAATCTCTACAATTCTGAAGTTCTTGCCAGAGGCTACTTTGGTGATATTTTATCGACTATATCAAATTTATTTACTTCTTCAGGAAGGCAGCAATCCTGCATTTTGCATGACAGTGGACAGCTATTTTAGCTGTCCAAACGCCTACAAATCCAGGTGGCTGTGTGAAAAGCAGTGGGGCTGTGTCAGGGTGCCCCTGAGAGGAGGAAATTGAAGGCAATCTTAGCATTTTCCTATCTTACCCTGGAGCCAGAAAAGGGAAGAAGGGAAGAGAGAAAACAGAGCAGGTATGGTATGGACATGAAAGCAGGACTGGGGAAAGAGCTGGCAACTACTCACCAGCGCAGGTAGCAATACATGGCTTCCACATTATAGTACTTGCTGCCTGCAAGGGTGCCCAGCTGGTTGAAGGGCATTCCTGGAAAGAAAGAGAAGTCACGCAGTCTGTGACCACAACACTCACTGAAAGGTGCCAGGTCCAACCAATGCTAAGCATCAGAGAACTTATGGGGAGAACAGTGGGTCTGCAGGCAACACTGGTGTCTTAGGTGATTAGCGGCTTAATCTTGCTCCTCCAGGGGATTACTGATTAGAGACTCACTTCCTATCAGTCTATTCCCACCTGGCCCACGAGGGAGTTCAGCACCCAGGGGGTGCCATTCCTTCAGCAGCAGCTGTGACTCTTCTAACAGTGACGGAACTCTCTGAAGCCCTCTCCTCTATCCCAGCTCAGCATCTCACCTCTGAGTTCTCCTTCCTACATGCTAAGCCCCATCTCTCCCTGGAACGAAGCTTTACCCCTTCCCTCACTGTGCCTCCTGTGGGGGCAGCTCAAGTAAAGAGATCTCAGGAACAGGGAAGCATCTTCTCTCTTCCTTCTCTTCTGCCTCCATCCTTCTTAGTTCAAGACTTTCCCACTTTCCCTTTTCTCCTCCCCATCTTCTGAGTGTGTGTTACAAGGGGGAGAATGCATAACCAAGATGAAGTGTGAGATAAATGAGTGTGGGGAGGATCTAGGGAGAAGTGAATATGGCCTGCCTGCCCTCTCAACAACATCATCTTCCTCTTGGAAAATGCAGCTGGCTTGGGAGGCCCAAGTGGGGACCCACTTACCGATCTGGGGAGCTACTGACAGGGCTTGGTAGTAAAATCTCTCAGCTAGCAGCTCGGTGTCTACGCCAGCTAATTCATTCTGATATCGTGCTGCAGGAGAGAGAAGAGGAAAAGAAATGCGATGATTCCATGTCTCAGAAAAACCTCTCGGGGCCGGCCCGGTGGCGCAGCAGTTAAGTTCGCACGTTCCACTTCAGCAGGCCGGAGTCCACCGGTTTGAATCCTGGGTGCGGACATGGCACTGCTCATGAAGCCCATGCTGTGGCAGGTGTCCCACATATAAAGTAGAGGAAGATGGGCATGGGTGTTAGCTCAGGGCCAGTCTTCCTCAGCAAAAAGAGGAGGATTGGCAGCAGATGTTAGCTCAGGGCTGATCTTCCTCAAAAAAAAAAAAAGAAAGAAAAACCTCTCTTCATCTGGGAGTCCACTCTGTGAAACTGTCATAAGAGCCTGGGAAGAAGGTACCTGAGCTAGGAGACAACTTGCTGAGGTCTCTGGCACAGTCTTAAATCTGCATGACTATCGGCAAATTGTTCAACTCTATTCCTTGCTGGTAGGTTCAAAATGTAAAGAATATTCAGTGCTTATAAAATAAACAGGCTCTTCTTGATTAGCTCTTCCCAATGAAGGGGAGCTGCAGCACATATAACTGTTTGGAAAGAATTTCTGATTTTAGTTCTGGAATGTAATTGCTCAATTCTAGAGAGAAGATATTACTAATGATACTTGGTCAGTCTAATGTGAAGCAGTTGATTCTCTGTGCACACTGACTATGAGGGGTCCAGGAGTGGGCTGGGGGCAGGGAGAGAAGGAGCCTCAAGTCAATAAGAGACAATGCATCCAACAGCCACACACCAGCAGCCTAATGAGGAACCTTTGCCTATGAGGACTAGAGACCCAGGGGCCATAAAGCAAGAGCACTTTTCCATTCTGGGAAATACTTATCTGAGGCAGATAAGTACTCCCTGAGGTCTAACTTCAATTCCTCTAAGAGTCCAAAATGAGAAAAGAAAATCCCAAAAAGGAGAAAGACATCAAATTAGAATCTTCCTAACCCACTACTGAAACTGAGTTATCACCCTGATTTTTCTTAAAGCTCAAAGACATTTTCCTTCTTCCCGTATTCACTCACAGGAGAGCAGTGAAAAGAAGGGGACACTTTAAGCACACTGGAGGGAAAAAGTTATCAGAGGGCACTCCAATCTCCTGCTCTTCAACCACATAAAGGTTGATCCCAACAACTGAAGCAGCCTGAGCCTGTCCTGTAGCCCAAAACAGAGAAAATGAAAGATTCAGATTCTTACACAAGTCCCCCAGGTACACTAGACATCGGTGGCATGCCATCTGTGCCCAATCCATTTCCTTCCCTGAGGCAGACACTGGCTTCTTGCATCCTGAGAGAGAAAGAGAGAGAGATTTATGAGCCAGTTCCTCTGCCCCCTACTGAAGGGGAAACACCCTTCCCAGGTGAAGAAAGGAGATCAAGAATCCAGGGCTAGTCTTGGAACACTGTCTTATGGAGCAGAGAAGACACTCATCCAGGACATAGGTAGAGACACAGAGGCTCACAGGTAGGATTCATTCACAAGACAGGAAGGAACTGGAAAAGATGGGCTAGGGTCCTCAACCTAGGTCAGCTGCCTGGGGAAAGGTCATGTGAAAGGTCATCATAGGAAGGCTTCTGGAAAGGAGAAAGAGGTAAGGCTCAAGCAGTCATGGGTGCCTTGGGTAGAAGCTCCCCACATAAAGGTAAAAAGTTTGGGTAAAGATAGGAAACTTGTCCAGGAAGAAGGAATGTGAATGAAGCCTGGCTTCTGCCCAGTGGAGGAGGTCCACGGAGGGGAAGGCAGCCTATTGGAGAGCCTGCCCATGAAGGAGACAAAGTGAGCTTGCCTTGCCCAAGGACTGGTGGTGGCCAGAGCCAAATATGCCTGGGCTCTCATCTCTCCCTTCTCCCAAGCAGCCTTGAGACTTCAGTTCAGAGAGCCTGAGCTCCTCGGGAAGCAGTTTTCCCACGTCCCAGGAACTGGTCTAAGTGTTCTACAATATCAATCTAACTGATCCTTACTTACAGCAACCCCGTGAGGTAGTTACTCTTATTATTCTCACTTTACAGCTGAGGGATTCAAAGTCACACTGCGGCAAAGTGGCACAGCCAGGACTCAAAAGGCAGTGTGGCTCCAGAAACCATCCTCTTATCCACCTCACCTTGCAGCTACTCTCCTGGGTGTGTAGCTCCCATTCTGAAAATGCCTTCCTAATGTTTTCTACAGGGACGTCTCTTATTTGGCTGAATGTGAAATATCAATAAGGAGAAAACTAAAGTGGTTTGGGGAACTGACCCTTTGAAATAAGCTATCTTAATCTTGTTTTAGGCTACAGACCCCTCTGGCCACCTGAAATAAAGCCTATGAATGCTGTCTCAGATGTCACTCTGGTCTTAAATAATGTTTTTAAACGCACAAAATACAGTGCTGTGCTTCTGACCAGAGAATGCTGCCATGTGGTGGCACGGACACAATCTCCATCTCTGATCCAGAATGTCTATCTCCTGGTGAGGGCAGGCGCATGGGGCTGGGGGAGGGGCAGGGGCATAAAGAGCAAGAGGAGCCAGAGGAAGAGGGAAGGAGCTCTAAAGGGTGGTCGAACTAAAGAGAAAACTACCAACTAGAAAAAGAGGTAAACTATAGCTGCCAGTACCTCAGATGGCTGAAAAGAGATCTGACTATCTTCAAAGAATAATTTCCTCAATGTTTCTAAAAATTTCAATATTTTCATCAAACACTGAAAAACAATCTCTAAAGGTGAAAGAAACAGTGCTGGCCAAATTCAACTGGGAGAAGAAAACAAGTGCTATTAATGCCATCTTCCAGTGCCAGACCTACTCTAGACCATTCTGTCCCTCCCCAACTCCACATTGGTCTACAATCCTAGACCAACAGAGCTCTCTCTCTTTCCCTAAGATCTTCACTCTAACTCATCTGCTTGTTTGGATAAACCCAAACTTCAGGAAGCATTTGTAGGTCTTGCTAGAATCATCTCTTCCTGGCTGGGTTACAAGCTACAAGAACCCTGAAGGATAAGAAGGCTGGAGGTGGAGGCCTATGAACTTGCTCCTCAAGCCCACCTTTGAGACTTCACTGACCTATGAGGGGGTCCGTGACGTGGGTCCAGTCGATGCAGCATTGCAGTTCGAGCTGGTAGTGGGACTGGATATAGAGAAGGAGATGCTGGTAGAAGCCAATACCAGCAACCAGGTGTGTTCTGTAGGCACATTCCAAGGTGCTTCGGCTGTGGATATGCTGGAGATCGGGAAAGGGAAGGGGCTGGCTAAGCAACAAGCTCAGAGTACCACTCCCCCCTCCCTACCCCAATTTATGTCACTGAGGAAATAAACTTATCTTCTTGGTTCTGGAACTTTATCCATCTCTCCTCTCATTCAGGAGTTGCCCCTACACCTTTAGATCTACTTCTCTGGTCTCTCCATCTGAGATCAGGCTCCCTTCCTCCCCCAGTCCTAATTATATGTGACTCTCTCCCTCCTTTCTGCCATCTCTTTCTTGGCTCCCCAACCATGCTCTGGCCCACTTGCCTACCTATCTCTTCCTTCCTTAGCTTCCTCTCTTTAGACAAATTCTTCCCAAGATTTAGGACCTCCCCTTACCTTTTTGTTAGTCTTGATAAGCTGGATAACTTCGTAGTATACCTTTCTCCATAGCAGCTCCTCAGCCTTCCTCCCATAGTCCACCGGGTGCAGGAACATAAGCTTGACGCAGAGCTCACGCAGCCTGGGAGGGTGTAGACAAGCATGAGAGTGACTACTATGCCCCCCGGTGGGGACACAAGAACTGAGGGCAAGGCAACATTTGCCAATACCCTGACTGAAAAATCTCTCCGCCTCCCAAGAGACATCCAATGTCAGTCAGTATAACCCAGGATGACAGCAGTCCTGGAATGCAGTGGGAGCCTCCGAAAATAAGAGGCAGGAATAGTAAGAATTTTAATAATCTTCATTTTCTTCCCCTGCACCCTTCTCTCCTTTTTTCTCTGCCTTTTTATCCCCTTTCTTTCCTTTCACTATGCAGTATGGCCAACTCCCCCAACTCAAATGCCATTCTTATGGCATCAGTCCATTAGATGCAGAAGCTGCAGAGAGAGTGAGGGATCCCCATCTCCTCTCTTAGGAAGGCCACAGACTTCACAGCCCATTACTGTACCATGAAGTCAGGAGGCGAAAGAGAACACACATCTATCTATAACAGGGTTTTGGGTAGAGAGGGATAGAGAAACTATAAGGGTTGGTGGTATAGAGTCTCCAGCTTACTTGTTCCTCAGGCTAATGTTCTCTGGTTTGAACACTTCTTGATAAGCAGTTTTGTTGCAAAGGATGAGGTCAAGTCGATGCACAGCCTCCACTACAGCCCTGCAGGGAAATACAAGCAAACAGCCCCTGAGCCATGTGTATGGTCCACCTATGAGGCTGGGACTCTGATCCTAGAGGAAAAGCTAAAAAAATTAGGGGTGGGGAAATGAGAAATCTGTAGGCTGAACTCTCTACAAAATAAGATGAACACAGTCTTCATCCTGATACAGCAGCCCCCCCAGGGAACATCTGGCAACGATGGAGACATTTTTGATTGTCACAACTTGGGGAGGGGGGAGGAGGGGAGAGGAGTTGCTACTAGCATTCAGTGGGTGCTGCTAGGTACCCCACAATACATGCGACAGTTCACAACTACCCTGCCCAAAATGTCAACAATGTCAAGGTAGAGAAACCCCGTGATATGGGAAGGTAGACCCTCCCAATGGAAAGACCACACGCCCTGATGCCAGGCAAAAAATACAGGGTTTGAACGTCTGGCTCTGTCTTACTAACTCTATAACTTTGGGCAAGTTACCTAACCTCTTTAAGCCTTAGTTACTACATCCATAAAAATGGAGATAACAGCAGCTACCTCAGAGGACTCTTGTGAGGCTTCAATGAGATAATTTATACACAGCATTGATATATGGTAGGCATTCAGTAAATAATGGTGGGATGAATGAATGATTATTATGCAAGGGCTTATCTCTGACATAAAGAAAAGGCATTCCTAGTATAAAATTCTGCTTTGGAATAGTGGGGTATCAGGGAGGGGGGGTGGTTCCTGAGCTGCTGAGTTGTAAGGTCTCCTGGATTCTGCTACGGGAACTCTGTTTAATATAGAGTGTAGGCTCTGGAACTAGACTGCTGGGGTTCTACTTCTTACCAGCTATGTGGTCCCACACAAAATATCTAACTTCCTTATGTTTCAGTTCTCTCATCTATAAAATGGGATAACATTATCACCTACTCAGTGAGGACTAAATTAGCAAAAGCATAAAGCACTCATAACAGTGCCCTGTACATAGTAAGTGCTCAGTAAGTATTAGTCTCCATCCATCCTGTTATAAGGCTGAGGAGGAGACTCCAGACACTAACAGAAAAGGCGAAGGAAATTCTACAATGGGTGGCTAAGAAGTGCCAGAGATAGATGTCATCTCTGGAGGGTAACACCCAGAGGATGATAAACAGCACCTGTGAGAACAGGAGGATCAGGCACAACTCTGGACACAAAAGCAACCAGAAAACAGGGAGTGAGGATTCCTGAAAAGATCCAAGATTGTTCCAGAATACTGAAATGTGCTCCCAGGCCTGGGTAAGTGGGCCACAGCAGGCTAGCATGCTGTGGTGGCTCAGGCGGTACACCACTAAAAGCTGCCTGTACAGGGCAAAGTGACCACCAGCACCCAGCTAAGTGGGTGGGACGGCAACCAAGACCTTCTCACTGGCAATCTTGAGAGCTCAGCATTTCTCCAAATACCTTCTGGGCTGCCTGCAGCGGGCAGCCAAGCCTTTTTAGCCAGCCTTGCCCTCGATGCCAGGGGCAGCATCAGGCAGCCATCAGTGACTTACTCTACGCCAGCTGAGTCCCCAGGACAGCACTTGTAATTTCAGTGCCATAGATAGATCTAAGGGTGGTGTGTGTGTGTATTTTTATGGACGGGCTCCAGAGCTCTCTTGAGATTCTTGATCCAAAAAAAGTTAATAACCACTACTCTAGGAAGTTCTAATTGCAAATTCTTAAACCTGAGAGGACTCAGCACTTTTTTCTCCATTCCCCATCAGACCATAACCTCCTCCATTAAACTGTAATCTCCTTTAGAACTAAAACTACAAAAACTAGTCTTGTGTCTCATTCACAACTGTAATCTCAGGTCTAGCATGGTGTTTAAAAAGAAAAAAGAAAACTGAGTTTTAAAAAAATAGTTAATTAGCCTAATTAATTAATTGGGGCTTATGTCCCTTCCAGCATCCCTTCTCCTGCAGCTTTTTCTCCTGAAGGGCTTAAAACACTTGAGAATTTCATTTCTGTAAACAGGCTGTGGGAATTTCCCAAATTTACAGAAGCTCAGAGTGACAGTTTCATAGTCTTAACAACACATTTATCTTGGGCAGAGAAATCAGACTTTCCTCCCCCAGTTCCTTCTACCAATCACCACTGCTACAATACATAATAAAAACAGAGAGCTGCTGCCTCAAATTTCCACCCTGCTCAAAGCCAACACCACACAATTACCAGCAGAGACACCATGTGCACACATGTAAGCCACACATGCAAACAGATCAGCTTAAGTCTGTCAGTCCTATGAAGGTAGTGCTTGAGAAAGAACTAGATTTGAGGATACTTAGAAGGATGACCAGAGCCATTACCCAAAGCTGGAGACAAGAAAGGCATCTTGCAGACACTGCCCACGCTCTGTCTGACAGGCAGTGCTGACACTCGGCAGCATGACGAGGCACACGTGCCACCCTCAGCCAACTCCTCACCGCCCGGAGACTGCTTGGGGCAGCCCCCAGTGGGAGCCCAGGGGCTGCTGGATTGGATAACTCTTCTATTTTTGGAGCAGCCTATACTCCCCTCTGCCTTCTGGCTTAATAAGCCAGAGCAGGCAAGATGCCTACTCAAGGGAGGAAAAGGCAACATGCTCTTGACTCTTTCACTGCCAAAATGAGGCCCATGGCTCTAAGGGTGGTCTTCTCATGAAAACACCACTGTTCTGTAGAGCTTGAGCTGAATGAAAACCTGAAACCCTACTCCCTACTAGAAGCAAAAACTGCAACTTGGTCTCTATGCTTCATCCTATTTTAATTCAGTTCAAGAGCCCATGTTCCAGTTGCCCCCCCAAAAAAAAATCCTCAACCCAGGGTGGAAAGAGCTCATACTGGCCTGTTCCCAACAAAGGGTTGAAGGGCTGAAGATGTGACTTGAGGAGTGTGAGTGGCACTGTGGAAATTAGAAACCAGGAACGCAAGCTGCCTGGCAGGAGACTGTAGTCATGAGGCTGGAAGGAAGGCAGGACTCAGAAGTCCCCAGGTGCCCTGAAATGGGCATCCATGATCTAAGAACACTCTGAACTCAAAGTCCTTCCCGGCCCTTCCAGTTCAACACAACTAGTCTTCCAGCCTCTTTCTTTTTTCAGATTCCCAAAAACTAGAGCCATAAGAGACTTTAAAGCACATCCAATCCAATCTCTCCTTTTAAGGATGAGGAAACTGAGGCCCAAGGTCACACAGTGAGAGAGTGGCAAAGCAAGGACCTGAACCTGGCCTCTCTTGATTTCAGTCCAGGGCTCTTCCCTGTAAATCCTACAGGGTTCTAAGCACCGTTCCCTTCCGGGTTTTTCTCCATCTGTGACCCCACCCTCACCTTCCCAACCTCTGCAGCCCTCAATTCCACCTTCTTACCCCAAATCCGTAAAGCTCGGTGCCCGCCCAAGGCACACCGCGGAGGGCATTCCTCCACGTGCTTCCCTCCAAACCTCTCACCCACCCACCCACCCACCCAAATCCTTCTTTCAACTCCATCCCGGGTTACGGGACCCCGCCCCCCCCCGCTCCCTCCAAAATTGCACCCTCCTCCCTCGCCCACACCCCAGCCCTGCACCCGGGCCCCGCCCGCCCGGGAGGCCCCGCCTCTCGCTGTCCCCCCTTATCCCAGGCGGCTGCACTCACGCCCCAGCCCCTCTCACCGGTAAAGCCGCTTAGTGTGGAGGACCTTTGCTTCGGGCTCGCTGCTCTCCCCTGTGGTGGGGCCTTGGCTCATGGTGCCCAAGTCCGGGGGCGGCTCCCGGTCACAGGCCCCCGCCACCCACCACTGCCGCCACCACTGCTGTCTCCGGCCGTAGCCGCAGCCGCCACCGGCGCCGGCCCTGCTCGGCCGCCATCGCTGTGAGGCGGCTGCCCGCGACAGCTCCTCCTCCGCCAGCCAAATCTCGCGATAGCAGATGCACAGTTGCAGGCCAGTGGTCGGCTGCTACCAAATCTCGCGAAACTAGTTTTCCCTCCCGGGAAGTTGCCAGAACTAACTCTGGGCAGCATGGCCTCTTTCCGGCTTCTCCGAGCACTTGCGAAAAACTTTATTGACAAAGCTGCCAGCGAACGGACAGTGGACTCAGTGAGAGGGCTGAAGCTGAGCTGGATCGGCGCAGATGGGCTCACAGCTAGGAGCGTGACTTTGCTTTGTCATACATTGGTCATTTGGTCCATCCTTCTGCCCCTTTACCCCTCCTTCCATTTGAGCCAAGCGTCTTTCAGATAACTGGTTAGAGAGATTCCAGTTCTCCCCTTATTCCATTATTTAAACAAACAGAAAAATGAGTATGTGAAAATTTCCTTGGAAAGGACCGAGCATAACTTAAGGGCAAGACCCTCCAAGACACGACTCTTGTACAAGCACCTGAGCCCTCAGCTCTCCCACCCCCAAAGATTTCCGCTTGCATATCCATCTCTCGCCAGTCCAGCAAACATTTATTGAACACCTGCTGTCTTCCAGTCACACTGCTGGGTTCTGAAGACACAGAGATGAGCAATCCAGACACTGTCCTTGCCCTCACAAGCTCAAAAGGCTTTAGAGATAAGGTCCCACAGGAATGAGAAGCCACTCCCTCACGTTTCTGCCCCCTGGTTCTCCCATTGGAAAGATCACCCTGGATTCCTATTGCTTTCTTAATCTTAAACCTAAGCTAAAAGGCAAGGGGTTGGGGTTGGGGGTGGGGCCCGTGTTCATGTTAAAATGGGAACATAAATCCCCCTGCCACCACTACGCTTCTGGTTCCAGCCACCGACCTTCTTTCTGTTCCTGACACAGCCTAAGGCTTTCCCACTCGTTGGCCTTTCACTTGCTGTTCCTCTGCCTAGAACACTCATACTCCTGATTTCCCATCAGGTCTCAGCTCAAATGTCACCTTGGCAAAGAGGTTTTTCCCTACTGAAATTGTCTTATTGATTTAGTTGCTAGGCTTCTTTATCATGTTACCCCAATAGAACAAGCTCCTTAAGGGCAGACACCTTGACTGTCATCTTGTTCTCTCCTGTGTGCCTAGAAGAGAGCCTGGCTAATAATAGATGTTCAATAAATATTGAACGACTAAGTGTAGAAATTCCACCTCTTTTCTGGGTATCCTAACCTATGCCAAGCATCCTTTGATCCACAGACCCACTCTTCCCCCTCTGCTTTCCTGAGCTGGGAGCTCCTACACATCCCATGTGCCTAGAACACACACTTACCTCTATGCCCAGCTGCACCCCCCTTTCAGAAAGGATGATGTCCTGCCCTTATGCTTTTTCTGTCGGCCGATTCAGCAGGGCGGAGCCTGCCCCTTTAATCTGGGCCCCACCTGCTCTGGTCAGACAGGTTTGGAGACACAGGTAAAGGGAGGGACACTGAGAGGAATACTTGCAGAGCCAGCAGGGAGCTGAGCAGCTCCTTCCCGGACACTGGGGACCCTCTGCCTCTCTCCAGATGGAAACTAAGAGGGTGTCATGGGTCCAAATGGCAAGAGGTAGGAGGCCCTTGAGATGGTAGAGGGAGGGGAATCAACCCCATCCAGAAGCAGTGAGATGGAGGATGGGAGGGAGGGGAGAAAGACACGAGACAAGCCATGGGAAACAGCCGTGATTAGACCTAGAAGTCAAATTGGACAGACCCAGGCCCTCCGGGGATGGGCAAGGTGGGCTAGTGAGGAGTTTGGAAACTGACTAAGTACTCAGGTGGGAGAAGAAAAGAATAAGGTGCACTGCAACTGCCAGCTCCTTGGGACAGATCTGTTGGCAAATCACTGGTATCATTTGCCAGGAGAGTCCCAAGAAGGGATCTGCAGGGAGAACGGGAGGTTTGAAGGTGAAGGGGGCAGCTTCTCTGTCCACAAGAAGATCCTTAGTGGGAAGGAAGCTCTTGGCAAAATTCTAAACACCTCCTCTTCTTCCCGTTCCTGAATTAGGGTGGCCATGATGACCCCAGGGGTTTTGGTGGAGGGGGATAGAAGGCGTGGGTGGGGGCGGCTGAAGCCACAGCTGCCAGGGACTGTGCCCCTTGACTCACCCTTTCTGCTGGATGGCATTTGATGTCGAAAGGGTGCCTCCATTTCAGCTGCTCACTTCCCTCCCACCTCCCTCTGTTTCAACACCTTCCTCCATACCATGTTCTCCCCAAGGTCCCAGAAGGGGCTAAAGCCCATGAGACCAGCTGCCCTGGAGCGTTCCAGTTCTAGCAACCCAACCCAAGGGCCAGAGGACAGGAGCTTCTGACAGAGCTTTCCTCTGCTCTCTCCAGGGTGACATGACCTCACGGTAGCCCCCAGAAGTGAGGCCCCAGGATGACAGAACCTGAGACCCTGCCCCTGCTGGAAGTGAAGGGGCCCGAGGCCCCAGAGAAGAGCCCACCCCAGGTCTTGATCCCCAATGGCGGGCAGCCAGAAGGGGAAGGCGGGGCTGAGTCCCCCGGAGCTGAGTCCTCTGGACTAGGGTCTTCAGCTGGGTCTCCCACAGCCGGAGAGGGGACTGAGGATGGTCTAGATAGCACAGTAAGTGAGGCTGCCACCTTGCCCTGGGGGACTGGCCCCCAGCCCAGTGCCCCATTCCCAGATCCCCCTGGCTGGCGGGACATTGAGCCTGAGCCCCTTGAGTCAGAGCCACCCACCAAGCTAGAGGAGTTGCCTGAAGATGATGCCAGCCTGCTTCCTGAGAAGGCAGCCCGGGCCTTTGTGCCCATCGACCTACAGTGCATTGAGCGGCGGCCCCAGGAGGACCTTGTTGTGTGCTGTGAGGCGGGCGAGGGTGAGCGCCACCAGACCTTCCTGCCCCCCCGGGCCACCCACCCTGAGCCCTCAGAGCGCAAGTGGGCTGAGGCAGTGGTGAGGCCGCCTGGCCGCTCCTGTGGGGGCTGTGGGAGCTGTGGGGGCCGAGAGGGGCTGAGGGCCGTGGCCTCAGTGGGAGCTGCCCTCATCCTCTTCCCCTGCCTGCTCTATGGGGCATATGCCTTCCTGCCCTTCGATGCCCCACGGCTGCCTACCATGAGTTCCCGCCTCGTCTACACGCTCCGCTGCGGGGTCTTTGCCACCTTCCCCATCATACTGGGTGAGCCTGGGCCCTGTGAGAAGGAAGGGGGTATCTAGGAACTGGACTTGAGGGCAGGGTTTGCCTGGCTTGGGGAGCAGGAGAGTTTCCCTTCACTTGGCCTGGCCCCCTTAGGGCCTCCCACACCCTGCCACCCTGTGCACCCATCTCCTCCCAGGACCACCTCAGCCCCACTGTGTAGGGTGCATGCCCGTGAGCTCTCCACTACAAACCCTGCCCCCAGCTTCCTGCCTACTGTTCCTCTTCTGACTTATGTGTTCTCCAACCCCACCCAGGGCTCCTGGTGTACGGGCTGAGCCTGTTGTGCTTTTCTGCCCTACGGCCCTTTGGGGAGCCACGGCGGGAGGTAGAGATCCACCGGCAATACGTGGCCCAGTCGGTCCAGCTCTTCATCCTCTACTTCTTCAATCTGGCCGTCCTTTCCACCTACCTGCCCCAAGAGACCCTCAAACTGCTTCCTCTGCTCACTGGTCTCTTTGCCATCTCCCGGTGAGTTGGGGCTGGGGGTGGGGCACAGGGGAGGTGGTGGTGCTAGAGGGACCCAGGCATCTGAATGTCTGGAGAGCCAGGAACAAGGAATTTTCTGGATTCTGCACCAACCTAAATGTGCGCCCTGGAGAGCTGAATCTATTTTCTCCCTTGCACCTTACCTCACCTGGTAGCAGGTGATCAGCTCCTATGTCTTCCCAAAGGAAGTTGATTTCAGAGACACATCTACCAACCTAGAACTGGAAGGGCTTTCAGGTGCACGTAGACCAACCTCCACCCATTGCAGCCACTGCTCTGTGGCACTCTCATCAGGTGGCCATTGGCCTCTAGTTGAACACCTCCTGTGACCAGGTGCTCAATTCTTTATAAGGCAGTCTGTTTCATTTTTCAAAGGTCCTATTAGAAAGTTCTGTATATCATGCTAAAAACTGCTGCCCTGACTCTGACCTCTGGAATTGCCTAGGACAAATTCAGATATTTGACAACAGCTCTCAATTCCCCCACTCCAACACACTGCTCCTCTAGTGTTTACTTTCCTAAGTGGTCCTGGTCCCTTTACTGTCCTGGGTTGATTCCTCTAGGAAGGAAATTCTCCTGCTTGTCAATGGTGCGGGGGAACCTGGTCAAGGGTATTGTCTTTCTGTTCATACAAACCAAGGCCACATTAGCTCTCGTGGCAGCCTCATTACTCTCCTTTCATTTAGAATTTACAGTCACTAGAAATCCTTAGGAGTTTTTTTTCTCCTTTTTTTTTTTGAGGAAGATTAGCTCTGAGCTAACTGCTACCAATCCTCCTCTTTTCACTGAGGAAGACTGGCCCTGAGCTAACATCCATGCCCATCTTCCTCTGCTTTATACATGAGACATCTACCACAGCATGGCTTGCCAAGCGGTGCCATGTCCGCACCCGGGATACGAACCTGCGAACCCCAGGCCACCAAAGCAGAACGTGCACACTTAACCGCTGCGCCACCAGGCCGGCCCCAGGAGTGTTTTTAAGTGAACTACTCTTAACCCAGAAGGCACCTTTGAGTTTCTGAAGCCAAATGCAGGTCTTTCCATTTTTTCCCTAATACATTTCCTTTTGTTACTTTCGATAAAGGATTCTAGGTAGCTTTAAACCACAAAAACATTCTTCCTATTGAGCTAAAATCTGTCTTCCTGTCGCTTCTGATTGTAGTCTTGTGGTCATCTGTCCCACCAGCCTCCTGACCATCATGCAGCCCTGCATTTTCTCCCAGTAGATGTTTTCCAAGATAAATATGTTCCTGCTCATGTAACTCAGCTGCCCATCTCCCTCCCGGGGAATGCTGGTCTCGGACAGATGTTGGCTTAAGCAGCAAGAATCATCAGGGAGCTAAGGAAGACTCAGTGATTGTGTGGTCTATCTTCCCCATTTTACAGAGAGGAAATCACAACAGACTGGGGGAAAAAGAGTTGCTCAGGTCAGTGAGCAGCAGTGGCGGACTAGAATCCAGGTCCCTTCCCTCTCTCATCCAGCGTCCTTTCTTCTCTACCATGGGCAAGTTACTTCAGCATTTTGTGCCTCAGTTTTATCATCTAGAAAATGGAGTTGTTGTGAGGATCAAATGAGTCAATTCATGTAGAATGCTTACAGTAGTCTGGTACTGGTAAAGGGGCTGCTAAATGTGAACTGTCATTATTACTATGCCTGCCGCCTCCTGGAGCAGTAGAGAAGCACTGGTTACTCTTCCCTCTGTTTCACGGCTAAAAAGTAGAGGCCTGTCCATCTTGTAGAAAGCAGTCCTTCATATATTAAAAGGAAGCTGCTGCACTCCCCCCACTGTCGGGGGCGGGGGGAGGTCTATATTTTAAATGGATCTTCCATGAGGGGAAATTTGATTGTGGCTGATCCTTCCCTCTGGGCTTCGAGCCCTGTTGAAGCTGGCTTCTTTACTCTCTTCTTTCCTTCTACCCCTCTAAAATGGCAGGAGAGGGGGTGATGAATAGGCTCAGGTTCAAATCACAGTTTTACTGTTTCCCGGACGTGTGACCTTGGACCAGTCTTACTTAATCCCTTTGGAATCTTAGTTTCTTCACCTGTAAAAGGGGCAATAAATACAATGGAATGTACTACAGCTGTAAAAGAATGAGGAGGCTGTTTATGTACTCAGATACAACAATCTCCAAGATATATTAGGCGGGGGAAAAAAATCAACATGCAGAACAGTCTATATAGTATGCTGCCATACTTCCCAAAAGGGAGAAAAGGAAAACATAAATCTTTTTTGCTCAAATATGCATAAAGTATCACTTGATGCACAAGAAACCATAATACTGGATGCCTGGGGTGGGAGTGGAGTGGAGGTGGGGGTGAGGGAAGAGAAGAGGGTGGCTGAGAATCAGTAAAGGCGGAAGACATTTTGCTATACTCATTGGTACCTTTGAATTTTGAACCATGTGAGTGTATAATGCCTACTCGAAAATTTTTAATTTGGGGCCAGCCTGGTGGCGCAGCGGTTAAGTTCACACGTTCCACTTCTTGGCCCAGGGTTCGCCAGTTCAGATCGCGGGTGCAGACATGGCACTGCTTGTTATGCCAGGCTGTGGTAGGTGTCCCACATATAAAGTGGAGGAAGATTGGCATGGATGTTAGCTCAGGGCCAGTCTTCCTCAGCAAAAAGAGGAAGATTGGCAGCAGTTAGCTCAGGGCTAATCTTCCTCAAAAAAAAAAAAAGGCAAAACAAAACTTTTAATTAAAATTTGAAAAGTACACAAAAGAGGGTAATAATATACTCACCTTACAGAGATGTGGGAAGGTCTAAATTAAATAGTGCCCCTAAAGTCATTAGCACCGCGCCTGACGCATCGTAATGGCAGGAGCACCCGCTGTTTTCAGAAGTAGGGGTTGTACCCACCAGCCCCATCTGCCTCCCTCGCTATCTGTTCTCCCCGCCATCAGCCTATTGCCTGTTAGCTGCCGTGTCTCCCTCAAGGGTAGCCCGACCTTCTTGTCCCGGCAGGCTGATATACTGGCTGACCTTCGCTGTGGGCCGCTCCTTTCGAGGCTTTGGCTACGGCCTGACGTTCCTGCCCCTGCTGTCCATGCTGATGTGGAACCTCTACTACATGTTCGTGGTGGAGCCCGAGCGCATGCTCACTGCGGCCGAGAGCCGCCTGGACTACCCCGACCACGCCCGCTCGGCCTCGGACTACAGGCCCCGCCCCTGGGGCTGAGCCGCTCCGCTCCACCCTCTTGCCCCCAGCCCGGGAACTCGGTGGGACAGACCTCGCTACTTTCCAACAGGGGTCCGCCCGATCCAGTCAGAACCTGGACTGTCCCCTGCTTTCCCTTAGTCGGCGCTGCCCTTGACCTTTGGAGGCCAGGATAGTTGTGAGGGAGGGACTTAGGCCGTATTCTTAAAGGGAAAGGGGTGGGCAGCCATGTCCCTTAAGGATGCTGAGGGCACAGGACCAGGACCAGCAGAGACGTGGTTCCTTCCTGAGCAGCACCGCCGCCCCCTCCCACGCCCCCCGCGCTACTAGTAGCGCCCACCTCTGCTGGAATCTGCTCCACTCTCCAGCCTCCTATGAGGCAGCAGGCAGAGCCACAGCCAAAACTCTGACCATTTCTGTGCTGGTTGTCTAAGCAGAGGGCCTCAAGGAGACTGGAAAGATTGCCCATGCCTAAAGACAGAGGCTGGGCATCAGATCAAATAGAACTTTCACACTTGGTGAAAAACTTGCTGGGGTCTAGGGTTTAGGGCCCTCCATGACTGGCCTTCATAGGCCCTTTAGCCTCAGTCAAGATGGTTACAGCTGCCCCAGCCCAGAGCTGCTGCCTCCTCCCTTCCAACCGATTTAGGCCCCTGTAACTTCCCACCTCCAAACTGCCCAGAAGTCACGCCTCTCCCATGGGAAGAGGAGCCAAAGGGAAACCTGCCTCCCAAGAGGGGTGTGTGTGTGTGTGTGTGCGCGTGTGCACGCGTCCTTGCATGTGGTGGCTGGGTGGTTGGGAGGCATAGTGGCTGATGTGAACTCCGTGTGAGTGTGAGTGTGTGTGTAACAATAAATGACTACCACAGTCTTCCGCATCTCTTTCTTCATGTTTGCCCCCAGTCTCAAGTGTCCCTTCCTTGTTTGATTCAGACTGCACGAGAAACCTCCCCGCGCTATATGATGGAGAGTGGTTGCAAGAGCCTCGTCCCATGGCAAGGGATGGAACTAGGCCTGGTGAGGAAATGGGGCCTTCCATGCCCACCTCTTAGCCCTCTCATTCCCTGGAACCAGCCCCAAACCAGCCCAACAACACTCACACACTGAGAGACCAGCCCTGTGGAAAAAATAAATCTATTTCATGCTCTCCAGGGCAGCCAACCAGTCAGAAGGCCTCTTATTTAGGCCTCTGAGTCCCATTCGAGGCAAATGGGGAAAGGAGGGGTAGGGGGGCAATCCCAGGAGGACCCTTCCTCCAGCACTCACCCTGTCCCTCATCCCTCCCCAGAGTGTGAAGGAAGCTCCACCTGGGGGTCCCCAGGAAGTTGAGGCTGGTCTCTGAGGTTCTGCAGAAAAGCAAGAAGGGAGCAGCGGGCCGGGAACACTGACCCTCAAACCTTCAGGCCAGCAAGGCAGGTCCAGTAATGTCCTTCCCTCTAGAGAGTGGGTCTCAATTTATGGGCTGGTATTCTGAGTACCGCTTGTGGCCCAGCAGCAGAAACAGGCCTCCTGCCAGCAGCATGAGCCCTGGAGCACCCAGGGCCACCGCCATGATGCCTAGGACTAGTGGGGACAAGGCATCTACTGGAGGGGTGCCCACACCCAGGAGCATTGACCTAGAGCAAGCAGAGTGAGAAAGAAAGGTAAGCAGGCTTAGGAGGGGAGGCTGAGAGGCCCTCCTCCACTTCAACCTCCCAGACCCTTTGCCCAGGCCCTAACTCACCAGCTGAGGTAGTGTTGGTCCCAGTAGCCAGGGCCTGTGGAAGCCCCAAATGTCAGATTGAAGGCACAGAAGTTGTTCTGGGACCCAAAGAAGGCTCGGACAATGGGTGACTGGGGGAGAAGGTATGCCAAGGCGGGGTAAAGAGGGGAAGCTTGGCAGGGCAGGGCTGATTCCCGGCTCCCCTGCTTCTGGGAGAAAGCCACTGGTCGCCACTGCACGAAGCCTGTTGGGACGGAGCCCCATAACAGCTGGTGCAACTGGGGAGAAAGGCAAACAGGCAGGGTGAGGAGGACCATCCTGTGCCCGACCCCTCTTTTCCCCTACCCTTTCCCAGCCTCCATCTGTCGCTAGTTGTCCTGAGTCCCAGGCCTGCTTCTAGAACTCACAGGCTATCTGCACCAGGGCTTCAATCTCTCCTCTGTAGAAAGGGGAGTTGGACTAGATAAGCACTGAGTCCTTTTTCAGCCCTGACACTCTGCAAGCTGGTACTCAGCTCCCTGCTCTGAGTCCCCAGGCCCTTTCAGATTCTACCTATCAGAGCACTAGTCACACTGAACTGCCTTCTGTCTTTTCCACTGAGGGCCAAGACCAGGCCAAATTCATTAGCACAGGGCCCAGCACTTAAAGGAGCTGAATAAAGTGGTGCTAAGTGCTAAACGGTTGAATGATTCTCTGAGGTTCTAATGGGGTCCACCTACATTCCCCCACCCATCTGCTTCTCCACTGGAAGCCTGACCTGGAAGACAGCAGGTGTGTATTCATCATCAATGGAGTGCTGCTCCTGCACTGAGGGGCAGTCAGGGCCCTGGCCCAGGGTGGCTACCTCCAGCCCAAATAGGGAGCGGTTTCCCTGAGGAGAGGCCCCAACCAGGGCCACCTCTAGCTGGCAGGTGTCCGCTGTGTGCAGAAGGCGAGGGGGTTGGGCTGGCCGGCCGTATCTGGAGAAGGCCTGCACCTAGGATGGAGAAGGCATGGGAGGAGTGGGAAGCAGGTGGATGCTTCTGCGTGGAGGCCACCCCCATCATTAGCTCCCACCCTCATAAACCAGCCTTTTGAGTTCTGATTCCCCACATCCTTACCCTGAAGGACAAGCTGCCATTGGCAAAAGCCTTGGTGGGGTCATGAATCGGGCGACCTTGAAATGTAGCACTCATGGTGGCAGGATCCAGTGAGTCACTGATGTTGTTCCAGGAGAACTTGGCCAAGGAATATGGGGGATATGGTTTTCCTGGAGGCTTTGCTGCTGCATCGGATGTGTTGGTGCTGTCAAACTCAAACAGCTGGCAGGTAGGGGTGGAGTGGGACTGGGCTGGTCAGGGTCCAGCTTTCTCCTGAATCACCATCCCCTCCTCACTGGCCCCACCCCCAGGCTCTCATACCTGCCTCTGCTTCACCCACCCCCAGTCTTCAGTTCCTCCAATTTGGATGAACCCTCTCCTCTGCACTCTTCCCCCTGGTTCTCCCCTAATGTCCTCACCCTGGTAAAGACAAGGGCAGAAGAAAACTGGATGCTGTCCTTTGGGAGCACCATCAGGCCTCCATCAGGCTTAGGGGAGAGCAGGCGGCTCCAGTTGACACTCAGGGTGCTGTAGGGGGTGTTGGTGGCCACCAGCAGCACTGCTGGAGGCCCCAGGCTGCTCCATACATAGTGCAGCGTGGAGTTGGTACCCACTGCCCGAACATGAAGCAGGTTTTGGGGGGGGTCCAGCCAGTCAGGGATGACCTCCAGAGATACCTAGAACATGAAGTAGTGGAGGGCCGAGGGAAGAGGATCAGGGAGAGACACAGGGGAAAGAAGCTTGCGGGGGGCGGGGGGGCGGCAGGGGGCTTGGGACATGCTGGGGAAAGGGTGAGACCCTGGGGGCAAGAGGATCTGTGTGGGAGCTAAGGGAATCCCGGTGTAAGGAGCAGAGTGCGGGGTGGAGGAGAGGTGGGTAGAGCCAGAACCACCCTGACCTTGGAGGAGAAATCAGGGCACAGGGCTGAGAGGAAGGAAAAATCCAACACTTGCCTGGATCTGGGTCACTCAGGCTGAGTCAGGGTCCAGACTTCACCGGAAGACAAGAAGTCCTCACACTTGCCCCACTCCACAATCCTGTCCCGTGACCCGTGACTGCTCCCCACCCCGACTGAAGAAGTCCTCTCTAGGCATCCACCCCGCCCCCCACCCATTGGCTACCCTAGATTCTAACCACCCTTTAAGGGTAACATTTCCTGAAACTTCTATTGCTTTAGCCTCTCACCTGGCGGGTCTCTTCCCCCAGCAGGCCGAACGGGGCTGCAGATAGAAGTACACTCAGGAGGAGCATGGGGCTGGGGGCACAATGCCCCCAACCCCAGCGGGGCTCCTCACAGCCACACATGCAGCGCCAACTTCAGAGGGCGGAAGACACTGGAGTCATGTGACTCACTGATTCAGCTGATCCCTTTAAAGGGCGGGGCCATCACACCAGTTCTTAAAGAGACCTCCTCCCTTAACTCAGATTTAGGCTTGAGTGACAATAAAATCAGAAAAGATTAGGAGTTGGGCATCTCCAAAGGAGCTGGCAAGCAAGACATCACAGACTAGATAGATACGCGGACATACTCCCAACCTCTTCTACTCAACTGGCCCCATGGAACAGTTACCTGTAACTGGGCATTGTATCTGGATTCAAGATCCAAATGGGATCCCAATAAAATGACTCTGTGGTAGGGAAGGCAGAGAGAGGAATTTGAAGGAATTCCGTGGGGGAGATGGTGCACCCGACAGGGTTCTTTTTGTCTATTTTTAATATTTATTGAGCCCCCAGGTATGCAGGTTCTTGTCCTGGAAGAGCTCACAATTGTATTGTGGAGAAAAGATAAGACAGAAAATAAGATATGAGAGCAATATATACATGTCAAAAAAGGGAGCTCATGCCTGGCAGAAGGAATGCATTTTGTTGTTCTTGGGTTTTTTTGCTTAATCTTTCTCTTTTTTTGAGGAAGATTAGCCCTGAGCTAACATCTGCTGCCAATCCTTCTCTTTTTTGCTGAGGAAGACCGGCCCTGAGCTAACATCCATGCCAATCTTCCTCTACTCTATATGTGGGATGCCTATCACAGCATGGCTTGTCAAGCGGTGCCATGTCCGCACTCGGGATCCAAACTGGCAAACCCCGGGCCGCCGAAGCAGAACGTGCGCACTTAACCGCTACACCACTGGGTCGGCCCCTGCTTAATCTTAAAATTATTTTGACTCATAATAAATGCATATGGTACAAAATTCATAAAGCACCAAAGGGTATCACCTCTGACAAACAAAAATGGCAAGCAATAGGATACATTAGAGTATATGAGGAAGCCATTTGGTATAAACCTAATTCGGCCTTACTTTGTTTTTTCCAAAAGGGCCTGACTGTGGCTGTTGAGCATGCATTGTATATCTGCTTTAAAACATTTCCTATGGCAAGAACAAAGGCCCTTGAGATAAAGGTGCAACTTCCCCCCACACTGGCATTTCCTTAAGGATAAGCATCTTTCCTTAGGCTAGGAACTGATTGCTGTGCTCACCTTTGACCACCTAGCTCTAGACAGCAGCCTGCCACCCTGCTGTGTTCACTGAGACAGCAGACCTACCTGCTATTTCCATCAATTGCTGTGCCAACAGAGCAGTCTCGCGACTATTGTAAAAGGGACATTTCAATCCTATGTGAAACATCCTCTTTGGGGGTATATAACCACTCTGTGCACCCCACTTCTTCGGTGCCCTTTCTTCCTTCAGGAAGAAAGGCCCCGGGCCATGGTCCTCAGATTTCAGCTCAGAATAAAGTCTCCCAAATTTTCATTTATAGATTGGTTATGGATTATTTTTGTCGACACCCCTATTTCCCAGCAACCTGGGTCCTTCCCTGAGACAACTACTATTACCAGTTTCTTATGTGTCCTTCCATTCTATGCATACTCAAGAACACATGTAATATACACATATTACATAATACACGTAACACGTATACATACACATAATACCATACAGTGGCATCCAAACATTGTTCTGCAGTTTGCTTTTTCACTTATATATTGAAGGCTGTTCTGTACTGATGCACTTGTATTAATTAATTCTCCACTAAGTATTTCATTGCAGGAGGATGTTCCATGGATATATTTCTCCAGAAGTTTGATAGTTTCCAACACTTTGTTATGGCAAACAATGCTGAAAGGAATACCCCTGTATGTATAGCATTTCGTATATATTTGTAACCAAATTCAGAGGATTATATCCAGGTCAAATTGTCCTCTATGACGTTTATCAATTGACACTCACACCACATGTCTGACGGCCCAATTTCCCCAGAAGCTTGAGAGTGTTTACCAATTTGCATTTCCCTATGAATAGGGCTAAGCATTTCTTCATGTTCTACAGTCATTTATTTTTGCTTATCCAGAGCTATTTATACCCTTTGCCTCTTTTTCTATAGGCCCTATCTTCTTAACTGCTAAGTTCTAAAAGTGCTTTAAGGAAATTAACTCTTGTATTGTTGCAAACATCTTCCCTCCCCCTTTGTTTTTTTGTTTGCCTTGCAAATTTCTTATGTACTTACATTTATTTTTTCCCCCACTCTGCTAAGCATTTTTTTTTTTTTTTTTAAGGATTGGCACCTGGGCTAACAACTGATGCCAATCTTTTTTTTTTTTCTGCTTTATCTCCCCAAAGCCCCCTGTACACAGTTGTATATCTTAGTTGCAGGTCCTTCTAGTTGTGGGATGTGGACGCTGCCTCAACGTAGCCTGACGAGTGGTGCCATGTCCGTGCCCAGGATCCCAAGCCTGGGCTGCCGCAGCGGAGTGCGTGAATTTAACCACTCAGCCACAGAGCCAGCTCTATATTTTTAAGTCTCACGTTTTTGTTTGCTTTTTTGAGGAAGATTGGCCCTGAGCAAACATCCTTACCCCTCTCCCATTTTCTGTATGTGGGATGCCTGCCACAGCATGGCTTGGTAAGTGGTGCGTAGTTCTGTGACAGGGATCCAAACCTGCGAACCCCAGGCCACCAAAGCTGAGCACGCAAACTTAACTGCTGTGCCACCTGGCTAGCCCCTAAGTCTCATGTTTTCTTCCAGTACTCATATGGTTTCACTTTCTTATATTTAAACCTTTAAATCTGCCTAGAATTAATTTTGCTGTAATGAATGAAGTTCAGGACTCAATTTCATTTTTCCCCCAAATGGCTATTCTAGAATGAACTCAAGTTTCCTCAAACTTACATTTTTCTTGAGAAAAAAAGTATTTCTATCCTCTGAGGTGTCAACTCTGAGGCCCAATGAGAAAATAAAATCAAGTCTTGGCTGAGTACAAAGGGTTTGAGTAGTCAGGCATTCAAACCTCCCCACCCCCAAAATACTGCTTTACAGGGGGAAAACAGAATTTGGCTGAATCTAGGAGTCTGACAGCAGGAAGAACCATGAGGAGTCAAGGAGGTGGCAAAACTATGTTCAGGGAATCATTAAATTTAGTGAACAGGGTTCACGCAAGGCACTAGAAAAACTGGCTTGGGTAGCCTTTAATCACTACGGTAAATTTAGGCTTTGGGCAGCACAAAAGGGCTATGAAAGCTAGACTAGAGGGTACAGGTTGACCTCTCAGGCTAGAAGGGATTTCTGCAGGTTCAGGACACATTATAGGTGCCTAAAGAAAAAAGAGGCACTGATGGCAGCAGGGGAGACTACTATGTACAATTATCCAAGTGCTTAACCATTAGAGCTGCAACCAGAATGGACCCAGCAGAGTAAGGACCAAAGGGGAGGAAAGAATCTACAGGGCGTGACCACCTTCCTCTCTCTACAATTTCTCTGTGCTATTTCTTCAAGATTTTTCAAATTTATTTACTTATTTCAGAATTAACCCATTATCTAAGGTCTTAAAGCTCTGAGAGAATTACTAATACTCCAAGTAAAAAGGCAGAGATTTCAGCAAGAGGTAGGTAGGCTTATTTCAGAGCCCCCTGTAGAAGAGGAAAAGCTGAGGCTTTTAGACTGGGCTGAGCAGGAAGCTAAATATTAGGTAGAAACAGAGCAGGCCATCTCCAGAGGCCCTCTCACAAGCTCTTTTCCACCTCACACCTCAGTTCAGTCAGCACAGCCAACTGTAAAAGTATGGCTTCTAGGGCCAGACTGCCTACACAGGAATTCCAGATCTGCCATTCACCAGCTCTGCGACCCCTGGACAGCTACTTTATGCTTTAGATACCCCATCCTAAGATGAGGGATACCACCCATCCTACATGGCGGTTGCGAGGATTGGTTACCATATGCAAAGTGACTAGAACATGTCTATTATATGTGGCAGGCACTATGTGCTAGCTATTATTATTCTACCTAGTATTCAACTTAATATGACTAAGTCCTGTGGTCAAGGAGGAGATAAAGGCTGATTGTATGAATCATAAGGAGAAAGGGGGCGGTGAAGGCCCAATAGCCAAGAGCAATCACACAGAAAAAACCAAAGGCTAGCCCCACCTAGCACCCCAGGGGCACTACTCAAGATTTTTTCCCCTTGATAAAAACAAAGAACAAAAAGAGATTTAAATCTTTTGGTTTTGCTCACAGGGAAAGCAGAAGTCTTACTATGACACACAAGCATAAAATGACAATAAGCCATGAGGCCAGAATGTAGATTGGAATCAAGAAGGACAGTGGGGCAAGAGGGCAGAGAAAGAGAATTCCAGGTGAGAGAGAAGAATTCTGAAAGTTACAGGATGCAATACCAAAAAACAGCCATTCTATGTTCTTTAGGACAAATGCCTGAGCCCCAGGATGTATTGGGTGTTGCTCTGCACACAACCACAGACGGGGAACACCCATGGTTTGGACAGGTTCCTCCTGTTCTTTGGGTGGTGAATGTAAAGTGGTGCTTCTTTCAGCTTTACAGTATCATTTTTCGGAGTCCAAGAGTCTTCCCAACTAGCACCTACTGAGAAGTCTGAAGAACACTCGTTAGAGAAGGCAAAAGACACTTGATGACCTCATTCCCATCTCCCTTCCTCCCCAGTAAGATTTTCTGCCTCCTCCCTCTTTGCCAGGAGGCAGAGATATGATCCAAGGTTGAAAAACACATAACAACTGTCTCAAATGACTTAGATTTAATCATCGGAAGCAAACTAAATGGAAAGCTTACAATAGAGAAGAATTACATGTCAGTGCCTTTTGCAAACTGAGCTGGGACAGAAAGGGACTGGGGCTGCCCCTCAACCTGATCCCTTCCAAACAAAGACATCCACAGTGTCCCTGGCAGTCTGGCTCAGGGAAGGGGGAGACTGTTGGCTCTGTGCGTTGAGGTCGCCTTGCCCACCACTCACTCCTGGCCAGCATCAGGAACTCCGCTTTGCCGGCTTTGGTCATCGCCCTTCTTTTTGTGGCCTGAAACGATGTCGTCAATCCGCAGCAGCAGAACTGCAGTCTAGGAGAAAAGCCACAGCCCCAAAGAAGTCAGCAGAGAAGGGAAGGACATTTGTTTTCTTTTAGACATATCATCTAGCTCCTCCTACATAATTACCATTTTATCTGAAATCTATCTTTCCGGAGTCTTAAATGTAAACTGCAGTTCTCCCTAACCAAGGGATGCAGCTTGTGCTGTGTTACTTTGCTATTTACATGAGCTAAAGATAAGTAGGGAGATGGAATTCCTTGGGAGATCTTTGGGAAATATTCTGCCTTCTATACCCTCTCCCTTCAAGACTGGACCAAACACACTGATTTCTGGTTATCTAGAAATAGCATAGCATAGCATATGTCTTAGGGTGCCTCACCTCCACTGCTGTCTTGTATGTTTGCAGCTTTACAGCCAACGGCTCCCAGATGCCCAGTTCTTTCATGTCCACCAAAGTACCTGTCTCACCATTTACGCCCCAGGTCTCACAGTTCTCCTGGGTGTGCTTGGCCTGTAGTTGGAACAAACATAAATAGTTAAAGGGAAAATACTAGGAACAAGTAAGCTGGCAGGGAACATTAGGTAAAAAATTAAACCAAAAATAGTGGATTGATAAGGAAAGGAAAAGAGGACACGGCGACAGCAAACAAGTCAAAAATTAACAGAGAAGAGAGATTTTGAGGGAAAAAGCTATAAGGAGAACACAGATAAACAGACAAGAACCATCCTCTTAGGCCAAATAGGTGTCGCTACCCCATCAAGAGAATAGCATGGGAAAAAACTCACCCGAAGGGAGGTAAGTAGACGAATGGTGCTGGCCCCACAGTTCTGGATAAGGGTACGAGGGATGACCTCTAGGGCCTGGGCAACAGCCCTGTATGGCCATTGTTCCACACCAGTCATGGCCTTGGATTTTTCTGTCAAGGCATGGGCCACAGCCATCTCAGAGGCTCCACCCCCTGGCACCAGCTGAGGGTCCAGGAGAACATTGCGGCACACTTGCATGGCATCTTGGAGGTTGCGTTCTACTTCCTTGGGAAAGCAAACAGATAGTATGAAGCCAAAGCTTGACGACTCAGGGCCAAATCAGAGGCATCAAAGGACTTCCTGACTGCCAAGTTTGGTAAACCACCAAGGTGGGCAAGGAAGAAAGGTCCTTAGAATCTCTATTGGGTAGGGCAAGTGCTATTTACCCTGGAAAAACACATTAACTACAACTGCAAGACGGGTGTGGTGGGGGAGGCGTCACTCTGTGAAGTTAGGCTTTTGTCCATAACATCTGAGAGACCTATACCCTACTGTGCCCTGTCCTAGTTGCTCCCTTTAGGAGGCTGCATGGTGTAGGGGAAACTCTCTCCTACTTACTAGCTACGTGCCTTTGAGTAAGTTACTTAACTTCACGAAGGAAGAAAAGTTTATACTTATAATTTCAACTTAAAAAATAAGGAAGCAGTGGTTGCCAGGGGCGGGGAGCTGGGGAAATGATGAGTCATTCTTCAATGGGTACCGTGTCTCAGTTGCAAAATGAAAAAATTCTGAAGATCTGTTGCTCAAGAATGTGAATATACTTAACACTACAGAACTGTACACTTGAAAATGGTTAAGATGATAAATTTTTTATGGGTTTTTTGGGCCACAATTAAAAATAAAAATATTATGTTACAATTGATAACAGAGTAAATAAGGAAGGAGTGAAAGTGCATGAAGATAGATTAGATAGTGCAGAGCTATACCAAGGATTCTTTGGCTGGCCACGCATTGCTTGCAATTCAATTAGGTTTCGTGACATAATTTTAACAAAGTAGAATGATCTGAATTAAATTTTAGAGAATGTAATTTTATCTTCTCTATGAAAAATGGATTGGATGAGGGAGGGAAGCACAAATTATTTGGAAGCCTCCTACAGGCTATTATTAAGACCAGGTGGAAGGCAATGGTAGACTGGATTAGAATGGTGGCAGTTGTAGCAGACACTGGTCATCACAAAATGTTTCCTGCTGGACATTCATCTAGACTAGACATCTCCAACTTTTTTGCATTTTGGTGTGTCTATACAAATAAGTTCTTACCAATGAAATACAGATGGAAGTTACAAAAATCACTTCCAGGCCTAGCAATAAAAACCTCCTATGTGATACACTACTGTCTCTTCCTTCATGTGCTGGCTGACTGTGGATACATGTTGAGGATGGCAGAGCCTCAATAAAGTTCAATCTCCGAATGACTGCCTAGAGTAGAACAGCCACACCTCACCCTATAAACAGACAAAATCCCTGCCATCCATGCTGCATGCCTGACTTTAAATTTTCAGGAAATAGTTTTCTATTGTCCAAAACCAGGCAAACATGATCTGATGTATTGGAAGGACAGTGGTTAGTCTTGAGAAGGATAATGACCAGAAGATAATAGGAGCAAGGATTCTGGAGTACTGGTAAATTTCTGTTTCTTCCTCTGAGTTCTGCCTCCATGGATATGTTCAGTTTGTGCAAAGTGAACAAGCTATACAAATATGATGACTGCATTTTCTGTATTTATACTTCACTATTTTTAAATGTTAAATAAATAAACATAGAAATACATTTTTAAAAAAGAGAAATCTATGGCTACAGATCAAAATTAAATAGCTAAAATGGGGGGGGCAGCCTGGTGGCGCAGTGGTTAAGTTCGTACATTCTGCTTTGGCGGCCCAGGGTTCACCGGTTTGGATCCCAGGTGCGGACATGGCACTGCTTGGCAAGCCATGCTGTGGCAGGCACCCCACATATAAAAGTAGAGGAAAGTGGACACGGATGTTAGCTCAGGCCCAGTCTTCCTCAGCAAAAAGAGGAGGATTGGCAGTAGTTAGCTCAGGGCTAATCTCCCTCAAAGAAAAAAAAAAAGCTAAAATGGGCAACGGGATGGTTTTAGGCCCTTTGGGAAACTCTCAAGAAATGGAATGACTTGGGGCTGGCCCCGTGACCGAGGGGTTAAGTTCATGGGCTCCGCTGCAGGCGGTCCAGTGTTTCGTTGGTTCGAATCCTGGGCGCGGACATGGCACTGCTCATCAAACCACGCTGAGGCAGCATCCCACATACCACAACTAGAAGGACCCACAACGAAGAATATACAACTATGTACCGGGGGGCTTTGGGGAGAAAAAGGAAAAAATAAAATCTTTAAAAAAAAAAAAAAAAAGAAAGAAGTGGAATGACTTAGTTCATTCAGTCACACCTCCAAGGCTGACTCACCGACAGAATCTCTTTGCTGGCTCCTCGAAGGAGAATGGTGCAGGCCTTGGGGTCTTTGCACTCAGTGATGAACGTAAAGTACTCGTCTCCAATTTTCTTGATTTCCAACAGGCCTGCTCCTGTCCCAACATCATCTTCTCTCAGCTCCTCCGGTCGGCTGACTATCCGGGCCCCACAGGCTCTATTGATTAGATTGGGAGAGGGATACTAAATGATTTCAGATACTTTTACTCATCTTCCTAGTCCCTAAGGTCTGTGGCTGGGGATAAGGGCAAAAGTGGATTACTAGAAACATTTCAATGTAACTCAAGGTGTCTCGGCTGCCTGGTGAAACAGACTTTCAAACACAGGTGAAGTTTCCTTAAACTAATATAATACGGCTTTATAAATAAAAGAGTACATACCTAAAGCAACTACCATAATCACATACAGTTTAATTCAAAGTATATTTTGTGGATACTAAAATTTGGACAAGTAAGTTATTGTGTGTATCTGACATGTACAAATCACCTAACAGTCATTTCTAGATAGAGTTCACCCTGTACCGCCAAGTTAGATCTCAAGTTCAATAGTAGGACTGTACTAAAGATGATGCAAAGGTCAAGCAAAGAGGAAGGTGAATAAGTATAGGTAAACAAGTACATGTCTGACCCAATTTTAATGAACGTAGGACTAATTTCTTATTTGTCCCTCTTGGACACATAGAGCCAACTACGTGTATGCATGTACGCCCAGAGCCATTTTAGAGCAAGCAGAAGTATAAAATTCAATTTGGATCCACAATATATTATGTGATGTTCAGGTAGACTTGACTTTTTTTAAACAAATTAGTATTAACAATGAATGGTATCTGAGCACAGACATCACTGCAGAAGCACTGAATACAACCTAAAGTTGCATTAATAGTAGCTGAGGATCCAATCATGGAAACTGATGGTTCTGCTATATTCTGAGCTTTAACTTAAAACAGACCAGTCATACCTCGGAGATATTGTGGGTTTGGTTCCAAACCACTGCAATGAAGTGAATATCGCAATAAAGCAAGTCACATGAATTTTCTGTCTACCTGGTGCATATAAAAGTGATGTTTACACTATAGGGTAGTCTATTAAGTATATGATAGCATTGTATCTAAAAAACCACACAGGTGCATTAATTAAAACATACCTTATTGCTAAAGAATGCCAACACTGTTGGAAAAATGGCACTGATAGACTTGCTCAACACAGGGTTGTCATAAACCTTTAAATTTGTAAAATACGTAATATCTGCAAAGCGCAAAACAAGGTATGTCTGTACTCTGTAACAGGTCCCTAGACACACCAAGGTAACAATCACAGATGTCTAAGCATTAACTGTTCACTACTGGTTAGGAGTGGTATAGAAGAGACTCATATAATAATTACTGGACTAGACAGAGGACTTCTGAAGGGAGCAGACAGCTAAACCCAGGTCATTTCCACCTGTAACTGATTTGGCTGACGGAATCCTATATTAAACTTTTCCAGGTAAGGATGACTACATTATGAAGCTATGAAATGGGAACACATGGGGAGAAGAATCTTACTGTTACCTAGCCTACTCACCTAGCAATGCGATTATTGTCTGTCTTCCGGACTCTGCGGATGGCTGTAATATTGGCCCGCATGAGGTAGTGCTGAGCTAAATCTGCAAACCGAAGAGTAGAGATGTCAAGCTGGAAGCCGGAACTCCTAGAATCTCAACTGGTTTTACCCTCAATATATGCTAACCATCACGTTTATTATGTTCAGTCTATGCCAATATCGAAGGAAAAAATCATCCACCCTCTTCTACCTCAACAGCAATCTGGAAAAATGAATGGAACCCTACCTGAGATGCCCTTTTCTGTGATGACCACGTCAGGCTTCAGATGGATAATGTCCTCACAGAGCTGCTGGATGTACTCTTCCTCCATTTGGAGGATTCGAGTGAAGTCTTCCTCTCGTGTGATCTCAATGTCAGTCTGTGTAGTTAAAAGTCACTACGATTTAAAAATCTTGGACTGGTGCACCTTCTCAAGGTCATCTCAACTACTACACTCCCTCCAACCAGCCCTCTCATGTATCCCTGACAGTTGGTTACAAAAATGTTAAAGCCATGACCCACCTCAACAAGCCAGTTTAGCTCTAGCAATCGTCTAGGCTAACTCTTTCATTTAATTATAAAGCAACTGGAATTCAAAGTCACAATGCAGTTAGTGAAGAGTCTGGCATAAAGTCTCTGACCACTCAGTTCAGTGTTAGCTCTGTCCTGTCAGTGTGTGTGGTAATTCTGGGTCTTAAAATTCTTCCCACCAATAAATTAATTCTTGTTCCCAATCCTCACTTAATAAGCTTTGATAACTACGTTTTGTCCAAGGGTGATGGAGCCTTGTGAGCCCCCCCACCCTCTGGAAATTCTTCTTCAGCACTTCAAAGCTAAACTAACTCCTACTCTACATTCTTCTAATGCTTTAGGAAAGGTGGCACAGTAGTGTGAAATTGAAGCCAAACAGAGCTGGGTTCAAATTCTGATTTGGCAAATACCAGCTGTTTTCCTCAAGCAATTAATCTAACTTTGATAAGCTTTAGATCCTTCATCTGTAAAATGCAGGTCAACATCAACTGTTTTAAAGGACTGTTTTAAGAATCAGATCATATGTAAACATCAGTAACCGACACAGAGGAGGCATGTAATAAACATACCTTTTATCTCCCTTGTCCATATTAGCAGATTCTCACATCAGCTTTACACAGTGCCAGGAACCTTACCTGGCTTTCTCCTTTCTTGTATTCCAGAGAAGAATCCAGCAGCACAATGCGAGGGTTCTTGATATAGCGCCGCATTCGTGGATGGGTCACATCCTTGTTTATCATAACTCCACGTAAGACACATGAGTCTTCAATGATGCCCCCAGGTATCTGAGCAAAAAAAATCCACTTTAATCCACAATCAGGAGGAGACACCTTCTCGACTCCCTTCCCACACATTCATCTTTCCCAAATGACAACTCCTTCAGGTTTCTAAAGTATCTTTCTCTCATGGACCTCAAAAACAAATAGATGCAATCCCGTTTTCCCCTCTCCAGGAAGCACACTAATTTTAGACCATGAAACCCAGCTGAGACTCACAGAAATTCAGTGGCTGACCAAGATTTAAAGGGGCTCAGATCTCTCCTACTTCCTGAAAGATATTCCCATAGAATTTTAGGCTTGGGGCTCCATCTACTGGCCAGAAGCTAATAAGCTACTTTTTGATCTTAAATTAGCAGACAGAGAAAGCTTTCTGGGGCTAATTATTAGCACTACACTGTAGAGCCCTTGTTTATATCCAGATCAGATGGCTGCTACGTACGCAAATGCACAAACATGGAGATACCAATAAGCCTTTCCCAGCCCCTGTAAACATTGCACTGCGTAGGGACAGCAGTGAAGCTAACAGAATTATTTCAGCAAGACCTCCTCGTTACCTTCTTTTTCAAGTTTTTGTTTTCCAGGCAGCAAATACAGCTCTTCTTCCTAGTTCTAACTATTAAAGATATATCTTGCTCTGATTTAAACCTATTTCCTCTGCAAGTGGGATGATTCATTCTAGGAAATAATTTGTCTCCAAAGTACACATTGGAAGAGTTTACCTTTTCCACCCTCGCATATTTCTTAATGTCAATCTCCTTCCGACCATTCTCCTCAAACTGTACAGTCTTCACGGCATCCAGGGCTATGGTGCAAGCCAAAGAGGACCACCGACTGATTGCTTTGGTAGTTATGGAGCTGTTGATGATGTTCAGCATCATATCTCGGTTATTAGTGTCAACAGGGGTACTGGAGAAAAGAAAAAAGGGTAACATGCTCAGCCGAGATCCTGGATATTTAAGGAAGTCCCTCACCTGTATCTCGGCAACTGTAATAGTGGGCCAACAGACACAATTAGGGAAATTGTTCCCTTATAGGAAACTAAAAGTGACATCAAGAAGTAATTCACCCATCCCTCTGCCTTTCAGCAAGGTTACAACTAACCTATCCCCTGGAGGTGTCTCGAATCCCTGAGTAATCTGTTCCCATGCCTGACAACTCTCCACACTGACAGAGCTCACAGTAAAATAATTTGTTCTTGACCTTCTGCTCCAAATTAAAAAAAAAAAGGTTGTAGAGTTTAACTCCTCAAAGCCCCAGTGCATGGTTGCACATCCTAGTTGTAAGTCATTCTAGTTCTACTATGTGAGCCACCACCACAGCACGGCAACTGAACAGACGGGTGGTGTGGTTCTGTGATGGGCAAGTGAACCTGGGTTGCCGGAGTGGTGAGTGACAAAATTTAACCACTAGGCCATCAGGGCTGGCTCTAAACTCTACAACTTCTACAACTTGGGTCAAAACACATTTTGTCCTTGAAATCTTATTTAAAAACTAACAAATTTTGAGAGTTCCTCTTGATAATCACCATCTGTCTGTACGAACCATTTGAACATCTGATTCTAGCATCTGAATACATGGTGTGCCACGTAGTGTTTACTGTTTTTATGTGTTAGTTTAGTCTTTCCTAACATTATAAATTTGTACATGATGAGACTATTTGGAACCATAAAGTTGTATAAGACCTTGGAAACCATCTTGTCCAAATTTTCACATATTGCTGAAATCCCTTTTATTGCATGACACATAATACATAATCATTAAATATTTGTTGAATTACAGATTTTAGGGAAGAAGTCATAGCTCTACAAGTATTATCTAAGATGTAGGTAGGTAGTGCTTGATAAAAAGAAAAAATTTCTAATGATTCAGCTCCACACACTCAATAAACCCTCTGGGTATCTCTACATTCTTACAGAGCTTATTTTTTTTTGAGGAAGATCAGCCCTGTGCAAACATCTGCTGCCAATCCTCCTCTTTTTGCTGAGGAAGACTGGCCCTGAGCTAACATCTGCGCCCATCTTCCTCCACTTTACATGTGGGACGCCTACCACAGCATGGCTTGACAAGCGGTGCCATGTCCGCACCTGGGATCCGAACCAGTGAACCCTGGGCTGCCGAAGCGGAACGTGCGCACTTAACCACTACGCCATTGGGCCGGCCCCACACAGCTTATTTTATAAAAATAATTTAAATCAAATACCTCATTCCCTAAGAGTGCTAGACAGAGATGACATCATATAATTTGTCTCTTATCAGCAGGTAGTATAATACAAAGCTCACCAAATTACTAGATACATAACCAACAACCAAACCATAAAAAAGAATAGAACAGTGGCCAGCCCCGTGGCTGAGTGGTTAAGTTCGTGCGCTCTGCTTCAGCGGCCTGGGGTTTCACCGGTCTGGATCCTGGGCACGGACATGGCACTGCTCACCAGGCCACGCTGAGGTGGTGTCCCACATGCCACAAGTAGGACTCACAACTAAAAATATGCAACTGTGTACCGGGGGGCTTTGGGGAGAAAAATGAAAAATAAAACCTTAAAAAAAAAAAAAAGAGAGAATACAACATTATAGCTTTTCCTTTTCTTTTTTGGTGAGGAAGATTGTTGCCGAGCAACCATGTGCACCAATCTCCCTCTATTTTCTATGTGGGACACCACCAGAGCACGGCTTGATAAGCAGCATGTAGGTCCGTGCCTGGGATCTGAACCCAGGAACCGGGGCTGCTGAAGTGGAGCTCGCAAATCCAACCACTATGCCACCAGGCTGGCCCCTATAGCTTTTAAACAAATTTAATGAAAACAATTTTGCATTCTGAATGATGTCACAACTTACCTAATAATCCTGCGCTAGAAGTCATGCATTTCTATATTCCTTTCATTATCCTATTAGCACTCAGCAAATAGAGACTAACAGCAAGTTCTTCAGTTACTACATAGGATTCAAACAGCAGTCCTTTTGATTTTAAAGAAAAACTGCTGGCTACCATCCTCCAAGCACTTTTATTAGAATATTAACTAAATTAGCTATAATCACACATGATGGTAGGATATTCTAATAGTAAGTCCTGAATAATTAGTTATTTAACTCTGTAATTTATTTCCCCCATTAGAATCTAAAATCTTGGAAGGTAGGTCTACCACCACACATTTCCCTTGGCAGTGTCTGACACGGACCCTAGCAGATAGGATGTAACCAAAATGTATTCTGAAGAATTGCACTTAGTTCTTTTTATTCGTCTGCTTTGTATCCTTTATCATTTTCTGCAACTTTTCTTTCCCTCATCCTTTTCTTTATTTGGCTCTCCCCTTTGTTTCTCCTCACGAAATAAATGACACCAGGGTATGACCCACGGTGTGTATGATGTGTCTGGCCTTCCTTCACCACCTAAGAACAGACCAGTGTTCCAGGCCTCCCATATTTGACACTACTCGTTTTTGCTCCCCCCTGTACCTGATTTTCTTGAGGGTGCTGATCATATCATCCAACGCCTTGCGGTAAGCACTGATCACCACTGTCGGGTGCATCTGCTGCTCTAGGAAGTGCTCAGCCACAGACAGCATCTCCCCAGCTGGAAAAGAAAATGCCATAATAATCTTTTAAAAAGTACTTGGACATCAAGGCAACTTCATTATGCTTCTAAAAATACCTTACCTTTTTTCCTAAAATAGATTCTCCCCAAAGATATGCCATTTGGCTATTAACGCCATTCCAAATTTGACACTTTGTAAAACCCAATTCACGAAAAAAATATCCTCATCAGACATACTTTAAATGATCAAAGATTGATCGTAGGGTTTACTTATTCTCTTGATCTTGCTAACTAAATGTTACCAGTTTTCTAAACAAAATTTTTTCCCAAGACTCCAAAATAGAAAGAAAAATACATAAAGGAAAACTGACTTGTTTATTATCTCAACACCCAGAATGTAGTCAAACTGCTGGTACTAAAACAAAAACAAAACACACAAAACCTTCTACCTGGAAAAATACTCACAAAAATGTACAAAACTGACCCTCTGGATGAGGGATTATTGGTAAAACGTCCTTCTTTTAAAATGTGTCTTTATTTTCTAAGACACACACACACAATATACATTAATACATATCACATACAAAGCTGGTTTCTAAAAAAAGTTTTGAGAAAGAAATGTAAATTTTTGTCAAAAAAAGCCTTTTGCACAAATTGCTCGTACTACCTGCCCACTGGCATTAATTTTTAACATGTACACAAATGTGCTAAAGCTCACATGTATACTCTGGCATGTGCTCAAATTGTTTTTTCCCTTCCTCTTCTCCCCAAAGCCCCCTAGCACATAGCTGTATATTGTAATTGTGAGTGCCTCTGATTGTGCTATGTGGGACGCCGCCTCAGCATGGCCCAATGAGCAGTGCCACATCCGTGGATGGGATCCAAACCAGGAAAACCCCACGCTGCCGAAGTGGAGCACATGAACTTAACCACTTGGCCACAAGGCCGACCCCTGCTCAAATGTTTGAATTCAATACCTTATATCAACTCCTAAGCAACCATCATGTATATTAAAAGAAAGATAAAATATTTTAAAAGATGCTTGAGTAAGTTAACTTAAAAAAGGATAGACCCTGTTAAAGAATAGTCAGAACAATAACTAGAAGAAAGATGTCTTTAGCGATGGTAAAGTTTTCTGTTTCTTTTCTTTTTTAAAGCTATCTATATCTAGGATAGCTAGACTCATGGAGACTTAACCTACCTAATACCTCCAGGAGATTCAACTAAGATTATCAGCTAGAAAATTCTGCTTGACATCTAAAACTCATCTTCTACCCAAAAAAGTGTGAAAGCATATGAAGTCTTTCCTCTCCTTTTTATTCTCCAAGTTTTTCTTCAGAGTACGGAATTAGTATACGTAATTTTCAAGCCACCAAAGAACTGGATCCAAAGAAGTGATTAGTTGGTGGTAACTCAAGCAAATTTACACCCAACTCACCATTCTCAAAATGCAGTACACAAAGGCATTCTAAGAATAATTTGCCACTTTTTAAAAAATTCCTATTATAGTAATTTTGTTGTAAGAACTCTATTTTTAGGCATGTGGGCCAACACTATACACTGGCATCCCTTAAAATAGTTTTTTCTCATTTCCTATCTATGTGTTGCCGCAATCAGATTTTTAGAAAATGAATGTTTCTATAATAAAAATTTCACCATCAACTTAAAATTTATACAAGTAAAGGTAATATGTCAACTTTCCAGAAGTGATCTTTTATGATCCTACAGGTGAAACGATTAGTAATTAAAACTTGTACAGTCGAGGGGCCAGCCCGGTGGTGCAGCGGTTAAGTTTGAGTACTCTGCTTCGGCTGTCCGGGGCCACTGGTTCAGATCCCAGGCACGGACCTAAGCACTGCTTATCAAGCCATGCTGTGGCAGGCATCCCACATATAAAGTAGAGGAAGATGGGCACAGATATTAGCTCAGGGCCAGTCTTCTTGAGCAAAAAAGAGGAGAACTGGCAGCAGATATTAGCTCAGGGCTAACCTTCCTTAAAAAAAAACAAAACAGTATTTGTAATCTTTAAAAAAGACAAAAAACTTGTACAGTTGAGACTCATTCTTGAGATTTGCATTTTTCTATTCGACTACTTGCTAAAACCTATTTGTAACTCAAAATGATATTTGCAGCACTTTCGTGGTCATTCACAGACATGCAGAGATGAAAAATGTGAGCTGCCCAATGCACACATTCCCAGGTGAGGTCAAACAAGACAAGACTCTGCCTTGTTGCAGCTCTCATACTGTAAACAAGTATGCTTTATGTGGTATATTTAGCATCACGTTTTCCACATTCTTGTGCATCTTGTTGATTATTTCACTGTTTAAAATGGCCCAACTTGGGCCGCCCCACTGGGACAGCAGTTAAGTGTGCAAGTTCCACTTTGGTGTCCCGGGGTTCGCTGGTTCAGATCCCGGGTGTGGACAAGGCACTGCTTGGCAAGCCATGCTGTGGTAGGCGTCCCACATATAAAGTAGAGGAAGATGGGATGGATGTTAGCACAGGGCCAGTCTTCCTCAGCAAAATGAGGAGGATTGGCAGCAGATGTTAGCTCAGGGCTAATCTTCCTCAAAAAAAAAACAAACAAAAAAACCCAAAAGAAACAACAACAAAATAAAATAAGATAAAATGGTCCAAGTATAGAGCTAAAGTGCTATCTGGTTCTCCTAAGTTCAAGAATGCTGCGATGTGCCTTAATAGAGAAAACAACATATTAGATAAGTTTTGCTCAGGCATGAGTTACGGTGCAACTGGCCCACGAATTCAATGTTAATGAGTCAACAATATAAATTAAGGTGTCTTTAAAAAAACAAAACAAACAAAAAAACCATAAAATAAGGTATATATTTATCAGTTGATAAATATGTGACCAGAGGCTCGCAGAAACCTAACCCCGTATCTCCCTCAGGAGTGATGGTTTAGTATTCACTAATTGAGTGTCTGTGCTGACTTTACAGAACTTACTGTGAATAACAAGAATCAACTGTACTTTATTAAACCAGATTTGTGCACTCATCCTATACTATGATGAATGTTTTATACTCAATTGGAGAGAATACATAGGAAATCAGCAACGAATTATTCAAATATTTCTAAGTAGGGGGCTGGCACCGTGGCCGCGTGGTTAAGTTCTCGTGTTCCACTTCAGTGGCCCGGGTTTCTCCCGTTTAGATCCTGGGTGTAAACATGGCACCATTCATTAAGCCATGCTGAGGTGGCATCTCACATGCCACAACTAGAGGGACCCACAACTAAAAATACACAACTATGTACCGGGGGGCTTTGGGGAGAAAAAGGAAAAATAAAATCTTTTAAAAAATTAAATAAATACATAAATATTTCTAAGTAGTGGACTGGTAAAATGTCCCTTCTTAAAATATGACATAGACATTATTTCTGGCAAAAATCTCCGCATTTCAATCCAATTTTCCTTATTAACCTTTCATCTCTTCTTACCAAGAATAATTACTGACGTGGTCCCATCTCCAACCTCTTCATCCTGTGTCCGGCTAATTTCAATCATGGACTTGGCTGCTGGATGCTGTACCTGAATCTGAAAGAAAAATGTAGATAGCCACTGAATCAACACCACTCAAAGACCTCTTAGCCCATTCTGCTTGGCCCTAACCCTTGAGCGTCCTGCTTCTACACTTACTCCCTTTTCCTTTGTTTTACCACAGCTTCAAAGTTTAAAAGTGACGCCAAAAATATCTAAGTAAACCGCCTTTCCAAGTCCCCTTCCTTTTGGGGAAAAATGTACTATGCCAACTCAACTACTCAAGTTTCTTTGGCAGATAACAGTACCTTTTAGCTTAATTACGGGGAGCATTATTGTTGTGGAAAGAACATGTTGAAGTCCTACCCCCTGGAAATTGTGAATGTGACTATATTTGAAAAACAGGGTCTTTGCAGATTCAATCAAGTGAAGATTGAGGTCATATGCATATCAGGATACGCCCTAAATCCAACCACTGGTGTCCTTATAATAAGAGACACACAGGAGAATGCCATACAACAACTGAGAAGGACTGAGTTACGAGCCAAGGAATGCCAACGACTGTGGTGAACCATCAGAAGCTAGAAGAGGCAAAGAAGGATTCTTCCCTAGAGCCTTCAAAAGGAATACAGCCCTGCTGTTACCCTGATTTTGAACTTCTAGCCTCCAATCTACGAGAGAATAAATTTCTGTTGTTTAAAGCCACCCAATTGTGGTAATTTGTTACTACAGCCCAAAGAAACTAATCATCATCTACATATATCTTTATGGGTCCTTCACAAAATGATTAGAAAGCAAAATGAGAAGTCATACCTCTCGAAGAATGGCATTGCCATCGTTGGTCATCACAATACCTCCCATTGGGTCCAAAAGCATCTAGGACAAAAGCAAAAGTTGTATTTAAGTGTTCCAGATAACAGAAAGGGAAAAATCTGTAGTCAAGAGTTTCAGTGAGATAAGCCTACCTTCATCATGGACTTGGGTCCCAAACATGTTCGGATGATATCTGCAATAGTCTATCGGAAAGAATATGTAAAACATGTAAGTGCAGATCAAAGGATGGTGAGTGTGTATATTAAGGGAAGGGGCATGAGTAATCCCGAGTCAGTGTTTTAACAACTATACCTCTAAAGTAGGGTTGGAACCCACTTTAGATATAGCAAACCATGTGGCTAGATTCTGTTGTTTTTCCCCTTTGGGGATGCTTTCAGGGTAGATGTAGAAAGAAAAACCTTTCACAAGAAAAAAGGCGGCACACACCCCAGAGCTTCAATTTCCCAGCAGTCCAGGTAACTGGAAGTCCATGTCTTAGTATTTCTTTCCATGATAGCAGCCTCCACACCATGCTAAATCAAATCTAGGGCTATTTCATTCTTTCACTAAAAATATATTTACTGAATACCTATCCAGGATCTACAGGGGGCACTAGGAATACAAAAGGGAAACAGTTCTTCCCCTCAAGTAACTCTGTTTAGTATAGAAGACAAACACAAACAGAATACTGTAAAACAATATACAGCAAGAGAATTATACACAAGTTAACATGAAAAGACTATTAGGCCTCTCTCTCAGAGGAATCCTTCTCTCTACCACCATCAGGAAAACGTCCTGAAAGAAGGGAAGTCAACTATTCCTCTCCCTAATTGCAAAGAAACATAGAAATACTAGGAAAGGCAGCTGGAGGCAAACTATTATACTTTAAACAACTTAAAGATATGCTACCTTAGCAGCATTGATGTTTCCAGATTGAACTTTTCTTCCAGATTCACGCTTTGTGTTCTGGCCTAAAACAGGTAAGAAAAAAAGGCAATAGCCAAGGATCACTCCACCATGTATTAGCTATTTATTCCCCGACCTTTGAAAAGAAACACACAGGTATATACATTGACCAAAGCTTCTCAAATTGAGCACTTTAAATATGTGCGGCTTACTGTATGTCAATTACACCTCAAAAAATTGTTAAAAAGTAAACATATGTACTTATGGCTACTTCTTTATTTACCTCAACTCCTGGTATACTAAGAAACAACCCACACAGCTTTGACTTTGGAATTCTGGTCACTTTCCCTCTAACCAAACATTCATGTATTTACAACAAAGATTCATAACCTGAAGTCCATGAACGGGCCTCACTGGGATAGTGAACTCCCTGAGATTATACCATACAACGGGAGATACTGCATTTTTGTCTGGGAAGAGGATCTACAGCTATCATCAGATTCTTAAAGGGCTGATGACCCTAAAAAACCATCAATCACTACTTTATGTAAAAAGGGAAAGTTTGGGGGTTCATATTTTCCTACTTGGATAGGGGGAATCGTACTCTGACAGTTCCAGCATAATTACTCATAGTGCCCCCACAATATGCTGGGGAATGAGAACACACTCTCAAAAGCGTCCCAATTTGTAAGACAGTCACTTCATGCTTGGATATGGTAAGAATGCCTCAGTAACCGATTTACCATCAGTAATAGCTGACTATGTATTTTAATAAGGAGCCTCATCAGTTATAGCCAGTAATGCCCGGGATTAATGTAGACCTGAAAAGGGCTTCACAATGCACCACTCACTCCAGGGCCCTCTCAATGGAGACAAGCCAGTGGTGATAACGAAAGGAACAAAGTGCTTATTTCCCTCCTCTCCAAATTACACATTCCCTACAATTTCAATCCGTAAATTTTTTCAATCCAGTCCCATCACATCTCAACACTCACAACTCTCAGGATTTAGATTTCTATTTTACACAGTGGTAAAAAAAATCTTGCATTGACCTTTCCGATGGATTCATCAGAAATACTGTTTTTTCTGGGGTAAGAGAATTTTTCCCTGAAAAGTTATCTTCCAGGTATAGAGAAAAACGGGCAACACCTGAACAACATGCTGTACACAGAGGATTGTAAGGAAGGGAAATGGCTAGTCGGGCATCTTAGGTGGTCTTGCAGATGGGGTACAGAAGTTACGCACAGAATCGAAACATACTCTGGAAGACAAAGGAGGTGGTACTCACTAGTCAAAAAGAAATGAGAGATGTTCTCGACTACTAAAGAGAACCAGTGGATAAATTTGGGGAAACTCAGCAGGTCAGTGGGAGAGATTACAACGCAGGGGACACTGAGGGACATCTAGGACCAGTAAGAGAAGCAGGGTCACTTCAGGAACAGGGGTTGCTGAACGGAAATTCAAGAGGACTGTTACCGAAAAAAGTGACCAAGGATTCCACTCGCTGTTCGCCAGATCCTCTTTGAAGCAGTTTACCTACTCATCTCATTTAATCCTCACAATTCTACGAGGAAATACCGTTAGCCCCAATTATCAAGATGGAAACGCTCAAATCAAGCAATTTGTCCGAGGCCTCACCGCTACCAGGGGATGGGCCAAGGTTATAAAGCTAGGCCGGACTGAAAAGTCATTATTCATTCATCTACACACTGGAAGTCACGCCGGGAAAGGTGGAGGGGCGGGGGAGGGGGTGAAGAACGCAGTGCCGAGCGGGAAGGGGCTTCTCGGGGCCGGTGCCCGCAAAGACAAAGGCGGCGGCGAGGGGAGGTCAGTTTGCGTTTGTGGAGACAGCGGAATAGGTCAAGTGAAGCGAGGACAGCCGGAGAGAGGGCTTCCAAAATGAACCACGACTGGAAGGCTCAGTGGCCGGAGCAGGGCGGGAATGGGCTGGGGCAACACTGTAAAGTGTGGACCGAAGGGGCGAAAAGGGAATCCCTTCCCCGACTTCCCCACAACTCACTGAGCACGAGAACGGGACGATGGCCCATCATGGCGGCGCGATGCAGAGCCGGGTACCCTCAGCTGGGATAACCGGCAGAACCTTCTGGAGAGAACCCTAGCAAAAAGACCAGAAAGCGCTGCCTCCTCAGGGCTTACACCTAAACCCACTACCCTCAGCGTCGCCGCCAATCACCGTATCCATCTCATTGACCGGCACGAAAACAGGCCAATTGACATCCTTAGACCCGCCCCCTACGCAAGAACGGCAGGGCAAGCTAGATAGAGAGAGCGCGATGATGGAAGTGGGAGGGCACAGGCGCTTGCGCAGTAGCGTGGCCGCTCCCGGCCGCGTGCAGCGCGATCCTCGGCGCAAGCGCCTAGGCGCCGGCAGTTGGACGGCACGCTACTGCGCATGTGTTTCAACTACAAGGGTGGGCGCTGGGGTTGAGACTTTCGATTGACACCGCAGGTGAAGTCTTTAAGGCTGTGCTGCGCCTCAGCCCTTCTCGGGCCGCGAAGATCAAGAAGGGTGTGACGGTTTCCACTCTTTCGTTCCAGTCTTAGCACCGGGGAGGAATAGAGGGGTGGGACTTCGACCGGCAGTTAAAGGAAGACCTGGCTGGTTTGATGCAGGGTGAAGTGGGAGTTGTAGTCCTATCCGGCTGAGCTGGGCGGTAACAATCCTTCTGGGCACGCTGGGAGTTGTGGTTTATTGCCTCTGGACTCCTTGCTGTGAATGGACCTTTCCCTTCTTGGGCAAATGCTTTTTGTTGAGGCTGTGAGCGGTACCGGAGGGGGATGGCTTACTTTTTCCCCGAGTTATCCTATCGAAAACATTTTGTCAAGTATTCTCTTTAGTGCTTAGAGATTTTCTTTCTCCACGCCTATTCCCTCCCCTGCCCTCCTTCTCCGCTCAACTCCTAGTCCGTTAGAGATGATGGGGAGCCAGAGTTTTTAAATTACCTTACGGGACAGGAAAAGGGCTGATACTGCAGAAATTAAACGTGGAGAGAACACAGAGAATAATTGCTCGTTCGCAGAAGATTCAAGGTTTGGGTTTGGTTAAATTACTATTTTTTCCACTAAAAAAGGAAGCAATAGTAATAGATAACAGCTGTTTTACTAACTAGTGAAGGCACCGTGAGAGCACAGACAATTCAAGAAGAGTCACTTATATTTGGCCATGAAATAGAAGAGTACACCCTTTCACACTTTTTCCTCCCAAAATTGGAACAGCCTGAGATCTTCTGGAGAGAACTTATGAAATTGTCAATAGTAAGGTAATAGCATAGGTTGTTGATCCTGTAATGCTATGATTCTTTCCCAGGCACCACACCTGTAGGTGTTCAGATGGAGCAGCAGACTACTCATCCTGCTAACAGAAGAGGTGTGTCAGAAGGCCTGCTTCCTTTCCCTTAAAACCAGACCTCCTTAATGGCTTAGCATTTGGGAAAATGATTCTAGTTGTATGTATGTTTTTTCCTTTTGCTTAGTTAATTGAAAGGTATTTGTATTTTTTCTGCATTTCCCACTAAATGGGAACATTGCTGTATTCCCAGTGACTAGAACCGGATCTGTTAAATAATAGATGCCCAATAATTATATGTTGAATGAATATTATTATTCTTCCTTTATATCTCCTCTTAATACTTAGAACAAGGCTGTGTACAGGGATCCCAGAAGACATAGTGTTGGCTAGAGTGAACTCAGTTTGAGCTGGACGGTCCCATTGGTGGCCAGGGAAATGCCTGAGGCCATCTGAATCCAGAGCCTATCCACTTAACTGTAGTGGAGTAGATTACTTTATCTGAGAGGCCTACTGTGTCTTAGCTTGCACAGAAATGAACTAGCTCTTTTCACAGAGTATACTGTGCAGTGATAAAGAGCATGACTTTGGATTCTACAGGGCTGAATGTCATTCCAGCACTGCCACATACTAATTGTGGAATTTTGAGGAAATTTCCTACCTTAAGTTTTTTCAAATATGTGGATAAAGCTACCTACTTCAAAGAGTTATTTGTGAGAAATATATATGATAATGTACGTAAAGCACCTTTTATTATTATTTTCTCTGTCCTGCCTCCTTTTGCTGCTCCTCAACCTCATCTTCTGTTATACATTCTCTAGTCAGCAATATGGTTCCTTAGTATGAATTGCCTGTAAAGTATTCTTCAAACCTTACAAACCAGTAGAAAATGCATCGTTATATACCTAGGAAGGGCTGAAATTATTTAGAAGTGCGTTTGTATGGAAATTAACAAATTTTTCAAATGGTGAGAAGAATCTTGAGACCTGAGTTTCAGTTTCTATTTTCTTACCACTCTGCATGAGCCATCAAATGACTGATGACTTTGAAGCAGGAGGGAGGAGAAGATAGAGGCTCTACAGCAGGGTTTGGAAAATCCACAAACCCAGAGCAAAAAATGGATTTCCTTCACCAAGCATAACTGACAGGGAATAGAACAGATTTCAATTTTCATAGGCTCAGTGACTTTCCAGACAGAAAGCACCTCAGCCTAGAACTCACGTATGAGCACTTCTTCATCTTGGCAGGCCGTTCCTCTGTTGTACTCTGAGTAAAGGACGAGAGTGAGACATCTTCCTTCATACAACCTCCTTGTCATACCTCTGCCCCAGGCTTGTTTTTGGTGAAGAGGCCCTCTCTTTGTCTTCATCCTTCAAATGCCAGCTGAGACTGGGACACTTCCTCGGAACATGTGCCAGCTCCACAGACTAGGTTAGGTGCTCTTAGAGCATTTAAGGGGTGTAATAATGTGCATGCTTATCATTCAATGCCTATCTACACTGCAGTGCTGTCAGTTCCATGACAATAGTGACCACATCTGTTTAGCTCACTGTGATATTGTCAGTGGCTGACACATTCCAGGCACTTAGCTCTCTCTTATCTGTATGAATGAATGAATGAAGGAATTCAACTTTTCTATCCTTTTTTGATCTCATTATGACATTAAATTATAGACTCCCCACTGTTGCAAGCCCTTTAATTCTTTCATGGTCCCAGCTCTTCTGCGTTTCCACCCATTGCTCCTCTGTCAACTTTGCCACTTCCTTTTCATCTTCCAAACTCCTGAGGAGTTCCCCCAAGATCTAATTTTCACTCTCAGTTTTTCAGTTTGGAGGGCTAATTTATTTTTGCAGCTCCTTCATCACCTCTTTGTGGCTAGCCTGGCAGTTTGACCTTTCACCTGAGCTCAGTGCTATCTCTCTGGCTGTTTTTCTAGGCATTTCTATTTGGTATTCCTAATCTCTTGTCAGATTCAATGTCCAAAATGTGATTTATGTTAAAATGAGGAAATCCCAATTCAGACTCCTTTGAGTAAAAAGGAAATTCAGAGGCTTGTGCAGTCGGGAGGGATGCTGATACAGTCACAGCATAGGAAGAAGAGCTGCAAAAACCAGGGCTGTAGCGACTGGAATTGGGGATTCCGTGCTTGTGAGTATCTGTCCATTTATCCATCTCTCTCCTACGTTCTGTCCTGTCTCCAATTTCTTGCTTTTATCTTATTCTCATGGCATGCTGGCCAAATTCAGTAGCTTTCATTGGCCCCAATTTTACATTTTCCCAACATGGCAAATGAGAAGAAAGCAAGCTGCTTTGACACAGAATCCATATATCCATCCCAGGGGATGACTCTGGTCCAACTTGCCTCCTGTGCTTACCCCTTGGACCAGTCGCAATTGTCAAGGCAGACAGCATACCATGATTGGCCTGTATTGGGTCACATGCCCGTTCCTGTTGGGGAGAGCGGCCTGGGGCAGTCCCACCAGTATGGCGTGGAGTCTGGGGAAGGAATAGCTTCCCAGAGGAAGGTTTGCTCAGTAGACAAAAATAGCATCTGTCTTCTGTAGGACTCATCATCTTCTCCCTACAGATCAATTTTTTCTTCTAGCTTAACTATTTCTGACAAAGGTATTCCATTTTCCCATTTAAGAACTTCTTCCATGTCCATCCCATTTTAATACCTATAGATTAATTAAAATACAGTTATATTTTCTAATCCTAAAAGGCTCAATGGCTTTCCATTGTATTCAAGAGAAAGTCTAAAGTCTCAGATTTGCTATTGTGAAGAGTCTTCTCTGGTCCATCCTACCTTCCCACTCTCCCTGCTCTTAATTCTGGCCATCCCAGCATTCCTCATCTTTCCAGAGATATATTGGCTTCCTTGCATTTGCTTTTGCTATCCTTTTTTCTCCCACTTGAAGTATCTTTTCCACTCATTGAAAGCTTCCTGTTTTCAAGGTCCAATAAATATCCTCCACCTGCCTGGAGTCTTCTCTGACTATTGTACTCATATTGATCTCTTCCCCTCTTTTCAAAAACAATCATTTTTACATCTAATCATATGCTTAGTATAGCTAAAAAATAAAAGGCCTTATTTTCACCCCAGACTGTCAGACTCATTGTTTATGTCCTTGTGTTGTTATATCACCATTTCGTCAGTGACTGATTTGTCTCCCTAACCAGATGTTAAGCACCTAAGGAACCATGTCTTAGATGTCTTGTGTTTGCCCCAGTGTCTAGTACAGTAGTCAGCATGTAGCGCCTATCAATAAGAACTTGTAAAACATAAGCAGATTAGATTTTAGCTTATCCCATCCCTGCTTAGTTTCCCTTAGTCCCACTATGGTTTCTTTTTTGTCTCTTTTATACAACTTTCTTTGAAGCTATTCAGGGCGGGGCCTCGGCACCTGCGTTCATAGACCAGTGCAGGGATCTAATGAGAAAGGCTATCCCTTGTTGCAATGAGCTCTGATTAGTTGCCTCTGATTTTGTTTCAGCCAAAGAGGAAGGTAATGCAGTGCCTCTTTGTCAAGCCAAACCCTCCCCCAGCTTTATTAATCTTCAAGCAAGTTCCCCACCAGCCACTCTCCTGAACATCCAGACAACAAAGCTGCGTTCACGTAAGGATGCAGGGAGGGTTTCCCAGGTGGATGCAGCAGCTGCGCCCGGCAGCAGGGGTTGGGGTGTGAGGGGGGGTTGCATGGAGGAGGTGGCCTGAGGCTTCTCCTGTTGATCTGGTGCCAACTCTGGGTCAAGCCACCTCTAGATTTTTCATTGGTAGCTTGTTGATTATTCAGTTCTACTGATTTCTTTTAATTCTCGATTCTACCAATTTTTTTTGTTTCCTTGGTTATTAGCACCTTTACTAGACTAGGCAGGACTGAAGTGAAAATTTTATTGCTTGTTAGTACTGTTAGTTAAAAAGTGGCCAGGGAAGGAAATAGTAACTATTAGGTCAGTTTCTTTGAAGTTCAGTTATCCATCCTCCCAAGGGGAAATCAGTGGGTATTTAGCATGCCTGTGGGAGCCTACCAGGGCACTAGACAGTCATGACCCCTGTTTTTGAGGACCTCAGATTTTAGCAAAGAAGTCAAAACCAAGAAATACACAAACAATAGATAATATAACTACCAAGGTTAACTAAGAGCTGGCTCCGTATAATGTAGTTGAAAACATTAGGGAAAAAAATGGGCTGATGCAGCAAGACTGGTTGAAGTTAGACAACAGGAAGAACTTCAGGTCACTGCTAATGAGATACTATGTCAGGTAAGAGAAGAAGGCTGAGGCATCCCTTGCGCTCTTGAAAGGGGTGTTAGGCCTCACTCCCAGACCGTTTCGTTCACTCATCAAATATTTGTTGAACATTTTGCACCAGGTACTCTTCTAGGTGCTGAGGATACAGCAGTGAACAAATGAGACAAAAATCCCTGCCTTCCTGGAGCTTACATTCTAGAAGAGGGACTTAAATTAAATAAATAATTACAAAATATGCCACATGGTCGTAAGTACTATGAGGAAAATAAAGTCAGGGAGAGGGGTAATAAGGTCCAGCGATTGGTTTCAAATTGAAATAGGGTGGCCAGGTAGGCCTCACTGAGAAGATGACAGCTGAGCAAAGGTGTATCTGGGTTGAGTTGTGCCTGGAAAGATTAGAGGGGTCATTTTGTTAGAGCCCTTCCCACCTTGGCACAATTACAAACATCTCTCTTTTGTCCCCTTTACACCTCCATTGCTCTTCCTTCAGGAGTTAACCAGAAGTCCAAGGAATGCCTAGGACTCCTAGAATGTATGTATGCCAATCTCCAGCTTCAGACCCAGCTTGCCCAACAGCAGATGGCTATTTTGGAAAATTTACAAGCATCCATGACACAGCTGGCTACTGGTGGGGGGGAAAGCAAGAACTCTTCTCTCCCAGCCTTAGCTCACAATCTCCTGTTAAATCACCTGCCCCAGTTCAGTAAATGAATTGTGGAACAAAGTTATTGTGTATGTTTCTTCCCTCTCTCTTCCCAATTCAACCCTTGGTGGAATTTAGGCATATAACCTACAAATGGTTGGTTAGTTCACAAGTTCATAATAAGTGTTCATTGAGTGCAAAGCACTGCATAAAGCACTTGGGGACACATATTACAGAAGAGACAGTTTTGAGGGATTTCCTGTCTAACAAGACAAATAAGACACATAATTCCTTGCAAAATTTAGTGGTACTCTAAGGGGGAATGGAGGTTGAGACATAGAAGTTACTAGGATACAAGTGGACCAATCTTAGAATCTTGCTGGAGGAAGTGGCCGCATGAGGCCACCTGATGGAGGGGTAGGATGGGGTGGCATGGCTAGATGAAGTAATATAGTTCCATGCCAGCTGGGAAGCTTGGACAAAGACCTAGAGATAGGAGAATGAGTCATCAGAAATTAGGAGAAGAGGTTTTCCCCCCCAAGAATATAGGCTATGAAGTAGAGTATAGAGCAGCTGAGAACAGACAAGGCAGCTTTCCCTGGGGAATTTTTCTGCTAGCAGCCATTAGAGGCTCTTATTTTACGTGAAGCACCGGAGAGCCATTGGAAGCTTTCAGACAGCAATGAAGCACACATAAAATAGTAGAAACACCACAGGCAAAATATTTTGGGGTGGAGGGAGAATGAAAGTTGAGAGAGACCTGCATAAATTAATAATAGTAATTTGATGTGAAACTCCTATGGTCTAGATAAAGAGTTTAGAAATGAAGACAGGTAGTAAGTCTGAGCTATATTGCAGAGAAGGACTAGTCTTCAGCTTGAAACACCAAGAGACAGCATCCTGAAATTTCTAAGGTGGGAAGTCACATTAACTTTAATGAGAATTCAAGTCCAACCATACATTTTCAGTGTTTGAGAAGAGGACAATTGAGATTGGCTTAGCCGTTAGAACCATGTTAGGTCACTGCTTTCTCTTGCAGGTGTATTGGCAAATTACTCTCAAGACTGGGTCCTCTTTCCACAGAGGCCTTATTTTCCTGTGGAATGTGTAGAAGATGAAAAGAGAGTTAGGCTTAAATACAAAGATGAGGAGGAAATGAGAAAGCAGTGATTGAGAAGAAGACTTCATATTGGCCTTCAAATCTTTGAAGAGTTTTTCAGAGATTTCTTCTTTATTCTGTTCTATTAAAGAGGACAGAATGAGAATAAGGCAGACGTGAAACTTGAGGAATTGGGGTTTGGCATTCAGAAAAAATTCTGATTAAGCTACTGTCCATAGAGAAAGAGAAGGATGTAATCAAAATAATTTCAGAAAGAGAGAGACCTTGATATTTGTGGATAAGTTTGGACCTAACTGTGCTTGGGTGCAAGGGTAAGGGTAAGTTATGTCTGGAAGTTTGTTGCAGTTTCATCATCCCATTATTCTCATCAAAATGCAGCTTTTGAATAAAATCTGAATATGCCCCCATCTTCTCTTAGCTAGTGATCTCTCCATTCATACTGAAGATTTAAGTCATGCTCAGTGGAGAGATAATCCTTGTTCATGGATAGGAAGATTAAATATTGTTAAAATGTCAGTTCTTCCCAACTTGATCTATAGATTCAACACAGTCCCAATCAAAATCCCAGCAAATTACTTTGTTGATATTGACAAACTGACTCTAAAGTTTATATGGAGAGGCAAAAGACCCAGATTAGCCAACGCAGTGTTGAAGAAGATCAACAACAACAAAGTTGGAGGACTGATGCTACCCAACTTCAAGATTTAATATAAAGCTACTCTAATGAAGACAGTGTGGTATTGGTGAAAGAATAGACATAGATAAATGGAACAGAATAGAGAGCCCAGAAATAGATCCACATAAATATAGCCAACTGATCTTTGACAAAAGAGTAAAGGCAATCCAGTGGAGAAAGGATAGTTGTTTCAATAAATAGTGTTGGAACAACTGGACATCCACTTGCATAAAAGCAAATCTAGACGCTGACCTTATGCTTTTCACAGAAAGTCATGCTTAGTGAAAAGGGCTTGAAACAGTGATCAACTCAGTAGCAATGAATCCCCCTAGTGCACAGATTATAGTCTCTATGGGCCATTTTTTCAATAAAAGGAAGCAGGGATCCTTCAAGTAATAGCTGTTTCCAGGTGTCAGGCAGGAAAAATACAAGGTGAGCCTAGAACATCTTATTCTATCAGGTAGAAAGAAGCTGTCAAAGCCTGCTAGGATAGTGTCAAAAGAACAGTGTCAGTAGTCAATCTGAATAAGGCATACTTTAATTATAAAAACATTTCGGTCGGTGCCGGCCCTGTGGCTGAGTGGTTAAGTTCGCAGGCTCTGCTTCGATGGCCTAGGGTTTCACCGGTTCAGATCCTGGGCGCGGACATGGCACCGCTCATCAGGCCATGCTGGGACAGCATCCCACATAGCACAACCAGAAGGATCTACAACTGGACTATACCACTATGTACTGGGCAGCTTTTGGGGGAAGAAGAGGAAAAAGAAAAGATTGGCAACAGATGTTAGCTCAGGTGCCAATCTTCAAAAAAACTATTTCAGATATACAATGGAATACTACTCAGCCAGAAAAAAAAGACAAAATCATCCCATTTGCAACAACATGGATGCACCTGGAGGGAATATGCTAAGCGAAATAAGCCAGACTGAGAAAGACAAACACCAGATGATTTCACTTATATGTGGAATATAAACAAGCACATGGACAAAGAAAACAGTTAAGTGGTTACCAGGGGAAAGGGGGTGGGGGGTGAGCACAAGTGGTGAAGGGGAGCACCTATGTAGGGACAGACAAGAAATAATGTACAACTGAAATTTCACAATGATGTAAAAACTATTATGAACTCAAATTAAAAAAACTATTTCGGTGAAAGTAATGTTTGGAAAAATGTATACCATGCTAACAGTAAGCAGAGGAAGGCTGGAGTGGCTATAGGAATATCAGACAGAGTTGACTTCAAGACAAAGTGGACTGCCAGAGATGAAGAGGGGCGTTTCATAATGATAGAAAGGTCGGGATAAACTTTACATTCATACCATGGGGTACGACTTAGCAATGGAAAGGAACAAACTACTGATACATGCAACAATGTGAATGGATCTCGAAAACATTACACTGAGTGAAAGAAGGTTCACACAAAAGAATACACGTTGTACCATTCAATTTATTTGAGGCTCTAGAACATGCAGTATTAATGTATGGTACAAAAAAAACAAAAACAATGTTGCCCACAGGGATGGAGTGGGAATGAGGATTGACTGGGAAGGACATAGGAACTTTCTGGGTTGATGGTTCTGTATTTTGACATAGGAGTTTGGGTTACACGGGTGTATGCATTTGTCAAAACTCACCACATGGTAACACTTAAGATTTGTGCATGTCATTGGATATAAATTTTACCTTAAAAAGAAACTATAAATAAAGATTGAACTCTAGTTAATAATACCCATACAGAGGGTTTAGAGGTGAGGTATCCTGATGTCTGCTACTCACTCTGAAATGCATCAAAAAAATAAAATGGTTCAATGGAAGGATGGCTAGATAGTTATATAACAAAGCAAATAGAATGAAATGTTATTATAGAATTTAGATAGTGTGTATCTATGAATTTTCACTGGAAAAAAATCAACTTTTATGTACCTTTAAAAATTTTCGTAATAAAATGTTGAAAATAAGAGGCCTTATATTTAGAGATACATATAAACATATACAGATGATGTCTGGGGTTTGCCTCAAATAACCTGGGTGAAGGGGACTGGTTTGGAGTATGAGTGAAATACAATTGGTCATAGATGGTTAATTGTTTTGTCTGGTGTTAGATACAGCAGAATCATTGCACTGTTCTATTTTTTATATGTTTGGAAATTTCCATAATAAAGGATTTTTTTTAAAAATTACGGACATTTAAAAAGCTTAAAACAACACAGAAGATAGAAAATAAAAGAGCATAACAGCAAAAGTCTCTCCTAAAACCCTAGGCCTTCTCCCCAAAGAAAACTGCTGTTGACCATTTCCTTTATTTTTTAATTTTTAGTTTTTTATTGCAGTAACATTGGATTATGACATTATGTAACTTTCAGGTGTACAGCGTAATATATTTCGACTCCTGTGTAGATTGTATCACGTTCACCACCCAAAGACTAATTACCATCCATCACCACGAGTGTGCCTAATCGCCTCTTTCACCCTCCTCCCTCCCCGCTTATTCTCTGGTAATCACCAATCCAATCTCCGTTGCTATGTGTTTGTCGTCGTTTTTATCTTCTACTTATGAGTGAGATCATACGGTATTTGCCTTTCTCCCTCTGACTTATTTCACTTAGCATAATACCCTCAAGGTCCATCCATGTTGTCACAAATGGCCAGATTTCCTCATTTCTTATGGCTGAGTAGTATTCCATTGTGTATATATACCACATCTTCTTTATCCATTCGTCCCTTGATGGGCAGGCACCTAGGTTGCTTCCAAGTCTTGGCTATTGTGAATAACGCTGTGATGAACATAAGGGTGTGTGTATCTTTATGCATTTGTGTTTTCAAGTTCTTTGGATAAATACCCAGGAGTGGAATAGCTGGATAATATGGTAGATCTATTCTTAATTTTGTGAGGATACTCTGTACTCTTTTCCATAGTGGCTGCACCAGTTTGCACTCCCACCAGCTGGGTACAAGGGTTCCCTTCTCTTCACATCCTCTCCAACACTGTTTCCTGTCTTGTTAATTACAGCCATTCTAACCAGAGTGAGGTGATACGTCATTGTAGTTTTGATTTGCATTTCCCTGATAGCTAATGATGTTGAACATCTTTTCATGTGCCTGTTGGCCATCTGCGTGTCTTCTTTGGCGAAATCTCTGTTCAGATCTTTTGCCCACTTTTTAACTGGGTTATTGGTTTTTTTGTTGTTGAGACGTATGTTCTTTGTATATTTTGAATATTAACCCCTTATCTGATATATGATTTGCAAATATCTTCTCCCACTTGTTAGGTTGTCTTTTCATTTTGTTGATGGCTTCCTTTGCTGTGCAGAAGCTTTTTAGTTTGATCTAGTCCCATTTGTTTATTTTTTCTTTTGTTTCCTTTGCCCAGTCAGACGTGGTACTTGAAAATATGCTAAGACCCATGTTGAAGAGTGTACTGCCTATGTTTTCTTCTAGAAGTTTCATGGTTTCAGGTCTTGCATTCAATCCATTTTGAGTTGATTTTTGTGCATGGTGTAAGATAATGGTCTACTTTCATTCTTTTGCATGTAGCTCTCCAGTTTTCCCATCACCATTTATTGAAGAGATTCTCCTTTTTCCATTGTATGTTCTTAGCTCCCCTGTTGAAAATTAGCTGTCCATAAATGTGTGGGTTTATTTCTGGGCTCTTGATTCTGTTCCATTGATCTGTGTGCCTGTTTTTGTGCCAGTACCATGCTGTTTTGGTTACTATAGTTTTGTAGTATATTTTAAAATCAGGGAGTGTGATACCTCTAACTTTGTTCTTTTTCCTCAGGATTCCTCTGGCTATTCAGGGTCTTTTGTTGTTCCTATTGAGCATTTCCTAATATTCCAGAAAGTAATATATCTATACCAGCATATAGATTTGAATTGAATATATGTTTATTTATATCCACTTTTCTAATTTACACAAATAGTGGTATTAATTTTCTATTGCTGCTGTAACAAATTGCAACAAACCTAGTGGCTTAAAACAACCCAAATTTATTATCTTACAGTTCTGTAGGTCAGAAGTCCAACACAGGTCTCCCTGTTCTAAAATCAGGGTGTCAGTAGGGCTGTGTTCCTTTTTGGAGGCTCTGGGAAAGAACCCGTTTCCTTGCTGTGAGATAATAGAAAATATACATATTGGTCTCTACCCCCCTGGTTCCTGGGGGGGAACCTAAAACCCTTGTAAATTCCTAGATGATAAGAACACCAGGAGCATCTCTTGTTCTAATGAGGCAGCTGTGGGTGGGCTCTTGAATGGCTCCTGCATGAGGGCTGGTCACCAGGAAGACCAAGTCATGATTAGAAGCTTGGGATTTTCATCTCCACCCCCACCCCATCCTCCAGAGAGGGCAGAGGAGCTGGAAATTTGAGTTAATAATTGGTCATGCCTACATGAGGAAGCCTCCATATCCCAATCATGTGGGATTCAGAGAGCCACCAGGCTGGCAAACACAATACTGGGAGGGTGACACGCCTCGGCTCCACAGGGACAGAAGCTCCTGTGCTCTGGATCCTGCCAAACTTTACCCTATGTGCATGCTCATCTAGCTGTTCACTTTGTCTTTTATCATATCCTTTAATAAAATGGTAAACTTGAGTAACCATTTCCCTGAGCTCCGTGAGCTGCTCTAGGAAATTAATCGAAGCCCAGGTGACAACCTGGGCTTGTGACTGGTGTCTGAAGTGGGAGGGGGGCAGTGTTATGGGGCTGAGCCCTTAACCTATGGGATCTGATGCTAACTCCGGGTAGATAGCGTCAGGATTGAGTTGTATTCTTGGACACCCTGCTGGTGTCCGAGAATTGCTTGTTGATATGGGGGGAAACTTCCATACATCTGGTGACCACGTGTGTCAGAAGTGAAGTGTTTTGTGTGAGTAGTAAAGTAGACTCACAGGGAAGAGACTCATAGTAGGGAAGAACTGGGTTTTTCCCCACACAGGAGGAGGAAAACTGGTTTTTTCCCCTTTTTACTTACCTTTTCCAGCTTCTGGAGAACTACTTCCTCCATCTTCAAAGCCGACAATGCTGCATCTCTGCCCATCTCTCCCTCTGATTCTCCTCTTCGCCTCCCACTTCTACTTCTAAGGACTCTTGTGATTACATTGGGCCCATCCAGGTAATCCAGGATAATCTCCCCTTTTTAAGCTCAGCCAATTAGCCACCTTAATTCCATCTGCAAACTTAATTCCCCTTTGCTACATAATTTAACCTGTTGACAAGTTCTGGGGATTGGACATGGAATCTTTGGGGGCCATTATTCTATCTACCACAGATGGTGTACTGTGCACATTATTCTGCACCTTGCTCTTTTCCACTTAGTATAACTTCGTGCTCATACATATCTGCATATACAGATTTACCAGGTTCTTTTAGATTGCCACATAGTATTTCATTGTAGAACATCACAGAATTTTGCTAGTTCCCTATTAATGGACTCTTACATTGCATCCAGTTTTTTACTGTTACAAGAAAAAATGCTGCAATAAACATCCTTGATTTGTAGGTAGAGGTACTTGTGACTGTAGGATGAATTTAGCAATGGAGTTGTTTATTTTGAAAATGAGATGTTTTACAGCATCACTGCATTCTCTATGATGAGGTAATCCTAAAAATGATAATGTTCCTTGTTCATATTTTATTCATTCATTCATTTACTGGGTGGCTCTCATGTGCCAGGCACTGATCTTGGAGCTGAGACTAGAGCAGTGGACAAAAAGAAAAAGTCTCTGCCTCATGGAGTTTTCATTTTGGCGCAGGGAGACTGACCACTATAAGAAAACAAGTGAATACATAGTAGGTCAGATGGCAATAAGAACTCTTAAAAAAATAGTGTGGTACAGTAGTTCTCAAAATGGGGCCAGGGACTCCTAAAGCTCTTTTAAGGAATCCTTAAGGTCAAACCTATTTTTGTAATAATACCAAGATGTTATTTGCCCTTGCTGTCATTCTTTCGTGAGTATACAGTGGATTTTTCCAGAGGCTACATGATATCACAACAGATTGGATGCAGAAGCAAATATGAAAATCCAGTCATTTTCTATTAAGACAGACATTAAAGAGGTTTGTAAAAATGTAAAATAGTACTCTTACTAATTTTGCTTTGGATAATATAGTTATTTTCTATTAAAAATATTTTATCTTAAGTCAGGGTTGCTATTGTTTTTAAATGAATACGTGAGTATTTTTAAATGTTCTAATTTCTCGCAAGGTAAATATTGAGAGATATGACCCACATAAAAAAAAGCTCTTTGGGGCCCTTGATTTTTAAGAGTGTAAAGGGGTCTTGAGACCCAAATGTGTGAAAACTATTGGTGTAGTGTAGTGGAGGGAGGGGGAAGATTGCTGGAGGCAGGGGAAGCCTTACTGACAAGATAGCATTTGAGCCAAGACCTGAAGGTAGAGATGGAATGAGCCGTGTAGGAGTAGAACATTCCAGACCAAGGGAGCAGAAAGTGCTATGAAGCGTGCCTGGAATTGTGGAAGAATAAAGAGGTCAAGATAGCTGCAATTATATGACTGCAAGGAACAGTGGAAGGAGACGAGATCAGAGAGGTGGTGGGGATCCCAGGTGATGCGTAGGGCATTGTGGGATATTTTAAGGATTTTGGCTTTTACACTGAGTGAAATGGGAAACCAGTAGAGCAATGGAGGATTGTAAGGAATGCTGATGTGGTCAGAAATGCTTTTTGACTGATGACTCTAGCTGCTGTGTTGAGAATGGATTGTATAAAGGCAAAGTAAGGTGAATGAGGCTATTATAACAGTCCAGGCCAGAGGGGGTGGTGGCTTGGACCAGGGTGGTAACCATGGAGGTGGTGAAAAATCTTTGGAGTCTGAATATATTTTGAAGGTATAGCTCTCAGGATTTGGTAACGGATGGAGATGATGTGTGAGAGAAAGAGAAGTTAAGGATGACTCCAGATTTTTGACCTGACCATCTGGAATGATAGAGTTTTCATTTATAAAATGGGGAAGCCTGTGGGAGGAATAGGTAGGGAGGGATACAGAAGCTAGGTTTTTGACTGTGTTAGGTTTGTGATGCCTGTTAGATATTTATTTAAATTTTTTTTGAGAAAGATTAGCCCTGAGCTAATATCTGTTGCCAATCTTCCTCTTTTTGCTGAGGAAGATTGGCCCTGAGCTATCATCTGTGCCCATCTTCCTCTACTTTATATGTGAGGTGCCTGCCACAGCATGGCTTGATAAGCGACGTGTTTGTCTGCACCTGGGATCTGAACCGGCAAACTCTGGGCCACCAAGTGGAGCATGTGAACTTAACTGCTATGTCACCAGGCCGGCCCCAGCCTGTTAGATATTTAAATAGAAATGTCTACCAGGCAGTTAAATACCTGACCCGAATTCAGTGGGGAGGCCTGGGGAAGAGATAAAAATTTGGTAGACATAATCAGTCTGTTGATGATATTGAAAGCCAAAAAACTAGAGGAGGTCACCTGGGGAATGAGGAGACAGAGACAGAGAAGTGAGGTCTTGGCAGCACAATGTCAAGAGTTCCATGAGAGGGACAAGTCCCCGCAGACTGTGCTCTCCCTGGCTTTGACTGGAAAGGCTAAGGTAGTGTTAGATGAAAATATGTTCAAGAATGAGAGAGCCAAATCACCTTCCTTTCACTGTGAGGAATATAATTTAATTACTGAAAAAAGTCACTTTAATTATTTTCCCAAAATTTCCACCAATAATTTCTTTCCCATACTTCCTTGTCTCTGATTTTCCAGTCTGTCTTCTTCCAGGCCCTTGACCAACCAGCCAAGCCATTCACCACTGCTGTCCAGAACTCCATGTATATTCCTACCTCGGGCCACTTCTCCTGCCATACAAAGGGAATGACTAGGTGTAGTGCTCAAGGCTCCTCCACCAGGAGGATTTCCCTTCACCACTGTCCTTGAAGGCCACCTCTGAACAAGGTTTTGATGCAGCAGCAGCCCATTTACAGCTAACACCAATATATCATGCTCTCCCACCGGTGGACCAGACTGAGGAGCTGTTTTTTAACTTTGATTTACAGAGAATTTGGAACATATACCATAAATGGAATAGTATATGAACTCCCATCTATCCATAATTTAGGCTTAACCATGCCCACTTCTGTCCCATTCATTTCCCCCTCTCAGGTTATTTTAAACAAGTTCTAGACATTATATAATTTCACTGTAAATATTTTAGTATGTATTGCTAAATATATATATATATTCTTTTTTTGCTGAGGAAGATTAGCCCTGAGCCAACATCTGTGCCAATCTTCCTCCACTTTATATGTGGGTCACCACCACGGCATGGCTGATGAGTGGTGTAGGTCTGTGCACGGGATCCAAACCTGTGAACCTGGGCCACTGAAGTAGAGTGCACCCAACCTAACCACTCTGCCATGGGGCTGGCCCCAAAAGAGAAGTATTTTTGAAAAATAATAACATCATTATTACACCTGAAAATAACAATAATACCTTAATATCAAATATCCAGGGAATGTTCAAAATCAGGCCTGAGTTTTTGTTCATCTGTCAGTGGGTCTTGGAAAGTTTCCCTTGAAGCCATAGATGTGAGTTGAGGGGAAAGCATTGGTGCAAAGGACATAGATGACATGGGAGGCTGGACCACCAGTTCATGTAATTAGCATGTGTCATTTGGATCTGCTCAGGCCTAGTCCCAAATATGCCATTTCCCCATCGTACAGTGGATTGCTGCTGTGCCCGCACAATCTTATGACTCAATGGATCTGATAATATCCAGTCAAGATGAGTAGCTCTGAACAAATAGTCACTTGATGTCCCCATAGTCAGGTGCTGAGTCTGTGCTCAAGCTCTGTAGCCCATTTTTCAAATGATGAGTCATTCTCTTCCATTGTAGGCAGAATTTTGCTCCAGAACCGTAAGAGTCTGTGCTACAGCTCTCCTATTGAGCTTTCTAGAGACTCTATACAACATCCCTATCCACTGTAGATACCTCTGGATTCATTGTATTTTTTTTTGTGTCATACGGCTTTAGTGGCAAGACAGCTTGAATCACAGCCTGAAACTGCTGTAGAGCTCCCTCTTGCTTTGAACCCCACTCAAAACTAATAAACTTCCTGGTCACCTAATAAATGATTTGGAGCAATACTCCCATGTGTGGTATATGTTGCCTCCAAAATCTAAAGAGTTCCCCAACCAGTATTCCTCTTAGTATGGAGGATACAAAATGTAACTATTTGTCCTTTACCTTAGAGGAGATGTTCTGCCATGTGCCTCAGATTATTGGATCCCTGAAAATTTCTTCAATGTGTCAGGAGCCTGGGTCTTCTAGTCTTGCTAAACTACTTGCCACTTCCTAACCGTCAAGTCCAATTAGTGAGTCATCAGTATAGTGGACTAGCATGATGTTGGGCAGAATGTCAAGACAATTGAGTTCCCTGCAGACTCTATCAGGTTAGAGAGCAGGAAAGTTAACATGACCTTGTGGTAAGACAGTGATTGTGTGCTGCTGTCCTTCCCATATAAAGGGAAATTGCTCTTAACCATCCTTACCAATAAGGATGGAGAAGAACACATTTACCAGACCAACAGTAGTCACATATCAAGTGCTAGAAGCTGGCCAGTACCACATTCAATATGGTAGCTATGATTGGCGCTACCATGTGGTTAAATATATGGTAACCCGTATGGTAACCCTTATGTTCCACAGCCTCCCCTTCATCCCAGGTTCACCCCCGTGTTCTCCCAGTTCCAGCTGATTTGTATTAACTAGGTCGTGCAATTCTTATGATGTGTAACTCTTTCCTCCTGGAGCAAGAACCGCATGTCTCCGCTTGAACTGTGTTGTTGCCTAACCCTAGTTATCTCCCTGGAAATAAAAAAGGGGTGAGCGGGATGGTACTGGGTAAGGACAAGCAACATATTTTGAGACATCTTTCTCATTTGAGTTCTTTGCAGGGTCTGCATGCAAAGGGAGGCTCCTTTCCTCTAGCAAGGGGAGGAGGGTTGCTTCTGCTGACCTGGAGTGTTCAGATGGACCTGGAGGTTCAAAATTCTCGGGTTCATGCAGCCAAATGTCTCATTCCAGGTCTTTGGGTCTTTTTTCCTATCAGGGTCCTGACTTTGATAAGGAGACCTATGGACACCGTGCATTCAGTCTCCTTTGCAGTTCTGCCTCCCTCAATGAGGCCCCATATCTGATTTTCAGCCCTGTCTGCCCTGCAACTTAGATGAGAGTCTCCGTAAACATTGCCATAGAGGCTCTCTGACTTTCACAGTATGCCTTGAATTGATATTTGGCTGACCTGAGCCTAGAATTTTTTTTCAAGGCTTGCAAAGCAACTAACAAAAGCCAGCCAATCCTTCTACTCACCATTGCTCCCATACTATTCAAGAGTCATAGCTATCACATATCCCAACCCTTCACCTTTTATCACATCCCAGTCCACCACAGGTGAGAATCTTAGTTCTTTGATGCTATCACACACCAAGCATTACCAGCAAAGGAGTCCTTTTTTGCTCTCTGACTAAAGAGGGATCTAGTTTCAAAATCCCACCTGACAGTCTTCATTCTAGTCTGGGACCACTTGTTTTAGCCAGGTTCTCCCAAAAGTGAAGGCGAAGTCAAATGTTTGCATGCAGGTAGGTTATTTGGGAATGTGATCTAGAAAGCGGGTGTGCAGAACAAGGGTTGTGGAACAGGGAAAAGGGGAAGGTGATATAAAGATGTGTCATTCAGTTGGCCACCACTGCAGGTGACTGGTGATCAGCCCATGACACCTTCTAAGAAGCCTCATGAAATGGGTCTCAGAACTGCCCACCAAGGGGGAATGAAAAGGAGAAAATTTCTCTGTTGGCTCCTGACCTCTACTGAATGAGAGTGGCCCCACTATTGTTACCTCCCTGTTGGAGTCAGTCTGGGCTGCTATAACAAAGTACCATAGACAGTGTGGCTTATAAATAACAAATTTATTTCTCACAGTTTTGGAGTGTGGAACTTTGAGATCAGGGTGTCAGCCTGATTGGGTTCTGGTGAGGGTCCTCTTCCAGCTTCAGACTGCCAACTTCTTGTATCCTCACATGATGAAAAGAGGGTGAGAGAGCTCTCTGGGGTCCTTTTTTTTTGCCTGAGGAAGATTGGCCCTGAGCTAACATCCATGCCAGTTTTCCTCCACTTTATGTGTGTGTCACTGCCTCAGCATGGCTGAGGAGTGATGGAGGTCCATGCCCGGGATCCCAACCCATGAACCTGGGCCACTGAAGTGGAGCACACCCAACTTAACCACTACACCATGCGGCCGGCCCCTCTGGGCTCCCTTTTGTTTATTTATTTATTCATTCATTGGTGAGGAAGGTTTGCCCGGAGCTAACATCTGTGCCAATCTTCCTCTATTTTGTATGTGGGATGCCTCCACAGCATGGCTGATGAGAGGAGTAGGTCTGCCCCTGGGATCCAAACCAGGGAACATGGGCCACCAGAGTGGAGCCCATGGAATTTTAACCACTCTGGCCACAGGGCCGGCCCCCTGGGGTCCCTTTTGAAGAGCACTAATAGGGGCCGGCTCCGTGGCTGAGTGGTTAAGATCCCGTGCTCCGCTGCAGCAGCCCAGGGTTCAGATCCTGGGCGTGGACATGGCACCGCTCGTCAGGCCACGTTGAGGCAGCATCCCACATCCCACAACTAGAGGGACCTGCAACTAAGATGTACAACTGTGTACGGGGGGGGGTTTGGGGAGATAAAGCAGAAAAAAAAAAAAAAAAGATTGGCAACAGTTGTTAGCCCAGGTGCCAATCTTTAAAAAAAAAAAAAAAGAGCACTAATACCATTCATGAGGGCTCCACCCTCACGACCTAATCACCTCCCAAATGCCCTCCCTCCTAATACCATCACAATGGGGGGTAGGGCTTCAACACGAATTTTGGGGGGACCACAAACATTCAGTCCATGTTACACATGCACGAGAATTCGTAGGTTCTTGCAAAGAAGTCCAGGGTAAGAAATGGGAGGTGCATAGTACAGATTCCAAAGTGAGACACGGTCAGGTTGTATCTGCACTAAGCTGGTTGAAGCTTGTATGAAATGGTCACCACAGCACTGGCTGGAGGAAGAGATAGGGCCCAGTGACTTTATAGAATAGGTGTCTGTTACAACATGTGATAGTGCCTTTGGGACATCCTAAGGGAACTGCACAGATGGGTATGGAAGAGGGAAGGTGGCTCGTGTGCCTGGGTGCGTTCCCCAGTGTCCTTCTCCTCCCGGCTTTCCCCTCCATGAGGCTGAGATTTCATTAATTCCTGTTCCTCTTCTTTCTTACCTAAATGTGTATCTTAGAGTTTCTAGGTTTTGCCATTCCTTCCTCTCCAAGCCTCTCTAGTTGCTCTAAGGCTGAGAGAAAGGCCTGGAGAAAAATGTCTGAGAGGAGCCTGAATCTCTCTATCAAGGGGATAGCAAGGTCCCACAGGTGACGACAGGAGGGCCCAAGAACCCGAGCAGTAGATTTCCTGAGACCAGCAGGTGATGGGTGCACCGGATTCAAGGCCCACTGTTTGCTGCCAAACTGAACACTTTCTGAAAAAGCCGGAAGATGGGTAGTTTGTTGTTTGAATTTTTCATGAGACTTTAATAAAGAGATCACAAAATGGTCTCATGGTTTCCGGTTTGACTGGTTTGTCCTCTAGGCATGTTAAGTCATGAACACACATTCTTGGTTAAGCTCTGTTCATTGTTTATTCTGTGTTGGGTACTTCATACACGGCATCTTAGAGTCACAACCGTCTGGTCAACACCCGCTACTGGTATCCTCATTTTAACAAATAGAGAATTTAAGGCTCAGAGAGATTCAGTAATTAGTTCCAGGTCATCCAGTTTGTTGGGGCAGAGATAGGATTTAAATCTGAGTCTGTTTGGCTCCAAAACCATGCTTTTTCCACTCTCCCATAAGTTCCTGCCTTAAGAGCCTAATCCTGAGTAGGGGGGAAGGAGTGGGTATCGGGGAGATTCCCCGAGGGGGTGAGGCAGCAGGAGAAGGGGCATTCAGAGCCAAGGGAATGGCCAGGGGGAGGCTCAGAGGCAGCAGAGGCTAGGTGCCCTGTGTCCAGGAAAGCGGACAGCCTCACCTGTCCAGGGACCGTGTGGACCCTCAGCCCCTTGACCCCAGGGTCACCATGGCAATGGGCTCACCCAGGTCTTGGAAGTCTTTTCCCTGGAACTGGCATGGCAGGGGCACTGCCTGTCTTTCTTTCTGAGAGGTGAGTGGGCTGTTTCCCAGGCGTACTCTCCTCCCTGACCGCCCACTCTCTCCACTCGAGCTGAATCTTCTCCCAGAGCCACCAAGGGGCTTATTTATCTTCACAGTTTCTTTCCGTTCAGAAGTTACTTTCCTCCTCAGCTGCTTCAAGGAATAGAAATATTTCCTGAGGATTTTCAATGGCACTACGTCTTCCTACATGGTGTGTTATAAGCGTCCTTTAGGATTTGGGGAAGCTGTGCGAGATTTAAGCCTTTGCTACTTAATCCCCAAATTTGTCACTAGGATTTAAAGATTTTAGGCCCATAACTCATGCTGCCACATGTAAACTGCTCAGAATATGTTTTCCTCCAACACTTCTGCTGATGAGTCTTCATTACTCTCATCTGTTCTGTAAGTAGGGTTGTGAACAATGGTTTCGATAAATGCTAGCATTTTACCAGCTCAGAAGTATTTCTTGGCTATTCTCCACATGATGGCAAAGAGCACGGGCACCAGTACTCGACACTGTATTTTTCATTCTAGTTTCTTTCTTGTTTGTTTTCATCTGATTTCTTTCAGGACTAGTTGTATTTCCCTTAGTCTGTTAACTAGCTGCGAAAATATCTCCTATTATTAAAAAAAGAAAAAAATTCCTTGGCCCTCTCATACCTCTCCATCTACAGCCCCATTTCTCTGTTCTCCTTGGAGCAGCACTCCTCCAAAGGGACGATTTTACTCACTGTTTCCCCTTCTCTCCTCCCATTCTCTCTTGAAGCCACTTCCATGAGGCGTTTATCGCCGCCAGCCCACTGTGACAGCTTGAGTCAAGATCTCCAGACCCACCGCCTTGTCAAACCCAGCGGGCAGTTCTCAGTCCCGGTCCTCCCCTTCTTGATCCGCTCGTTTCACATGGGCTTGCCCACCCTCTCCTGATTTGCCTCCTGTCTCACAGGTTGCTCCTTCTCGAGCTCCTTCACTGGGCCCTCTTCTCTTCCTGATCTCTAAGTGTTAGGGTGCCCCCTTTTTTCTTCTCTTTCTCTACTCATTTTTGGGTCGATCTCACTCAGTCTCATGACTAAATGACAGCTCTACACTGTCGACTCCCAATTTTCCATCCTGAGCACAGATCTCTCTCCTGAACTCTGGACTCGTGTATCTGACTGTCTTTTCGACATCTCCATGTGGACATCTCAAACTGTTTATCTGGAAGTAGAACTCCTGATTGCCCCTGGGCCTGCTCCTCCCTTAGTGCTCCCTGCTTGGCAAATGGCATCACCATTCCACCAAAACCCAGATACCATCCTTGACTTCTGTCTTAGTTTGCTCGGGCTGCCATAACAAAACCCCGTAGACTGGATGGCTTAAACTACAGAAACTTATCTTCTCACAGTTCTAGAGGCTGGAAGTCCAAGCTCAGACTACCAGCACCGTCTGGTTCTGGTAAGAGCTCTCTTCCTGGCTTGCAGAAAACCACCTTCTTGCTGTGTCCTTACATGGCAGAGAGACAGAGAGAATGAGAGAGAGAAAGAGGAAGCTCTCTGGAATCTCTTCTTATAAGGGTACTAATCCCATCATGAGGGGCCACTCTCATGACCTCATCCCAACGTAATTAGCTCTCAAAGGCCCTACCTCCAAATACCATCACAATGGGGGTTAGTGCTTTCACATAGGAATTAGAGGGGGACACAGTTCAGTCCATAGCTACTCCTTCTTCTCTCACCCCAGACCCAAGCCTTCAGGAAACACTGTCGGTCCTGCCTTCTAAGTAGCTCCAGAACCTGCCTGCTTCTCGCCTTCTCCACTGTTACTACTGTCGGCTCTTGCCTGCATTGTTGCAGTGGCCTCTCACCTGGTCATCTGCTTCCACTCACGCCTACAGTCCGTGCTCCCCAGGCAGCCAGAGGAAGCCTTTAAAATAATAGATGAGATCATATTATTCCTCTGCTCTTGACCCTTCCAATGCTCCATATAATCCTTACAGTAACGTCCAAACTCCTTACCACAGCCTTGAACCCTACGTGTGCTGGTGCCTGCCACTCTCCTCTCTGCACTGCCCCCACTGCTCAGCGCACTTTAGCCAGACTGCCCTCCTGGCTGTTCCACCTCAGGGGCAGCACATTTGCTGTTCCCTCCACCTCAGAGTCTGTAAGATCCCCTCTCTCACTTCCTTCCCTTGCAATCCAGTCTGATAGCACCCCTGTCACTCCATCCTCTCACTCAGGTTTGTTTTCTTCAAACCTCTTATGACGTTTTATACATCTGTGTTTATTGTGTGTCTCCTCCACTAGGATAGCAGCCCCATGAGGGCAAGGACAATGTCTGTTTGTCCACTGTTGTTCCTCAGGGTTGAAAGCAGGGCCTGCTTGACCTTGCAATGTATGGTTCAATTAATAGCTATGAACCGAGCGGCTGAATGGTTCTGACTCTGCTTAACAGCATTGAAAGCCTCAGCTCTCACATTCTCCCCTTTGTCTGGAGAGCTTGGATTGCTAGCAGGGCTGCAGGATGGAGATGCAGAGCAGGCAGCCCACGTGCCTAAATGTCACTAGAGGGGGCTAAATTCTCCTGTGTTCACAGCCCAGTCTGATCACTCAGAGCCAGCAGCTCTTGTCAAACCTTAGGGACCCATCTCACTGCCTTTATCCTGGCTGCTCCCGCCCTGCTGTGCCAGGTCTCTCACTAGGCCCAGGGCAGAGAAAGTGTGCCTCCTGCCTTTACGATGGTTCTGTCCCACGTCAAACAGCAAACAGCATTGCTATTCAGTTGCTCCCTTTCCAGAGGAGAGAGGCATTCATCAAAAAATGTCACTCACGATTGGGGAAGGCAGGGAGGGGACACAGGGGCAGGCCTAGGAAAGGGAGCGAGGATCCAATCCCAGGATGCCTGGACAATAGCTCCTGGCAGAGGGGAGCGGTAGGACGTGAGCCAGCTTTCCTGGCTTGTCCAGGGTGGAGTGTGGTTTTGTGGTTGATTCAGTGTGGTGGTGGAACCCTTGGGAGAACTGAGAAAAGAAGCTGGGGTGGGAGGTGAGGATGCAGCTTCTCACACTCGCCTCTACCCCACACCCTTTAACTGCAGTCACATCTATGTGACTCATTCCTAGAAGCAGGCCTACCGCCCCCTGGGTTCCCTCCCGGCTTTTCTCTTAAGGGGTCCCAGTCAGGCACTTGGAAGTTAACTGACCACACTTCTTTTTATTTTCAAAACTAAGGACTGAGGTCAGTTTTCTTATGTCCCCAGCAGTTAACAAAGTTCTCCTAAGGCCAATAGCAGGAGGAATCGAAGGGAAAAAAAGAAATAGCCATACCATTTATTTACCTGTTTCCTTATTAACAACAGTAATAACCATGACTCATGCTACTGAAGACGTACCACATGTCATGGGCTTTGTGGACATTAATCCTCACAAGGACCCCTGTGGAGTAAGTACTATTATTATCTCCATGCAACAGATGAGGAAACTGAGGTTCAAAGCATGGGAAGCAATTTATCCAAAACCTCTTTTGGAGGAGCTGGGACTCTCACTTATGTCCTTCTCATTCTGAAGCCATGCTCTTACCTTCTGCTCTTTGCTGTCATTCACAACTTTTACTGGTAAGGAATTGACTGCAGACCCCCAACAGGACACACAAGAATGGTATCACCGAATTGTACCACTGCCACAGGGCTGTTGTCAGCCTTAGGAACTGAGCCTGCATCTTGTCCATCTTGGCATCCTGAGAGCAGTGTGCACCGTTCCGTTGGGTAAAGACGTAGTGTGGGGATATTCCCCCAGAACCTAGCACAGTACCTGGCACATAGCAGGAATGCGAACAAAATGTGTTAAGTGAATGAGAAAAATTTTTGGTTGGAGATCATTGCCTTTTGACCAACTTTTTTTTAGGTACTGTCATTTTTTATCTTACAGATGAAGAAAGCTTAACAAAAAAAAGTCATCTGATTCTGACAGTGTTTTACATGGATGTGAATCTGGCAAAGCTCTGGAAAGAAAAGGCCGTATTGAATTTTTACCATGCCATGTATGTAAATACAACTATATTTTGCACAGTGTTGCAGTGGCTGTGGATTTCAGGAGAAACTGAGGTCTGGGTTTTGTCCACCCCCAGAAAATGGGCAGTAGAGCCTCTTTTCTATTTTCATGCCAGAGTGTTAGACAAAAAGAAATCCCCCGTCTCCACCCCAGTTGTGAAATTAGGCCAGATCTCAAGGTAAGCGTCATTTCCTCTGGGAAGCCTTCCCTGATCACCCCCACCACAGGCTGGGTCCCCACAGGACCTGTCTCCCCCATTATAGCCCTCTGCAGTGTAATCACCTGCCTATTCATTCATATCCCTCCCAGAGGGAGCCCCCCATCCTTGGCAGAGGCTGTATCTTATTCCATTGGATTTCCAGCATCTAGCACAGCAGGTGCTCAATATATGTTTGTTGAATGAAGGAAGGCTCTGCCTTTCCCAAAATCTCCTCTCTTCAAGAGTTGTTATGTCACTGGGGCTGCTGGTCTGATGGCCTTGGCCCTGGGTCCCTGCTGTTCGCTGTCTCCAGCCGATGACAGGAGATCATCAAGACTGTGTTGTCTGTCCCTCCACCCTTTCCTGTCCTCAAAGATGCCACGTGTGTTGGAGTCAGAGTCATTTGCCTTCTCTGATCAGCCAATCAGAATAATAATAATCACCATATCTGTTGAATGCGTATGAAAATGCCAGCACTCTACATCAATTATTTGGAATCCTCATAACAATTCCACAAAGGGAATGTTATTACTCCTATAGATATGGAAACTGAGACTCAGAAAGGGCTCAATAACTTGCCTGAAGTCATCCAGTAAAGATGAATGAATGGGGGCCAGCCCCGTGGCCAAGTGGTTAAGTTTGCATGCTCCGCTGCCTTCTCTGACCCTGGAAGCTCCGATGGAATGAGGGGCTCCATCTCACATTCCTCCATCCACCCCAGACCTCTTCGGAGGAGCCCCTGACTCTGTAACCAGCTCCCACCCTGCCTGGCCTGGGGTCTACTCAATCTCTGACCTTCCATCCCCAGTTTCCAGCTCAGGAGGCAGGCTGTGTCTCTGGGGCATAGGACTGGACCTGGGGGGGATACTCCAGATGGTGAATTATCCAAGAATCGTTATCCAAAGGCTGCTGACCAGCCATCTCCCCCACCCATAGAAGGAGCTAGAAAACAGCCTTCCTGTTGACCAAGTAGTGACAGAGAGCCTGTGGGCCAGGAGCCAGGGGCCACTGAGGGCCAGAAAGTCTGTTTGGCCTGCTAGGAGCAGAGCTACCACAGGCAGCTACCCAGAGGCTGACCCCCACCCCGCCCGGCCTGCCTGGTTGGGCACGTAGGTCAGGAAGCTAGACACCTAGAATCCAACTGTCCCCCAGAGTGCATACTGTAAGCTCAAGCCCATGAGGGGAGGTGAGGAGGAGGTGAACTGGGGAATGGGCAGAAGGAGAAGCAAGGAGGAGGGTCAGGGACTCCACTGTCACCCCTGTCCCTGTCCATTCCTGAGAAGAGGCAAGCTCTGTTCCTAGGAGGAGCCCCGTCCTGCACCTGCTTTGGAAAGTGGCTGGCCTCTCTGAGCCTGGGCCACATCCCCTGGGAATGGCAGCTCTTCCTTCAGGCAGGCGATTGGGACATCTTTGCCAACACCCACAAGCCCCTCCCACTCAACAGCCCCCTCAGACAGGTGGGGCTAGGCTGGGCAGCAGTGTAGACAGAAGGCCTCCCCTCCCACCCACCCCATGAGACTGGCCTTCAGCTTTCCTTCTTTGAAGCCCCTGGTGGCCTGCAGGGGTCAGAACCCGTAGTGCCAGGTCCTCAACCGATTTAGAGCCTCCAGTGGCCCAGCTCTCAGTGGGGAGAAGCCATGTGCCTCGACAGGGCCTTCAAAGCCTTTCTAGATTGTCAACCCCCAGCCTTAGTTCCTGGACACACTGGACACTCACACGGCCAGGCTTCTATCTATGCTTGTCCCTTTCCTGAAATGCCCCCTCTTCTTTCTTTGCTTGCCCAGTTTCTAGGTTGTCCTTCTAGACTACCTGCAGACATTACCTCCCAGGAAGCAATTTTCCATCTCTGTCCACTCCTTCACCCCCACTCCTGTGAGTTCTGCAGTCTCTCCTCCTGGGTCCCCACAGGCTCTGTACTTCCTGAGATCACACATTTACCCCGATGGTAGCTAAATTCCCTCCTAAGTGTCTGTCTCCCAACTGGAAACAGTGGCTCCTGGAGGGAGGGGTTATCTGGTTCATCTCCAAAGCCTGGCTCACAGTAAGTGCTCAGGAACCGTCTATCTCCTGGCCTTCTGCCTACCAGGACCCCAGTGGGTGCAAATCTTGCTTGTGTAAGAAGGGACTCTTGACTCCTAACTGAGAAGACCCTCCTTCCATCTAGCTTCCCTTCTTTCAGCTGCGGAGGCAGCCCAGCCCTCTCACAGCCACACTGGGCAGTGCAGGGAACCCAGGTGTCAGTGCAGCCCCTGCCTAGCCTGCTGCACTGTGGTGGGGTGCAGACTGGGGGTGGGGAGCCTGCGGAGGAGGCTCTGAGTGGGATGAGGACCCTTCTGCTGAGGCTTTGACTCCCGCAGGCAGGTTAAACATCAATGCGTGGAGAGCCGGCCTGGTGAGCCATCTCTTCTTCTCCGTCCTCCATCTGGCTTTTTCGGAAAAAGATTGAGAACACAAAAAATTGGAACCCAATCCAAAAGATTGGGAAAACACCTCTCTCTTGTGTTAACCCTGGAGGGGCCAGGCCGGTTTTTAAGGGCCTCTTATTCCCTGGAAACACTCCCTAAACTAACGCTATGTTTGAGGAAGCGGGTCTCCCCCCAACTCCCCCACAATGGGTCCCGGAGCTGTGCCCCAGCATCGCAGGACACAAGGTGCCTTTCCAGAGTCATTTCCAAGGACCTGTGCCAACAGCAACACCGCCGGCTCAGTGGCTGTGGGAGACAGGACTTGGGGAACTGGGAGGGGGTGGGGAGGAGTAGGGGGGCCGGGGGTCCGAAGGCCCCCTCCCTTCCCAGTCCTTACCCCATCTCAGGCCTCGGGCCCAGGCCCTGGCCCCCCCACACCCCTCCACCCCTCCACCCCTCCACCCCTTTTCCGCTCAGTCCCACCTCCCGGGGCTGGGGCCTGGAGCTGAGGGTAAGCTCCGCGTGGGCGGGCCCCGGTGGGCGGGGCCTGGCCCCTGTGAAACCTGCCCGGCCCGCTCCGGGAGCGTCTGCCCCGCGACTCGCGCCCAGAGCCCGAGCCGGAGCAGGAGCCTCGCACGCAGCCTCTGTCCCATGGCCAGGTCCCCCCGCTGCGCCGCGGGCCGGCGACTGCAGCTGCCCCTACTGTGTCTCTTCCTCCAGGGCGCCACCACCATCCTCTTTGCGGTCTTTGTCCGCTACGACCAGGAAACCGACGCGGCCCTCTGGCACTGGGGCAACCACAGTAATGCGGACAATGAATTTTACCTTCGCTACCCAAGTGAGTGCGGGTGAGGGCGTGCGAGGAGCAAAGACCCCAAGCTCCCCGTTGTCTTGGGAGGGAACACTTGGGTGCCCAGATCTACCACTAGGTGGGCAACGCTCTCGCTCTGAGAAGAAGGTGCCCCAGATTTATAATCACACCGTTTCTCTGGTGTCTGCCATGTTCTGGGTACTATGCTGAGGGCGGCACATGCGTTATCTCATTTAGTCTATGAAGTAGACAAAGATGGGGAAACTGAGGCTCAGAAAGATTAAGTTCAGGGTCACGTTGTGAGAATGGAGAGAGCTGGAATTAGAACCCGGATCTGAAGCCCCAACTTTAACTGCTCCCCTGTCCCACCCCACAGTTGGCCTAATTGGGCTTTGCTGGGCTGTTCCAGAGACTACCTTTCCTAGGGCCTCTGCCCTGACCACCGGAAAGCGAATCCTTCTGGGCAAGGCAGGTCGTAAGGGGGGTGCAGGAGGTGGTAATGGTGGGTATTAGCTATGAAGGCAGCCAAGACTGTGGGGCTCAGACATTTCTTCCCCAGTCCCCTAAAGCTGGCCCTTCCAGAATCAGAGAGAAAATGATGCAGCTACCTACCAGCCAACCACAGAGCAGCAGCCCCAGCCCTGAGAAGGAGGCATGGCAGGTCATCACCCATTTCACAGGGGAGGAAGCTGAGGCTCAAAGGGGTTGTGACTTGCCTGTGATCGCCCATCATGTGAGTTACCGAGCTGGAACTAGGACTCAGGCATCCTAAGCTCCTTGCACCACAGTTCATTTGCCTGCTGACAAGGCCTAGGAAGGGGAGGGTTAACCCCTGCCCTCTGCTGGGGACACAGGCTCTCCCTCAAGATTGGGGGCCCCCGCCTGGGCCCCTGGGACCAAGGACACCAGATCTCCCAGACTTCATCACAAATGCTTGGGCAGGTCTTTCCTAAGCCTCAGTTTTCCCCATCTGGGCAATGGGGAGAAGGATGCCTCAGTCTGAAGGGTATACATTCAAACAAGGTCCAGAGTGTGAGAATCTCCCATAAAAAATCCCAGGCTGTTATTACCCTGCTTTTTGTGTACAGAGCTGGCGGCAGGTTCTCCCCACCTGAGCCTTTCCCAGCCCCAACCCCAACAAAATGAAGCTCACAATGCTGAGGATATAGAGGGTGAGGTGCAGGCTTGGACCTGGGCGTGAAGCACCAGATCCCCAGCCATCCTGGGCAGAGGGGGCTTCAGCTCCTCCCTCCCCAAATTTCACCCCAGCCCTGGCTGGACGAGGTGAACCCTGGAAGCTGGGATCAAAGCCAGAGCCACAGAGCTGGGAGGGCAGACTCTTGGGGTCATGCATTTGTCCAGAGAGATAGGGAGTTGGGAGGAAACAGTCCACAGGCTGAGAGAAGTAAGCTCTTGCCCAAGGGTCTGACCTGGCTGCCTGCCACGAGCCCCGATTTGGGCCTTACTCAAGGCTTCCGAGCCCTGGGTGTTTCAAAGTCCTCCTGAAACCTCGCAACCCCTCGCCCCTCTGCTGCAATGGAGGGCTCTCCTCAGACGCGCAGCTCTCCGTCCCCGGACCACAGCCAGCGGAATCGCGGTGGGAATCCTACCCCTTTTTCTGCCCTCGGTTTCTATCCCTGTGGACTTGGGACCCTGGTGTGGGGGTAGGTTGGGGAGGAGGGAGGTGTGACGGCCCTGGAGCCTGGCACTTTGATGAGCCAGGTTTTCACCTGTCCCTGTGTCCAGGGGCAGGGGTCAGGGCCAGAGGAGGGTGTAGCCACTGCCCTTGGATTTGGGAGATGAAAGGGAGTTCTGCAGCTGTTGTTGAGCTGTGGGACTGGCCAATGCCAAGGGCCTGGCTGCTCTGAGGGTCTGTCTGTTATCTCTGTGGGAAGGGCCCTCGGAGCCCATCTGGTCCACTCTTCTCAGATGTGGAGAGAGAGCTAGAGAGGTCGTGTGACTGCCCAAGATCACACAGCAAGTTAGCCAGGTGAGAACCAGGTCTCTTGACTCATCTGTGGCCTTTCCCCCACATCACAAGCCTCTTATCCCACGAGGAAAGTAATGGAAAATGAGAAAGAGGGAGAAAGACTAGGGTTATAGGGGCCACAGACGTGAACATGAGAAAGGCTTCTAAGAAAAAGATCTGGACGGGTCCTTTTCTATACGCCTCCAAGACCTTACTTACAGGGAGAGAGACTTAAGATAAATGGACTCAGGATCTTCTTGTAAGAGGTGGGGGAGGGGGTGTGACTGGGATCAGGGTGGTTCGTGGCCTCTGCTAGGAGAAGTCAGCCCCTCTGCCTTCTTCAAGGCGGGTGGGAATAGAGTGTGGTGGGGGGACATGGTGTCCCCAGCTCACCACTTCCTTTTCTCTGCTCCTCATATTTTATATCCCCACTTTACAGATGAGGAAACTGAGGCTCAGAGAGGTTAAGTAATTCATCCAAGGTTACACAGTCAGAAAGCGGGGGGGCTGGGATTTAAATCCAGCTGTCAGCTGCTAAAGCCCCAGCGTTAACTGTTCCCTTGTCCCACAGTCTTGTCTTGTTGGGGAGCCATCTAGTGGGGTTGGGGTGGGGCGGGAAGGGAAGGAGGGAGGGCAGTAGGTGGCTCTGGAGGGGTTTTATCTTCTCTCCAACCAAGGGTGCCTGGGGTAGGTGGGGGTGGAACAGGACGCCCACCTCAGCCCATGGAGAGTGTCTGCGTGGAATGTTCCTCAGCGACGGCAATTTCTTGATGTTTATGTTCTACTTGAAAGGCCAAGGGATTGAATTTTGATTCCAAATAAACCCGAGGTGGGAAATGTAAACATTATTGCCATTTAAGACAAGTTCTGGAGCGGTTTTGGCATGTCATGGGCACAGAGCCCTGCGATGCAGTGCCCTTGGTTATCTCTCTGTCCTTGAGCGAAACAACAGACATGGCATCCCCTTTACTGTTTGCACAAGGAGAAAAGAAACCAGGCAGTGAGGCCTAAAAGAACTTAGGCTGCGGGCTGAGTTCTAAGAGATGCTTCTCCTTTTCTTTTGGGTTTAAAGAGAGATCTGGGTGACTGGGGAGTGGGTAGGGCTGGAGAAGTGGCACAGTGTTGGCCTCACTCTTGGCTGCTGGGGCTGGCAGCTGAGCCGCAGACCTCCAGTTCCAGCACACGCCCAACCCTCTGCCAGGGGCTTGCAGACTCATTTCCTATCAGCCCGTATACAGAACAAAAAAGCATTACAGTTTCCTTCTCTCGGAGTTATCGGTTGCATTCTAAATTTGAACAATAAATTTTTGGCTTGTTGATGCTTCTTCAGGTTAAACAAAAAAGGTGACCATGATTTTTTTTTCTTTATGATCTGCCTCTTTCTACGAGAGATTTCAGGTCATTTACAGTAAAAAAAAATGTGTATAAGAAAAGAAAAGCAGGGAAGCAGAACACAAATAATGGACACTGTGAGCGCCTATATTTGTTACAGTTGAGGTTCCTGTGTAGCTCCGAGCTTCCAGGCAGCCAAGAGAAAAGGGAAATATGATCAATTATGTGTTCTCATCAGAACCAATTGCATATTTGCATACGCAATTCTTTGAATCTTTTGGTTTTTTAAATTGAATTATAATTGACAGACAATACCATATTAGTTTTAGATGTACAACATAGTGACTCGGTATTTTTATACATTACAAAATGATCACCACGATAAGTCCAGCCACCATCTGTCATCACACCGAGTTATTACAATATTATTGACTATATTCCCCATGCTGTACACTGCATCCCCGTGACCCATTTATTTCATAACTGGAAGTTGTACTTCTTAATCTTCTTCCCCTATTCTCTGATTCTTTTTTTTTTTTTTTTTGAGGAAGATTAGCCCTGAGCTAACATCTGCTGCCAATCTTCCTCTTTTTGCTGAGAAAGACTGGCCCTGAGCTAACATCCGTGCCCATCCTCCTCTACTTTGTACGTGGGGTGCCTACCACAGCATGGCTTTTGCCAAGCGGTGCCATGTCCACACCCGGGATCCGAACCGGTGAAACCCGGGCTGCCAAAGCAGAACATGCGCACTTAACTGCTGTGCCACCGGGCCGGCCCCGTCTCTTATTCTTGATGTCCATCTTCCATGCTCCATGAAGGCAGGGACTGTGGCTGCCCTGATGACAGCTGCATCCCCAGAGGCTGATGCACGACTGCTGGTCAATATCTGTCACATGAATGTGGGAAAGCAGATCGGTTCCTCAGGGGAAGTAACATTTCCTAGCACTAAGTTCCAAGAGAAATTTCTCATGTGCAGCTATAAAAAGGGAGCTTGGGGTCATGGTTGGCCCTGTTTCTCAATAACTTATTTACACCAGATGTGGTAACAGCACTCGTGATACGCTTTCTCTAGTGATTCTCAATTAAAGGCAAAGACATCGCCTGGCATCAGGATATACCTGGACCCAAGACAGAGAAAGCAGGACCAGCTGCACTGGCCGAGCACCGGAGCAGGGGGTGTTTCAAACTGTTTACAAGTGGGGCGGGGAGGGGCACAGAACAAATTAATACTAAAGCAAATTATTTGTATCTATCTCATTTTCAAGATTCCTGTATATTATTTTTATTAGCTTGGCTTTTTATGCACAATGGTACAGAATAGAAAGCAAACAGAAAAGGCCCCAAATCTCCCTGCCTAGAAACCCCATTGACACTTTAAGAATTCAAGTAATTCATCTGTAAAATTAAAATATTCAAACTATAGAAAGAAACAAACTCAAGAGTCAAATCCTCCTTCCCGGAGTCGCCATATTGCGTGAGTCCAGGGGCCTCCTCTGCGTTGGCGTTGGTGGGGCGCAGCGGCCCTGCCCCCCTTCAATTCTTTTTCCCTAAGGTAATCTCTGTTAACAATTTAAAGCTGTTTTGTAAATTATTTTTTAAAAATAGAAAATCCTCAAAATGGAGAGGTATAGATTCTGAGGGATGGAGGTTAGACATGAAGAAGGACTTTCCAGCGGAAAGGGAAAATTGAAGAGAAGCCTGAAAGGGAAGAGAATTTTGAGCACGGAGGGGCAGGGACTGCAGCCGGAAGGAGCCCAGGTTGGACTTTTCGCCAGTCAGTTGTAAGAGACCCAGGGATAGGGCACATGAGTGGGGCAGAAAAGAGGGCAGAAGAAGGCTCTTCTCCCTTGCTCTGACATGGAGGCCCCAGGGATGGTCTGGGTCCCACTGCCCCAAGTGGGCCAGCTCTTCACAGGTGGCCCAGGTTTGGGAGGCCCTGCTGTGCCTGGGAGATTTATAGGCTCGACTCCAGCCTCAAGGCGGCCCTGGCTGGTGAGAGCTGGGGGCACTGGAGGCTGATTGGTTGGTGGGCAGTAGCCACAGCAGCCCCCGCATTCCCCCTGCAGGCTTCCAGGATGTGCACGCCATGGTCTTCGTGGGCTTCGGCTTCCTCATGGCCTTCCTGCAGCGTTACGGCTTCAGCAGCCTGGGCTTCACCTTCCTCCTGGCCTCCTTTGCCCTGCAGTGGTCCACGCTCGTCCAGGGCTTCTTCCACTCCTTCCACAGCGGCTGCATCCACGTTGGTGTGGAGAGGTGGGCAACAGCAGCCTCCCCGGCTCCCCCCAGTACTACCTGGGAGGCCCCTGCCCGAGGGGCCCAGCTTAAGCCCTCAAGTCCAGCCAGTCTGCTCCCTGCCCCAGGTTTTTGACCCATCGATTGATTCCTCTTGGGTGCCCTGCCTGTTGTCACTGCCCGATTTCTTCTCCCATCCTCAACCCACACACTCAGCTGCACCTCCCCATCTCTTTAGGCCCCTTATTGCCCAAGAGCTGTTGGGAGAATAGATGGCTTCAAGGGAAAGGGCAGGGTTCAGAGGAGCCCTTTCAGAGGAAATCCCAAGATCTGGGTTTCCTGCCTGTTGTGGGCTTTGTTCCCCAAGTCACAGAACCTCCCTGAGACTTGGCTTCGCACAGGGAAGAGCTTAGACATGTAGGCTCATTGCCTCTTCCCCTGCCCCCTCCCCAAGGGCTGCTGGTGTTTCTGGCCCCATCTCACCCTCCCATCCCAACTCCCCCAGCATGATCAACGCTGACTTCTGCGCTGGGGCTGTACTTATCTCCTTTGGGGCCATACTGGGCAAGACTGGGCCGGCTCAGCTGCTGCTCATGGCCCTGCTGGAGGTGGTGCTGTTTGGCATCAATGAGTTTGTGCTCCTAAGTCTCTTGGGGGTGAGTCTGGATGGGGATGTGGTGGGGTCGGGGTGGCCAGGGCCAGGCCCTGAACGGGGAGAGCATGGAGTGGGAGCGGGGCAGGGGCTGCCCCTCCACCTCAGCTCCACCTCCCAGGTGAAGGATGCAGGAGGCTCCATGACTATCCACATGTTTGGTGCCTACTTCGGGCTGGCCGTCTCACGGGTCCTCTATAGGCCCCAGCTGGAGAAGAGCAAGCATCGCCAGGGCTCCGTCTACCATTCAGACCTCTTTGCCATGATTGGTGAGGCCTGCTGAGGGTGGGATGGGGTGGGATGCGGTGGGGGGTCAGTTCCAGATGCCCGTGATCTGGGCCAGAGAGGACCATCTGCAGGCAAGGTCTCATGCTGCCTGGAGTCCTGGGGTTCTGGCTGGGAACTCCCTTCCCATTTGGATTCTCCTTTGAGAGCCCTGGGATCTGTGCTCCTCATTCTCCATAATTCAGTGACAGGTTCTTAGAACTCAGCCCTGGGGTATGCACATGCCCCGAGACCCATTCCCGGGGACCTGTCTAAATCAAGCACCAATCCCTGATTAAAACCCTCCAGGGGCCCCGTCACCCACAAGATGGAAACCAGGCTCCTCAGCCTGGTCCTTCGCTCCTGTGTGTCCTGGCTGCCCTTCTCTCTGCTCCTCCCTCCCCACTGGCTCTTCCCTCACACTCACTCGCTCTAGCCAGACCTGGCTTCTCCCCATTTCTTACCTCCAGGCCTTTGCCCCTGCTGCTGCCTCCCACCTCTTAAGGTCCGTCCTCCCACCGATTTCCCAAAAGCCCCTGCGCTATCTGCAGGGAAAGGAGAGGTCAGGGGTCACCCCTGGGAGCAGTAGGCTCTGACCTGGGAGCACTGTCACCACCCCCTGTTTCTTCTAAACACCTACGTCCACCTTAGCCTCTGCTCCTCTCTCCACCTTCACAAACGAGTCAGGAAAGGAAACTGATATTTTATTTTTTCCTAGGAAGTACTGAATAGTGCCTATTACATTAAAAAGAGGCTGGTTTTGTATTTCTTGCTCACCTCTGGGTTTGTTGGGAAATAGATCACATGGAACCTTGTTGGCTGAGGTCTCCTTGCCCTTTGAGACCCAGATAAATTTGGCTTGAAGTCCAAAAGCTTCCCCAAGATTCCCGTGCTTTCCCAGGAAGCTTTCATTCTCTCATCTCCTCTGCCTCCAGCTCCTTGCAGACAGGAAAGCTGGCTCTTCTTGACTCCTCCCCAAAGGATGCATGTGTGAGCGCGGTAGATTTTCCTGCAGACTGCCAGGGAGAAGTTACATGGCACACCCAAGGACCACTCAGGGGCAGTCCCTCAAGCCTCCTTGCCATGCAGGGTCCCCAGCCTGCCCCTCACCTTGTCCCTTGGCTCACCCTCCGTCTCCCTCAGGACTGCCCTGGGAACACAGGGGCAGGCAGGGCAGATGGACCTCCCAGTTCTTACCCCAAAATGCGTGGGCCGAGCCCTGCTGGGGCTCAGCAGACAGAGGCCTCTCCTGCATGTTGCAGGGTCCACCCTCTCTACGAGGCAGTTGAGGTTATGAAACAAGTTATTTTCCTGATACCCATCAAGTACCCAACTTCGTGCCTGACATGCGCTGCCTTTGTCTTTTTTTCTTTCCTTTTCTGATACTTAAAAATCTCAATCCTCTGTGGTTTCAACCATGTAGCTGCCTTTTGTGCCAGTACCCTTCCAGAACTCCCATCGTTGAGCATTAGTACCTCTAGGCCATGGGCTGTGCACTTCATATGCATCACCTCATTTATCCCTCACTTTATGAGGTAGGTATTATTATCCCCACTTTACAGATGAGGAAACTGAGGCTGCTGAGAGTCGGTGACTTGCCTGCAGTTATAGCGCTTGTGCCTTGTGGGGGTCACTTACTTCTTTTCACTCCACCTGCCTGCCCACCCTTTAGGGACCATCTTCCTGTGGATCTTCTGGCCTAGTTTCAACTCTGCACCCACTATGCTGGGGGACGGGCAGCATCGGACAGCCCTGAACACATACTACTCCCTGACTGCCAGCACCCTCAGCACCTTCGCCTTGTCAGCCCTTGTCGGGGGGGATGGGCGGCTGGACATGGTACGGGGAGGAGGCCTTGGGAGAGGCAGAGGGATGGATGGGAGGGGGAGGAGAGGTCTGAGACCCTGCAAGGCCAGTTCCCCAGGGGAACAGGTAAGGGTGCAGGCACAGGGGGCTCCATCTGCACTGGAGGCAGTGAGGTCAGAGTATAAGGAAATGATACAATAGCAGGAGAGGTAGAGGTTAGATGGCGGAGGGACTTCCAGAAGCAGAAGGTGCCACTGTGGTGGACAGGGTTGAGTTGGGTGTGGGTGTGACGATCTGAAAGGGCCTCCAACTCCGTGTTCTTCTGTGCTCCCTTAGGTCCACATCCAGAATGCAGCACTGGCTGGAGGGGTTGTGGTGGGGACATCAGCTGAAATGATGCTGACACCCTTTGGGGCTCTGGTAGCTGGGTTCCTGGCTGGGACTGTCTCCACGCTGGGGTACAAGTTCTTCACGGTACTGATGCCTCTCGGGCGCTTGGCAGAACAGGGGGTCTTCAGCACCTTTCCTCCCACCCCTCCAATGGGCCCGGGGTGGGAGGAGCACATGAGACTCATTATTGGTGTCCTGTCCTCCAGCCCGTCCTTGAGTCAAAATTCAAAGTCCAAGACACATGTGGAGTGCACAACCTTCATGGAATGCCTGGGGTCCTGGGAGCCCTCCTTGGGGTCCTTGTGGCTGGGCTGGCCACCCATGAAGCTTATGGAGATGGGTGAGTCCCCCCTGCAATCTACACTGGAGTTACTATCCCCCTGGAATGACCTCCCTCACTCTCTTCCTCCCTTTGTGGACCAACAAAAAAAGCAGTGTTTATTTTCATTCATTAATTCATTCATCCGTATTCTGGGAGCTGAAGAAACTGGAGTGAACAAGACCAACCTGGGGACTGCCTTCCTTGTCCTCAGTTAAGTGCAGCAGAAGGTCGTTGAACAAATGATTTCAATGGTGGTGTTACTAAAGGGTCAGTAAGAGATGATGACTCTTAGGATCGATTTTTACAGATCAGGGCTCAGAGAAGGTGGGCAAAAGTGACCCATGAGCTGAGTCTTGAAAGGTATGTGGGTGTCTGCTGGCACATGAGGGTGGGAGGGTGTCCAAGGCTGTGGGCCTGACTGGAGCAAAGGCCCAGAGGTGAGATTCAGCCTGGCAGGCTCCTTTTTGAGCCCCTTTTGGCCGCCACATGATGCAATGCAATGCACTGATGCGCTGACCAGCCCTGGCTCCCTGCTCCATCCCTGTCTCCCCACAACCTCCTCTCCCTGCAGCTTAGAGAGCGTGTTTCCGCTCATGGCAGAGGGCAAGCGCAGTGCCACGTCTCAGGCCATGTATCAGTTCTTCGGGATGTTTGTCACACTGATGTTTGCCTCTGTGGGCGGGAGCCTTGGAGGTGAGTGACCTTGGCGGGGGGTAGGGGGCTGGCAGGAGCTCCAGGGAGGGCAGAAGACAGAGGAGGGGGGTTCTCCGGAGGAAGGGCCATGGATCCCTTCCCCCTGCCATTCCTTTACTCACAGATATTTACTTTGTGCCCGGGGGCTGTGGAGGGGGGTCACAGAGTTCAGGGGTAACCTCCTCCAGGTGAGGAGGAGAAGGTGAGTACTTGCTCCCTCCTGGTGCCAAAGGAAGGCGGGGACCCGGCTGGCCAGTTCTGTGGCTTCCCTGTGCTGCTCCCTCTACCCACTAGAGGGCAGCCCAACCTCAGGCTGAAGCCCTGAAGGGGCAGGCTGAGCAATCTTCTCTGGGGCAGGGGCGGGTCAGTGAGGGAGGTGGGCCGCTGGCTCACTGCTAGACTGGAGCACCTTGCACAGAGGCAGACTGCCCGCTGATGCTGGTTCAGGCAGTCCTTCCTGATGTCTGGCTTTAATCCTTTTGACTTTTAAAATAAAACCTATGATTCAGTATCCCCACCCTTCTGCTCTCACCTCAAGATTTTCACTCTCAAACAAGGTTCAATTCATTCACTCAATTACGTATTTATTCAATAAACACTTTCTGCACTCCTCCTGGATAGGAGGCTGCAGAAAGGTCAGCAGCTGTGGTTCACGACACAATCATGATTTGGTCTATTACCAACTGTGCAAACTTGAGTAAGTTACTTAACTTCTCTGAACCCTGCTTCCTTCTCTGTAATACAGGGATCCTATTCACCTGGCAGGGTTGCTGTGCTTACTCAGGAGGGCACTTTTTTGCACAGGGCCTGGCATATCGTAGGTGCTCGACAAATGCAGCTGTTAACTGCCTGTGCCAGGCATCACACTGACCTCACGCCTCCCAGCCCCTCTGAGCCCTGCGGCGCTGGGTGGCAACCTCCCCCATGGGGGCAGCAAAAACGTCACACATGTCCTCCCCTACCACCACCAGGGTTCCTGCTGAGGCTGTCCTTCCTGGGCTCCCCACCAGACTCTCAGTGCTACGAGGACCAGATTTACTGGAAGGTGAGATGCAGCTGCAGCCCATCAGGCCCACAGGGCCCTCTCCCCTCGGCCCCTCCCTTCCCTCCTGTGAGCACCTCCTACCCTCCACCCTGCCTCTTTCCTTCCTTACCTGCTCATTCTCCTCTGGAGTACACCCTTGAGCTGTGGTCTCCAGCCCCCTGGAGCTGCCCCTTCACCTGCTCCTGCACCCCTGCCCTGTAGGTGCCTGGGGAGCATGAGGATGAAGCCCAGGGGGCTTTGAGGGTGGAAGAACCAGACACTCAGGCCTAACTTGCTTCCAGCCCTTGAGAGGACGCTCTCCTTTTAGAAGATGAGGACTGCCTACTGTTGGAAAGTTCTTCTTTTCTAGCTCCCATCCCTCTTGCTGCAAAAAAGAAGTTGTGAGCGGAAGGAGCTTCCTTTCCATGGGCAGCATTGGGGGAGGGGCAGTAGACGGCGGGGAGATGGAAGAGCAGTGGGCTAACTAGCCTGTAGGGGGAGAACCTCACGCAGCCCCACCCCGCCACCCCTCCACCTGCAAGTGAGGCGCCCAAGTGACTGCTGATCCACTGGTACAGCATCACACAGTTACGGTGAAGTCTGAGCCAGGGCCTGGCTCTCTGAGGGTGATAAACACCACCGTCACCAAGGACTCTGACTCCTTTTTTTGTGCACTGGGAATTTGGGAAGTTTCTCTCACCCTCTAACTCATGATTTCAGAACCTCAGGGTGGCAAAGGACCTTAGTGGTGACAAATCACGCCTCTGTGTCCATGGACCTCCCTCTAGGATACCCTGTTCTACTAGGTGGGTGCCCAGCCTGGGCTTGCCTACCTCTAGAGACAGGGAGCTCACTCTCTCCAAGAAAGTCTGTGTCTGTTATAGGATAGCTTGGGCTCCTGGAGAGTTCTTTCTATTCCAGAATGGCTGCCATTCTGACCCTTAACTTGGGCGGCCTCTGAGCAGAGTAGAGAGAGGGTACCTGCAGGGCCTAAGAGGGACATAAAAAAAGTTCTTTGCAATTAACTCCTCAGAAGCTGGAAGCAGCCAGTACCCAGGCACCACCTCATGTCCCTGTCGGAGCCTGAGGAGTGGGGAGCGGGAAGGGCCAATGGGTGTTGGGGGCAGAGAAGGGGGAAGGCAGATCCAGGGCCTCCGTCGGCCTGAAGTCATCTGACCACCAGAGGGTGCTCCAGACCCAGCAGAGGGAGACGCGGTCTTCATGCCCCTCCGTCGTCTGCCTAGGCTGGAAGTCCTTCCTACAGCCTAAGGGCCTTCCTGTCTGCTTCAGCTCTGGTCCTCACCATTCAGGCCACAAGACTTTTTTGAGCTCCCTGCCGCCACTACATGTCAGGCAGGTGCTAGGGCTTTCAGATATCTCATCCAAATGAGAATCCATCCCCCTAGAAGACCGGAGCTCCTTTCCCAACCCTGAAGTACTGGGACACCCATCTCCGCCCTCTCCTGCCCTTCCCCCAGGCTTCTGCCAGGAGTTGAACATGACTACAGACCCCTCACTCAGGACCAAGACCCATTCAGGCCTAGGAACCCAAGGAGGACATGGAGGGGTTTCTGGGGCCTGGCCCTGGGACAAAGGCAAAAGGTGTCCTCATCAGACTCTATGCCCTCTGTAGTTGGAGGGACTGAGTTTGGCTGGGGAAGGAGGCCAAGCACAGAGTTGAGGAGAAGGGGAGGGACAAGGAGGGCGATTGAGGGACAAGTGCTCCACGGGCACCATTCCTGCCCACATGACCCAACTGTGCTGCCACCCCTTCAGCTCCCCTCCTTTCTCCACAGCCTCCCCTGCCCATTGCTGACTGGGACAGGTATGTTACCGGGGAGATCCTGGTGCTGAGGCAGAAGGATAACTGCTGACATTGCAAGAAGGTTCCCTGTCCTGTCAGTCTCTGCTGGGAGGGAGGAAGTTTGGGAGAGCTGAGGTCCCATCCTCCATTCCACCCTGTGGGGCCTTAGCACCCAGCCCTTCACTGGTCCAGGTAGAGGCGGCTGACCTGCTCTCCCTAAGCAGTCCTCAAACAGAGATCTGAAAGACTTTCAGGAAAGGGGAGACTCAGGATAAGATGGGACCCTCCCTGCCCTAGCTCATTCTGAGTGGGGAAAGCTAGGAGTATTCATTTGTTTGTGCCACCATCTTTCAACCTGATCTTCTCCCTCTACTTCTGCTTCTTTCTTGATCACAACCAAATCTCCCTCCACGCTTGAAAAAATGGGCTGGTCACTGCCCCCATCTCAATCCAGGGAGGCTTCATGGAAAAGGGACCACTGAGCCCTCTCTGGGGGAGGGCAATCACCCAGCCAGCTTCCAAGGGAGGAAAGGCTGCAGGTGCTTAGGATGGCCCACCTCTTGGTCTCTGGGAAAGGAAGGACAGGGTGGGGGCTGCCCCATGAGAGATGGCCCTGCATATCCTGTAGCCGGATAGTTTCAAGCTCTGTCACCTCCGTGAAGCCTCCCATGGCCTGGGAGATGTTACTGAGCTCTGCTACAAGATCCAGCACCCTGGCCCCGTGGCTCAGGGGCCCCTCTGTCCAGGGTTGAACTCTCCTAACCACACTCTTGGTTTCTCACTCTGCATTTCCTCCTCTCCCTCCCCCAACTTTGTCTCTAGTGCTGAGCACACTGGTGGGCGCTGTATAGATTGTTCCATTTAATTGGACTAAGCCATCATTTGTCATTTGGGTATGGGGGTGATTATCCCGTCACTGCTTTCAGGCAGAGGCTCAGAGGGCAGGAAAGACAGGTATCCTTGGAGCCCCTCCCCCAACTCCCCTGTAGCCCCTGGCTCAGCATCATTGGTCCCCCACACAGTGGCCCATCCATTCAGGCTAGGTCAACAGGGTGACAATGAGCAGGTCAAGGAGATGGTGGGGACAGAGGCCAAAAGGTCTCCTTCCTCACCCCTTCAGGACAATGAGGCCTCTGCCACTCAGGGACAGCCCCTCTGATCACCACTATTATTACTCTCAATGCAGGACAATCGGACACTTGCCCACTCATGAACTCTGTCTGTCTAGCCCCAATGTCTGAGCTCTGGGGACAATGATAGACGAGGACATTGGGCCCCTGCTTACCTCCCAGGTCCCTAGTGATGGGGAAGACAGGCTGCCTGGTGTTAATGTGGAAGTCTGCAGAGCCAGAGGCATTGAGGGAAGGATTTCGGGAAGTGACCACTGATATGGCTTGGCACAACTATGTGTGGGCAACAACAGGGTTTCCTGCGCAGACATCTGGACGAGAGGCCCAACCTCCCCCAGGGGCCTCCGTGTGCTTCTGTGCCAGTGCGGCCAGAGCCCCCTCGGCCAGGAGCTAGGAGCTGCTCCCTTGACCTCTGGAGGACCCGGCGCTCCGAACCTGCGCAGCCTGGGAAAGGCCTGAGATTCCCCCCTATTGGGATTCACATCACGGCGCACGGCGGGCCCCAGCTCTGGGAGGAATTAGACACGGCGTGGGTGTCCAAAGTGGGGGGCGGTGGCCGTCCCGAGGCAGAAACGGCAGCCATGTCCCCTCCACCTCACCCCGATATTTCTCGCCCACCATCGGGATCTCCCCCACCCTCTGCCTCCCGACTTTGCGCCCTGTCTCCTTTGTCTGGCCCTGCCGCCTGCTCCCAGCCGGTCCACCGCGCCGACCCGCGCGCCCCGGGCCCGTGCGCCCGCCGCCGCCGCCGCCGCCGCCGCCGGGAACAATGCGGGCCAATGTCTTCGGGCGGGCGAGCCCGCTATGCAAATGTCCAACGGCCTGTGAGAATCCCCCTCCGCCGCCGCCCCGGCTTCCACCGCCTGAAAGGGGCTGGCGGCCGGGCCTGGGGAGGCGGTCACTGCATAGGGATGAGCTGTCGTCAGGGAGCGCCCGCCCGGGACAGAGCGCCATTGTCTATGTGCCGCCGTCTGATCGCCAGTGGAGTTCGCCAGCAGAGTTCGCCAGCCTGGGGAGGACGGCAGAAGGTGACCCAAACCAGGCCTTGGGACGTAGAAGGAATGGTCACCTGTTCCGTCCACATCTGCTCCTATCCCCAAAGAGCCTTGACCTTGGGGTCAGACCGTGGGGGGACCCCCATCTCGGCAACCCCACTCGCTAGCTTGGCGACCTGCACAAGTCAGTTCATTTCTCTGAGCCTCTGTCTCTTGGAGGTTAAACCTGGCCGGTAGTTGCTGTGCCTCTCACCCTCTCTCCCTGTTAACCACGCCCTCCCCAATTTCCATCCATTTTTTCACACCGCATTGACCAGAGACGTCTCAGGAGCCGCTTCCCTTCCAAAGCCCTGAGGGGAATAGTCATGGGTTCCCTAAAGCAGGTTACTGGACAGAGATGCCCCAAGGGATCCTCTCTGACCCTTCAGCCCCAGGCCCAGTCCAGGCCTTCCTTCCTGCTGCCTTCCGCAGTCCACCACCAGTTAAGGAGTCCCACCTTTTACTGGGAGCCATGGCAGGACTGAAATAAACTTCTCCAATGATGCAGAGCTGGGGGTTGCTGCAAGTCCCCTCCCACAAGTGAAAGAAGTGCATCCTTCTACCCCCAGCTCAGGAGCCCGTGTCCATCTAAGAGACTGTACTGGTCCAACACTGGAGGAAATACCTGGACAGTGGGCAAGGGAGCTCTCTGCTGGGAGCGGAATCCGTTCCAGCTGGGATCTCAGCCCCCGGCTCTTGGGCACTTACAGGCTGAGCTCCAGTAGTTGAGTTTGCAACTCAGCCAGGTGCGGGACCTGAGTCCATCTTTCCTAAACTCCCACCAAGACTCATGATCAAGGAGCTGAAGCTACTCAGGTGAGAAGCTGTTTCAGCGATGGCACTTGGGCCCTTGAGGCAGTGATGCTTCCAGAACTCATAATGTTTTTCAGGGAAAGTCAATCAGGGCAACACCAAAATGAGAACCGTCCCAGGCAGTGTAGGTCTTCAGTCCTAGAAAGGCAGGAGAGGGCTGAATGGGAGGAGGAGGGAGAAGATGCTGGTAGAGCAGGCAGTCTTCCAGGAGGCGGGGGGCCTAGTGCTGTCTCAGAGACCTGTTCGTTTCTGGCTTGGCCCAGCCTTCTCCTGAGCTGGAACTCTTCCCTTCTGTCCTCCTGGCCTTTGTGAGGATCCAGGTGAAACCTGCATGGCAACCCCATCCTGGGGAGGTGGAGGTGGGCTGGGGCAGAGGATGCCTCGTGGGACGGCATTTGGGAGACTATCCAATAAGAGGGAAGTTGGGGTATGTGGGCTGGGGCTGAGGCATTTCATGGTGCTAGGGAAGCGGTATTCTGTCGGCCCCCACTCCCGCACCTTTGGGAGTGGGCCCTCCTGCAGCTTCTTACCCAGCTGCTCTCGTGTCCAGGTCTCCGTTCCAACCCGGTATCCATCCAAAGCATTCTGACCTGGGGCTACCCAGCCTCATGGAAACTCCTCTAGAGACCCTAAAAGCCACCCCTGAAAGAAGCCAAACCCACATCCTCCCACGTCTCCAGACAGGACTATAGCCTCCACCTGCCTGAACCCCAGGGCTCACTGCCCACCCCCCAACCCCATCCCTGCCTCTTCCAGGTTATTTGCAGATGGCACCCTCGCTTTGGGCAATCCCCAGAAGAGGGTTGACCAGGGTTGACCCTGCCCTGCAGGAGGCCCTCTCTCTCTCTCTGGCCTGGATTTCCAGGGTTCTCTGGGACTGTTCTGGCTGGTCTTCGGGTCCCCAGGCAGGACCCAAGCAGCTCGGCTTGGCTCTGAGGCTGAGAGAGGAAGTGGGCTTTGTTGCGCCTGGGCATTGTCTGGATTCTTAAATTCGCTTTTCCCACCCTGCTCTTCTTGGCAGGAGAGCCCTCAGCCGGAGAAGCTGCCCCCCACCCCAGAGTCCCCTCCTTCCCAGCTCAGCACCATCCATCTCCGTCTCCCCAGAGCAAGGAATGTGGCTCCAGGACACTGTGGGGCTTGTTCCCAATCCCCTTCTAGCTCATTTCACTCGGGCTTTCACAGACTCGCCTTCATCCCATGGGCTGCTGTCTGGGTTCTGGCTCTGAAGGCACAGACAGAGGTCTCCCCTCCTCCCTGCAATTCCTCACGCTTCATTTTGTCCCAACACCATCTGAGGAGGCTGCACTGTGGGGGGTCAAAGAACCCTGGGGTGGGAGCCTGTGGGGGGCAGGGTCCCCCTTCTTCCCGTCTCTCCAGCCACTCAGGCTGGCCTCTGCTGTAGCCGGACCCAGCACTATACACTGTCTGCAAGCCATCCATCCCGCACCCACCCTTCCTGTCCACGCCCCGCAAGTCTCGATTATTGGTGGAATTAGCACTGGGCTTCTTGTTGGCAGTTGCTAATTAAGGCCATTAATAAACGTGATTATTAATGCTGTAGCAGGCTGCGGCTGCCAGCATCTATCACCCGCACCATTGGCAAGGTGTGGGCTCAGAGACGGCTTCTGCCTGCCTCCATCCTGGGTAGGCTGCTCCATTTTACCACCTGCCTCACCTTGCCTCAGGCCCTTCGAGGCAAGGGGTGGTGGGTAGAGAGGCTCGGAGGGGGTCTAGCTGAGCCTTCTAGAGAAATGGAGGGACAACCTTCCCTCCAGGGAGCCCCCAAACTGGAAGCAGATAAGCCAGTCTGCGTCTGCGTGTGAGAGGGACTGAGCTGAGCGAGCCACGTGACGCCAGTGTCTTTCTTCACCAGAACGTTCGGGGATAGGTTGGGATGGAGTGCTTGAAGCCTCTAGGGAGAGCTTGGGAGTACACTCTAACGTGTACCTCTGCTCCCCAGCACTCCATAGCTCTCGGCGCTCTCCAGAGTCCCCTCATTCCTTAAGCCAGGTGTGAGGCTATTTGAATTTCTCCTCCTGGGGTCAGGGGACCATTTCAGGGAGACACCCTCTGTAAAAGGGGATGATGCCTCTGAGTGGAAAATTTGCCCCACAATTACTGAGTATCTATCAGATGCCAGGCCTTAGGAATATGCTCATAAATGAAATATAGTCATCTCTTCCAGAGCACTGGATGAGGTCTGCCTCCTCTGTAGACCCCCCTTTTACATTTCCGCCCACCTCACAGTGTGTGTAACAAGCTGTTCCTTTTTCTGCTCACCCCAACTGGACCGTGGGGTCTCGAGGGCTCTCGAGGGCAGCAGCTGTATGTCGCCTACTGCAAATGGTAGAAGACCCCTGGGCTTTGTTGATGCTGCCTTCCTGCCTGCTCTCTCTTTCCAGACCTCCAGCCCGAGCAGGATGGTGGCAAGGAGCCCTGTGGCCCAGTTTGCCTCAGTTGGGCCCAATCAGGGGCTGGAGAGGCTGCCTGAGCCCTCAGCTAGGACTGGGAGGAGGTGGTAGGTGGCCAGGCAGGCAGGGCTGGGCCCGTGAGGGGCCTTCCAAGGGAGCTGGTCTGCTCCCGGCAGGCCTGTCTGGGCTTCCCCTCTGGCCCAGCCCAGCCTCTATGCCCCCTCCCCATCCACTCAGGCCCCGAGAAGTGCTCCAAGGCGGCCCAGGAGACCTTGGGAAGCCACCCTCCCCCATACACCTGCTTCCCCCCGATTCTTCTCCACCCAGACCTCAATGTCTTGACTTTTCCCTGCAGCTTTTGAAGGAAGGATCCACCAAGACTTTAGTCTCTCCAACCCAGGGAAAAAGAAGAGGAAAAAAAAAGGTCCTGAAAACAAAACCCCTACAACAACCTTAAAGTAGGAGAGACTGGTTGGAAGGCTTTTAATCCCTTAATCCCTCTCAGATGGGCCTTGAGACGCTAATGATTTTCCTAATTATTCCCTCCCATTTTCCCATCACTCTGTAAGGACTTTTGAGAGGAGTGAAATTCCGAGCGAGCGGGTGTGGGATGAATGGCGGGCCACCTCCCCCCAAATGGAGCCCTGGGTCCAGGAGGCTGGAGGGGGGGGAAGGGCCCGTAGTGCTCCAGCTGGGGGGCTCAGGCATCCCTGCCACTGACACCCGTGTGCAAGGCGGGCCTGGGACAATGGGGCGGCCTGAGAGGGCCAGGTGTGGGGCTGGGGTCCCCTCAGTGTGAATGGCCCATAATCCTGCCTAGAGGATGGAAGTTGAGCGTCTCTTTGTGTCCCCCAGGAAAGGCCCCTCTGGGTGATAATCACCCTGGGAGGGAGGTGGAGGTGGTGATAAGGGTCTTTAAAGGAGGCCCAGCCTCCTCAGAGAACAGTTGGCCATTCAGCCCTGTGGCCCTTCAGCCCTGTGGCCCTTCACTTGTCTCCAGCAATCTGGGATCTGGTGCCCATCCATGGGGGGTGGGGTTGAGGGGTGGGCCAGTAACATGGCCAAGCTCTGGGCTCAGGTCCCCTCCCCATCGCTGTGGCCTGCTGGACTGAGTGCAGTTCAGGGGGTTGCCTTCTGCAGGAAACCAGTCCCAGACCCCCTTCCAAACCCCCACCTCGGTTTGGGTACCGTGGGCCCTTGTCTCACCTCTACGAAGATACTGAGTTTCTCTGGGGCCAGACCTGCCTGAGAGTAGATGTTGGCCCTGTGCCATTGCTCTACTTTTACGAAGCACTCACAGGGATTCTCATTTTACCCCTACAAATTCCCTGTGGGATAAGAGCATCAGCCCCATTTCACAGATGACAAAACTGAGGTTCAGAGCAGTTAAGAGACTCGTGTAAAGTAACACAGCCAGGAGGGGGAAGCTGAGATGAGAGCCTGATCTGCCCCATCCCAGGTACATCCCAGGCCCAGGGCTTTTGCCCTTGTGGTCCCTCTGCCTGGAATGCTCGCCTCCCAAGTGACCACAAGGATGGCTTCCTCATCTCCTTTGGTCTGTGCTCAAATCACACCCTCTGTGAAAGGAGATGTCTGGGATTTGCTTCAGAACAACAGGAGAGGTGGGGGAGAGTAGGTGTGAGTGCAGAGGAAACAAGACTGGCAGTTGTTGAAGCTGGAAGACAGATAGGTAGGGGTTCATTATACTAGTCTGTTTATCTTTCTATCTATTTAAAATTTTCCACAAGAAAAAGTTGAACAAAATAGAGCCTTCCCTAAGCACCTTATTTTAAATAGCAGTTCACGGTCTGACCCCACCCTTTCGTGTCTGCTTTCCTTGTCTGTTTTTCTCCATCTGACACTCTGTGTGTTTTACTTATTTATTTGGATTCTTGTCAGTCTCCCCCACCAGCCTTCTGAGGTCAGAGGCCCTGGTCTGTTGTGCAGGCGGTGCCCCAGTAGGCAGAGCAGTGCTGACACTTAGAGGCACTGAGTACACATCAGCAGAGACCCGGATGACCTGGGTTTGTGTCTGAAGGCTCTTGGCCAAGCGGCCTTGAAGCAGAGAAAGGCCTGTCGTCTTGGGTTTCTGGCCTGTGGGGTCCTTCAGCACCTGGAGCCACAGTCGGAGGGTCCTTCCCAGCACCCCCGGCCTGGGCTAAGCCCCTAAGTGTCCCATTATGCGCCATTCACTTCTCACTCTGTCGGGCCCATCCGCAGCCGCTGCGTCCTTTTGTCAGAGGGGCCCGGGAGTGCGAGGGGCTATTACCACAAGGCCTCATTATTCCCAGCCAGAGCAATCAGGAGGGGTCCCTTCCCTAGGCTAGCACATTTTGCAGGGTCCCTCCCATTTAATAACTATAATAATAGCCACCATTTATAAGCCCCTGCTTCATGCCGTGCTGCGCCAAGCACTTTACATACATTATCTCATTTAATTCCTCCAACAGCTCTGGCAAATAGCTACTGTCTGTGTCCCCATTTTGCAGATCAGAATGCTAAGACTGGGTGTCCAGAGCCTTTATCCTCAGCCGAACAGGGAGAGGAGGGGCAGGGATGACCTGTGTCCCAGATGGGACACTGATGTGCAGAGAGGGGAAGCAGCCTGGGAGAGAGCACACAGCAGACGAGCAGGGCCCTGGCTCAGGCTGGGCAGACAGACTCCCTCGGGCATGGGCAGAGGAGGGTGAGCAGCAGCCCCCGGCTCTCCAGGAGAGGTCTCTGCTTCAGTACGGGAGCTGCCAGGCCATCACTGTCCCACCCTCCAGGGGCAGACGCTGGCTCAGGGAGCTTCAGTGACTTGCCCCTGTGCACAGGGCTGATGAGAGTCCAGGTGCTCTGCCCACAATGCCAACTGCATAGGGAGGGGGTTTTCGGGGAAGCACCTCTGCTCTCCGGGCCAATCCCAAAAGGCTCTTGGAGGATCTGAGCAGAGTGCGGGGCACAGTGACCAGGCCCCACTGGCCTCAGGGGAAGCAGGAGCAGGAAGCAGGAAGAAGGAAGGGGGAAGCAGAGAGAAGGGACTGAAATTCCACTGTTTCCTCCCAAGTGAGGAGTCTCAGGGGTTCTCTTATACTCTGGCCTTTTACACTGTCCTTCCCCAGCCTTTAAGAGAGATGCAATAATTAATATTTTAAATTAAATTAGATTTATTTCTGAATAAGTAATTTCTTCACTTCAAAGGCACAAAACTTCAGAGGCGCAAAATGGTGTACTCTCCAGTAAGAGGTTTTCCTCTTGCCTCTGTCTCCTCCACCCTGTTCCCATCCCAGAGACAGCCGATGTCCTGGTGTCTCGTGTATCCTCCGAGATACTTTGTCTCCGGACTTTTTGTTATAAAAGTAAACACCCACCCCTCCCCAGGACGTACATTTGTTTCCCAAATGCATGGCAAGCACCCTCTCATCCAGGCTTAGGGTGGCCAGAGATAACCCCCAACTCAAAGGGAGCTCCGGGGATGGAGGGGGCAGAAAATGAGCTGGAGGGATGGCTTTCTAAGGAGAGGGAATGGCATGTGCAGGGCTCAGGGGTGTGACGGCCGATGTGTGTCCAGGTACCTTGTGTGCTTCTTGCACGAGAGGCAGGAGAGGAGGCTGCACCGCCTAGATGAGGCTGGCCTCGCAGCTGGGGGTCCTTGGGCTGCAACCTGCATGCTCTTGACCCTCAGTCTGAGGTCTCTCAGAGTCTGGAGAGGGTTTGTCCATCTGTCCCTCCCTAGAAAGAAGGAAGGGTCTGAAAGGGGCCACCCCTGGTCAGTGGGATTCCTGGTGTCTGCTGAGCTAGGGGGCTGGGCCCGGCTCTAAAGATAAGTCTAAGTCCGGAGGGGGAGACCCACTTTACTGTGGGTGTGAGAATTAAATATGTTTATAAGGTGTTTAGTGTGATGCTTGACACAGAGTACATCTTCAGTTAAAATTGACTGCTATAATTGTTTCAAGGACACCCCTATTCCGAGGACACCCTAACATCCCCAGTCTCAATGTCCCCTCTCGGTGGGGACTCAAGTACCCTCTTTGCTCATTCCTGGCCCAGAAAACTCTTCTCCAGGCCTCCCCTAACTCCCTGATGCTGCAGCCTCCCTCTTGGCTTCTCAGGGAGGGCAGTAGGGGGAGCCTGGCCGGCAGGGACCCTGTGAGCTGGGGTGTTCAAAGTGAGGAAAAAGACTTCCCCTCCTGGCCCCTCAACTCCGCCTCTTCTCAACCGCCCTCCTTAAAAAAACCCCCCCCCCGCTCCCCAACCCGCGCTCATTACGGAGCCCCAGCAGCCAGGCCCAGGCGAAAGCCCAGCGAAAGGCAGCAATTAGATCGTTAGCACCAGCCCCAACCCACCTGCTCGGAGTCCCTCAAACGCGTTTTAATTATAATCCCTTAATCTCCCTCTCAGATGGCGAGGCTGGCTCTAGGGCTTTTGCCCCGAAGGGCCCCATTCCCTCCCTCAATTAAGGGGTCCTCTCAGCAGAGAGCCCCTTTCCCAGCTAAAGGCCTCCCAGTCTGGGAGGAGCAACATCACGTGCTCTGTCTCCTTCTCCGTGCAAAGTGGCCCCAGGTGGCGGGCCAGTCCACGGAAGTTCCCATAGGTGTAGCAGACCCCCTCAGGCTATGTGCCTCCTGCTTGAGCATGAGCTGGGACCATTTGTCTCCCCCTTGGCCTCCTCTTGTCCTAGTTTCTCTCTGTTCTCTGGAAAGCATCTCCCCCTGGCCCTTTCACAATGACTTCTATTTTCCTGTCAACCCACCCATGACACCCTGTCCAAGCCAGCTGTCTCCTTGGCAGTTCCCGTCCAGGAACTCGCCAGGTTCTGTCGCAGGTGGAAACTGAGGCCAGGGCCCTGACAGGATGTCTCCTGGTGGCAGCTCTATAGTGACCTCCAGCTGACATTGGCAGAGGGCAGCCTTGCCCTCCTGCCCTGCATGCCCCCACTCAGGGCTCTGGCACCCTCAGCCCCATAGGGACGGGCAGAACATTGGGCCAGCCTCTATCCCTGAGCTTTGAGCAGGGCAGAGGCAGGAGGAGGGACAAGATGACCCAGCATGTGGCTCTGTCTGAAGCTGAGCCTAGATGAAGCACTTTCCTGGGAAAGTTCTGTCACTAATTGACTTGCAAATGCCTTGTTTGTCCCCAGATTCATAATTAGTGCTAAGGATTTCTAGGGCCCCATCCTGGAGGGGCATTTTTTGGGGGCAGCCTGTTCTTCTCCCCTCTCTGAGGTTGGCCGGGCCGGGGGTGGGCAGAGCCGGGCATCGGTGCCCAGCTGCCATCCAGCGTTCCCACGGCTCTGGTGCCAGCATGTGAAAGGCGAGGTGCGGGGGGCGCGGAGGCTGGGGCTCCCCGCCATCCTTCAGCCGGGACCAGGGCCAAAGCCCTGAGGCTCCAGGAAACGACAGAGCTGGGGAGCGGGCTGTGGCAGCGGGTGGGGGCCGGCTGGCACCCCCAGGAAGAAGAACCCAGCCGGGGCCGGGGACTGGCATTGGCGGAGCCTCCGGCACGATGAATGGGCCAACAAGGGGCCTCTCTTCCTCACGGCTTCCCCACAAAGGCCTTGGCTACACCATTGGATGTGGGGGGCCGGGGGCCACCGGAGGAAGAGGAGAGGCTATTCTCAAAGACACCCCCACTCCCGGCCTCTGCACTGCCAGGAAGGGCCCTGGGCTGGGGGCCCAGTGCCCAGGGTTCAGGCCCAGCTTGGACTTGGATCTGCTGAGTGAGGAGGCAAACCCTCTCAATCTCTCTGGGCCTCAGTTTCCCCCACTGTATTGCCCCTGGCATCCTTCCCGGCCCTGATGTCCCCCTCCTGGTTTCTTCGCACTCCACTACCCTCAACAGCCCCACCCCAGTCTCCACTGCTAGTTCACAGCCCTCTGCAGGCCCTATTTGGTCCTGAGACCCAGGCTGAGTTCCTCTCGGGGTGTATCAGTGCCCCTCACTCAGACACAGCCCCAAGCCCCTAAGGCCCTTCACCTCCCCTCAGGTCAGGAGGAGCCGTTCCAGTCTCCACCTGCCAGGACAGAGCAAGAAGGTCAGACAGGCCAGGGCCCCGCCATTCGAAAACTGTGTGACGTGGATTTGACTGTCAGCCTGTCCAGGCCTTGTCTGTGGAAGGCCTCACAGGTTATCACCAGGATCCAGTGAGAATGTGAGTGGAAGGCACTCCATGTGGGACCTGGCATGGAGTGGATGCTCAGTCGAAGTTCTTTTCCTTCCTGCCTCCCTCTCAAAGCTTTCTGCCTGTGCTTCCGTGTGACTGAGATGTTCTTTCCTGGTCCACCCTCATCTTTTTTTGCCTGGCTCTCTCAGCAGCCTCTCTATATTCCCATTTCATCTCCAGTTCCTTTCCCAGAACTGGACATTTTCCTTTGGTAAGTCCTTCCTGAAGTCTAACCTTCTATTGCAAGTTGCCCCTCCCTGGTCCTGGCCTCTTCCCAGGCTGCCTTGCAGCTGGGGCCCTGAGGGAAGGGGGTGGGGGTGGGCTCTATGGTAACCCTGAGAAGAGAATGCCCTCTCTCTTCATCTGCATACAGACAGTCTCATTTGCATACAGACAGGCCTTATCTGCATATGCTCAGTGGGACTCTAAGAGCACATTCCAAAGTGTCCCGCCTGGACCCTCCCACCCTAGTCCTGGCATCCCTGTTAGAGAGGGGCCGCTCCCCAGCCCTTCTGCCCCTGTCTGGGTCTGGGTCTTTCTGTTTCCAAAAGGCAGCCCACCCTCTGTCGCTCCTGTTCCACCTGCTGTCGCTGGTGCCCTGCTTTCTTTTCCTGTGCTCAGAGGAGTCCTTCCTCCCTCCTCCTCGTGCCTGCCGCAACTCCTTCACCAGGAGCCTCGCTTTCAAGCCAAGAGGCCACTAGTGGAGGCAGCGGGCTAGCCTCAATCGCCAGCTGCCTCTCCCTGCTCAGGCCCCCCAACACCCAGAGGGTAAGGGGGCCATGAAGATTGATGCTCAGGCTCTGGGGTCCAAACAAAAGCAGGTGGAGCTGACCTGGGCAACTTCCTTCATGCTGACCCCTGGCCAGATCCTCTCTTCTTTCACCTCTCCTCCCCAGGGACCAACCCCAGGGGCTGCAGTCCGCAGTGGGTACTTGTGAGGCCGGGTGGCAGAAAGGGTCCTGAAAGGAGGGCTGGGAACCTCAGACACACTGGCCTGGCCTGCTGAGCAACAGGCTCAGCCCCTTCAATATGCCAGATTGTGATGCAAATTCAACTGCCTTGTCCTGGCTGCATCCTCAGCCTCCCAGTCAGCCCTCCTAGACCCTGTCCTTGTGGGGGAACACGGGCTCCGCGGCATGTGGGTTGGGGGAGCCTAGAATCTCCTAATGGGCCTCTACCATACTGAGGACGCTGGACACAGCCGTTCCCCTCTCTGGCCTCAGTTTCCTCTGTGGAATGAGGAGCTGGGCTAGACCGGGTGGCTCCTAATGTGTTTCTTCTTCCCGGAAACAGTGCCAGCGTTCTGCATGCAACTTTAGCAGATTCAAGGATCCCCTGAGGTTCCTCTTGACCTCAGGCTAGAGGCCTAGAGGAGCTAAAAATGCTGTGGTCACTGTTTAAATGGGGAGGGGGTATAGACATTTGTGCTCGGATGCATATGGAGTGTCAAGGGGACTGGCGGTTTCCTCTTGGGAGAAGAGGTGGGTGGCTGGGAAGAGGGTGGGAAGGAGACATGTTTTCCCTTTTGTGCTGTTAGAATTGTACCATGTGTGTTATCTTAAGCCTTTTTATTTAGAAAAATTCTGGGATTCAAACCATAATTCCATGGAAGGATTGTGGTTAGATGGGAGGAAGGACGTTTTAGAGGGTGGCAGAGAGCTTAAGAGGTGCCAGCCATCTGGACTCGGCTCACACTTTCCAGCAGGAGCTCCCTACAGCACGAGAGAGAACTGTCTTTGAGGGGAGCATGTTGGATACAGATGTGTTAGGGGGGAAAATGGGGTCAAGAGCACAGTCCCAGCTCCTTCTGACTGTGGTTCCCCTGACCCCTGAGGGTCCCTCCCAGGTCTTGTTGGGAAGTCCTACCTGCCGTGTAACCTGAATCCCTCTTGCTAGGCATATTCATTCCCTTCTGTCTCTAGTGAGGACAGAGGAAGCAGGAGTGGGTGACTTTGTGGGACAGGGGTGCTCTTTCCCTGTTGTCTGTTCAAACCCAGGAGGACATTTCTGAGAAAGGGTCCCTTCGTGGAGGAGATAGAGGGCCACCCAGTGACCTCCCACACAGGCACTCTGGGGGAGCAACCCCACCCAATCCCATTGTCTTGGTCTTTGGGATGGCACCTGGGGCCTCCTTGGCTGGGAGCACCAGCCCGTTGTGCTGAGTTGGGACTGACCAGATCATGGATGGCGTTCCCAGGTGTTCTGGGGTGGCTGAGAGAGGTGGAAGGAGCCAAGGAGATCTTTACTCCTCACCCCACCCCTACAGGTGGGAGTTCTTAGCGAGGCTTCCCCCTTCTGTGGCAAAGGTGGCTTCCATGCACTGGTCTCTTAGAGGAAGCCCCGTACTGCCCTCCTCTCTGTCAGTCCCTCCCCTCCCAACCCTGCGCAGGTACATCCACTACCACTAGTACTGTTGTTCAACATTCAAGCGTCTTTATTAGACACGAGATGGGTCTTCCATCTCAGAGAATCTCAGCTCAGATGACAAAGGAGAAACCAAGATGGGCCGGGATGGACAGCCTGTGGACACGGGAGCAACAGTGAAGCAAAGTCTTATCCCAGGCGGCTCCGGGTGTAGTGGGCTGCCAGGCTGGTTGCTAGGGCGTGCCTACTTCTGGCCTGCTCAGAGGCTTCTTGGAGGAGCTGGTCAACTTGCTAGAGTTTAGCCACATCTTTCAGTCAATCCAGGAAGGCTTCTCAGAGGGAACCTAGGCCAAAGGGTGAAGTGGGTTCTTCTTTTTGGTCTGAAAAGAAAAAATGTCAAGACCAAAAAAGGTTCTTTGGATGGAGACCTTAGCAGGAGACAGAGGGCAACTTCCAGGGAGGGCGTCAGTGGCTGAGTCTAGGCATCTGTTCTAGGGGCTCCACCCGGGTCCCTGGGGGAGGGGAACGCCCAGGGCAGAATGCAGAGCCCAAGCAGAAGAGAGATGAGGGGGTGGCCCAGGCTTGATTCAGGAAGGCAGGGAGGGGAGCATGCTTCCCAAGGCCAGGGACCAACCCGGGAGGATTTTGGTGGTTTCTACAGCTCCTGTGGCCTCCTCCCCAGGCCCATCTCCAACCTGCAAGGACTGTTTTAGCAGCCCTCAGACTTCACTCCTGCACCCGAGAAGGAACACCCCCTTCCTCCCCTGAGAACACGCTGAGACGTCCCCCGGCCTATCTGGTCCTCTCCTCTCAGTCCCTCTGATTGTGTTTGCAACATGTTCTGCCAGAAGTCAGCATGGGAAAGGGGACAGCACATACTTTGGGATCTGCAAAGCCCTCTCTGAAGCCCCACCCAACTTACTAGTTCTGTGACTCTGGGCAACTTACATGTCCTTCTTGGGGCTGATTCTGCCTTTGTAAAGTGGGGACAGCATCACCAGTTTTCAGGACTGTTAGAAGATTAACTGAGATAATGGCTAAGAAAGGGCTTACACAAGCAAGTGGGTGCCAAATCAAGGTCAGTTTCTTCCTTCCTGGGGTAGAGGGAAGCTGTGCCTAGGAAAGAAGAATAAAGTCAGTAGGGGCTACACAGAAGTCAGGCATCAGAGGCACAGCTGTGGGCACGGCATTCCTTTCCTGCCCCATCTGGAGTTGGGAGCCCTAGCTTTGGAAGCCCCCAAAGTTCACCTCACCCCACTTCTCCAAGGGCTTTAAAATCTGAGAAGAGAATTTCAGAAAGAGGAGGGGATCTGAGCCACTCTCCTGCACTGCCCAACCCCTCAGATCAGTGTCACCTCCCGCCTACCTAGACTCAGACTTGCCAGACTTACCTCCTTCCTCCCTGCTCCCCCCTCCCCTACCCGACCGTCCCACAACCCCCATGTTTGCCAGGTCCCTAACCTTGACCTTGACCATACTTTGGAGGGCTGGGATGGGAGGTCTGCCTTGACCACTATACTGGAAGCTCCCCAAAGGTAAGGTAAGGACTCTCCCTCAAACCTGGGCTCCTGGAGCCCTGTGTCCCTGACCCCCTCTGGCCCTCTTCCCAGCCTGGGCTGGCTCCCAGAGGCCCTGAGGTGAGCCAGCTGTTCCTCAGTGCCCCAACTAAGTCTGTCAGCCTCTCCCTCTACAGCTCCCTTTCCCACTCTTCCCACTCCTTGCTCCAGATCCTCGGCCTGCCTGGGAGCCCTCCTAGCCCCAGGCTGGCTGGATTTGGGGGAACAACAGAAGAGACTGGTGTTTGTCATGGCCTGGGAAGGGGTGGTGCAGGAAGCTCAGTGCAGGGCCCTCCCCTGGGTGGGGGAGGAGGAGTCCAGATGGAACAGTCTCCGCCTGTTCCACCCTCCCAGCCCCTGACATAGCGAGCATCTCCTAGCAACGGTACAGTAGCAGGGGGCTGGGAAGAGGGTGGGGGCTGGGAAAGTGGGGCGGGGAACAATGATATCATAAATTATCCCCAGCCCCTCCCTGCCAGCCCACCCTTCCTCAGTTGAGAATGGCCTCCTTTCTCTTTCCACCTGCTCCGCATTCAAGATTCCCTCAGCAAAGCTGGCCCCTGCTCAGTGCCCCTTATAGATGCCCGAGGTCAAGGTGACCATTCTCTGCCTTCTGCTTGAGCTCCAGAGGGAGGGAATTCTCACCATCCCAGGATCTCTCAGGGACCCTTGTTGGAACCTCCCCAATGGCGGGAGGGGGAGACTGCTTTCTGGGCCACCCCGCAAAGCCTTGGAGACTACCACTTTCCAATGGTCTCTGGCTCCTGTCTCTTTCTTTGGGTGGGGATGGGGGCAAGGAAGGGAAATTTCAAAGCATTTTGTGATATTGACTCCCCTTCTCTAAAGAAAAAGTTTTAGACTTGGGGCCCCCAAGTCTTTAAGGGGCACTTGGACCTCTCACCAAGCTAGCCAAGTCTTAGTTTCCTGGTCCTAACAGCTGGAGTCCAGGAAGCCCAATAAAGTCGTTAAAGCTGGGTGGCAGTTCCTTCCTTACCTCTCAAATTAACCATGTCAAGCCAAGGGTCAAAGAACTGGTGCTTCAGCAGTACAGATCTTGGTTAGACATTGGGAAGGACTTCCCAAGACAGGAATAAGAAAGATCATGGAATTTCCTGGTTGGAGAGAGGAAAAGTCTGTCATAGAAACAGGAAACTGAGTGGGAACCTCTTAAATTTCATCTCATTAATGCTTTCTTAGCCAAATTAAATACACTGAGGACAGAGCCTGACACATAGCAAGCCTCCAATTTGGCTATTTTTAAAAATCACATTAATATGAATTTTTATTGGATGAACATCAGGAGGAAAGGATAAATCCCTGGAGACCTATCTCCCATCCTCCAGGAACCCCACGGGAAAAATCCAGATATGAGGTAGTGCCCCGAGTACAAGATGGCAGCCAATTGCCATGGCAACAGCAGAAGAAGGAGTCTGGTTGGTTGCGGGGGCGGTGCTGGGAAGCCAGCTGGTGCCAGATGGACAAACCCAGCAGAAGGTAGCCCCAGCCGGGTGAAGCTCATGCTCCCCGTGCCCAGGGCTCTCCCTCCATATGCCAGCCTCAGCCTGGTCCTTCCCTCCAGGCTTAAAGGCTCCACTGTTACCTGTGGGGGATGATGCCAAAACCATTCCTCCTCCTGACTCTTTCTTGTACAACAAGGAATGACCACTTAGAGACAAGAGACCCTCGTGCTCAAAGTCTCCCTGGCTTATGGGCCGAGGGATCTAAATAAGTCTGAATTTAGCTCCCTCCTCACAATGCGGAGGAACCATAAAATCAGGCACTTGAGGGTCCTAAGTGGCAGGGCTTGGAGGTACCATTTTGTATACATTCAGTGGAGGGTCACAATGTCTGGCTAGTGCTCCCTCTGGAGAACAATGAGATGAGGGCTGCAGGGAGGGAGCAAAGTGGGCTAGGCCAACGTGGGGAGCTCGAGCTTCGCTCCATCCCTCTCCTCCTCCCAGGATTGCTGGACAGTGTTTGCACAGGGCCAGCGGGAAGTTCTTCCTGAGAAGGCTGGAAGAAGCTGTGGTCATGGAGTCTACCACCCAGTTGTTAAAAACAAATGCCTCCCAAACCAGTCTAGCAAGATGCTGGCCTGCGTGAGACCACGAGAGCTCCAGCCAGTCCTCCAGCCCGTCCCCGGAGCCCAGCCACACTTCTCAGACAGGGCTCCACCATAGATTGCACCCAGACTCCCTTCACTCTCCTCTCCAGCAATCCGTGCTCTCGTTTCCAAACCCTGGAAGCCTTCTCTGATTGTTCCCACCTACCTGCAATGGCCCCTCTGTGTCCCTCAGCATTTAGAGTTAACACTGGACATCTGCACACAGCCTTACGAAGCACTCTCATTGACACTGACCCATTTGGTCCTCAGGACAACCGTGGAAGGAAGCTAGGATCTAAACACATTAAGTGGTTTGCCTATGGTCACCCAGGTAGTGAGAAAGGGAAGCCAGAATTTATATCCTGATCAGCCTGATTCCAGAGTCAAAAACCAAAACTTCATTGTCCTTCCTGTGGACAGAGCCCCTCTATCAAATCTGTGAGCAACCTGCAAGCTGAGGCTGTAACTGATGTCATTCTGCTTCCAGCACCCCCAAAGCAAACATTTATTAGAAGGGACAGTGTGCACAACAAGGGGTTGGAGGTAGGGGAGAATGTCTACCCACACTGTGATTAGCAGTAAGTGACCCTGAGGCCAGGCAAGGAGAGAAACCTCCCCTGGGGAGGACATGACTGGGTGTGGAGACGGAGGTGGCCTCAGGGCTCCTTTTTGGTTCTGGTCAGTCTTGTCTTTCCACCCTCCCAACACAGCCTTCCCTGGAGGCAGACTCCAACAGTCCCTGTGCTGGGAAGATCAGAGAGGTTCAGGGTGGGGTCAGCCCCAGAAGCACCATGGGAAGGCGTGTATGGGTTGGAGATGGAAGGCTGGAGAGGCCTGGCAGGATTGGGGTTTATAGCTGGGAAGAAATGGGGGGGGGGGGAGGGCGGGAGTAGGGCCTTGGTGCTGGGGACCTGTGGGGCCTGTCCTGGGAATGGCTCCACCTTGGCCTCACTGTGAGACCCTGGCCAGGTCTCAGCTTCTATTTGTTTCTCCAACCTGCTTAAAGCTTGAAGCCTCCTCTCAGCCTTCCCCTCCTCCAACCCCATTCCACCACTCCCAGTGGGCCCCCGGGAGCTAAGCCCCCTCACCTGACAGGGCCACTTCCATGGCCATTCACAGAGAGGTCTTTGTGCAGACGCTGGGCCTGGGGGAGGGGCGGTAGCCAGCACCACCCCCCCCCCCCCTTACACTCCACCCCAGTGGCCAGCAGCTGCCTCATCATCTCTTCAGCTGTCTCTCCAGCCTTTCACTCCCTTTTTCTGGGAAGAATCCCCCCGGAGCCTTGGCCCCCTCCTTGATGACCCCTTACACCTTCCCTCACTCCCTCTTCCAGGAAGTTTTCAGGACTGAACCCCCTTCTCTATTCTTCACTCCAGTCCGCAGTGGCCCATCTCCTGTCCTGATGTTGGGACACTGTGCTGGGGACCAACCTTGGCTTCTCCACATTTCTCCCCAAAGGGCTCCCACCAGCCTGCCCAGTGTGTACCTGTGGGGCGTGGGCGGTTCTGGAGGGGGAGAGGCAGAGACTCTTCCTCAGGTGGCTTCCAGGCCTTTCATACGTTCCTTCCTTTCTTCAGAACTAGCCAAGAGCCAGTTAAGTGTCTGGTTGGGTGCTGGGCTCAGTGGGCAGCTAGATGCGGGTGTCCTTGTCGCAGCCATACCCTGCACCCAGCATCCCTGAGGCTGTCAGCTAACTTCCCAGAATCCCCATCAAATGCAGCCTCCCTCATGGAGCAGATAAAGCTCTTAATAATGGAATTTCTGCTTCCACTTCCCATCTCCCCCAGCCCAGACTCCCTCTGATGGATGTTCCAGTCCCCTAAGGCACCATGCTCTTCCCTACGTCCTTGCTTTCAGATACACTGTCCACTCTCCACCACCCACTTCCTCAAACTCCTTAGACTGACAACTCCTTGCTTACCTTTTATCACTTTTATTCCCTTTATCTTTCATCACCAACATTTTGGCCCCCTCCAGGAACCCTTCCTTAACTCCCCCAAGGTGGCCCACAGCTCCCTCCCCACCTGCTCCCACAGCACTTTGCACATGTCTTCAGGACAGCAGTCTCCACATGCCATGTAATTGTGTGTCTGCCTCCCCTGCTGGACGGTTAGCTCCTCAAAGAAGCTTTGTATTCCACCTTCCGCTTCAGCATAGCACCTGGCACATAGTAGGCACTCAATAAATGTCTAGTGAATGAATGAGCTGACATGGAGGTAGGGATAAGGGAAAGGAAGGTATGAACATGAGAGGTGCTACAAAGGAGGAAGTGGTGGGTTCCGATGTGACTGATTTGGATCGGGGGAAGGAAGAGGGCAAATCGGATAATGCTCAGGATTTGCACCTGAGGGCCTGGGAGTTTAATGAAGCCGCCCATAGAGGCAGGGAAGCAGGAACACGGGGCAAGACTTCAAGCCCAATGCGGAGTGAGGGAGCATCTGAATGCCCTTCCTATGTCTGGGGAATGACCCCCTCATGAGTTTCGGAGGGAGGCTGCACTTACATGCCACTACAGAAGCCAAAAGCACAGGTACCTTCCTGGCCCTCCTTGCAGCTGGGGCCTGGGCGTCCGGTCTAGACTTAGCCAATCAGATGCACCACTCCAGTCTCTGACCTGGGAGCTAATGGCAGGACCACAGGTAGCAGTTAGGGTACAATCTGGAGTTTATAAGAAGCCAAGACTAGAGAAATGAACGAGCGTTTATAACTTTGGCTGATGGCTGAGGTGATAAAAGTGAATGAAAGTGAGTAGGAAGGAAAAAAACAAAGGTGACAGTAGAACCTTGGGGAACATACTTTTGGCTGGAGGACTGGTCAACCCAGCGGACTGAGAGAAGAGAACCCAGAATGAATAATCAGGGATATCACAGAAGAACCAAAGGCCAAAGGTGAAGACACGATGGACATCAGCATGAAATGTTCCACAAAAGTCACCAGACCTGAGCAAGGGCCGTTGGGTCCGAGCAAGGAGGTTGAGCGGCCTGAGAGGGCACAGTGTCACCAGAGTTACGAAGACGGAAGCCGGACTGCAGGGCTGAGGAGAGATGACTTGGAGCTTCACCTCAAGTACATGGCAGCCCTTCACAGGCCCCAGAGAGACCCCCACCCTAAACTGGCAGATGATCCTGCCTGCCCACACCTTACCCTCTCCCTCCTCCTGCTGACACCCCCAGTTCTGATTCCTCCGGTATTTTTTGCGTCACCCCCAGTCCTTCAAGTCCTCTGACCATTGGCGCTCAGGAGGGGTCTGGAACCAAGCCCAGCGTGGAGGCCTCTCTACCGCGGCTGCTCCTGTGTGAGGCTCACATCTCTTCGGGGGCTGCCCCTTCCTCATCTCTCCCTCCTTCCTTCTCTCTCCATCCTCTCTTCCCAATTTCACTAGTAGGAAGACTCAACAATGTTCCTGGTCAGCCATAAAGCCCTGACATCTCACCTCCCTCCACGTCCACCAACCAGGCCAGCTCTCAGCTCTGGAGAGGCGGCCATTTTATAGGCGCCAGCTACCTAAGATGGCGGCCTCCCTGTCTCCCTCTGCTTTCGTTCCCACAGCCTTGCCTCTTACCCTTGCCTCTTTCTTTCTGAAGCCTGAGCCCAACAAGGTGGGGGGCCGGGCTGGGGAGCCAAGGCCGGAGGAAGCAAAACAAAAAAGGACAGAAAAGCCGGCCCCTTGGCATCTCTCTTTGGCACTTTAGTCCAGCAGAGGGAGGGAGGGCAGAAGGGAAGAAAGAAAGTAGTGTGAGTTTTTATTTCCATCCTCTTCCTGCCACCTCCCCCCCAACACACACACACACACATACACACACACACGCGCGCGCGCGCGCGCGCGCACACTTTGATGAAAACAAAATTTCTCCCCTTTTCTCTCTTCTACAACCCCCCTCCCCTTTTTTCCTGGCTCCTACCATGAGCCTCCTGGAATGCAAATAAGTTGTATTATGCAAATGTATGCAAATCAGGCTTAACGAGCGGAAGGAGGGGGCAGAATGCCGAATGAGTAATGGCGGAGGGTGCAGATGGAGGATGGCAGGAATGACCCCTCCTCTTCTCTGTTCCCACAGCCTGGAGGCTTGCTAGGGGTAGCAGGATGTCCCTCACTTCTGGGAAAGAGTAGAAGGTCAAAGCCACGTTGCTTCAGCTGAGACGGTTGAGCTGAGGTTGGCCTTGGCTATAGGTGAAGGGCGGGAGGGCTTGTGGGGAGAGAGGGTTAAGTACAAGGGACTCGTCCTCACTTGCACAACCTCACTTGAGCAACCTTGCCCAGAGACTCTGGATGCACCAGCCTCCCTGCTTGTATGGCCTGCTGATGGCAGAACCTTCAGCTCCGGGTGCTGAAAAGGTGATGCTTATGCATGCCATGGCTTGTGCCTCAGAAAGGAGGATTCCCAAGGGAAGATTCCCAGCCAGACCCAGGTTCTTCCTGGGGGTGGGGGTGAAAGCTGTCTCTCTTTGTGCTTTGGAAAGTGGGGGTTGGGGTGGTTGCCATGGCAACATAGCATGGAACACCCACCTCCCCAACATCAAGCCCCAGAGGACCTAGGAGTTAGGGGGGGATAATGGATTGACACCCCCTGATGCCCCCACCACCTGGCACTGCCAGCCGGAGATGGCGGCATCAAATCCTAGAGAGAATGGCCCCTTTGTTTCTCTGCTCACGGTGTTGAGGGAGCAGGCCTGGGCACACAGAAGGGCCTTTCCCAGGCCCTGTTCCAGTTTGTGTGACTCTTGCCGGCCTCTGGAGACTCCTTGTGGCCATCCACTGGCCTCTGTGCCCTAGCAGATGGCTGCCCCCTTGCCTTTTCTCCCATGGGCTTGCCAGCTACTGCTAGGTATGCCTCTCCCTGTGCTTCTCCCTGAGGCCTCCTCTCCAAACCTCCTCAGACAGAGATAGCAGTCAGTTCCACCTCTTCTTGGCTTGTGTGGACACCTCACATGCTGAGACATGCCATCCTGTCCTTTTTTGTATGGGGGCAACCTGTGAACTCTCTCTACCTGCTCCACCCAACTCAGGCAGGGAGACTCCTAAAGAAGTACCAGGCAGAATAGGCAGGACCAGGCTGGAATTCAGGAGCCTGGGTCTTGGCATTTCCACTAAGCAGCTGAGTGACCTTGGTCACACCTCTTCCACTCTCTTGGGATCTGTAAAATGAGGGCTATAGGGCTGATGCTATCTAAGGTTCATTTTACCTTTACCTGATTGGTACAGTCTGTGTCTTGCATGAACTTAGGTTGAATACTCCCTGAGTCTAACCTTCATCCTTCCTACTGCTGGAGAGGCCCCTCTCATCCCAACTCCCCAATGAGGACAAACCCAGTTTCCTGGAAATGCAATGTCAACTGCCCTCAGCCTTTTCCTCTCCCTGAGACTCCACAGCTGCCTGAAAATAACTCCCACAGATTAAAAAATCTGGAGTTTTTGATAGCTGACGGTGCAGATAGGAGGACACCCTCCTAACCCTCCCAAAGGGGGTCAGCATAGCCATCTCACTCACCGCCCGGGAGCTGTCCGTGGTGCTGGATGTGGCTCTGGCACACGTGTGGAGGAAAGAGGGCGGGAGGGTGGTGGAGCACCCACCCGCCCCAGGTGAGAAGCTAAAGGAAAGAGAAGAAGCAGAAACATTTGGAAACAGTAAGGAAAGGGGAAGATGTATTCCTGGAGAAAGTTTCTCCTCTCTGAAGCTCTCCAAATTACCAATACTGTTTTTGGGGGAAGAGCACAAGAGTCAGTGAAACTCTGAACCTCCCACCCCTTCATCCCAAATAACTTAAATGTCCCAGATTAGCTCAGGCCTTATCTGGATCCTATTTAGAAATCCACAGGGAGATGGAGTCATAATTCCTGGCCTTGGGGAGAGCTCAGGTTGAGGTAGTTGACAGGGTACAGACCTCTAAATTCCATCCCAAATTCTAAGGCTCCTACAAGGAATTTAGTAATAAAGATGAGGAAGATACACAGGTGAAGACACACAATCTGCCTGATAGTATTACAGATATCAGGAGCTTGGGAGGAAAGGTAGGGGAGGCAGGAAAGGGTGTGTTTGCATGTGTGTGTGTGTGTCCTGGGCAGAGACATGAACCTATATCTGGTTCTTAACCCTAGCTGCACCTTAGAAGCACTGAGGGAGCTTTTAAATGATATTGATGCCTAGGTCTCATTCCCAGATACTCTGCTTTCACTGGTCTAGGGCTGGGCCCAAACATCAGTATTTTTTAAAAAGCTTCCCAGGTGATTTTAGTACATAACTGGGTTGAGAATCACTGGCCTGGAAGAAAGCAGAAAAGAAAAATTGCAGGGGTTAAGCCTGATGAGCTGGAGGAAGAGGCAAGCTAGGGCCCCTGAAGCAGAAGGGAATGAATAGGGAAGAAAAGAATAAGCATGTTATCTCGTCTCTCCTAGGAGCTCCTGATGGCCCCAGGCCTGGCCTAGAGACTGACTCAGGTGTTGGGCTTGTCTCTTCTGTGCTGTGGAAGCTCAAACCACCCCAAGGCAATGAGATGGGCTGTCTCCCCAGCCCGTCCCTTGTGCAGAGAGAAGGAATGGGTGCAATGACCCTGAGGGCGTGCTGCTCCCCTTCACCCAGAAGGTCCCCAGGGAGGCAGTTGTGGAAGGTAAACAGCAACAATGGTCTCTTTCAGTGTCCAGATTCCAACCCTTCAGTCCAATTAGCAGACACAGCAAACAGCAATTCAGCTGCCTTCAGCTGCTGTCATAACAAACTCAGAGCAGCCTTAATGGGGGGATTAGGGCAGGAGGAGGGGGGGTGTCACTTTGAGCCCTGGGAGAGCCTGGGTGGCAAGGAAGGGTTCCCCTTCTTTCTCATCTCTCTCCTATCTAAATATGCACCCACCCACCTTTACCTTCCATAACCCTGCTCCTCAGTTTCCTCAAAGCTCCGAGAATGTTTTTATAGTTTTGTCTACTCTTTCCTTCCAATGATTTTAAAGCATTAACCTAAATTCATTTATCCCCTAGGGAAGTGGGCAAACCCCGCCTCTGGATGAGACGGCACCATAACCCCCACGATCTCTGAGGTCTCAGTAGCAAAGGAAAGGAGGTGAAAAGGTCAATCTGTCCTCAGAACATTGAGTATGAAGGAGATGATGAAATAAATATCAGTATCCCAACTCCCAAACCTTGGGAAGTGCAGACTTCAAGAATGACTTCCAGATATAGAAGAACGCAGAGGGGCCTCTGCTTCTCCGGTGGGTTACCAACCTCGAGAACTGAATTGGGGGTCTGGAAGGCAAGAGGAGAGAAAACACTCCTTCTTAACGTCACTCAGTGATGAAGAAAAGTCTGCATGCTGATAGGTAGGTCTTTATTTGGCTCGTTAATTTTACCCACTACTTAACTGGTCCTTTAATTTCATAAACTGTGTTTTTAGTAACTCTAGAAGTTTAATGGAATAAACTTGGAATTATTTACACATGCCATATTTCTCTATCTACATAAGTCAGTTTACCAATCATAAATACTCTTACCAATAAGTGGTAAGATCCATTAAGGAGAAAAACACAATGGCGGGTCTGCCTCTTGGACTCTAGCCTCTTCCCTTAACAGGCTTCCCAAGGACTGTTCCTCTTCTCCCCAGGGTTCAGACATTGCCTACCCAGGTCCCAGGAGTCCCTCTTCAACTCCCAAAGCTAGAAAAGGAGGAACTTCCTCAGTTTAAATGTTTTGAAATCCTCAGTGAAGAATACGCCAGAGAGCTGTCCTTTTTGCTTGATTTGATTAATTCTGAGATCAATCATATGATTTCAAATAGTTATTCCAAACTGTAGCCTTTAACCCTTATGCAATCTAAGAATTACTCCTTACCCAAGGATATCATAACATATTATAAGATCTTTTATATGGAATTCTTCATTTGCTCCATGTAACAACCCTGAGGATACAGATTCTTATCTCCATTATACAAATATTTGAGCTGAGTCTCAGAGATCTGCATAGCAGGTAAATGATGGCACCTACACATCAATGTTCATTCAGTTACACTTCCTCTTTCTATTTCTTTCCCTCCCTAGGCTTGCTGATTGTGACAATTCTTATGACTGTAAGGACCTTTCAACAAAACCCTTTCCATTCCTAGAATTGGGAAAAATTTGTTGCAAGGTGAAGGTGTGAGCGATAACGTAAAACTTGTGTCGAACATTTAGGAGAAAATTGCCTTTGAACTCCTGGACTTAGAAATCAATAGGAGGGCACTGGGATGAAGGGCTGAGGGGAGAAATGGATAAAGAAACCAGCTTAGAATTTGGTTTCCAGTAGGGATTAGGTGGATGTTGCAAGATCTGAAGAATAGAAGTAAAAGTTCCTGGACACAGACACAAGTATGATGATACCACAGGAAGAAATTTCCTAACTGGTAACTGGTGAGGCCCTTCAGAGCCCCTTTCAACCTAGCTTCCCTGCACCCCCATTCTGTCAGCTCTCCTACTGTGTTTAGCTGGAGGAGGTGCTATCTGGTATAAAGGTTTGGGGGAGGCAGGACTCAGTAGGGTCACTGCGATGTCTGCATTTGGTAAACCCCCCGAATCCCAGAGTGTCTGTTCCTTTAGTGGATTTATACCTATATGTAGCCAGGCATCACTAATCTCACAACCGAGCCTCCCCCTGCACCATGGATCACACACATCCAATCTCATACCAGGTCACACACCACTCAGTTTCTCATCCTCATAAGCAGACACACAGCTCACAAGCACAGTCATGCATCATTCTCCTGACACCCCCCCCCACACACACCATATGTACACGTAAGACAGACACAGACCCTCACCCCTACACTCATCCTGGCTTCTGCTCCCCTTTTCCACTGAAGTGCTTGTTTTGTAGGGTGTAAACCCTCAACCCACCAGTTCCCTCAGGCCCTCCCATTCTCCTTCGGAGATCCTGTGGTCAAACGTGCTAATGGGATACAATAATAATAATATAAACCCATTGTGGTTAATAATATAGGTTCTAAGTCTTAAGTGGATGAGTCTCAGGAGATCCCAAATATGCATTTCCAACCAGCTATGTGAAAAGTTGAAAAAAAGAAAAAAAGGCCTTTCTTGGTGCTTCTTCTCTGATCCCCACTCCCCAGCCCAGGCTCACAACCAGGCCTTGCATCTCTCCGTGGTCCTTCCCTCTCCTCTGATGCTCTGATTCCCTCCCTTCTCACTCATCCTCATCTCCGTCTCCCTACCTCACCCTCTCAGTCCTCTCCTCCGGCAAGTGTAGTGGAAAAAGCATTGGGTTTGAAACCACTGAGTGACATTAGCAACTCATTCGAGTCTGTGGTTCCCCACTTGTAAAATGGGGTTAATAACAGCTACCTCACAGTGTTGGAGAATCAAAGAAAGGCGTGGTGGCAGAGCGCTGGTCCCAGGAAGTATGGAGTGGTGTTTGGGATTATTAGTCCCTGCCCCAAACCTGCTCCCTTTCTCCCTAATCCTGCCTCCAACTGCCCCCCTCCAAAAACCCAAATTCCAAACAGCTGAAAAAGCAAGAGGCCGCTAATCTCTCCTTCCTCCAACCTCTGAAGGAAGGAAACATATGGACTCCAGGCTCTCTGAAGCCCAATTGTCTTAGTTTGGATTCCCCAATATTTCTTCCACATTATATATAATTGAATCATAATCTTCTAGCTATAAAATCAGTTCCTGGGAGGAAATTTTAAATTTACCCAGGAAACTGCAGTCAGTACAAGGTCATTTTGTGCAGTTCTCCTGCCCTCTTTTTACCCCTTCCTGCCCCGCCTGTGTTCTGGAATGCCCCGGGGTGGGGGATGGGATGGGGAGAGGTAATAAATGCAGAGGGGCTACTTCTAGCTTTGCTATACGTCATTCTACCAAGTGACTCTAGGCCGTCCTCCTCTCAACTGCACCTAAACACTCTTTTGCTGAAAATATTTAGGTCAGGCCATATAAATGGATTCTTTTAGGAAAGGCCCTGATTAAGCTTTCTAATTCTTCGCTTTTTTTGGGCAGCATAAATACTAAGCTACAAATTCCTTTGTGTTTGAGCTCCTTGAGGCCATTTGCTGTTGGAGATGATTTCCAAGAGAGTGAGGATGGGGTGGGAAGGTGGGGTGTCCTGAAAGATCCCAACTCGACCCCTTTGGTCAGTGAAGACAAAGCTGGCATGAGAAGCTTTTCAAGACATTAGACTCAGGTCCTGGGTGGGAAGGAGGAAAGAATATGGAAACAAGGGAGTTGAGAAATACTCTGCACTCTGTTGCTCCAGAACCCAGTCTGGGCAAAAGGCTCCCCAGCCACCGTCTTCTTTTTGAGCAACCCCCCAACCCAGTACCTCCAGCCCCACTTCCATCGAGCTCCGCTTTGCCATTCTCAGCTCCCAACCAAGCCGGATAGACCTATATGGCTTCAGGGGAGCCATCAGAGCAAGACCAGCGTTCTCAGGTGACCTCCTCCACACCCTCCCAACCCAGCAATAGCTGCGGATACCCTGCCGGATAGTTCACCGGCGCCCACGGGAGAGGCCTGGGCTGGGAACCCCAGGCACTGTTCCGAACAGCCCTGCAACTAGATTTCAACAGACCTCTCCCTTGGAGCAGCCTCCCTGGCAGTGACCCAATCCGCAGATTGCCCGAAAAGGCCCCATTCCAAGAGGTAACCACAAGGCCCCCTTCTTGCCTCCGCCCAACTGGGCGGGGAAGCTATTGCCCCTGGCTAAAGTGAAGTGGGACGGCGACTCCTACCTGCGCGGACCGGGGTGAGGGGTGGGAAGTCGTCCCGACCGGTGAGGTCTGGAGGCGCGCGGGCCGCGGGGTCCTCGTCTCGCGCTCACAGCCCCCCCGGGTCCTCGCGTCTCTAAGCCCTCGCTTAGGCCTCCCCCGCCCGTCCATGCGGCCAGCTTTCCTGGGGCCTCTCTGCGCAGTGTATGGGGTTATTTTTACTTTCGGTTATCTAGCTTTATGAAGACTCCACACCACTCATACAGCTAGATAACCAAAGATAACAACCAACCCCGCCTCCTGGCTGCCGCCGCCGCCTCTTCCACGCAGCCCCTCCGCTGCCGCCGCCGCCGCCGCCGCCAGCGCCGCCACAGCCTCCCGGTCGCCCGCTGGTGGGGGCTGGGGAGAGGGTACACGGGTGGAGATGAGGGGCGGAGAGAGAAACGGAGTCCAAGACGGAAAAAGACTCGATGACATGAGGGTACAGACGCGACAGAGACCGAAAAAGCCGTGGAAAGGATGCGACGGCCGGTGGCGTCGAAGTCCGAGGATCGCCCCCGGACCCCAAAAGCTTTCGACGCTCTGTTTCCCGCTCCCCATTCGAGCTAGAAGCCGGAGTTCCGCTGGTCCAGGGAGGAGGGACTCGCGGGCTTTTCGTGCCACCCGGGAAGACCGCAGGGACCGAGGCCGAGGCCTCCCCAACCTCAAGGGGTCTCCACTGCCCTCCGTTGGAAGATCCAGGCGCATCCGATAGCCGGAGCCTTAACCTTCTGCGGAGCCCGAGCCCTGGTGTGGGGGTCGTAGCCAGGAGGAGCGGAGCGGCCCCACCACGTCTCCCAACTCGCGAGGGCGATGGAAGCGAAGCGGAGCTGGTGCGGGGGAAAGGGCTGGATTCAAGCTGCCGACTAAAAGGGGGAACAGCCACCGAAATCCTGAGGGTAAAACCCTGGAGGCGTCCAAGCAAGAAACAGGGAAATCCCGGCAACCCAAAGAGAGGGGGAAGCCGGTGGGGGTGGGGTAGGAGGCAACCCACAGACTCCTAAGCCAGTCTCTCAAGGAGAGAAGGAAAGGGCAAAGACCCCACCCGGGAAGGGATCCGGGAGAGCACCCACGAGATAGCTTGGCAGGAGGAAAGCGGAGGGCGGGCTGGGCAGGTGAACTGAGTACTAGGCCCCGCAGGACGCCCCAGATAATCGGCTTTGTACAAAGAGGTCCAAAAATCACCTATGGCTGTGAAAATGGCCGGGGGTCCGAGGCGAGACGTGCCCTAGGGGTTGGCGGGGGTTCCGATCAGGACTGGGAATCGTCAAGGTGGTCCCGGGAGCCCGGAGGAGGGTGTGGGGCTCAGCCGGCCCCTTGTGGCGGACATTCAGACACGCTGGGTTCCAAGGCGCTCGCCCATCTCCTGCCCCGCGCCGGCCAAGCCACTTACATCGAGCCCAGGGTGCCCATCCGTGCTTTCCCTTGCGGTCCTCCCGGCACATTCCCGCCCACGGTGCGCCGTGACCCTGGGTCCGGGGTGCCAGGGCTCAGCGGGCGCTGGGCGGAGGCGCCCGCCGGGATCTCAGCCTCCGCGAGCCAAGGCTAGCCGGGCAGAGCGGGCCTCAACCGGCTAGCTCCCTCCTCAGCCTCCGCCGCTGCTCTGGCCCGGGCGCGCTCCGGCTCCGGACTTTTCATTCATCCTTTCACGCTCCCTCCCCAGGCCAGCCTCTGATTGGCTCAGCCGAGTCTGACGTCACCGCCTCGTTCCCCCGTCGACCCCGCCCCTCCCCCTTCTCCAGTTGAGCCGGAGCGCGCAAGTGGGGCGCCCCTCCTCTCGGAGAATTGGGGGAAGGGGGGAAGAACTACTATGTCTGCTGATCCCCAGCGTCTTGCAGCCTCACCCACCCCTGATACCCGCCTGCCATCTCCAATCCATTGCCATTTGTGGTTTGGTCTCCAACCTCACTCTTTTTGTAGGTCCTACGTTTTCCATTTTGGCCCTAGGTATATTGCACCGGGTCCAGGGCTCAAAGACGAAAAAAGAGATCGGGTGAAATCTCAAAAAGAACCAGATTACTACCTCTACCTGCCTCCTCTCGTTGGGATATTTTTTGTGCTTCTCGGGTTCTGATCCCTCCCAGACTGTGATCCTAATCTTTCAGGAAGACAGGAACGTGTCTTGCTGGTTTTCAACCCCAAACAGCGAGGGTAAGGGTCTGGAAGTTTGGGACTCTTACTGGGAGATGAGACGCGGGATCTGAGCGAGGTTGGGCCTCCTTTTTCGCCGTGCAGAAACGGGAATATCTCTTGAATTTGTTCTCAGCACCAAAGTTCCGGGTTGGGGAAGCTGGAGGATTCCAGCTGGCATTAACCTGGGCAACACCCACAGATTTGACATAGCCATGGAGGCCCTAGCTAGCATCTTCTCTCTCTTTCCCTATCCCGTTCGCCTCCAACGGCGAGCCCTGCGGACTCCACCCCTGTTGCATCTCTGGGTGCTTGGAGAGCTGGGGTCACGGCGAGAAGGATCACTCTCCAGCAAGGTTTCAGGCTCCGGGCTTTCCCGACCTGGCTCCCCATCTGGCCCGGAGAATCAGAGCCGAATAAGGCCTCGTCCCAACCGCGGGCGGCACACGCCGGTCCGCGGGCGGGACCTGGATTCTCGCTGCACTCTGAGAGCGAGCTGCCGGCTTCCAGCTGAGCATCTCTGCCTGCCAGGGAGCAGTTCGAATTCACGTCCCAAGGTACCCTACCGCTCCATTCACCCTGCCGTCCGTGCCTTTTCTAAGAAATCCTGTGAATTAGATACCTGGAACCTGTCGTCTGCTTAACATGGGCCCGCTCCTATCACCAAGAATCCTTAACACTATGCCAGCAGGGGTGCACTTCAGGGGACCCCGGCTTTGGCCATCAGACTCAGCCAGATTGTTTCATCCGCCCCAGGGTCCCGCCTCTGCTCAGTCTAGGACAAAGCTGAGCCTGAATGCTATTCGCCTTGGTTAGACACAAGCGGATGGCCAGTGGGTTTCATTTGGTCCTCTTTTGAAAGACTGGAGAATGTCTGAATAATCAATCGCTGCATGATTGCGGGGTGAGGGCCACTTTGAAATAAGATAAAGCCCAGGGACCTGTGGTTCCCTACCAGAATAGCGGTACGGAGCTGAAGCGAACAGCCTGATTTCCCCGGGGCTCAGGGCATTCTCAAGGCTGTGCTTGGCACAGCTTTTTTCTGTCAGCCTCCACAGGGTCTCAGGGAACTTACTCAAGGGAAAGGCTTTCTAGAAGCTTCCACAGCATCAATTCTTCCTCCTCCCAGAACTGGGAACATATCAGCCAACAATGGTGGTGAGAGAAGGAAAGAGACAAAGTGTCCACTCACTGCTTTGTTTCCTCCTGCCCCCTCCCAGGTGCCCCTACAGCTCAGAATAGAGCCTTGGGGGAGCACTGGGGTCCCTGTCGCCAGGACACTTACAGAAAAGCGGAACCCTCCCCGAACACTCTCAGAGATAGACCCATCCTACTGGCTGTGCTACTAAATGCATGCCCTAAATGCATGCCTGTACCGAGGCCCCAGAGAAACTACAGGTCCCCTCCAGCCTTTCCTCTTCGTGCCTACAAACCTCCTTAAATATTTCTCAGCACACCACTTCACACTTCTTTATAGGATGCCCAATATCCTCTAGACATTCCAGCAATCCTAGATAGAGCCTACACTTCTCCTACACACACCACCAACTTCCCCTACAAATATCTCCCCATTTGCCCGCCACAAGATCCCTTAAAGGCACCTTAAGCAGACCTTTTCCCCCTTCCTTCCTCCCCTTACCTGGTGCCTGGGAGGCTGGGGCCAGCTTGTGGGGAAGAGCTGATCATCCTGCTAGCTAATACTCTCCCCTTTCTTCTCTGTCACCAATTTCCAACCAAGTCCCCTGCCCTCTGTGGGGCTCAAACTCATCTCCACACCCACTTACCCTGGCCTGCGCCATCCAGACAGCTAGGAAGAGGCAGCTGGGATTAGCACGAATCTCCCTTCTCCTTCAGCCCCCTCTATATTTTGGTTGAGGAGGGGGGAAGACAGAAAGGTTTCTTTGCCCCTCACCACCCCCCACCCCTCCACTGGCCATATTCAGACTCAACTGGATTTCCTTAAAAAACAAGGTCAGGAGAGAAATGGGTTCATACATAAATTTCCCCAAATAGATAAAGAGCTGGATCCCCCTGCGTCTTACTGTGGCTTTGGGTTCTACAGAGACACTTCAGCCTAAACAGTGTCCCCTAAAAGAAAATGGAGATGAGTCTAAGCTGCCCTGGTGCTATCTCCATGGAAGCCCCTTCTCTGTCCAGATTCCTGATGATGTAATTTTTGTTTGTTTTTTCTGGGTGGACTTGACACCCCAGTCTCCCAGTGTTCTGCTCAGGGATGAAGGTGGGTGAGGCACCTGTCTTTATTCCAATGGAGATGGAGCTATAAGCTGTGAAAGAAGCAGAAAACCCCACCATCATGTTAACTGAGGTTGATTTGTATATCAAGCCATTTTGCTCTAGTTTCAAAAAAGAAATTACTTTGAGGGCAGCAAATGAGACACTCCCTTAAGAGCAGAGGCAATTTCATACATATTTGAGTCTTTGGTATCTAACACTATGCTTAAAACATAGTGGGTGCCCAGTAATTGATGACTTAGCGAGGGTGTGTACCTATGAGTGTGTCTGCAAGTCTGACTTTGCCGTCATGCGGGTTGAACACATTATGGACAGAGAGGGAGGGTATTGGTAAAATGTGTGTCTTGTGGGATCTGTATATGGGGGTGTGTGTGAGGGAGGGGACGTTGTACCTATGGTGTTGTGTGTTAGTGACTATTTGGCAATTCCTTTGACTAGAAGAGACCCTTCTACTGTCTAGAGTTGGATAAAATGGATGCATTAGGTTCCCCTTGTGCTTGGCCCACCAGCCTCAGTCTCCCTAGGACGACCTCGGCTAGAGCAGAGCCTTCTGCTTGCAGCACACAGCACACTCCGCTGCAGTGTTCTGTAGAGCAATGGTCTGCAGACCCCACCCTGAGTCCTCCCAGGGAAATTCTGGGGAGACTGTGGGGAGAGCACACCAAACCCCAGGTGCTGATCTGGGTCTGTAAGTGTCTCGGTTAGCCTAGGAGCCTGCATTCTTGCCAGCGCCTGTCCCCACCCCCAGCCCTACAGTCCTGATGCCCACCCATTGTCTGTGTGCCTGGAGAGGCCCATGGAGAGAAAAACATGGCCTGAATTATGCTCTCTGGATGCGGCTTTTGGACAGATCTTTGTAATTTGGGTCCCAAAATATATTTTGGCATTAAGCCACTCTCTTGAAATATTCAAGTAATTAAATAAAAAGCATATTTTTTCTTTGTTTCAGTCATCAGGTTAATTTACCTTGAAGACACAGATGAAAGCTGCAATTGGAGGAGGGTGGGTTCAGGTATTTATTTCTGTCTTATAAGTGCATCATTATTATGAACATTATCATATATTATTCTCTTGCTATAGAATATTTGCATTGTCTATGGGATAGTGATAAACAGAAGCAAGAATTGGCAGTAAAAAAATTGCTGAAGCTGTGAAAAAATATATATATATCTCCATATGGGCGGATGAGGTTAGCGGGCATGGAGACATAATCTGGAAGATTTTACCCCTGGGGGTACCACCACCTTCCCTCCCACAAGGCTGTTTTTTCTCCTATTGGGAGGCCAGCCTGAGAGTTCCTCAGGCCTGTCTCAGCACTGCCTCCCCTGCCTGCTCCCGATTCTGTCCTTGAACCCACATGCAGCTCACTTGCCTGAGAGCCCTATGGAGTCAGGGAGGTGAGAAAAAGGTGACAGAGATGGTAGAGTGCTGGCCATCAGCAAATGGCCAACACTCTACCATCAACACTCTTGAGGTGCAAAAGCATGAGTGTGTTAGAGTGCTGTGCATACACACAGGCATGCACATACGCACACAAACCTATCGACTGAGGCAAATGCAATGACATAGCCACAGATACTGCCAGCAATACCACTGCCCAATGCTTACAGGTACACACCCTGGCACACACACCCACTCAGTTGTTGAAGCTCCTCAGGTCCCCATGCTTCTCTCCTTTCTCACCTCTGTCACCCATGTACAGATATCTCTGCTCCCTTCTGCAACAACCACTTCCCCCAGGGTCAACTGGCCTCCAGCTCTGTCCTTAGCAGCCTCTGAGAGCAGGGGAAGAAGTCTCTGAATCGTCAACACCTCTCCCATCTTACAGAATTGAGCACGGGGTGGCCTTTCATACCTTAGCCACCTTGTTGCATTCCCATTATCAATGACTATGCAGGTCTTACTACAATCAGTGTAGACCAAAATCAGGGGCTGAAAGCTAGAAGAGACGGGGAATGGGGTAGAGAGGTGTAGAGAACAGGAGAAAACACAGGTGGTAGAGGGCCAGCTTTCCTTTTCCTCCCCCACCCACACCACCATCAAAACAAACAAATAAGAACATAAATACCCCAAAAGCCAAAGGTGGCCACCTACGATGACACCAGAAACAAAGGAGGCTGCTTCTTCCTGGATGCCCAGCTCCTGTCAAGGAGGAGAATGCAAAGGTTAAAGTCCTTTGAGTGGTCCAGCCTTCTCTCCCTAACACCCCTAGTCTCCCTGTCACTCCCTCACCAGCTCCTTTTCTCCTAGTCTTATGTTTGGCAGGGCCCCTGCTCCATCTTGCCTGGATGACTCCAACCCATGCTCACAACCTCCCTCCACCTCCATCCAAAGCCTTAGGGCCCAGGAGTTTGAACTGAGCCTGTGGAGATGCTGTGGCCTTTCTGACTTAAACCTTCAGAAGGAATCCCCTGCCCGATGGACAATATCTCCCTGCAGATTTCGGCTCGTGGTCTACCAGAAAGCATGCTCAGGATAGAACCAAGGACCTGTGGTCAGGGATATATTTTTGTCTGTCTGGATCTAACTGCATTCTAAACTGTAAAGTTCCATGCATATTCAAGATATTCTCAATCATATTGTGTCTCTATCTTTCTCCCCTCATCTCGGTCAATACCCATCCACCTATCACCTATCCATGCATATCACTAAGGATCCATAAAAACATATCCTGTAGCTATCAATTTTCTCCCTCTCTTCCTCTCCTTCTGTTTCTCACATACACAAAAGGTGTGAATACAAAGCAGTTGAGTTTTTTAAAATTTTAATGTTGGGTATGGAACACAGTCTCTATATTTTATAGTCCCTCCTTCCCAGTATTTCGCTTTCAGGTTAAATTAGGATTTGGGGGAATGACATGTATACCATAGGTGACCCAGCTCCCGAAATACTAAGAGGAGTGTATTTATGTGTGTGTGTTTGTGTGTTGGGGTAAGTTGGTGACTCTTTCTACCTCAAACTCAATTCCACAACTAATCCTTCTTCTTTTTCTTCTTTTTTTTTAAAGTCAGAAAGATAACCTACCTAAATGCAGAGGAAATCAGAAAAAAGGAGGGCTGGAAACCAGGGATAAGCCTTAACTCCAAGCCTGATTTCTAGGAGGGGTGCTCTCAATGCACCCTCTCACTTCTAACACCTGCAAGTACCCGCTTGACTCCCAGCCTCAGCTCTGCCAGCCCATCCGTTTCGTAAAGGGATGTCTGAGTCTGAAATTGTTATCTTCAAACCAAAGAGGAGGCCACCCCTCCCCCAGCTTGCTGACTTGCTGGAAAACAGGCACAAGGACAGTTGGGGAGCCTGTGGCTCCTTCTTCCACTCTAATCAAAGAGTCGTGGGGTCCCAGGAACAGTCGCACCTCTCCATACTGATATCTGCCCTGTCACCCCCTCCACACACACACACAATGCCCAGGGGGACGTGGTGACAAGGACCAGGGCCCAGGAGGCATGGAACATGTGTGTGCATGTTTGGTGGTTGGCAGCCTCAGCCTCTCCCAGAAATCTGGCCTCTGGGATACCAGAAATAGTCTACTGGCCTCCAGCCTCCACTACCCCACGATGGTTCCAGCCTGTCTCCAAGAAAGCACCCTGTGGGTGGGGACTGGAGGCGAGAAGAGCGCCTTCTTTCTATATCCGCTGGCCCTTCTTTAAAAACAAGAAATTAAAAAACCGTCACCAGGTGAGTCTGAAGAGAGCTTGAGTAGGGGTCTCTCCCCTTTGAGAACCTAAGTGTCTGCCCTTCACTTGCCTTTAAGCTGCCCTCAGCCCCCTTCCCACCTGCCAGCTCAAGGGAAAAGCGAGGAAGAAGGAGAATGAAATTAATCTAAATCCTATAAAATGTTTTTGGATGTTTCCCTAATTCTGGCCTCCACCTTCTTGGAAATGTGGCTCTTTTACTCCTACCCCCCAGTTCCTCAGACTTTGTCCTTCCCTATAACCCAAGTCTCTGGGGCAGAGAAGAAGAAGAGCCAGAGCGAAGAAAGGTCAGGACTCCAAATACAGAACCATTTTTTCTCTCCCCTCCCATCTCTACTACAGCCTTCCTTCCTGCCTCTCTGGTACAAGCATTAAGATGTTGTCCGTGTCTGGTGGAGAGAAGGGAGGGGCGGATTAATAGGATCAGTAGCACCGTGACCCTAAAGCCCCCCTGAATCCCATTGACAAACTTAGTGAGCTGTCTCCGGGTTGGCCGGGGCTGGGGGAAGGAGGGGGACCGAGAGGCGCTCTGGGGCGGCTGAGCAGGGCCGCTGCCTCAGCTCGCTGCCCTGCCGGGATGGATGCCTGGAAGCAGGAGGTGAAACCCCACTCTGCCAGCTACTCTTCCACACACGCCTCATCCCTTTTGGTCACCCCTTAAATCTTTTATCAGCCTTTCCTTTCTGAGATGATTGTACCCGCCTCCATTAGCCAGTGGGCAAAGTAGGAAGGTTAGGGCGCCTTGACTGATTTTAGGGGATCCCCTCCCCCCCCAGCCCAGATGTTTGAGGGGGCTGAGACCCTCCCGAATGGCCACTTACCTGGCTTCTGGGAGGAAGAGAGACTGCTCGGTGGCCCCTGCTGCTGGACTGCCTCTCTCTCCCGGCTCCTAGCCTCTTGTGGAGTGGAGGATGCAGCTCCGATGACGTAGCATCTGTCTATCCATTCAGGAATTTCGCTTGCCTCTCTCTTTCTTTCTCTTGCTGTTCTCCCTGGAAAGGCAGCAAAAAGGGGGTGCTGCCCCTGTCTGGAGACACCACCACCACCAAAATAACAGCCCACTCTGATGAAGCCTCCACCTCCTGCCTTCTAATGCCTGTGTGGGAAGGGGTCTTTGTCGTCTCCACTGTTTTCCACCGCCTCCTCCTGCCTTCTCCAACCTGAGGCAGGAGGAAGGGGCGAAGGAAAGCTATTGTTCCTCCAGGCCACCCTCATCCCCCGAGGAAGCAAGAGAAAGGGTGTGACAGAAATACCCCTGTCCCCAGTCTCCTCCAGTCTGATTCACCTTCGAACTGGAGAGCGGGATTACATGCCGTGTGTGTCTGGGGTGGGGAGTGGAGTCGAGAGGAGTGATAGAAAGAGCACACAGTTTGCCATTTGGAGGTTCAGGGTGTTCCAGTCCCCCCTTCCCAGACCTTCCCCCACTCCCTGTCCCTGTCAGCTCAACTGTTCACAAATCCAGGTCTTAGTCATGCAGGAGAAAGTCACAATTGAAGATAAGGGCTGAGAGCTGGAGGGGGGGGACCAGGTGGGGGGCGGTGAAGGCCAGTGCTTGAAAGTCTAGACAAGAGAAGAGGAGGGGTGGGACCACAGACTCAAAGTGGGAGATAAATTATCTTGCTCTTAGAGGAGGGAGAGCGATTTGGGGGTTGGTTTCCAGGGCTGGGGTCCCGATATTTGGTGGAAGCTGGGGCTCAGAATGGTACAATGGTCCGGTCTCTTTTCTCTCTCTCACCCCCACCCTGGGCCCCTCCCTTTTTCTCCCTCCCACTCTTCCTGGCCTGCATGGGAACTCAGTCTGAGCTCGACATGACAGACAGCAGGCCTGCATGCTAATGAAGTTTGTCTCAAGTTCATTGTCAAAGCCCCCCCTTCCCCAAGGCCCCCCTCCCCTCCTCTCATACACAAATCTCCCTGCAACTTTTGTCCCACAGACCTGGAGGCCACTTGAGTCTCTGCCGGCTCCCTCTCTCACCCTCCCCCACTGCTTTCAGTCTCTCCTCCCTACCTCCCTCAGCTGAGGCGGGGGCTCTCTTCTCCCTGGTGCCTTCCCAGCCACCTTCTGGCCAGGCCATCCCTAACTCTGCAAGAGGGCTTCCGAGGGCTAGCGCCAGGGTCTGCAGACCCGGTCCTTCTTCCCCACCCCATAGCAGGGGGACTTTGGGGAGGTGAGAGAAGGCAACAGACTGCCCCCACTCAAGGTTCCCTGCCCCCCAATTCTCCGCCCTGTCCTGGCCCAGTCCCCCCATTCCAGCCTCAGCTTCCCCCTCCCCTCATTCCTCCCATGATGATTATTTTGCTCTCCCCTTGATTACATCTGCTTCACTAGCTCAGAAATAAAGATCCTTTGAGACTAATTTTGCAACCCCCACCCCCAGCTCCCCACCCCTTCCCTCCTCCTTCCCTCTAGACCAGGGCTCCCTTTAGCTCCTTTCTCACCGGCTGGAAGACATTGAGTTCCTTGTCTGGGGAGCTGGGGGGTTGACGGGAGGGGGTGCCAGTGGAATGGAGGGGGGGTCTCTCCAGCTCTGGGACGTGTCCAGCAATCCAAACCTGTCCTTCCTTTGTTCCTACAAATCTCTTCATACTGTCACCACCCACTGGAGTCTGCCTTTCTCCCAGTAACTGGGGGATTGGGGAGGAAGGGGAGGAGGACCCTGAACTCACTCCACCCCTCAATTCCAGGGAAAGGAGGGAGGGGGAGAAAATAGAGAAAAAATTTAATCCCCCCCTCATTAGCCAGAAAGGAAGTGAAAGGGGATAATTATAATTAAAAGCAGACAGCTGTGGATTGCATCTTTTCTATGTTCCTCCAAGCTTCCTCCCCATTTCTGCCACCATCACCCAAAAGTCTGCACAACTCCATGAGCATCTTCCCCCTGGTTTCCTGAGAGCGGGGAGTGTGCTGGGAGAGGAAGGCCTGGGTCAAATTTGGGGAAGAGGACTCCACTTCCTGTCCCATAGATGACACTTCCTTAAACATCTCAACAGGCCTAGGACGCAGAGGACAAGGAGGTGTCCTCTTCCTGTCCACAAATCTGTATCCCAGAGCTGGGGGGGGGGGGAGAGTAAGAGATGGGGGCATTCAGGTGATAATAACTAATTCAATAATTTGGGGAAAGCTTTGATTTTCCTAAAAATAGCAATAACATTCATAATGATATTAATGCTAAGAATCAAATATACCCTAGAATATTTTCTCATTAAGGCATCCCTTTCCTCCTCCCTTGGAGTTGCCTCAAAAATAGGAGGGGTAGCTGAAAGCCAGAAGAGCTAGCATGTGTAAGGGAGTGTTATAACACAGAGAGGCTCACAGAGTTAGGGTACACATAAATGCACACATACACATACCTATACTTTGTAATTTTGGGGGTGGTGTTGCCAGGCCTGGCTCTGCTGTCCTATGTATTTATAGAACTTGATCATAGGCCAGAACAGCAGGGTAATTATAGCATTATTAGCATATATGCAAATCAGGTAACCTATATACGCTGAATGGAGGCAGATTATTATTTATTTCTCTCCCCTCCTCTCCTTCCCTGGTATCAGCCCTGGCTTCTCCGAGCTGCACACCAGCAATTATCTGACATTATAAGAGGGGGTTGTAGCCCTGGAGGAGGGGGCTGAGGGGAGTAGGATAGGGAAAAAACCTACAGGCGGCTTTATCTCATTTTACTCAATGTTATTCTGGGAAGAACGGGGAGGGGCTCAGTGAGAAGCCTTTGAATTAACAAACGGGGGTGGGGGTGAGTTGAGGAGGAATGGGGGAGAGACAGAGACCTGAGAACAGACACAGATGAAGTCAGAAAAGCTGTGAAGCAATGACAGAGATGGAGGGGGACAGATCCGCAGTTTAAGGGAGTGGAGAAGCCAAAGACGGAGGCGCAAACTCACACGGAAAGAGGCACAAAGAATCCAGATCTGGAGAGAAAACAAAGATCTGTTTATCTGGAGGCAGGATGAGCTCTCCAGGTTCACCCCGGCTTGGGGCAGCTTGGGGGCCCAAGCTTCCCCACCCGCGACTGACTCCAGAGCCCATCTCACATTACCAAGTCCTTTTCCCTCTTTCCACCACCTAGCAAATGGTCCAGGGACCCAGGCAGAGGCTTTTGGTTCATCCTTCATTCCAATCACAACATGATGAGCACAAACCGCATGCACAAAGTCTGAGACCCTCCTTTCTCCACCAGGACTGAGCTGGGAGCCCCTCCTCTTCCCTCCCCAGCTGTGCTACCACCGTCCCTTCAGTTTTGCCTCTCCAGCTAGGGGCGCCTGGGTCTCTAAGGAGTCAGTCGCATCACTACCTCCCTTTTCATACTCTATCCTTCTCTTACTCACATGTTATCTATACTAGATCTGCAGTTGGGAAGTGGGACCTTGACAGTTTTTATTGCTTTTTCTTCATATTGTTCGCAGGACTTGCCCCACTGAGTTGGGTGCCCCTTCCCCTGTCTGGCTGGGTGGGATTCTGCTGGCCTTTGCAGCCATGGAACGAGCAACTGGGATGTCAGAGCCTCACCCACGTCCTTTCTTCTGCTCCACTCGGAAGAGGGCTCCAGCCCCCAGGGGGATTTAGGGAGTACCTCTGCTTGACTGCTCCAAAGCCCTTTTATGACCCCAGAGATACTTGCACCTCCGTCAGGTTTCAAATGTCTCTCTCCTGGTACCCCCTGGACTATCTAGCTATGTCTGTCTCAGAAAAACCTTTGCCCACCTGAGGCAAACTTCAAAGAAGGCAATAATGGGGGGAGGGAGGATAACCCAAACTGGCAGACTCCAAGGGCCAAAACGCTTGCTCTTGAGTGGCATGAGAAAGGGGAAGTCCCCGAGAGAAAGGGATACAGAGACAGACACTCAAAGAGACAGCAGCCAAAAGACTGAAAGGGAACAAAATTTCAAAGCTGTACTTCGATTTTTACACAAAAATGAAAATGTGCTGTCGCATAAATATATATAGACCAGCAAGGTGGATGCGCTTATCACCGATGACCTCTGCGTCTATGATATGCATTTGTATTTATATCTGCTCCTGGATCTGGCTGGGCTTCTTTGTGGCTATATGGCACAGAATAGTAAAAGAGCTGAGGAGGCAGTGAGAGAAAGACAGACAAACCAAGCAGAGAGAGAAATGGAGAGAGAGACAGCGAACAAGACCCACAAGAGTGAAAGAGAAAGGCGAGGAGAGGCACCAGAAACCCAGTCAAAGACAGGGCAGACCCAGAGACTGACAGCCGGCCAGCCCCAGGGGCCAAGCTTCCCAGTCTTTATTCCACGTTAGAAATCCGGATTGTGGCCCTCACTTCTGCCCGTTTCTCCCTGAGGCTCAGCCCAGAAATTAGTGAGTAGATTTGCGGCTTTACCAGGCACATCCCTCTGCATGCATCTGGAGTCATTTGGACAATGGATCGACCCCCTCCTGGGGCTGCCCCATAGAGACTCATCTCCAGCAGCTGGCATTCTACGATGGGGACTCGCCGGCATTTCTCTTTTGAGCTATACACTTTCCCACTCTGTGGCTCTCCTGTACAATAATGGAGCTATGTGCACATAAATATCTATTTAATTTTCTTTCCTACAGAATTAATCTCCCTAGCAATCCAATTGGACATCTGTAACCACACTTGCCTGCCTCTTGCCCTGTGTGGCTGTCAGGAGCTGTCTGTGTGGAGCAGGTCCATGTAAGGCATGAACAGGTTTGTGTTTTTCTCCAGCATGGTCTGCGTGTACCGACAGCTGCCTGCAGTCAGGCTCCACCATCGGCCAGGCATGTCTGGCCACCACTTGTGCTGCTACAGCGGAGGGCGCCTTCTAGACCCAGGACTTCTGGGGTGCAGTCCAGATAGTTTTTTACCCCAGAGTTCCCCCCTAAAGCTGCCAAAATATCCCCTTTTGATGGTTTGATAATATATCAGATACATATAGTTCTCCCACAAACCAGCCTTTCACCATAGAGCTCCCACGGCACCAAACCTTCACCATCATGTCCGCCCTGGAAGGAGACCAGACCTCCTCGCTCAGAGGCTCTGGCTAGCATGCCAGCTTGATAACAATGCCCGCGAGCTTGAGAGTCTCTTCTTTCCATCTCCCTCGGTGTGTATTGGTACCTATATTTGTACACTTATGTGACTTTTATTCCTAGAGCCATATACTTCTCCTCTGCTCGTTTTCACAAAAATAATGGTCTCCATGCGGGCACCTGGCCAAACAACAGCACTGTGTGTGTCACATGTGGCATCCACATCGCACGCCTGCTTTATACTCTCACATAGTGCCATTTTCTTGGTGCACTGCTGGCTTCTGGCTGATTCACAGAGGGTTGTCTAGGGCTGATGCTCATTTCTGGGCCTCAGGCTCTTGGATTTGGGCTGGATCCCTCAGCTAAACAAGCAGCCAGTATTCCCCACCTTTCAGACCCCCTTCAACCTTAGTCCCGGCAGAGGTACTGAACTCTGGGTGGCTGTGTGTATAGCTGCTGCTGTGCCTGCTGGTGAGACCAGGCAGGTTCTCTTCCCAAGGCCTGGTGCTCTCCCGAGGGTCACCACTGGGATGGGTTGACTTAGGGCTGAACCCCCCTAAGCTGCTGAGTGGGTGCAAGTAGGTTTATGTCTCTCTGAGTCATGTCTGTTGGCAGGGCACAATCACGCGTGTGCTGGTTGGCGAACGTGTACTACGGTCACATATACGTCCATATGTCTAGGCTCTGTGAGTGTCGCATGTGTGTCGTTTGGGGCTGTATGTGTGACTTTTGTTGATCTCAGTGTTTGTCGGCGTGTGCTGTGCGCGCTCGCCCTTGAGCTGGCTGTGAGACGGGGTGTGTGTCTGTGTGGTTCGTGGACTGCGGTCTGCTGGCCCCTGAGTCCCAGCGTGTGTGGGCCTGTGGCTTCCCTCTCTCTGCCCCTGGGCCGGGCCCAAGCCCGTGCCGCCCCGCCCGCGCCCCTGCCTCGACTCGGCGCTCGTGTGGGCGCAGCGCCCGGGCTCCCGCTTCCGACAAAGTCCAAGCTCGGGCGCGGCTCAGGGCGCGCACCGGCCGGCGGCGCCGAGGGGGCTCCGGGAGGGAGGGCGACGGCTGGGGGACACTCACTCCCTCTCCCGGGCCGGAAGACCCTGGACGCTGCCGGGAGCGAGGGCCGCACGGCCGGGCGCCGAGGAGAGGAATTGAAAGCCCGAGAGGAGCCGAGGCGAGAAGTGAGCAGGAAAAGAAAATAGGGAGTCAGAAACAGGGAAAAAGGGAAAAAATCCATTTGAAAAGAAAGAAAGCCTTAAAACAAAAGGGATAAAATAACGCTAAATGAAATACAAAGGAAACATACTAAAGGCATTAAAAATGTTAAACTAAGCGATAGAAATTCAGGCAAGGAAACAAAATGCAATAGAAGAAGCTCGCAGGCGCCCGCCGAGGGGAAGGGGGCCCGGACGGGGCGCCGCGGCGCCGGCGAGCCTCGGGGAACCGGCGCTGCGCCGGCGAAGCCGAGCCCGCTCCCCCGACCCGGGTGGGGCGAAAAGTCCCGCTGGAGGGTCTGCTAGTCCCCACTTGCCACTGCGAGGACCGGGAGACACAGAGGACCACCTCTGGCCCTACCTCTGCCGCTGGACCCATCCCCGGGGGGAAAGAAAGCCCAGGATGGTCCTCCGACCCGCCACATCTCTGAGTCAGTTCTCCCTAGGGTTCGCGTTCTTGGCCGAGAGCCCCTTGGAGACGCTCTCTGGGTTCCCGGCGCCAAAGGGAATCTCGGGAAAGCCCTGGCCCGTCGAGAGCGTGGGGTCTGGGGGTCGGCGGTCGCCCCACTCCCTGCCCGCGGCTCGGGACCAGCCCCAGGCGGGAAGTCCCGGACGGTGGTTCGGGGCCAGGGGACTGAGTAAAAATAACCAGGACAAGCTGGCAAGCCGAGGAGAAGGAAGATGAGAGAGACAGACAGAGATTGGGAGAGAGGAGAAAAAAGGGGGCCGAGAACGAGGCGGACAAGAGAGGCCTGGAGATAAGGAAACAGAGAGATACAGGAAAAAAGAGAGATGGAGAAGGGCGGTGGAAGGGCAGCAGGGCCCCTCAGGGAGTTTGGCCAGAGGTCCTGATACCTCCTCCCCTGAGTGGCCACTGGGAGCCCCTTGCCTTTTCTTCCAAAGCTGCCAAATTCTGCCCCTAGACCCTGGGTTTCCAGCAGCTGATGGGGACAGGCTGCAAACAATTAGCAGCGTGCAGACTCTGCGGAACATGTCTGTGGCTCTCAGAAGCAGGGAAAGGAGATGGAGAGACTGCAGGGCGATGGGGAAGCTGTAACATCTTAGGGTACAGAGAGGGTACCTAAGAGATAGACCCGGAGAGCCCTAGTCCTCCAGATGTAGGGGCAGAGCCATTTCTGGGATTGTGGAATCACAGCCACTGAGGGGCTGCCTGGGTCCAGAGCTCACCAGCTGAGTTCAGTGTCGGGAGGACCAGTGACCATGCCACTCTCAGAACACCTGAATAAATACCTCCTCACGGCCTTCCCCCTCCAACCTCCCCCCAATATCTGTGGACTAGTGGGGAAAGGCTGCTATTGACCAACTGTGTGACCTTGGCCAAGTCGTTTCCTCCACCCCTTTCCTCCTTTATAGAAGAAGAGCCTGGGGCTGGGAGTCACCAAAGTCCTTCCAGTGGAAAGATGGTCAGGGCCAGGAAGGAATGAGACCAACTCAGATTTGGCGGATCAATCTCGTCCCAGGATATTTTAGACTTCATCAATAAACATATTGAATATTAATTTGGGGCTTGATGTGAACCAAGCTAAAAGAAAGCCATCAGCTGTGGGGTGGGAGGTCAGGAGTGGGCCGCTTCTATGAGAGAAACCCAAGAGGACAGGGAGCAAGAGGACTTCCCAGAAGGTCCCTGCCATGAGGTGAATCACCAGGCAGGGTGATCCGGGCAGAGGATGAGGAAAAGGCCAGACAGCTTGGTGGAGGGTGCAGGGTGTTGGGAAGAGCACAGTCTGCAATGGCAGCTCCCCCACCTAACTGGCTGTGTGACGCTAAGCCAGTTACCTAAACTCTCTGAGCCTCCTTTCTGAACAGGTGAAATGGAGGAGAGGAAACCTGCTTTCCAGGGTTGTGAACTAAGTGAATTAACATACCCAGTGCCTGCCTGGCCCTTCAGAGATACCCAAGAAATAGTAGCTTTCTTCCAATTCAGGACTGTCACGTCAGCTTTTTGATTTTTGTATTGGGGAGGGGAGTAATTGGGGTGGGGGGAGGTGGGGCATGGCTGTAGCTTGCTGCCTCTCCACTCTGCCTTCCTGTTTTAACCAGTCTACAAATCTCTGTATCAGCCTCAAATTATCTCAAATAAATAAATATGTAACTTAAAGTGTCACTCTTTCAAAAAATGATGCTAAGATAAAATAAAACATCCCTCAATTCATTGAAATAGCCTGAAATAAAATACCGTACAAGTCACATTCCTCCTGGAACCTCCACCAGTCACCTGCTACCTCTCCCACACTCATCAATACACGCAAAAGTGTCGGAATTTTTATTGGAATTGATCAATTTGTGTTGCCTTTCTATCTGCCCACCCCATCCCACTTTCCTTGTTTACGTACTTATTTTCAGAGAATTGTGGAGACTCTGTTTATGGGAAAATGCATGTTTCAACTGTTGCTGTTATGGTTTTTAATCCCCCGAGTTAAATCTATAAATTTGATACAATTCCAATCAGACACCTGTTCAGGAATGGTTGTAACAAAAAAGTTTTGGAAATGACTTAAATGCTGAAATGACTAAATAAAATGTTGTGCAGTAGTTAAAAGAAAAATTTAGACTTATATTTATCAACATGAATAGATCTCACAGTATAATGATGTTATGTTTCAGTCCTGGCTCTGTCAATTATTAGACTGGGTGACCTTAGGCAAGTCACCGACCCTCTCTAAACCTGCTTTCCAATTTTTTGGATGCCCTCCTCACCTGGTTGTTAGGAGATCCGAATGACATTCTGCACATCAAAGTTTCTTTATAAACGGCCAAAATGCTATATAAATGCAAGATATCAGACACATCGCAAATAACTTATAAGACCCAACCTACATCAATGCCTCATATTTCACCACACCTCCTACTGAACGGGTCTCCCATATGCCCCCAACTCAGTGGCCCAGATTCTCCAGATGGAGGGGATCTTAGGCCCGGAGGCGCTTGGGCTCTGGGGGATGGAGGTGAGTTAAGAGGGTGGAGGGTTGGGCAGAGTGGTTCATTATCACCTTATCTCCCCTTTCACATCCCTCCTCCCCAATCACCACTCCCAGTTGCAGTTTGCCCATTACCCCTCCTCCCGGCTCTTTCTCTGCCTGGCTTTCAAGCACACGGAGAGAGGAGGAGGTCCTCCTGGGCTGTAGCGTTGGAGCGGGAGATGGACCAAGATTGTAGTGGGAGGCACATAATTTGGATTCTAAGAAGAATTTTTCTGACCTTCCAACACAGGCGACCCCATATCATTCTCTCCCCAAAGAAGAGTCCCCTGAACACTCTGGGAATGGAAAGGGTTGGGGCAGGGGACGGTAGTGAAGACACCCCAGCACACTCAAAAGAGAGGGTTGGGGAAAGGAGAAGAAAGAGGCTCTGAGAGGGCACAGGGAGAATTCTTATTTCTGCGCTCTCTCAAGAGGAGAGGGGCTTGCGCGGCGCAGTTAACGAACTTCTTCCCAAATTCTCTGTGCGGGATTTGGCTGCTCCCAGAGGGGGGTCCTTTCTAACAAGGTGCCCTCGGGCCCTGCCCCTCCCTCCCCAGGAGCTGAAGCCGCCAAAGGTTCGTGGAATATAATGGATCATTTTCCAATTTACCAGGGTCTTAGAGATTACGCCGCTAATCCCATCAAAGACCATCTGCTTACATTGTCCCTCCTGAGCCAAAATAAATAGATCCTTTACTCCCTCCACTTCAACTCCTCTGGGGTATTGTACCGGGAGAAAGTTCGACAAGGCCCATCCTATTTCCCCCTCCCTCCTGCTGCGGGGAGGACAGAAAAGGAGAAAACAAACTTAGCTTGTCTGAGGTGTGAAAGGTCACTTATGCTCCTGACCTGCATTCTTCTCGGCAGCCTGCGACGATGGGAATCGGGGAGAGGGGCGGGCCCGGGGCTCTGGGGGTCTCTGAGGATCAGCCCCCTGTGGAGGTGTGGGACAGGCTGTTCTGTGCTCCGCCGTCCTGCTGTCTCAGCTCCCAGGCCACCTTAGCCCCAGCTCATTTCTGGTCTCTTTCTCTCTAGTCTCTTCGAGTTTCTCCCACCTGTGACTGTTGGGAAATAATTATTGAAATCTAACTTTCATCCCTCCTTGGCAGAACTGGGGAAAAGGATGGGAAAATCCACATAAACACTAACTTGATTTCATCTAAAATTCATTTATTCCAGAGGCTTTTCACGTTTATTCTCTTATTTGTTATTACTCGGTCGCTGAAAGGGGCTTCCTAAGTGAGGGAGAAAGAGGCTTTGGGGCAGGCTCACGGGAAGTCTAGGGCCAGAAGCAGGAGGAACGTGTGTGTGCAGAGCAGCCTCCAGGAATCACATCCTGCAGGTTACACGTTAGAAGGTGATAACTGCCATAGAAAATAAACGAGAGGTGGGGCCTCATTGAGAAGGTGGCATTTGAGCGAATACTTGCAGGAGGTGAGAGCGTGGTTCAAGAGGAGATCAGGAGTGAGCTCCACACACAAAGAAGAGCCAGTCTCTTCTCACAGTTTCCTTCTGTCTTGGTCATTTCTATTCCATTCTGTCCCTCAACCATCATTTTTAGCTGTTTTCTGATCTGCTCAAGAACCCGCCGGGGCTCCGGGCAGCCTGTCTTCTCCTCGGCAGGACCACCTGCCCGACATGTGCCTGCGTGGGGTGACTGCGCCAGACACACTTGGTCTCTAGAAGGCGCACAGGTCTTACTTTAGAAAAGCAGCACAGTGACAGAAACACCACAGTCCTCGGAGTCGGGAAGATCTCAGCTTGAATCACCCCACCTCTGCTGCTTCCTAGCTGTGTGATCTTGGGTCTGGATCGATCCTTGACTCTCTGACTCCCTAGTTCCTCATTTGTAAAACAGAGATAATTCCTACTTCACAGGACTGCTGTGAAAATTCAACGAGCTAATGTACAGTTCCTAGCGGATGCTCTGTAGGAAATACCATGCAAGACAGAGCAGGAACTGAGCCCCAGGAGCATGGAGAAGTTAGGAAGGGTCTGATCAAGACATTGAACAGGAATGTGTAAATTTACATATTTAGGGACAAAATATGAATTTCCCAGTTACAAGATTTGTTCATTGGAGAAGTGTTTGCTGGATACCTCTATGCATAAGGCACTAAGGGGCACAAAGGTGAATGAGGCATATGCCCTGATTAAAGAGTGAAAACAAGGACATAAATGATGGGCATACATAGCAGGACATGATATGTGCTCAGAAAATGAGATAGAAATTCTACAGAGAGAGAAAGAGAGAACGTTCAATTGGGGTAATGTGAAATCAGAAAAGGTTTCGTTAAGGAGGTGGCATGAGCTGGGTGGTCCTCGAAGGGTGGATAGGACCCAAACACGCAGAACGTAGGGGAAAGCAGAGAATGAGAGACCATGCTTGATGATAATACATATCAGCAGACTTGAACATTTAGGTAATCACAAGCTCATTAGGAGCCAGGAACATGATGTAGCTGCTGAAAACTAATATGCCTTTGCCTCTGTGAGGGGAGAATCATATCCAGATCAAGAAAGATGGACAACACTACTGTTCTTTGAACTGACTTTACCTGAAGTGAGATACTGACATAAGAGAGCACTGAGAAGAGAATTAGCCAAAAATAGTGAGGGGGCTCTGTCATCCATAAGAGTGTGACCTTGGGCAGGTTACTTTTCCTGTCTCCTCTTCAGTTTCCTTACAGGAAAGTGAGAACACTATTTACTGCACAGTAAGTGAGGGTTAAATGAGATTATATGAAAACATCAACTAAAGTGCCTGGCACGTGGAAATAATGAAAATGATTCTCGAAAAAGAGGACCTCTTTAAAGCGAAGCCTTGGGAAAAAACTGATCCTGGAGACATGATATCTGTCTTTAACTATTTAGTGGGCCATCATGTAGGAGAGAGGCAGACGTATTTAATGGTGCAGGAGAAGAATCAGTGAATGGAAATAAGGAAGCAGATTAGAGTTGGCATGAGGAAGAATATACAAATGTCTGGAAAAGACCAAATATAGAGAATGTTTGGTCAAGAATGGCCATCCATCAAAGATATAGAATAAGGAATTTCTTTTTTGGGTAAGTGATTGAACTAGCTGGTTTCTAACATACTTTCCAATGCCAGGATTCTAATACAAAGCCGTGGACATGTCAGCTTAAACTGAAAACCATAAGCTTCTTTGAAAGTTCCATGAAGGCAGGGATCATGCCCATTTGGTTCATTTCTCTATCAACTGCCAAGAATAGTTTCAGGCATATAACAGGCATTTGATAAACATTTGTCTAATGAATGAATGAATGAATTAGACAACGCATGCGAAAGTTCTTGTAAACTGTAAAATATTGCAGGGAGTTGGAAGTAGCAATGATAATTGTTCACATTTATTGAGTGTTCTGTTTCTTTCTCCTTTTTTTTTTTTAAAGATTTTATTTTTTCCTTTTTCTCCCCAAAGCCCCCCGTACATAGTTGTATATTCTTCATTGTGGGTCCTTCTAGTTGTGGCATGTGGGAAGCTGCCTCAGCGTGGTCTGATGAGCAGTGCCATGTCCGCGCCCAGGATTCGAACCAACGAAACACTGGTCCGCCTGCAGCGGAGTGTGCGAACTTAACCACTCCGCCACGGGGCCAGCCCTCTTTCTCCTTTTTTTTGAGGAAGATTAGCCCTGAGCTAACTGCTGCCAATCCTCCTATTTTTGCTGAGCAAGACTAACATCTGTGCCCATCTTCCTGTGGGATGCCTACCACAGCATGGCTTGCCAAGCGGTGCCATGTCCACACCCGGGATCCGAACCAGCAAACCCCGGGCCGAAGTGTTCTGTTTCAAGTGCTTTACATGCACTATTATAAAGACAGTGTTACAGGAGTTCAGTCAAAGGAAAAGCATGGGAAGAAGTGAGGTCTGGGGGAAACAAGAAGGACCAGGGAATCCTAGTTCATAGACAGAGAAGACAGGTTAAGATAGTGGCCTTGGTTCTATTGTGCTGAAGGAAATTGGGAGAGATATTGCTGGGCTGCACATCCATGCTGGTTGCTAAAATAGGATGTTGAACAGAGCAACTGAAGGAATGGAAATGATATAGAAAGGGAGATTTCGTCTTAGAAGAAATAGAGTTACAAAACCAAGCAGAGCAAAGCTAAGGAGAAGGCAGCATCTTTCCGTTGGGACTATGTTCACGACTTGCATTATGGTGGCGAAGGCGACATGATGAGCTCCCTGCTTCGTATCACAGTAGCTTTTCAGGGTTTCCTGGCTGAGATGGGGGTTTACTCAATGGCCCCTGGCTTTTGGCAGAGCCTTTTTTCCTGTAGCAAAGAACCAATACTTGGAAGGATAAAATGAAGAGTTTCTATTATCTACATGGCCTGATTTCTGCTCTGCTGAGAAAGGCTGTGGGCTCTCTATCTGTGGAGAAATCGGAAGGGAGATGTCCAAGATGTCTCAAGGTAGGAATGGATGAGGCAGTAACTTTCTCAGGGTACCATTATTTTTTTTTTTTTTAAAGATTTCTGCCACCATTTCTTTCCCCAGTCTAGATTAGGGAGTCCTATCTAAATGCTTCCTTAACCTAATCCAGATTCCTCATGCAGTGTTCCACATTTTCCCTTTCTTATACCCTGTTAAGAGCTGGAAAACTCCAGCTCTCAGGGGCTCCCAGGGCCTATCTGAAAACAACCCTAGGCAATATGTATTTGGCTCTCCCCAGGTTTTCTCTTCCCTGCCTGCTTCAGCATCTTTACCATTAGAGAGAGTGTCATCATTTGAAAGAACATATGCAGAGAAAGGGAAGACGGGCTTAAAGCCAGGGCAATACAGTGAAGTGCCCCTTCTTTTGGAGCAGCCAGGAAGAGGTGCTCACGTCTTGGTTTGTTGCCTTGTGCTGCCACCTAGTGTCCCCAAACCTTAAAATATCTTACCCTAGGGAAGGACCATATTTCATTCAGTCAGTCACTCCTTCAGATTCATTTATACATTCATTCTTTCATTCACTGATTCACTTAATCTTTTGGCAAAGATAATAAGCCTTCTCTCTGGCCGATTATAGAGCAAGTCACTCCATCCCTCCACGTGTTTCTAGGTGTCCCTGCTTTCATGCTGCTCTAGACAGTTCCCTTTCTGCCCTCTCCTCCCTGTTGAAAGAGGCTCCAGTCTGTCTCCTCTAAATGTTCCAGATAACTTCAATTCCAACCCTTCTTCCTATGGTTCAATCTCATTCCTTTGTGTTAGCAAAAGCAGAGATGAGATGCACTGTAATCCCTTCTAACAATAAGTTTCCAGCCCGAGGCACAGGGTTGATGGGAGTGAAGAGTGTCCACTGAAGAGACAGCGGAAGGGAGAAATGACACAGCACGAGACTAAACAAAGGTACAACGTTTGGCACCTTATAGTTAGTAAATATGATCAATATATGTCAGGATATTTAATTTTTACAGCAACCTAGTGAGGCTCACTGGGCAGGTATTAGTCTCCTCATTTCACATGTGAGGAAACTGATGCTAAAGAAAGTCAAGCAGCTAAAGGACAGGGATGTAGCTAACTAGCAGCAAAGCTGGGTGAGGCACAGACAGGTCTCCCGGCTCCCACTCAGGGTCCATTCCTTTAGAGCAGACTGTCTGAAAGAAGAAAATGGAAACGTAGAACTAGAGTGCCCCATGTAGGGCCGGCCCCGTGGCCGAGTGGTTAAGTTCACGTGCTCCTCTTTGGTGGCCCAGCGTTTTGCTGGTTCAGATCCTGGGCGCAGACATGGCATCGCTCATCAAGCCACGCTGAGGCAGCATCCCACATGCCACAACTAGAAGGACCCACAACTAAAAATATACAACTATGTACTGGGGGCTTTGGGGAGAAAAAGGAAAAATAAAATCTTAAAAAAAAAGAAAGAAAGCAAGCTCCATGTATGCAAGAAGAAGGAGGACCCAGGGAGATGGCAGTGGTGGCATTACAAAATAGCACATTGCAAGAAATATGCCCCAGAGGGGAGGGATGTGGCCAGGAAACTCAGGCCCGCTTTTTCTGGCAGAGTTGGAACGCCTTCTGTGGCACAAATGCTCCTCCCGGTGGCCATGCCAGGCTATGACAATGTCCTCCTCCTGACAGGAGGAGTGGGGAGAGGAAAGGAAGGAAAGAGGGGTTGGAGGGGCTGAGCTAGGCTGGGAAGAGAGGCAAGGGAGCAGTGTCATTTAATCTGCACTGATATGGATTTCCAGAAAGGTGGGCACATTTATATTAACCTATAAACATCAGGGGCTGCCCGGTGGGGCAGCGGTTAAGTTCCCACATTCCACTTCACAGCCGGTTCGGATCCCAGGTGCAGACGTGGCACCGCTTGGCAGACATGCTGTGGTAGGCATCACACATATAAAGTAGAGGAAGATGTGCATGGATGTTAGCTCAGGGCCAGTCTTCCTCAGCAAAAAGAGGAGGATTGGCAGCAGTTAGCTCAGGGCTAACCTTCCTCAGGAAAAAAAAGTATAAACATCTAAAACCCATTTTGAATGTATTTTATGTATTCCTACTATTACTACAATACCTAACTTTTATTAAGCTCAATCTTTTCTAGGCGCTGTTCTAAGTACTTCATTTGCACTATATTGAGTCCTCACAATTCTATGGCGCAGGTACTCACCGAGGCTCCGAGACATTAAGCAAGGTGTGCCCAGTCACAGGAGTAGTAAGCAGTGGGGCCAGGGCTTGAATCCACATCCGTCTGACTCCAAAGCCTAGAACATCGCTTCCTTCTACCCAACACTCAGAATACTGTGTGGAAGTAGGCAAAATTTATTTAGGTCAGAATCCAATGGAAAAAATAATCTCTTCTTAGGGGTATCTCTGATCTATTCCAGCTTGCACGAATGACTCCCTCCTACAAGGCAATTTAGTTCAGAAACACAGCACGACAGCTTACCTGACAGCCTGGAATACGGAAGTTGAAGGATTAGCAAGAATGGACCAAATGTTTATTTGATTAGTTCAAATCAGTCAAGCTAAAAGTAATACACAGCACATGCCTACTTTGGACACTGCTTAGTAGGGGGATAATGTGGGAGATACAAAGATAGCTAAGAAATAGTCCATGTCCTCTGAGAATGTCAGAGACTAGTAGGGGAGACAAACATTTACAAAAATTTCGGAGATAAAGAAAGGCAAAAAATTACTAAGGGTAAGGGTTGGAAGAGGTAGAATTAAATAACTCCTTGGAGGATCTGAAAGGATTTTCTGGAGGAGGTGGCATGTGAATTGGGCTTTAAGTGTGGGTGGGACTTCAACAGACAAATACAGGGGGCAGGGTGTAGATAAAGGCTCATGTTCTCACTAGATGGAAAATGAGCTTCACAAAGGGCACTGTAGGATGAAAGGCTGGCCCTAGAGGGTGGAGCACCTTGGATGCCAAGCTAAAGGGTTAGAGCTTCACCAAGAGCAGCCAGGATTTTTACTTGCAAGTAGTGATACATTAGGGGCCGGCCCCATGGCTGAGTGGTTAAGTTCACACGCTCTGCTTCAGCGGCCCAGGGTTTCGCCAGTTCAGATCCTGGGCGCGGACACAGCATCACTCATCAAGCCACGCTGAGGTGGCATCCCACATGCCACAGCTAGAAGGACCCACAGGTAAAATATACAACTATGTCCCTGGGGGCCTTGGGGAGAAAAAGGAAAAATAAAATCTTTAAAAAAAAGTAGCGATACATTAAAACTATGTCTGAAATGAAATCTGTCAGTTAAAGTTGAAGAGGGTTTGTTAATTTCCAGGCAAAAAGAACAGAGCCTCGGGGCTGGCCCTGTGGCGGAGTGGTTAAATTTGGTGCAGCGGCCTGCATTTGGTTCCTGGCTGTGGACCTACACCACTCATCAGCCATGCTGTGGTGGCAACCCACATACAAAACAGAGGAAGGCTGGCACAGATGTTAGCTCAGGGCTGATCTTCCTCAGCAGAAAAAATAAAACAACAACAACAAAAATAATCCCTCTACTCCCTTCAAAAAAATCCTCAATAAAAAAAATTTTAAAAAAAGAACAGTACGTGTGACCATTCAGTGACCAAGCAGAGATACGAGGACCTGGAAACTGGCTGGATATGTACAGAGAAGCAGGAAGAGATTATGTGGCAAAGTACCAGAGACTTTAGCACTAACTAGACCCATTGAATACCACCACTTTCTAGTAGTTTCCTCATAACAACAATGGGAATAGTAAATGGGCCTTACACGGTTATTGTGGGATGGCTGATTTGATTATGTCTGGAAAGCACCTGGCATACAGTGGGTACTCAATACATGGCAGCTATTAGATCACGGTTTTGAACGTGATGACTAGAAGTAGGGTGATGGATTAACTGAAATGGGAAACACAGCGGGAGGAGCGGGTTTTCCCATGTGTGTGTGTTGAGGGAGAGAGGGAGGTTGTTGGCTAACAAATTCAGTTTGGGACTTGTGGATGCTGAGGAATCACATCCAGGTGGAGCTGTCTAACAGGCAACTACATAATGTGGGTCTGGAATTCAAGAGAGAGGCTGTGAAGCCTCAATGTAAAGGAGATCATTGAAGCCACAGAATTAGGTGAGAAAACCCAAGGAGAGAGGGGAGAGACGGAAGAGATGAGGCTTGAGGCACACAAACATTTAGAAGGCATGCGGAATCACAGACACGCTCCTTAGAGCAGAGAACCAGGAGAGGGCAGAATCACGCAGCCAGAAGAAGACAGCCTCAGGATATGGAGGGCACGGTCCTGCATCACAAGCTACTAAGAAGCGAAGGAGGAGGACGGAGACCAAGACTTCAATACAGCTTTGAGGTTGCTTGGGACCTTAAAGACTGCAATTTCAGGAAAGAAGAAGGGGCTCAAACATGGAGAGGTACATGAGAGTCAATAGATGCTTCTTCTTTTTTTTTTTTTTTTGAGGAAGATTAGCCATGAGCTAACATCCATGCCCATCTTCCTCTGCTTTATATGCAGGACGTGTGCCACAGCGTCGCTTGATAAGTCGTGCATAGGTCTGTGCCAGGCGTGGAGTACACAAACTTGAGTTCCCGAGAACTTAACCACTACGCCACCGGGCCGGCCCCAGTAGACACTTCTTGATTACTCTTTGGAGAAGTTTGATGGTGAAGGAAGAAGAAAATAAGATAGTAGTGTGAGAGGGTAAAAGGAGCTGATGGAACACTTTTTTTTCCTTCTATAGGAGAGATTTAAGTGTATTTGTTGCAGAAGGGAAGGCATTAATACTCTATTAATGGGAGATAGTGCTGACATAAGACAAAGGTTCTAGGGGAGGAGGGAAGGACAGGAGCACTTTTGGAGGGTCTGCCATAACGAGAAGGGAGGAAAAACAACCTCTCAGCGACAGGAATTTAGGAAAAGAGGGAGATAAGGGAAGACACTGAAGAGTCACAAAAAAGAAACCACTGTGCACAAGAGCAGTGAAAGTTGGCTAGAGGCTTCCAGAAAGTGCAGAAGATTGAGAATTACCCCTACGAGAAACTTGCTGCCACCTTCTCCTCTGCCTTTCAAGTAAGGTGTGTATCCCAGGGGAGTTGTGGGAATGCTCAGAAGGGAGTGATGAAAGATTTAGGAGAAAGACAGGGGCTCAGAGTTGAAGGGTCAGATATAATTTATCAAATCAGCAAAAATTAAAAATAATAATATCCAATGTTGGCAAAGGGACAGGCAAATGAATGTTACCATATACTCCTGGTACAATTTTTCTGGAAGGCCAATTTGGCAATATGTATTAAAAGCTTTTCAAATGTGCGCACTCCTTCGCCTTCCATTTTCAGTTCTAGGGAAATAAAAGACATGTACAGATATGTTCAGTGCCATTTATAATAGAAAAAAAGGAAACAGAATTTGCAACAAGGCAGTAGAACACAGCACATGTGTAGGAGGCAAAAATGTAGAAAAGTATTTATTGATATGATAAATGATCATGACATTAGTAAGGGAAGAAGAAAACATCACACATAAAATGTAAGTATGTTGCTATTCTTTTAAATATCTACTTACACACACACACACACACATACATTTGCAGAGAGAGAGAAACAAAGAAGAGAGGGAGAGGGAAAGAGAGAGAGAGAGAGAGATGAAAATCTGTATCCTGTATCTGGCTTGAGCAACTGGGAAAGCATTGTGACCATTAGCTAGGATAAGGAATTTAGGAGAAATTAACAGCATCGGTCCTGAAGATACTGTGTTCCTGTTCAATTTAACCTGTGAAATATCCTGGGGATATGTTATACAGGCAGGTGGATCCATAGATCTGAAGCTCAAGAGAGGTTTAAGCTACAGATACAGATTGAGCATCATCAGCATTTAGGAGTTGCTTTAGGAGTAGGTGACACTTCCCTGAAAAGGAGTAGAGAGGGCAGCCAGAGACAGAACCCCCGGGAAACAAGACAGAGTGAGCAAAAGGAGCATAGCCAGAAAAGAATAACGTCTCTCAGATCGCCAACGATCTATCGTTCTGCTACACCACCCCATTATTGGAGACATAACCTTGCTTCCATCTTGTTGATAAAATGCACAGGAGCTCTCCTATATCACCCTTCCCCAACTCCAGAGCTGTGTATAATCATGACTCAGGCCTTTGACCCTTCCGCCTACTTCGGAGGAGACTTTTCACTTCCTTGTAAAGGCCAACCAACCCCTTCAATTGGCTGCTTGCTCAGTTCTCTCCCATCACCTCTGATGGTGCACTCTCAAGTAGGCCCCTTCCTCAAGCACTTTCAGCATCTCCCATGCTGCTGGTTTTGTCTCCTTTACCTGCAGACATGCCAGGATTTCCTCAATCTTAAGAACTCCAATTGGCACTATTGTCTCCAATATCTCCTGCTTGATTTTTCTTCCCTCTAAGTGCCAAACTTCTCCAATACATAATCTATACTCTCTGTTATCGCTTCACAGCCCTTTCCTTTATAAACCACAGCAATATGGCTTCCAACATCCTCTGCTGAAGCTGCCCTCTCAAAGTCACCAATAATCCCCTTATACTAAAATTCAATTGTGTTTCATTTGACCAACATAGTCTTTGATCTTTCTGCAAGTTTGATGATGCTGACCATCTTTCTTTCTTGAAAATACTTGCCTCTTTGATTCAATAAACATTGATGGAACATCACTTAAGTGCTAAGACTGAAAAAAAAACAAATGCATAATCCTTGATATTTGAGGAATTTAGCCCAGTTGGAGCAGTTCAATTAATTTAGCAACAGAGACCTTTGCCCTTGGTCAGAAAGGCTTCAGTGGAGTGGTGGGACATTTGTGAGTTGAGGAATGAAGCCACATTATAATGGGAAGAGAAGGAGCAGAAATAGCAAATGCAATTGACTCTGTCAAGAAATTTCTTGGAGAAAGAAACAAGAAAGAACTTTCTAGAAAGTACCTAGAAGGGATTTTAGGATAGTTGAGCAGTGTTTTTAGCACATGCAGAGACTTCAGCATGTTGTTAGACTGAATGAAAGATGCAAGTAGAAAGGGAGAAGTTGGAAACAGGACAGCGAGGGGCTATTGACAGGGTAAATCCCTGGAGGTACCAAGCAGGGTTGGGATTGATGTCATAGAACTGCTGTGAACAGGAACAGGAACCGGAAGCTCTTCCACTAAAATCATACTTAAGCATGTATAATTTGAGGGTGGGAAAAGTGTTCCTCCCTGGTACTATACTAGAGAGGTTAAAGACTGGTGGCCCAACAAATCTGGCTTACAGATGTGTTTTTTGGCTTTTGTTTGTGGGTTTTTTTTTTTTTTTTTACCTACATAGAATTTTAAAATGATCTGAATTGATTGACAACACTTAAAAATCATGAAATTTCATGGGGCTGGCCCCGTGGCCGAGTGGTTAAGTTCGCGCGCTCCGCTGCAGGCGGCCCAGTGTTTCGTCGGTTCGAATCCTGGGCGCGGACATGGCACTGCTCGTCAGACCACGCTGAGGCAGCGTCCCACATGCCACAACTAGAGGAACCCACAACGAAGAATACACAACTATGTACCGGGGGGCTTTGGGGAGAAAAAGGAAAAAATAAAATCTTTAAAAAAAAAAAATCATGAAATTTCAAATAAAAACCTGGATTTCCAGCTTCACCTTAAAAACTGGAAGATGTGGCAACACAAGCATTGGTAACTTGAGACAGTTGACATCTTTAGATGGGCCATGGCCTCTCCAGTCTCCCCCACTCCCTAACGATTACCGCAGGACCACTTCACTCATTTACACTATCTGCCTGGCTCCTCTAGGCGTCTGATTTTGTCACCCCGGTTATTTTTATCTCTTCTTCTCAGACTGATGCTTTGATGTCACTTTCATTGGATTCTCTTTCTTGTATTGGATAGCTGGGTGTTGCTTCTGATCTCAATCTTCTGCTACACAATTTCCCTCTGAGAATTTGTTTAACTATCACTTCTATGAGACGACTTCCAACTCAATATTATAGAATCACTGAATATTGGGGTTGGAAAGGATTTTAGAGATCAGATACTTCAGTCTTCTCAATCCCTAGAACATAGTTGGATAACAGAATTCTAGAAGTCAAAAGAACTTTAAAAATTAACTAGCTTAATTTACAAGTAAGGAATTTTAACTCTCAGAGAGATTAAACAACGCTCTTTCTACTTTACCACCCAATTCTGTGCAATCCAAGACACATCTACTGAGTTCCTATGTTGTGCGAGGCACCGTGGAGGAATATAAACTTGAGTGAGATAGGGTTCCTTCTCTCAAGGAACTCACTTCTAGCAGATGTGTACAAAGTAAAAGTCCTATAGTGGAGAAAGAACATCACATTATGGGACAACAGAGGAAAGCAAAGTTCCAGTGATGGATATCTGTATATTTCACTATATGAATAGATTTCACTAGATCTTGAGAAGGGGATAGGGCACATTCTTCTTTTTAGTTCTTGTTGTGTGTATATGTTCTTTAATATGTGAGGAAAGAGACTCAGACAGATTAAGTGACTTGTCCAAGGTGACACTGTTAATTAAAGGCAAGGCCACGTCTAGAAATCAGGTCTCTTAACTCAAACTCCAGTGCTCTTTCTCTTACATTTCAGGGTGTCTTCAGCCCCTATTTCTCCTGAGTACTATCCTGTACTGTCAACTGCCTACTAGGCATTTCTTTTCTTTTCTTTCTTTCTTTTTTTTTTCTGAGGAAGATTAGCCCTGAGCTAACATCCGTGCCCATCTTCCTCCACTTTATATGTGGTACACCTGCCACAGCGTGGCTTGCCAAGTGGTGCCATGTCCGCACTCGGGATCCAAACCAGTGAACCCCGGGCCACTCAGAAGCGGAACGTGCGAACTTAACTGCTGCACCACCGGGCCGGCCCCTAGGCATTTCTAAATGAATGTCCTTGTTTTACTTACTTAGTAGCACAACCATTCTTCCAGCTGGGTTGTATCAACATCCTGTAGCCACATACAACAACTACAACACACCTCATATCTATTCTGGCAATAGGTCCTATTAACTTATCCTTCAAAATGTCTGTTTTATCCTGGCCTTTCTTTGGTGACCACTTCTACCACACCAGTGGAGAGACTTATCATCTTAACATCTCTTTCAGCCTCTGATAAACTCATGGAGACTTAGAATTGAAAAGAACCTTAGAGGGGCCAGCCTGGTGGCACAGTTCGCACCGCTTGGCACGCCATGCTGTGGTAGGCATCCCACGTATAAAGTAGAGGAAGATGGGCATGGATATTAGCTCAGGGCCAGCCTTCCTCAGCAAAAAGAGGAGGATTGGCAGCAGTTAGCTCAGGGCTAATCTTCCTCAAAGAAAAGAAAAGAACCTTAGAGGTTATCTATTCAGCCTTCACCCAGAGAGAGAATCCCTTCTGTAGTATGCCTGATCCTGACAATGGTCAGCCGGCTGCTGTGTACGGTATTCAACTACTTCCAGGACAGTTCGTTTCACTGCTAGACGCCCAAGTAATTAGACAGTTCAGGCACCCACTCAACAAATGTTCACTGATCATGTTCTCTGTCCCAGGCACAGTGCTTGGCACACTGGAGAGTCAGCTGCACAGGGCTCCCCACTGGCCTTCTGCACTCCCACCTTTCCTGTCTTCACTCACTGCCTTAAATAACTTTCAGTTGCTAACATGGAGATAATATCTTGAAGGGTTGTTCTGAGGATCGACTGATAAAATGTGTAGAAATGCTCTGGAAATTAAGTGTAATATAAGTAAGGCTTTCTCCCTTCTCTCCAACTATGTAATATATTTTTGGAGGGGGAAGTGATTCCATTATTATTTTTTAAATTATATTTTATGCACACAAAAGAATAATTGTTATATGTGTTTATTTTTTTTAAAGATCGGCACCTAACAACTGTTGCCAATCTTCTTCTTTTTTTAAAATTATTCTCCCCAAAGCCCCCCAGTACATAGTTGTATTTTGCAGTTGTGAGTGCCTCTGGTTGTGCTATGTGGGACGCCACCTCAGCGTGGCCTGATGAGCATTGCCATGTCCATGCCCAGGATCCAAACCTGCGAAACCCTGGGCCACAGAAGCAAAGCGTGCGAACTTAACCACTGGGCCACGGGGCTGGCCCCTGTTTTATATGTATATATATACACACACACATATATTTATAATGAAATACCCATAAATCTACCATTTAACCCATTAACTAAAACATTACCAATAGCATCCGCCTGTTCTTCCCCATCCCATCCCCAATCTCTCTTCAAGGTTACTACTAATGAATTTTGTGTTTATCATTTCTCTGCTTTTTAAAATGTTTTGTCATATATACCTAAACAATGTATTGTTTAATTTTGCTTGTTTTTTTGAAATTTACAAAAATCGTTTCAAATGTTTGTAGTGTTCCGGGACTTCTTTTTTCATTCAATATTATGTTCCTAAGATTTATCCACGCCAAGTATGTACTTTGAAGTCATCTTCTTCATGTAGCCTTTTCAAATCACAAGAGCACAAGGTGATCTTCCCCGCTTTAAATGCCTCCAGCACTCATTGTCTATTAAAGAATGGGCTGAAAGTGTACCTTCACTTTTCCTATATCTTAAGTGTCATCACCTCAACCAGACATAATAAGCTCCTTGGAGAGCAGGGAGGCAGCTCACCACGGTGAAGAGCACTGAGTGGGGAGCTGGGCGGCCTGGGTTCCAGTCCCGGCTCCACCCTTGCAGCGTCCTCGGCCTCCTGCCTTCGCCTTCCTGAGCCTCTGATTTTTACTTGAACCTACTTGGAGGAGGTTTTGTGAGGAACTCCTAAGATAATGGATATAATGCTTGGTAAACTGCGAAGCGTTGTCCTCAAATTAAGATTCTCGTTACTGTTGGCCCACAGCTCCCAGAGGGGTCTCTGCACAAAGATCCAGGCCAACGGCTCTCTGGTTGTGCTGGGGGACGCTCGTGTCGTCCCCGAGGGCTGGGACAGAGATTCTTGCTTTCTTCCGGCTCCTCGAGGCAGTGCCAGGTCCGACGTAGTATCTACAGAGGCTGTAGGTCTGGGAAAAGCGCCATGAGGCCAGAGGGCGCTGTCTCTCCCTCAGGTTGGAGAGGGACGGAGAGGAGCTGAGATTCACGCATGCGCACCTCCTCCTAGAGGGCCCGGCGAGACCCAGCCAAAATTGGTCCTCTCCGCTGGGCTTTTTTCCCCCATACAGGGGCTGAATCTTTTGTGTACGCATGCGTCTTGCCCAGGCTGCGGTTGGCTGACGACTCCAGCCGTCATTGGAAGAACCAATGGGGTGAGCCTCAAGATCCACTTCCCGCCCAACGGTGGGGGCGCTGGAGGCGGATTTCGGTCTTTGTCTGCACCCACGCCCGTGTGAACGAACCCTAGTGAGGAATTTCTCTGGGCGCGGGCAGTTGACTGGGGTCTGTTGGCTCACCTGCTGCTGAGCGATTGCCTCATTTGCTGTGTCACAGCGGGGAGGGTGAATGGGGGTGTGAAGGGGCCGGTCTAAAGGGCGGTGGGGTCATTGCTGCTTCCGGCAGTATCCGAGGGGTGGTGGCCAATCAACTCAGTGAGCGCCTACTGGGTGCCAGACACTCCCCAGGCGCTCTGGAACGGTGATCTTTGCCTCCATGGAAGCTTACAGTTTAGAGGGGCGGATTAAACAAGTGCCTTTGTTGCCTTCCACCTCTCTCCCTCCACTTCGCCTTAGATGGAGATTTTCCTCTTCCCGAACCCCGAACCGCTCCGTCGCCCCTGCCCGGCCCTGGCTGGCAGCGCAGGGATTGGGCGTCACGGCGCCGGCGCCAGCCTCCGCTCCCAGCCCAGGGTAGTGACGGGGCGAGGACGAGCGCCGAGGTCACGTGGGGGCGGGGGCCTGGCGGGCGCGTGACACCCAGCAGGCGGGGCCCTTCCCTTCCTCCTTTGGACCCGCGGCGTCGTCACCAGCTTTTATTGGGCACGTGGCGGCTGATGTGCAGTAAAGAGGAGTGACTCTGGGCCGCCACGCTGCGAAGGCGGGGACCGCACTTTAAGAGAAACCAAACTGCCCGAGCGAGGCTTGAGAGCTGTAAACACGTGGACAGGAGTACAAAGCAAAGGGTGGCAAATGCAAATCAAGCCAACTGGAAGCAATAAATCCTAGGCCCCCAGGCTGATCTGAGCTAGTCCTAACTGGGGACTGCGGGAGGCGCTGTGGAGAGAACCCGAGAGCTGCCTTTTACTTTTGGGCCTTGGGTTTACTAACTGTGGAATAGGGCAGAGGGCTGCTCGTGCCTCTTGGCCGGGCAGTGACACAGTGATTTAAGGCTGCGAACAGAAACAAGCAGCCTATATGGGCTCCACTAGCAGCCACTTGGGAGCCTGGGGTGGGGTCGCCTTATGTCCCTTTCACATCCGCTAGCTGTTCCTGAAACAAGTTTCCACAATCACAAGGCTGGAAAAGTTACTCAGCCCATGGGACTGAGCGGTGAGTCAGAAGAACATGAGTTACAGGGAACTGGCCTGGCCTGCTTCTTGGCTGGAACGATCAGATACCACCCTTTGCTTCCTGCCTGCCAAGAGCCATCTCTTTGGGGGTAGGAGCCCAGTGGGTGCTCATTCTTCAGTGGACTGATAGCTAAGCCTAGGAAACTGGAGCCCACACTCCTCAGCCTCATTGGATCTGGCGCTCCTTCAGGAGCTGGTCCTGGAGCTGGAAAGTAGAAGAGAAGCTGCAGAAAGTCATCACACCCTTGAAGAAAAAAAAAAAATCCTTGGGGTTTGTAGCACTCCACAGCTTACAAGTGTACTTTCACATGCATGATCTCATTTTAGTCTGACTGAACACATACTGTGTGCCAGGCACTGAGCCAGACACAAAAAAATGGATAAGGCAGTGCATTTTTTTAAAGGAGCTTTCAGTCCAGTTGTAGAGAGAAAATAGAAACTAGTATCTACATTTTCAGGTAGAATGAGGTAGGTGCTATAAAGAAGGGACAGATTCCTAACACATCTCATCTGAGAAGAGTAACATAGCCAGCTGGGTAGAATGGGAAGTCAGGAAAAGTTTTTTGGGGAGAAAGTTGAAGGAGTGGAACCTTGAATGATAGGAAAGGTTGCAAAGACAGAAACAGGGGTGTAGAGCAGCTTTTTGCCCATAGACCTCTTCTTACCCAAGTCAGCTCATCTGTTTTCATGTCTTTGACAAGTAGCAGTAATAAAAATAATAACTAACACTTATGGAGCACTTATTATGGGTCAGGAATGGTTTTAAGTGATTTATATGTATTATTTATTTAAATCTCATAGAAACCCATTTTACATATTAAGTGACTAAGACATGGAGAGGTTAAGGTACTGTCTAGGCTGATGTTTCACAAGTCTACTCTCATCTTCTCTGGCCTAGGTCTCGTCCTGAGCCCCAGCTTCATCCATCCAGCTGCCTACCAGGTAGTTCCTCCTAAATATCCTCCAGGTACTTAGTAAAGAAGTGTCATCTTCCCTTATCGAAAGAAAACCAACGACCTCTAGGGTTGCACTGGGTGTCTGGCCTTTAGAACCAGAACTTCTTAAGGCACCCATACCCCTGACCACCATGCCCAACGCTGCTATTACCCATGCGAAACAAAGCACCCTTCCCCACCTTTGATGCCCCAGATAATGCACCAGTGAGCTTTCCCTTGTTCAAGGTTAGCACCAGACTAGTGAGTCAGGCAAGGCTTTAGTAAAGTTAGGAGATCACAGATAGGAAATACATTTCTGGTTCATCTAACCTACACACCACTACCCATATGTAGCTGGGGGCCCTCTATTCGAGGCTCTTATTGCCTGGCCCTTCAGCCTTCCTCCGTGTCCTTGGAGTTCCCACTTCCTGAGGACTTCTTCATGGTGACCGACACTGTGAATGGCTTTCCTCTTCAGAGAAACCTTCTCCCTACCTTTCTCTCTGCTGGCCTGAACAGGATGACCATCTTTCAGTACCGTACAGTGGCTTCCATGTACACCTCCAACTCAGTTCGTCTGAAATCAAACTTCTCTCCTCCGGACATACCTGGTGGCCCTGTCTGGAACCACATCCAGTCAGTAGTCCAAGCACAAATTTGGGAGTCATTGACTCTCCTCCCTTTCTTTCCCCCTCTCCCCTCACCAGGCAATTTCTAAGTCCTGTTATTCTTCCTTTTAAATATCTACTAAATTCATCCTCTCACTTGTAAAGGACCCTGACTGAGCCTCAATTTTGCATTCCTTCCAACTGGTTCTCAGCACTGCTGTCAGGGAGCTTGAACTGGCGGGGGCTTTCTGAAATGCAAATCTGATCAAGTCCCTCCTCTACTTAAAATCCTTTGATGACCAAATATCTTCTGCAGAATAAAGTCCAAATTATGGCAATCAAGGCCCTTCCCAATGAGGCTTCTGCCTCCCTCTTCAGCTTTATCTGCTTTTCCTTTGACTTGCACCACGGTATTAGATTTCCTGAATGCACCATTCTTTCTTCACACCTTGTATGCTGTTCCTGCTATCAGGAATGCCTTCCCTGCTGTCATTTGTCCAGGTAACTCATACACGTCTTCAATCCAGCTCAAACGCTTCCTCGAAGAAGCCTCCCCTGATCTCCCCCAGCTTGGATTTGGCTGTGCCTTGTTTCTGATCCCACAGCCCACTCATATCCTTCCTATGTTTTAACACAGACTGCTGACTCAAGTGTTACAACTTGACTGTTGGTTCCCTTGGCTCTTGTCCCCAGTAGAGTGAGAGTTGCTGAGAGCTGTCTCTCTCCTCTCCATATCCTTAGTGCCTGACAAAGGGTTTCACACACAGTCAGTGCTTAATACGTGTTTGCTGCATTTCAGACAGAAGGATGGCATAAGCAAAGATACAAAGGATCTGTAAAGGAATGGAGTGGGCTGCCCGGCTAGCCTCGAGTCCCAGGGATGTGCAGCAGGGATGCATGGACTACATCTGGAAAAGAAGTGTTGTGTTGGTTCTTTGAAGGCCCCAGGAGCCAGGCCGAGGAGTTTGGACTTTATATGGTGGGCAGCGGAGAACCCTGAGGTATACAGATGACCAGAGCTGCGCCAAAGATAGGAGGATGGACTGGAGAAGGGAAAGGCAGGGGTTAGAGAAAACAGGGAGCTATTAGCTGCTACAGTCAATGAACCGGTGGCTCGGGGAGATTGTGACTACCCAAGGCCACACAGCTGGTAAGTGGCAGAACTAGGAGTTGAATCAGTTCTGGGTGATGTCAAGTCCAGAGATCTTTGTACCTCACCACAGGCGGTTTGCAGTACATGGGGCTTCAAGATTGTCCAAGTGTGAATGGATACTCCACCATTCAGGATAGGATAGGTTATATTGCAGACACAATACCAAAATCTCTGTGGCTTAACACAACACATTTCTTTTCTACAGAGTTTTTATTTTTCCTTTTTCTCCCAAAGCCCCCTGGTACATAGTTGTGTATTTTTAGTTGTGGGTCTTTCTAGTTGTGGCATGTGGGATGCTGCCTCAGCATGGCCTGATGAGCAGTGCCATGTCCGCGCCCAGGACTCGAAGTGGCAAAACCCTGGGCTGCCAAAGCAGGGCACGAGAACTCAACCACTTGGCCACGGGGCCAGCCCCACACGTTTCTTTTCTATTCACATGAAGTCCACTGTGATGCTGGGCAACACCTTAAGGCAGCTCAGCAACCTGGGCTGCTCTGATGTGCTTCCACAGTTCCCACAGCAGGGAAAGAGCACTTGGAGAATCATGTACTGGCTTTATTTTGGAAGTGACACACATTACTTCCCGTTACAGACTATTGGCCAGAATTAGTCCAGTGACCTCACTTGACTACACAGGGACTGGGAAATAGTCTTCTGTGTGTCCAGGAAGGGGAAAAGAACAGGAAATACTTGAGGGGAATAGTAATGCCTCCCCAGGACATCAGGGGGTGATGCCCATAGAGAACGAGGGGCAGGCCAAACAGTCTGAGGAGCAGATATGAGACGTACAAAGGACAGCGGTTTGGCTCAGGATTTGGATGTTAGGTCAGGGCTGTTCTGGTCACCTCATGGGCATGGCTGACCTGAATCAGTTTACAACCTACCAGTGGGCTCTCACCTGTAGCAGTGTCTGGGGAAACTTGGGAACTCTAAAGACAGAGGAGAAGAGGACCTCACTCAAATGGCTGTTGGCAGGAGGCCTCAGTTCTTTCTCATGTCGGCTTCCCCACAGAGCTGCCTAAGTGTCCCACGACATGGCATCTAGCATCCCCAGAGCAAATGATGGGAAAGAGAGAGAGATGCAAGCCACGACTTAGCCTCAGAAATCACAAGTCATCACTTCTGTATTTTACTGGTCATGTATACCAACCATAAGTCAATGTGGGAGACGACTATGCAAGGGCATGAGGACCAGGTTGGCGTAATTAGAGGCTATCTTGGAAGCTGCTACCACAGGCAGCCAGCAGGGGAGCCTCATCTGGAGTATAGTATCTTCTTAACTCCTTCCTGCTCAGCTCATCTTGCGTCTCTTCTCCAGCTCAGGGAGAAGGGAGGTAAAGTCTGCAATGACCCTGAGAGGGAGGCAGGACTGGTACGGATCGCTGCATTTTGCAGATGAGGAGCCCAAGGCACGAAGACACTGTGTGACTTACCTGACTCCCGTGTGTTCTTGCAGCAACCAAGGCATTAACCGTAGGAGGTAGATTTGGGAATCTGTAGGCCTGTCTCTGCCACTGTATATGGGCCCCTCACGCTCCATCTTTGCCTCTACAGCACCTGGCACGGGCCTGGTACAGAGAAGTGGCCAGATCCTGTCAGTAGTGAGCCAAGCCCTGGGCTCTTCCGTCCACAGCCCCTGCCTCTGCCCCACAGCACAGCTGTGCAGGGTGTGGGGAGGCGGGAGTAAGAGGCGCCAGCCCCTGCAGAAGGGCACCGGGTGGGGGCGCCCTTTGGGATGTGAGGAGAGCAGGGAGAAGCCCCCTGGTACTGTCAAATGGCTTCAAAAGGGAGGGGAAGGGCAGAGGCCCCTGCTGGAGCAAACTCTGTGGGGGCCGTGGAGGTGGACTCCATCTGTGCCTGACATGGCGCCTGGGTGAGCTGCTGCTGCGGCAAAGTATTCAGTAGTTGCAGGGCCTCTACCATCCTACTGCCCGCACCGCACACCGTCCTGTTCCTGACCTGGCCTTGGGTGGGATTTGTTTTTCTTGTGTTCCAGAATCCCTCCTATGGCTTCTAACCAGACAATTCTCCTTAGTCTGGGGCTGCCTCTGCTTCTGACAGAGCACCTGGAAGATACTCTCACCTGAAAACCCCACCTCAGACACCTTGAAACGCCCCCCACCGCAGGCTAACTGCCTTCTTTCCTGCTGAGGGGAAGCTCCGGGCTCACACGGTGGCAGGGCCACGCTGTCCTTCTTTCTCCCCCTCAGCTGACCGACCGCACCAAAGAAACCAGAACCCAAGCCGAAGTATCAGAAACGTGTATTCTTTTTCTTTTAATAGTAAACCTCTTTACAACAAATATAGTGAAAGAGTTTTCAAACAAAACTCATAAGAATCTCGAGGACTTTGTCTTTTCTTATTGTGTAGAATACTAAGAAAGCATCACCATACAGCACGAAAAGAAATATTGAAAACAAATCAACAGCCACACACTTGGACTCGCCCTGCCCAGGACCCAGGAGGAGCCCCAGGAGTGTGGGTGATTGTCGGGTTTGGGGGTGGGGCATCTCCATGGCCTGTCCCCCCTACCTCTCCCCCCTCCCTCTGGGACCTGAATGGGGAAGACATCTGAGAGAATCCAGATTCTCCGTATAACATTCCAGCCCCCTCCCCCCATACAAATCCCATTCCTTCTACAACTGCTTAGGGGGTGGAGAGAGGTGGCAGAGGGGGGACGAGGAGTTCCCAGGCTCCCTGTCTCCTCCTCTCCATGAAAGCCTAAATTCACCCCCCCACCCCCACCCCAGGGGATTTCAAAGAGTCAGTTAAAAATATATAGATATAGATATTTCTAGATACACTTTTACATCATTTCTGTCTCTCCAAACAAATAAATAATCAGCAAGAGAAGGTGCATTACTTCCTTCCTGTCCAAGGTGGGGAGGGCTGGGTAAAGGTCAGGGGTCAGTCTCGCTGCATTGAGTGCACTGCTGCGGGGAGGGGAAATGGTGTGTTCCATTCGTGGGGGGGTGGGGGGGGTCCTCTTGCCCACTGTCCCTGAAAGCTGTGGGAAACCTGTGGATGGGAGGGGCGTTGGATGACTCCAGTGATTACTTTGGCAAATGCCCAGTTCTTCAGAGGAAGGAGTGGGTGGAGGCAAATTTGGCTTGTGAGAGGAAGAACAAACGAAGTCCTGCTTGAGGTCTGGGTTCCCAGGGACCCATTCATCTGGCCGGCCAGGAGCCCCTACCCCCCAGAGAAACCTTGGGATACTGAATTGCAGAAATGTCACATATTCATTCACAGACCACCGCCTGTCCCAGGGATAGAGAAGAAGAGACACACATCCACACATGGTAATCTAAAGCCAGGTTTGCCCCTACAAGGCAGAGGGCAAAACTGGTGAATATTGCACCGTGAACTGCAGGGGCCCTCACCCCCACCCCGTGTTTAATGGTGGCCAAGTCCAGCCTAGACAGGTGGGCAGACTGATGGCAGGAGTAGCCTAAGAAGAGAAGGCCAATCATTCAATGTTTATTGAGCACCTATCATTCAACCATTCACCCGTTCAGCATTTATTGAGTGCCAACTCTGTGCTAGGCACTGGGCAAGGCTCTGGGATGCATGCATGCACAAGACTGCACCCTGGCTCCTTTTGAGGCCCTGATCAAGTCTCATCGATTCTTGAAACTCCCTCTAGGAACGTTCAGGAAGACTGGACATGCTGTGTGCCCAATCAGCAGGGGGTTAAGCTGTGAGCAAAGAAGGATCACTGCCCAGGCGAGGACCAAGCTTCAGGGAGGAAGAGGAACTTGAGTTCACCCTGACAGCAGGACTGGGGTGGGGGAAGAGCATACTCCAGGAAAGGGAACCTTGTGAGAAGGTGTGAGGACCGACTGGACAATTGTGTGTGGAGCTCTGGGACAGGCAGGGCTGTAGGGAGAAGCAAAGAGGCCAAGAGCCAGATCCCCGCTAACTGCAGTATCAACAAATCCGAGCTGAGGGTGAGGACAGGCAAAGGAGCAGGGGAGAAGGGAGCAGGGCTCAGGAAGGAGGGCTATGGAGCTGGAAGCCAGGGCTGTGTGGCTGCAACAGCCACCTGTCCCTCTGTAAACACACGCACATGCACACACACACACATGCCCTCAGAGCTGAATTCACACAAAGATTCACGTAGACGCCCAGATGGGCTCAGAGACACACAAAGATACACCTATGCAACCTCTCACACACATAAATACAAAAGTACACTCAGACACACCAATACCAGATGCCCTCGTGAACACACTCAGGTACATGTGCGGTCACACACACCCCTCTGCTTCTGGTTCCTTCCCTGCATCAAGTGTCGAAATACTGCAATTGGCTGGGTCAAGGAGGCGGGCAAAGACAGTCACCTACCACAAAACCAGGCCTTGTCTAACTCTACTTTCCCACCAGGAGGAAACCTCAAGGGAGCGCTGCACCCCTTGGGCAGAGGAGCTGGGCTTCTGTGAAGGAGTGGGGCAGACCCCAGTCTGCCTGCCCATGTCACCCCAGGCCCCTTAGGGCGGGGGGTTGGTGGTAGATCATGGGCTGGGGGCCTTCCCCCTCCAGTTTGATCTGTGATCCAGCCCAAGGTCTCAGGACCCCATGCTTCGGCCGCCCCTACTGGGGAGGCAGCAGAGAGGGGCGGACTCGGGGAGGGGAGGGGAGCAAGAACAACAGCAGAAGAATCTCGTCTGTACAGTACAGGCCGTTTGAGTCATTATTATTACAATATACTTTGACAAAAATAGAATCTCATTTCATATCAATACAACAACAACAAAAAAACAGTTTCCTGGACTGTTACACTGCTAACGTTTTCCAAAGGTTGCTATTTACAATTACAGTAGCCAAGAGGGAAGGTGGGATGCGGCCTGGGGGTGGTGGGACAGGAGGTAGCGAGACAATGAGGGCGCCAAGAGCAGAGAGGTGGGGTCAGGAGCGGAAGGAGCTGGGAGGAGGGCTGGGGAGAGGGGCCAAGGAGGAGAGAAGGGAGGCAGGCCTTCTGCAGACCTCCTCCATCCCCTCTCCCACCCTCACACACCATCCCAGCGTCCACTCCTCTGGGGATGTGCACGTGCAAGGAAGAGCAAGTCCCCTCACTCACACTTGCCCCTGGATGCAGGGGTTCCCATCCTCAGGCACCCAGGGTGCCCAAGGCCGTCTGGGGCTGAGCCACCTCACTGGAGTTCCTCTCCCAGGTTCTCCCTGCACTTTGTGGCCAGCTTTACACGGCTGGTGTCAACTGAGGGAAGGGGAGATATTGCACTGTATATCTTAGAGAAAATGCTGGGGGAGGGAGGGGTCCCAGTTCACCCCTTTCCCCAGTCCTTTGCCCCTGCTCAGCCCTCTCCTCATGGCTGTCTTTCTCTCCAAACGTGCTTCAGAGAGGCCCCCACCTCAAACCCCTACCCCCAGTCTCAGACTCCCAGCCAGCCTTCCCAGCCCAAAAGCTCAGCCAGCACCCCGACACCTTGGGGTGCAGCTTACATGAGAATCACTGAGAGTGTGTTGTGTGTATGCAGGGGCATTTGGGGGCCAGGCTTGGGTATTCTGCCCCATGTGCCTGTGGCCACAGGAACAGCCCAGAAGCAGAGACCCTTTCCAGAACCTCTGCCTCACTCTCCCCCTGAAACACAAACCCACCCGCCAAGCCGACTTTGGGGTTTCAGTCTATTGTAAGGGGTTTTTGTTGTTTGGTAGTTTTTTTGGTTATTTCTCTCTATCAGGGGGATGGGGTGGGAGGGCTCCGCATGCAGGGCTCGGCACCTGTCCTTTCCCAAAGGCCCATTGGGCCCCCCACCCCCTCCTGCAGCATATGTGTACAACGTGCAAAGTGTCCCTCCCTTCCCGCAAAAAACAGCCCCCCAGCCAGTGACAATGGCAGGGGGTGCAGAAAGAGGAGAGGGGAGTATCCCCCTCTCCAAAGCGAGAATCCAAATTAAAAAAAATATAATAATAATAATATAATAATAATAATTATACACAAATGTAACCGTCAACAGGACACGGAGCACAAGAAAGGAAGTGGGGGTCGAGCGGGAGGAGCCCAGGACAGGGAGGGGTGGGCGGTGAGATTGTCAACTCTTCATCAGGGAGGCTGAGAGGAGGGGAGTGGGAATCGTCACTTTAATGTCTGTGAAGAGAGGAGATGGAGAAGGGGATGTGAGGGGGTGGCCCAGGCTATTGGGTGTGTGCCCCCCACTCCCCTCTCCCGTAGGGCAAGGATTCTAGTGGCAGGGCCAGCCCTGAGGGAGGAGGTCATTGAGCAGAAGGACTGATGCTGGAGGGAAGGTAGGAGATGGGCCTTTGGCAGGGTAAAGGGTGTCGGTGCTGCCTCAAAAGTGCTGATGGAAGGGCTAGCTGGCCACAAGGCCTCTTAGGTGGGAGATAAGACAGGCTGGGGGCATTCGGGGCAGTCCCTGGGTGCAGCAGACAACGGCAGACAGGAGGGGTGATGCTACAGTACCCAGGTATCGAGCCGCATCCTCTTCACAGCTGAGCCCTCAGCCTCAGGCTCTGGGGCTGGGCGCAGCAGGCCCAGTGTGGGCCCGAAGTCCCCCCGTCCATCATCCCGGTCCCCCGTCTCATAGGAGCCCCCAGCCGGGCTGCTGAGACCATCGCCAGGCTCAGGGCGGGTGGCTGGGAACACAGCTGGAGGGGGAGGCGCAGGGCTGCGCTCACGGCTTGGGGACACTGGTTCCGACTTGATGCTGATGTGGGGGTGGGTGGTGACCGTGAGAGCAGCACCCACATGGGGCAGGGGGCTGCCCGGGCTGGAGACAGAAGATGGGGATGGAGTGGGGTACAGGGGACAGAAACAGAGGAGGTGAGTGACAAAAAGTGATGGGAGGTCACAAGACAGAGAATGAGAGAGGACAGAGAATGAGAAGGAGGAGGATGGGGTGAGGGGGGAGGGGAGAGACAAGTGGATGAAGACAGAGAGATCAGAAGAGAGAGGGCCAAGTGAAGGGAAGAGAAGAGAAATAAGTCGTATTAGTTCTCTTTCTATCCCATGTCATCTTCTGCAGTCCGGGGCCCCCCACCCCGACCCCCACGCAGGGCTGGCTGAGAGGGGCTCAGGGTGGGTCTCCCAGGTCTGTACAGGGGACTCCAGAGCTGCCACTTGGTGCCTCACATACTATCCACCAATGACAGACAACTTCGAAGGGATCCGATCTCTAGAGGCCCCTCCCCTTCCCACTTACTCACACGGTATCCCCCAAGAACTCACATTAGGTTGCTGAGAGACACGGGGACCAGGTGGGGCTGCTGCTGAGGTGGCTGCTGCGGCTGCTGGGGCGGCTGGGGCTGCGGCTGCGGCTGGGGCTGCGGAGGCTGCGGCTGTGGTGGCTGCTGGGGCTGTTGCGGCTGTTGCCAGGCGGTGACATTGCCTAGCGACAGCCCCCCGGGCGAACTGAAGGCTGGTAAGGAGGAGAGCTCTGCACTGGTCAACTGGTAATCTGCAGGGGGTGGGGGGAAAGCGAGGGTGAGCCTCCTGCAGTGGGAGGGAGGGGACTGAGGCTCCTGTGGGGAGCCGCCTCCAGGAGGGCCAGAGAGATGGGGGGGCGCAGCTGATAGATGTGAATAATTAAACACATACAAATTCAGCTAAGATGGCACTCATAGTTAAAGAAAAGCAAACCGTAATAACCATGAGGTGCTGTTTTTAACAGGATGAAAACAGAGGTGGTTTTTTAAAATAAATTAATTAATTTTATTTAAAGTAATATAAATAATAAAATAAAATAATTTTGTTTTCACCATGTGTAGGTATCACTTTTAGAATGTCGATTTAAAAAAAAAAGAAAGGGAAAATGGTAAGTAGGAAAGGTCTAATATATGTCTAACTGTCATCTTGTCAACTACCAGGCCTTCAAGTACCTTTCTGAGACAGAGGGGAATCCTGGTAAATGGCAGGGGAATGGGGCGCCCGAAGCAAATTACTGTGACTACCACTCCACCTTCTGCCAAGTGCCCGAGTCTCCTGAAGCCTGTCAGCATGTAAACTAAGCAGCAGCAGGGGTTCGAGAAGTGTCTGCAAGAACAGAGGCGCAGCGAGGGGAACGAGCCTGCAGCACAGCTGGCCAAGGTGCTGGCAAGTTTCCCCATGAGGTGGCGCTCATTATTATCTAAAATTTCTGTCTTAATGAAGAAACTGTGATGTTTGCACTGTCACAGAACAAACAGAACCATGAGACGTTTCACAATTTACACAGCACTGTTATGTTTCATGTTGCATCCTGTTTGGGAGAGATTAGAAAATGTCTTCCCTGAGGAACACAGGGCAGGGGACCGGGCTGCGGTGCTGAGGGCATGAGCAGGCCTCCAGTCACCCCGACCCGCTCCCACCACGCTCTGACTCAAGGTCATCCGCCCCACCTCTGTCTTTATGCAAGGAGGACAGCAATGTCTGTGCAACAGAACAATCAGGTGAAGGGCACGAGCGATGAGGTCAAACTTCCTGGCTACCCCACTTACAGGTCATGTGACCGTGGGCGAGCTGCTTACTCTGTGTCTATAAACTGGGGGCAATAATCCTGCCTGCATCCCACAGCTGTTGTGAGGACTGAGTGAGTTAATACACATGAAGCATGTAGAACAGTGTCTGGTACACAGTTAATATCCAAAAGATCTGGTCTCCTAACAACGTTAGCCAGGAGTTTTGAGATGCTTCTATTTAAAAGTGGAGCAAGGGCAGAAAGGGGCCCCTAGGACCAGCTATTTCCAACCCTCATTTTACAAACAAGGGAGCCAAGCCCAGAACAGCGGTGCCTTCCCGACATCCCTCAGTGAGCCAATGGTAGAGACTCAGCTCTCAGGCCCGCACTTCGCACCGCACTCCAGCCCTATCTACCTGGAGGCCTGCCCCACTGGGGCCAGCAGAAACATGGCCCACAGGCCACCTGGCAGCCCATTCGGTCTGCCCCTAGAGTGACCACAGCCAGAACTCTGCTGCCAGTGTCAAGAAGGGGCCAGGGCTGTCCCTTACCCAAGACATTACCATAGCCAGGTCACCCCGAGCAGGAACTTGAACTGGAGCCAAGGACTGTAAACAGTGAACAACTTAACACTCACGTGTTCAATGGGGTTTTGTTTATATACCTAGGGTCACCTGAAAACACCTGCTGTTTAAACCGAGGGCTGCTTAACTACTCCTGCAGCAAGAGGAACTGAAGCCCCCATTTCTGAGACGATGTGAGAAAGCCCGCACACTTCCCAGTGGGGCTCCCAGGGCAGGCCCAGCATCAGAATCTGCTTTCACACCAGAGTGACAGTCTAAAGTCTAGCCTCGCTGAACGCCTGTCCCAGGTTCACTGACCCCTCTATCCTCCCTCCTGCTTCACAAAGACGGGGGGGACCTGAGAAGACGGCAGAAGACCACTGCCATGGAATTCCTAAATAAACAAGAGCTCCCCAAAAGTGGTCTGTGCTGCTCTCTGCCAACCACCCTTGTCTGCTCTCTGGAGACAGCTTTTCTAGGTGGGCCCCAGGGCTCCAGCTGGCAGGGCTGGGAGAGCCTCAGAGACCTCCTGTCCACCCCGCCCCTTACACCTGAGGAGAGTGGCCATGTGAAGAGGTTCTCTCTGAGGATAAGATAGCCTGGGAGTGGGTACACGCATGGGAGCATGTACAAGGGACAAGGGGCTATACAGACACTTGGGTGGCAAAATCTAGACACAGACACACATGCCAGAGTCTGGCCCCTCAACATGAGGCGTTTCCTCCAGTTCTCTTACCAGCCCCAAGGGACCTTCCTATGTACAGGGTTGGGTTCTGGATTTTTACTCACGGTGAAGAGGTGGGATTTTTGTGGCTATTTGTACTGGTGTTTGGGGCCTAGCATGGTTCAACTCTGGAATGGGGGCTTGGGGAGGGGGGAGAAGTTTAGGAGTTTTTTGGTCTAGCCAGGTCTCATCACAAAACAACTCTAACGCAAGCCATTCGTAGGTCAGAGAATGTGGGAAAAGGCAGAGGCTCTTCAGTGGGAAAGAGAGCAGCTTCCCCAGCCACATAAATGCTCTCAAACAAGGTGACAAGGTGTCTCCCCACTGCAAAATCCACTCTGACACTGCTGCTTGGAGTGGAGGCAAGGATGGCTGAGAGTGTCACAGACTGTTCCTGGGAGGGTGTGGGTGGTGACACAGGCTAGGACAACCCTGGGGACCCAGGACAGCCCAGGTACTGGGTGTCCTGTCTGAGTTCTTCTACGTAAAGACCTCTCCCTTGTCCCCAAGTGACTCTTCATCTTCAGAGCCCTCTCCCCAACCTCACCAGTCTTCCTCCTCCCTTCCTCCCTCATTACCCTACCACCAAGCCAGCATCGGGGTGAGAGGCCCCCTACCTCCTCCCCCCTGCCCTGGAGCCCCCACATGGCTTTCCTAGGAAGCTGGATACATCTTCCTGATCATGCCTCCTCTCTGGCCTCCTCAGCCTCCCGTCTCTTCTCTTCCTCATTCCTTCATTCTCCTCCTCCAGGACGCCTTGCTGAACTGACCATGTCCCCCTCCCCACTCCCCAACGCTGGTGGGCCTGAATCATCTATTCAGCCCATCTCTGGCTTGGCTCCTCCTCAGATGGGAGAGGACCCTAAGGACACAGCCTCCTTTCTCCATTAAGTCCTGTATTAAAAATAACAGATACCTGCTTAAATTTGAATTTCAAACAAAACAAGGATTGATTTTTTTAGCCTAAGTATATCTTTGGGACATACTTTAGCAGAACTATGTCTCTGAGACATACTTCTACTAAAAAATTAGTCACTGTTTTATCTGAAATTCAAATTTAAGTGGGCAGTCCATGTTTCTGTTCGCTAAATCTGGCAACCTTAATCAGGAGGGGGCTCCCCAAATCCGCGGCCTTCCTCAGACTGCAGCATCCCCCAGAGAATATCTCATGTTCCCTCTCTGGTCCCAGCCCTGCCCCAAGGCCAAGCGCACACAGCTACTTATCACACGAACACTCACCTGTGTTGTAGGCGGTGGGCATGGAAGAGAAGGGGAGGCCCTGGCTGAGTAAACTTGGTGTTGCCACGGAAACCACTGGGGTGGTGAGCGAGTGGGTAGACTGGGAGACCCCAAGGCGCTGGGCGTTGTTCTGCAGGAGAAAACTGTCTGTCAAGAGGTGGAAGATGGGTGGGCTGCTTTATCCTGGCCCTCCATTCCAAGGCCAGGCTGGAGTGCCTGAATCCCAAGGCTCAGGTGGGATGCCTCAGCATGGAGGCCCCCCATAAACACCCAAACACACGCTGGCACATTCACAGAGACACTGAGAGCCATGGAGAGAAACATGCACACACAGATCCATTCGCACCTACACCCAAGCAAAGAGGAAGGCATGTATGCTGGCCCTGTGGCCCCAACACCAACCCTGGGCCTGTCTCCTAGGGCAGAGTGAGAGAAGGGAGACACATCATTCTTCTCCCGGCTAGTCCCTCTGGAGCCTACTCCCCATCCATCACACTGCAGCACACGCCCTGGTAGAAGTGTGCTGGCATCTGTGAGGGGAATGCGGGGCCTGGCGTGGCGTGTGCCTGCGTGTATGCACACACGTGTGTGGGGCTGTCAGCTCCATCTGCCGCTGAGTCACTTGTTTATTCTAGCTCCACGCTGGGGCCGAAACTGCCGCCGTGTTGGCCGCCAAAGCCTGCCTGCCTTTTCCAGCCTCTCTGGCCTCCCGTCAGGGAGTTGGGGAGGAGGAGCCCCCACCCCACTCTTGGCTGAGGGTGAGTATGCAAGTGTGTGTGTGAGAGAGAAGAGTGGCTGTGTCTGTCTCTGATTGCCTGTGAGATGGGCTGTGTGCAGGAGGGAGCACAAGGAGATGGGGAGAGGTGGGGAAGCCCCCCCACCAAGGACAACTCTGGCCTTTCCTTGGGCCTCAGCTTCCCCTAGAAAACTGATTTTACTGTCCACCTGGCAGCCCTCCTAAGGAGGTCCCTGTCTTGGGTTCCAAGAATGCTCGGTAGGCCTGAATGGAGTCAGAGGGCAAGTGTGGTCCAGCCCCTGGTCCAAGAGCCTTAACCCAGGTATCTTGGGACCCATGGAGATGGGACCTCTGAAACGTGGAGCTGGCCCACTCCCCTTGCACACACACATACACACACACAACGGTGTGTCTGCATGAATGTAACATCACATAAAGACATCCATGTACAAACAGATACACACACATGCATGTCTAATCCCTCATCCCACCCCATTCACCTGTGTGTGCCACCTGGCACTGAGCGCAGCTCTTGGCAAATAACCAAACAAACAACACACACTACACACACAGGCGAAAGGACTAGGGCACACACATACTCCATGCTGGGCGACCGGAAAGCAATGGGTTGACCCAGAATTCAAAGCCACAGCAAACATCTCATAGCCTCACTTACCAGATCTAAATGGTCCTCAGTCTGGGAGCAGAAACAAAACCAAGGGGATGGTTCAATCTCTAGCCTCTGCCCTCCCCTCAAACCCCTGCCCTCACAGCCATCCCATCTACCTCTTTGCAGAGGAGCAGGATGGCTCTCACCAGCCTAGGACAGAGCTCTTCACTGTCTTGAGTGATTTCCAGAAAATGCCACATCCCAATGTCCATCGGTTAGGAAATCCTCACAGTCTAATTCCCATCCCTCTGCTGTAATGGCAAATCCTTCCTATCATCCTCCCCATCACAGAACCTTCTCTCCCACCTCCTGTCCCTTTTACTGCCCTTGAGGCTGGTGCTTCTGTGTTTCAACCTCTTGTATGGCCCTCTAAGAAGCAAGAGCTCATGAAAAGCCATGCTTCCATGCTCTCTTAGGAAGTCCTAACTGCTGGTTAACCTTCATCCCTCCTGCTGGAGCCGGCTCTCTCCTCCCTCGCCACCCTCCCATGCCCCACTGCTGCCCCTTCTCCCAACATCCACTCACCAAGTGATGCATCAACCCCTTCCCTCCCTGGGAAGTGATGACCCTCAGGTCAGGCTTGCGGCTTGGGGCTCCAAGCTGGGCGCTGTGGGTGGGTGGGGGCGGAGACTTGGCAGGGATGACCTTGTTTAAGCTGTTGCCATTAGCCACAGGGAGGAGGCCAGGGGAAGCCCGAGCACTAACGTAGCCATTCCCTGGAGAAGAGATGAGGGTAGAAGGGAAAACATGGACCCACCCCTCAGCCCTGTTAACTGCCCCCAAGCCAGGACTTCTATCACCAAGAACCTCACAAAGCCATGCGCAGGCTTTGAGTGGGTGCTGAGCTCTCTGATTCTCCCCTAAAACCATCCTGTCTTGGAGAAAAGGGAGAAGATGCCTTACTCCCAAATCACTGGGTTTATCCCCCTGCCTCCAAACTACACGTGATGAGGCTGGGTGGCAGAGCTCTGAGATTGTAGGAAGAACTGGAAATGGAAACCGCAATGGCCAAGAGGCTCTTCCGCAGCCAAGCCTCTCCCTGCCTTTTCTCTTCTTGGGTCTCCACGGACAGGAAATCCGGCACCTTCTGATCCCACAAGCTGCCCCAAACTGGGCCCACAGTGACCTAGGTTGGAGGAGGGATGGTGGCCTGGAATTTGGGCTTCGATGAGAATCCTGGTCACCAGGGCAAATCAACCACTGACTACTCCCTTCGCCATGAGCTGGGGATGCTGTGATGCAGACGAGCACATGATGAGACACCCACAGCTCTGGGGCAGAGGAGCCATGCGCTGGTGGTGGTGTCGTTACCGGCACTGGGGGACTGATTAACATAGCCACCACCATAATTAGACTGGAAATAACAAGCATAATGACTATCTTTTACATTTGTTCCACACTCCACAATCTACACAGGGCTTTCACACACATATTATCTTATTTATCCTGCAAAACGGACAGGACGTGTATCATTAGCCCTATTACAGAAGAGGAAACTTGAGGCCTGGTTGGCAGAGATGTAATGACTTGTCCAGGGCCACAAAGCCTTCCACGTGCTGGACTTCAGGACCCACAAGTATCATTGTTCCCTTAAGATCTGAAGGCACTTCTCTGGCCCTCTCCTTCCAGAGGGAGGGGTATTCACCCATTCCCCCATTTCCTGACCCCAGTACACAACTACTGCCAAAGCGGTATTATATGGTGTGTAGGGCTAAGCTGGGGGATTCTAAAGCCCAGAGATGTGGGGGTGACCACAGTCAGAAGTGTCACCTTGCTCTGTCCCCTGAGAGTACACTGTTGCCCTGGAAGTGTGTGGCACCTCCATCCCAATTCCCGGATCACTCTGGGAATGGCAGGAATGTCAGGGTGACGTCAATGGTGACATTCGAAGTCATAGTCACCAGCCGGACAACGGCACAGGGCAGGAGGGGGCTGTCAGCTGTGGGGGTGGGGGGATGCAGGGAAAGCAGCCTTTCTTCTGTGGCTTATAGATGTGTGCTCACAAGTTCACATCTAATGTCTGGATATTTCCACAAGAGTGAGGATGTTTGCCTGTGTGTGAGTCTGTGCCTACTGTCTGTCAGCAATGCCAGATACTCACACCCTCCAGATCCCACCCAGACGCCCTCATTCAACTGGAAAAACCTGGGTCTTCTCCTCCAACTAGAATTGTTGGTCCCTTCTCACCACTTGCCCAGAATTCCCTGAGCCTCCATCTCTGCTGATCATCCACACCAATCACGCCACAGACAAGAAAATGCTGGGGCTTAAAAATCCTCAGACTCTACATCCAATTCAGGCCCTGGGATCTTCCTCTCCTCTAATCCAGATCCTTCTTGCTCCCTGGCCCCTGACGCCACTGAGCAGGAAGATCCCACCCCACCCCCAGGCAGGGCAGCTGTACTCACCGACAGGGCTGGGACAGGCTCCGTTAGCACTGGTGAGGTCCCCTCCCAGCATGGCCCCTGAAGAAAGAACAGAACCATGACGAGCTGACAGGAGGCCCCCTTCCAGAGTGAGTCTTGGGGACTGAACAGAGGGAGGAATCACAGTTCCTTCCCTCAGGAGCCACATAAACGGGAGACTGCTGAGGTAGGTGAAGGGAAATACACTGTTGAAAATGGGTCCCTGAGTCTCCATCACACCTCATTTCTACCTCACTTACTCACCTCCCAGCCCACTCACCCGCACTGGCTGGCCGCTGGGGCAGGCCGGGAGATACACTGTTCCTCTGTAGTGCTGGCTGCTGGGGAGACAGGAGCCGTGGGTCCGTGAGGGATGACGTCACCAGGGAAGGGGTGACCAGGGAGCCGCTGGGATTGCTGAACTGCAGTGAGCTCTGATTGGACACGGGCACCGTGACGGGCATGGCAAAGTTGGGGGCCGGGACAGCTGACTAGATAGAAAACAGAGAGGCAGGGTCAGGCCAGGGTGATCTCCTACACGGGACCCACTTTGCCTGAGAGGGCACGCAAGGGTTCTTCTAGTCTCTAGGCTGTGCATCCTAGGGCCGGCAGCTCCATCTCTCTGCTCTGGGCCCTCTTGGAGTCCTGCCTGCCACTCCCACCAAGGAAGTCCATTGGTGGGAAGGCTTTGGGATCCAGTTCTGGCCCAGAGAAGGAGAACAAGGCTCTGTTCACTGCAGACAGGACCTGGAACCCCCCTAGTGGAGGTGGGTTAGTCCTCAGCCAGGCAGGACACAGGGAGCAGGTTAGAGGCCCTGAGTACAGACCCAAATTCACACACACAGCTGTTAAAGGCCTGCACCATGGGTCAAGACGTCATTTCACTTGCAGTCTCTCATCCATCCAGCCTGCTGCAAAGGGTGCTCACCCCACCTCACTGCCTTCCCCTTTAGCAATCTCTGCTTCCCCTAAATAATGCTAGAGTATATTAGGCTGGGGATGTCAGAGCAGGCCCAAGGGGCCCTCTCCCCAAAAAAGATCCAGACAAAGAGCACATTCTCTACTTTCCTCTCATCTAAGGATCTCAAGTCATCTACACACTTCTTGCTGGTGAGGGGAATACCCCAAGCCTCTCCCGGCCTATGCTTCATCCAAGATGAGTCTCAGCAAGTGTCACAAGTTTATTATGACCAAGGTCAGAGGTTCCTCAGTGGTCACCAATAGCCCCAGCATGGCTCAGAGCGGAACACCCATCAGAGGCAGCCGAGGGCCGGGCCGGGGCGCGAAGCCACACCATGCAGCACAGGGAGGCTCTCCTCCATGCGACTACTCACGGCCAGTCTATAACTCTGCATCATTTTATCAAACTCCTCGTCTATCTTTTTATATTTCTCCTCCGTCTGGGGGGTCAGGGCAAACACCTCGTCCACCTCAGGGCTCTCACATTCCCTGTGCTTCTTGTGCAGCGCCTGGGGGGGAAGGGGCCGGGAGGGGGGCCAACAGAGAGAGAGTGAGTGGGGCTCACCCCATAGCGCCGGAAGAGCCCGTCGAGCTCCTCGCTGGCGCGCCGGTACTTGTCCTCCAGCAGGGGGCTCTGTTCCAGCGAGTCCTCCCCGTCGGGCTCTGGGCTGTCGCAGCCGTTGAAGCCCTTCTTCCTCAGGGTCTGTAACCGCACCACTACCGTCAGCGGGGGTGAGGGTCCTCCCCCGCCCGCCTCCCCAGAGCTCCTTCCAGCCCTTGCCTAAGACCCTCCTACTTTTCCCCAACTTCTTTCCTCAGGGTTCCCAGCATCTCCCCAGCCCCCTCCCTCAGTGTGCCCCTCCCCTCCTGGGGCACTATGTGAAGATGTGGTTGGTGGGGGAGGCATCAGAATACAGGGGTCATGTGCAAGGTGGGCCTAACTCAGAGAAGGCACTTGGCACAGACACACGTGCTTCCAAGGTGATATGTGGGGAGGGGGCTCTCTGGGGCATGGGTTGAGGGGCTGGTGCCCTGGGCCAGCCCCGGACTGACCACTCTTGGGCAAGTGCCAGCCAGAGGCATGGAGACTTCCCCAGGGGAAAATATTCAACACTGGCTTTGCCCAGCTCAATTCCTGGGTTCTCCTCAGAAGAAGAGAGAAACAGAGGGAGAGAGAAATAGGGGAGAGAGAAAGAGAGAAAGAGAAGAGAGGGAGAGGAATCAGAGGGAGAAAGGAAAAGAGGGAACGGGCACTTGAGTCCCCACTCTACCGGCCCACACGCTGTCCCTGCCCAGAGGCCAGCGCTTCTCACATGTGTGCATGTGTCCACACAAGGCAGGGCACACCTGCTGGGTCTGGAGGAGACCCCAAAGCTGCCCTCTCCATGCTCAAAACAGCTTCACAGATACTTGTTTTGTCTATAAAATGAATGCAAATTTTACATTCTAGCCCAGAATAAGTCTGTTTTCTCTAATATAAAAAAATAAAGGAATTTCCTCCAAATCTTTGAGTTAAAGTCTCACTCCAGGAAGGCAGGCCTGGGGCTTCCGGACACCCTCTTCATCAGCAAAAGTTATGTACCCCCAAAGCACATGGACCTCACTGGGCAAAGCAGGAACAGGGCTGTCTCATTCAGTTCACACAACACCCTTCAAAGCAGGCAGTGGCCCCATTTGGCGGAGGTGGGCACCAAGGCTCGAGGAGGCAAAACCACCTGCCCAAGGCCACGTGGTCAGGAAAGGCCAGAGCTGGGTCCCAAAGCCCATGTCCTTCAACAGTTCACAACGTCAGCTCTCTGAAACAGAAAGTTGAGCCATAGGGACCCACAAAGGGACAGAGACAGAGCAGGAGAGATGGAGACAAAGAAAAAGAGTCGGATGCAGGAGCAGACCACAAGATGGAGAAGGGGGAAACAGAGAGAGAGAGAGAGAGTGTGAAAGAAGACAGAGCAGAGAGCTGTCATGTCACGCCTGACACACATTCAGAAAGGCTCTCTGAGAGGGCTACAGTGGGAGTGGGCTGGGTGGGCAGCCCCACCTGACATCTACTTGCTGCCCCTCCTTCCTCCCTGGGCCGGGGTTTGTGTGAGAGGATGTGGGTTTATACGTGTGTGCACGCAGGTGAGGGGCTATGAGGGGCCAGTGTACACAGGCATGTGCTCGGGCAGGTCCGTGTGTACGTGCTGCGTGGGCATGTGATGTGCAGTTGCAGGCAGGGGGTGGGGTCCGGGTATGTGGGCCCACCTCGATGATGTCGGCGTTGGTGCGGCTCTCGTGCGGCTCGTTGTACTCTGTATACTTGAGCAGCACCTTGTCCATGTCGGTGCTGGCGTACTGGAACAGCTTGTTGGAGTGGTTGAAGATGATGAGCGCGATCTCGCAGTCGCATAGCACGCTCAGCTCATAGGCCTTCTTCATCAGCCCGAACTTCCGCTTAGTGAATGTCACCTGTAGGTGGGCAGTCAGGTCTGGCTCAGTCAAGGCCTGCCCAGGAGTCCCAGCCTACAGGCAGCTGGAAAGAGCCCCTGCCTTGGGAGGCCCCATTCTCAGGGTGACACAGCCCTGATCTAAGGAGCCCCTGGTCTGGGGAATGAACAGGCCAGGACCTCTCTGCCAACACATGGCCAGGACATAGCCCAGAGTCAACTCACTGAAGGGAGAGGATTTAGATGGACAGAACTCCACACCTCTGTGCTGGGGGCTATAAAGAGGTCAGGGAAGGAGAAGAGAAGGGCTCCCTGGCTCTTCCCCTGAAGGAGGAAGAGGGGAAGGATTCATCTCGGAAAGGGGGCAGCCCTGGTGCGGCCTGCAGCTTGTATGCAGCTCCTGGGGAGGGGCACAGGTCCATGTGGCTGCAGCAACAGATGAGCCTCAGGGTTCTGGGACACAGGGTTCTGAGAGCTGCAGGGAGGCGAGGCTCCTCTTCTCTCAACTCAGCCTTTCCCCTTCCATAATGGCCTCCACAGCCCCCTTCTTCCAGGAAACCCTCTTGGAGTGGCTGGACGGAACGGAGGCAGAGGCCAGCTCCCTGCCCTCACCCACTCTGTGTGGCTCCAAGACCTCCTCACCTGTCGGTTCCGCTCATCAGTGATTCGCTGGATCTGAATCTTTTTCCTCCCCATCTTCTCCGGGGATCCTCAGTGCCAGGGAGGGGAGGGGATCGCTGGGTGGTGGGTCTCGGCACGCCTTACACTGTGCTCATGAACGGTCTGGGACCAGCGCTCAGTTCATGGTCTGCAGGACACCTTCTGTACAGCCTCCTGGGAGGGGGTGGTCACGAGAGGACTGTCAGACCTGGCAACCCTCAGCCTGCTCCTTGACCACACGGGCCAGGCTCACAGCATCCCTCTGAGGGGCTAGTGGCATCTGAGCCCCATCCTCAAAGTGAGGAAATGGTGGTAACCTGAGGCAATGGCATGCCACAGCCAGGCACAAGCTGGAACTCACACTCAGGGCCCAGGACTCACACCATCACTCCTGCCCTCAGGTCCTAGGTCAGAGTACCAGGAGCTCCCTGGCTTCAGAGGGTCTGGGTCTTAGAGAATACCCCCCACCCCCTTCTCCCCAGCGCCTGCCCAGAGTAGAGACATCTGGGTTCACCAGCTGCCCCTCTGGCCTAGAATGGTGCTTCCCGTTCTGGAGCGTGGTGCAGAGAATGTGCTGAGTGAACACCTGCCAAGGCTCTGAACAGCTAGCACAGTGTACCTGGTGCCAGGACGGGAGTGCTCTGGGGCCCCTAGCTCAAGAACATAGCAGAGCAGGTCTAGAGCAGTGGTACTCATACTCAGCTCACGGAACCCTGGAGCCTGGCGTCCCAGAGTGGGGCTGGGGCTGCAGGACCCCATCCCCTCAACCAGGGCTCCTCCACACCAATCCTTTACTCAGCCTCGGCCTAAAATTTTTGTTTGAAGGAACGGTTCTGCTGTTTTAAATAAACAAAATAAATAAACCACCCCCCCCCGACCAGAGGTCTGTAAATTTTTTCTGTAAAGGGCCAAATAATAACTATTTCAGGCTTTGCAGGCCATACAGTCTCTGTTGTAACTACTTGACTCTGCCAGTGCAGCATCAAAGCAACTGTAGACAACACATAAACAAACGAGGACGGCTGTGCCCCAATAAAACTAGATTTAGAAGAGCAGGCACGGGTCAGATCTGGCCCCTGGGTCACAGTTTGCCGACTCCTGCTCTAGAGGAATGGGCCAGGTCTAGAACCCAAGTTCAGTCAGAGTAGTGCTTCCCAACCCTGTCCACCTTGAAGCACAGAGAGAAAACACAGAGCCTACTGATAAACCAAGGAGGCCACTGGCAGCCAGGGGACGCAGGCACCAGGCAGAGGGATCCCCATCCCAGAACACCTGTAAACCAATCACAGACTACCGAGCCAGGACAAGAAACACTTCCGCACTGTACACCTCCAGGATGGGAGGGGGACCAGGAGTGGGAGCCCAGCCTGGGCCAGAAAAGGTACGCAGTCTCAGGGGTGGACAGTGCCCAAAGAGGGTGGGTGAGCCCTCGGGGACTGGAAGGGCTCAGGGTGGGATGGAGGCATGAGATGACCCCGGGACCCCTCTAGCTCTGTGATTCCAGAGGTAGAGCCTCCTGGGAGATGGTGGAGGGCAGTGAGCATGGAGCCCAAGCTTTCTAAAGCCACTCTGATTGGGTCCTTGGAGGAGTGTGGCCCTCAGAAGTCTAGCCCTCCCCTCTAGAACGCCCCCTCCACACAGTCCCTTCCAGAGACCCCACTGCAGAGTCCAGGAAGGTGGGCTCTCACCTCTCCTGGGCAGAGGTATCCAGGGAGCCTCTGTCTTGACCTCCCCTCTAACCCAGGCAGAGGGGTCACTGGGGTGTTTGATGACAGATATCTGTAATTATGAACCCCCTCCCCAGCCCCCATTTCCAATGGCTGCTCAGCTTCCCTGGAGCCTTTTCAGCTCCACTCAACTGTGGCCCCCAAGGTACCACAGTAGATGCCAAAGTTCAACCTTGGCATCTTGGCCATGGAGGGAAGGGGGAAGGGAGGGCAGGGAATCTATGGACTTGGGAGGAGCCAGGAATACCCCTTCCTACCCTTTCCCATTACCAGGACTGTACCCTGGGCTTCCCCTAGCCCCGGTGGAAAGAAGGCTTCTGCTCTGTCCAGATACCTTCAGAAAACAATGTGCTCCCTCCCTCCACCCCTCACTCTCTCTCTCCAGAGAGGGACCCCAGAATCCTCTTCCTCTCTTCCTTATCCTCAAGGTGCTCCTTGGGCCTCCTACTGTCCCCCCTCACACACTCCCTAGGACAACACCAACACCAGCCCTGCCAGCCCTGAGTGGCTCAGCAGCCACCTCTTTCCTTGCCTGTGACCTCCATCTCTGCCAAACCCCCACCACAAAGGCCTCAGCCCAAGGACTCCAGCTCCCCTGCTTCCCGGTGCAATCCAAAGGCTGTACTTTCTGGAACTGCAGTGGTATGGGCTCAGCAGGGAAGGTGGGGAGGGCACACTGAGGGCAAGGGGGCGCTAAGAAGAGGGCTTTTAAACAGGCCTGGCCTTGACACCCCCCCATCTAGACTGATCAATGCAGTCACTGCTGCACACCCCTGGCTTAGAGCATCTGCCTTACCTCCCTCTCCCATTTCACCGTCTCCCGCTGGCCACCTTTCCTTCGTAAGCGAATTCTTGCTGAGCTGTAAGCTCTATCAGCTCATGGCCAACACCACCTCCTCCTCCAAGTTGGGAGAGAACGCTCTCTCTACTCTCATGAGCCTCAGGAAAGTCATTCCTGCCATCCAACCTCATTCCTTTGGTTCTCCCAATTATGTACTCTCAGAGCATCCTGTTCTTTTCTTTCTAGCACTTACAGTTGTAAATAATTACAATTCTGTGCTTCTATTACATGCCTGGTTCCCAATGACATGAAGCTTCCTGAGGGCAGGAACCACATTTTTTTTTTTTTACTACTCTGTCCCCTGTAAGAAAGACCTCAGGAAATGTCTGTTGAAAGGAAGAAATGATTGTTTCATTGTTGAGATCCTGTAAGAAGTCCTTCTTGTTGTCTAACTTGAATCAGTCCTGCTGCAGGACCAGCTCCTCTCACTCTGTCCTCTGTGGAGATAGAACACTTCCTCTCCCAGATGCCCCTGAAGCTTGTCCATTTGGATACCACCTACCCTCTAAACACTGCTGCTACTTCAGTCCTCAACCCTCCCTACCCTCGAGTTGGCTGGTACAGAGGGTGAGACTCTGAAGTCTTCTAAGGAGCAGCCCTGAACACATGGAGATGGAGAGGATGGGGTTGCTTAGGCAACTGTCGCCTGGCAACCAGCTCCCTGGCTGATCTCCTACACCGCCCCCCCCACACCCCCGCCTCATGCTGGGGGAGCTGGGATGGGAGAGGGATCAGGGCTGAGAAGATAGGGAAGCCATAGAGGCCCACTGAGCATCCTCTGACAGAGGGAAGTCAGGATTAAAAAAATCTAGGCCCCATCTTTCCCAAGTCTCTGCCAAGGTTGCCCAAAGCACTTTTCCTAACTCCACGTTCCCAGGGCCCCTTCCCCACTGCTGCTCCTACCTGTGCCAACACTGCCACCGGAGGAGGTGCCCTGCCTTGGGCAGTCCTTCCTCCAATCTAACCAGGAGCCCTCCAACAAAGAAGGCTCAGTCTGGACTAATCTCTTTCCCCTTCTGCTATCCATTCTACATTGTTGCAGTGTTTGAAAGCCCTGGGGCAAGAACATGAACTTAGCCTTGACTTTGGAAGGAGTAGCTGGGGCCTGGATGGGCACAAAGGACCCTAAACTGATCCTATCCAAAGTAAGGAGGCCTATCTTGTCCAAGCTTCCCTCCTGCTCAATTAGGGAGGTTTTAATGAACACCTGGACCTCCTTAATTAGCCCTCTGCCTAATTACCTAACCAACTGCCAGGAGCCAGAGGCCTGGGCATCTGTTCTCCAGATGTGAGCCTTTTCTCCCTGGCCTGGCCCCATTCCTCTTCTCCTTTCCAGCCTGCTCCTCCTCTAGGAAGCCCTCCCAGATGACCTGGCTTTTGGCTGCTTCTCCTGGAGCCCAGGGCTTGGGAGGGTTTAGGGCTGGCATGGAGACAGGGGGTTGGTCAGGATGGCCATCCTGAAGGCCCCAGGACCCACCCAATCCTGACCTCAGGCCACAGCTATGACTCCTTGGGCTGGCAGCATCTGTGTCACCAAAAGTACCCCCTCGAAGGCTCTGGCTGCTTCTGATTCACCCACTCAGGGCAGTGCTGGCAGGACAGGGTTGGGCAGGGTGGCCCTCCTGGGGGGTGGGGCTTGGGGGCAGGCAGAGGCAGGGCCTTCTACAATGATGACAACGATGGAGACAGAATGAGCAAAGAGGGAGGGAGGATGGCAGCTGGGCTGAGCCCCAGAGAGCCAGGCTCAGGCCCACTTTCTGCAGAGAAGGGTGGTTGCAGACAAGCCTCAGCAAATGGAGAGCAGAGAGGACGCAGGGTAGGAGGCTCATCAGAAAACACCCTTGACAAGGAAGGGCTGAGGGAACCAGAGCTGGGGAGATCCAGAAGGATCCCCCTGGACAGCTATTGTTCCAAGCAGGGCTACAGACCCAACCGGAACCTGTGGGTCGTATTTACATGTAAACGAGGTACAAATAATATACCAAAGGTACCCTAAAGGGGTCTTGGTTTGGAGGGGGTAAAGGAGAAGAAACAGGCCCCTGCCTCCCCCAATGTAACACCTCTTGGTACCTGAGCAATATTCAAACCATTCTCGGGTTTCAGAATGATGCTATCTCAGTTCCTGTGTGAGGGTGGCCTGGGGCCAGTGGGGAGAGTTGGGGGGAGAGGTCAGGGCGGCCTCCTGGAGCTGCAGCTGCAGCAGGGCGGCCCTTCCTGGGGAGGTGCAGGAGCCGTGCCTTCCAATGGCTGGCCTCCACCCCCTTTCCGGCTGTAGGCAGGGCAGTACCGACCACCCTTCTCCCCTGCACCCTCCCACCCATATCCACCTTCTGTCCCAGAGGCTCAGAGGAACTGCAGGGCATCTGCTTTCAGAGCTGCCATACCAGCACAGGCCAAAATGGAGCAGATGCCCAGAGAGGCTGAGTGAGCAGCCCCCCATCACAGAGCAACGGGGCTTCAACCCTGCTCTTCCACACAGTGAGAAAGGCATCTCTCATTAAGCAGCCCTTCATCCCTCCCTCCCAGGCTGCTCCAGGCTGCAGGCTGTGGACTGGAGGAGAAGGCAGGAGGCGCTGGAGACAGCTGTCATCCCTCCTCCCGCCCCTTCCCCGTGGCTGGGCTGCAGGGCATGAAATAAGCAGCAGGCGCTGGGGGAGGGGGTGACAATCCAATCCACCTGTCACCCCCACAGTCAGGCGGCCTCAAGCAGTCTGCTCACTAACGAGGGAGGAGGCGTGGGTGAGGCAGACATGAGGGGGGTGGCAGAGGGGGACAGACACACAAACGCAGGAAAGGAGACAGAGAAAAGAGGCAGAGAGGCCAAGAGGAAGGCAGAGTGTGGGGCAGAGGCAGAGACGGACAAGGAAAGGGTCAGATGAGAGGGAGAGAGAGAGACCAGATAGAGACAAAGATTCAGAGAGAAACAGGTAGAGAACAAGAGACAGGTGCAACAGCTGCTCGCAGAACCCTGAAGCTAGGCCGGGCGTGGGCGTAACTTGACAGGACACCAACCCTGCCCTCTGAAAACTTGCAGTCCAGCCAAGAGAGACAAGGGAAGGCCAGGTCCCATCTAGGGCGAGGGCAAGGAGAGGCAAGGGGCCCTTGGGGACCTGGACTGGGCCTGGGATGGAGCATCTCCCCAAGCCTGAGGGCAGGCCCCGAGAGCTGGCAGAGGTGAGCACAGGCCTAGGGCCTCTTAATCCCCTGGGAACGGCCCCCACTCCCAGCCCACCCCCACGGCTCACAACCTTCCTAGTCACTCTCTGAAGCACAGCCCTCGGACCTCTTCCCTCTAAGCAAAGACACACGCTGAGGAGCTCTGGAAGACAGGGTGGGAAGGTGAACTCAGCGACTACCCCCCAAACACAGAAAGATGGGGCCCAGGCAAGAGGGCCCTGGGGTACACACAGGGAGCCGTTCCTTCACAAACACTGTACTGGCCCCGAAGTGGGGGCATCACCCCTCCGAAGTCTGAGCGAAGGCAGTGCTGGAGTCTCACACTAACCCCTCTCCCCAGCCTGGTCCCCACCCACTGTTCCCCGGCTCCTTCTTCCACTCCATTCTCTCTGCCCCCTCCCCCATGGCAGCCTCTTTTCATTCACCCCAGAGTTCTTCTGGGGTCTGCTCTCAAAGGCGCAGGCAGGTCCCCATCCCTGATCCTCCTCCCTTTGAAGTTCTGTTGGCAGGCTCACTTCTCAAACCCCTGGTTCCCACCATCTTCCCCTCCCTCGGGGACTCCCCTCCCCCAGCCCAGCAGCCTCAGGGTTGGGCAGGGGCTATTTTTAGCCTGGGCACTGAGCTAATTTTAACTCACCGACAAGGGACCTGGGGGCGGGCTGTCAGGCTGGGGGGAGGGAGGGAAGGACCAGTCCAGGAAAGCTGAACCTGGGGCAGGGGTGGTCTTGGGCCCCAGGCACCCTAGGAACACAAGTGGAGGCAGGCACTGCAGCCTCAGCTTAAGGAACAGGAATTGAGGTGCCAAGAGGAGCACCAGTGTGGGGAGCAGGGCTGGGAGCCCTCCCTCCAGCTTCCGCTGGACAACTCTCTCAAGCCCCACCCTAGGCTTCCCGCCCTCTTCTCCTTGGCAAATCTCCTGGGACGGGGTCATCCTGTTCTCTGCCCAGGAGATGCCTCTCCAGTGAGGGTCTGGCTCCTGAGCCTCCTCTACTGCTTCCCCACCCCAGCTTGTCCTTCCTGTAGTCTAGCTCTCATCCTTCCTGTAGCAGCTGTGAGGTTGTTTGCCTCCCTACAGAGGGAGCAGCCAGCCCCCCAGCCAGGCTCCAACACCTCCCACCCCAGGCTCTGGCCTTCCCCTCTGGCCTCTGGACTGGCTCCTAGGAACCCCTCCCAACCCCCGCAAGTTCCTAGAGCCACCCAGCTTGATCTCAGGAAGAATTTGGGGGCAAGAGGAGATTGAGTCCTAGTAGAAAAGAGGTGGGTGAAGTAGAGCAATGAATAGCCCGGGGAAATATGGGGGTCCGGGAGGGATTCAGGATGCCTGGGTCTAGTCCCTACTCTGGCCCCAACTCACTGTGTGACCTTGAATAAGTCACTGCCTCCTCCTCCCTCCAGGCTTCACCTCACCGGCCAGTACAGTGGGTGGGTGGAGTGGACTAGGTACCCAAGTGCCCTTACAGCCCAGAAATTTGGTTCCTGTGCTCTTTAGAGAGGCCCAAAGGAAGGGAGAGCAGGGCTATGATTCTCTGGAGAGGTAACAGAAGAGATGGCCGGTTGGGTTCACTGTCCTTCAGCTTGAGGGGGAAGGCAATGTGGAGGCCAGAAGAGAGTGGAGAGGGGCTGATGAAGACAGAGGTGCTTTCTAAACAGTAACCCCCACAACAGACGGCCAAGGGGTGACAGAGGCTCGTGGTCAGCTGAGGCAGGTGCCAGGTGGGGCACACAAGGCCCTGGCAGCAGAGCTTCAGCCATCCCAATCTCCTCACACACCTGGAATGCCTGTCAGACCCAAGGCTTGAGGTCTTGCTTCTGGTTACTGAGTGGCCACTGGCCCAAGGTCAATATCATGGTCATTAGTGGGGCCAGTTCTGGAACCCAAGCCTGAGCCTTGCTTCATGATCGGTAATGACTCACTACTACTCATTTGCATGGGGATTTGCATAGTGTCTCTGACCTTATTCCATCAGGCTCAACTTCCCATTCCAGGACCTGGGCCACCGCCACTCAGCATCCCTAGGTACTCAGGGACCCCAAGCAGCATTCTTGGTACCTCAGGCCTCCAGTGCCATTCTTCTCCTCCAGAAAGCATGTCTGAATTGATAAATACCCCCAGGATTATCATCTTTCTAGAGCTTTCAGTCCAACTGGTCATCCTCTCCCGTCTAGGTCCCCTGTCCAGGAAGGGAAGTGGGCAGGGGAAGGTGAGATTATGAGAAATAAGCAAGCACTGCAGCCAAGGAGTTCGATAAATTCCTAGGGTGAAGTGTGATGGCTCCACAGTGATGCTGCCTGGGGCTCCGCAGCAGAAAAGCCTCATTCCCCTTCTTAGCGCCGAGGGTGGGGCGGCAGCAGGATGGGAGTGGGCTGTGCTTTCCTTCTACCTCTGTTCCCACTTCTAAAATCCACTCGTGAGAGTGCAAAATGAGGGGAAACGGCCTCGTACGGCAGGCAGGATATATGCAAGACTACAGAGAAGACTTCCCAGGTCTGAGTTCTTGGCCTCAAATTAGCCGCTGGGGCTCAAATTTGCTTTGTTAGAAGTCACCCAACCCAGCATGGGCAGCCGGTAACATTTGGGAGAGCACGGGAGCCCTGGCATTACACTCCAACCAATGGGAGCAGGAAGACAACCAGTCCCCTGCCTACCTTGAAGAGGTCAAACTGACCTCCGCTTGTCCAGTTGTAGTATCTACACCTCCAGCCATACCCTCTGAAACAATGGAGCCCAGCAGTGGTCTCCTTTCCTGGGAAGTCCTTCCTGCTATCTAACCACCATCCCTCCTACTGCAGCCAACCCTTATATTGCAACCTAAGCCCATGTCAGTCATGTGGACAAGAGTGGTGGACAGGGGCCCCTGGCTATTCGAAGCCTTGACTGAGGAGAGGTGGGGGCGGTTGGGACGGTTAGTGTGTCACCTTCCACCTCCCCACCCAACTTCCCTCTGGGGTCTCAGGAGACAGAAGTGAAAGTGGCAGCTGGGGCCTTGGGGGCGGGTCAGCTTAAGAGCCGTTGGGGTGAGTATACTGCTACCAGTGCTGGGTCTGGGCTACTTGCCATTGCAGCAGGTGGGCTGATGGTTAGATCAGGGGAGGGACTTCCCATGGAAATGAGGGCATGGGGCAACTATGGAGTGTGGGCCAAAGGAAAAGCAGGCTCAGGGAAAAAGTGGAGAAAAGCAGGCAGTAGACAGTCTCAGAAGGGCATTCCCTTTCAGGGCAGTGGTTTGTCCCCTTGTTTAAAGAGCAAGATCCTTTCTTCCCCACAGAACAGGGGCATGGCTGCTTTGGCTGAAGCAGATGAAAGGGGTCTGGGCCCTGACTGCTGGGAGGTGAGGGCAAGGAGAGAGGGCAGGGGGCCCCGAGGCCTGGGCCTTCAGACTGGACAGCACCAATGCTGATGGCAGAAAAGGTGGAGGATCAGAATGTGAAGTGTCCACCTACAATTACAGCCAGGGGGGTGAAAGAGGCCAATCCAATCAGGGAAAGCAAATCCTCCTAGAGACATCATGACCTCAGGAAGCCACGGAGGATTTAAAGGGGCCGCTGAGGGCAGTGGCCAGGTCTCCTTCTGACTCGAAGGACAGTCCTCCAAGCCCCTGGCAGGGGAGGGCAGGCAGTGCGGCTGCGTGGGCCTGCTGAGGCGGCCAGCCAGGCAGCTCTTACAGGATTAGCTTGCTGCTTTCAGGAAAGGTGCCAGGTGAAGCTAAGATGCCCAGCCAGATGGAAGGGGGCCGGGCGGCCGGCTTGGTGGGGGTGGGTACCTGCACACAGCTATACAAATACTCACCCCCAGATTTGATTTGTGCCCCTCACCAACACCCAGCTCCTCACTCTTTCCTGAAGACACTGTGCAAAGAACCCTCTGATTTCTGCCACCTAGCACCCCTGCCCACCAAGCTTGCTCTGCCGTTTCTATGACCTGGAGCTGTCCTTCCTCTGAGTGGGAAGTCCTCCCTGTTGTCTACTCTCAATCCTTCTGCTATACTTTACAACCAGGGCCCCACCCCAGGGAGCAGGTGAGGGGCCAGGAGGTTCCTCCTTTCCCCTCCCTGTCAGCTCCCCACCCCCTGGACTGACAGGTGGGGGAGACAAGAGAGAGCAGCTGTGCCAGGACACCTGTCCCCACCCAGTCAGCCGGGGCCCCACAGGCCTGCCATGGGGTATGCAAAGGGGAGTCAGCAGAGAGGCAGGCAGCTGTGGGGGCAGGAGGAAAGGGGCTCAGAGGTCAAGGAGAGATGTGACTGAGAAGGCCCGAAGCACCTCTTTGAGATCAGCCCTTCCTCCTGGTCTACCCCCAACCATTGTCCCTCACTGAACACAGAATACACACATGCTTCGAAAGGAAAAACTCCGGGTGCGAGGTCATCTGCTCCATCCCCTTGTCTCCATGTCACTTGATCCAACTGGAGTGGGGAGATTCCACAAAAAGGAAGAGACCGACCCCTCCTCTCCCCACCTACACCCACTCCCACCGTAAGTTTTCCCTTGAGGATTGGGGATGAGCTCCCTCTTATTCCTTGTGCTCCCAACCCTCAACCCCAAGTATTTGCTGGCGGGGTGGGGGTGGGGAAATCATGAGGAGTAAGAAAGCACGCAGCCAGAGGGATTTGGTAAGACTCATGGGGCGAAGTGTGGAGGGGGTAGGTTCGGAGACAAGGAGACAGCTGGCTGGGGAGGGCAGGGCTGGGCTCTGCTTCCCAAGCCCATCCCAGGGTCAGACTGAGCCCCAGACCTGGAGGTCTCCTCAGGCCTCCCCAGCCCCCCTCCACACCAAGTCCTTACCCAGGGACCTTGACTTCACCCCACCTTCTGGGTGGCTGCCTTAGCAGGCAAGTCCTAGGCCTTGACATTGGGCTGGAGCTGATGTCTGGAAGAAAGGATGCACCCCCTTTCTAAGCACCCACTCTGAGTTGAGCACCATACATTTTCCCACTGAACCTCCTTCCTTTCCTAATGAGGAAGGAGGTTCCTTTTCTCTCTTTCATAGAAATGGAAACCAACTCAGAAACAGGCAGGGACTTGCCCAAGGTCACCCGAAATAAGTGGCAGAGGTGGGCTGACTCCTGAGCACACTGCTTCCCCGCGTGACCTGGACTGAGAGCAGGCAGGGTCTCCCTCCACCGGAGAGTTACAGCACATTCCTTCCATGGCAGATCCCCTAATTTCTGAGCCTGGGAAACTCGTATCAGCCATGCCTCTTGCCTTCAGACTAGCCCAGGACTCTTGTGGCTCAAGTCGTCCCACTCTAGTCTCGCTCCTCATCCATCTGAGGTGGTAGCTCAAGGGGTACTAACGGGTACGCAGGAGGGGTCCCTGAGTGCCATCCGTTCCTGCCTTCATACCACTGCTTTGGGGGCTTTCTCCCATGGCGGTCAATCAGAAGACAACACGTTCTCAGGGAACTGAAGCACACCCCCCTCAATTTGCCACCAAACCCTAATCCTCTGCCTTCTGCAGGGAATCCTACTAGGTTAGCTCTTTCCTTCAGCAAATCCTCCTCCTTCCCCCGGACCTCCTTTCCCAGTGCCCCAGCTGCAGGGCAGAATCCTTCCCCCAACCCCAGACGGAAGCCCTTATCATCTCCTAACTGAGAAAGCTTGAGCAAGTCACTTAAATCTGACTCAGTCGCCCCAAACATAAAAAACAGTTGTGGAGACAAACAAATGAGCCTCCATACGTTTCCATGCCTAGTACGGAGCTTGGCACACAGGGGCACAGCAAATGGAAGTTTCCTTCCTCCAGTCCCCAGGGACCTCGAAAGTTCTAGTTTTGGGTCTCCAAAGTATATCAGAAAACAGGGAGAGTGGGGCACTGCCTGAGACTGAAGCTCTCTTCACCAGGGGTCAAAAACAGCTCCTTCTCTATATGCTTCCCTGGTCTGCCCAACTCCTACGGGAGTGGCCAGAGCACCCCGCCAGAGGCACCACGCCAAGGTCAGTGACCAGGCCTGGAGCCCAGAGCCTCCTGGGAGGGTGAGTTTAAATGAGTAAATATGGTCCCGCCTGGGTGTGGCCAGCAACAGGCCAGAGTTGCGGACAGGCCCCTCCCCTCCCAGCCCACAGCAGAAGGGAGAGACAGCAGGTACAAGGGCCTGCCCTCCCCAAGGCTATCGGGGTCCTGGGCAGAGTCAGTGAATGCATCCGTCTGTCTCCACACCTGGCCAGAAGCTGGGCCAGGCTCTCAGGAAGGGCAGGCTGTAGCAGCAGCCTCAGGAAAAGGAAAAGTCAGATGCAAAGGGCCTTGGGGATCACCCAGGCCAGGGATCTGCCCCAAAATGCCTGAGGGCGCAGATGCAATCTGGACACCTCAGAGTGGCCTCGCTCCTCAGCGTGAGTGGGGAG